>NC_058081.1:218711181-219928681 GCF_014858855.1 Bufo gargarizans | reverse complement strand
ATTTCAATGGTTCCTCAAAAAAAAAAACGGAATGCACTCCGTATGCATTCCGTTTCCGTATGTCCGTTTTTCCATTCAGTTCAAACATAGAACATGTCCTATTATTGCCCGCAAATCACGTTCCGTGGCTCCTTTCAAGTCAATGGGTCCACAAAAAAACCCGAACACATATGGAATGTACTCCGTATGTCTTCCTTATCCATTCCATTTTTACAGAACCATCTATTGAAAATTTTAAGCCCAACCCAATTTTTTCTATGCAATTACTGTATACTGTATATGCCATACGGAAAAACGGAACCGGGAACACTACTGAAACAAAAAACGGAAAAACTGATCCGTTAAAAACGGCCAGCAAAACACTGAAAAAGCCATACGGTCGCGTGAACGAGCCCTTAATGGAACGCGTGCGTTGTGCGGGCAACTAGGAAAAATAGCTATGAGGAACTTGTGTTCCCTGCACCCGCACTCCCCTATTACATTGCAATTACATGAGACTCATTCTAGTGTTTTTTTTTCTTAGGAAATGCAGTTTTTTCACAGTTATGACTCATGTCAATGCCCTCTGAGGGATGACTCAGGTAGTGTTCCTAGAGCCTGCGATAGATAAGATGTCATCACTGAAAAGCATAAAGCTAAAGTGAGAAGGTTAGGAGCAATGAAATATCAGACGTAACGCAGACAGGTGCTGCCTGTAGAAGAAAGTAGGCCAATCAGCTCTCCTCCAGAGGGAAGAAAGAAGGGTAACCCCTTTCACAGGGGCGAGAATTCCGCACGAGTGCAATGCGTGAGGTGAACGCATTGCACCCGCACTGAATCCGGACCCATTCATTTCAATGGGGCTGTGCACATGAGCGGTGATTTTCACACATCACTTGTGCGCTGCGTGAAAATCGCAGCATGTTCTATATTCTGCATTTTTCACGCAACGCAGGCCCCATAGAAGTGAATGGGGCTGCGTGAAAATTGCAAGCATCCGCAAGCAAGTGCAGTGCGATTTTCGTGCATGGTTGCTAGGGGACGATCGGGATGGGGACCCGATCTTTATTATTTTCCATTATAACATGGTTATAAGGGAAAATAATAGCATTCTTAATACAGAATGCTAAGTAAATTAGGGATGGAGGGATTAAAAAATATATATTTTTTTTTATTAAACTCACCTCATCCACATCCCGGCTCGTCTTCTTTCTTCTTCTTTGATGACCTGGGAGGAGAAGGACCTTTGGTGACGTCACCATGGTGATGGACCATGTGATGAGCGCAGTGATGTCACCAAAGGTCCTTTTCCTCCCAGGTCCTCAAAGAAGAAGAAAGAAGACGAGCCGGGCCGCACGCGAACAAGTGGATGAGGTGAGTTTAATAATTTATTTTTTTTAACCCCTCCATCCCTAATATCCATGTTATAAAGGAAAATAATAAAATCTACACAACACCGGTCCCAAACTCAAGCTTCTGTGAAGAAGTCCGGGTTTGGGTCTGGGTACCATGCATGCCGATTTTTCTCACACGCGTGCAAAATGCATTAAAACGCTTTGCACTAGCGCTGAAAAATCACGCTTTTTCCCACAACGCCCGTGTGAACCCAGTCTTAGGGGTTTTGCTGGTGTGTTAGGCAGCACCATTTCTAGATGTTGCATGGAAGTCTATCGGAAATACTAAATGCAGGACAAACGTTTTTTTTTTTTTTTTTAAATTGCAGCATGTTCTGGGGGTGGCGTTGTATTCCTTCATTGTCTGGTGTATTTTCTTATGTGCAATGTGTTGGTGTTATTTTAATGTTTTCTTTCTCCCCCATATAGCTCTATAGCATGCAAAAAATGCTATTAAAAATGCCAGGTGGTAGAACACACTATATGAGCAATAACACCTTAAAAAATGCTGATAATGCCAGGTGGTTTTTGAGGCATTTTTGTTGAGCCAAAGAAAACGTCAGGACAAAAACTAGGGGGGAGATTTATCAAACTGATGAAGAGTAGAACTGGCTTAGTTGCCCATAGCAACCAGTCAGATTCCACCTTTCATTTTCCAAATGAGCTGTGAAAAAGGAAAGGTGTAATCTAATTGGTTGCTATGGGCAACTAATCCAGTTCTACTTTACATCAGTTTGCTAAATCTCCCCCTATGTGTAAAGGAGCCCATAGACAGTTTCTTCTGGAGGAGCACTCATTTGCATACTTTCTCCCTGCACCATTGTGCAGTCTCTGCAAGGAAAAACAATGGGCAGATTTACTATTGCTGTCAAACTTTTCACTGTGTAACGCCTCATGCACACGACCGTATGGCTTTTTCAGTATTTTGCGGTCCGCAAAAAACTGATCCTCAAAAAATACGGATGACTTCCGTGTGCATTCTGTTTTTTGCAGGAACGGAACAGCTGGCCCCTGTATAGAACAGTACTATCCTTGTCCGTTATGCGGACAATAATAGGACATGTTCTATCTTTGAACGGAACGGAAAGACTGAAATACAGAAACGGAAGGCATACAGAGTACCTTAATTATTCTTTTTTTTATTGAAATGAATGGTTCCATATATGGTCCGTATACGGAACGCAAAAAACGGAACGGAAACGGAAAAAAAAACGTTCATGTGCAAGATGCCTAAGGCCCCATGCACACGGCCGTGTGCGGGCCGTGGAACCGCGGCCTGGATCCCTCCTGAGAGCAGGAGCGCACGGCGTCACTGGTTGCTATGACGCCGTGCGCTCCCTGCTGCCGCCGCAATACAGTAATACACTGGTATGATCTATACCAGTGTATTACTGTACTGTGCCGGCAGCAGGGAGCGCACGGCGTCATAGCAACCAGTGACGCCGTGCGCTCCTGCTCTCAGGAGGGATCCAGGCCGCGGTTCCACGGCCCGCACACGGCCGTGAAACACGGCCGTGTGCATGGGGCCTAAGAGTGTCCACACACACTTAATAGCTGTCAGCTGATACCTGACAGCTAAAGTATCTCTTCTGACTCCCCTATACACATACATGTTGTACTTATAAATGTATGTGTATTCTATCGGGAGAGTGGTCAGATATGTCTGGTGGCAGTTCATCTCCTGGGAGATCAAAACGATGGGGCAAAAATATATTCATCATTAGTGTTGAGCGCGAATATTCGAATTACGAATATTTATTGCGAATATCGCAACTTCGAGAATTCGCGAATATTTTGAATATAGTGCTATATATTCGTTATATCGAATATTTGTAAAAAATTTTTCATCTGAAAACATGATTCCTCCATGCTTTTTGCAACTTAATCAGGGAGGAATCATGACTTCAGATGGAGAAAAATGACGAATATTCTAAAAAACTAATATATAGCACTATATTATATAGTGCTATATATTTGTTTTTTACCCACTTCGCATTACGCGATTTTTACATTGCAGATTTTTCAGAATCACGAAAATAATCTTACGCGATTTTTACATTGCAGATTTAATCTCGAATACGAATATTCGTGAATATATAACGAATATTCTACCACATATTTGCGAATTCTAATATTGCCCCTGCCGCTCATAACTATTCATCATCTGTCAGGGTTCAGTCAGAAGCTCTCTACACATTAGACTGCCGCCCGAACCTGATGTACTCAGCGGGTTCATCCAACAATACACTAATGTGCATGACCTTAAAGGCACACTGAGAGGCCTTCTGAGGATAATTAGCTCTTTATATGCCCCCCTAGGTCTTATAATAAGTTCCCAATTCATATAAGTATTATCCCTGTGCGCATTATGAAACGTGAAAAATCATCTTTATAATCACCTGTCCTTTCTGCCCAAGGGGCGTTCTTTGTGCCGCATTTGTGCCCAGCCGCGTCCCAACTGCCGGATCCTTAGACACGCCCATCTCATTAGTATTCACTTCGCTGGGCGGTATTTTCCTGTCCCCGACATTTGGACATCCTGCGCATGCGCCCGGCACCCTCGCTCGCCGGGATCACATTGCGCCAAGTGAATACTAATGAATGGCCGTGTCTAAGGATCCGGCAGTTGGGACGCGGCTGGGCACAAATGCGCCACAAAGAACGCCCCTTGGGCAGAAAGGACAGGTGATTATAAAGATTATTTTTAACGTTTTATAATGCGCACAGGGATAATACTTATATGAATTGGGAACTTATTATAAGACCTAGGGGGGCATATAAAGAGCTAATTATGCTCAGAAGGCCTGTCAGTGTCCCTTTAAGAATACGAATCCCAGTCTTAATACTAGACAGATTTATGATTAAGATGCACGGGCCTTTATAAATTTGGTGTATTAAAGATCCTGTGCCAGATTTACACCAGAATTCGTGTTGTGCACCCAAATTTTCTCCAGGTTTCAGAACCGTAGTATGTTTGCCACTAACTGAGGAGACAGCGGGAGGTGTCATGACATGGCGAAGCACCTGGAGCCCAATGCTCGCAATGTAAACATGGCGGCAAATGTGTCTATTTTATATGAGGAGTTTATTAGGGGTAAAGAAAGTTAAGTCCATAAAGACTTAAAGGGATTATCCGCTTTTTTATATTGTACGAGCGCTGCCTTCTCTTCACCGTTTACCTGCTCACCGTCCCAACTGCAGTGTAATTACAAGAACGAAGTCCCATTCACATCTATGGGGCGGCTCCTTCCTATTCCCTTGAACAGATGTAATTACCCTGCTCAGCGCTGAAGTTGTGACGGCGAGCAGATAAACAGTGAGGAGAAGGCAGTGCTAATACAAGGGCTGCTTCCTCTCCAAAGAGCTGATCGATGGGGGTTGCAGGTGTTGGACCCCACCAATCTTATATTCATGACTTATCCTGAGGAGGTCATCAATGTAAAAAAGCGGACAATCCACTTAATGTGTTTCAACATGTTAGAAATCAATAGTGCATCCAAAGCAGCGCTGTCAGATGAGCCCTAAAGGTTCAGAGTGTAAATACCCAGAACCATTAGGCTATATTTACACGGGTTTTCTGGTGTTGTGCTCATCTTGTAGAATGGCTCTTCCTAAAGTGGAGCTATTTCCCTATTTTTGGTCAATAAAAATATAACAAGTTTTCTAGAGTATCTAAGGGTATGACCACAGGGTGTGGTCGTGCTGCAGCTGGTTCTGGTTAACTAATGAGGACCACACTGTTTAGTTGGTCTGTATTGTTAATGGCCACATGGCATTGAAGCTGCAGAATGGCCATTAACAACGCAGACCGACTAACAATGCAGTCTCAGTTTAACAACACCTATTATAAAACGTAGCCTTTATTATATTTCGTATAAAAACAACCCCACAGAAAACACAAAAAGAAAAAAAGAACAACAAGTGCACTTAGAAAAATAGCATTAGATACGGTATGGACAAGGTGGTCCTGAGTCCTCCAAGATACTGGACCTCATCTTCAATCCAACGAGGCACTGATGCAGACTATCGGTAATGCGGACAGATTAATCTGGTAACCATGCTCATCAGTTACCCCATAAGATCATCTTGATCATCTATCCCGGGGCACGCAAGTACCACTGACATATTAATATGGTGCAATATCATTTATGCACCACATGTCCCTGAAGCCGATGGGAATCTTATTTACCAATATTGATGTGGAGGGGCATGTCTGGTCCATATGTCGGACCAGATATATGGTTTATTGTTAGAAATGTTTGCTGAAAATGACAAATTTATCATTGTCATCAGTGGGATAATTGATTTTTATCTATATATGATGCTTATTGGGACACTGTATCAGGTGTCCCCTGAAGAGCCCAAATTATTGTTGTGGGCGAAACGCGTTGGGTTTTAGGGGCCTAAAGCGTGGCGTTGCCAATGGTAATGGCTTAGGTACCTATATCATTGAATTTAAACTGGCGAACAGTGTACTTGGCATCCACTGGATGGTAGTTATATTTTCTATCGCATACTTGAGTAGAATTATACTATGTACTCAGCATTTATTTGATATCTATAATGATAACCGTGTGTACTGAGCATCATTATTTTTGTATCTAGAAGAACGACATTGTGGACTCAGCATTTATTTAATATCTACTATAACAACTATGTGTACTGAGCATTTATTATTTTTTTGTACCTAGAATAGGCCACAGTATATCAATATTGGGCATACCATATGGTTCTGCCTGTGTCACCTGTCTTCAGGACCATCCCAGGGCATACAGGAGGTTCCTGAATACGGGATCGCCCCTATCGGGGAGGCCATTCCGTTCTTTAGGCAGGGATTATCAAGAAAAGGGTGAGCATTAGGGACAGGTCCCAAATCGGATGCCATAACCCTACCTAAAGAACAGTCTCCTCCAGTATCTTGGAAGACTCAGGACCACCTTGTCCATACCGAATCTAATACTATTTTTGCGTTGGTTTTTTCTTTTTGTGTTTTCTGTGGGGTTGCTTTTATACGAAATATAATAAAGGCTAAGTTTTATAATAGGTGGTACTCTGGGATAATAATTGTTGTATACATACCGCCCGAAAATATCTTCCCTTTGACGGGCAATTGTCTTAGCTGTGAATTCTTTTTTCAGTTTAACAACAACCAGCTGCAGTTTGCATAGCCTTGCGGTACTTGACGTTAGTGCTGCCGTGTCGCAACCAGGACATGATCACAGGGTTGTCATACACTAAAGCACGGGTGTCAAACACAAGGCCCGCGGGCCGAATCCGGCCCGCCAGACCTTGTCATGTGGCCCGCGTAGCCGCCGCCGGCCTCCAGCCGCCAGCCTTCACCTTTTTATTATCATTATCACTTACACCCGATACAGGAGCCGGGAGGATCAGCTGTGAGGGAGGCGGTACTTACATCTACAAGCGCTCGCCGAGAGGAGGGAGGAGGCAGGCTGGGAGGATGGGCGCTGGCAGCGTGAGTCATACGTCACGCGCCTGCGCCGCCCACTTTAATGAAGCAGGCGGCGTGGGCGCATGTTGTATGACTCACGCTGCCAGCGCCTGTCCTCCCGGCCTGCCTCCTGCCTCCTCTCGGCGAGCGCTTGTAGATGTAAGTACCGCCTCCCTCACAGCTGATCCTCCCGGCTCCTGTATCGGGTGTAAGTGATAATGATAATAAAAAGGTGAAGGCTGGTGATTGTGAAACTTGAAAGGGGGGAAAGACCGTATGTGAGTGGCTACTGGGCTGGCGCTGCTGAAAGGGGTTAATTATAACTACTGTGGGAGCAAAGGGGGGAATAATTAGCTACACTGAAGAGGGGACTGAAAGGGGTTAATAAATACTGTGAATGGGGGACTGCTGAAAAAGGGGTTAATAACTACTGTGAAGCCCCTTCACAGTAGTTAACCCCTTTCAGCAGTCTTCACAGTATTTATTAAACTCAGCAGTCCCCCTTCAGTGAAGGGGGGACTGCTGGGGTTAATAACTACTGTGAAGGGGGACTGCTGAAAGGGGGAAATAACTATGAAGAGGGGGCTGCTGAAAGGGGTTAATAACTACTGTGAAGGGGACTGCTGAAAGGGGTTAATAACTACTGTGAAGGGGGACTGCTGAAAGGGGTTAATAACTACTGTGAAGCCCCTTCACAGTAGTTATTAATCTCTTTCAGCAGTCCCTCCTTAACAGTATTTATTAACCCCTTTCAGTCCCCCTCTTCAGTGTAGTTATTTATTCCCTCTTTTGCTCCCACAGTAGTTATAATTAACCCCTTTCAGCAGTCTTCACAGTATTTATTAAACTCAGCAGTCCCCCTTCAGTGAAGGGGGGACTGCTGGGGTTAATAACTACTGTGAAGGGGGACTGCTGAAAGGGGTTAATAACTACTGTGAAGGGTAACCTCTTTCAGCAGTCCCTCCTTAACAGTATTTATTAACCCCTTTCAGTCCCCTCTTCAGTGTAGTTATTTATTCCCTCTTTTGCTCCCACAGTAGTTATAATTAACCCCTTTCAGCAGTCCCAGCAGGGGACTGCTAAAAGGGGTTAATAACTACTAGGGGGGTGACACCATTTTCTACTGCACCGGGTGACACCAGCCCTAGCAACGCCACTGTCAGCGCTCCTTATGCGATTATATACATACGGTAACCATTAACTATTAGAGATACGATTATACAGTGAGTGGACGCATAGTCCTACAGATACAACCGGCCCTTTGAGGGTGACCAAACTGCTGATGCGGCCCCCGATGCATTTGAGTTTGACACCCCTGCACTAAAGGTTTATCTAAAAACTGCAGTATACAAAGATATTAATGAAGTTATCCTTCAAGTCATTATTTTGTAAGAATGCTTGTTAGCGATTATCTGCCCAAACTCTGGGCAGTGTTGAGGACTCTTAAAGGGAACCTGTCAGGTTGATCATGGTGTGTGAGCTTCAGGCAGCATGTTATAGAGCAGGAGGAGCAGATTGATGTATAGTATTATGGGAAAAGATTCTGTAAAACGTGTCCTTTATACATTTATATCCCTCCTCATTCTGGACTGTGAAGTCAGGGAGGCGGTCCTATCAGTGATTGACAGCTATCTCTGTATACAGTCATAGAGGAGAGGCTGTCAGTCACTGATAGGACCGCCTCCCTGACTTCACAGTCCAGAATGAGGAGGGATATAAATGTATAAAGGACACGTTTTACAGAATCTTTTCCCATAATACTATACATCAATCTGCTCAGCTCCTCCTGCTTTATAACACGCTGCCTGCATCTTACATTGCATTTTTATGGAGACAGGTTCCCTTTAAGATAGACTAAAGATGACCATACATTTCAGAGGGCTGTGTACATCCAACAGCTATCTCCCAAATCCCTCCCATGCACAGGCATGCTTGGCTCAGCAGAGCATGTATGTGTTCAGAATAGAGATATGGGAATAAGCAGCTACAACACCTTTGGAGGAACCTATCTCCCTGAGAACAAAAGGATTGGGCATTTCTAAGCCCTTTCCGACATCCGCTGTACATATACGGTGGATGTTGGGTCTGTAAGCCTACATGCACACGAACGTGGTTTGGTTCCGCATCCTATTGTGTGAATTCTGTAACAGAAAAAAAAATTGCAAATCAAAAAATCACTGCCTCCCCCCAAAAACTAAGTAATAAGTGATCATAAAGTCATATTCAGACATTGTTTTTCAACCATGCTTCAACAGAATTATGTAAAAAAATAAACTCATGAAACAGGCATGGACAAAAATGATGGTACCCCTAGAAAACACAGAACATAATGTGACCAAAGGGACATGTTAATTCAAGGTGTGTCCACTAATTAGCATCACAGGTGTCTACAACCTTGTAATCAGCCATTGGGCCTATATATATGGCTCCAGGTAATCACTGTGTTGTTTGGTGATATGGTGTGTACCACACTCGACATGGACCAGAGGAAGCAAAGGAAAGAGCTGTCTCAAGAGATCAGAAAGAAAATTATAGACAAGCATGTTAAAGGTAAAGGCTATAAGACCATCTCCAAGCAACTAGATGTTCCTGTGAGTACAGTTGCACATATTATTCATAAGTTTAAGATCCATGGGACTGTAGCCAACCTCCCTGGACGTGGCCGCAGGAGGAAAATTGATGACAAATCTAAGAGACGGATAATCCGAATGGTAACAAAAGAGCCTAGAAAGACTTCTAAAGAGATTCAAGGTGAACTTCATGCTCAAGGAACATCAGTGTCAGATCGCACCATCCGTCGTTGTTTGAGCCAAAGTGGACTACATGGGAGACGACCAAGGAGGACACCATTGTTGAAAACGAATCATAAAAAAGCAAGACTGGAATATGCCAAACTACATGTTGACAAGCCACAAAGCTTCTGGGAGAATGTCCTGTGGACAGATGAGACAAAAATCGAAGTTTTTGCCAAGGCACATCAGCTGTATGTTCACAGACGAAAAAATGAAGCATATCAAGAAAAGAACACTGTCCCTACTGTGAAACATGGAGGAGGCTCTGTTATGTTCTGGGGCTGCTTTGCTGCGTCTGGCACAGGGTGTCTTGAATCTGTGCAGGGTACAATGAAATCTCAAGACTATCAAGGAATTCTAGAGAGAAATGTACTAGCCAGTGTCAGAAAGCTTGGTCTCAGTCGCAGGTCATGGGTCTTGCAACAGGACAATGACCCAAAACACACCGCTAAAAACACCCAAGAATGGCTAAGAGGAAAAAATTGGACTATTCTAAAGTGGCCTTCTATGAGCCCTGACCTCAATCCTATTGAGCATCTTTGGAAGGAGCTGAAACATGCAGTCTGGAAAAGGCACCCTTCAAACCGGACACAACTGGAGCAGTTTGCTCATGAGGAGTGGGCCAAAATACCTGCTGAGAGGTGCAGATGTCTCATTGACAGTTACAGGAAGCGTTTGATTGCAGTGATTGCCTCAAAAGGTTGCGCAACAAAATATTAAGTTAGGGGTACCATCATTTTTGTCCATGCCTGTTTCATGAGTTTATTTTTTTACATAATTCTGTTGAAGCATGGTTGAAAAACAATGTCTGACTTTCATTGGTTAACATTTATAGAATTTTAATTTATTATTACTTTTGTCAGATTAAAGTTATTTCTGTGACCATTGTGACTTTTTCTTTCATTGACCAAAGGGTACCAACAATTTTGTCCACGTCTGTATATCCTATAATCAACAAAATGTACAGCTAGCCCTGCAAAAAAAGAGCCCCCACACAGCTCTGTAGACAGAAATATACAAAAGATATAGGTGTCCGCATATGGAAAATACAAGTTTCAAAGTTTTTTAAATTTTTATTAAAACTTAATAAAACTGTATCATTTTGGCATCACTGTAATTGTACTGACCCCGGCAGAATACAGGTGGCAGTTCATTTTTACCACACTGTAAACACTTTAAATATTAAACCTTTAAAACAACGGCACAATATGGAATGGTGCTATTAGAAAGTACAACCTGTCCTGCAAAAAAAAGCCCTCATATGGCAATGGAAAAATAAAAAACTTAAAGAGAACCTGTCACCGGGATTTTGTGTATAGAGCTGAGGACATGGGGTGCTAGATGGCCGCTAGCACATCCGCAATACACAGTCCCCATAGCTCTGTGTGCTTTTATTGTGTAAAAAAAACAATTTGATACATATGCAAATTACCCTGAGATGAGTCCTGTACAACGTGAGATGAGTCAGGAACAGAACTCATCTCAGGTTAATTTGCATATCTATCAAATCTTTTTTTTTTTTACACAATAAAAGCACACAGAGCTATAGGGACTGGATATTGCAGATGTGATAGCGGCCATCTAGCAACCCATGTCCTCAGCTCTATACCCAAAATCCCGTTGACAGGTTCCCTTTAAGGCATGGATTAAAAAAAGAAAATGGAAAATGAAAATTGTTTATGACAATAAGATGCCAAATCCAACTGCTGGATCCTTCATTCCCCCAACATCTGCTGTCAGTTAAGAGTCGGGATTCCCCCATACACATATGATCAGAAATCAATTAGAAACATGCCTGAAGTGTTATTAAAGACAGGTCTTTGTAATTGGTCATTGACTTGGTTAGCATGCGAAAATTTAGTCACTTTCCTCAAATTTCCTCATGCTGACTATTATGTTGAGCATCTTGCAGTGATGATGAACAAGGACATGGGACCCCCACGCTAGTGACCGGTGGGGTCACTGCAGTAAAATCTCTAAGATAACTGCTGTTCTACCAAAGTTCAGCTTTAGGCCTCCTGCACACGAATGTGTGCGTCCCGTGGCCGTATTGCAGACCGCATTTGCGGATCCGCAATACATGGGCGCCGTTCCGTGGGCATTTCGCATCACGGATGCAGACCCATTCACTTCAATGGGTCTGCAAATCCAGAGATGCGGAATGGTGTAGAACAGAAGCATGGAATGGAAGCCCATGGAAGCACTACTGAGTGCTTCCATGGGGTTTCGTCCCATACATGTCCTTTCTTTTTGCGGAATGGGCGGATCGTGGACCCATTAAAGTGACCTGCAATTTGCAGGCCGCAGCACGGCCACGGGGCGCACACGTTCGTGTGCAGGAGGCCTTAGCTGCATCTCAAGTTCACTGAAGGACACAGAAAGTTAGGCTTTTTAAATCTCCAAACTTCAGGTAAAGCACCTGAGCTCCATTGTCCCTTCTTCTGTGTAAATGTCCACCACATGACAATCTGCACAGAGTCAGAGACAGGGGAAGAAAAAAGAGGGTTAGTCACTGGGCCTTTCAGAACGATGGTCCAGGGGTAACTTCGCAGGGCGCCAAAGGTAGGGCAATAGTACGTGTGGTTCGTTTTGTACCCAAATTTTTTTGAAGTACAAATATATGTATATATATATGTATATTTATTTAAAAAAAGAGGAAAATAGTGGAATAAAGGTGGGCAGGCTGCCAGTGGTCTCAACCCACCCTGATGCCCTCAAGGTGGGTGATTAGGAAGACAGTGGGGTTGCGTGGAAACGCTAAAAAGGACCACAGAGAGGCGCCAAGATCCCTGGTATCTAGGGTTATGATGGTGTATAACCAAAAAAGATGGAGGCTTGGATTGTTAGATATACATAGGTGGGGTGGCAACACTTTCACACTCACCAAAATATATTCTGATTCCCACGGCCAATTCGTATGTGGTATGCAATTGACAGATGTAGTGTTAGGTAAATATAAAATATTAGGCAAATATAAAATCTAGATATAAAAGCAAAAAATTTTTCGATATACAATCAAAATTTTAGTGACTCACTTCACCCAGGAGGGTAATGTGGGATAAAGCACAAGACACCCACATCACACCTCCTGCGCCTGGATCGCCAGTAGAGTCTCACGGATGAACAATGATCACTCAGGAGTTCTTGTTCATTCTTTATGTTCTTTTATTCCAAAGCCAGGGTGGGGGAGAGAGTAGCTCGACGCGTTTCGGGGCCTCTTAGTGGGTCCCCTTCATCAGGAGCATATATCAGAACATAAAGAATGAACAAGAACTCCTGAGTGATCATTGTTCATCCGTGAGACTCTACTGGCGATCCAGGCGCAGGAGGTGTGATGTGGGTGTCTTGTGCTTTATCCCACATTACCCTCCTGGGTGAAGTGAGTCACTAAAATTTTGATTGTATATCGAAAAATTTTTGCTTTTATATCTAGATTTTATATTTGCCTAATATTTTATATTTACCTAACACTACATCTGTCAATTGCATACCACATACGAATTGGCCGTGGGAATCAGAATATATTTTGGTGAGTGTGAAAGTGTTGCCACCCCACCTATGTATATCTAACAATCCAAGCCTCCATCTTTTTTGGTTATACACCATCATAACCCTAGATACCAGGGATCTTGGCGCCTCTCTGTGGTCCTTTTTAGCGTTTCCACGCAACCCCACAATCTGCACAGAGATCAGTTATCAGACCAGTCACAAGTTTCTTTGGCAACTAATTCTTTATAAACAAAGCAAGTTCAATCTAGACCCAACAGGAAACAAAGAGACACAGATCTTAACTTTCACACCTTAAAAGGTTCCTCCTAGACCCTTCAAAGGAAGTCTAACAGTCAGTATCTCCATGTTGGTTTCTGCTAATTACAAACGGGAGGTCTTCCACAGAAAGCAGGAAAACGTACAGTTAGTAATCAATCAGCAAATATTTCTTTTTGTTTGTTAAGATGATGAGATGATCAGTCCGTTATCATTAATGATCTGGTCTCATCCAGTCACATCAAGTCACTAACGGGTGTGTCTCATTACCATACAGCGACCCAGGCAAAGCAACGGATCATGGATTCAAAGGCCATGCATATCCTGTAACCCACACGCATACAATATACATTATTAACATAGTGAGGAGAGACTCACCCAAGGCAAAGTTGTTAGAATACTCATGTGATGTGGGCAGAGCAGTGATAACACATGGCCATCAATGAGTATAAACCAATGAAAAATCTGCATTTATTTGATATAAAAAGCATCTTCTGCCAGCCAGGAAATATACGAAAAATACCCAATAAAGGACCTCTGCATCCATAGTGGCTGTTTACTGCTTACGTCTCTGTACTTCAGTAGGTGAGGGTCACAGAGGTGAGATCCACACCTATTGAGGATTTATGGCATATGTTGGGCATACTAAAAAAAAAAAGACTCTACCTTAGCTGAGCATGTGCCAGGGAGAGAAATAATTCTGGCCCAGTCCATAAGTGTGTCGTGAAAAGTGATAACCTCATCCTGCTTCTTGTAAATCCACTCTGATTTCTTAAAGCAGCCATACACCATATCTCTTATGACTGTTGCTAGGCCACAAGTGTGTTTAAACATTTGTAATGGGCAATGTAAGATGAATATATCGTCTTGTATGCTGGAAAATATGATTACAGTAAACAATAAGATATTTTCCGGTGCCGAAAAATGTAGCAATTGTGCTCCATTCCTGCTTTGTTGTACAACTGTGCATTAGTTTGTGGCTGAAATGCTAATTCAATACTGTGGTTTTAAGTCTGCTCTGCTCCTCCTGCTCTATAACAAGCTGCCTGTAGATTGCGCTGCATTTCATGATGACAGGTTCTGTTTAAAGAGGACCTTTCATCGGTCCAAACATTGTGAACTAAGTATCATAATATATACAGCGGCGCCCAGGGATCTCACTGCACTTACTATTATCCCTGGGCGCCGCTCCGTTCGCCCATAGTGTCCTCCGGTATGTATGGGGACTTGGTTATAGTAGGAGGAGACTGCCCTTGTTCTCCTGGGCGTCTTCTTTTCCTAGGCTGTAGTGCTGGCCAATCGCAGCTGCAGAGCTCACAGCCTGGGAGAAAAAAACCTCCCAGACTGTGAGCTCTGCGCTGCGATTGGCCAGCGCTACAGCCTAGGAGAAGAAGACGCCCAGGAGAACAAGGGCAGACCCCCCCTACTATAACCAAGTCCCCGTACATACCGGAGGACATAACGGGAGAACGGAGCGGCGCCCAGGGATAATAGTAAGTGCAGTGAGATCCCTGGGCGCCGCTGTATATATTATGATACTTAGTTCACAATGTTTGGACCGATGAAAGGTCCTCTTTAAGTCTCTTCTTTTTCTGAGCTCAGTTTATACATCGTATCAGTGACTGACAGCTATCTCTGTATACACACTCAAAAAATACTACCAACCATTGATAACAACCAAATGGGCAATCTTAAACTCAGAAAGAGCAGATATTTAAATGCATAATATTGAATATTTTCCCATAAAACTATATATCAATCTGCTCAGCTCCTTCTGCTCTAAGCATGCTGCCTGCAGGTTGTATTGCATTTTGTGGTGACTGGGTCTCTTTAAAGGGGTTATCCAACGTCTCCAACAGCCCCCCCCACAACCGGAACATGAACTTGATTATTTTTTTCCCTTACACTTGAAGCACTTGTGCACCTAGCCAAACCCAAAAGCCAGATAGAAGAGGGCTGGGGAAGAACATGCAGTGCTTCCAGAAGATTTATACATCTAACAAAATACCTTATCAGAACAAGGCAATGTTGTTATTCAAGAAAGTAGTCAAGGAAAGTTAGTGAATTGCTAAAAACATGGCATTCCTCTTCAAAATTGCTTCTCTTGAATGTTACACTACAATTCGACTAAACTAAACTATGCAACAGCAGAAAACAATGGCACATGTGCCAGCTAAGACATCAATGGCAAATCGCTGGTATATGCCATTAATGTCAGATAGGTGTAGGCACCACTTCTGGGACCAGCTCCTACCTCCAGAAGAGGACCCCCCATGTTCACTGCTATGGGATTTGCTATTTCTGGCAGTCCCATGGAATGGAGAGTACGTATGTTCGCTTGGCTACTTTTTGGGACTTCCATTGCTATGCAGCATGCCGCCATGTGTGATGTGCTCACCTTCATTTCTGAGCCCCATTCTCTAGATAGGAGAGGTTTGCAGAGA
Organism: Bufo gargarizans; assembly: GCF_014858855.1. Classification (NCBI taxonomy): domain Eukaryota; kingdom Metazoa; phylum Chordata; class Amphibia; order Anura; family Bufonidae; genus Bufo; species Bufo gargarizans. The sequence continues at coordinate 219,912,858 of NC_058081.1, read as the reverse complement.
TAGGACATGCACCTATCTGACATTGATATATACTCTAGCCATATGCCACCAATGTCCCATATGGATCAACCCCTATAATTATGTTCATTTACTTCTGGAGAAAAATCCAGCACTGCACGGGGATCCAGATAAAATCTCTTTATTCCATATAATAAAACATCTAACAGACCAGTACTGGTTGCTTACATTTTTCAGACAAAAAGGTCCTCACTCATAACATAAGCATGTACGGTGTATGGTGAACGCGAGCGCCAATGGATGAGAACACATCCATCAGCGCTAGTTTGCAACGGCCTGGTTACACAGGCTGATGCAAACATAATGCTGTCACAGTCGTTCCTCCCTCATTGTCTTCTATAGATGATCCTCAGTGCATTCCAGATTACACAGGGAGATGTACTGCCAATAATTGGTCAGTCTTCATCCTGATGAAAGATGCCTATCAGCCGATAAGAAGCAAATTTATTGGCTTATTGGCGGCTTGATTATGTGAGCCAATATCGCGAACAAGAGTTCCTATGAACACTTGTGCACAGTAATTTGCTGATAATCACACAGTATAATAGGTCCTTTAGATAAGGGTACAGCTCGGCTGTTCTGAGAAGTAACATAGACGTAAAAGGAGGATGCTGGGAGTTGTAGTTTCACAACAGTTGGAATGCCAGAGGTTGCTGACGCTTGTCTTAGACCTGTCAGCACACTACTCTGCCAGCAGACACCAGGCTGTATGAAACTTCAAGGCAACTTTTGGGAACTTTCTAGATACCATTATAAGATAATTAAACATATTTACATAAATCTTTGCAACTCGCTTAAATTATTTTTTTGAGCAATGCAGATGCTACATAGTGAAATGGAATGACAATTGTTATAAAGGAACATCACATTCATCTAGAGATAAAGCACTTATGTCTGTGAACAAGTGATATGGTATGGGACTGTTTCATGGTCCTGAGTATACATATTAGGTGTGAATAAAATCTAGGCGTCATAGGCAGGACCAGCATACTGCAGATGTTACAAGTATTCTGAGCCTAAAGTACTGGAACTGCTGTGGGACAGATGCATCTAGTATTGGGAATACCTTTCCTGCTGAGGGCCGTATGTGGCCCGTGGGCCATGGCTGTGGAGTCGGCAAGCCATAGTTCTGACTCCTACTCCCACTCCGGCATTTTTATCAAACCTTGCCTCCAGCTCCAACGCCTTCATAGATGGTCAATAATTTAGTGATAACAAGTATACTGTAGTAAAATGGTAACATCCGGCTTTTTCTTCCTATTATGTAAGTAATCAGCCTTCTTGGATAGAACATAGCACATATTTATTAAAATACAATTTCTGAAATTCTTGAAATGTTCTAAATTCCTGTAAGTAAATATGTAATGGGCTATGTATTTAATAACTATTGTAGGAATTGATAAATGTATCCTCAGAAAACATTAGAAAGCTATAGGCTGTGTGTCCTGGAAATGCAGAGAGTCACGTGTAAGTCTAAATACATGTAAATATTGGAGCTGCTATATTCAGTGCTCGCCATGAAAAGGATGTCTGGGAACAAATAAGTGTTATGTTATCCACATCTCCAGTCTTGCACGCTGACTCCCATGTGTCTGTCTTCTGCTCTGCAGCTTGTTTACTTCCTCCTGGCACAGTGTCCACAAGAAATGTATCACCACTGAAGCCAGTTGTTGGCTGCAGAGGAGCAGATGATCATGCCTGTACCAGAGACGACTTAAACAAGACTGAAAGACAGACAAACAGAGCCGACACACAGGACTAGAGTGGCGAGGAGTAGGTATGATTCTTCCCATAGCGGGGGCAGGCTGCGGGCACCTGTGAAAGGTTACTTATTCCCAAACAACCCCTTTAATGCTGTCTTCTGGTTCTGAGAGGACTGTCATGCCCAGTGATGGACTTCCTACTGAGCATGTGCAGCACAGTTTCAGGCATTGTAACTTAGGGCCTTGGAGAAGCATGAAGATACCTAGTATGAGGGGCAGGGGAGAACACTGGAGAGGTGAGAGCTGATTTTCTGTCACCAGCAGAACACCCGGATTATCACTGTGGTGGATAAATAAGGAACATAAAATATATTTTTGATTAACATTTCTAAACGTTTGACAATGTATATGAAAGTTAATAAATGAATAATACAGTATTAATAAGGGTGGGTTCACACTAGTGTTATGGATTCCATTATGGATTTCTGTTATAAAATGGTTATAACGAAAAATAACGGAATACATATGACGAAAGAACGGATCCGTTATGCTGCCCATAGACTTGTATTATGACGGAATGCAAAACGGAAGCCTTTAAAAGGCATTACGTTTTGCTTTTCGTCTTAATAGAAGTCTATGGGGAATCATAACGGATCCGTCTGGTTTCCGTTATGCAGAACGGAGAAAAAAGTCTTGTCGACAGGACTTTGTTTTCCGTCTTGCATAACCGGACCCAGATGGATATGTTAGGATTCCTCATAGACTTCTATTAAGACTGATCAAAACAGAATGCCTCTAAAGGCTTCCGTTTTGCATTCCGTCATAATACAAGTCTATGGGCAGCATAACGGATCCGTTCTTCCGCCTTATGGATTCCATTATTTTTCGTTATAACCATTTTATAATGGAAAGCCAAAACAGAATCCATAACGCTAGTGTGAACCCACCCTAACAGATATTTTTTATCCTGGAGTCCAAATCCGATGTTCCCTGTACCCAAAATTAGCTTTGACTCTGACTCCACAGCCCTGCTTTAGGCCACAGGTTGTGTATGTGTACGCTAAACTCACATGAAACATGTTCTACTTCTTCAAGATATTGTCTTGCTAAGATAAACTTTCTCTAAAGACAAGGGCACTAGAAACAGGGGCGGTCTGGGAACTTAAACCCTAAAAGTGTCCCAATGTAGGCAAGTCCAAATTGACAGAAGGCAGGGAAACACAAGTAGGCATGGACAACAGAAGTAGGGGGGGAAGCAATACAAAAGCATCAGCAATGCAGCTCAAAATATCATTCCAGCAAAACCAAATCCCACAGTGCAGCAAAAAATACTGCCCTATCACCATGTCGAGGACGGTAATACAGTTGAATTCAGGAGGACAACTGCAGCTGCAAGTACCGGATGCTGCTAGCGTTAATTAATGCTGATATCATTAGATCATTATGTACCTGGCCAGTGGCCATGTGGAGGACCCGGGCGGCGCCTTGAGCATTGGCCCACAGGATAATTTTCTCTGTAGGCCAGGGTCTATGGCCAGTCCGCACCTACCCAGAAATCAGCTAATTGCCACAGGTCTGGTTGCTGGAATCTGAAGCGCCACAGTAGTAGGCAAATATTTTTATATTGCATTCAGATCATGTAATACATGGATGGGACGGGTCTGGTAGAGCAGGACAACTTTTATGTAATGGTTCCCGACTCTGTGATACTTTATGATTTCCAAATGAGACAAAAACTATTACTGGAACAAATGAAGGTAAGAAATATAATGAGAATAACTTTAGAAATACTTCAATCCAAATTCTTTAACTCAACTCAGATTACGTAACTGGGAAAATTCCAATGCCAAAAACAAGCTGAGCGCAGAAGGGGGTTTCACATGAGTAGAGTGCAGACAGTTCCTGAAAACCTTAACCACTAGGAATCCTCAGCAAAGTCAGGCTACTTTCACACTAGCGTTCGTCGGTCCGCTCGTGAGCTCCGTTTGAAGGGGCTCACGAGCGGACCCGAACGCTTCCGTCCAGCCCTGATGCAGTCTCAATGGATGCGGATCCGCTCAGACTGCATCAGTCTGGCGGCGTTCAGCCTCCGCTCCGCTCGCCTCCGTCCAGACTTACAATGTAAGTCAATGGGGACGGATCCGTTTGAAGATGCCACAATATGGCTCAATCTTCAAGCGGATCCGTCCCCCATTGACTTTACATTGAAAGTCTGGACGGATCCGTACGAGGCTATTTTCACACTTAGCTGTTATATGCTAATATAATGCAGACGGATCCGTTCTGAACGGAGCCTCCGTCTGCATTATTATGATCGGATCCGTTCAGAACGGATCCGATCGAACGCTAGTGTGAAAGTAGCCTTAAAGGTGTGGTCCTTCAGGGATACATTTTTTGAAGTGAAAGATTGAGTAAAAAAAAAAAAACTTGAACCCTTACTCACTGTCACTGATCCACCACCACCAGCACAGAACAAATCAAGACTGGCATAAACAACACCAATAGTAATAAGTCAAATGACCACTACTATATATGTATTTATAATACGCTTCCATCAGCATTGGACGGATTTGTGGAGGAAACAATTGTAGAAATTGTAGCATATAAAGCTATGCCAATTGTGGACATGCTATTTAGATTAAAGGGGCTCTCCAGACCTATAACAGATTGCCAGTGAAATGAGGTAATGCACATTCATCGAAATCAATGTATATCTGTGTAATGCATGGGCAGATGTGATCCTCTCTTTCTTAAATTTTTTAATAAAAATGGTGGTTCCAGCCTCAATTCTTATAGTGCTGCATGTACACTAAGACCATCTTTGATTATTGATCTCTATAATCCTAAATATAAATCACTGGCCAAAGGAACGTTGTGAAGGAATTAGTAAAACTACGTCTGACTTTATTTAAATGGAACCTGTCACCGGGATTTGGGGTATAGAGCTGAGGACATGGGCTGCTAGATGGCCGCTAGCACATCCGCAATACTCAGTCCCCATAGCTCTGTGTGCTTTTATTGTGTAAAAAAAACGATTTGATACATATGCAAATTAACCTGAGATGAGTCCTGTAAGTGAGATGAGTCAGGGACAGGACTCATCTCGGGGTAATTTGCATATGTATCAAATCGTTTTTTTTACACAATAAAAGCACACAGAGCTATGGGGACTGGGTATTGCGGATGTGCTAGCGGCGATCTAGCAACCCATGTCCTCAGCTCTATACACAAAATCCCGGTGACAGGTTCCCTTTAAACCCGATTAAAATATGAACAGGGGAAAGAACTCTAACCTAATTTAAAAAAAACCCTGAAAAAAACCCCTCCTAATTGACAAACATATGTCCACACCAATGCAGGCGGCAGATGACGCGGCACCAGCTGGTCTAATGCAGCCTGCCCTGTCGCTTAGGTGTGAACACAGGTCAATTTGGGAACCACGTGAGTGGACCACTTACAACTGTGTGTTGGTCCACGAATACATGCCACAGCAGTGTGACACTAGGCAGTGACACCGCTCAATGGTCCCGAGCAGTATCAACCCACTACCGTGCACACAAGGCCGTGGTATATATGCCAACAAATGCCAATGCTCTCCTATATGGCTGTGCCACTAATAGCTTGCCCTAGAAATATGTTGACCCCTTGATAAACATCTGCCCATGCAAAGCAGTTACATTGGTGATCAAACGCACATGCCCACTGTGACGGAGGCACACAAGATTGTCGGCCGCGCGTCCGTGTCCGTTTTTGCATGGCAAACTTGACTTAGATTTTTTTTTAACTTTCCTTCATGTCTGGAGATCCTCCAAAAATAAAGGAAGACCCATGGAAACGAAAAAACGGACACGGATCACGGAACAACGGAACCCCTTTTTGTGGACTGCAAAAAAATACTGTCGTGTGCATGAGGCCTAAAGGGAATGAGATCTTGTAAAATATGATCACAAACACTGAAAAATCATCAGGAGAAGTGTATCAGGAAATGTCACTGTATGCTATACCTGCAAGATAACGGGAAAGTGATGTCGTCAGAAACAAAGGCAACTGTACATTGCTTAACATTTATCACACAGCATTTTCAGAGAAGGAAACAAGTTGCACAAGTGACAGCAACGTGCCAGATAACCAGTATCCAGAAGCAACACTATCTGACAACGTGGGGACGGTAAGAGGTGTCACAGTTATACAAGCTTCCTGTGTGGCATATCCATAACTGCTAATGACGTAGGGAGCTCATCATCATCAGTGCAATGAGAAGATTGATGGGATGAATAGGAAATCAGAACCTGAAATGTATGGTAACTTCATGCTGTGATTTAAAGAAAAAAAAAAAAGCATGTAGGTGGACATTTAAGACCAGTGTTTTATGCATCAGCCTTAATCTGTGTCCCACTGTCGTCAGATGCCCCACACTTATTAAAGTGTCACCGAGCTTTCACAAAACGTTTGATATGTCATAGCGACATATCTATGGTTTTCATTGGTATGTCCTTCTGAGTGCTGACCCTCACTGACCACCAGAATGAGATGAGAGAAGCCATCAGATAGTGTCCTCTCTCTACTTGCTGCAGGAGACAGAAGTAGGGTCCATAGACTTTCTATTGAGTTTGACCCGCTTCCTTTGGCCTCATGCACACAACAGTTTTTTTTCACGGCCCGCAAAAACGGGGTCCGTGGGTCCGTGATCCGTGACCGTTTTTTCGTCCGTGGGTCTTCCTTGATTTTTGGAGGATCCACGGACATGAAAAAAAAGTCGTTTTGGCGTCCGCCTGGCCGTGCGGAGCCAAACGGATCCGTCCCAAATTACAATGCAAGTCAATGGGGACGGATCCGTTTGACGTTGACACAATATGGTGCAATTGCAAACGGATCCGTCCCCCATTGACTTTCAATGTAAAGTCAGAAGTCCCTTTACTTTCACACTTGTGTTCATAATGCAGACGGTGGCTCCGTTCAGAGCGGATCCGTCTGCATTATATTGTTAAAACATTTCTAAGTGTGAAAATAGCCTCAGACGGATCCGTCCAGACTTTACATTGAAAGTCAATGGGGGACGGATCCGTTTGAAAATTGAGCCACAGTGTGTCATCTTCAAACGGATCCGTCCCCATTGACTTACATTATAAGTCTGGACGGATCCGCACGCCTCCGCACGGCCAGGCGGACACCCGAACATAACTTGAAGCGTCCCCATCACCATGGGAACTCCTCTATGTTAGAATATACTGTCGGATATGAGCTACATCGTGAAACTCATTTCCGACAGTATATTCTAACACAGAGGCGTTCCCATGGTGATGGGGACGCTTCAGGTTAGAATACACTGAAAAACTGTGTACATGACTGCCCCCTGCTGCCTGGCAGCACCCGATCTCTTACAGGGGGCCGTGATCAGCACAATTAACTCCTCAGGTGCCGCACTGTAAGAGATCAGGGCTGCCAGGCAGCAGGGGGCAGCCCCCCCCTCCCCAGTTTGAATATCGTTGGTGGCACAGTGTGCGCCCACCATCGCCCCCCCCCTTCCTCCCTCTATAGTTAAAAATCGTTGGTGGCACAGTGTGCACCCACCATCGCCCCACCCCCCTTCCTCCCTGTATAGTTAAAAATCGTTGGTGGCACAGTGTGCGCCCACAATCGGCCCCCCCTCTCCCTATAGTAGTAACAACCATTGGTGGCAGTGTGCGGCCTCCCATCCCCCCCATCATTGGTGGCAGCGGAGTTCCGATCGGAGTCCCAGTTTAATCGCTGGGGCTCCGATCGGTAACCATGGCAACCAGGAAGCTACTTCATCCCTGGTTGCCATGGTTACTTAGCAATAGTACAATTGTAGAAGATTCATACTTACCTGCTTGCTGCTGCGATGTCTGTGACCGGCCGGGAGCTCCACCTACTGGTAAGTGAAAGGTCTGTGCGGCGCATTGCTAAAGAACTGTCACTTACCAGTAGGAGGAGCTCCCGGCCGGTCACAGACATCGCAGCAGCAAGCAGGTAAGTATGAATCTTCTACTGTGGTGGGGGGGGGGGGGAATGGGAGGCCGCACACTGCCACCAATGGTTGTTACTACTATAGAGAGAGGGGGGGCCGATGGTGGGCGCACACTGTGCCACCAACGATTTTTAACTATAGAGGGAGGAAAGGGGGGGGGCGATGGTGGGCGCACACTGTGCCACCAACGATTTTTAACTATAGAGGGAGGAAGGGGGGGGATGGTGGGCGCACACTGTGCCACCAACGATATTCAAACTGGGGAGGGGGGGGGGTCTGCCCCCTGCTGCCGGGCAGCCCTGATCTCTTACAGGGGAATATGATAGTACAATTAACCCCTTTAGGTGCCGCACCTGAAGGGGTTAATTGTGCTATCATATCCCCCTGTAAGAGATCGGGTGCTGCCAGGCAGCAGGGGGCAGTCTTGTACAAAGTTTGCAGTGTATTCTAACTAGAAGCGTCCCCATCACCACGGAACGCTTCTGTGTTAGAATATACTGTCGGAAATGAGTTTTCACGAAGTGAAAACTTAGATCAGAAAAAGCTTTTATGCAGACGGATCTTCGGATCCGTCTGTATGAAAGCAACCTACGGCCACGGATCACGGACACGGATGCCAATCTTGTGTGCATCCGTGTTCTTTCACGGACCCATTGACTTGAATGGGTCCGTGAACCGTTGTCCGTCAAAAAAATAGGAAAAAATTTTTTTGACGGACAGGATACACGGATCACGGCCTCGGCTGCAAAACGGTGCATTTTCCGATTTTTCCACGGACCCATTGAAAGTCAATGGGTCCGCGAAAAAAAACGGAAAACGGCACAACGGCCACGGATGCACACAACGGTCGTGTGCATGAGGCCTTTCCTGCAGCGAGGCGAGAGAGTACCCTATTGTAGCGTAGGACTATGGACATTTGTGGACATTTGTTGACAAATCCATCATCTCACTACTTTATTGCACTTTAATGGGTTGACTTGCACTGTGATTTATGCTGTTGTGTGCACTTACTGTTTCATATGGTTAAACTGCAGTTATATGTTTAGTGTAATATACAGGGTGGGACATTTATATGGATACACCTTAATAAAATGGGAATGGTTGGTGATATTAACTTCCTGTTTGTGGCACATTAGTATATGGGGGGGGGGGGACTTTTCAAGATGGGTGGTGACCATAGCGGCCATTTTGAAGTCGGCCATTTTGAATCCAACTTTTGTTTTTTCAATAGGAAGAGGGTCATGTGACACATCAAACTTATTGGGAATTTCACTAGAAAAACGATGATGTGCTTGGTCTTAACGTAACTTTATTCTTTCATGAGTTATTTACAAGTTTCTGACCACTTATAAAATGTGTTCAATGTGCTGCCCATTGTGTTGGATTGTCAATGCAACCCTCTTCTCCCACTCTTCACACACTGATAGCAACACCACAGGAGAAATGCTAGCACAGGCTTCCAGTATTCGTAGTTTCAGGTGCTGCACATCTCGTATCTTCACAGCATATGCTGTGCACCCCAAGCCTGGCCACTGCACTATGTAAGCATTTCTCTCTCCTCATTATAGTGATTGGAACCAGTCTTAGAACTCAGATCCCCACCGATCAAAACTTTTGATATGTTGCTAAGACATATCAAAACTTTTGGAAAAGCTCAATGACACCTTCTTTATAATTGTGGTGCATCTTGGGCAGTCCACGTCCAGAACTGAAATCAACACCAGCTGAGAACTGGCATAGATTTATATAACTATGATGAATACGTCAGGCTCTCTTGACACTGCTTTGTGCCTCGCATGCATTGCTCAGTCTACTTTTTTAAAAGTGAAAATGCGCACGAAACCCTTAGAAAGTAGTATGTTTTTATGCAAGTGGAGCCCAGTGTTGTCTGCATGTTAGCAATGCTCAATAAGGGCACAACTATTATAAGTGACTGCAGCATCATGACATTTATCTTTTTTTTCCTGTGCCTTATTAAGACATGGCACTGTTTAAAGCATATGACATATTCCTCAACGGGACATGTCTGATGTAACAGACTGATCTCTTAACAGACTGAATTCTTATCTTCTGTATTTCTTTTTCTTGGGACATGTGAAGATGATGTTGATGCTCAACCTCTGACACCAGTTCAGCTCCTATTGAAAAAGATATTAATGACCTATCCTCAGGATAGGTCATCAATATCAGATCTGCGGGGGTCCGACACCTGGGACCCCTGACGATCAGCTGTTAGAAGAGGCCAGGTGCCTCGTGAGTGCAGCAGCCTTTTCCTAAGCCACAGTATATCGGCCATGTGGCCTAGTTGCAGCTCAGCCCCATTCAAGTCAATAGGGCAGAGTTGCAATACCAAGCACTGCCACTATAAAATGTACGGCGCTGTGCTTTCAAAGCTGCTGGGAGTCTGCAGCGCTCACCAGAGCTCCAGTGAGCATAGCCATCTCACTAAAACAGCTGATCAGACGTGGCGCCAGTACTCGGACCCCTGCCGATATGATAGGTCATCATAATCTTTTCCAGGATAACCCCTTTAATCTTTCCTGTGTCCTCATAGTTGACATAATACATTGTATTAATATAATAAATTCATGTCTAACCATTTAAAGTACAAAAATAATCCAAATAGAGATGAGCATTTCAGCAAAAGAAAATATTTCTTTACAGAGCCCCTTTTTGCCTTCAATATGGAATGGAGATCGAAATGCTGTCTTGCAGATTTGTATTTTACCTTTCATTATCTTATAGAATACAAATTAAAGGGGTTCAGCATCTGATCGGCGGGGGTTCGACACCCAGGACCCCCGCCGATCAGCTGTTTGAGAAGGCAGCGGCGCTCCAGCAGCGCCGCGGCCTTCTCACTGTTTACCGCTGGCCCAGTGACATCACTACTTGTATCAACTGGCCTGGGCGCAGCTAACCTCTGTTCACTTGAATGGAGCTTAGCCCCACCCAGGCAAGTTGATACAAGTCACTGGGCCAGCTGATCAGTGGGGGTCCCGGGTGTCGGACCCCCGCCGATCAGATGCTGATGATCTATCCAGAGGATAGATCATCAGTTTAAACAAACTGCAGAACCCCTTTAAGTTTTGCAATAGGAAATTAATTCTTCTTGTGAAATTTACACCATCCGCTCACCTCTGTTTACAATGCTATGATAAATTAAAGGGGTTGTCCAGCTTTTAAAGGCCATCACTAGCTGAACGGCAGGGATCTGACACCCTGAACCCCCCCCCCCCCCCAGTCAGCTGTTTGAGTGCAGCTTTGTCACAGGAAGTTGGTGCCTAAACGACAGCACCATCAACCTTGCAGTAGAAGGAGTTAAAGTCCATGGGACCAACACTACAATGATGAGCATTGTCCAGTACAATGTTGACAATGCTGTGTAGTAGTAGAGCTACACCCGAACAGCAGACTGGCGGGGGTTCGGTGTGTCGGACCTCCATCGATCAGCTACTGATGACCTATCCTAAGTCTAGGTCATCACTTAGTAAAAGCTGGACAACCCCTTTCAGTACAGATTGAAATCAATATTTTTCTCCATACTTTGTCCTAATAACATTTCAGTTCTTAGAACTAATCTTCAAACATGTTGGGATTGAATTGCTGACTGTTTGACTTCCTGAACTCCTGCAGGATCATAATATTTGTCCTCTAATATGTCCTCTCCTTATAAGCCCTTAGCATTCTTCTTACAATTCCAAGAACGATATGCTGAATGAGGCTGGGTAAGATGAAAACATGTTTTCTCCCCAGTGAGTAGTGTCCTCAACTTGTTTTGACTCAGTAGCTGCTATGAAAGTTACTAATAGTAACTCCAGCCAAACTTGTGCAGTGCACGAGGAACTGGTTCTGCGTTACATGGGGTGTCCATGCACTGAGCACGGGGAGGAACAGCTGCATTTCCAGCACTTGGCAGATTGGATACACGTTGTGTCCATGCATCTACTCTGAATAACTGTGTGCACACCAGCACTAGTGCAAAACAGTCAACCTTTTAGAAATATGTTCTCCTTAGAAAGAGGTTAGAAAATATGTAAATTTCTTATACTGCTATTTAAGTTTTTTTTAAACTTATATATTGAAAAAAAAATCACTCATGCTCACATAACAAGAAGATACTAAGTGAACACAGGATATGAATAATACACTCATTATAGGTATGTAATACAATAAAAATTTCAAAAATGTTAATAAATCCCTACGCCTTTCAAGCCCTGATCATATCAAAGAAATCTTTAGCTATCACTGCAGTTAACTTCATTACCCTCAATGCAATATTTGTAACAGGTCTTCACCTACCACCTAAAATCAATTTGTGTGGCAGAAGGGACTTTGTTTTCCCATACACACCAAAGCATGGGTGCAATTGTTAAATCTACACCCCTATAGTTACTCCCTGATTCTTTCACCTATAACATATAAAGACGTCCAGGACAACAAGATGGGGAGTTGCTTGGTAGGGTGGTGTCAATGAAAAACTGCCTCTAACGTATGCATGCCATCGGTGGCTAGCCTTGCTTTATAGATAAATGAATTAATCTAATCAATAAGTCACAGGACCAGAATATAGGAAGAACAAAAATTCCACCATATAGGAGTCTCCACCACAGTCCACAGCTGGGTATACCAACCGTCTTGTTCTTGAAACTCTAGGACATGTACATTCATACTAAGACAGTATATGACAATGTTAATAAGATACTATATGGGATTATTAGGTAGGCATAGTCATGGTCTGTTATTTGGGCGTTTTGGAAGAATATTATGGGCACTAAAAATGGATGGACACCCAGAGCTGGCCTTTGTAGCGGCTCTTTTCTCTAGGTAATAGAAGGGTGTACAGATAGGTGCACTCTCATCTATGACATCCATATTCCCTAATGAATCATATGGAAAGGTGTTGTTCTATCTTCAAACAGGTGAAATGCAATGTGGTTGCCACATCAAAGGACATTGTAGTCATACGTCAATGCCCATGAAGGGACAAGAGAAAACAACATGGTGGCATGACATTCTGGATGGTACATTGTGTCCACGTGTGTAGGTGTATATTACACTAAATGGATTGTTGCTTTAAACATGCCAAGTCTAATTTATTACATTAGCTTAGAAGATGCAGAGTACATGAAACTAATCTAAATCATGCCAGGTTCCTCCTCTCCACCTCGTGGTGATCACATGCACAGTTTAAGGAACTGCTCGTGTCTAGCCAAGCAAATATCTTAGTCCTAGCTCCATCTGTCTAGTAAAACATGTAATTATCAGAAAGGGTTGGGTACAACCTAAATAAATGTTTGCGAGTCATGTAGAAAGTATATTAAATCTGATTCAAGATTATAAAAAATGACTACACATTTGATAAGAAAGCCTTTCAATGTGCGACTGAATTCCACTGGAAGCAAAACATTCAGCAATGAGGAAGGTGTAAATTTACCATGATGTCGATATCAACCTAGATCAATGATAGGAGTGATTGTACCACTACTACTGAATGCACTACTTGTTTTCAGTACCAAATATTAACCTGAAAAAGACACACAAACCTAGAGCTTGTTCCATCCCTGAGGTGACTACTTGAGTAACCCGATCAGGAAACTTTATGTTATGTAAAAAAAAATGACATTTACCAAGAGAAATACAATAAAAATCACAAAAAGTGTAACACAAAACGCTCATCGTGCCCCTTTGCCAAAAAACAGACTTATAAAAGTAGCAGACCATTTGGTTCGTGACTTTTTTTACATCACCCTTGCCACTTTTTAAAAAAGTGGCATAGCACGGACGTGGTGTGTCGGGCTCATCGTCCCCGGCAGAATTATCATCATTTACGCCAGTTTTCTGACATAAATGATGGCTGAAATTTACACCAGCATTTTAGCTGGAGTAGATCTCATTCTAGGCCCACAGACTCCAGGAGGATGAGCTTCCTTTATTACAAGGCGCCCACCTCTACATAAATTAAGAGCACCCTCCGGTGAAGCAGGGAGATATCAATACCAGCCTAGAACATACTGGTCTTGATAAATGACCCTCTGCGAGTGCAAAAAAACATGGAGGGATGTTTTTTTGTTTAACAGGTATGAAGCATGTGCAACCAAAAAGTCTGTACAAAATAAGGCTGGAATCTGATTGGCTGATGCAATCTACCGCCCCATCTTTACTCTCTTCATATGTAACTATGAGACCTAATACAATGTGCACAAAGGGTCCAGGGCCCCGCCAGATAGCACCATGTACAACTAAAGACAGTTTCCTCCTGTCCTAGTACACACTTTACAGTAAATGAATGTAAACAACTGCGAGGAATCTCCTGGATTATGTAAGAGATTCCATTTCCTCTGTGCTATGTCAGCTGAAGGCTCAGTGAGAAACAGCTGATCAGACCCTGGTGGGGGCAGTAGTAATAGCTTCTATGGCTGTCAGAATGTGCCATTATCACAAACACACCTCATCAATCAAGACCATCTAAAAGAACAAAATGTCTTAGGTGCCCATAGAAACTAGTCATATACACTGAACAGCCTTCTTTCATTGCTTCGTAGTCCAGTTCTGATCCTCACGTAGCAATGGGCAGGAGTCAGCATGGACACTTTGACCAGTCTATGGCTACAAAGCCCCATACACAGCAAGTGTCTATTAAAGGGGTTGTCCAGGTTCAGAGCTGAACCCGGACACACCTCCATTTTCACACCCGGCAGCCCCCCTGACATGCTCCGATGCTCTCCTTTGGCCTGCGCTAAATTGTGCAGGGCAAAGGCATTTTTTCTAGATCTGGTGACATACCGGGGCTCTCCATGGGGCTGCCAGGAAGCCTGGTTACATCACCGGCACTGATGGGCGGGATTTAGTATAGTATAGCGGCTAGGGCAGCGCTAAAGCCCGCCCATCAAAGCCGGTGACATCACCGAACACACTGCAGAAGTTTTCCGCCTGTCAGTGTGTTATGATAAACAAAAGAGCCCTTGCCCTGTGTGATTTAGCGCAGGGCAAAGGGAGCGCATCGGAGCATGAGGCTGCAATGCTAGCCTCAGGGGGTGAAAATAAGGCTATGTCCGTATTCAGCTCTGAACCCAGACAACCCCTTTAACAATTTCCTATCATAGTCAGGACTTACAGCTGTATCTGCTACAGTAGCTCTTCTGAGAGGCTAGTCCTCACACCCCAGGCACATTAATAAGCTTTGAATGCCCATGACCATGTCACTAGCTTAGGTTATGTGTTCTATAGGTTTATAGGTTATAGGTTTCCTTTTTTTTTAAAAAAGGTGTTCAGGTGGATAGCGCTGGAAACCAGTGGTTTAGCGCCATTCACTGGGGATAAACGATAAGCAGGTCCGTGCCACTGACAGGCTGCGAATTTTGCCTTTGCTTTAGGGTAGAAGTTGCAACATATATATGCTGTATATACTGTATATATTCTTTGCTGATTACACCGCATTCATTTGTTAAAAGAAAACGGAGAAGACTGTATGCAGTTGCTTAGAACCTGTATTACTCCCCAGTCAACTACAAAAATAGTGTTCTTTCGAACTTCTTGCTGTTTCTAACTAAAATATTTTTAGGTTTCCTGGAAATGCAGATACTTTTCTCATATGGTCAAGTCAACAAATCTTCCCGCGAAAACATGATGGGAATGTCCCATCAGGAAATGACCTATTGTTTAAATCACGTTTGTAAGTTTAAGATATTTTGAAAGAATTTTGGGTGATGTTATTTTTTTTTTTTCCATGTCACTATCTATATTAAAACAAAAACCATAAACGTCTGCGGTTTTTGCACTGGCCACTTACCCTAAAAATAGGTGCCACTTCTTGGTCTCTACTGCAGTTACCTGCTTATCTATACACAGTGGTGATATCATTACAGACAGGATAAGAATGACAGATACGTTTTCTTTCACACTAGCGTTTTTGCCTGATCTGGCAGGGTTCAGCAAAAACGCTTCCATTACTTATAATACAACATCTGCATCCGTTATTTACAGATCCGGTTGTATTATCTTTAAAATAGCAATGACGGATCAGTTTTTCCACTGAAAGTCAATGGGGGACGGATCAGTTTTCTATTGTGTCTGAGAAAACGGATCCGGCATGACACACAATGGAAGTCAATGGTGCCGTTTTCTCATTTTGCTCCGCATCCCATGACGGAAAGAAAATCGCCGCTTGCTGCGGTTTGCTGTCCGGTATGGGAACGCAACCAAACAGAACAGAATGCATTTTGGAGCATTACGTTCTGTTCAGTTCCGTTTTGTCCCCATTGACAATGAATGGGGACAAAACGGAAGCATTTTTCTCTGGTATTGAGATCCTATTGCGGATCTCAATACCGGAAAAGTAAAACGCAAGTGTGAAAGTAGTCTAAGACAAGTTCCACCATTCCCAATAGGTGGTTGTCAAAGCTTGTATCTATCCCTACCTCTGCACAGGTCACAGAGCATGGCTAAAAAACTCTCCCATAGAAGTCAGTGAGGTCCCCTCCTGACCATTGGGTCTATGGACCATGGGGCTGCCGTAATTTTCTTAATGCTTTCTAAATGCTGTTAAGAAAAACTCCATAAAGTCCTGATAGGTTGTCACAAGTATCTGGAGCCATGCTGATGAAGGATGCATGATGGAGGATCCATAGAGGAAACATGACAATCGAGGTGGTCCCAAAGATGCTCAATTGGTTTCAAGTCTAGGGGGTCAGTGTAGTACTTAGAAGACTTGGTCATGATCTTCCAACCAATGTTGGACATTTCTGGCCGTGTGACATGTCCATCATTTGATAAATTTGTCTTATTCTTAAAGCTAACACTTTTGTCTAGAGATACTACTCCTACTAGAGGGCGATTGTGACTTTTTTTGCAACTTTTTTTTAAAAAAAGTCTCAGTGATAAATCTGGAGTGAAACTCATGAACATACCGTAGCTAACCATGCCCACAAAAGCCCCATTTTGCGACTTTTTGAAGCCAGAATTCTGGCGTGAAGGCACGATAAATCAGGGCCAATATGTCTACATTTTGTGTATTTTCCCTCCTATGTGCGATACATGTATGAGCATGCCCCCATGTGCAGCTAACTGGGATCTTAGCTTCTAATCCTTTACATGCCACAGTGAGGAGCCCAAAGCCAATAAACACCATTGTCTTGGCCAAATTGTTTAGGCCGTCACAGCCCTTTTGACTAGCTAAGGGTACGGCCACACGTGGCAGGTCCACTACGGATTTGCTAGGGAATACGCAGCCACAATAACTAGTTGAAATGGGCTGCTTTTTGCTGTCGGAATCGCTCTGCAGGTAAAACCCACGGCATAAAGTGGCATGTTGCCGATTGGTAACATGAGGCATAAGTCAGTTTACGCTGCATTTTTTCCAGTGTCTGGATGTGATTTCTGAAATCCCCTCCACTTCACTGCTACAGTAAATGCTGTGAATCTGCTGCATTTACATCAAGTATGGCTGTATCCAGGGGCGGTCTGGGAACTTAAAGTGGCCCTAGAAAAATAAACTAAAAGTGGCCCCATGTGGTAGGCAGGTCCAAGTTGACAGAAAGCGGCGCAAAGGAAGTAGGCGGGGACAACAGAAGTAGGCGTGGCTAACAATACCACAGTGCAGCACAAAATACTACCTCCGCAGAACCAGATACCACAGTGCAGCACAAAATACTACCTCCGCAGAACCAGATACCACAGTGCAGCACAAAATACTACCTCCGCAGAACCAGATACCACAGTGCAGCACAAAATACTACCTCCGCAGAACCAGATACCACAGTGCAGCACAAAATACTACCTCCGCAGAACCAGATATCACAGTGCAGCACAAAATACTACCTCCGCAGAACCAGATACCATAGTGCAGCACAAAATACTACCTCCGCAGAACCAGATATCACACTGCAGCACAAAATACTACCTCCGCAGAACCAGATACCACAGTGCAGCACAAAATACTACCTCCGCAGAACCAGATACCACAGTGCAGCACAAAATACTACCTCCGCAGAACCAGATATCACACTGCAGCACAAAATACTACCTCCGCAGAACCAGATACCACAGTGCAGCACAAAATACTACCTCCGCAGAACCAGATACCACAGTGCAGCACAAAATACTACCTCTGCAGAACCAGATATCACAGTGCAGCACAAAATACTACCTCCGCAGAACCAGATATCACACTGCAGCACAAAATACTACCTCCACAGAACCAGATACCACAGGGCAGAACAAAATACTACCTCCGCAGAACCACATACCACAGTGCAGCCCAAAATACTACCTCCGCAGAACCAGATACCACAGTGCAGAACAAAATACTACCTCCGCAGAACCAGATATCACAGTGCAGCACAAAATACTACCTCCGCAGAACCAGATATCACAGTGCAGCACAAAATACTACCTCCGCAGAACCAGATACCACAGAGCAGCACAAAATACTACCTCCGCAGAACCAGATACCACAGTGCAGCACAAAATACCGCTCCAGAAGAACCAGATACCACAGTGCAGCACAAAATACTAACTCTGCAGAACCAGATACCACAGTGCAGCACAAAATACTACCTCCGCAGAACCAGATACCATAGTGCAGCACAAAATACTACCTCCACAGAACCAGATACCACAGGGCAGAACAAAATACTACCTCAGCAGAACCAGATACCACAGTGCAGCACAAAATACTACCTCCGCAGAACCAGATATCACAGTGCAGCACAAAATACTACCTCCACAGAACCAGATACCACAGTGCAGCACAAAATACTACCTCCGCAGAACAAGATACCACAGGGCAGAACAAAATACTACCTCCGCAGAACCAGATACCACAGGGCAGAACAAAATACTGCTCCAGAAGAACCAGATACCACAGTGCAGCACAAAATACTACCTCCGCAGAACCAGATATCACAGTGCAGCACAAAATACTACCTCCACAGAACCAGATACCACAGTGCAGCACAAAATACTACCTCTGCAGAACCAGATACCATAATGCAGCACAAAATACTACCTCCGCAGAACCAGATACCACAGTGCAGCACAAAATACTACCTTCGCAGAACCAGATACAACAGTGCAGCACAAAATACTACCTCTGCAGAACAAGATACCACAGGGCAGAACAAAATACTACCTCCGCAGAACCAGATACCACAGGGCAGCACAAAATACTGCTCCAGAAGAACCAGATACCACAGTGCAGCACAAAATACTACCTCCGCAGAACCAGATATCACAGGGCAGCACAAAATACTACCTCTGCAGAACCAGATATCACAGGGCAGCACAAAATACTACCTCCACAGAACCAGATACCACAGTGCAGCACAAAATACTACCTCTGCAGAACCAGATACCACAGTGCAGCACAAAATACTACCTCTGCAGAACCAGATATCACAGGGCAGCACAAAATACTACCTCCGCAGAACCAGATACCAAAGTGCAGTACAAAATACTACCTCCTCAGAACTAGATACCACAGTGTAGAACAAAATACTACCTCCGCAGAACCAGATACCACAGTGCATCACAAAATACTACCTCCGCAGAACCAGATACCACAGGGCAGCACAAAATACTGCTCCAGAAGAACCAGATACCACAGTGCAGCACAAAATACTACCTCCGCAGAACCAGATATCACAGTGCAGCACAAAATACTACCTCCACAGAACCAGATACCACAGTGCAGCACAAAATACTACCTCTGCAGAACCAGATATCACAGGGCAGCACAAAATACTACCTCCGCAGAACCAGATACCAAAGTGCAGTACAAAATACTACCTCCTCAGAACTAGATACCACAGTGTAGAACAAAATACTACCTCCGCAGAACCAGATACCACAGTGCATCACAAAATACTACCTCCGCAGAACCAGATACCACAGTGCAGCACAAAATACTACCTTCGCAGAACCAGATACCATAGTGCAGCACAAAATACTACCTCCGCAGAACCAGATACCACAGTGCAGCACAAAATACTACCTTCGCAGAACCAGATACCATAGTGCAGCACAAAATACTACCTCCGCAGAACGAGATACCACAGTGCAGCACAAAATACTACCTCCGCAGAACGAGATACCACAGTGCAGCACAAAATACTACCTCCGCAGAACCAGATACCACAGTGCAGCACAAAATACTACCTTCGCAGAACCAGATACCACAGTGCAGCACAAAATACTACCTTCGCAGAACCAGATACCACAGTGCAGCACAAAATACTACCTCCGCAGAACCAGATACCACAGTGCAGCACAAAATACTACCTTCGCAGAAGCCTTCATTTTGATCTCTTTGACAGGCATCATTTTGTGAGTGCGATATAAACTTTATGATACATCTAATGTCGGCATCAAAGTGTTACATAGATCAGGAATTTTGTGCACTGGAATAATAATGTAATTACTTTCTTACAACCTTTTGCAATGGTGACAACTAGAGGCCAAAACATGTACTAGAAGAACACAAAAAAGGCTGTGACAATCAGTAATATCTGCTGTGAACACTCAGTTACCCATTTGTACACATATGTTATACCAAATGGCTATAACAGATAAAACTAAGTGTACCTATAAATAAAAGGATAATTAGTGATTGAGATGATGGAGTTTGCCTGCCTCTTCCACTACTTTGTCTTTATTCACGCTGATAGGGACAGACAGTAAGAAGGAAATAGCAGATTTGTACAATCTCGGATGAATTTCGCAGGTGTCATATGGAAGCCTGCTGTTCAAACACAAGGTTTTCCGGATATGAACCTTTCACGTGTTTCTTATAAAGGACTGCATCCTCTTTGCTGACATATTACTGCATTACTTTTATCTTTATTGTCTTTAACCCAGACAGGGAGTGTTATACCATATTGCAGAGTATTTCCTGGTCTAAAGTGTATTGCAAAGTGTTGTCTATGAGTCTTTTTTTCTTTACGGAAGTTATCTCACAACAAACTATTACTATACGATGAATAGGGCATTTCAAGTTATTATTATTGCATTATACATGCAATAAACATATTGTAATGGTTTTTTATGTACATTTTCCTCTCTGGTAGCGCCCCCTGCTGTTTTCTACTTTTGGTCCATCTTCTCCTGTATTCAGTGGTGGACTGCCACACTCAGCAGCTTCCCTCAGTGCTGGCATAGTGATCTCATATAGAAGCAGCCCAGACATCCTTCATTTATTAATTCATCACTACTTCTAAATTCATAAAAACTATGGGGCACATTTATTAAGACCGGCGTTTTAGCCGCCGGTCTTAATAAAGCCCTAAACTGGTGGTGGATCTGCTGAAGTTAGGAAGAAGTGCAGGCCTCTACATAACTTTGGCGCATCTGAATATAAGCCAGCTTCCTTGCTGTACTTTCACACTAGCGTTTTTGTTTTCCGGTATTGAGTTCTGTCCTAGGGGCTCAATACCGGAAAAAAACTGATCAGTTTTATCCTAATGCATTCTGAATGGAGAGCATTCCGTTCAGTGTAAATCAGGATGCATCAGTTCAGTCCCTCTTACGTTTTTTTTGGCTGGAGAAAATACTGCTGCATGCTGCAGTTTTCTCTCCGGCCAAAAATCCTGAACACTTGCTGGAATGCCGGATCCAATCATTTCCATTGAAATGCATTATTGCCGGATCCGGTCGCAAGTGTTCCGGTAAAACGGATCCGTTCTTTCCGTCCGCGCATGCGCAGACCATTAAATCTGTGAAAAAAATAAATACCGGATCCGTTTTCCGGATGACAATCGCGTATTGCAATGCATTTGTGTCCAGATTGCCGAATCTGGCAGGCAGTTCCGGCGAAGGAACTGCCTGCCGGAATCCTCTGCCGCAAGTGTGAAAGTACCCTTACATTTAGATGATTTTCTATACCTAAAACAAGCCTGCCGACCCGTCCTCTTCCCCGCCCATGTCACGCCCACTTTTTTAGACCTGGCGTGAGCAGGGAAAAGTCGCAGATTGCTACGCGAATAACCGTTGTGCCGCAATCTGCGCCAGAAATAATATAGGCGTATTTCTGGATCATAAATGACCCTCTATATCTCTCTCTAGACAGCGGAAAAGAAGATTGTGGAGGGGGGATTACATACCATAGTGCTATTTATTAATGGAAGTGCTGGGGCTGTGTACGGGACAATTTTCTCTGCGGGAGGAGAGACTAGAGAAGGAGTAAGAGCTGACTGCAATGCACTCCTGGGAGATGCAGGTGCTTGATATTCACATGTGACAAGTTGCTGCTCACCTACAGAATGTGAAAAATTAGAGATGCAGAGACGTGAGGAAATTTACACTAGGGGGCAATGTTTTCTCATTGATATAGTTGAAGTAATGGTGAGCATTAGGCCCAATATTTTTTTAATTTGTTGGATAACCCATTTAGAAAGCAAGTGATACAAAATACCTAATAATTTGAAGGCTATCTGTGATATTGTTAGATATAGGTGAATTTGTATTATTGGCAACTCCAATTACAAAATGTCCCTAATTTATATTCACTGTCCCAAATACATGCATTACATGTTCTTGGTGCACATGGACCCCCCCCCCAAGATGCACCAAATTATTAGTAGGTGTACACCTCTTATAAAAAATTGGTTCATATTATTAGGCTACTTTCACACTCGCGTTTTGGGCGGATCTGTCATGGATCTGCAAAAAACAGATCTGTTACAATAATACAACCGCATGCATCCGCCATGAATGGATCCGTTTGTATTATCTGTAACATAGCCAAGACGGATCCGTCATGTCCGTCATGAACTCCATTGAAAGTCAATGGGAGACGGATCCGTTTTGTATTGTGCCAGAGAAAACGGATCCGTCCCCATTGACTTACATTGTGTGCCAGAACAAATCCATTTGGCTCCGTTTCGTCAAGCGGACAGCAAAATGCTGCAGGCAGCGTTTTGGTGTCCGCCTCCAGAGCGGAATGGAGACTGATCGGAGGCAAACTGATGCATTCTGAGCGGATCCTTATCCATTCAGAATGCATTAGGGCAAAACTGATCCATTTTGGACCGCTTGTGAGAGCCCATGACGGATCTCACAAACGGAAAGCCAAAACACAAGTGTGAAAGTAGCCTAACACCATAAACTATTTAAAAACTGGTGTATAAAACACCAAATCTTAAGAACCCCCCCCTTTCCCCCAATATTTTCTCCTTAACTAGTTCAAGACCAAGCCATTTACTTTTACCCCTCCTTCCTGATCAGATACATTTTCATTTTTTTAGAACAAGGGTCTTCGAAATCCATAAATTATTTTTCATTGGGTTATTTAATTTCGGATTCTCCCTTTCATGACTCCATATGGTTCACACTAAATGTACCCCTGGAGGGTCCTCACCTGTGACCTCAATGTATCTTTATGATGTTTTATTTACTTCCAGTTATCACCAGAAATGCTGATACATCACCCCATTATACTAGGTTCACATATTCGGCGCACATTTTGGTAGGAGCCTATGTCACAGATTCTGGCAAAAAGTAGAATCATGGAAACCCAACGGACCCCATTATAGTCAATTGGATCCATCAATTGCATATGATAGTATTATTTATAAGTGGAAGTGCTGGGGGTGAGTGTGAGGGACTATTTTCTATGCAGGGGAGGGAATTAGCAAGAGCTGACTGCAATGGGGTACAACCTCTTTTTTTTTTCTGTTCCTACAGCCGGAAACATAAAATGGAAAAGCAGCGGTGATATGAACCTAGCCTTAATTTTATTTTTATTGCCTTCAATGCAGAGAGGAAATGGCATGTAATGGACTTTGCATCCTAGAGTATTGCAGAACACTTACATTATCTCAAGTATATTGCAAGGTGTTGAATATGTAAGTTTCTGAAGAGCAGAAACTATTCGGTAGTGCAGCTCTGACGTAGTTCAAACAATGCACACAATGTCGGACTATATGAGGACACACTACACGTTATGGAATGATAAGGCTGCCTTCACACCACGATTTTGTCCCATGTTTATAACGCATGCACAGGGGGGCGTGGCCTGCTGCCGACCGTGATGGCTGCTTGGTGAGAGAGCTCCGGTTCACCATCCCTGTTAGGCTAGGTCTACACGATGACAAAAAGTCGCGCAACAGTTGTCGCGCAACATTTTGTTGCACCAATGTCGCGCGACAATTTTTATAATGGCAGTCTATGGTGTCGCACTGCAACATGCGACATGCTGCTACGCAACAGTCGCAGAAAAATCCATCTCGACATGAACAAAATGTCGCGCGACAAATGTCGTCATGTAGACCTAGCCTAAAGCGACCTAAAGCACCTTGGCAAAGAAGGGACTACCTTAATAGTGACATGATGACCAGGAAGAAAGCCTCCCGTCTGGGTTTCCGACGCCTCACACACTTTTTTTCAGCACAGGAGTCTGATGGCGGCTTCTCGCCACTACGCGCCGTCTCATCACCAGCGCTGCAGGAGGCCGAGAACAGCTCGTCACCCACATCCAGGGGAATTTCTCCTCCTTCAACATCCAGCAGCGGTGACACAGAGGGACGAGACAAGCGATCACAAGCGCTGCATCTATCCAGCACAAGAGGCAATGACTACCGTGTCGCCTCCGGGCCTGAACAAGGCGACGCCATGACTACTATACTGCCGGTGAGTGACACCATAGCTGGCGCCGTGGCAAGCAATAAAAACCCCACCGATAGGTCCCAGTCTCGTGCTTTAGCTCAGGCTAAAACTAAAGTAGATGCGGTTTTAGATCCACTGCAGGACTTTGTCTGTACTGATCAAACAGTATCAGAGAACTCACTCAAAACTATGATGACAGCTGTACACCATTCACTCATATCACAGCTGCAACAAGTAGCCACCTCTATTACATCTTCCCTGGATGATCTGCGCTCCAAAGTGAACCACATTGAAAATAAGATGGGGGAATTAACCAGCTCCCACAATGATCTCATTGATGCGCATTATTCTCTAGAAGATGAAGTGGCAGGGTTGAGAGCCAAAATGGCTGACCTAGAGGACAGAAACAGACGCAACTTAAAATTCAGGGGGATCTCAGAGAAAATACCCCCGGCTAATCTACAGCAATTCCTGGGAGACATGCTTAAAATGATAATCCCAGACAAAAATCCTCAGCTGCTCTTGATCAATAGGGCTCATCATCTGCCCAAACCTAAACATCTACCAGCTTCAGCGCCCAAAGATGTTATTGCACGTTTTCACTTTTATTGTATAAAAGAAGACCTGGTTTGCTACATCAGGAAAAAATGTAATTTGCCAGCTCCATTTCAGGACATTCAAATATAACGCATGCACATAGGAGCTGTTTAATGTATACCCTTTCTTACTGGGCTCCACGGGATGGAAAAGTGCAGTATATTATATATAATACTCAATGGCAGGCGCCAGGGGCGCGTTGGCCATAGTACTTACAGGAAAATTTCCCAGAGGGCAGATGCCCAGGGAGCCGCTCAAGCCCTCCTCTCAGCTGGCCAGTGGAAGTTTTTGAGGATGTATTTTGTGATGGACTGTGGTATTTGCCTTTGTTGGGGTGGTATAATGTGCCACAATATGGTATTGCTGGCCCTGCCTTCTATCAATTTGGACCCAACTACAAAACCGGGCCACTTTAAGTCCCAGTCTGCCTCTGCCAAGCGCCAAAGCAGAAATGGGCATAGGTAGATCTAATTTATACTGATACCAGTAGAGTGAAAGGGTGCAACAGTCACAGGCTGAAGGAAGGTGTTGCACCTAACCTCGTTAAGGTGGTACCCGTACCCCACAAATGAAACCTACTGAATGCAAGACACAAATGTACAGTGGCACTGCCAAAACATAGCACCCAGCCTCTCAAGAAAGTGAACCACACACCATAATAGGCTTAAATATTCTTTATCTCATATATAGCTACTCGTGTAGCTCTGACGTCCGATGACTGGGACTCTCCAGTCCAACACATTTCATAGAAAAAAGTCCTCCTCCTTCCTCTCCTTTTTTTCTCTGAAACGTGTTGGATTGGAGTGTCCAAGGCATGGGACATCAGAGCTACACGAGTCGCGCCACTCCGCTCAGCCAGATAGTCCGTGTTCCATCTCTCTTTCTTCATAGATCGCCTGTGGAGAATATACCCTTTTTGGGGACTTGTATTTATGTCAATTCATCTATTCTGGATTTACACGGTTCATCATCCATAGTCACCTTTCTTTGGACTGCATTCAAGCCCTAGTTGAACTTTAGGGCTGGATACCAGTAAGCCTCTGTGCGGCAAAGTGCAGGTTAGTGGGGAATCGAGCACTACCTAATATTTCTTCATCCAGGTTACAACCCACCCAGGACCTCCAGGTGGCAGCCTGTTCATCTTAGGCTACTTTCACACTAGCGTTCATAGGTCCGTTCGTGAGCTCCGTTTGAAGGAGCTCACGAGCGGACCCGAACGCCTCCGTCCAGCCCTGATGCAGTCTGAATGGAGCGGATCCGCTCAGACTGCATCAGTCTGGCGGCGTTCAGCCTCCGCTCCGCTCGCCTCCGCACGGACAGGCGGACAGCTGAACGCTGCTTGCAGCGTTCAGCTGTCCGCCTGGCCGTGCGGATCCGTTCAGACTTACAATGTAAGTCAATGGGAACGGATCCGCTTGAAGATGTCACCATATGGCTCAATCTTCAAGCGGATCCGTCCCCCATTGACTTTACATTGAAAGTCTGAACGGATCCGCTCAGGCTACTTTCACACTTAGAATTTTTTCTAAGTTATTAATGCAGACGGATCCGTACTGAACGGAGCCTCCGTCTGCATTAATATGATCGGATCCGTTCAGAACGGATCCGCCCGAACGCTAGTGTGAAAGTAGCCTAAGGGCTCATGTACACAAACGTTTTTTCCCCGTGTCCATTCTGTTATTTTTTATTTTTTTTTGCAGTCCGTATGCGGAATCATTCACTATTTACTTCAATGGGGCCACCAAAACAACAGAAATGACTTAGTGTGCATTCCATGTCCATATGTCCACATGGCCATTCCTCAAAAAATAGAACATGTCCTATTATTGTCCGCATTACAGACAAGAATAGGACTGTTCTATTAGGGGGCTGGCAAAATACAGATTACACACAGCCAGTATCCGTGTTTTGCGGATCCCCAATTTATGGTCGTGTGAATGTACCCTTAGCAGCAAGAGGCAGTGCATACAGTAGTGTGTTTTGAGAGGCGGCTGCTACATTTTTGCAGCAAGACAGTGCATTTGTGTCCTGCACGCGGTATACTATGCTTTTCCATTCAGTTTTTTCCAATATATACTTTAAACCTAGAACAAAAATGTGACGTGAACACAACCTAACACCCAGTTGTCAATTTATGTATACATTTCCAGGTGGAATAACAGAGAAAGAGTAGTATTGCAATACGAGATGTTTTAGAATTATTTCATGTGGAATGGAAACATTTATTGGTCATATCAGGATTGATGCTGGATGCAAACTTGTTAGACTAACGGCGGTTCGGAGTCATAGACATGAAAATTTAAAGTTTAATCTAATTTTTCATGCACATGGTCGTTGTTCTGGTCTGCATCCGAGCCGCAGTTTTTGTGGCTCAGATGCGGACCCATTCACTTCAATGGGGCCGCAAAAGATGCGGACAGCACTCCGTGTGCTGTCCGTATCCGTTGCTTCGTTCCGTGGCCCCGCAAAAAAAAAAAACATTTCCTATTCTTGTCCGTTTTGCGGACAAGAATAGGCATTTCTACAATGGACCGTCTCTGTTCCGTTCCGCAAATTGTGGAAGGCACACAGCAGCTTCCAGTGTTTTGCGGACCGCAAAAAACGGAATGGTCATGTGCATGTAGTCTAAGGCCTCATGCACATGGCTGTTGTTTTGGTCCGCATCCCAGCCGCAGTTTTTGCGGCTCGGATGCAGACCCATTCACTTCAATAGGGCCGCAAAAGATGCGGACAGCACTCCGTGTGCTGTCTGCATCCGTTGCTCCGTTCCGTAGCCCTGCAAAAAAAATATAACATGTCCTATTCTTGTCTGTTTTGTGGACAAGAATAGGCATTTCTACAATGGGCCGCCTGTTCCGTTCCGCAAATTGCGTGCGGCTTCCGTGTTTTGCGGATCCGCAATTTACGGACCGCAAAAAACAGAACGGTCGTGTGCATGTAGCCTAAGAATGGTAAAAAAAAATTGTTCATGTGGGGGTTCATGAACAGACATGACACAGATGCCAGGCAGTCTCACATGGGTATTACACAGCTCCTGTGGGAAGCGCGTCGGTCGACATGCATGGTGGCTGATCTTAGTACGGCGAGCTCAGGAAATATTCTAGAAGATATAGTTGTAAGAAGGTTCTGCTCCCTATAATGTACATTCCTGCATAGACAATGCTTGAGGCTCCTAGGCAGCGCCTGTGTTATAGCAGCTGGGGCAGTGAGAGCCCCCTTCCCCTGATACTACTATCTCAGGCATGACGCCTGCTGTGCTCCTGCACCTCCCAGCAAACAGTGTGGGGTGTGGAGTTTTTTGGTGTGTGCTTACCTCTTCGTTGTGCCATGGTCAGGGGTCAGGCTCTAGCCTTGTAGATAACCACTAGTGCAGGAAGTCTGCTGCAGTCTGGACGGTAGGACTCTTAGAGCAGGAAATTGTCATATATGGACATGGTAAGCCACTGCTACGTCACTTCAAGGAAGCAGCTCAGCCAGACACAAGGAAGTGAAGACTTTGGACTGCAGGTTACACATCATCACACTGGTTCCTCAGCTGCACCTTAAAGGGGTTGTCTTAGTTCAGAGCTGAACGTGGCTACCTGTACATGGGTGTGGGCTGTCTTGCAGAAATACCGCACAAATGCGTTATTTGCGGATTTTAGTCAGAATTAAATGCGGTTTTGCTGTAGATCTCGCCCTTGAATTTAAAAGGGTGAAAACCGCACAAAATAACTGTACAAAGAATTAACATGCTGAGCATTTCAAAATCCACACGGCAAGTCAATTTTCATCAAATCTCATTCACTTTGCTGGAACTAGCATAATAAGCTACAGTTTTACCGTACATTTTCCGTAACGTGTGTAGGTAGCCTAAAGGGATTCTCTAGTAACAGGGAATGCTGCGATCGAGATGGAAAACACTAAACCACTAAATTCTATGGGGCCGCAAAAGATGCGGACAGCACACTGTGCCGTGGTCCCGCAAAAAAATTTCCTAATCTTGTCCGCATTTATAAAAAAAAAAAAATCACAATCTCAGGTCCCCTTTGCTCAGGGGGTATGGATTAATTAGCTGACTAGAGTGTGACACTTTGAGCCTAAAATATTGAACCTTTTCACAATATTCACATTTTAAGTGGCATTACTGAAATAAATGAACTTTTGCACGATATTCTAATTTTTCAAGTTTCCCCTGTAGATAGGCACTGGGCTGAGTTAGAGATGTAACTCCTATCCAGACCACCCCAATAGCCCCTATAAATGATGAAAAATATTTACATGCAATATGAAATTAATCTTTATTATTGCAAAAGTTAATAGACAAGGTGAAAACAAAGAAAGAGGAGGAGGAGGTAACTAGATCTCCTCACTCCTAATAACCCCCTGATAGAGGGAATCGCACAGGTACTTAGCTAAATAAATTGTTGGTATATAGATCCCTGGGTAACACATGTACATAAGGCCCCAAGATGCACAATGAAAATACGTGAAGCTGACACTGTGCAAAACTAATATAAATAGATAGTGCAACAAATATATACACACGTTGAGTGGGGACCAGTATTAGGCCGGAGCCGTGTCCGGTCAAGGATGACGCAGGAATGTGTCAATGGGTCCGCATATCAAAGTGTGCATACAGGGGGCTACAAGTGACCACAGAAGCTAGCTGCAGTGAACATGGCGGTATTCGGACGAAATCGAGTCTCCGCCCCGCACGTTTCTTGGCTGCTACGCAGCCAATAAACGAGCAGGTAAGTACTGCCCTCACTGTAATGCCGTAGCCATGTTGGCTGCTGGCATTACAGTGATTGGCTGGCCGGAATGCGTCATCGGGTGTTATATAGCACCCGATGACGCATGTTCGGCTCATTCTTAGTCAGGGAGAGCTGTGCTGAGGAAGGGACAGACAGCGTAGGGAGTGATTTAAGAATATTTTTACCTGCGCTAAATTGCTAAAACTTTACAGACTCAAAAGTCCTTCTAAGGACTATTGTGTGTGGCAGCAGTAACTATTTTTAGCGCATCCTGCGCTAAATAGCGTACAATAGTTAGGCCGCTGCAGACAGCGATATTATCTGCGCTACATCTCCTGTGTAACATGTGCGCATCCCCCAAAATATCAGTGACATCCAGTGTACTTTTTCCGTAGATGGTGTCCGCTGCGGACAGTGACATTAGCTGCGCCACATCTCCTGTGTAAAGTGGGCACATAAAAAAAAATATATGCGACATACAGTGTACTTTTTCAATAGACGGTGTCCGCTTCTGACAGTGGCATAACCAGTGCCACATCTGCAGTGTATTGTGTGCGCTGAAAAAATGTATCTGTGACATAAGGTGTACTTTTTCAATAGACGGTGTCCGCTTCTGACAGACAGTGACATCTGCAGTGTAACGTGTGTGCTGAAAACATTTATCTGTGACATCCAGTGTACTTTTTCAATAGACGGTGCCCGCTTCTGACAGTGACATAACGAGTGCCACATCTGCAGTGTAAAGTGTGCGTTTAAAAAAATGTATCTGTGACATCCAGTGTACTTTTTCAATAGACGGTGTCCGCTTCTGATAGTAACATTACCAGCGCCACATCTGCAGTGTAACGTGTGCGCTTGAAAAATGTATCTGTGACATACAGTGTACTTTTTTGCATAGACCCTCCAGACAGTGATATTACCGGTGGTACCTCTCCTGTATAACGTTTCCTCATCCGAAACCCCTGTGACATTAGCTGTAATTTTTAATTAGCCGCTGGTGACAGCATTGACATTATTATCTGCGGAATATCTCCTGTGTAGCGTTTCCACATCTTAAATACCTTTTTTAAATTTGTTTGCACATACCCTTCCAAATCCTACGCTACTGTATGTGTGACAGACTTGCAATCATATATAACATTTAATATGAAGAAGGTGAGCAGTAAGGGACGGGGCAGTGGTCGTGATGCTGATGGTGCACGCAGAGGCCGCGGCCCTGGGCGCGGTAAAACTGTGCCTGCTGCCAGAACACAAGAAAAACAATCATCCAGGATACCTAGCTTCATGTCCCATTTTGCAGGGCGGCGCAGAACACAACTCCTAAAGTCAGACCAGTGTGACCAGGTGGTCGGTTGGATTGCAGCAGATAATGCTTCCAGTCGGTTAAGCACCACCCTGTCTTCCACCAAGTCCAGTCTCAGTAGCCAAGAGTCTGCTCAACCCAATCCTCACCCTTATCCTCCTTCCTCCAACCATGGAGAATCTGGGCAAACAAGTGATCCCACACTCGGCTCTTTTCAGCTCCATTCCTTGATTTGGCCCTCTCGCCAAGCACGCTTGAAGAGGGACAGATCTTGTGCCCTGATTTCCAAACTCTTAAGCTTCCACAATCACAAGAAGATGACGGTGGGGAACGGCAATTACTGTTTAATGAGGTGGATGATGATGAGACAGAGCGAGGAAGTGGAAGAGGAGGTGGTGGACGATGAAGTCACTGACCCAACCTGGGAAGGTGGCAAGTCAAGCGAGGACAGCAGTACAGAGGGGGAGGGATCTTCTGCACCACAACAGGTTGGAAGAGGCAGTGGGGTGGCAAAAGGGAGAAGGTGGGCCACACCAAACAGGCCCGCAACTGTTCCTCGGAGAACCCCCTTGCGGAAATCTCCCTTGCCAAGGGGTAGGTGTTCTGCAGTCTGGCGCTTTTTTGAGGAAAGTGCAGACGACAAAAGAATTGTAATTTGCAACCTGTGCCATAAAAAAATGAGCAGGGCCGTAAACACTAGCAACCTCACCACCACCAGCATGATCTGCCACATGGCATCAAAGCACCGTAATAGGTGGGCCGAACGCCTGGGTCCACAATCTGTGTCTGCGGGTCACACCACTGCCTCTTCTTCCTCTGTGTTATGTGCTGGCCAATCCCCTGTCGAAGGCGCAGGCCCGGATACCTCCCGCCCTTCCCTTGGACCTTTGCAAGCACCATCAGTGACCACATCCACTTCCGTGTCCCAGCGGAGCGTACAAATGTCCTTACCCCAGGCATTTGAACGCAAGCACAAATACCCAGCCACCCACCCACAGGCCATAGCACAAAATGTGCAGCTTTCCAAATTACTGGCCCTGGAAATGTTGCGATTTAGGCTTGTGGACACTAAGTTCTTCCTCAGCCTGATGTTGGCGGCCGTCCCGCGTTACACAGTACCTAGCCGCCACTATTTTTCAAGGTGTGCCATGCCCGCCTTACACCAACATGTGTCCCGTAACATCACACATGCCCTGACCAATGCGGTTACTGGGAAGGTCCACTTAACCACGAACACATAGACAAGTGCATTCGGCCAGGGACACTACATTTCCCTGACAGCACACTGGGTGAATTTTGTGGAGGCCGGGAGAAAGTCGTACCCTGGGATGGCACAGGTGCTACTGACGTCAAGGATTGCGGGCCCTATGTCGATCAGGGTTTCCGCCAGCACCTACGTTAGTGGCTCCAACCCCCACTTCTCCTCCTCCTCCACTTCCACCTCCGAATTATCCGCGTGCAGCACCAGTCAGTCATCAGTCGGTAGCTGGAAGCAGTGTAGCACTGCAGTGGGGAGCAGCAACAGGTCATGCTGAAGTTGATATGCTTAGGGGACAAACAGCACACCACCGCAGAGCTGTGGCAGGGGATAAGAGACCAGACTAAGCTGTGGCTCTTGCCACTCAACCTAGAACCAGGCATGGTTATGTCTGATAATGGTTGGAACTTGGTGGCGGCTTTGGAGCTCGGCAAGCTCACACACATCCAATGCCTAGCCTGCGTCTTAAACTTAGTGGTTCAGCGGTTTCTCAAAACCTACCCCAATTTGCCTGGGCTACTGGTGAAGGTGCGCCGCATGTGTGCCCATTTCCACAAGTCATCGACAGCTTCAGCCGGTCTGTCAACGCTGCAGCAGTGCTTGAAATTGCCCGCTCACCGGCTGTTGTGCAACATAAGCACGAGCTGGAACTCGACGTTCCATATGTTAGCCAGGCTTTGTGAGCAGCAGAGGGCAGTAGTGGAATACCAGCTGCAACACGGTAGTCGTTTTTTTGGTATTCACAAGCGAGGAGTGGGCATGGATGTCTGACCTCTGAGGTTTTAAGAAACTTTGAGGAATCAACACAGTTGGTAAGCGGCGATAACACTATTATCAGTGCAACTGCTCACAATTAATGACGACGCTTTGCATGTTGAAGAGGTGGAAATGGTGAAAGACATTACACTGGGTGATAGCCAGACCACCCTCAGTTTGTCTGCTCAGCGCAAATTGGATGATGAAGAGGAGGAGCAGGAGACGGTTGCCTCCACTACAAAGGGTAGTACCCATGAAAGTTTAATTCCATCTGTTCAGCGTGGGTGGGCAGAAGAGGAGGAGGAGATTGAGAGTGATCCTCCTGATGACGACAGCGAAGCCTTGCCTGTTGGTACTCTGGCACACATGGCTGACTTCGTGTTAGGCTGCCTTTCCCGCGCCCCACGCATTATACGCATTTTAGACAAAACGGATTACTGCTTGATTACCCTTCTCGACCCCCACTACAAAAAGAACTTCTCATCTCTCATTCCTCTGGTTGAGAGGAAGAGCAAAACGGTGCAATACCAGAACATCCTTGTTGAAAAATTGCTCCAAAAATTTCCATCTGACAACGCTGGCGGCAGAATCCGTAGTTCCTTGGCCAACCAAGGAGGGAAGACAAGGGGAACACACAGCAGTTCCAACAGAGGCAGGGCAACACTCTTCAAAGCCTGGGACAGTTTCATGACACCCCGCCAGCACCCTCACCCTGATGCGCGGCCTAGGGTCACAAGGATGTACAAATTTTGGAAGATGGTGAAGGAGTATATAGCATACTGTGTCAGCGTCCTCAATGATCCCTCATCGACTTACAACTACTGGGTGTCCAAGCTCAGCAGCAGACCCTTGCCCATAATGTTTTAGAGGGTCAGCTCAGCAGCAGGCCCTCGCCCCTAATGTTTTAGATGGTCAGATCAGCAGGCCCTTGCACCAAATGTTTTAGAGGGTCACCAGCAGGCCATCAATCATAATATATCAAGGGTGTGTATGATACCCTCCTTTATGTGTAACAAAGGGTGTATTGGAGTGCCGTTCCTTTTACTTAGTGCATAGGCTTTATGAGTGTAGGAGTCCCACTACATGAACAATTGTACCACAATGTGAATGAGGCCCTCCTTTATGTGATATACAGGTTGTATCGGAGTGCCTCTTGCTTGTAATTTCTGACAGAACTTGCACTTTATATACAAGTAAATATACAGGAAAGAATGTTTAATAACAATTTTTTCTCTAAAAATCGATTTTATCTTTGGTTTCCTGCGTATTATTGT
This sequence comes from Bufo gargarizans, assembly GCF_014858855.1. NCBI lineage: Eukaryota > Metazoa > Chordata > Amphibia > Anura > Bufonidae > Bufo > Bufo gargarizans. The sequence continues at coordinate 219,878,628 of NC_058081.1, read as the reverse complement.
CAGTCTGTAAAAGTGGCGTACTACTCGGACAACATCGTTCCCAGCAGCGACCTGGGAGTCCAAGATGCATCTAGACATCCTCCCCATGCTGTTCCAGAACCATTTCGGTGGCGTTTCTATTAATTTCTGACCTTTTCCTATAAACCAGGAACCCTCCCCTCTTCAGAGCAGGGGGTGCCTGGTTTAATGCCTGGCTTCTCCCATTGACTTCCATTATACTCGGGTGCTCGGTAGACCCGATGTGTTCGGCCATAGCACCCGAGCACTTTTGTGCTCAATCAACACTAGTACTGATATTTGTACACTGGGGTGGTCCTTAGTATAGAAATATCATAGATTTAAATGTATAAATTATAAGTTTTACTAAATCCTTTCCCACAGAACCATATATCAATTTGCTCAGCTTCTCCTGCTCTATAACATTCTGACTGCGTATTTTAGTGTATTTTGTGGCAAACAGGTCCTTTTTAAGTGCAGGAAGATATAGTATGTAAATAACAAGCACTTAAAGAGGTTGTCAGGTAATTTATATTGAGGACCTATCCTCTGAATGGATTATCAAGATCTGTGGGGGTTTGACCCTTGGGACCCTTGCTGATCAGCTGTTAAAAGAAGCTCCATGAGTGCAGCGGCCTCTTTGTAGGCCATGTGACCGATATATGGTGACATCACATGGCCTAGCAATGGCCTGTGGTGCTCAGGGAGCCTTTTTTAACAGCTGATCAGCGAGGGTCCCACAGATCTGTTATTAATGATTTGAGCTGCAAAACCAAGCACAGCCGCTGTACAATATACTGTGTTGTGTTTGGAAAGCTGCCAGGGGCCGACTGCGCTAACCATAGCTCCGGTGAGCGTGGCAACTCCCTGTAACAGCTGATCGGTGCAGGTGCCAGGACTTGGACCCCTGCCGATGTGATAATGATGACCTATACTGAGGATAGCTCATCAATATGTATAAATATCTTTTTAGCGGCTCTCCTTTTCTACTTTTGTGGAATTGGTGCTCTGACTGATGTAACTCACCCAGTCACTAATGATTCAAAAGCTTTTTATCATATAGAAAAGACAGGCACTCAGCTTCTGGTCCAACATATATAATTTAAGCAATTAAAGTAATTCTTAAAATCCACATTTATTCAAATATATAAGTTACAAAAGTCAGCTGAAAAACCAAAACAAAAATAATTATGTTAGCAGAATGAGGTGGCTCTACTAATCAATAGGGATGGGGTGGTGCTCAATATCTGGGTGTTAACTCCAACACACCAAAAAGATTATATAGAGATAGTTATGGAAGATATGGCACTCAAATATATGGAGGACTGCTTAAACATTCGATTTATTGAGTTCAAATCTTAGAATATTCAACATAATCATAAAAAAAAAGTCATATTTAAAAAGATCGTACAGGATACGTATATTGTACAGAAAATAAAACACAAAATGGTTAAAACATCACTAAAATGATGATTCAATATGAAAATCACTGGGGCATAAGATAACTGGTTGATCGCATAGGCCTGACTGCAATTGGAATGTCCACCACAATATAATCTGGTTACCGAATATAATAATCGTTAAGACCGGATTTTCGATGTCAACGATCGCCGATTATATATTGTAGTACACTTGTAAAATTTTCACAGAAGAAAGGAGCTGGTTTCAGTTCGATTATTAGTTGTGGGTTACAGATGTTGTATTGATCCAACACCGTATAGTCGGGTGACTCACAAAGTCAATATTTCGTAATAAAGAGATAAACTCTATGTGGTAGTTCACACATTAATTCACAAATTAATCGCAATTTGAGTTTTTCGGGGTTCCATCTCTTTGTTGGCGTCCCACCTATTTATGAGCTGTACTGCTCCCTTACCTCCAAAGAGAAGTGCGGCTTTTACCTCTGATCTCCGCTACTTCGGCGTCCCTCGTGCTCGAGTCCTGGCTTGTTCCGATCAAAATGAATCAAGGTGGAACAATATCACTCCAGGAAGTTCTTTAGCAGGCACTGGACGAATCTGTTTTTCAAACAGCTGATGCAAAAGAGGTATAAGTCCAGATGGTCCCCAGCATACGCAGGAATGGTGGTATTGTAGGGTTCAGATTCCTCCAGACACGCTTAAGTCTTATGAATTACTGACTTCTTCCTCAGTGGTAACCTGGCACCCGCTTCACCACCTTTTTATATCCCAATTCCTGATTAGAATCCAGTTGAAACAAAATCCTGTATTGGACCAAGGTGAAAGTCTGATCGAAAATCTGGCCCAGATAATGGCATACAGAACCTATTGCGATATAGTTGATATTAAAGTATGGTTAATCAAACATATTGCGCTTCTCCATAATTTATAGGTGTCACACAGATGTGTTATATCAAAATAGCGCCTTTAGTTAAAAAACGCATGGTGCGATAGTGGTGCGGTTCTCATGCGTTTTTTTCCCCAAATGCGTTTTTTACTCCAATCCTGCTGAATTGTCATCCCTGATATCTTGGATAAAGGGTTTAGTGTTATCTCAATTTTTTCTTGAAGTAGACCCTTATTTCCTCTTTTCTGATAATCAACATAATGTTTCTCATATAAATAATTTTAAAATACACGCAATATATAAATAGCATCTAAAATTCCAATTAAACGCTACAAAAAAAATATATAAAAAGATATATATAATTAAAAATGAAAAATAAAGATAAGTCCCAATTGGAGCTTCCTGTAATATAGTTTGAGATGAATATGTTCAATTCCAAAAGTTATTGCTGTAGCTTTCAAACACTAATATTTAAACAAGCATATGATGAAATGTATTGAACTTTATTCACATTGCTCCAGATATTTAAAACAGATAAAAAGAAGTATATAGTTGTGGGAATGTTTAAGTCTCTCAGTATGTGTGTATCGCTCTGGTAATTCATCTGTATATACACACCACTCTGATTTATATATGTATACCGCCTTCGTTTGGGTGGTTTATCTCCAAGGTAAGTAAATAGGTAAGTAGCCGGTAAACATTTCCACACAGGTAAGTAGCCGGTAAACATTTGAATGGTTAATATCTCATCCATGTGAAAGCTTCCATGTAAAAACTTGATACAGTAATTAATATTTCATAATGTTCATCATGGAGAGCTTGTTTACTATGGAAACAACATTACTGTAGTCAACGGGTTATGAGGTATAGACGGCGAGTCTCTTAGTATATTACTCACTGTTTGGTGATCTGTTGTTAGCTGATACTGGTGGCGTCCCACCCCGTAATCAGCTTCACTCTTCACCCTGCTTGCTGGTAGCTTGAAATTTCGGACACTTTGACCGCATAGTCAATGCTCTTAAGTTGCTTCTTCCCGTGGTGTGCTACTTAGTTCGAGGTGCTCTGACCTCTTCCTCAGATGGCCACTGAGGAAGAGGTCAGAGCACCTCGAAACATGTCTGGCGATACAGAGACCACCCACCAAGACCCAATTCGTCCCACTTCAAAAGGCATCACAACTTTTTAAAACTACACCTTGACAATAGAAGCAGTGGAGCAATAACACAAACACAGTAACGTCCGATCTAGGAGCATGTGACGTGAGGTACAAAACGTGGGACGCCGAATTCAGCCCACAGCTTAAATGGCAAAAACTAAGTAGCACACCAGATCACACGGGAAGAAGCAACTTCAGTGCATTGACAACGCGGTCAAAACGTCCGAAATCTCAAGCTACCAGCAAGCAGGGTGAGTGAAGCTGATTACCGGGTGGGACGCCACCAGTATCTGCTAACAACAGATCACCAAACAGTGAGTAATATACTAAGAGACTCACCGTCGATACCTCATAACCCGTTGGCTACATTAATGTTGTTTCCATAGTAAACAAGCTCTCCATGATGAACATTATGAAATATTAATTACTGTATCAAGTTTTTACATGTTTTTACATGGAATCTGGATATTAAACCATTCAAATGTTTACCGGCTACTTACCTGTGTGGATGAACGACTAATATTTTACCTATTTACTTACCTTGGAGATAAACCACCCAAACAAAGGCGGTATACATATATAAATCAGAGTGGTGTGTATATATAGATGAATTACCAGAGCGATACACACATACTGAGAGACTTAAACATTCCCACAATTATATACTTCTTTTTATCTGTTTTAAATACCTGGAGCAATGTGAATAAAGTTCAATACATTTCATTATATGCTTGTTTAAATATTAGTGTTTGAAAGCTACAGCAATAACTTTTGGAATTGAACAAATTCCTCTTAAACTATATTACAGGAAGCTCCAATTGGGACTTGGTGTTTATTTTTATTTTTTTAATTTTAAAATTTTTAATTATCCTTATATACCGTATTTTTCGCCCTATAAGACGTACTTTTCCCCCCCAAAAGTGGGGGGAAAATAGCAGTGCGTCTTATGGGGCAAATGCTGCATTTTGCCAAACTGTCAATGATATGCCGCGCGGCGGGTGTATCAGCTGAGAGGGAGGAGGGGATGGGGGCCGGAATCTGGTTTTAAAATGACAGCGGGGCCCGTGCAGTCACTGTATTCTACTACACGGGCCCCGCTCACTGTATATACCATAATCTTATCTATAATTGTAGCATTGTTAATAGTAATCAGCGCTGTGTATTACTTACAACAGGCGCTCGGTAGCAGAGAGGAGGGAGGAGGCAGGCCGGGAGAACGGGCGCTGGCAGCGTGAGTCACTACGTCACGTGCCTGCGCCGGCCACTTTATGAATGAAGCAGGCGGCGTGGGCGCATGACATAGTGACTCACGCTGCCAGCGCCCATCCTCCCGGCCTGCCTCCTCCCTCCTCTCTGCTACCTACCGAGTGCTTGTTGTAAGTAATACACAGCGCTGATTACTATTAACAATGCCACAATAATAGATAAGATTACGGTATATACAGTGAGCGGGGCCCGTCTAGTAGAATACAGTCACTGCACGGGCCCCGCTGTCATTATAAAACCAGATGCGACCCCCACCCCCTGTATTGGGAGTCATTCACACTACAAGGACACTGTTATAGAGGGGATCTGTGGATGACACATGTGTCATCCACAGATCCCCATAACAGTGTCATCCAGAGACCCCAATAAGAGCCATCCAGAGTTCCCCATAACAGTGTCATCCACAGATCCCCCATAACAGTGTCATCCACAGATCCCCCATAACAGTGTCACCCACAGATCCCCCATAACAGTGTCACCCACAGATCCCCCATAATAGTGTCATCCACAGACCACCATTAGTTCAAAACCCACCAAAAGCACACCTTTTTGTTCAAAATATTTTTTTTCTTATTTTCCTCCTCAAAAACCTAGGTGCGTCTTATAGGGCGAAAAATACGGTACATTTCCTGAAATTATTTTTGTTTTGGGTTTTCAGTTGACTTTTTTAACTTATATATTTGAATAAATGTGGATTTTAATAATTACTTTTATTAATTGTTCAAATTATATATGTTGGACCAGATGCTGAGTGCTACTGTTTTCTATATGATAAAAACCTTAGGTCATCAATATATTACCCTGCATAACCCCTTTAAATTCATAGCAACAGGAATGTAACAAAAGGTGAGCTAGGTGGAGTGGCCACCCCAATATGATCAAATGGTAACCTGTAGCAATAGTAATTTATGCAAAGAATTAGGGTTGTTTTGATACTAAAATTTTGATTCGGTTTCGATACCATAAAAAAAGTATTTCGATACTAGTTACCATTCAAAAAAAATAAAACACCAAAAAAAGCTGCGTGCATTTTGCATTTTATGGAACGTCCGGCCCATAATCTAACAGTCCGATCCCATTATTTGGGGGGACAAGGCGAATCGCACAGTTTTTATTTTTTCTGTTATGACGCTCACCGCATAGGACATTTTTAGAATATTTTAATAGTTTGGACTGTTCAGACGTGGCGATATGTGATATGTTTATTTATCTATTGTTTATATATTTTATATGTAAAATTGGGAAAGGTGGTGATTTATACATATATTTTTTTTTTTATTTTTTTTACTTTTTACTTAATAAGTATTCCCCCCCCTTAGGGGCTAGAACCTGGGATCTTTTAATCCCTTCTCCTATTCACCCTGATAGATCTCTATTAGGATTAATAGGATCTCACACTCTCCCTACTGCCCTGTGCATAGTACACACAGCAGCAGGGAGATTACTATGGCAGCCAGGGCTTCAGTAGGTAACCTATCGGAGCCCATTGATTACACTGCTGGGGCTCTGATCGGAACTGCTGCTGCCACCAATGAGGAGGAGGGGAGGGGACCCTGTGGCCACTGCCACCAATGATTTTAATCCTGGGGGGTGCACTGCGCCACCAATTATTTTAATACTGTGAGGGGGAGAGGGCGCACTGCGCCAAAAAAAATGATAATTTAATTAACATTTAATACAGGAGGCGGGTGCGGCACCTGAGGGTTTAGCTGCCACTAATTGCCAGCACCCTCCTCCAGGATTTGTATTAACCCCTTAAGGACCAGGCTCATTTTCACCTTAAGGACCAGGCCATTTTTTGCAAATCTGACCAGTGTCACTTTAAGTGCTGATAACTTTAAAACGCTTTGACTTATCCAGGCCATTCTGAGATTGTTTTTTCGTCACATATTGTACTTCATGACACTGGTAAAATAAAGTCAAAAAAATTAATTTTTTTGCATAATAAAATACCTAATTTACCAAAAATTTGGAAAAATTAGCAAATATCAAAGTTTCAGTTTCTCTACTTCTGTAATACATAGTAATACCCCCAAAAATTGTGATGACTTTACATTCCCCATATGTCTACTTCATGTTTATAGCATTTTGGGAATGATATTTTATTTTTTGGGGATGTTACAAGGGTTAGAAGTTTAGAAGCAAATTTTGAAATTTTTCAGAAATCTTCAAAATCCCACTTTTTATGGACCAGTTCAGGTTTGAAGTCACTATGAGGCTTAGATAATAGAAACCTCCCAAAAATGACCCCATTCTAGAAACTACACCCCTCAAGGTATTCAAAACTGTTTTTTAACCCTTTAGGTCTTCCACAAGACTTCATGGCAAAAAGACATACATTTTAAGAATTTTGATTTTTGGGAAAATTTTCCAATATAATCAATTTTTTCCTGGAAAAAAACAAGGGTTAACTGCCAAACAAAACTCAAAATGGGTTGCCCTGCTTCTGTAGTTTGCAGAAATACCCCATATGTGGTCGTAAACTACTGTTTGGCCGAACGGGAGGACATAGAAGGAGGGGAACACCATATGGGTTTTGCAAGGCAGATTTTGCAGGACTGGTTTTGTTTATACCATGTCCCATTTCAAGCCCCCCCTTGTACCCCTAGAATAGAAATTGCAAAAAAGTGACTCCATCTAAGAAAGTACACCCCTCAAGGTATTCAAAACTGGGTTTACAAACTTTGTTAACCCTGTAGGTGTTCCACAAGAGTTAATGGCAGATGGAGAAACAATTTAGAAATTTCTATTTTTTGGAAAATTTTCAATTTTAACCCATTTTTTACAGCAATAAAGTAAGGGTTAACAGCCAAACAAAACTCAAAATGGGTTGCCCTGCTTCTGTAGTTTGCAGAAATACCCCATATGTGGTCGTAAACTACTGTCTGGCCAAACCGGAGGACATAGAAGGAGGGGAATACCATATGGGTTTTGCAAGGCAGATTTTGCAGGACTGGTTTTGTTTATACCATGTTCCATTTCAAGCCCCCCCTTGTACCCCTAGAATAGAAATTGCAAAAAAGTGACTCCATCTAAGAAAGTACACCCCTCAAGGTATTCAAAACTGGGTTTACAAACTTTGTTAACCCTGTAGGTGTTCCACAAGAGTTAATGGCAGATGGAGAAACAATTTAGAAATTTCTATTTTTTGGAAAATTTTCAATTTTAACCCATTTTTTACAGCAATAAAGTAAGGGTTAACAGCCAAACAAAACTCAATATGGGTTGCCCTGATTCTGTAGTTTGCAGAAACACCCCACATGTGGCCGTAAACTACTGTACGGACACACGGTAGGGCGTAGAGGGAAAGGTGCGGCGTGTGGTTTTTGGAAAGCAGATTTTGCTGGACTAATTTATTTACACCATGTCCCATTTGAAGCCCCCCTGATGCACCCCTAGAGTAGAAACTCCATAAAAGTGACCCCATCTAAGAAACTACACCCCTCAAGGCATTCAAAACTGGTTTTACAAACTTTGTTAACCCTTTAGGTGTTCCACAAGAGTTATTGGCAAATGGAGATGAAATTCGAGAATTTAGATTTTTTGCCAAATTTATTATTTGCTCCATTTTTTCCAGTAACAAAGCAAGGGTTAACAGCCAAACAAAAGTCTATATTTATTGCCCAGATTCTGTAGTTTGCAGAAAAACCCCCCATATGTGGCCGTAAACTACTGTACGGGCACACGGTAGGGCGTAGAGGGAAAGGTGCGGCGTGTGGCTTTTAGAAGGCAGATTTTGCTGGACTGGTTTATTTACACCATGTCCCATTTGAAGCCCCCGTAGAGTAGAAACTCCATAAAAGTGACCCCATCTAAGAAACTACACCCCTCAAGGTATTCAAAACTGGTTTTCCAAACTTTGTTAACCCTTTAGGTGTTCCACAAGAGTTATTGGCAAATGGAGATGAAATTCGAGAATTTAAATTTTTTGCCAAATTTTTTATTTACTCCATTTTTTCCAGTAACAAAGCAAGGGTTAACAGCCAAACAAAAGTCTATATTTATTGCCCAGATTCTGTCGTTTGCAGAAACACCCCATATGTGGCCGTAAACTACTGTACGGGCACACAGTAGGGCGTAGAGGGAAAGGTGCGGCGTGTGGCTTTTAGAAGGCACATTTTGCTTGACTGGTTTATTTACACTATGTCCCATTTGAAGCCCCCCTGATGCACCCCTAGAGTAGAAACTCCAAAAAAGTGACCCCATTTTAGAAACTACGGGATAGGGTGGCAGTTTTGTTGGTACTATTTTAGGGTACATATGATTTTTGGTTGCTCTATATTACACTTTTTGTGAGGCAAAGTAACAAAAAATTGCTGTGTTGGCACCATTTTTATTTTTTGTTATTTACAACATTCATCTGACAGGTTGGATCATGTGGTACTTTTATAGAGCAGGTTGTCACGGACGCGACAATACCAAATATGACAACTTTTTTTGGTTGTTTGTTTCAGTTTTACATAACAAAGCATTTGAAAAAAAGAAATGATTCTTTAGTGTCTCCACATTCTGAAAGCCATAGTTTTATTTATTTTTTGGGCGACTGTCTTGTGTAGGGGCTCATTTTTTTCGGGATGAGATGACTGTTTGATTGGCACTATTTTGGGGTGCATATGATTTTTGATCGCTTGCTATTACACTTTTTGTGATCTAAGGTGACAAAAAAATGGCTTTTTTTACACCGTTTTTATTTTTTATATTTTACGGTATTCACCTGAGGGGTTAGATCATGTGATATTTTTATAGAGCAGGTTATTACGGACGCAGTGATACCTAATATATATACTTTTTTTTTATTTATGTCAGTTTTACACAATGATTTCATTTTTGAAACAAAAAAAATCATGTTTTAGTGTCTCCATAGACTGAGAGCCATTGTTTTTTCAGTTTTTGGGCGATTATCTTAGGTAGGGTCTCATTTTTTGCGGGATAAGATTACGGTTTGATTGGCACTATTTTGGGGTGCGTATGACTTTTTGATCGCTTGCTATTACACTTTTTGTGATCTAAGGTGACAAAAAATGACTTTTTTTACACAGTTTTTATTTTTTATTTTTTACGGTATTCACCTGAGGGGTTAGATCATGTGATATTGTTATAGAGCAGGTTATTACGGACGCAGTGATACCTAATATATATACTTTTTTTTTATTTATGTCAGTTTTACACAATGATTTCATTTTTGAAACAAAAAAAATCATGTTTTAGTGTCTCCATAGACTGAGAGCCATTGTTTTTTCAGTTTTTGGGCGATTATCTTAGGTAGGGTCTCATTTTTTGCGGGATAAGATTACGGTTTGATTGGCACTATTTTGGGGTGCGTATGACTTTTTGATCGCTTGCTATTACACTTTTTGTGATCTAAGGTGACAAAAAATGACTTTTTTTACACAGTTTTTATTTTTTATTTTTTACGGTATTCACCTGAGGGGTTAGATCATGTGATATTGTTATAGAGCAGGTTATTACGGACGCAGTGATACCTAATATATATACTTTTTTTTTATTTGTCAGTTTTACACAATGATTTCATTTTTGAAACAAAAAAAATCATGTTTTAGTGTCTCCATAGTCTGAGAGCCATAGTTTTTTCAGTTTTTGGGCGATTATCTTGGGTAGGGTATGATTTTTGCGGGATGAAATGGCGGTTTGATTGGCACTATTTTGGGGTGCGTATGACTTTTTGATCGCTTGCTACTACACTTTTTGTGATGTAAGATGACAAAAAATGGCTTTTTTTACACGGTTTTTTTATTATTTTTTTTACGGTATTCACCTGAGGGATTAGGTCATGTGATATTTTTATAGAGAAGGTTAATACGGACGCGTCAATACCCAATATATAAATATTTTTTTTATTTATTTAAGTTTTACACAATGATTTCATTTTTGAAAAAAAAAAAAATGTTTTAGTGTCTTCATAGTCTGAGAGCCATAGTTTTTTCAGTTTTTGGGCGATTGTACTATGTAGGGGCTCATTTTTTGTGGGATGAGGTGACGGTTAGATTGGTACTATTTTGGGGGGCATACGCCGTTTTGATCGCTTGGTGTTGCACTTTTAGTGATGTAAGTTGACAAAAATGGCTTTTTTATACACAGTTTTTATTTTTTATTTTTTATGGTGCCTATCGGATGGGGTGGATCATGTAATATATTTATAGAGCCGTTCGTTACGGACGCAGCGATACCTAATATGTGTGTTTTTTCTTTTTTTTTCAATTTTTTATTAGAAAATCAGGGGAATGGGGCTTTTTTTTTTTTTTTTTACTTGAAACTTTATTTTTTTATTCCAAACACTTTTTTTTTTAACTTTTTTTAAAACTTTATTTCTATCCCACTCTGATCCCCTCTGCAATGCATTACAATACATCTGTATTGTAATGCATTGCCTGTTAGTGTATGACACTGAGTCATACACTAACTGGTTGCCTAGGAGACCCAGCCTGAGGCTGGATCTCCTCGGCTCCCGTAGAAGGCAGTTCCCGATGCCGTGCAGGGCATTGGGCAGCCTCTGCACGGCATCGGGCTGCCTTGTCACGCATCGGGTCCCCGCCACAGCAGCGCGGGGACTCGATGCGATCACTCACCTGCCGCAAACAACTTCTATGTCGCGGTCCGCGCGGACCGCGGCATAGAAAGGGTTAATCCGCCGGCATCGCTGTAAACAGCGATGCCGGCGGATACAGCAGGGGCCCGGCTACCAGGGACTGCCGGACCCCTGCAGTGATCGGGTGCGCACCGCTCCGGTGCCCGCCCGATCATCCTGCCGTACATGTAAGGCGGAATGCATTCTGGCAATGCATCCCCCGCCGTACATGTACGGCGTTCTGCGCTAAGGGGTTAAACATTTACTTTAATTAGTGGCGCAGTGCGCCCGGCCCTCTCTCACATCATTGATGGCAGCGGCAGCAGCGGTACAGGGGGGGGGGGGGGGGGGGGGGAGAGACTGCTTCCTTCTCCCCTGTGCTGCTGAGGAGAACACGGAGCACGCTGAGAGCAGCACGCTCCTTTTCTCTCATACTAGACTGTGCAATAGCGAAGCCTGGTATCGAAAAAAGGCAAATCCTAGTATTGAGGTCGATACCAGGCAAAAATATTGATTGTGTATAAAAAATTTTACACCCGAAACAACCCTACAAAGAATGCATACGTCTTTTTGTAAGTGCGGGTGCACTTTGTTACAACCCTTTTATAATCTAATTGGGAAAAAACTAACATAAGTATCTTCATCACACAATTTTAAGGCACATTTATTGTACACTTACTGGCACTTCACTCTAATGTTTACTACTACAACAGACGTTTTGGACCATGTCACATGTACAGGTAAACTGACTTCTATTCATGACAGTGTATCCATAGAATGTCGTTATGTGAATTAACAGTAAATCTAGCAACCATTGAACATGGTTCTAATTTAAAAATTACAGGAACAGTCATAGCATGGTCATAGTATAGTCATGGGAGGCTGCAAGCAGCCAAACTATTATCATTTCACTCTTGCTATGTAAAGGGAAGCAATGGTTTGGCCTGTATCAGAAAAACCACCAGGAATATAAGGTGTTAACCTAGAGCTTGACTGATACCACCATTAACTCCTTTATCATTCAAGACCACCTTGATGATCACATTTTCAAGCACCTAGCTCCAATCTGTGGCATGTGGGAGGGGCATAAAATTGGATCAAGTCATGTAGGATGATTGTGTGATGCCTCCTGTTTGACATGCCAGTTATTGTCACCTGTTGCAAACTGAAATGGAAAGAATCTCAGATCTGAGAGACTTTGGTTTGTTACTCCAGCAGATTGCTACATGCCTAGGGTGAGATACTAGCACTATTCAACAATGTCTGTCCCAGTGGTTGGGAGAACAATGAACTGGAATGGCAGCAACATCTACATCAGGCATGGCCAACCTGCGGCTCTCCAGCTGTTGTAAAACTACAACTCCCACCATGCTCTGCTGTACCCTGATAGCTGTAGTCAGTCTGGACATGCTGGGAGTTGTAGTTTTGCAACAGCTGGAGAGCCTCAGGTTGGCCATCCCTGATCTATATGAATGGATCTTCAGATTAGAAGAATGGCATATAGAAATGAATTCGTCTTCAGTGATGAGTTCCACTTTAGTAATCCCACGCAGTGATAGCCGGCGACTGGCAACTGCAGGGGAGCTGCAGATGATTTGCGTGCCCAAGTGCATTCAGAGTGGCAGAATACCTCAGACAACTATTAATAACCTCATTGATAGCAGCATATTTTGCTTATGTTTTTTAATCGTTTGCATATCATTGATAGGTCTATAGACCCTGTGACTTACATAATTCCACGACTTTTCCTTCTTTGTGTTGCAATTTCACTGTTGAGGAGTGTATTATCAATATCCCTAAACCACCCTATATGAGGAACATGTGAGATACAGAACATGTAGAATGTTTTCAAAGCAAATACTGTTTTCTGATTCTAGAACAGTAACAAGCTATAATGAAGATATACTAAACTGCTGGGACCTGAACACAATGTTCTATCATTATTTTTAGCTAGAAAAACACCTCTGGGAACAGGTGTATTAACAGAAAATAAATGGCAGAGGAGAAAGGCTAATTAATGTCTTTCTTCCAGCACTGAAGCGCTCACACCTAGAAAATGTGCTATTCCTATTTTCCTGTGATGGCACCAGCTGAACGTTGGGTAGATGCATTAGCAACTAGTGGGTGAAAATATTCAGAAATCCAAGTTTTTTTTCTGCTATCGCTGTAATCATACTGGCGCACAGAATATGCTCATCAATTCATTTTTAGCACACAGTAAATGAATGTCGTAAAAATAAAACACCAAAAACCATTGTGGAATTGCATTTTGTTTTTTCAATTTCGCCAGAGAATTTTTTCGCTAATTTTCAATACAAGATGTGATAAATAAGTAGTGCCATTAAAGGGGTTGTCATCTTTTTTTTTTTTGTACTATTGATGACCTATCGGTCATCAATATCAGATCACCGGGGGTATGACACCCCCACCGATCAACTGTTTACCTGCTCACCGTCACAACTGCAGCGGCGAGCAGGGTAAGTATGAGACAGCTCCAGCCCGTCTGTTCAAGTGACTACTACAGAGAAGTGCATGGGGACAACATCGTTGTAATTACACCTGCTCACCACTGTAATTGCAGCAGTGAGCAAGTAAACCGAGTAGGACGAGGACCATAGGAAAAAGCACCCCTGATACGAGATGCTTATAATGTGATGGAAAAATTAAAGGGATCCTGCAGTTCTTTTTAACTGATGATCTATCCTCTGGATAGAGCTTCCACATCTGATTGGCTATTTCAGAAGGCAAGAGGGCGACGCCTTCTCTCTGTATTCCTCAGGCCAGTGATGTCACGACTAGTATCACTGGCCTGGGCTGGGCTAAGCTCCATTCACTTGAGCGATAGTAAGTGTCTTGTATTGACTGTCTACATGATAAATGCCATTTACACACAACCCCTATAATAAAATCACAATTGTTCACTTTATTTCAATTTCAATAAAACAAATTATTTACAGGACATTGTATCGGCAGCCCCACAAGCAGTGCCTAGATATATTCAACACCCATGGTGTAGACCAAGATATAATAATAATACAGGTGCTTAATGGAGGTGGAGCGGTCAGCTATTTCTGGGAAGTCACATTTTTTAGTAGCCACGAGTAAGAAAGTGGTTAGCATAGGTTAAGCTTGTGAGGCTGACAATTCAATGCCATGTGGATGAGATGTTTTATTGAATATTAAATAAAGTGAAGAATTGTGATTTTATCAAGTGCTGGATCGACTCTTGATGTTTGATATAGTATGATTTGAACACTATGATATAAACTTTGCTGACCTGTAAGATCACTTGCTGCCTAAATTGGCCTCTGTTCCAGAACAATATTGACACCAAATTGTGTCACCCACATTCGTGTTACCACAGAAGCTCAGCAGTCATGTGCCATTCAGGGGCACACCACTGCTGAAGCCAGTGAATGGCTGCAGAGGTCTAAGTGACCACAGAGGGGGAGACCAACTCCATACAGGTCATTCGGTGCCTTCAACCCAAAGCTGGTGCTGAATGAAGACTGTATCACAAGTTGTAGTTATAGTCTACAGCAGAACACAAAAGTAGCTTCACTTTTTAGGCTGGAATCTTTGAATGTGACACAATGCTGGATTTCTTGCAAATGTAAGGTTGTGGCACTCTCACTAGTTATTGCTGCTTCAATACACTGCGATCTCTGGCCGTGCATTGTGTCATGGTCAAAACTGTTGTGTAGCCCTAGCTTTAAAACTGGAAAGTTGTGTTACAAAATCTTCAAACAGCCCCAGCCCTAAAAGTGGTGGTACCAAGTGGCAATAAAGGAACATCTGTATGACACTGCATCATGTGAGTACAGGACAGTAGACCCACATGGATCACCATGATGCAGGAAGTTTTGGTCAGCTGAGCTGCAGTTCCTCTGGGAAATGTGGCCATCAAACAGACCGCATATAGCCATCTGAAACTGGCCTAAATTAAAATATTTAGCCCACATATCCATAGAGCTAAATTGTATACCTCAGTGTAGAAATAATTACTAGAAATACAGAAGTTCTGCAAGTCTTCATCATGTTAGTACACTTTTTATTTAATTTACCATTCATCTTTAGCTTAAAGCTATTCTCCTTTGTCCCAGATTTAACTGAATCAAACTCCAACATCTATCTCAATAGTTTGTCAGATTTGACAAAATTGGCAATTAAAGTGAAGAAAGTCAGTTCTAAAACCAGTTTATACCACAATCAATAAATAGCCCAAACTCGATTAAAACCAAGGACTAAAAGGCGTAATGTTAAATCCAATTGTGTAACCAGGCAAATGGCACACAAAAACTTCAGGATAGTTTATTACCTACTATATGTGCTCAAGGCCTAAATGGGGCATGGTGGCCATAACGGGGTTTGACAAGTGTTTTACACTGCTGACCTAGCTTTAGGATAAGTCATCAGCATCTTAACGGTGGGGGTCCGCCAGCTCCCGTCACCCCCGCTTATCAGCTGTTAAAGGTCACTGAGGCCTTTGCAAGGTTGGTCATTAAGGCAGGGGAGCGCTGGGCCGGGGGGCAGGCAGGCAATTGCCCCCCAGGCCGCCTAAAAAAATGGCCGCTGGGCCGCCCTTCTTTAACAAAGAATATTTATATTTTTTATTCTTCAGATGGCACTATGTGAAGGGGGGGGGGGGGGGGGAAGCTGGCACTATGTGGGTGGGATCTGGCACTATAGGGGGGCTGGCACTATGGGGGGGCTTGCACTATAAGGGGGCTGACACTATGGGGGGATCTGGCACTATGGGGGGCTTGGCACTATGGGGGAGCTAGCAATATGGGGGGGCTGGCACTATTGGGCGGGGTCTGGCACTATTGGGGGGATCTGGCACTATTGGGGCTTGCACTATGGGGGGCTGGCACTATGGGGGGGGGCTGGCACTATGGGGGGGGGAGCTGTCACTATGGGGGGGGGAGCTGTCACTATGGGGGGGGGGAGCTGTCACTATGGGGGGGGGGAGCTGTCACTATGGGGGGGGGGGGAGCTGTCACTATGGGGGGGGGGAGCTGTCACTATGGGGGGGGGAGCTGTCACTATGGGGGCATTTCTTACTGGCACATTATGGAGGGGCACCATGGGGGAGAGGAGCACTATGGAGGTATCTTGGGGCTCTAAAGTGGCTTTTTTTAATTATTGGCACATTCTGGGGGGCACTATAGGGGAGAGCAGCACTATGGGGCATCTGGTGTTACTATAGGGGTATTATTTTGGGGCACTATGGGGAAGTGGGGGCTCTAAAGGGGCCTTTTGTATTGGAACATTATGGGGGGCACCATGGCATTTGGTGGCACTAAGGGGGCATTTTTTACTGGCACATTATGGGAGGCACTGTAGGGGAGAGCGGCACTATGGGGCATTATTTGGGGGCACTATGGGGGAGTGGAGCACTATTGGGGCATATTGTGGCACTAAGAAGGGGCATTTCTTTTACTGGCACATTGTGGGGGAGAGGAGCACTATAGGGGCATCTGCTGGGGCACTAAGAAGGGGCATTTTTTACTGGCATATTATGGGGACACTATGGGGAAGGGGGAGAGGAGCACTATGAGGGCATTTACTGGGGCACTATATAGGGGTATTTTATACTGGCATACATTATGGAGACATTAGCTCAACTGCGGGCACTAAGCGGGGGTATTTCATGTACTGTCATATTATAGGGAGAATTAGTACTACTAGGGGGTCGTATGGGGAGCTTTACTACTACTGGGGGGCTATGAGGAACATGATGATTACTAGGGCACTAAAGGGGCATTATTACTACTAGGTGTGCTCTGGCAGAGAATTATTTCTATTGGTGGGATTTTGGGGAGCACTGTTACTTTGGGGGGCACCCTGGCATAGTATCAGCTTAGCACAATTATTTTTGGGGGACATTTTCTTTATACTATTAGTGTCTGGGCGCAGTTATTTTTTTAGAGCACTGTGTGCCAATAATTGTTGAAGGGGGCACTATCTGTGTGGTAGTAGTATTTCCAGGGGGACTGTTTCTGCAGTATAGCATTGGGGGCACAGCGGGCACAGTATTGGGGGCACTATCTGTGTGGTAGTATTTCCAGGGGGACTGTTTCTGCAGTATAGTATTGGGGGCACAGTGGGAACAGTATTGGGGGCACTATCTGTGTGGTAGTATTTCCAGGGGACTGTTTCTGCAGTATAGTATTGGGGGCACAGTGAGCACAGTATTGGGGGTGGCAGGAAAGGGTGTTCAGAAGATGTGAAGATGATGGAAATGTGGGAAACTAATGTCTGTTTCTCAATCGCTGCAGAGACTGGAGATGGCTGAAAAATCATCATGGCGGTCTGGTCTGAATGGAGAAGATAAAGAAAGAGAACGTCTACAACAAAGGTGACATCACTGGATGTAAGAGGTATGGGGCGCTATGTAGGAGAGGAGATGCTCCGTCCGGCTCCCCCCCCCCCCCCCCCTGCCATTTGCAGAAGGAGGATTCCGAGCTGGGTGAGGACGGTCAAGGGGGGCAGCAGGCCACGGGCGGGTGGCAGATGGTGGAGGGAACCACAGGCCTTGAGCAGGATCGGGGGAGGGAGGAGAGCGGAGGAGGAGCTTCCTGGCTGTAGCCTGCTGTTTATTGTATGATGTGAAGCAGGCAGTGCAGCAGGACAGGCCTCCCCTCTCCATATGATGTGTAGAGACAGGCCTCAACTATAGAATGTCAGCTGTACAGTGTTTGTTGGGAGTGGCCTATTATATGTAGGAGGGGCTTTAATAATGGGCGGGGCTAAATGGGCCACTTGACTGGATTTGCCCCCCCCAGGACTAAGGCTGCCAGCCCTCCCCTGCATTAAGGGGTTAAAAGGAGGCCATAAAAATGATCTGAACAGAGCCTTACAAGTTACCTGAGGTGCAATTTGATCAGTGTTGATACTATAAATCACTAGGCAGGTAAGAAGTTGGGACTAGATTTATTAAAGGGGTTGTTTCACTTCAGCAAGTGGCATTTATTATGTAGATAAAGTTAACAGAAGCCACTTACTAATGTATTGTTATTATCTATATTGCCTTCTTTGCTGGCTGGATTCATTTTTCCATCACATTATACACTGCTCGTTTCCATGGCTACGACCGCCGTGCTTGCCCATTATAGTATTTATAAAGTAAAAACCAGCACCGTTCCTTAAAGCTGTGACGATCCCTTATTCTTGAGTACAGCAAGCACATACAAATAATCACAGCACCCCGACTGTAAACGCGTTTAGGACATGTAGTTTGTCCGAAACGCGTTTACAGTTGGGGTGCTGTGATGGTTTGTATGGGCTTGCTGTACTCAAGAATAAACGATCGTCACAGATTTTAAGAACGGTGCTGGTTTTTACTTTGTGGATTACAAAAGGTCGGGAATCCGATTACAACCGTGCATGTCTGGTACAAAAAAGGTACCGGTGAGCTGGAGCTTACTTTTGCATATGAACAGTATTTATAAACTGAATGTTCAGCATTAGGAACTTTAATATCATTTACCTCCAATCTTTACTATGCCATTAAATGTTTCTTTCATCCGATGACATCTCCCCGTCTTATTACTTGATCAATGGTTCTTCTTGTTTAACTCGAGCATCAGTTAGGCTACATTCACCCCACACCTTTCACAGGTCCCTTTGTAAAAACACCTATTCTCGTCTGCAAAACGTACAAGAATAGGACATGTTCTATAATTTGGTACTGAGAACTTTATTTAGGAAACGTATAGAACAGAAATGTTTTATACACAACTAGAGAAATGTATTAAATCCATGACACCTGACAGAGTTACACTGGGAGCTATGCTGGATTTCATTTCCTAGTCCATTTATACTGATAATAGTCAGAGCTTACAGGGCAGACCTCTGTTCTGTTAATGGGAAAAAACCTCATAAAATGCCACTTTGCTAATAAATACACACTGGAGAGAAACGGATCTTGATAGAGTATAAATGAAACAAACTGTACAAAGATTGGTGTGGTTTTAAAAGGTTCTTTATACTATAAAAAGAAGAAACGAAACCCATCACAATAAACGTGATAAACTGACATATTTCCATGATGAGTAGATGACACTCATGGTCCCCAACACTCTGAAGAGACTACTCGCTTCAAAGTATAGGACTACAGTAAAATTAATCTCCAAGGTCCAGAGTTCTGAATTTATCTAGGTTGTAGAAGCATGCCTTCACTATTCGACCACCAAAGTATCTTCCATTGAGGTCCACCACAGCTGTGAAAAAGAAGAAACAATGATTTATTCTTTATTTCTGAAGAATCACAATATATAATACACCATATGAGTATTTAATATACCTAGTATCAATAGGACAGATTAGGTCAGACTGTCAGATTTTCTGGATTATCAAACAGCCATAGAAAAGAACATCAATTATTATGAACTAATGAGAACTTTTAGAAGAAAGCTTATGATAAAAAGTCAGCACCACATGTGTGTAACATATCTACCTCGTCAGTCACTGCAGCAATAGACATCACAGCAGGGCTGGTTGACATGCCAAGCAGCACGTTCACAGAAAGAATGTCTGTCCTGCCAATCTGTAGACCAGGCTGGATGAATCATACAGCCAAGGCTGACCAGAAAGTCTGGCTCGTCAGCCAAACAGAGCACTAGATGCTCAATTTGAAGTGATCACTCCAGCCATTAGTTTCTCTAAGCTGGTATGTTTCTGGATTTCTGTTTGGTAGCCATTAGATTTAGAAGCGCCTTTTCACTCATCATTTCTCTGAATTCTCCTTCCGCTTACTGTCTGCTGTCTTGCCTCCGATTTGTCTGCCATTCTTGGACTCAATTCTACTCCTGCCTTGACCCTTGTTCTCCACCACATCATGGTTTTGGCTCATCCTCCTACTAGTAATGAACCCAGGCTCTGGCTATTACTAATCATCTTCAGCATCTAATGCCCCTCTGCCAGTTGTGATGATTCTGGGGAAGCAACCTTGGAATCTCCAGCAGTAAAGTCCAGAATCCTTTATAGGGTTTAAAGGGTGAAAACCTGGGAATCACAGATTACACATCCCAGTCTAGCCAGAGACAAGCTAACTGTGGTCTCAATTATCACAGGCGGTAAGCAAAATCATTACGATATGCCCTTAAAATGTCCATATTGGTTATATCTACTGCTTCTTGCTTCATGTATCCTGGGATCCTCCACGGTCCTACCCTACAACTCTGTTATGACCTTCATCTGACGTGTCATCTATAAGTCATGTGACTGTGCAGCTGATCGCTTTCTGCTTGCTGGAAAACCCTTTTAGCGGCTCTGGTGGATGCCCTAAGGATGCCATACATATCAAAATTCGAGATCACTTCCAAGATATAAGCATTCTGAAGGAACATGGGTAATAAGATAATAGGAGCACATAAAGAATCAGAATCTTCACAATATTGTGTCCTACACAGAAACTAGGCGAGTTAACCTTCATTTTGTAACTCTACGGTAGCAGCATGTGAACATGCGAGACCCACTAATCACAGGAGAACTGCTCCCTTTTAATAGCCTGTTAGATTGGTGGACATTATGACATGCACCAATAGTCAAGCCAAATGCAGAAACAGTTCTGTTCTAAGCATGAAGAGAGATCAACATTCCACGTGACTGCTCCATTATATCTCCACATGCTGTTATATTAGTTTGCATGCTCTTCAGTTGTGATTGTACTCTTCTCAAACAACATGCTCAGCGGAAAGTTATAGATTATAAAGGTCTCTTTACATGGGACTATGAAAAAGTAGATTGTCAGGAAGCGTTCCTTCCCAATAATCTGCTGATCGCTACCAGAGACCACTGCATTTACATGCAGCGATCTCCTCCAAAGTTTGAGGAGCGATTGCTAATGCCTCGCTGTTAGTCTTGCTGTTTCCAAGCAGCAGAGCCGGTTTACACAGCACGATCTGCCACCGGGAAACAAGGATTGTTGTGCTGCACAAAAGATCCAATTGCCTGATAAAGAAGCGTTTTGCTTGTTAGCAATGATCTATTCAATTCTCAACCGGTGTAAAGAGCCCTTAAAATGTAACTGTCATTCTGGTTTAAAGAGTTTTCTTAGCAAAGCTTCAACTTAGAGTTGCTAAGCAGAGTCAGTCTTCAGCATTTTACTGAGCGCTAAAGATGCCTGTGTGCAACAAGTCAGATAGGCAGGGTGGTGGGCAGTGATGGGGCACATGCACGTAGTCCGGGACAAGAGGCAGGCTGGCATCTTCAGCACTCGGTAAAATGCTCACGCCCGAAGACAGACTTTCCTTAGCAATGCTATTAGAGCTTTACTGAGAACATTCTTTACACCCTGATTTCTAGCACAAAGAATCATCTTTGTTTGATACAGTATATTATAAAAATGGTTAAAATCTCAGAAAAAGTCTTCAATCCACAAGATATGTGCAAAAATAACATGATAAATCATTAATGTATATGTTATAAATACATTATACCACAGCCACATATTTATTCTTTTGGATTCTCCATCTGTCCTTTTTAAAGCAGCAATACTTACCTCGGGGGATGGGGGGGGGGGGATAGAAATAGGAGTGCTGGAAAATCAGAGAGGCGAGTAATACTTTTATTTTTTTAACAGTCCACAGAGAGATCACGGTACTCACTGATACTTCAAATTGGGGTCTTTATTGATTTCACAGCAGGCTTACACGTGGGCAAGTAAACACTCACCTGGATCGGCCGGTCCATGTAAGTCTTTACCCATCTGTGTGTAAACCTGCTGTCATCTCTCTATCTGCGGACTGTTTGAAAGTTTTTGATATGCTGCACTGTACCACTACATACAAGTTGTGGAACTACTGGTTTTAGAATGGGAGTCCGGGCTGGTTCTAGGTGTTGCCGACATGATTTTGTTGCTTTGACTGACTTTTTTACATTTTTTTTTAAGTGTTTCTGTCCCTTGTTTAAAATTTTTACCAGTTAGAAAGCCCCTTTCAACAGAACATCAAGGGTTGTGCATGACCTAGGATTGTTTCCAGCAATGTTCTTCTACAGAAAAGTGTAGGGGGTCATTTTCTTTGACCACAGACAGTTATGTTATGATATGAGCTATAAACTTTATATATGCAATTGACCTTTACGTTTTATTACATATTTTCATTGATTTATATATACATTTTGCTTTCTAGACCACATTTACACACTAAGCAACGTGTACATGTAATTATGATGATGCTATTTTCTTACACAGATAAACTAGAAAAGTGGTCTGGAGCAGTGGCGTTGCCGGAGCAAGCCAAGTATTGCGCCACCTAACCTGTGGACACACCTTTTATAGAACCACACCCCACAGTATACCAAGACCAACATTACCAATAATAAGCAAAGCCTAAATAATACAGCTACTGGGTGTCCTATTCCCCCATCTTAAGGGGCGCCTGCTTCATTCATTCTCTATGGGACTGCCAGAGAACCTAGTACAGTGCTCGGCTATTTCCAATGGTCCCATAGAGAATGACCGAAGCAGCAGGGCACATGCCTGATCTGGCACTCCATCAGATCGGGGGAATGGAACAACCCTTCTCGGAATCAGTGGGGGTTCCAGCTGTCGAACCCCACGTTAGTTTTCACCTATCCTGTGGAAAGGGGAAACCTTAAAACTTAGCACAACCCCTTCATTCATTCATTATCTCCCTATATTTGTTAACAGTGGCTAAATGTACAATGAAAGTGACAGCACAGTGCAGTATTAATGCAGTTGAAAAAAAATCAACAGTCATGGTGGAACATTATAGAGAAGGAAGACCCAGTGGGAGCAGTCTTCTTCCAGCCAAACTTTGTGTGCTCTTCTCAATACTCCATACATAGAGATCAATGGCAACTGCGCACAAGGACGCAACTGAGAATCTAAGCCCTCTCTCTGTCTCGGCTATGAAAGATACCCAATATAGACCTGCTGATCCCACCTGAATCTATTCTATATGGCCTGCCTGAAACCAATATCTCAGGTAGACTTCTTTTAAGGAGAAGAAAGCAATGAATACATCAAGGCTTGAAAGTCTGAGACTAAAGGGGACAGTGGGGTCACCAACATGTTTTTGAGGTGTAGTTAAAAAGAAAAGACCAAAACAGAAAACTCGCACCAGATGAAATAATAATTAACCCATCAGCATTAAAACGTTTACTGTTAATACATTACTCATACTTTACAGTAAATAAGCCTGGCGACAACAAATGAAAGGAGATTTCCATCATGGAAAACAAACAGTAAAGCATTAGATGCATATTAACCAAACCTGCAGATGTCAGGGAGATAAGGATCGGGCTGCTGAATTTCAACATACCCAATCCTTTTGTTATTAGGTGAGGGAGGGGGGAAGCTCAGCTTAATGGTGCATTTAGACGCACCAATAACCATCCAGATTATTGGAAATGACTGTTCCTGCGAACAGTCGTTCCCGATCATCTAGCCATCTAAATGTGCCGCCAATAGGGTGATCCTGTCACTTATGCAGGCACCACCGATCATGGCTTAGGAGCAGCAGATCATGCGGTCTAACAGCGATCTTCTGCCGAGAAACAATGATTGCAATAGCCATTCCTCATCCTTAGGCCTCATGCACACAACCGTTTTTTTTTAAGGTCCGCAAAAACGGGGTCCGTAGGTCCGTGATCCGTGACCGTTTTTTCGTCCGTGGGTCTTCCTTGATTTTTGGAGGATCCACGGACATGAAAAAAAAGTCGTTTTGGTGTCCGCCTGGCCGTGCGGAGCCAAACGGATCCGTCCTGAATTACAATGCAAGTCAATAGGGACGGATCCGTTTGAAGTTGACACAATATGGTGCCATTTCAAACGGATCCGTCCCCATTGACTTTCAATGTAAAGTCTGGAGTTCTTTTATACCATCGGATTGGAGTTTTCTCCAATCCGATGGTATATTTTAACTTGAAGCGTCCCCATCACCATGGGAACGCCTCTATGTTAGAATATACTGTCGGATATGAGCTACATCGTGAAAATCAGATCCGACAGTATATTCTAACACAGAGGCGTTCCCATGGTGATGGGGACGCTTCAGGTTAGAATATACTGAAAAGCTGTGTACATGACTGCCCCCTGCTGCCTGGCAGGTGCTGCCAGGCAGCAGGGGGCAGACCCCCCCCCCCTGTTTTTAACTCATTGGTGGCCAGTGCGGCCGCCCCCCCTCCCTCCCCTGTAGTTAACTCATTGGTGGCCAGTGCGGCCGCCCCCCCCCCTCCCTCCCCTGTGCGGCCGCCCCCCCCTCCCTCCCCTGTAGTAAACTCGTTGGTGTCCAGTGGGCCCCCCCTCCCTCCCCTGTAGTTAACTCGTTGGTGTCCAGTGGGCCCCCCCTCCCTCCCCTGTAGTTAACTCGTTGGTGGCCAGTGGGCCCCCCCTCCGTGCGCTATAGATAACTTATTGGTGTCCAGTGGGCCCCCCCTCCCTCCGCTGTAGATAACTCGTTGGTGGCCAGTGGGCCCTCTCCCCTCCCTCCCCCTCCTAATTAAAATCGCCCCCCTATCATTGGTGGCAGTGGTGAGTACCGATCGGAGTCCCAGTGTAATCGCTGGGGCTCCGATCGGTAACCATGGCAACCGGGACGCTACTGCAGTCCCGGTTGCCATGGTAGCTTAGCAATTTGTAGAAGCTTCATACTTACCTGAAGAGCTGCGATGTCTGTGACCGGCCGGGAGCTCCTCCTACTGGTAAGTGAAAGGTCTGTGCGGCGCATTGCTTATAGCACAGACCTGTCGCTTACCAGTAGGAGGAGCTCCCGGCCGGTCACAGACATCGCTGCTCTTCAGGTAAGTATGAAGCTTCTACAAATTGCTAAGCTACCATGGCAACCGGGACTGCAGTAGCGTCCCGGTTGCCATGGTTACCGATCGGAGCCCCAGCGATTACACTGGGACTCCGATCGGTACTCACCACTGCCACCAATGATAGGGGGCGATTTTAATTAGGAGGGGGAGGGAGGGGAGAGGGCCCACTGGCCACCAATGAGTTATCTATAGCGGACGGAGGGGGGGCCCACTGGACACCAATTAGTTAACTACAGGGGAGGGAGGGGGGGCTGGCTACCCACAAGGTAACTACAGGGGAGGGAGGGGGGGGGGGGGGGGGGCGGCCGCACTGGCCACAAATGAGTTAAAAACAGGGGGGGGGGGGGGGGGGGTCTGCCCCCTGCTGCCTGGCAGCACCTGCCAGGCAGCAGGGGGCAGTCATGTACACAGTTTTTCAGTATATTCTAACCTGAAGCGTCCCCATCACCATGGGAACGCCTCTGTGTTAGAATATACTGTCGGATCTGAGTTTTCACGAAGTGAAAACTCACCTCTGAAAAAGCTTTTATGCAGACGGATCTTCGGATCCGTCTGTATGAAAGCAACCTACGGCCACGGATCACGGACACGGATGCCAATCTTGTGTGCATCCGTGTTCTTTCACGGACCCATTGACTTGAATGGGTCCGTGAACCGTTGTCCGTCAAAAAAATAGGACAGGTCATATTTTTTTGACGGACAGGATACACGGATCACGGCCTCGGCTGCAAAACGGTGCATTTTCCGATTTTTCCACGGACCCATTGAAAGTCAATGGGTCCGCGAAAAAAAACGGAAAACGGCACAACGGCCACGGATGCACACAACGGTCGTGTGCATGAGGCCTTATACTGTGAAGGAGATCGCTGCATAGAAATACAGCGGTCTCCTTCACTGAATAAGCAGCCGACTGCTGGCCGCACAGTCAGCCCCTCTAAATCCACCTTAAGCCTGTTTACTGTACAATACACAAGTAGGAGGTAACGAGTGACACCAATTACTGGCTTTGCAATTACAAAAGACGGCTATTATCCTTCCACCTCGTTCCTTCCCACAGACAGCCTTTGACAAATTGTTCAGGGTTTACAGAAAACATGCAATTTACCTTTTATAGCCGACTCCACCCGCTCAAATTCCAAAAATATCCTCACAGCCTCATCATCTGGAGTGCCAGGGATCTAATAAAAGAGAAAGACATTGGGAAAGATGTATCAAACCAATCAGATTCCACCGTTCATTTTCCAAAGGAGTTCGAAAGGTGGAGTTTTCTTTTACACCAGTTTTGATTAATTCCCACCAGTAAGACCGTTACAAGTGAATGTATTAAAGCGAACCTTTCACCAGGATTTCACTTAATAAACTATTGCCAGTACCTTATAGATATCCTCATTGTGTTTCAATGCATTCTTGTGCCGCTTTCCTGGGATGGATATTCATGAAAAAAACGACTTATAAAGTCCTTGTCTCCAGCTCCTGAAGTCACGCTAGAAGTCAAGGGGGTAGCCCTTCCCTCACTCCGGGCTGTAACGCCCCTGCCCTAACCCTGTAACTGACACCCGGCTCAGTCGCCGGGACCGCGCTTGTACAGGCGGCGCATGCGCAGTCGGACTCTAGCGCGATCCTGTAACTGAATCGCACATGCGCCGTCCCCGATGCCTGCCTGTCTTCTCTTCCTCACGCGAGATTCAGTTACAGGATCGCGCTTGAGTCAGATGGCGCATGCGCCGCCTATACAAGCGCGGTCCCGGCGACTGAGCCGGGTGTCAGTTACACTACTTAGAGGTGGGGTTAGGGCAGGGGAGTTACAGCCCGGAGTGAGGGAAGGGCTACCCCCTTGACTTCTAGCGTGACTTCAGGAGCTGGAGACGAGGACTTTATAAGTTGTTTTTTTCATGAATATCCATCCCAGGAAAGCGACACAAGAATGCATTGAAACACAATGAGGATAATCTATAAGGTACTGGTAATAGTTTATTATGTGAAATACTGGTGAAAGGTTCGCTTTAAGTAATTTCTAATAAATACACTTTGGAGGAGGTTTATCTAAATTGGTCTAAAGGAGTACTGGCTTAGTTGCTCATAGCAACCAATCAGAGTCCATCTTTCATTTCGAGAACTCCTTTGGAAAAATTAAAAGTAGAATCTGGTTTCTGTGAGCAACTAAGCCAGTTTTTCTTTACAGCAGTTTTGATAAATCAGCAATCTATTTTTTGTACAGCAAACAGGAAAGAAGTTAAGCAAATCTGCATAAAGCTTTCCTTATATGTCAGTTAAATATATCATATAGGAGACACACACAGTGATATTTGAGAAGTGAAATGAAGTTTATTGGATTTACAGAAAGTGTGCTATAATTGTTTAAACAAAATTAGGCAGGTGCATACATTTGGGCACTGTTGTCATTTTATTGATTCCCAAACCTTTAGAACTAATTATTGGAACTCAAATTGGCTTGGTATGCTCAGTGACCCCTGACCTACCTACACAGGTGAATCCAATTATGAGAAAGAGTATTTAAAGGGGTCAATTGTAAGTTTCCCTCCTCTTTTCATTTTCTCTGAAGAGTAGCAACATGGGGGTCTCAAAACAACTCTCAAATGACCTGAAGACAAAGATTGTTCACCATCATGGTTTAGGGGAAGGATACAGAAAGCTGTCTCAGAGATTTCAGCTGTCTGTTTCCACAGTTAGGAACATATTGAGGAAATGGAAGACCACAGGCTCAGTTCAAGTTAAAGGGCTTCTGTCACCCCACTAAAGTGATTTTTTTTTTTTTTTGGGCTGGTGAAATTAGTTATATTGCGATATATCACAATATAATTGTGTCACTTACTTTGATCCAGCAGTTTCTTCAAAAAACGAAGTTTTATCATATGTAAATTCGGTCTCTAACAGCAAGTAGGGCGGCTACTTGCTGGTAGCTGCTGCAGAAATCCGCCCTCTCGTCGTGTTGATTGACAGGGCCAGCCGGGATCTCCTCCTCCGGCCAGCCCTGTCGACATTTCAAA
Source organism: Bufo gargarizans (assembly GCF_014858855.1). Taxonomy (NCBI): domain Eukaryota; kingdom Metazoa; phylum Chordata; class Amphibia; order Anura; family Bufonidae; genus Bufo; species Bufo gargarizans. The sequence goes on along the minus strand of NC_058081.1, from coordinate 219,850,517 downwards.
AATCGCGCGCCTCTGTGGATTCGGCGCAGGCGCTCTGAGATGAGGAGGCTCGTCTCCTCAGCACTCCCTCAGTGCGCCTGCGCCGATGACGTCTTCTATTTCGGTGATGCAGAGGAAGCCTTCTCTCCGCCTACAGCACAAAAAGTGCCGCTTGAGGTGGGCAAAAGCAGATTTGGACAAGCCAGCTTCATCTATACAGCGCTTCCTAGAACAACGGGATCATACCACACCACGGAACAACTATTCACCATATAACAGGTAGAGATCTTGTAATTAGCGTCCTGTGCATATACATGTAGTAATCCTCACCCTCCCCTACCCTCTCTGTATACTAGCGCCAGTATTATATACATATATATATAGCTATTAGCCACCTATTAAAGGGGAGAGCAGGTTAGACACTCACCCCAATACTAGGCAGCGGCAAACAAGGTGATAACATCAGCCTCAGAGATATATCTAACGGCAGCGCAAGTGTCTCTGATCATCATAAACTTAATTGTCATTTTGGAATAAGGTGCTGTGGACTGATGAAACTAAAATTGAGTTGTTTGGCCATAACAAGGGGCGTGGGGCGTTATGCATGGAGGAAAAAGAACACAGCATTCCAAGAAAAACACCTGCTACCTACAGTAAAATATGGTGGTGGTGGTTCCATCATGCTGTGGGCTGTGTGGCCAGTGCAGGGACTGGGAATCTTCTCAAAGTTGAGGAACGCATGGATTCCACTCAGTATCAGCAGATTCTGGAGACCAATGTCCAGGAATCAGTGACAAAGCTGAAGCTGCGCCGGGGCTGGATCTTTCAACAAGACAACGACCCTAAACAAAATCCACTAAGGCATTTATGCAGAGGAACAAGTACAACGTTCTGGAATGGCCATCTCAGTCCCCAGACCTGAATATAATTGAAAATCTGTGTTGTGACTAAGGCTGCTTTCACACTAGCGTTCGGCTGTCCGCTCGTGAGCTCCGTTTGAAGGGGCTCACGAGCGGACCCGAACGCCTCCGTCCAGCCCTGATGCAGTCTGAATGGAGCGGATCCGCTCAGACTGCATCAGTCTGGCGGCGTTCAGCCTCCGCTCCGCTCGCCTCCGCACGGACAGGCGGACAGCTGAACGCTGCTTGCAGCGTTCGGGTGTCCGCCTGGCCGTGCGGAGGCGTGTGGATCCGTCCAGACTTACAATGTAAGTCAATGGGGACGGATCCGTTTGAAGATGCCTCAATATGGCTCAATCTTCAAGCAGATCTGTCCCCCATTGACTTTACATTGAAAGTCTGGACGGATCCGTCCGAGGCTATTTTCACACTTAGCTTTTTTTTTTTTGCCATTTTAATGCAGACGGATCCGTTCTGAACGGAGCCTCCGTCTGCATTAATTTGATCGGATCCGATCGAACGCTAGTGTGAAAGTAGCCTTAAAGAGAGCTGTCCATGCTCGGAAGCAGGCTCGGACTGGCCCACAGGGATACGGGGTAATCCCCCGGTGGGCCCCTGAGCAAGGTGGGCCCCTAGTCTCCCACCCCCTGAACAAGTGGCACATAACACATTAGACTTACTGCACTATATACATATATTCAATGTACAGCACTTCAACCAGCCTATGTTAAAAAACAAAAACTTTTTAGCATATGAAAAACATGTTAGATTATTTATTATATTTGAATGTATCCGTACGGTGGGCCCCCATAATAAATTTTACTGGTGGGCCATAGATACCCCAGTCCAACACTGTTCGGAAGCCATCAAACCTGAATAAACTAAAGAGGTTTTGTAAAGAGGAATGGTCCAAAATACCTTAAACCAGAATCCAGACTCTCATTGGAACCTACAGGAAGCGTTTAGAGGCTGTAATTTCTGCAAAAGGAGGATCTACTAAATATCGATTTCATTTCTTTTTTGTGGTGCCCAAATTTATGCACCTGCCTAATTTTGTTTAAACAATTATAGCACACTTTCTGTAAATCCAATAAACTGCATTTCACTTCTCAAATATCACTGTGTGTGTCTCCTATATGATATATTTAACTGACATTTTTTATCGTAACAAATAACGATTTATACAGGAAAATCATGACGATTAACAAGGTTGCCAACTTTCACATCCTACTGTACTTTATTTAGAGAAAATGTTCAGTGCCTATATGGAAACAGTTCTGCCCTATAAACAGTAGATCAGATTCCCCTGCCTCCCTGTATTAAGCTCTTACTGCTCACACAGCCATTGCTCCCGGCAGCTGGTTAAAGGGGTTGTTCAGGTTCAGAGCTGAACCCGGACATATCCCCTTTTTCACCCAGGCAGCCCCTCTGAGTGGAGCATCGAAGCATGACAAGGGATGGATCAGGCAGGGCAAGGGCTTCTTTGTTTATGTTTTTACACTGCTAGGAGGAGGCTTCTGCCCAGCAGTGTGTATTTGATTGACATCACCGGCAGTGATGAGTCTGCTTTAGAGCTATCAAACGACTAGGGCAGCACTAAAGCCCGCCCATTAGTGACGGTGATGTCACCGGGCTCACTGCTAGGGGAAAGCCTCCGCCTGCCAGTCCCTATAGAGAACCCAGTCACCGGATCTAAAAAAAAAATGTCTTCTCCCTGCGAGATTCAGTGCATGGCACTGGAGCACTAAATGCTCACATTACAAGGCCTGCCTGGGTAAAAATAGGGGTATGCCTGGGTTCAGCTCTGAACCCGGACAACCCCTTTAATCACACAAGACCGCCGGGAGTACAGGGCGAGCGATCACTGATAGCACTGGCCAGTGAGCAGGAAGAAAGTAAATATTTCATCTATAATAACTACTATGTGAGGGAGCAGTGCGGGTAGACACCGAGCAGCTCCCAGCCCGTCTCCCTAGTACAGCACTGCAGTGTTAGGAAGACAGCTCGGAAAAAGATCGCTGCTAAGGGACATTTCAGCCCTAGCTTTCGCCTATAAATAAAGGTTTTCACTAAATAAAGTATATAAGAAAAATGCTGCCTATCCATTAGCAAAAAATAAATAAAAATATGGCAGTTAAACTTTAAAGAGAACCTGTCATCACATGCAGGGCAGTCTGCAGGCAGCTTGTTATAGAGCAGGAGGAGCTGAGCAGACTCATATGTAGTTTTGTGAGAAAACATTGAGTAAAACTTACCTCGTACTCACAGGCTGAAGTGTGACCAGACAAGCACTGTTGTGGGGAGGTATGTGGTTAGAAAAGACTTCAGCCTGCAAGTATGAAGTGAGCTTAGCTCGGAAGCATGGACAATGGAATCTTATCTGTGCTGTCATCTGGACAGAATATAGTGCTCTACAGGGCGGAGAACGGAGCTTACATGGGGCTACTGATCTGCATTCTCACACAGACCGTCTCCTGCTGTATATTTAGGACAGATTCCATGTAAAGGAATCTGACGGCAGCCATTTTAATTCCTCCACTAATTGCACCTAGACAAAACGAGCCATTATAAATAGTCATTTTGGAGTATTTTCAGTATATTCCGTTTTTTGTGTTTCCCAAAGTTCAGAAAAAGCAGATGTTTAAATGTAATATACTGTGCGATAGTTTTTGTGAAGTGTGAATTTTTTTTCGCTAAGTAATGCTTTCACAGATAGAAGTATTAAAGGGATCATCTGCTTCTTACTACTGATGACCTATCCTCAGGATAGGTAATCAATATCAGATCAGCTGTTTGAAGAGAAGGTAGCACTTATATGAGCGCTGCCTTATCTGCTCTGTTTACCTACTCGCCGCAGCAACTGCAGTGCTGTGCAATTACAGCTATGGAGTCCCCATTCACTTCTATGGGATGGCTCGGCAAGTGTTCCAGAAATAGCAGAGTCGATGCACAGCTATTTTCAGCACTCTCATTGGAGTGAGGCCGGGCTTGCGCGGTGCACCCTCATTCATTTGCATGCCCAATAGTAGAGATATAGGCAGGTCTCAGACATTGGTGGCACATCCTAGAGATAAGCCACTGTCATGGAAGAAATTTTGTATGATTCCTCCAACATACACCTGTAATAATTCAACCTGGACACGGGTCTTTCTCCAGCACAATAAAAAGTGTATACGTACATGGTATATATTGGTGAATCTCAAGTAATGATCCAATTGTGCCCAGGGACCTCTCCTTCAGTAACCCACTCATGCTGTATATGTTCTCCCCAACTATCATGGGGCATGTCACATGGACTGAAAAACATCCCTATTCAGTTATCTACAGCACGATGAACATAAGTGTTCCTACATCCTACCTTGGAATACACGGAGCAGTCTAATCAACACAGATTGGGGAATGCAATTAGTTACTAAAAGAGGCATGTCAGACAAGGTGACAAGTCCTCTTCAAGTGAGAATTTGCAATACTTGAATATGTAATGTAATACTCAGATAAAATGATCAAGGGCAGATGCTGCAATCTGCAGCATGGAGAAACAGCATGCAGTGGTGACATCATGGATACCATCAAAGCAGGGTTGCTGACCCTTCAACCTGGCACAAATACCGACTACAGTAGTGTGGACTTCAATTTCGTAATTACAAACACAATCACATAAGGATAATAGATAAAAGATAATTAAATGCACTTACCTCAAAAATGACACATTTGCTAACTTTGCCATATTTTTCACATTCTTCTTTTGTTTCACCCTCCAGGTCTTCATCCACTTCCCCTGCACCAACCATATTCTGCAAAATGAAGACCATATACCATTTTTCAAACTGTGCACATTGTGGTGTAAAATCTGCTGACACATTTAAGGGCACATTCACACGTGTATCTTTGGGTAATTGCTTCTAAAGTCTTACCCGCAATAAAACCACTTTGGTCGGACACTTCAGTATTTCTGTAAGAGGGTTTGGATCAGCTTTTTTAGATGCGTCAACTATAAGAAAATGATGCAAAAGGTTAGATTATCCCACCGCAACAAAACAGGCCACAAGACTAACCAGAAAATAAAACATCACACAATGTGCATTTGTCCTCTCGGGTTATAATCTGTGGTCTAACATAAAACATACAGCATGCATATACAATATGAAGATGCAGAAGAGACATACTACTTAGGTCTCAATGCATCTTGGTTATCCATATTTACAAAGTGCCAAACTACAGTATTTCAATCAATGCAAACCTCCGCCCAGGGTTAAAGGGGTTTTCTGGGAAGAGAGAACTTGTATAAAGGGGTTATCCAAGATTTTAAAAAGTGGCCGACCTGCAGTGGGGTTCATACTTACTTGGTGTCCGATGCTGGGTTCTAGCTGCATTGCTCCCCAGACATCTCAGCAGATCTGTGATGCTCTGGCATCAACATTTTATTGATGGTGCAATGTGACTGTTGCAGCCAATCAGTGAACACAGTGGTGGCCTGTTATCCAAGTGGCACATTGACCAGTGACGTGCCGCATGGGTGCCAGGTTACTGTTGTGGCCAGTGATTGGCTACAGCAGTCATGTTGTGCCCGTCACCAGGATGTTGATGCCAGAGCATCGTGGAACTGCAGAGAAGACGGGGAGCAATGGAGCCACAACCCTGCGACAGCGACCAGGTAAGTATGAACTCCAGCGTAGGTCGTCCGATCTCTGAGGTCTTGGTTAACCCCTTTAAAATGTGACAGAATTGGATAGAAAAGAAGTCATGCACTGGTCCATTGCTGCCATGTTCTGGTTCCCACTGCTCTCCACTCCCCATTTCCTTGTCCCGAATTGATAGAAAGGAAAAGGCTGTAAATGCCTTCTTAGCCAATCACTGACCACAGCAGTGACCAGCCTCAGCCAATGATTGACTGAGAAGGCAAATCCAGCCATTTCATGTGCTGAGCGAAGACCATAAGGTGGAGAGCAACGGGAACAAAATACCATTGCAATTGTGGGAGTGGATACTTTCCCTTTTTTTTTTTTACCCCGAGGTAGATATATACATATGAATACCAAATTTACAACCTCTTTAACTTACCTTTTATGTCAATATTTACACAGAGAATCTTGTTATGTAGGTCATTTGCAAATGTCATTATTGTGGGTATAAAAGAAACATACCTTTATCAGCCAAGTCACCAACAATGATTTTGCCTCCTCTCTTGCTTGTTTTCTCAACCGATAAGGCAGTACTAAGTCCCTGCTCATGTTTTCCCAGACCTTGTCCTTCCCGGAAGCCATATTTCTGCATAATTTTATGAGCCACAGTTCCACTATGAAGCCAGAAGTTAAGAAGATGTTGGTCACAGCACGCATTGAGCCAGGAGCCTTCAGACAGAAACTACTCTTATAATATCCCTCCTCCCCATTATGCCTAAAAGCTGCTATGCCTTCAGGTTTGAAAACATATGCTATCCTACTTGTATATTTTCAGTGACTGAACATATACATTGCAAACTAGATTTTTAGGCCTAGTAAAAATAATTAAAATAAAGAAATTCAGCAATATGTCAACATACATCTGCAATCGCCCACTATACGGATCAGACTTCACTATTATTCCAATTATCAAGTAATGATGCGATATTTAAAGAGGACCTTTCACAATTTTTTACTTTATAAAAGCAATACCGCATACTGTAGTCTATGTTCAGGACATGCCATCACACAATTTTTTTTCATGATTATCTCCTTTGTTACGCCACTGTGCCCCCATTTGGTTTTGGCACCCGACATGCTAATTAATGGCATCAGTAGAGGGAGGAGGACATATCAGCTTTTCTCAGCGAGCATCTCCTTCTCCCTGGTTGTGATGCGTTCCAATCACGGCAGACTGACCGCTTTACAGCCAGGCAAAGGGGAGTTGTTTTTGTGAGATTTGGTAAATGGCGCAAGAACAGGGCAGGCTATGTAGGCAAGTACTATGCCTGCTTACATAGCCTGTTCTCATGAGATTTACCAAATCTCACAAGAACAACTCTCCTTCTCCGTCTGTGAAACGGTCCGATGCAACTGGACCACGTCACAGCGAGGGAGAAGTGGACGCCCACTGAGAAAAGCAGATGTCTCCTCCCTGTACCACTGCTATTAGCATATCAGTCGCCAAGACCAAACGGGGAGCCTATCGGTGCAAAGGAGGAGCGGATCATGAAATAAATTTAGATATTGAATCTCCTGAACATGGACTACAGTATGCAGTATTGCTTTTATAAAGTAAAAACTGGTGAACGGTCCTCTGAGTAAGAAATAAAATCATAATATTAGATATACAAGAAGCTACTTATGCAATGAAACTCTTACCCCATGTTTGCAATAAATGAATTGCTGGGCCCAGTTGGGGACCGAGGTCTCTCTGGCTCATCATATATGGGAGGTGGAATTGCTGCTTTAGGTATAGGTGGACGGGGCCTCGGCTCCTCATCATAAGAGGGCACAATGGCTGAAATGAGATCAGGAAATGACAATGTAACACTCAAAAGATAATTCATAAATACTATTTACAGTTCATAACTTTGCAACTAATCATTATATTTACTGGGGTTTTTTTATGTTTCCATGTATATAGTATATATTGTATTTTATGCCTGAATGATTATGAATATTGCAGTTTATACCAACGACAAGCCTAGTGTTTTTATACTTTTAGTTTTTAGCACTGCGACTTTGATGCTGCATATACAAAGGTTTTTAAACAAAGGTGATATGGTGCCCGATTATATAAAATTTGGAATTAATGATTTTTAGACTGTGTAGATTTGTGTGTGCACTCTTATATAATAATGGCATGTTTCAGCTACTAACACATCTCACAGTGAGGGAAGTCTAATTTTTCTACCAAGGAGATAGATAGGACTTCAAATTGGAACTTTGTGTACAATGTTAAAAATATACTGTGTTCCAAGCAAACTACAACTACTACCAAAACAATACATACTATCATATAAGGATTACAAGAAAGTTACACTGTGCTACAGACAGACCTTTTTATGCTCACAAATACTTGAGCAACATTGTACCAAGACTCCCTCTAGTGGTAAAATGCAATCACTAAGTCATAGCAACACTTACATTCCCGATCCTTCTCAACCAGTGATGTAGGTGGTGCAATAGCTGCTCCTCCCATGACTGTCAAGATACAAAGACAAAGCAAGTTTGACATATATAATAGCAATAAAATTATAGACGTAAAACAAAAGAAAAACATGTAAATGGATAAAGACAAGAGTTTTAGGTGCCATTTCAGGCACATATCAGTGTTTAAATTACATTTACATTAAAAGGTGGAGATTGGAGAATAATAGATATATTATGTTCAATGACTATGCATGTGTTAAAATTACTGTATGGGCCTGAACTCTAATGGTTAATGCCTGAGACCAAAGGAGTCTCCAAAATGATGTTTCTTAGGCCTCTTTCACACAAGCGTGACGGATTAGGTTCAGTGAAACTCGCACTGTTTTGCAAGCAAATTCAGTCAGTTTTGTCTGCAATTGCGTTCTGTTGTTCAGTTTTTTCCGCGCGGGTGCAATGGGTTTTGATGCGTTTTTCACGCGCGTGATAAAAAACTGAAGGTTTACAAACAACATCTCTTAGCAACCATCAGTGGAAAAACGCATCGCACCCGCACTTGCTTGCGGATTTAATGCGTTTTTCATGCATCCCCATTCACTTCTATGCGGCCAGGGCTGCGTGAAAAACGCAGAATATAGAACATGCTACGATTTTCACACAATGCAGAAGTGATGCATGAAAAACAACGCTCACGTACACAGACCCATTGAAATGAATGGGCCAGGATTCAGTGCAGGTGCAATGCGTTCACGTCACGCATTGCACCCGCGCGAAAGGGGCCTTACTCTTCCTGCTTTTCTGCAGCACGTAAAACATTTAAAAAAAATATGAATTCACTTGCATATAAGTAGTGTTGAGCAAAGCAAAGCTTTCAAAGAATTCGGTCCAAAGTTTAGGAAAACGTGTGCATAACGTTCTAGAGCACTCACATTCAGAGTTAATCCCTTATTTTAGTGATACAGTTAAGTTGTGCCCTTATTCCAAGACTGTGTCATTTTTTGCCCTGTACTTGTGTGCAGTGGAGAGAAACTGATTATAGCGAATGCCTTCTGTTAACTGTTGTGTTGAATAGCATCAGTATTAGGCCACAGTTAAATATTTTGCCCTGTACATGTACAAAGTGGAATGAAATTTATAATAGCAAATGCCTTCTGTTAGCGATACAGTTGTCCTACACCACAGCCAACAGTCAGCTGTCTGGGTTCTCCTAAGGAACAGGCAGTGGCAAAAATTATGCTGTAGTCAGCACAAGTAGCAGCAGCCGTGGCAACAGGCCAGAGGTGCATCTCCCATCTAGCAGTTGTGCTGTGACCAACAATCCAGCTGTATTGGAATAGTTGACTCGCTCTTCACAATCATCTTAAGTTACAACAGATACACAGCCAGCAAATCGGTGGGTTCCTCTGACACCACACTTCGTTGGCATGGCCCAGGAACTGCCTCTATGCACTCGACCTGTCCTGAACCTGCTTCTTCCTTTTGCTGATCCGACTGTTAGCCAAGTAATGTTTGCCGCCATCTCTTCTCTGCTTTTCAGCGACGATGACCTAGGGACAGTCAGCAGTTACAGGCCAGCACAGACTTGGAGGAGAGGTCCACTGTGGACTCCTTCAGGGACGTGTGCAAGAAACAGGTGAGATAACATTTGTAGATGATGATGTAGCTGATGGCACATGGGAGCCGGGTGAAGAGTGGGCATCGTCGTCATCATCAGGGGGCGAGGGTGGCAACGTGATGTAAGACAGCAGGGTGAAAGCATGCCCGAAAGACAGCATGGTGGAGGCAGTGGGAGACCTGAAGCCAAACGCGGGAGAGGTACACCATCTGCTATTTGGGAGACTACCTGTCAGAAATACACTGGCAGTGCACAAGTTCACAAAAGCAGCAGCAGACAGGCATCACGCAGTGGTGGAGGGAAAATGCTATACTCGGCAGTGTGGGAATATTTCATACAGTCACTGGGGGACTTTAGTGTCGCAGTATGCAGGATGTATGGGCAAGCAGGTGAGGCGCAGTCAGGGTGCTCATGTTAGCACGACATCCATTCCTGATGACATATCATTGGCATTAGATGATGTGGGAAAGAAAGAAAAGCAAATGGCAGAAGGGCCTTCCACCTGTACGGCAGGAGAGCGGTTGGAAAAGTGGGTTTGGAACTAGAAGGGGTAGGAGGAGGGGAGGGGGGAGTTGTTCTTCTGTCACTCCAGGAACGCCTCTCCTCTTCAGTTCTTTGGATCCAACTACTGGTCACCTGCACCACGAGGTACTCTTCATATGTAGTTTCAAGATGCAAGGGTTAAAGGTAATTATAACTTTAAATATTAGGTAAAATGTATATAGTGGTCACGCATTAGCCCCATGTGGCCTCTTTTGTATGTGAATTACATAAAGGGGCATTTTCAGGAGATTGCAGGCAACAACAGCGATAATTGGCATATTGTGCCACGCACCTAACCAGCCAAACCCCATACCAGTAACAGCAGCTGTTTGGCAAACATATTATATGGTAGCTACTAGTTTTCAGGATCCTGTCCCTTAGGGCTCATGCACGTGGCCCGGCTGTGCCCGTCTTGCGGCCTGCAATCCGGAAGGTCCTGTGTGAAACGGAGGCACAGAACATAATTTATTTTTTGCTGTGAGGATGGATCTGTCTGCGGAATCTGCACGCATGTTGCCCATGCATTGGGGGCTGCAAATTGCAGTCCCCAATGCACGGAACAGTCGAGCAACAGCCGTGTGCATGAGCCCTTATGGCAAGAATCCTGCGGCTACGTTTGATCCATCCACTATATTCGGCCCAACTGGTTTTAACCCCAATACAATTTTAAAGTAAAATACCATCTGGTTTATAGTATACATTTGTCTAGTTTTCGATTTTACACTTAGAATATGGAAATCACTTTTTTTTTTTTTTAAAGGGATTCATGTCTAGTGTTAAAAACTAAATTTCTGTTTTCAGTAGTTTAACATTTGACAGAACAGAGCCATTTACAATTTTAGGGGGTCATTTACTATCCAGAAATATGACTATATTAGGAGTATATCAAGGGTTATTTGCGCTGCAATCTGCGACTTTTCCCTGCTTACACCAAGTCTAAAAAAGTGGACGGGGACGGGCTGGCAGGCCCCTCTAATTCATCATTTTCTACACCTGTTTAAGGCAAAGAAAATGGTCTATGTGTAAGAAAGCAACAAAGCTGGCTTACATTTAGACCGGCTCTGGATACGCCAAAGTTATGTAGAGGCTGTTCTTAATAAATGACCCCCTTAAACGGGCTCTGTCACTTCAGCAAATGGCATTTATCATGTACAGAAAGTGAATACAAGGCACTTACAAATGTATTGCTTTTATCCATATTACCTCCTTTGCTGGCTTGATAAATTTTTCCATCACATTATATACTGCTTGGTCGTGGCGGTTGTGCTTGCCAACTATAGGAAAAAGTGCCGGCCTTTCTGTTGGCCGGGATAGGGAGAGCTCACACAGGCTGGTGCTTTTTTCTGTAGTGTGCAAGCACGGCCACCACTGAGGGATTACTTGGGGGTAAAAGGTAACAAAACAGCAAATCGTGTTTTTTTTTTTTTTTTTTCCAATACGGCGATCAGTGCACAGGAATTTTTTGCAATATTTTAATAGTTTAGACATTTTTGGACGCGGCAATACCCAATATGTTTTTTTTTTTTTGGGTTATATATTTTATATGTAAAAATGGGAAAGGGGGTGATTTAAAAAAATAAAGAAATCCTTAAGCGTTGTATAGCCTTTACTTGGAATGTCTGCCCTTGAATCAAAGAATTTGGCCTAGAACGAGGCATCAGCTCCAGTCTTGTAACCTTGTAATACAGATTAGTTTGTCATGTAAATATTAAATCTCTTAATCCTGATCCTAGGCTTTCAGCATTTGCTTATGACACACATTCAGTCAGCTCCATTCAGAAAAATCTTTCTATCTGAATGTATGCACATGCAAATAATTTAAATGTTTATGAAGGTTCTTTAAATTGGAGGCAAGTGAGATAAGGGCCATGTTCATACACAGCAGAATTATTCTTCAGTGGGGATTCTCGCATTGGACAAGACCAACTTTCATTCAAGCAAATGGACCCAAATAAAGACTGGAGAAGTTTGCATCAATATCTTCAGTGAACCTGAGGTAGTCTGGGTAACACAAGCACTTTTAAATGCAGATACAGTACATTGTAGTTTTAGTATCCCTTCACTTTATCCAAGTAACTGACATGCATTAAAACAGGGCCTGAAACGTCACTAGAGTTTTCTCAAACGTTTTGTCGTCTTACAGCAACTGACCTCTCTTACGACGCTCTCTGTCAAAATCTTCCTCCTCATCAGATTCAGGATCAGGTCTACGGGAAAACCCACTGGCCTCATGCCGGTCCTTTCTTCGCCTGAAACACAAAACAGAAGCCATTTTAGATTTACACAGCAGTCAGCAGTTCCACTGTAACTGTACAAGAGGTTTCCTGTGCGCCTGACAAGTGGTGTTGAAAAGTAGTTGAATCTACCCCTTTTTTGCCATCCTCACAACTTTTCTAAAACGTGGTGTGGCAGGGGCGAGGAAGGGCGCATGGCCAGCCACTGCGACAAATGTATCCCCATGTACGCGCAAATGAAGCCAGAAATCTATGGCAGCTCTGAGCTATCGTACATTTCTGATTGGGTGCACAGACTGCAGGAGAATGCGCCTTATTTATGGAGAGGCGTGCTCCTCATCAGAAATTAGGTGCATCCTCCAGCATCGCAGGGGATATCAAGACCGGCGCAGAAAGCAATAGTCTTGATAAATTCCCCCCAAATTGTTGAAAATGTTTAATAAACACTAAAGGGGGAGATTTATAATGTTCTTTCCGGCTGAAAAGTGTGACTTTTCTTAAAAAAAAAAAAAAAAAAAAACAACTGCCATCTCCCCTTTGTCACCACCCTGAGCACTTTTCTAAAAAAAAAAAAAGGGCATGTTAAGGGCGTTGAAGGGGGCGTGACCAGATACAGTGACAAATATATCTTCATTTATGCCAGTTTTCTGAGCGATCGCGGATTTCTGGTTAGGCGCACAGACTGTAGAGGATGCACCTAATTTATGTTCTTGAAGGGGTAGCACCTCCAAGTGTGAATGCTCTCCTATTATCTGGGGAGCAGCATTTTTGTACACTATTGCCCCACCTAGCCCACCGACCACCTTGATTAGGTGGTACATATTGCTGTGTGTGCTCCTCCTCTCATTGGTTACTGGATGCACACAGAGGTAACTAGAAGATACATACTATATGTGGAGGGCCTGCACTCCTGAATGTAGATGCCCAATGGCATAGGTAGGTGTAGAGTAGGACCTGCCTGACTCTTGGCGCTGGTAGGCGGCACAGATGTGTTTTGATCAAAATATACTGGCTGAGAGTCTCGGATTTTATCATTAGAGTGAGAGTCCACATATTATGTTTCAACCTATTGTGTATTATTGCATTATTTTCCATGATTTTTTCTTTATAAATGTTGCCATGTACATTTGCATATTTAGTTTTCATATCGTGTAGAATATTTTGTATCTTTTGTGATTTTCGAGGCGTATGCCTTGTCAAACTAGGCACATCCTTCAGCAGCTTAGGGGATATCATGACTGTTGCAGAAAGCGCCAGTCTTGACAAATCTACCCCTAAATGTACTGTACTAATGGTTTCTAGCCTAAGCATAGTTCAATAGAACAATAAAAAGGGTCCCACAAGTGTGTTCATAGTCTTTATGCATTCAGAAATATGGAGTGAGAACCCTGCTCAAATGGGCGTAGTGTGTTTATGGCAAAATTGTTCTTATATTATTAGCTGACTGGCTAAGGTTGCAGAGATGAGGGAACATCAGTGCATCAATATGGAGAGCAGTGTGTGAGAGGGTTGTCCTTTTTAAAATGGTAACAAAACAAAAAAATAAAAAAAGTAAAAAAACAGTGCAAAATTGCTAGATAAAATAGTATAGCATAGTATATAGTATAGTATAATTCTGGCTTCTGCATTTAGGATAAATTGGAGCTTTTGACGAGGAAGGAGAAAAATAATCAGTTGAACATAGCCCCAAAGAAGCGGCATGCTATTTACATGCCATGACATCAGACTTAGATAGGTCAGTAGAAAGAGGACATTCACTGGTGTATTGTAGTAATGCAGGGTGATGTCAGGGGAAGAAGTATTTCATTGTGTACCGTCAGCATAGAGATGGTACTGAACGCCAAAACTGACGTTTGCCCAAGACCAAGGACTGAGCCCGAGGAATCCCAACCCTTTCAAAGCTTGCTGCGGATGAGCAGAGTAGATAACAGGACGCAATAAAGTTATTGGTGCTAGGACCAGGGAAAGTAAATTCTCATCTTCACGTATCACATTGCAGCCCGGCAGTGTCCACAGCACTGCTGAAGGAGACCGAATGCATATTAAGCAGAGGATAAATGACCTCCCAGCTTATACTGATGGTCACGCTATCAGAAAGATTAAAAGTATTAAATCACTGAGAAGATTAAATGCTGCTTTATTAATAACCAGCATAATCCAGAAGTTGTACTGATTAGATGTTCCACAGACCCAAATGAATATTAAAAGTACACATGTTCACAGCTGGATAATATGTTCTATGACAGTAATGATCCCCCCGCCCCGTCTAGATGGTCAACACAACATGTTCTATTTTTTTGCTGGAACTGACATACAGATGTGGACAGCACACAGTGAGCTGTCTGCATGTTTTGAGGTCCCGCTGAAATTAATGGGTCCGAACCACAAAAAAATGCAGATCAGATGCGGACAATAAAAATACAGTTGTGTGCATGAGCCCTTATACGGCAGAAAGTTACAAAATCCAGAATGTCTTACTGCTGTAAATTCATATAGGTAGCAACAGACGTATGAGTGAGGGGGAGGATGTGCAGGATCGGTAAGTAAAGTACTCTGAATTCCAGCATGGTACTGTAATAGGAGGCCACCGCTGCAACAAGTCAGTTCATGAAATGTGTTCCCCTCTAGATATTCCCCCCATCCACTGTGAGTGGTAAAGTAGAAGTGTCTAGGAACTACAGGAACTCAGCTGCAAAGTGGCGGACCATGTAAACTTACAGAGCGGGGTGACCAAGTGCTGAGGCACAAAGGGCATAAAAGTCGCCAATGCTCTGCTGATTCAATAACTGCGGAGTTTCAAACCTCCTCTGCCATTAATATCAGCACAAACTGTGCACCAGGAGCTTCACGGCATGGATTTCCACAGCCGAGCAGGTGCATTCAGGTCCTACATCCTCAAGCACAATGCTAAGCATCAGACGGAGCGGTGAAAGCGCGCTGGACTCTGGAGCAGTGGGAATGTGTTCTGTGTAGTGACAAATCCCACTTCTCCATCTAACAGGCTGGTGGACGAGTCTGGGTTTGGAAAATGTTACCTGCCACCCTGCATTGTGCCAACTGTAACGTTTGGTGGAGGAGGGATAATGTTATGGGGTTATTTTTCAGGGTTTTGCCTACACCCCTTAGTTCCAGTGACTGGAAATCATAATGCTTCAGCATACCAAGACATTTTGGATAATTGCATGCTCCAACTCTGTGGGGACAGTTTGATGAAGGCCTTGTTAAAGAATGCCTTTGCCCAGTGCACAAAGCAAAGTCCACAAAGGCATGGTTGGGCGAGTTTGGTGTGGAAGAACCTGACTGATCTACATAGAAGCCTCTAGGATGAAGTAGAAAGGAGACTAAGCCAGGACCTCTTGTCCAGCATCAGTGCCAAACCTCATAAATGCTCTTCTGAATGAATGGGCAAAAGTTCCCAGAGACACACTCCAAATTGTAGAAGGCCTTCTTAGAAGAGTGGAAGCTGTTTTAGCTGCAAAAGGAGGCCGACTCCACATTAATGCCTATGGATTTAGAATAGCATGCTTTAAAAACTAATGTCCAGGTGTCCCAATATTTCTGCCCTTCCTGCAGCTCCAAGCGCCGCAATTGGCCGGTCAATGAAGACCGGCACAACGCAGCGCCGGAAGCAGAAGGAAGCTGTAGGGCAATGAGGAGGTGGTTGTTCATGGGAGGTGACCGGTGCTGAACTAGTCAGCAATGGTCTCCTCCGAGGTCAGGAAGGGGTTTGGCGACCCCTGCCAGCGCCGCGATTGGCTGGAACAATGCTCCAGCCAATGACAGCGCTATAGCTGCACAGGAAAGGGCTGAACCTCCCTGAATGCAGCCATTCTAGCTGGTGACTGCATGCAGAGAGGTTCTGTGCTTCTCGGTGGTGCTTTTTTTCCCATTTGCAGCTGTTCCAGATCCCTAAACCACCCTCCATCACTGTCCCTTCCCTTACTGTGCAGATTTTTTTTTTGTGTAGTTAGAGTTTACACATTTCACACCTTACAGCCCAATAAAAATAAAAAAAATTATAATCCTCCGTCCGTCCCAATGAGTATACTCAGCTGAAGAGGCATAAGCCATGCTTGCCTCCGATAGTGAGACTGCTAGTGAGGGAGAAAAGGATGCCAGTTTACTGTACTCCTCTACCCACTCATCATCCGCTGATGAGGGACCCTCTAGAAGGTAAACTGAGGAAAAAAACTGAGGTAGCCCCCTAGAGTGAGCCCATATGGACCCCACCCTCTGATGATTATCATCCCCAAATTCCGGATTTCGAGGGCAGCTCTGGAATACAGATAGACTGTACGGGCTTCACTGAACTAGATTTTTTCAAAATCTTCTTCTCTGAAGATTTAGTAAATTTAATGGTGGCCCACACCAATTTATACGCCCAACAATTCATTGATCAGAACACTAAATCGGCATACGCTAGACCCCTAGGTTGGACCCCAGAAAGTGCAGCAGAGATGGTGAAGTTTTGGGGACAATTGCTGCATATGGGCTCTGTAAAGAAGCCAAACGTTAGGCAATATTGGAGTTCAGACATTTTCTACCAGACTCCAATTTACAGTAAAATCGTGACCCGCAAGCGATTTGAGTCTATTAGGACATTCCTACACTGCAATGACAATGCACAGTGCCTACTCCAAAACGACCCAACATTTGACCGTCTGTTCAAAGTTAGGCCTGTCATTGACCACTTTAACACCAAATTTGCTGAGGTGAACAACTAAGATAAAAAGGTCAGTGTAGAGGAGCCCCTATTACTCTTCAAAGGGAGGATTAGATTTCGCCAGTACCTGCCTAGCAAACGAGTAAGGTATGGCATAAAGATATACAAACTTTGTGAGAGTAGCTCCGGGTACACCCACAAGTTCCGCATTTTTTACGAAGGGAAAGATTCCCTGAACCCCCAGAAGGCCCCCCGCCCTAGGAGTTAGTGGGAAGATAGTGTGGGACTTACTGTACCCACTGCTGTATAAGGGTTACTACCTCTATGTGTATAATTATACCAGCATACTCCTATTCATGTCCCTAACTGCCAGAGGTATTGTGGCTTGCGGCACAGTGCTCAAAAATCTGAGAGGCCTCCCTAGAACCCTGGTAGGACAACCACTGAGAATGGGTGAAAGTAGGGCTTTCCTCCATGAGAACATGCTGGCGGTTAAGTACAAGAGGGACATCCTTGTACTGACCACCATTCACAGTAACACCAGCTCCCCTGCTCCTGTATGAGGTACCACAATCACTGTCCCCAAACCAGTTTGTATCCTGGACTACAACAGGCACATGGGAGGTGTGGATCTTTCAGATCAACTTCTGAAGCTCTACAGTGCCACACCAAAAACAAAAGTGTGGTACAAAAAGCTGGCCGTACACATTGTACAGATGGCAATGCGCAATGTGTACGTGCTATTTGAATCTGCAGGCCACACATGAACTTTCCTTCAGTTCCAAGAGGTGGTTATCAAGGTCCTAAATTTTTCAAAGCCAGGCCGGGTAGGGTCCCAGTACTTCAAGAAGTCATGGTGCCAGTGTTGTACCAGGGCAACATTTTCCAGGTCAAGTCCCCCAGACAGCAAGCAAGGGAAAGACCCCAAAACGTTTTTGAAGCACATATGGGGTGTTTCTGTAAACTCCAGATTCAGGGTAATAGATTTTGATGTGTTGCAGAAAAAAAAATAAAGATTAAAATTTAAAATCTGCTAAAAAAAAAAAAAAAGTGACATTTAGAAACTTCATTCCCATTTTCCTTTAATTCTCAAGGGGCACCTTAAGAGTTAACAAAGTTAGTAAAATCAGTTTTGAATAGCTTGAGGGGTGTAGTTTTTAAAATGGGGTGATTTATGGGTGGTTTCTAATATGTAAACCCCACAAAGTGACTTCATAACTGAACTGGTCCTTAAAAAATTGGGTTTTGGAATTTTTTGGAAGATTTGCCTTTAAACTTCTAAGCCTTCTAACATCCCCAAAAAATAAAATGTCATTTTCAAAGTGATCCAAACATGAAGTAGACATATGGGGAATGTAAAGTAAGGCTACTTTCACACTAGCGTTTTAGTTTTCCGGTATTGAGATCCATCATAGGGGGTCAATACCGGAAAAATACGCTTGTTTTGTCCCCATTCATTGTCAATGGGGACAAAACTGAACTGAACAGAACAATGCTCCAAAACGCATTCCGTTCCGTTGCGTTCCCAGACCGGAGAGCAAACCGCAACATCTTGTAGTTTGCTTTCCGTCCTGGGATGCGGAGCAAGACTGATCCGGCATTACCCCCAATGCAAGTCAATAAAGTTCATGACGGATCTGTCTTGGCTACATTAGGGTACTTTCACACTTGCATTGTTTGATACCGGCAGGCAGTTCCATTGCCTGAACTGCCTGCCTGATCAGGCAAACTGTATGCAAACGCATGTCATTTTTTCAGACTGATCAGGCATTTTTCAGACTGATCAGGATCCTGATCAGTCTGAAAAATGCCTGATCAGTCTGAAAAATGCATTGCAATACCGGATCAGTTTTTCCGGTGTCATCAGGCAAAACAGATCCGGTATTAATTTTTTCCTAATTTTTAAAGGTCTGCGCATGCGCAGACCGGAAGGACGGATCCGGCATTCCGGCACTAATAAATTCATATGGAAAAAAAAATGCAGCATCCGGCATTCAGGCAAGTCTTCAGTTTTTTTCGCTGGAGATAAAACCGTAGCAAGGTTTTCTCTTTTGCCTGATCAGTCAAAATGACTGAACTGAAGACATCCTAATGCATCCTGAACGGATTGCTCTCCATTCAGAATGCATGAGGATATATCTGATCAGTTAGGACGGAACTCTATGCCGGAAAAGAAAAACGATAAAGTAGCGTAGTGTGAAAGTAGCCTTAAAGATAATACAACTGGATCCGTTCATAACGGATGCAGACGGTTGTATTATCAGTAACGGAAGTGTTTTTGCTGAACCCTGCCGGATCCAGCAAAAACACTAGTGTGAACGTAGCCTAATAACTATTTTTAGAGGTATTACTATCTATTATAAAAAAATGAAAAATTAAAATTGGGAAATTTGCTAATTTTTCAATTTCTTCTGTAAATTTGGTATTTAAAAAAAATAATGAAATATTTTGACTCAAATTTACCACTGTCATTAAGTACAATAAGTGACAAGAAAATAATCTCAGAATGGCTTGGATGAGTAAAAGTGTTTTAAAAGTTATCACCACATAAAGTCAGATTTGCTAAAAATGGCCTGGTCCTTAAGGTGAAAATTGGCTGGGTCCTGAAGGGGTTAATATCCGTTTGTGTCTGTGTTAGGGGTTATCTAGCTTTTAAAAAGTATATATTATTCAACCAAGCAAATTATTGTAGCGCCATTTACTAATATGCAATCTGTTATGTTTATACCCATTTTGGCCATTGTGCAAACTGGTCATGTGATCCCGCTATTGCCAATTCCTCCCTCCTCTACTCCCACAATATGAAATTCAAGCCGCCCCCCCCCCCCCCCCCCATATGGATATGAACCACAGTTGGAGGAATGTCTGGAGCAAGGCAGGACGTAGGAGTTTGAAGAGCGATGGCATAGACAGACAGGAAACAGATGTATAGGATATGTAGTTTCAGGGAGTTGGACCAACGACAATTTTGTGAAAAATAGGTAGAAAAGAATACAAGGCATATGTAACATGGAAACACTCAATGCTCGCTGTACTTATTTTTTGTTATGAAGTCCGAGAACTCCACTAAAGGGGGTGTCTCACTTCAACAAATAGCGTTTATCATGTAGAGATTTACAAAAATTAAAGGGAAATGGAGGTGAAATTTAAACATTTACATTTTTTGCAGGTTTTACATTTTAATCCATTGTTTATTCCTGTAAGGTAGCAAGGGTTAACAGCAAAACAAACTTCAATATTTATTACACCTATTCTGCAGTTTACAGAAACACCCCATATGTGGCCGTAAACTGCTGTATGCGCTCACGGCAAGGAGCACCATGTGTTTTTTTTAAGGGCAGATTTTGCCAGAATGGTTTTTGGGTACCATGTTTGATTTGAAGGTACACTAAGGAACCCCTACAGTAGAAACCCCCAAAATGTGGCCTCATTTTGGAAACTACACCCCCTCAAGGAATTTGAGGCGTGTACTGACCACTTTGACGCCACAGGTGTTTTCATACAATTTAGAAACACTTGGCTGTGAAAATGAAAATTTTCATTTCATTCAATAAAATGTTGCATAAGCTCCCTATTTTTCATTTTTACAAAGGGTAACAGGAGAAAAAATAAATAAATCACCCCAAATTTTGTTAAACATTTTCTCCTGAACACAGCAACACCCCATATGTGGTCGTAAATTGCACACGGCAGGGATCAGAAGAGAAGGAGTGCCAGAAGGTTTTTGGAGGGCAGATTTTGGTGGAATGGTTTACATGTGCCATTTTGCTATTGATCAGCCTCTGGAGACCAGTACAGCCATTTTCTGACGACCATACATTTAATTTTTTCTCAGAGATTGGTTCTATTTTACGGTACATACAACTTTTTTTATTGCTTTTTATTTAGCTTTTTGGGAAGCAGGATAAAGAAAAGGCAACTACTCTGCCATTGCAGCGAACACTGTGCGGGAAAAAAATCTTTATTCTGCTGGTCGGTATGATTACAGGGATACCAGTTTTATTTATTTTTTACGTTTTGTTACTTTTACACAAGGCATTAAAAAAATAAACTGTTTTTGTGTAAAATATGGGGACTTTTTTTTGTTTTCTGCGGAAAATCTGGGGCTTATTTTTTGCGCATGAGTTGACATTTTCATTGATACCACTTTTGGTTACATAGTACTTTTTGATCGCTCACCATTATGTTTTTTTGTCAGGCACGGTGACAAAAATGGTCGTTTTGACACTTTTTTTAATAGCATTTACCTGACTGGGTAGGACAATGTAATTATGGATGCGGCACTACCTATTATGTATAGGTTTTATTTTATGCTTGCAATTTTACACAATAAAAGTATTTTTAAAATACTCATACTGAAAAAACTTTTTTTTTCTTCCGATCGTCTTATGTAGGGGATAATTTTATGCAGGATGAGGTGACGTTTTCAGTGCTACAATTTTGAGGTACATAGTACTTTTTGATCACTCACTACTACACTTTTTGTAAGGAATTTTTTTTTTATTAAGGCGGGGAGGGCAGAGCTTTGGTGCTAAACAGCTCATTTGCTCATCTAACAGTGCTCTTGGATGAATAGGAGTTGCACAAGATTAGAAAACATGGCTGCTTACCGTATTTTTCGCCCCATAAGACGCACTTTCCCCCCCCAAAAAATGGGGGAGAAATACTCCCGCGTCTTATGGGGCGAATGCTGGCAGGTTTAACATCGCTGGATGCGATGTAGAGCGAGCGGGGGCCGGGGGAGGGACTGGTAGGAGGAGCTGGGGGCTGGGAATAGCGGCGGGGCAGTGCAGTCAGTATACTATAGCCCCGCCCCTCCGGTATAGCAATATAAAATATCTTATTCAATTAAAATGTATTACATATGCCCCCTCACTCCTAAATTCCTAATAGTACCTTACATCCTATCCCTAATAGGTTCTGTACGATGCCGGCAGCGTAACTCTCTGATCTCACTTGCCTGCGCCGCCTACTCTATGAATGAAGCAGGCGGCGCAGGCAAGTGACGTCAGTGAGTGACGCGCCGGCCGCCCGGCCTGCCTGCCGGTAGACCGGCGTTGTACAGAACCTATTAGGAATAGGATGTAAGGTACTATTAGGAGTTTAGGAGTGAGGGGGCATATGTAATACATTTTTATTGAATAAGACATTTTATATTTGTATACTTGGGGGGGTTGGCTGATCCGTGGATGGCACAGTTAAGTGGTGGGGGGGGGGGGTCTGTGGATGGCACTGTTATGGGGTGGGGGGTCTGTGAATGGCACATATATAACAGTGTCCGTCATCCACAGCTCCCCCCGTAACAGTGTCCGTCATCCACAGCTCCCCCCCGTAACAGTGTCCGTCATCCACAGCTCCCCCCCGTAACAGTGTCAGTCATCCACAGCTCCCCCCGTAACAGTGTCCGTCATCCACAGCTCCCCCCGTAACAGTGTCCGTCATCCACAGCTCCCCCGTAACAGTGTCCGTCATCCACAGATCCCCCCGTAACAGTGTCCGTCATCCACAGATCCCCCCCGTAACAGTGTCCGTCATCCACAGATCCCCCCCATAACAGTGTCCGTCATCCACAGATCCCCCCCATAACAGTGTCCGTCATCCACAGATCCCCCCCATAACAGTGTCCGTTATCCACAGATCCCCCCCATAACAGTGTCCGTCATCCACAGATCCCCCCCATAACAGTGTCCGTCATCCACAGATCCCCCCCATAACAGTGTCCGTCATCCACAGACCACCATTAGTTCCAAACCCACCAAAAGCACACCTTTTGGGTAAAAATATATTTTTTCTTATTTTCCTCCCCAAAAACCTAGGTGCGTCTTATAGGGCGAAAAATACGGTACTTCTAGAAACAGCATTACACCTTTCTACAGGTTGTGTATGATATTGAAACTCAGCTCAACTGTCATGATTCTTCTGGACAACCCCTTCTAGCTCAAAGATTTGCCAAGTGACGACCGAAAGAAATTCAGTCCTGGGTTACAATAAAGGATGTAAACTCAGGCCCAATACAAGATAACTAATGCTATGTATTTTCAATGTTACAGTTTTTCATGCAGATTATGTCTAAATATAATTGAGAATTTTTTTTTATTTTTTTTAACCATTATGTTTTTAATAGAACGAATAAGAGGTGGTAAAGCATAGAGAAACCATTTGATTTTTAAACAAATAATTGACTTACTTTTCTCTTTCTTCAATTTCTTTTTGCCTTTCCAGCTCACGCAGACGTTGCCTTTCCTCTCTCTGTCGTTTAACCACTTTTTCAAATTCATTTGGGAACATGGGATCATACTCATCAGCTAACGGAACCAAGACATCTCCTGTAGAAAACCCACTGGGAACAGGGTCCTACAGCGGCATGGCACAATACACAAATAAAATACAACATAAGATCAGATTGGAGGTATTCCTAATTATCAAAACTATTTAAAGGGAACCTGTCAGGTTGAACAAGTTGCCTGAGCTGCAGGCAGCCTGTTATAGAGCAGGAGGAGCTGAGCAGATTGATATATCATTTTGTAGGAAGAGATTCAGTAAAGCTTGTAATTTATCCATTTACATTTCTGCCCCTTCTGGGTATTGAAGTCAGGGAGGCGGTCCTATCAGTGATTGACAGCTATCTCTGTACACAGTCACAGGGTGAAGGCTGTCCATCACCGATAGGACCATCTCCTGGACTTCAAAGCCCAGAATGAGCTGGAATTTAAATGACAAACCCGAGTTATACTGAATCCTTTCCCACAGTCTGCTCAGCTCATCCTGCTCTATGCTGCCTGTAGCTTACACTGCATTTTTATTGTGACCGCTTCCCTTTAAGTACATTTTCAGAATTCATTATTCGTGTCCATTCTCTAAACAGATAAATACTACAGATGCTGGAAACACCCTATTCTATGTTAGGTTCCAAAAGCTTTATGTATCCATATGTAAAATAAATGTCATCTGAATATGCCTATTTTTAGCATATTAAAGGGGATTCCGGGTTTTTGATATTGGTGACCTATACCCAGGATAGGTGATTGGTATCTGATCAGTGGGGGGTCCTGCTGATCAGCTGTTTGAGGAGGCCGCAGTGCACCAGTGAGTGCCACAGCCTCCTCACAGCTCACCAAGCACAGAAACATCCATTTGATAGCGGCTGTGCTTGGTATCGCAGCTCACCTCCATCCATTAGAATGAGACTGAGCTGTTCCTAGGCCATGTCACCAATGAAAGTAATGTCACTGAAAGAGGCGGCGAGGAGGACTGGGCGGACACTGTCCCTGAAATATGCCGTACTTACACCGAGCTGACCGATCAGCTTTAATAGCCAATGAATAAGAATATACCTTCACTGCAGCAGCCACGTGAGGCGGGGTATCAATAATCTGTCGATCATCTGTATTGCCGCGTTTTAAGTCAATGACGGGGGCAAGTACTGTGCTCTGTTTTGTCCTGTGAGTCTGTAAGACAAAAGGGAAATACATTTAGAACAATATCACTACAAATATAAAATAGAAGTGAAATCAGATGGAAGTGGATCTTCTGGCCTACTATGAGTGACTGTGCCAATGGAGAAGGATGGTATATTAAGGAGAAAGCCCATCTTAATGATCTGAAATGCTACAGAGTGCTTTAATGACATCTGACTTTATTCAGTCATTTCTGTTACTGGGAATCTGACAACAGTCCAACCAAAGGTCCCCAATAAACAAAATAAAAGGTCCTAATGTAAAGATAAGTTCACACCACTATTTCAAATATACATCCGCCACCAACTTAATATTTTGAATTGTTTAGTCATAAAATGCATACCGTAGGTATATGTTTGATGGATCTATGCTTTTAAAAGGGCTTTCAATACTGATGAGCTACATTGTGGATGGGTCAACCGTATCTGCTGTCTAAGGAGGTCCCAGCGCTCTTCATGCTCACCAACGTACATTGTATAGTGGCTGTACTTCTATGGGGCTGAGCTGTCCCTAGGCCACGTGACTGATAAACGTGTCATCACTCAGCCTAGGGAAAGCAGAGAGAATGCTGCAAAGCTACTGTGAGCACTGCTGCCTTCTCAAACAGTACTCAAAGTACCAGAAAACCCCTAGTGATGTCATTGTGTTGTCACGGGCAATTAGAATAAAGTGCACTTGCGTTTAACCCTCCTGCTGGGAAGCACAGAAAATTATATTACACAGATTCACACAGAGGGCTGACTGAAGATAGCCGCTAGCTGTAACTTCAATCTTGGCTGTTTAACTCCTCAGATGCCACGGTAAATAGCAACTGTGGCATCTAGTCAGTCAGAGGAATAGGGCTCCGTCTATCACCATCGGTCTCCCTGTGAATGCAAGTGTGTGGTGGTGATGCACTGCTAAGGCTACTTTCACACTAGCGTTTCTTGGTCCGCTTGTGAGAACCGTTCAGGGCTCTCACAGGCAGCCCAAAACGGATCAGTTCAGCCCCAATGCATTCTGAATGGATAAGGATCTGCTCAGAATGCATCAATTTGCCTCAGTTCCATCTCCATTCTGCTCTGGAGGTGGACACCAAAACGCTGCTTGCAGAGTTTTGATGTCCGTCTGACGAAACTGAGCCAAACGGATCCGTCCTGCCACACAATGTAGGTCAATGGGGACGGATACGTTTTCACTGACAAAATATGGTGCAATTGAAAACGGATCTGCCTCCCATTGACTTTCAGTGTAAGTCAAACGGATCCGTTGGTAATGCAAACGGAGCCGTTCTGAACGGATACAAGCGTTTGCATTATAGGTGCGGATCCGTCTGTGCAGATACCAGACGGATCCGCACCTAACGCAGGTGTGAATGTAGCCTAACAAAGGCCTTCAGCCTGCCATGACTGCATGCCTTTTAGACTGTACCACAAATGGCACCTAAGGCTAAATCCATGCAGATTTTCTACCCAGATTTGCGTGTACATTGCATTCTATAAAAATTTGAAATTCTCATGTACACGATGCAGATTTTTTATGTGCGGATTTTAAAATCATGTCAATTTATTTTATTTTTCCTGACTGGATTTTCTCCATTCACTTCAATCGGGAGAGAAAACCTGCATGAGGAAAATCCAGACGCAAATCCGCACCAACTGATGCAGATTGACCGCACGGATATCCCTGCGAACACTTGCGGATTCTCCGCATATAAATCCTGAACGTGTGCATGTACCCTAATAGCCAGCCTGTCACTGTCACAGTGATAAGCTATAGCACATTGGTGTACAAAGTATATCAATGCATTATTAAAGCTACATTAATGGAAACATGTTCTGGCTCCTTAAATGTGGCAATATAAAAAACACTGGGGGAGATTTATCAAACTGGTTTAAAGTAGAACTGGCTTAGTTGTCCATAGCAACCAATCAGATTCCACCTTTTATTTTTCACAGCTCCTTTGGAAAATGAAAGGTGGAATCTGATTGGTTACTATGGGCAACTAAGAAAGTTCTACTTTACACCAGTTTGATAAATTTCCTCCACTATGTTTGCACGCCACCTGCTATAATTCTATAAAACTCTAAATAACTGGTACCTGTTTGGACCCACTGAATAAATGTAACATGCTAGACATGCAGCAGGAAGAACGTCAGAAATATAAAGTGCTAAAAACAATGGTAGAACTGCTTATATGTATGGAAGTTATATGTACCCCAAAATAGTGTCATTAAGGCCTCTTGTACATGACCGTATGTATAGCTTTTTCAGTATTTTGCGGTCTGTTTTAAACGGATCAGTTTTTCAGTTTGGTTTCCGTTTGTGATCTGTTTTTTTGCGGATCGCAAATGGAAGCGGAATCATACAATAATGTTTAAACAGTAACTACATAAAAAAATTGGGCTGGGCATAAAATTTTCAATAGATGGTTCCTGCAAAAACGGAACGGATACGGAAGACATAAGGATGCCTTCCGTTTTTTTTTTGCGGAACCATTGACTTGAATGGAGCCACGGAACGTGATTCGCGGGCAATAATAGGACATGTTCTATCTTTGAACAGAATGGAAAATACGGAAACGGAATGCATATGGACTGGAGTACCTTCCGTTGTATTTGCGGTCCCATTGAAGTGAATGGTTCTGCATACAGACCGCAAACGGTAATGGAAACCGGGGAAAAAGGTAACCGCAAAAAGGTAACAGAAACAAGGGGGGGGGAACTAAAAAAAAATAAAAAATACGTGTGTGTGCAAGAGGCCTAAAAGATACAATTCATCCCACAGAAAACAACCTCTCATATGACTACAGAAAAATTACTGGCCAGATAAAAACAAAAGTCACCCAGCACAATATTTCGTATTCCACCATGGCAAAAAAATACTGCACAAAAATACTAAGGGAACTAATATTACTCTGACGGAAAAAATGTATGTAGTGCGACCTCTGTCTAAAGAAAGCAAATGAACCCGACATTTACCTTTGCTTGTGTTAGAGCTGCCTTCTTAACCTGCAGCTGGGACTGCAAAAGCTTGAAGTTTTTCGACCATCCTTCTGTTTTTGAGTCGCTCGTCTCCACGCCTAAATCGTCGTATAAAGACATTTTCCTCACCTGCAATCTTTCAAAGGGGAAAAAAAAAATGAATAAATGTATGAGAAGAAATGTAAGGCATTTTCCAATTCATAGACCAAGTTTATGATACTTATCTGCAAACCCTAATTTTAAGGGGTTATTATAACATAGCTAGTCAGTGAATCATGGACATGTTCCGTCTGTGTTCTCCATGGATAGTACACGTACCCTTTGATTTTAATGTGTCACTGTGGGCGAGATGCACTACTTTGGTTTGTGATGTGGACCAAACACGCCCATTGAGGGCTATGGGTCTGCAAAAACCACTGATACAACACGGATTGCATCTGTGTTCTGTCAGTGGTTTTCAGGGACCGTTGGCAGAGATGCTCTGGAAACTGACTTTCAGCCTAGCTGTGTCCATGGAAGACGAATGACGAGCTAAGGGCAATAAACGTACACACAGACCAAACACTGATCCTCCATGAATGAATCACTGAGTGTCTTGTTCTGCTCATCACAGACACAGAAGTGTGAAAGTGGCCTTATGGTCCATTCACACATCCGCAAAATGGGTCCGCAATTTTGCGGAACAGGTGCGGACCCATTCATTTTCAATGGTGCCGGAATGTGCTGTCCGCATCTGCGGATCCGCACTTCCGTTCCGCAAAAAAATAGAACATGTCCTATTCTTGTCCGCAATTGCGGACAAGAAAAGGCATTTTCTATGAGAGTGACGGCGATGTGCGGTCCGCAAAATGAGGAACTCACATTACTGGGGTCCGTGTTTTGCGGATCCGCAAAACACATACGGATGTGTGAATGGACCCTAAGATTGATAAAAAGGCAAGTTCACCAGGATTAACCAGAGGAAGGCAAAACAATCATATAGATGCACATAAGGGGGGAATTCTTCCCAACCCTAGTATGGAGATTCCTCAGAATAAATCTCCAGCAATGTACTAATTACTAACATATATGTACTACGAATCCTTTTCTCTGCATGAAGGTAATGAGTTCACCCCAAGTTTGTCAACCTTTTTTGGTACTTCAATCCACCTAATTCTTCGGTTCTTCACCAGTACAGTTTCCATCTGACCTAAGGCTGGGTTCACGTGAGGCAGTGCCTTTTTCCATGGTTTTCTGACACAGTTAAAAGGGATTGTCTCACTTCAGCAAATTACATTTATCATGTAGAGAAAGTTAATACAAGGCACTTACTACAATGTATTGTGATGGATTCATTTTTCCATCACATTATACACTTCTCGTTTCCATGGTTACAGACCACCCTGCAATCCAGCAGTGGTGGTCGTGCTTGCACACTATGGGATAAAGCACTAGCCTATGTGTGCTCCCATGGTCCTTACCACCAGAGAGGCCGACGTTTTAAGGCCCCTTTCACACGGGCGAGTTTTCCGTGCGGGTGCGATCCGTGCGGCGAACGTATGGCACCCGCACTAAATCCTGACCCATTCATTTCTATGGGGCTGTGCACATGAGCGATGTTTTTAACGCATCACTTGTGCGTTCAGTTGAAATCGCAGCATGCTCTATATTTTCCGATTTTGACGTGACGCAGGCCCCATAGAAGTGAATGGGGTGTGTGAAAATCGGATGGCAACCGCAAGTACGGATGCCGTGCGATTTGCACGCATGGTTGCTAGGAGACCATCGGGATGGAGACCCGATCATTATTATTTTCCCTTATAACATGGTTATAAGGGAAAATAATAGCATTCTGAATACAGAATGCATAGTAAACCAGCGCTAGAGGGGTTAAAAAAAAAATTTAAAAAAATTTAACGCACCTTAGTCCACTTGCTCGCGAAGCCCGGCATCTCCTTGTGTCTCCGCTGCTGATGAACAGGACCTGGGGTGAGCTGCTCCATTAAATATCGGTTAAGGACCTTCGATGACGTCACTCCGGTCATCACATGGTCTTTTACCATGGTGAATCACCATGGTAAAAGATCATGTGACGTACCATGTGATGACCGGAGTGACGTCATCGAAAGTCCTTAACCTGTATTTAATGGAGCAGCTCACCCCAGGTCCTGTTCAGCCGCTCAGCGCAGAGGAGACACAAGGAGATGCCGGGCTTCGTGATCAAGTGGACTAAGGTGAGTTAAATTATATATTTTTTTTTTTTAACCCCTCTAGCGCTGGTTTACTATGCATTCTGTATTCAGAATGCTATTATTTTCCCTTAGAACCATGTTATAAGGGAAAATAATACAATCTTCAGAACATCAATCCCAAGCCCGAACTTCTATGAAGAAGTTCGGGTTTGGGTACCAAACATGCGCGATTTTTCTCACGCGAGTGCAACGCATAACAATGTTTTGCACTTGCGCAGAAAAAATTGCGCATTTTCCCGCAACGCACTCGGCTCTTATCCGGGCAAAAAAACTCACGCCCGTGTGAAAGAGGCCTTATACTATAGTGTGTAAGCACGATCACCACTGCTGGATTGCAGGATGGTCTGTAACCATGGAAACGAGCAGTGTATAATGTGATAGAAAAATGAATCCAGCCAGCAAAGGAAGTAATATTAACTATCTGTACATGAATGCAACGTACTGAAGTGAGACAACCCCTTTATTGGCTACATTACTTTGCAGTAAAACGTGTGTTTAAGGGTACTTTCACATTAGCGTTTTTGTTTTCCGGCACTGAGTACCGTCCTAGGAGCTCAATACCGGAAAAGAACTGATCAGTTTTATCCTAATGCATTCTGAATGGGGAGCATTGCGTTCAGGATGTATCAGTTCAGTCCCTCTTAAATTTTTTGGGACGGAGAAAATACCGCTGCATGCTGCAGTTTTCTCTCCGGCCAATAATACTGATCACTTGCTGGAATGCCGGATCCGGCATTAAGTTTACATTGAAGTGTATTAGTGCCGGACCCGGCATTAGGTGCGCAGACCTTTATTATGTGCGCAGACCGGTATTGCAATGCATTTGTCAGACGGATCCGCATCCGGATCCATCTGACAAATGCCATCAGTTTGCATCCAGATTGCCGGACCCGGCAGGCAGCTTCGGTGACAGAACTGCCTGCTGGAATCCTCTGCCGCAAGTGTGAAAGTACCCTTACCCTTAGGCTACTTTCACACTAGCGTTTTTGCTGGATCCGGCAGGGTTTAGTAAAAACGCTTCCGTTAGTGATAATACAACTGTCTGCATCCGTTATAAAGGGACTAGGTTACATTAACATTGCCAAAGTCAATGGGGGATGGATCTATTTTCTATTGTGCCAGAGAAAACGGATCCGTCCCTATTGACTTGCATTGTGGGTCATGACGGATCCGTCTTGCTCCGCATCCCAGAACATAAAGCAAACCGCAGCATGCTGCAGTTTGCTCTCTGGTATGAGAAAGGAACGGAATGCATTTTAGAGCATTCCGTTCTGATCAGTTATGTTTTGCCCCCATTGACAATGAATGGGAACAAAACGGAAGTGTTTTTCTGCGGTATTGAGACCCTCTGACGGATCTCAAAACCGGAAAAGTGAAACACTAGTGTGAAAGTAGCCTTAGACATTAATCACACTAATCTACATGTGAACCAAGTCTGATAGGCATCTCATATATGAGAACACATACATCGATGCTTACTTGCACCAGCCTGATTACACAGGGGATACTAAATAAATGCAGGAGACAATTCGTTCCACCCTCATTCTGTTCTTTTCACAGGGAGATTGTGCTGCCGATAATTGGGCATCTTTCATGCTGAGGAATAAGCGTTTGCTCGTTCATCCGCAAAAAAAATCGATTGTCCCCGATAATCGTCCCGATTATCGTGCAGTCCAGTAGGTGTGACCATGTATTACATTTGAATGGGCACAAAATAACTCTACATTTCCCCAGCCTCTGCTCCTAAGACATATGGGTCCACGTTTATTAACAGTCTCATGGCCTAATATAACACGCGATGCACCTAGGCCATGTCATCGATGAACCTGACATCACTGGCCTAGGCCTCTTCAAATAGCGGATCGGCGTGGGTGCCTGAGATCGGAAACCCCACCACCACTATGTGATACTGATGACCTAACCTGTTGACCCATCAGTATCAACATCTCAGACAACCTCTTAACGATTGCTCCATGCCTGCATAATTCACATGAGCGAATAACAAAATCATGAAAAATAGATGGAAAATTCAACTCAGCCCAACATACGGAAAGAAATATGGCACAAACTGGATTAGGAAACTTGTGTTTTCCCGTGCACGTGCCCCCTTTAGGACAGACTTCCAATGAGAGCAGAGTACAGGCTGCCACAATCGGCAGCTTCCCCTGCTGTAAGGCTACAAGTGCTTTCTCTATAATGACAGGTTTGGGGATTGTGTCTTCACCCAGTACTGAGAATGGCTGCCAAACACAGCTCAGGGCATCCGTACTGTTCTAACTCAACCATAGTGAGAATATCGGCAGCAGGCTCCTCACCACCGAGCACCGCAGGCCGCACGCTTCAGACTTTAGGGGGCCAAACGTTTTACCCTCACAGGGCAATACTCACCTACTACCTGTAAGAAACCTCCATAAACACCCGCTGCTGGCCGGAAGGGGCGGGACTTGTGTGCGTGCATCACATGCGACCGTACAGTGACGAACGTCCACAAACGAGGCTTGGAACGCAACATTGACGCATCTTACGTGAAGCGTTTCAAGGGACCGGAAGTCTCCACTAGTCGCTAGTGTGTAGGGATTGTTAGCGTTACATTGCGATGTATCCTGTGCTTTACCTACATTGCGATGGGGAGCCTAGAGTGGTCTTGAAGAATTGGAAAAGATTCAGTGAAAGCTTGCGCTAGACTTCAAAGACAAACTGAGTGTAATAGCGATTTAGTGTGGTGGCAGTGCAGTGTCTGTGCAAAACTACCAGTGATCAGGGCTCTGTATCTTCAAGTCCCCAAGTGGAACTTAAAAAAGTAGTAAAATAAAAATTACAATTAAAATAATGCCTTTTCTCATATAGACTTATTTACAAGAGGTTAAAAAAATTAAACTACATATAATTGGTATCAGCACTTCCATAACGACCTGATCTATAAAAGGATCAAGTTACTTATCCCATGTGGTGAATGGTGTAAGGAAAAAAAATAACTTAAAGGGGTTATCCAATATCACAAACAGCCCCTGCGCTGCTCCTGGTCCCCGCTGCTGCTGCTTCTCCCTGTACACGAATGAAAACATCCGGTGTCGGGGGGGAGTCTCCCTAGCGTCACCTGTGATGCTAGGGAAGCTCGTCCCGCCTGCCATTGGCTGCTCTCCCCTGACACCGGATGTTTTCATCCGTGTACAGGGAGAAGCAACCGCGGCGGTGCGGGGAGCGAGATAAGTATATTCCCTCTGCGGAGCCTGACACAAGGGGGGGGGGGGGGGCTGTTCGTGATATCGGATAACCCCTTTAAAAAACAATGAATTAACTGCTGTTTTAGTCACCTCACTTAAAAAATGGTATAAAAAGCAATCAAAATGACATATGTACTCCAAAAGGATACCAATATAAAATGCAGCCCATCTGGCAAAAACAGAAGCCTTCACACAGCTACTTTGATGGAAAAATACAAAAAAGAAAGTGGTTAGAATCCTTTCTACAGCCGTTATTTAAGAGAACACCAGGCTATGTCAAAGATACAACAGATGTCCTTCAATGTTTTTTTTATAATAAACAGGGGCGGACTGGCCATAGACCTTACAGGCAAATTTCCCAGGGGGCCATCCAAGTCCTCCTCATGGCTGCCAGCCAGGTACATAAAGATCTGATGTTCTCAGCATTAATTAGTGTAGGAGCATCAGGTACTTATGCACCTGGCCAGCATCCGCAGGTGCCCTCCTGAATTCAACTGTATTGACGTCCTCAGGATGATAATACAGTTCCATACCGTGGCGCCTGCTGCAATATTTTGTGCTGCACTGTGGTATTTGGTTCTGCTAGGCAGGGGCGTACCTAGAGCATTTGGCACCCGGGGCGAACCCTTTGTTTGGCACCCCCCGCCCGCCCGCCCAAGAAAGTTAAGAAAACATGCACAAACTTTTTTCAATGTTTTCAATAATATTTATTACAAATTACACCCCCTCCCTCCCCACCTTAATTACACCCCCTCCCTTAATAACACCCCCCTTAATTACACCCCCTCAGGTCCCCACAATGCCCCTCTATCATGAGGTGCAGGTCCCCACAATGCCCCTCTATCATAGGGTGCAGGTCCCCACAATGCCCCTCTATCATGAGGTGCATGTCCTCACAATGCCCCTCTATCATGGGGTGCATGTCCCCACAATGCCCCTCTATCATGGGGTGCAGGTACCCACAAAGCCCCTCAATCAGGGGGTAGGGGTCCCCACAAATAGTCTATCAGAGGGTGCAGATCCCCACAAAGCCCCTCTATCACTGCCACTTTATCAGAGGGTCGGGGTCACCCACTTCAGCAAGTCACCATCTCCACATGACTACCCTCCAGACTATAAGAACAGCCTGGCTGCAAGGTGAACCCCAACTTCAGCACTCACTCCGCTCCCACTCAGCTCCGCTTCAGCTCCCACTCATTGCAGTCAGAGGGGTGCACGCCGCGCACTTACCTGCTGGGGACACACCTGCTCCCTTTCACTTCACAACTAGAAAGTTTGCGGGGCGCCCATGCTGCCGGCCCTGTCTGTAGCGTCACTCACCGCAGGGGCTGAAGGCGGAGACTGGATACTGCCCATGACTCCCGCTAGCTTAGCTCCTCCCGGTCTGTGTAAAGATGGCGGACGAGGACGGGATCCACTCGCGTCGCGGTGCACCAGTGGATGGAGGGGTGACTCCGTCATGGCACCCCCCTTGTGAGTGGCACCCGGGGCGGGCCGCCCCCCCCTTGGTACGCCACTGCTGCTAGGGATATATTTAGTTCTGCACTATGGCCCTCTGTCAATTTTGACCCGCCTACAACATTGGGCCACATTTAGTTTTTTTCCAGAGCCACTTTAAGTTCCCAGTCCGCCGCTGATAATAAAATCTGGAAAAATAATTGCCGTATTTTTCGCCCCATAAGATGCAGTTTTTCCCCCCCAAAGTGGGGGGAAAATGCCTCTGCGTCTTATGGGGCGAATACTAATGAAGCGCTTCCATTTTGGAAGCGCTTCATTAGTACCGGAGGACAGGGAAGCGGTGAAGGATCTGTACTCACCGCTTCCTGGTCCTCCACTTGGCTGTCTGCTGTTCAGGGCTGCGCACTATGTGACCTCACTGCACAGCCTTTACAGCTGACAGCCGAGAACCAGGAAGAAGAGAAAGAGAGAGAACGCTGGTGGTGAGGAGCAGCGGCGTCCAAGAGCAGGAGAGGTAAATTATTTTATTTTATGAGCTGATCGGAGGGCATGATGGCTGACATGGGGCGGCATGATGGCTGACGTGGGGCGGCATGATGGCTGACGTGGGGCGGCATGATGGCTGACGTGGGGCGGCATGATGGCTGACGTGGGGCGGCATGATGGCTGACGTGGGGCGGCATGATGGCTGACGTGGGGCGGGCATGATGGCTGATGTGGGGCGGCATGATGGCTGACATGGGGTGGCATGATGGCTGACATGGGGCGAGCATGATGGCTGACATGGGGCGGGCATGATCGCTGACATGGGGCGGGCATGGGGGTCTGATCTGAGGCATTGGGGGTCTGATCTGAGGTCTGATTAACATTGGGGGTCTGATTGCTGGTCTGACCTGAGGTGTAATGGAAAATATGTTTTTCTTATCCTCCTCTAAAACCTAAGGGCATTTTATGGGCGAAAAATACGGTATATATGGCTGACTAGTGACCTTCTCTCCCTCTAGACATCGATTCCCCACAATATTACTCTCACAGCGTTGGAATGCCATCTCCACAAATATAGCAGCTCTGCGTCATTGATTGAATATATCCTGGATGTAACCGCGTTTCTCTTGCAGTATAATTATTTTTTGTTTAATGACAAGTTTGATCTGCAAAAGAGCAGAGTTTCCATGGGTGCTAAATTTTCACACTCTTTAGCAAACGTAGTCATGTGTTTTTTTTTTTTTGAAAGAAAATCATGTGGATTCTAGTGTAAATCCTTTTTCTTTGGGATGGTGACCTGCTCATTATATGGGAGGGTGATGTGTCTACCATACCAGCATTTATCTCCTATCTTAATAATAATACATATAATCTTAAATTT
Organism: Bufo gargarizans; assembly: GCF_014858855.1. Taxonomy (NCBI): domain Eukaryota; kingdom Metazoa; phylum Chordata; class Amphibia; order Anura; family Bufonidae; genus Bufo; species Bufo gargarizans. Next base: position 219,814,791 of record NC_058081.1, on the reverse strand, counting down.
ACGTATCTTTCTGACTCGTGCACCATCAACTTTTTGGATTTGAAATTAACAGGGTTACCTGATAACCCCATATAAACTGAAATGCATTACAAAGATACAGCGGAAATACTTTTGTATGTGCCGCCAGCCATCATCCCCGACATACCATTAAGGGCATTCCGGTAGGGGAAATGATTAGAGCATGCAGAAATTGCAGTAGCCAAGAATCATTTCATAGGAAATGCAAAGCAATAGAGGCACGGTCACACTAAAGGGGTATTCACATTGGATGCTGCAGAGAGCGGATCATAGCACAAAATAGGTCAAGAGAGGACCTCTTGTTTGGCAGGAGGTCTATTAATCATGAGAACCCACAAGGGACTGTTAGAGACTCGGGGGATAGCCCAAAACAACATCAAGCTACTACAAAACATAAAAACAGAAGTGGAAATTGTAGGATAAATAAAAAGGAATTAAGCACTATTTTATCTACTCTAGTATTAACATATAGCAAACTATTTTCCCAAATTAAGAATTCAATATTAAAGTATTTACCCATGTTACATGAGGACGGTATTTTGTCCTAGGTTCTTCAAAAAGGGTGTAGAATAGTACCAAGACGTCCTCTACCATTGGGAAATGCACTGTCCCCCTCATATTTTACTTCTGCTCCTTGTAGACAGACTAATTCTTGGCTCCAATATAGTGTGGAACAAATCCAAGTAAACATGTCATTATGTCTTGGAAAGAAGAAATTTTCATGATTCTGGGCACAAGATGACATTTCCCATTAAAACGTATCTCAATTGTAATTCAGTGGGCATTGTATATGTCATAATGTGCACAGATTGTGACCTAATATATGTTGGTAGCTCGTCTCATAAGTTTAAAGGGAGTCTGTCACCACAGTATGCCATTATACACTGCTTACATAGCACTGTAGCATAACTATAGATGAATCAAACGGCACCTGTCTCCTTTTGTTTTACTATTCACTAAAGGAAAAAATGCTGTTTTATTCGTATGCAAATGAGGGCTCGCAAGTGCCCAAGGCAGCGTTCGGGCTGTAAGTGCCCAGGCCGCTTATCCTTCTTCTCACATAACCTCTCCCCAGCCTGTTGCTTGGCCCGCCTTGTAAGCCTCTTGCATCATTCAGTTTACTGTATGAGATCCTGCCTGCGCATGCGCACTGTGATGACCATTGTGGGCAGTAGCATCGCTCCATGCAGTGCGCATGAGCCGGCGGGATCTCATACAGTAAACTGGATGACGCAAGAGGCTTACAGCAACAGGCTGGGGAGGGGTTATGTGAAGCATGAGCGACCTGGGCACTTACAGCTCGAACGCTGCCCCGGGCACTTGCGAGCCCTCATTTACATACGAATAAAACTGTGTTTTTTCTTTTGGTGAACATGAAAACAAAAGAAGACAGGTACCGTTTGATTCATGAAAAGAATATAGGTATTGAGGCTCACCTCAAAAAAAAATTGGGAACGTGGGTATCCAAAAAAAGTGTTACATAAAGCCTATCGAAAGGCCAAAGAAGTAGATCGTAGCGACCTATTACAAGATCGCAAAAAAGAGGGCACCGAAAAAATAGTGCGCTGTATAGGCACCTATGACATCAAACACCAAGAAGTTAGTAACATTCTGAAGAAATATTGGAATGTTCTAAGAATGGATGAGGATATACAGAAAGTGATTACACCATACCCCACAATCACGTACAGAAGAGGACCAAACCTCAGAGAACAGCTTGTACATAGTAATTTCCAGTGGAATTATCAACACACAGAAAAAAACACATGGTTAACCACAAAAGGATCCTATCCATGTGGAAACAGTAAAATGCTAGCCTGTAAAGAATTTGTAAATCCGGTTGACCAGAAAAAGTACAAAATCTCCCAGTATATAAATTGTAAGACAATGGGGGTTGTTTATGCTATACAATGCAGTTGCCCCAAAATATACGTGGGAAAACAGTACAACAACTCCGAAGGAGAGTTCCCAAACATTTTAGTGATATCAATCTAAAAACGGACACTACATTATCTAGACATATACAAGCTGAACATGGCGGTAAAAGCGACAGCTTAAAAATATTAGGGATAATTAAATTAAAATCAGGCCCAAGACAGGGCGATATAGATCAAAAACTACAGCAGGAAGAAACTCACTGGATATATAGATTAAAAAGCCTCACACCCCAAGGTCTAAACGAAGGCTTCACCTATGCATCTTTCCTGTAAAAACAATTAAAAGTAAAGGAATAGACAAATCTATAAATATATGAGAAATATATGTTGTCTAACCGCTATTAATAAATCATGGAGTAGTGGCCAAAAACTAAACAAAGTAACAACCAATAATTAAATATCTAATAAAAACAAAAAAATAAACTAGTACATTACCTCTCATCTTATCCGGAAAATAAATTAGACCTGATAGACAAAAAAACTAATGAATGTTATATAAAATCCACCGATCATGTCTTTATAATACATCAAAATCATAAAAATAGTTGGTAAATCTATAAATATATATATTAAAAAGAGAAGAGAAAAATAATATAATTATAAATATAAATATAATATAAAAATATATTATTTCACCTTTCAACACAAAAATATAAAAAAAAGTTAATATTAACGAAAGAGAGCCTAATAATGAATAAAGTATACATTATTTAATAGTTTAATAAAAAGTGCACCATCAAAAGTATATAGGCACAATAATATTAGCGAAATAGTCACTAAAACACTGTTAATTCATTCACTTATAATAGATAGATTTGCCAATATTAAAATATAGTTATATAAATAAATGTATTTAGGTAAGTACCTAATACAACTACTAAAATCAGTGATAGATTCATCAATAAATAATCAAAATTTATGATCATATGTAGAATTTATAATCATGACTAAAGAGAAAAAAATATATAAAAACCTAAATTCATGATTGGGAAAATTATGTAGAATTTATAGTTTTGTCTAATAAAGTATGTATAAAAAATAATAATAATCCAATCAAACAGCGAGAGTGGTGGTAAGATAAATTTAGTGATCAGTGGGTATTAATACATATAGTGAAAGTTTAATATAAACAATTAATGCCATAATAGTAAAATCGCAAAGAATCGAAATTAGTCAGATGAAAAATCGAAAATAGCTCCACGATCTAAGTTCAAAGACATGCGCTTAACGTACCGAAGAATCATGACAAGCCTATTCACAGATCGAAAATAGCCTTACGCTCTAAGTCCGAAGACATGCGCGAAATTTGATGAAATATCGCGTGAAGACATACGTCAGTAGTAATCGAATTAAACAACCAAAGAGATCGAAGGTAACAAGAGTGCGATTTCTAACAAGCACAGTGATTGGCTGGTCCAAGAAAACGTCATGAAAAGGGAGGTAATAAATAACACAGCCACACACGAACTCCGTGCAGACTGCCCGATCCCCTGAAGACGCCATGGATATGGCGAAACATGTCGGGGGGCAGTAATTAGTTTTTAGACTCTAGGGCATCCAGCCGGTCAAAGTCAAAGCTCCTGGCGATAGTTTAGTCAGCAAAGCAAGATACTCCACAGTTCTATAAAGCATCACTAGCTAGCAGAAGACGCTGTAAGCAGCTCGATTATAGATAGAAAGAGTAGGAGTTCGGATGATATTAACAGTCAGGAACAATGGCAACAATATTAAAGTAATAGCAATATTTAACTACAAATTAGCAGGCAGCTGTGAGATGAGTAGCAGCACCATAAGATAGGCAATGGTATTCCAATATCTGTGAGACTAAGACGTCATAAGGCAGCAAATGTTACAATATATGGCCACAGCAATAAGGGCCAGATAAACAGGTACAAGCAGCCAGTTTCAAAGTAACCAGACTGCTTGAGCAAATTAACACCAGCCTAAATTGTAGCCAGATCACAGTAAAAGGTTACAAATTAAGTATCTATATAGCTAACAGTGAGAACCTATTACTGTTAGGGCTCTTTCACACCTGCGTTATAGTCTTCCGGCATAGAGTTCCGTCGTCGGGGATCTATGCCGGAAGAATCCTGATCAGGATTATCCTAATGCATTCTGAATGGAGTGAAATCCGTTCAGGATGCATCAGGATGTCTTCAGTTCCGGAACGGAAACGTTTTTTGGCCGGAGAAAATACCGCAGCATGCTGCGCTTTTTTTGCTCCGGCCCAAAAACTGAAGACTTGCCGCAAGGCCGGATCCGGAATGAATGCCCATTGAAAGGCATTGATCCGGATCCGGCCTTAAGCTAAACGTCGTTTCGGCGCATTGCCGGATACGACGTTTAGCTTTTTTAGAGTGGTTACCATGGCTGCCGGGACGCTAAAGTCCTGGCAGCCATGGTAAAGTGTAGCGGGGAGTGGGGGAGCAGCATACTTACCATCCGTGCGGCTCCCGGGGCGCTCCAGAGTGACGTCAGGGCGCCCCAGGCGCATGGATCACGCGATCACATGGCACGTCATCCATGCGCATGGGGCGCTCTGACGTCACTCTGGAGCGCCCCGGGAGCCGCGCGGACTGTAAGTATACCGCTCCCCACTACTACTATGGCAGCCAGGACTTTAATAGCGTCCTGGGTGCCATAGTAACACTGAAAGCATTTTGAAGACGGATCCGTCTTCAAATGCTTTCAGTACACTTGCGTTTTTCCGGATCCGGCGTGTAATTCCGGCAAGTGGAGTACACGCCGGATCCGGACAACGCAAGTGTGAAAGAGGCCTTAGCTAAAAGAGAGCGACTGCAATCTTTATACCACTGCTGCAATCACAGTGCTAAAAGCGAATAAATAAATAATATCAGTACACACATGGATGTCCAGAGATAGTTTTAATATAGTAGGTTAGATAATAAGATGCTCACAATTTATTATTAACAAAGCAAAATAAAAGTTAAATTTTAAACAAATATAAATACAAATGCACTTGTCAAGAGTAGGCAACCAGTAGTCTATGACTAAATGTATATACAATTGAGGCTCACCCAGCCTAAATCGTGCAGTGGTGCTACAAGAACTAGATTGACCCGCCTAGTCAACTAAAGAAAAGGAATATAAATGTAGTATAGTCCGAGCACTCACATACGGGCATATGGAACGAAAATCATTAATAAAACATTTAATAAACATCTAAATGTGTAACATCCCGAAGTATGTTACTAAACTCTCTTTCCCTGCTACAACATGTTAAGTGTAATTTTACTGTCCGTCTATATAAGTATATTGTCATTAATGTAATTTAATGTATTTCTAGGCCTGTTTTATATTATGCTGTAATTTCCCTGTACACCAGCAGGTGGCAGCAATGTGTGATCAGGTCCATAGCCAGTTTAGTATTGCTAGACTGGAATAGTTCATTCCAGTTTTAGCCCCCTCCTCTGTGAGCAGAAGTGGGCTAGTTCCATATCCTGTCTCATGGGGAGGAGAAGGAAGTTTGTTTAGTGTACCAACTACCCCCGCTTGGGGTAGGCTGTGTTAGTAGGAGCTCCCAGAAACAGGGATCCCAAGACAGTATCGAGCCTCGGCTGAGGCAAAGATCATTCTTCCCAGCCTGAGCCATCAGCCTCAGCTGGTTGACAAGAAAAGCAGCCATCTCTAGCCTCCAGGAAGAAGCATTCCCTGCGAGCCGAGCTGTGAGTACATATCCGGAGACTATTGCTGTAACTTGTATGGATTACTGCTGCTATTCAGTAAAGACAAGTTGAATTATATTACCAGTCTGGATCTCATTTACTGCTACCAAAGTTCCTCAATTACTCCTATTAACAACACTCAATTTATTGCAAGTGAGCCAGGATCCAGGAGTCCAGCCGTACCAAGGTAGGAGACACCGTTGATACTACCATATCTGCTATACAGAGACATTATCCCCCTCTGACATTCCTCACCTGGTACGTGAGCTTTAACATCTTAAAGGGCCCTGCTACAGTACCTGCGCAAGCTGCAATTGGCGTCTCGAACAAACTATAGACTTATATACACCTATCCTGACCCACTGCATAATTGGCCATCGTACCACGGTCCGGCTTATTGCAAATGCAATACAATAAAAACATCAGAATGCAAATAAAACTGAAAATAAAGAGGGAAATATAAATATCCGGATAATAAGACTCGAGTTGGGGGGCTTAGTTGGAGATAAACTCTATATAAAGTGCTTGTGCTTGAAAGCGTATTTCTTAAAGGAGTAAAACCTCCTGAAGACGATGGATAAAGTCAATATAACTTCAAACAGGCTGATGTATATAGAACAAATAGATTCTGATAAAACCTGCCAGTCAAGGGGACCCACAGCAATAGTTAAATCCAAACAGAGTTCGGTAAATGTGGTGTGGTAATGATGATCCGCACGCCGAGGCGTCCCACGGCTGTGCGAGACCAACACCACTTGTTACCTGTACCGAGGTCTTCAGATGGAAATACCGTCCTCTCAGTAAGCAAGTAGTACGTCCTGCTATTACGGGCCCAAACAAAAGCCACACCAAACGAAGGTAGATAGTGCTGGCTTGTCACGTGATGTGTCGGCAGGAAGTGCTGGCTGGTCACGTGATGTATCACGTGACCACGGTGAACCTGATATCCTCAACCGAGTATGAAGGAAATGAATCCAATAAATAGCACAAAGTTCTGATTTATCCAGGGAATCTTCAAACTGACATGTCAGGATGGGTCTTCATGAAACCAAACGCGTTTCAGGGTATACAACTGCCCTCTTCCTCAGTGGACCCGCAAGTGCCCAGGGCGGCGTTCGGGCTGTAAGTGCCCAGGTCGCTCATCCTTCTTCTCACATAACCCCAGCCTGTTGCTTGGCCCGCCCTGTAAGCCTCTTGCATCATCCAGTTTACTGTATGAGATCCTGCCTGCGCATGCGCACTGTGATGAGCCGACGGGATCTCATACAGTAAACTGGATGACGCAAGAGGCTTACAGCAACAGGCTGGGGAGGGGTTATGTGAGAAGAAGCATGAGCGACCTGGGCACTTACAGCCCGAACGCCGCCCCGGGCACTTGCGAGCCCTCATTTACATACAAATAAAACAGTGTTTTTTTCTTTGGTGAACATCAAAACAAAAGGAAACAGGTACCGTTTGATTCCTCTATAGTTATGCTACTGTCACAGCCACTATCTCTGGCTGTGACCTTCCGTCCTTGCTCGTTCGGCGCTCCTCGCTGAAGTTTTGTTTCTGTGTGTTATTTGTAGTTCTGTATGGGTTAACTCCCCTGTGTTCCTATTAGGAGTTAATTCTCTCTGTCTGCTCCATGGGTGTGGCCTCTCTGCTGCACCCATAGAACCTGTATATAAGGCCTCTTTCACACTGACGTGTACGGCCCGTGGTCGTGCAGCGGCCCGCAAAATGCGGGCCGCAATGCACGAGCACAGTCCGTGGGGCAGCCGCAGCGGCTCACGGACCTATTCACTTGAATGGGTCCGCGATCCGGCCGTTGCGCAAAAAGATAGGACATGTTCTATCTTTTTGCGGAACGGAAGAACGGCAAGAAACCCCACGGAAGCACTCCGTAGTGCTTCCGTAGGGTTCCGTTCCATGGTTCCATTCCGCACCATTCCTCATCTCCGGATTTGCGGACCCATTCAAGTGAATGGGTCCGCATCCGTGATGCGGAATGCCCACGGAACGGCGCCCGTGTATTGCGGCCCACAGTTTGCGGGCCGCAATACGGCAACGGGCCGGACACGTCAGTGTGAAAGAGGCCTAAGGCTGAGATTTCCTCAGTTCTGGGTCAGCTCTCCTGGTGTGTGTTGTCTTGTCCTGCTCCTAGTTTGTACTCTCTATCCCATGTCTGTCTGTCTGTGCTCTGTGGGTTTCCTACTTGTTCATTCCCGTCTTCTTTCCTGTGTTTTGTTATCTGTTCTGCCTGTTATGTTTGAGTTACCTTGTGTATTTATATTTCTCTGTTCAGCAAGCCCTTGCTGCAGCATGCCTTGCTGCAGAGTGCTATGGGCAAGGCCACGCAGTATACCACTGGTGGAGCTAGTCCTTCTCTGCTCATTGCCACTCCTGTTCCCTTGCGTGAACTCCTGCTTGTGTTTTTAGTTGTTATTTGTATTTACCTGTTTATGTTTGCCTATGTACTGTCGGTACCTTCTGGTACCTGTTGTCCGTTTGCTCCTGTTGTCACTGTCTAGTTCACGCTTCAGAGTGGACCCTGGCAACTCCCTGCAGCAAAGCCTAACCCTACCATCTGGGGCCCTAGTGAATACCAGGAGTTGCTTAGTCACGCCCCTCTGGAGTATTACTAGACAGTGGCGCAGTGGGGGTTTGCTCCCACTGTGCTGACGGTACATAGAGCTCATGTTTTGTCTGTGCTGCCTTCCCTGGTTTTTGTTTGTGCAATAAACTTTTGCGTGTCTGTACCTGATTTCCGTTTATTGCTTGACGACGCGGTGGTCTCTCCTGGGACGTCCAACTCGTGACAGCTACAGTGCTATGTAGGCAGTGTATAATGGCATACTGTGGTGACAGACTCCCTTTAAAAGTAGAATTTTGGAGCACATTAATTACATCCCAAATCCACAACTTGTTAATACATCTAATGCAGCCAAACATTTTATTAATTTTCATAGTAAATCATTTATCAGTCAGCTCTGCTCCTCCTGCTCTATAACATGCTGCCTGCAGATTGCACTGCATTTTGTGATGACAGGTCCTCTTTAATTCTTGTGAAACACCTAAAGAGTTAACAAACGTCCTAAACGCCATTTTAAATATGAGGGGAATGGCCTCTCAAAGCAACTTCAGAACTGAATTTGTCCCTAAAAAAATAGGATTTGGAAATTTTCTTTGTAAAATTGAACATTAGCATCTCAAAAACTATAAAAGTAGGATTGAACAATGATGCCAAATGGAGCTATGTAAATATTAATAATTAGGTATTTTTGAGCAGTCTTTCTTAAATGCTGAGAAATGTAAAATTGAAAAATTCTAAATTAGCTTGATTTTTCATTTGGAATTTTTTATTAATAAAAAATATATATCGACCGGGCAATCGTGCATGCACGGTGCACCCTCTGGGACTTTGCGGGCTCCCTTCTAAGTATACGTGCAGTTCCCACAGGTGACACCCATACGTATCAGACACTGGGGGCATATCCTAGCGATATGCCCCCAATGTCTGAGATGGGAATACCCCTTTAAGGCCATTTTCCAAGTAAGGCTACTTTCAAACTAGCGTTCACATTTTCCGGTATTGAGATCCGGCAGAGGATCTTAATACCGGAGAAAAACGCTTCCGTTTTGTCCCCATTCATTGTCAATGGGGACAAAACTGAACTGAATTGAATGCTCCAAAATGCATTCCGTCCCATTTGGTGGCGTTCCCATAACGAAGAGCAAACCGCAGCAAGCTGTAGTTTTCTTTCCGTCATGAGATGCGGAGCAAATCTGACACAATCTGACACAATAGAAAACTGATCCGTCCCCCGTTGACTTTCAATGGAGTTCATGACGGATCCGTCATTGCTATGTTAAAGATAATACAACAGGATCCGTTCATAACAGATACAGATGGATCAGGCAAGTGTGAAAGTAGCCTAAATGTACCATATATTATAAAGGTTATGTAGAGGGAAGGAGTATTATGCAAAAATATGTATGTATGTCTTTTAAGATATATATATATATATATATATATATATATATACACACTCACCTAAAGAATTATTAGGAACACCATACTAACAGGGGCGGATTAAGTGCATGATGGGCCCGGGGCTATCTACCCAACTTGGGCCCCTCCCTCTATTTTAGTTTAGTTGTTTTTTCTATGTGAAGAGGCTGTGGTGCTTCGTGAGCGCCACAGTCTCTTCCTAGGCCATATGACATCACATTCATCGTTCACATGGCCAAGGTGCAGCTCAGTTCCATCTGAGTGGTTGGGGCTGAGCTGCAATACCAAGCACAGTGCTATCAAATGACATTGCTGAACAAAGAGGCTGCGGAGCTTACTGGAACATCGCGGTCTCCTCAAACAGCTTATTGGCCAGGGTGCCAGGAGTCGGACCCCCACCAGTCTCATATTGATGACCTATCCTGAGGATAGTCCATCAATATATAAATCCCAGAGAAACCTTTTACCTTATGCTATCTGTAGTGTTACATAGGACTGCAAAAATACCCAGGAGCCATTGGCTCCTAAACTGAAAAATTTAGGAGCAAAATAAAAAATTTTGTTGCCAAATTTAAAATACATACCGTATTTTTTGCTTTATAATATGCACCTGGATGTAAGACACACCCCAGGTTTAAAGGAGGAGAATAATAAAAAAAATATTTTCAACCTAAAGGTGGGCTAAAACATGTGCAGTACATGGGTTCATACCTATGGATGAAGGGGGTTATAGTCATATAATATAAACACTGTTAAGTGTACCGTAATTCACCTGTGTTATAACCCCCCCCCCCTCATCCATAAGAATCTTATAGATGAGGGGACTTATAGTCACATTTAATATACACAGGTCATTATGGTACAATTCCTGGACAGTGTTAATATTAAATGTGACTATAAGCCCCTTCATCCATAGAAATTCACTAATGCACTGCAGCACATAGGTGTTTTCCTATGAATGAGGGGGGTTATAGTCACATTTAATGCAAACACTTAGGCCAATAATAGTACAGCTCCTGGACAGTGTTTATATTAAATGTGACTATAGCACCACTCATCCTAAAGGGTGCACTCATGTACCCATGCTGGGCATTTGGGTCGGCGTTGGGCCCCCCAGCGATGTCGGGCCCGGGGCTACAGACCCAAACACCCCAATTATAATCCGCCACTGATTGTATCTCGGTCCAGTGGAAGCAGATACAATTGAGTGCAGGGTCCGCAGTCAGAAAACGGCGGCCCTAAACATCTACCGCTCCTGCTGGAGCCCCTTCAAACACATGATCAGCGAGGATGCCGAGAGTCAGACCGCCACCGACCTAATACTGATGGCCGATCCTCAGGACAGCGGTAATAATAGTCTTTCATTGGCTTATAACGTTACACTTAACCCAGCCGGTGTAAATACATGGGGTCGGTGGCAGTATTAACCCTTTAAATAAGATATGCATCCCAAGTGGATCCATTCTGTGTGGATGTGCCCAAAACATATGTGACTACATGTGTCAGCCTAGTGAATGACTACTACTCCCCACAGGCAGCGTGTAAAGAGGCGCAGGCGAGTTGCGGGTATAAATGGCGCAGACACAATGCAGGAGCAGAGGACGTGGCAGGAAATCAATACGGTCTCGCTCCCGCGGCAGGGGTTCAGTCAGCAGTATGGGGTGCGCCACAGTCTTATCTACCTATAGGGAGGTATGTACTGAGCTCCCCCTGGTGGTGGCTGCAGGCAGCCGGACGTTTTCAGCTGAATTTAATGATTACAAATAGGGAGCAATATTCAGACCCCCCCTTGTGGAAAGCCCAAGGGGAGAAAAATAATCAGTGTCACGTGTAGCCCACCATGGCAATATATATTTATACACGAAGCCAAGCCTATTACTCCACCCAGTGCCAGCACTGTAAGAATGCCTCATTTATGCCTCTTTATAGTATGAGGTACCCTTAGTACTCCTCAAAAAGTATGAGGCCTCCATAAGTGCCCCCTATACAGTATAACACCCCCATAAGTGCACTCCACATAGTGTGAGGCCCCTTAAGTGCCCCCTATAAATTGTGTGACACCCCCAAAAGTGCACTTCACACATTATGAGGCCCCCTAAGTTCCCCATGCATTCCTAACTTTGAAATAAACCCATCCCATGTTCCCACAAGGAGCGGTGCAGAGCAGGACTGCTCTTCTCCCGTCTACGTCATGTGTGGCCCAGCACAGCAGGTTCGGTGATGTCACTGTATCGGGCCCGCCTGCGCTGAACCACTGGCAGCAGCTAAATGGTGGAGCAGGAGGAAGCTGGAGAGCGAAATTAGGGACAGTCCTGCTGGATCTGGAATGGTCGGAAGGCAAGGTCATAATTTTTATAGGGACACTGTGCTGACACTAATGATGGGGGTCACGCTAACAGTGCTCTTAATGGAGGCACTATGGCTGTTTTTGGGGTGTGGCTGTTACTCCTGGTTGGGGTCTCCTTGTACCATGTGCATAGACCTGAACTGCATAAATAAAAAGGAACCAAAGAACTTAGAAAACCCAGAAAGATTTTATTAACTAAGTTCATTAATAATATAGAAATTCTGGATATGTTAGTGGAGCTCTGCATCATGGATATCTTGCGGGATGGTGGTCCTCTGCATCATGTATATCTGACGGGATGGCGGTCCTCTGCATCATGTATATCTGACGGGATGGCGGTCCTCTGCATCATAGATATCTGGCGGGATGGCGGTCCTCTGCATCATGGATATCTGGCAGGATGGCGGTCCTCTGCATCATAGATATCTGGCAGGATGGTGGTCCTCTGCATCATAAATATCAGGCAGGATGGTGGTCCTCTGCATCATAGATATCAGGCAGGATGGTGGTCCTCTGCATCATAGATATCTAGCAGGATGGTGATCCTCTGCATCATAGATATCTAGCAGGATGGTGATCCTCTGCATCATAGATATCTGGCAGGAAGGTGATCCTCTGCATCATAGATATCAGGCAGGATGGTGGTCCACTGCATCATGGATATCTGGCAGGATGGTGGTCCTCTACATCATAGATATCTGGCAGGATGGTGGTCCTCTGCATCATAGATATCTGGCAGGATGGTGGTCCTCTGCATCATGGATATCTGGCAGGATGGTGTTCCTCTGCATCATTTATATCTGGCAGGATGGTGGTCCTCTGCATCATAGATATCTGGCAGGATGGTGGTCCTCTGCATCATATATATCTAGCAGGATGGTGGTCCTCTGCATCATGGATATCTGGCAGGATGGTGGTCCTCTGCATCATAGATATCTAGCAGGATGGTGGTCCTCTGCATCATAGATATCTAGCAGGATGGTGGTCCTCTGCATCATAGATATCTAGCAGGATGGTGGTCCTCTGCATCATAGATATCTAGCAGGATGGTGGTCCTCTGCATCATAGATATCTAGCAGGATGGTGGTCCTCTGCATCATAGATATCTAGCAGGATGGTGGTCCTCTGCATCATAGATATCTAGCAGGATGGTGGTCCTCTGCATCATAGATATCTGGCAGGATGGTGGTCCTCTGCATCATAGATATCTGGCAGGATGGTGGTCCTCTGCATCATGAATATCTGGCAGGATGGTGGTCCTCTGCATCATGGATATCTGGCAGGATGGTGGTCCTCTGCATCATGGAAATCTGGCAGGATGGTGGTCGTCTGCATCATGTATGTCTAGCAGGATGGTGGTCCTCTGAACGATGGTGTTCCTCGGGTATGATTAGGTAATTGAATCAGATCTGTGATCCTGTGCTGTAACACATCTGAATGGACGGTGGTATTTGTGTAATCTTCAGCCCATTCAGGACCCACAAAACAGATGTTCTTAAAGAGATTCTGGTTTATTTCTTCAATGTCGTTTTTGTAGACTTCACTATAAGGCACAGGAATTGCTTGGTTGAGAAAGTCACTTAGATCATCAGCCGGCAATGTTACTGGGGACTCGCTTCTTCCAGCCTCCAGGTCCGCCCAGTTGATAGATCAAAAAAATGTCTGCTGTGTGGAAGACGCCATACCCGTGGACTAGGAAGGGACACTCGTTGGAAAGCCTTAGGATGTATCTCTCGGTAAGGTGGGACTTTAATGACTTGGATTTTGACTGTATCTTAATTGCCACCTGCTCTCTACGGACGACATCCGTCGCCGAGATGACTTTGCCGAACCCACCCTCTCCGAGTATGTGATGGTAGCAAAACTTATCCGCACTTAAAGAGGCGCAAACTCTCTGGAGGCTGGAGCAGGACTGGCTGAGAGCTAGCGCAGGTTCCTCATTTGAGATTTTTATCTTACCCTTTCTGGGTTCTCTGGTTTTGCTACCGTCAAGTTGCTCGCTTGATCTTTTCCTCTTTGGCGGTGATGGACTGGACGGCGTTATTCCATCTGGTGCTTCTTTTTCGGTCCCAATCCTGGGTCTCTTATGTGGAACTCGCTTTGAATCTTTCTCCTCCTCATTTTCGGCCGCAGCCTCCTCTTTCTTTCTCCCTCTACGTCTTTTCCTGGAACTCATTGTCAACGATTCCAAAAGACGTTAAAAAATAAAGTCAATTTGCATCCAAACTCGCAAATAACACAGAAGTGTCGCGCCAGTTTGAAGTGTCTGGAAAGACTGAGCTTCAGGAGTCTCGGAACTGTAAAAAGGAACTCTATGATGTCATTGGTGATTGTGATGTCATAGTCTACAGGAGGTTGCCAAGTCCTGGTTTGTGATGTCATCTGATTTGCATATTCAGTGGATGAAGGAGGGCACTTGATTGTGATGTCATGGGATTTGCATATTCAGTGGACAGAGGTCAGCAGTGGATTGTGATGTCATGAACTCCATCTTGAAGGGAAGGGGAATGTACAAAGTCTGTGCGGATGAGGCAAACCAAGGCCCATCACTAACATATCTGATCTTATTACACTGGTTTCCAATGGGGGCAACATATAGTAAGCACATGCCGGCTCATAAGACCCCGACCCCCTGAACTGAGGTGTTGTGAGGGTATTTTACATAATTAATCCCTCCATGACCAGCCTGTTTAAGGCCCTATTGACCAAGGGATTTTTTAAAAAGAGCTATATATTTTTTTTATTTTTCTGTCTATGTAGCCTTATGAGGGTTTGGCTTTTGTAGGACAAGTTGCAGTTTTTAATGGCACCATTTTGAGGTACACATAACTTTCATTAACCCTTTCTGCATGGGAGATAGGAAAAAAACAACAATACTAAGTTTTTACATCCTAAATTTTTCATCTATCACAAACAACATGATGAGGTTACTCTCTGGGTCAGTACCGTTACTAAGAATGCCACGTAGGGTGGGTTCACACTAGTGTTAGGGATTCCGTTATGGCTTTCCATTATAACATGGTTATACCGGAATCCATAAGACGGAAGGACGACGGATCCGTTCCTCTGCCCATAGACTTCTATTAGGACGGAAAGGAAAATTATAGGGCTTCTGTCAGCCCACTAAACCTTTATTTTTATTTTTTTGGTTAATAATAATCCCTACACTGCGAGCTCCCTATATATAAGCTAAATATTCATTTTTGTTCAGTAGATTTTGTTAAAAAGCTATTTTTATAATATGTAAATTACCTTGCTACCAGCAAGTAGGGCGGCTACTTGCTGGTAGCAGCCGCATCCTCCGCTGCTAATGACGCCCCCTCCGCTGTGTGTTTGACAGGGCCAGGGAACGGGATCGTTCTCTGCTGGCCCTGTTTGAATTCAAAATATCGCGCCTGCGCCGTACCTGTCTTTAATCGGCGCAGGCGCACTGAGAGGCGGCCGCTCTCTTGGCCGCTCCATCCTCAATGCGCCTGCGCCGGGTGTAGATGTGACGTCATCGGCGCATTGAGGATGGAGCGGCCGCCTCTCAGTGCGCCTGCGCCGATTAAAGACAGGTACGGCGCAGGCGTGATATTTTGAATTCAAACAGGGCCAGCAGAGAACGATCCCGTTCCCTGGCCCTGTCAATCACACAGCGGATGGGGCGTCATTATGAGAGAAGGATGCGGCTGCTACCAGCAAGTAGCCACCCTACTTGCTGGTAGCAAGGTAATTTACATATTATAAAAATTGCTTTTTAACAAAATCTACTGAACAAAAATGAATATTTAGCTTATGTATAGGGAGCTCGCAGTGTAGGGATTATTATTAACCAAACAAAAAAAAAAAAAACGGTTTAGTGGGCTGACAGAAGCCCTTTAATGCATTGGGGACCGAAATTTGCGCTCCCCAATGCACGGGCATCATGTTCAACTTGAATGGGTCCATGATCCGTCCTACTACATGGTGACCTGAGGAACGTGACTTTCTTCACGCATGTGCCTCAAAAGGTGCAGTCTATTACAAGCCCCCTATAAAACCATTCCCCATCCCTCCAAGCCAGTAGGCCCTGTGAGGGTCAGGGACAGGTGGCCCACTTCAGCCAAAGCCAAGGAAGAGCTTGTTGTTGCTCTGGCTTCCACCTCAGGTGTTAGCCAAGAGCCTTAGGGTCCTTCTTCTTCTTGGACCGATGAGCTGACAGTTTATCAGGAACGAAGCAGATGCTCCCGATAATCATCAGCATTTACATCCCTCGCCGTATGGGGACAAGAGAGCAATACAGCGACCGCTGGTCCCCATAGAAAGTCATTGTTCCAGTGCAGTAGATCATTGTTTATACTCCACGATCTGCTGAGCAGGAACGATGATTTCTGGTGCTGCCGGAAAGACAGAATCACCTGACGGTGATCGCTAGCAGCTTATTGGGAATGGGCATTTATAGAAACACTCTTACCTGATAATCTGATAGATCACTATATTGAATGAAAGGACCCTTAGTCGAGGTGTGGCTCCCCCCCAGAGGCGAAAGACAAGGGGTTGAGGGGGGCGAGGAACCTAATGGCCATACACGCCCATCCCCAGACCTCAGGGGATAACCCATAAGGGTGCCGGACCCTGCAAGTCCTTGTGACGGACAATGTGAAAAGTTAACACACAGTGAAACAAAATAAATAAATAAAGTGTGCCTTATAAAAAAAATTATCATCTTGCCCAGCCTGAAGGCCCGAGCAAAGAGAGGTGAGTACGCTTCGAACGTGGGAAAGTGAAGGGAGTCCAAATGTGCCATCAATGGACTCCAACCTCCAGGTCACCACTCCTGGAGCACTTCTCCACCTCGGGCTTTTAAAGGCCATTCAAGTGGCTGTAAACGGGCTGTGTCTGCTGGAGCAGGAGTTCCGGAATTTCAGTGGCTGTGCTCTAACTCATAGAGAAGGGCCCAACACCTCTCACATTGAGGTGCTCCACAACCTGAGGAACATGATCGGATGAGTACAGGATAGATGAGGATTCCCTGGATTTCTCTTCCATCCCAAGAAAATATCTGCAGCGAATACCAGTCAAGCTTCAGTGTGGGAGGGAAACACCACACCGAGCATAGGAGGGAAGGGGGAAACAGGGAATCAGGCCTCAGAACTAGGGAAGGAAGATGGACACCTCCTAGTGAAACCCTAACCAAAATATTAGGGATAGGGCACATGGAGAAAAAAGGGGATGGCTGTCTCTACTCACTTGTCCCCGAGCGCTCCCATAATGAAACCATGTTGACCCGGCCTCTCCTGTGGAACATCGCAGGTGGTGTGATGATGTCACCACGCCGTCTACGTCACCATTGATACCCTTTTTCTGCTGACACTGCTGTATGCTCAATTTTATCTCGGTCCAGTGGAAGCAGATACAATTGAGTGCAGGGTCCGCAGTCAGAAAACGGCGGCCCTAAACATCTACCGCTCCTGCTGGAGCCCCTTCAAACACATGATCAGCGAGGATGCCGAGAGTCAGACCGCCACCGACCTAATACTGATGGCCGATCCTCAGGACAGCGGTAATAATAGTCTTTCATTGGCTTATAACGTTACACTTAACCCAGCCGGTGTAAATACAGGGGGTCGGTGGCAGTATTAACCCTTTAAATAAGATATGCATCCCCAAGTGGATCCATTCTGTGTGGATGTGCCCAAAACATATGTGACTACATGTGTCAGCCTAGTAAATGACTACTACTCCCCACAGGCAGCGTGTAAGGAGGCGCAGGCGAGTTGAGGAAATAAATGGCGCAGACACAATGCAGGAGCAGAGGACGTGGCAGGAAATCAATACGGTCTCGCTCCCGCGGCAGGGTTTCAGTCAGCAGTATGGGGAGCTCCACAGTCTTATCTACCTATAGGGAGGTATGTACTGAGCTCCCCCTGGTGGTGGCTGCAGGCAGCCGGACGTTTTCAGCTGAATTTAATGATTACAAATAGGGAGCAATATTCAGACCACCCCTTGTGGAAAGCCCAAGGGGAGAAAAATAATCAGTGTCACGTGTAGCCCACCATGGCAATATATATGTATACACGAAGCCAAGCCTATTACTCCACCCAGTGCCAGCACTGTAAGAATGCCTCATTTATGCCTCTTTATAGTATGATGTACCCTTAGTACTCCTCAAAAAGTATGAGGCCTCCATAAGTGCCCCCTATACAGTATAATACCCCCATAAGTGCACTCCACACAGTGTGAGGCCCCTTAAGTGCCCCCTATAAATTGTGTGACACCCCCAAAAGTGCACTCCACACATTATGAGACCCCCTAAGTTCCCCATGCACAGTGATGCTTCCTAACTTTGAAATAAACCCATCCCATGTTCCCACAAGGAGCGGTGCAGAGCAGGACTGCTCTTCTCCGGTCTGCGTCATCTGTGGCCCAGCACAGCAGCTTCGGTGATGTCACTGTATTGGGCCCGCCTGCGCTGAACCTCTGGCAGCAGCTAAATGGTGGAGCAGGAGGAAGCTGATGGTTCCTTCTTCGCCGCTGTGTCCTGAGGATCCACATACAGATGAAGTCGGAATATGCGGCAGCTCTCAGGGACCGGAAGACAGAGAGCGAAATTAGGGACAGTCCTGCTGGATCTGGAATGGTCAGAAGGCAAGGTCATACTGTTTATAGGGACACTGTGCTGACACTAATGATGGGGGTCACGCTAACAGTGCTCTTAATGGAGGCACTATGGCTGTTTTTGGGGTGTGGCTATTACTCTGGTTGGGGTCTCCATGTACCATGTACATAGACCTGAACTGCATGAATAAAAAGGAACCAAAGAACTTAGAAAACCCAGAAAGATTTTATTAACTAGGTTAATTAATAATATAGAAATGCTGGAGATGTTAGTGGAGCTCTGCATCATGGATATCTGGCGGGATGGTGGTCCTCTGCATCATGGATATCTGGCGGGATGGTGGTCCACTGCATCATGGATATCTGGCGGGATGGTGGTCCTCTGCATCATGGATATCTGGCGGGATGGCGGTCCTCTGCATCATGTATATCTGGCGGGATGGCGGTCCTCTGCATCATGGATATCTGGCGGGATGGCGGGCATCTGCATCATAGATATCTGGCGGGATGGCGATCCGCTTCATCATAGATATCTGGCGGGATGGCGGTCCTCTGCATCATGGATATCTGGCAGGATGGCGGTCCACTGCATCATAGATACTGTATCTGGCAGGATGGTGATCCTCTGCATCATAGATATCTGGCAGGATGGTGGTCCTCTGCATCATGGATATCTGGCAGGATGGTGGTCCTCTGCATCATGGATATCTGGCAGGATGGTGGTCCTCTGCATCATGGATATCTGGCAGGATGGTGGTCCTCTGCATCATGGATATCTGGCAGGATGGTGGTCCTCGGCATCATAGATATCTAGCAGGATGGTGGTCCTCGGCATCATAGATATCTAGCAGGATGGTGGTCCTCTGCATCATAGATATCTAGCAGGATGGTGGTCCTCTGCATCATAGATATCTAGCAGGATGGTGGTCCTCTGCATCATAGATATCTATCAGGATGGTGGTCCTCTGCATCATAGATATCTAGCAGGATGGTGGTCCTCTGCATCATAGATATCTATCAGGATGGTGGTCCTCTGCATCATAGATATCTGGCAGGATGGTGGTCCTCTGCATCATAGATATCTAGCAGGATGGTGGTCCTCTGCATCATAGATATCTGGCAGGATGGTGGTCCTCTGCATCATAGGTATCTAGCAGGATGGTGGTCCTCTGCATCATGGATATCTGGCAGGATGGTGGTCCTCTGCATCATGGATATCTAGCAGGATGGTGGTCCTATGCATCATAGATATCAGGCAGGATGGTGGTCCTCTGCATCATGGATATCTGGCAGGATGGTGGTCCTCTGCATCATAGATATCAGGCAGGATGGTGGTCCTCTGCATCATGGATATCTGGCAGGATGGTAGTCCTCTGCATCATAGATATCTAGCAGGATGGTGGTCCTCTGCATCATAGATATCTAGCAGGATGGTGGTCCTCTGCATCATAGATATCTAGCAGGATGGTGGTCCCCTGCATCATAGATATCTAGCAGGATGGTGGTCCTATGCATCATAGATATCTAGCAGGATGGGGATCCTCTGCATCATAGATATCAGGCAGGATGGTGATCCTCTGCATCATAGATATCAGGCAGGATGGTGGTCCTCTGCATCATGGATATCTGGCAGGATGGTGGTCCTCTGAATCATAGATATCTGGCAGGATGGTGGTCCTCTGCATCATGGATATCCGGCAGGCCGGTGGTCCTCTGTATCATGGATATCTGGCAGGATGGTGGTCCTCTGCATCATAGATATATGGCAGGATGGTGGTCCTCTGCATCATAGATATCTAGCAGGATGGTGGTCCTCTGCATCATAGATATCTAGCAGGATGGTGGTCCTCTGCATCATAGATATCTGGCAGGATGGTGGTCCTCTGCATTATAGATATCTAGCAGGATGGTGGTCCTCTGCATCATAGATATCTAGCAGGATGGTGGTCCTCTGCATCATAGATATCTAGCAGGATGGTGGTCCTCTGCATCATAGATATCTAGCAGGATGGTGGTCCTCTGCATCATAGATATCTAGCAGGATGGTGGTCCTCTGCATCATAGATATCTAGCAGGATGGTGGTCCTCTGCATCATAGATATCTGGCAGGATGGTGGTCCTCTGCATCATGGATATCTGGCAGGATGGTGGTCCTCTGCATCATGGATATCTGGCAGGATGGTGGTCCTCTGCATCATGGATATCAGGCAGGATGGTGGTCCTCTGCATCATGGATATCTGGCAGGATGGTGGTCCTCTGCATCATGGAAATCTGGTAGGATGGTGGTCCTCTGCATCATGGATATCTAGCAGGATGGTGCTCCTCTGAACGATGGTGTTCCTCGGGTATGATTAGGTAATTGAATCAGATCTGTGATCCTGTGCTGTATCCGGTGGTAACACATCTGAATGGACCGTGTTATTTGTGTATTCTTCAGCCCATTCATGACCCACAAAACAGATGTTCTTAAAGAGATTCTGGTTTATTTCTTCAATGTCGTTTTTGTAGACTTCACTATAAGGCACAGGAATTGCTTGGTTGAGAAAGTCACTTAGATCATCAGCCGGCAATGTTACTGGGGACTCGCTTCTTCCAGCCTCCAGGTCCGCCCAGTTGATAGATCAAAAAAATGTCTGCTGTGTGGAAGACGCCATACCCGTGGACTAGGAAGGGACACTCGTTGGAAAGCCTTAGAATGTATCTCTCGGTAATGTGGGACTTTAATGACTTGGATTTTGACTGTATCTTAATTGCCACCTGCTCTCTACGGACGACATCTGTCGCCGAGATGACTTTGCCGAACCCACCCTCTCCGAGTATGTGATGGTAGCAAAACGTATCCACACTTAAATAGGCGCAAACTCTCTGGAGGCCGGAGCAGGACTGGCTGAGAGCTAGCACAGGTTCCTCATTTTAGATTTTTTTCTTACCCTGTCTGGATTCTCTGGTTTTGCTACCGTCAAGTTGCTCGCTTGATCTTTTCCTCTATGGCGGTGATGGACTGGACGGCGTTATTCCATCTGGTGCTTCTTTTTCGGTCCCAATCCTGGGTCTCTTATGTGGAACTCGCTTTGAATCTTTCTCCTCCTCATTTTCGGCCGCAGCCTCCTCTTTTTTCCTCCCTCTACATCTTTTCCTGGAGCTGATTGTCAACGATTCCAAAAGACGTTAAACAATAAAGTCAATTTAGATCCAAACTCGCAAATAACACAGAAGTGTCGCGCCAGTTTGAAGTGTCTGGAAAGACTGAGCTTCAGGAGTCTCGGAACTGTAAAAAGGAACTCTATGATGTCATTGGTGATTGTGATGTCATAGTCTACAGGAGGTTGCCAAGTCCTGGTTTGTGATGTCATCTGATTTGCATATTCAGTGGATGAAGGAGGGCACTTGATTGTAATGTCATGGGATTTGCATATTCAGTGGACAGAGGTCAGCAGTGGATTGTGATGTCATGAACTCCATCTTGAAGGGAAGGGGAATGTACAAAGTCTGTGCGGATGAGGCAAACCAAGGCCCATCACTAACATATCTGATCTTATTACACTGGTTTCCAATGGGGGCAACATATAGTAACCACATGCCGGCTCACAAGACCCCGACCCCTGAACTGAGGTGTTGTGAGGGTATTTTACATAATTAATCCCTCCATGACCAGCCTGTCTAGGGCCCTATGGACCAAGGGATTTTTTTTAAAAGAGCTATATATTTTTTTTTTTTTCTGTCTATGTAGCCTTATGAGGGTTTGGCTTTTGTAGGACAAGTTGCAGTTTTTAATGGCACCATTTTGAGGTACACATAACTTTCATTAACCCTTTCTGCATGGGAGATAGGAAAAAACCAATACTAAGTTTTTACATCCTAAATTTTTCATCAATCACAAACAACATGATGAGGTTACTCTCTGGGTCAGTATCGTTACTAAGAATGCCACGTAGGGTGGGTTCACACTAGTGTTAGGGATTCCGTTATGGCTTTCCATTATAACATGGTTATAATGGAATCCATAAGACGGAAGGACGACGGATCCGTTCCTCTGCCCATAGACTTCTATTAGGACGGAAAGGAAAATGAATGCATTGGGGACCGCAATTTGCGCTCCCAAATGCACGGGCATCATGTTCAACTTGAATGGGTCCGTGATCCGTCCTACTACATGGTGACCTGAGGAACGTGACTTTCTTAACCCATGTGCCTCAAAAGGTGCAGTCTATTGCAAGCTCCCCATAAAACCATTCCCCATCCCTTCAAGCCAGTAGGCCCTGTGAGGGTCAGGAACAGGTGGCCCACTTCAGCCAAAGCCAAGGAAGAGCTTGTTGTTGCTCTGGCTTCCACCTCAGGTGTTAGCCAAAAGCCTTAGGCTCCTTCTTCTTGGACCGATGAGCTGACAGTTTATCAGGAACGAAGCAGATGCTCCCGATAATCATCAGCATTTACATCCCTCACCGTATGGGGACAAGAGAGCGATACAGCAACCGCTGGTCCCCATAGAAAGTCATTGTTCCAGTGCAGTAGATCATTGTTTATACGCCACGATCTGCTGAGCAGGAACAATGATTTCTGGTGCTGCCGGAACGACACAATCACCTGACGGTGATCGCTAGTAGCTTATTGGGAATGGGCATTTATAGAAACACTCTTACCTGATAATCTGATAGATCACTGTATTGAATAAAAGGACCCTTAGTCGAGGTGTGGCTCCCCCCCCCCCCCAAAGGCAAAAGACAAGAGGTTGAGGGGGGCGAGGAACCTAATGGCCATACACGCCCATCCCCAGACCTCAGGGGATAACCCATAAGGGTGCCAGACCCTGCAAGTCCTTGTGACGGACAATGTGAAAAGTTAACACACAGTGAAACAAAATAAATAAATAAAGTGTGCCTTATAAAAAAAAATTATCATCTTGCCCAGCCTGAAGGCCCGAGCAAAGAGAGGTGAGTACGCTTCAAACGTGGGAAAGTGAAGGGAGTCCAAATGTGCCATCAATGGACTCCAACCTCCAGGTCACCACTCCTGGGGCACTTCTCCACCTCAGGCTTTTAAAGGCCATTCAAGTGGCTGTAAATGGGCTGTGTCTGCTGGAGCAGGAGTTCCGGAATTTCAGTGGCTGTGCTCTAACTCATAGAGAAGGGCCCAACCCCTCTCACATTGAGGTGCTCCACAACCTGAGGAACATGATCGGATGAGTACAGGATAGATGAGGATTCCCTGGTTTTCTCTTCCATCCCAAGAAAATATCTGCAGCGAATACCAGTCACGCTTCGGTGTGGGAGGAAAACACCACACCGAGCATAGGAGGGAAGGGGGAAACAGGGAATCAGGCCTGAGAACTAGGGAAGGAAGATGGACACCTCCTAGTGAAACCCTAACCAAAATATTAGGGATAGGGCACATGGAGAAAAAAGGGGATGGCTGTCTCTACTCACTTGTCCCCGAGCACTCCCATAATGAAGCGAAGTAGACCCGGCCTCTCCTGTGGAACATCGCAGGTGGTGCGATGATGTCACCACGCCGTCTACGTCACCATTGATACCCTTTTTCTGTCAACGCTGCTGTATGCTCAATTGTATCCAGGGGCGGATTAAGTGCATGATGGGCCCGGGGCTCTCTAACCAACTTGGGCCCCTCCCTCTATTTTAGTTTAGTTGTTTTTTCTATGTGAAGAGGCTGTGGTGCTTCGTGAGCGCCACAGTCTCTTCCTAGGCCATATGACATCACATTCATTGTTACTTGGCCTAGGTGCAGCTCAGTTCCATCTGAGTGGTTGGGGCTGAGCTGCAATACCAAGCACAGTGCTATCAAATGACATTGCTGAACAAAGAGGCTGCGGAGCTTACTGGAACATCGTGGTCTCCTCAAACAGCTTATTGGCCAGGGTGCCAGGAGTCGGACCCCCACCAGTCTCATATTGATGACCTATCCTGAGGATAGTCCATCAATATATAAATCCCAGAGAAACCTTTTACCTTATGCTATCTGTAGTGTTACATAGGACTGCAAAAATACCCAGGAGCCATTGGCTCCTAAACTGAAAAATTTAGGAGCAAAATTAATTTTTTTGTTGCCAAATTTAAAATACATACCGTATTTTCTGCTTTATAATATGCACCTGGATGTAAGTCACGGTATGGGCAATCGAGGGTTGCTCACTTTTCTGAGGAGAACCCTGGGCAGGCATGCGACAGTGAAAGAGAGGCAGACACTAGTTCCTCTGGGGCACACTCTGTAGATAGGGACCAGGCCTGATGGTATGTGAGGTGCCCTGGATGTTGCAGGTGTTTTGAGTGCCTTAGGTAAGGTCCCTTTAAGAATCGTGACGCCAGTGCCTGTAACGGTGGTACACCGGTTTGTAGGAGGATTAATAGAGTACGCAGTTGGTAAACCAAACAAACGTTGCTTTACTTTATGGAAACAGTCCAACTTTATACATACAGTTGCAGTAGATGAAAATAATGCAGTCCTTTCTAGTACAAGTGCACAGCAGATTTACTTCACAATATGGCAGGTATAATCTTGCAAGATACTTGGAGGGCAAACAGTTAATGCTTTGCAGTACAATGCTGCTCTATCCCCTCAGCTATTCTAGCTGTCTGGATCCCAAGGCCCGGATGCCTAAGTGCTGGCTTGAATCCTTGGTATATAATCCTTCCTCCAGTATTGGCACTTGACTAGATTACAATACCTCCTTTTCCTGGCTGTCTTGTCTGTTGGAAGGGAAAGGTGGCTGCAGGTTTCTCCCAGGAGGTGCACTCCTACTACTGGGGTATCTCAACTGAGCTATCCTTAGCCTCAGGAGCTTCAGGCTGACTAGGTGACTCCTCTAGTCCCCTGGAATACACTACACCTCCCCTGTCTGGGCCGTCCTATATATAACTAGGGCTCTCTAGCTCCCTCTAACGCCTGAGAGGCTAAACTGCACCCTGACAGGCCTGACACCCAGTTAACACAGGGAAATACATGCACATGACATTCAATGCAATAAGACACATTAACCCCTTTTGTGTAGTGCCCACCTTTACCTAGTGGGACACTACACAATTCCTGGACAGTGTTAATATTAAATGTGACTATAAGCCCCTTCATCCATAGAAATTCACTCATGCACTGCTGCACATGGGTGTTTTCCTATGAATGAGGGGGGTTATAGTCACATTTAATGCAAACACTTAGGCCAATAATAGTACAGCTCCTGGACAGTGTTTATATTAAATGTGACTATAGCACCACTCATATAAATCACTGAAAAAATGTCACGAGGGTGTCAAGAGCCACGCCTGACTCCGTTGTACCCGGGGTCAGGAGGTCGCAGCGGTTGGCTGCACGCTCTATGTAAGATAGGGATATTTCCTTATTGTAGCTTTCTGGGTTTGCTTTGCAAACCCTTTTGGCTCACTCAGGGATCCGTAGCTCCTTCTCTCAGCTGTTCCTTGTCCAGCACTCCCAATCCTCCTTATATTCCCCTCTCACACTTCTCTGGTTGCCAGATATAGAGCTTCCTGCCTGGACATCTATTCTGACCCACTGGAGCTGTGTTGCTGCGTTCTCTGGTAGTTGATCCAGAACGCTACCCTCCGGATCCCTGTTGGACCTTTGTGGACAGTTGTTGTCGTCCACCTGGGTGTTTGTGTTTGTCTGTCCTCTCCCTGGTGTTTTCCTCTTAGTGTCAGTGGTGAGGACTAGCGATCCCACCGGCCCGTTCATTATCTAGGGTTCATTTCAGGGAAAGCCAGGGTTTAGGCACGTGATCGCCGCACGGGTGAGGAACCCGTCTAGGGACGTCAGGGCAGTCAGGTGCCAGCCGCAAGGACAGTTAGGGGTCACCACCTTTCCCTCTCCCTTGGGCAGGACTTTCCCTTTTTCCTCCCTGTGCGTGTTGCCGGTCATTACATTATATCTGGCCCTTATTTTTGTGTAGGTAAAAAAAAAAAAAAAATTTTTTTTTTTACCTACTTAGAATCCAGTATGGATCAAATTGCTGCTCTGTCTGAACAATTTCATGGCCTGTCTTTGGAGGTGGCAGGATTGAAGTCGTCGGTCCTCCAGCAACAGCAGCAATTACAACAGACCGCAAGTCCAGCAGTTGCTACTGGTAACCAGGTTGTTGCGGAACCCAAGGTCCCTCTCCCTGACAGATTTTCTGGGGGAAGGGACAAGTTTTTGATTTTCCGTGAGGCCTGTAAATTATACTTTAAGCTGCGTCCTTACTCCTCCGGTAATGAAGAACAGCGGGTGGGGGTTGTTATTTCCCTGCTGCAGGGGGACCCGCAGTCCTGGGCGTTCTCTTTACCTACTGATTCTCAGGCATTTCGGTCAGTGGATGAGTTTTTCGGGGCCTTGGGTCTCATATATGACGACCCTGACCGAGTCGCACTGGCTGAATCAAAATTACGGAGACTCCTACAAGGAGAGCGGCCGGTAGAGGAGTATTGCTCTGACTTCCGTAGATGGGCTACGGATACCCAATGGAACGACCCGGCTCTCAGGAGTCAGTTCTGCTCTGGGTTATCCGAAAGGGTTAAGGATGCGCTTGCATTGTATGAGACCCCCTTTTCCCTTGATGCAGTTATGTCCCTTTCTATCCGTATAGATAGACGTCTTAGGGACAGGTTGAAAAAACCGGAGCCATTGGTAACCCCTCCCAAGCAGCAGTTAGTCTGTACGGACTTAGACGAGCCAATGCAGCTAGGAGGAACTACTCGTCAGGTCCGTCCTCCTGAGGTTCGCCGTAGGCGTGGGGTTTGTTTTTTTTGTGGGGAGAGGGGTCATTTCCTTAATGTCTGTCCTTCTTTCCTCAGAAACAAAAAAACCGTCGGAAAACTACTAACCCCAGGCTGTGTGGAGGATGTCAGCCGGGGGGTATACGTTTCCTCCATACGTACATCACAATTTGTGTTGCCAGCGGTTATTGTTTTTGGTGATAAGACAGAGACTATTTCTTTCTTTCTAGACAGTGGAGCAGGGGTAAATTTGATAGATGCCCATTTTGCCTGCACTATGGGTTTGTCTCTCTGTACACTACAGAGACCTATTCCCATATTTGCTATAGATTCTGCTCCTCTGTCTCAGAGAAATCTCACCCACATTGTTCATAACTTACACCTTCGGGTAGGGGACCACCATAACGAGATGCTCTCATGTTATGTTCTGGAGGGGCTTCCCACTCCGGTAGTGCTGGGCCTTCCCTGGTTGGTAGCGCACAATCCAGTGGTGGATTGGCAGGCCAGGGAGATATCGGAGTGGAGTGAGCCGTGCAGAGAAAATTGCTTAAATAGCAATTGCTTAGTCGCCTCCATAGCTACCCTACCTACTTTTGTTTCGGACTTTGAGGACGTTTTTTCTGAAAAGGGTTGTCAGAAGTTACCACCTCATCGTCCTTATGATTGCCCGGTTAACCTTATTCCTGGCGCAAAATTACCCAAGACCAGGTTATATAATCTTTCAGGTCCAGAGAGACAAGCCATGAAGGATTATATCTCCGAGAGTTTGGCTAAGGGACACATCAGACCCTCTTCTTCACCCGTGGCTGCAGGGTTTTTCTTCGTTAAAAAGAAAGATGGGGGCCTGCGTCCTTGCCTAGATTTTCGTGAATTAAATCGGATAACCATCCGAGACCCATACCCTCTTCCTCTCATTCCTGACCTGTTTAACCAGATTGCGGGTGCTAGGTGGTTCTCCAAACTCGATCTTAGGGGGGCCTACAATCTGATTCGTATTAAAGAGGGGGATGAGTGGAAAACAGCTTTTAACACCCCTGAGGGGCATTATGAAAATCTAGTTATGCCTTTCGGCCTGACCAATGCTCCTGCCGTCTTCCAACATTTCGTTAATGACATTTTTAGTCATCTAATCGGCAGGTTTGTGGTAATATACCTAGATGATATCTTAATTTATTCGTCTGATCTGAGAACACATGAGGAGCATGTCAGACAAGTACTACAGGTCCTACGGACAAATGAATTATATGCTAAAATTGAAAAATGTGTTTTTGCCGTTCAGGAGATACAATTCCTAGGTTATTATTTATCTGCATCAGGTTTCCGTATGGATCCTAGGAAGGTCCAGGCAATTTTAGATTGGGATCTTCCTGAGAACCTCAAAGCATTACAACGGTTCTTGGGCTTCGCGAATTTCTATAGGAAATTCATAAAAAATTATTCGGTGATCGTAAAACCCCTTACTGACATGACTAGGAAGGGGACTGATTTTTCGAAATGGTCTGACGCCGCTAAAGTTGCTTTTTCCTCTCTAAAAGAGAGGTTTACCTCAGCACCTGTACTAGTCCAACCTGATGTCTCTCAGCCTTTTATTGTTGAAGTCGATGCATCAGAGGTGGGAGTGGGGGCTGTACTGTCTCAGGGTCCGTCTCCTGGCAAATGGCGTCCTTGTGCTTTCTTTTCTAAAAAACTATCTGCAGCAGAACAGAACTACGATATTGGCAATAGGGAACTGTTAGCTATTAAACTTGCGTTTGAGGAGTGGCGTCACTTCTTAGAGGGGGCAGTCCACCCCGTCACTGTGTTTACGGACCACAAAAATCTGCTGTACCTCGAATCAGCTAAGCGTCTCACCCCTAGACAGGCTAGGTGGTCGCTATTTTTTACCAGGTTTAACTTTGTGATTACCTATCGTCCTGGGGCAAAGAATACCAAGGCTGATGCACTATCTCGTTGTTTCCCTGGAGGGGGTAATGTGAGTGATCCGGTGACCATTCTTCAAAGAGGAGTGGTTGTATCTGCGGTACACTCTGCTTTGGAGGGGAAGGTGTTAAAGGCCCAGGGGGACACCCCGGTCTCTTGCCCCTCAGAGAAATTGTTTGTACCGTTGAACCTACGTCTCGAATTATTAAAGGAACATCATAATTCGGCACTTGCTGGGCACCCGGGTGGTAAAGCAACCTTGGAGCTATTGTCTGGTCGTTTTTGGTGGCCAAGGTTGCGTCAGGATGTATTGGATTTTGTGTCTTCTTGTTCTACCTGTGCGCGCGCAAAAGTTTCACATACACGTCCTGCAGGGTCTCTATTACCACTCGTCATTCCCAATAGACCGTGGACACATCTGTCTATGGATTTTATCACTGACTTACCTTTGTCTGCAGGTAAAACAGTTATTTTGGTAGTAGTGGACAGGTTTAGCAAAATGGCACACTTCATTGCGTTACCCGCACTACCTAATGCTAAAACTCTTGCTCAGGTATTCGTCAGTGAGATCGTGAAGCTTCACGGGGTCCCCTCCGATGTTGTTTCGGATCGGGGAACCCAGTTTATTTCTAAATTTTGGAAAGCTTTTTGTTCCCGTTTGGGGGTTCACTTGTCCTTTTCCTCAGCTTTCCATCCTCAGTCGAATGGACAGACTGAGCGTACCAACCAAAACCTGGAGACATATCTAAGATGTTTTGTGTCTGAAAACCAAGAGTTGTGGTCGTCATATTTACCCTTAGCTGAGTTTGCCATAAATAATTGCAGTCAGGAATCCACTGGCAAGTCACCATTTCTTGGTGCATATGGTTTTCATCCCCAATTTTGTACTTTCAAAGAGGGGGGGTCTTCTGGGGTTCCCGAAGAGGAACGGTTTTCGTCATCTCTTTCATCGGTATGGCAGAAGGTGCAAGCTAACTTGAAAAATATGGGAGGTAAATACAAATGCATGGCTGATAAGAGACGGTCGCCAGGTCCGGACCTAGGAGTGAATGACTATGTGTGGTTATCTACTAGGAATATCAAATTGAAGGTTCCCTCTTGGAAACTGGGTCCTAGGTTTATTGGTCCGTACAAGATTGTAGCCATCATCAACCCCGTGGCTTTTCGCCTGGAGTTGCCTCAGACTTTTAAAATCCATAATGTCTTTCATAAGTCGTTACTCAAAAAATATGTTCCACCTCTAGAACCGTCACCGCTGCCACCCCCTCCTGTTGTCATGGATGGTAATTTAGAATTTCAGATATCCAAAATTACTAATTCTCGTCGGGTCCGCCGCTCTCTCCAATATCTGGTGCACTGGAGAGGTTACGGTCCCGAGGAAAGAATGTGGGTTCCTGCGTCTGAGGTAAACGCCGACAGGCTAGTTCGGATTTTTCATGCCTCTCATCCTGAGAGACCTGGTCCTGAGTGTCCAGAGGCCCCTCGTAGAGAGCGGGGTACTGTCACGAGGGTGTCAAGAGCCACGCCTGACTCCGTTGTACCCGGGGTCAGGAGGTCGCAGCGGTTGGCTGCACGCTCTATGTAAGATAGGGATATTTCCTTATTGTAGCTTTCTGGGTTTGCTTTGCAAACCCTTTTGGCTCACTCAGGGATCCGTAGCTCCTTCTCTCAGCTGTTCCTTGTCCAGCACTCCCAATCCTCCTTATATTCCCCTCTCACACTTCTCTGGTTGCCAGATATAGAGCTTCCTGCCTGGACATCTATTCTGACCCACTGGAGCTGTGTTGCTGCGTTCTCTGGTAGTTGATCCAGAACGCTACCCTCCGGATCCCTGTTGGACCTTTGTGGACAGTTGTTGTCGTCCACCTGGGTGTTTGTGTTTGTCTGTCCTCTCCCTGGTGTTTTCCTCTTAGTGTCAGTGGTGAGGACTAGCGATCCCACCGGCCCGTTCATTATCTAGGGTTCATTTCAGGGAAAGCCAGGGTTTAGGCACGTGATCGCCGCACGGGTGAGGAACCCGTCTAGGGACGTCAGGGCAGTCAGGTGCCAGCCGCAAGGACAGTTAGGGGTCACCACCTTTCCCTCTCCCTTGGGCAGGACTTTCCCTTTTTCCTCCCTGTGCGTGTTGCCGGTCATTACAAAAAAAGCACCAAACAGATATATGTTGTCAGCTGTGCGGTTGTGTGGAAGCCTGGCTGTGAGCTGGATTTCATCACCTTCAGACCGTGTTCACACCATAGTTAGTGCAGTGGTAGGACCCCTTGCCATGCTGAGAACCGTGACGTGGTGCATGATGGGCTCTGATATCTTCCTGACAGGAATATATTGGCAAAAGTCTCAGCTTTTTAATATCTGCTTGTATGACCAGCTAGTATAGTCAGAGGTATATCTGTTTGGTGCTTTTTTTCAGTGATTTATATGATTGTATTTTCATCCGC
Source organism: Bufo gargarizans (assembly GCF_014858855.1). Taxonomy (NCBI): domain Eukaryota; kingdom Metazoa; phylum Chordata; class Amphibia; order Anura; family Bufonidae; genus Bufo; species Bufo gargarizans. Next base: position 219,783,154 of record NC_058081.1, on the reverse strand, counting down.
ACAATGCTTTTGCCTGTGTAGGATGTTTTTGTGGTGCATGTGGACCGCGCTGCTGTCCTCCTTTGTATGCATTACTTGCTCGGGATGGTTGTTAGCTGCGGTCCACATGCAGTGGGAGTGCTTCCCCAATGATAAACACGCTACAGTGTTTGGGGTTTCAGCAGCTCCCCCATACTTGCCACGGTAATTTAGTGGTTCACATGCGGTGGGACTGCTCGCCCAATGAAAGACACGCTACAGTGTTTGTGGTTGAGACAGTCCCCCATATTGGCCACTATATATTTTTGTGATGTTGTTTTATAGCACCACTCATCCTAAAGGGTGCACCCATGTACCCATGCTGGGCATTTGGGTCGGCGTTGGGCCTCCCAGCGATGTCGGGCCCGGGGCTACAGACCCAAACACCCCAATTATAATCCGCCACTGCATACTAATACGGTGTTGGACCCCCTTTTGCCTTCAGAACTGCCTTAATTCTACGTGGCATTGATTGAACAAGGTGCTGATAGCATTCTTTAGAAATGTTGGCCCATATTGATAGAATAGCATCTTGCAGTTGATGGAGATTTGAGGGATACACATCCAGGGCACGAAGCTCCCATTCCACCACATCCCAAAGATGCACTATTGGGTTGAGATCTAGTGACTGTGGGGGCCATTTTAGTACAGTGAACTCATTGTCATGTTCAAGAAGCCAATTTGAAATGATTCGAGCTTTGTGACATGGTGCATTATCCTGCTGGAAGTAGCCATCAGAGGATGGGTACATGGTGGTCACGAAGGGATGGACATGGTCAGAAACAATGCTCAGGTAGCCCATGGCATTTAAACGATGGCCAATTGGCACTAAGGGGCCTAAAGTGTGCCCAGAAAACATCCCCCACACCATTACACCACCACCACTAGACTGCACAGTGGTAACAAGGCATGATGGATACATGTTCTTATTCTGCTTACTCCAAATTCGGACTCTACTATTTGAATGTCTCAACAGAAGACAAGACTCATCAGACCAGGCAACATTTTTCCAGTCTTCAACAGTCCAATTTTGGTGAGCTCGTGCAAATTGTAGCCTCTTTTTCTTATTTGTAGTGGAGATGAGTGGTACCCGGTGGGGTCTTCTGCTGTTGTAGCCCACCTTTCTTTCCCATTCTGACATTCAGTTAGGAGTTCAGGAGATTGTCTTGACCAGGACCACAACCCTACATGCATTGAAGCAACTGCCATGTGATTGGTTGACTAGATAATCGCATTAATGAGAAATAGAACAGGTGTTCCTAATAATTCTTTAGGTGAGTGTATATTGGCCAGAGGAGACATATGTATGTCCCCTGTATGTGATATATGCCCTAGGTATATATGTGAGTGTATATATGGATATGTGTGTATGCCCCTGTATTTACACACGTCTATATATACTTATGTTTATGCATGTGTATATATAATATATACAGATATGCCCCAATTATCTGTGTATATATACTTATAAAATGTGGCCAGTATATATCCCCCATTTCGGTTGCCCCCCCTGGAATGCGCCTGCAGGAGGGAAAGGGTATGCATAAGAGGGACAGGGGAACAAAGAGCTACCCTGCCCCTGTATGCTGCGTACCTCCGGCGCTGTAATTACAGTGCCGGAGGAATGCAATATCTCCACAGTCGGGAGGATCAAAGGATCCCCCCCGCCTGGAAGCACGCTCCAGGATGCGTGAGGTGGCGCGGTGACGCCACATCATGTGGACTGGGCGCCTGCAGCGCGGGAAGGCGGGCGCAAACGCGCCGGGTTTAAATAACCCGCAGCACTGCGCTACAGGCAGTTAACTTCTGCTGCCCCAGGATAGAGGAGAGGGCAGGCTGCGCTCTGGAAGAGGCAGCACTGCGCTCTTCAGTGGAGCCAGCAGCCCGAAGTGAGAATTAACCCCTGCGAGTCGAGCATCATTGCGAGAATCATCCCCTACAACTAGCAACACCCCTGAAAATGGCCATTAACCCTTGGATGGCTAAGTAACCCCTATACCACCAATGCTCATTACCCCAGCATTATCCCTATAATTACATACCCTAATCCCCTACAATAGCCCCATTATTAACCCCTTACTGCCATATTCCACTGCTACCAATCCCCTGCATTATTCCCCTGCCCTGTATTCCCTGCTGCACCCCTGCTCTCTGGACCCCCTTGCATTTATCCCTACACCTCTGTTCCCCTAAAATAGTCCAGTATTAACCCTTTACTGGGCTAATCCCAACATTAACCCCTGAGGTTCCTGTATTAACCCACCAACCCTGGGTTAACCTTTTCTGGATTTCATCCTGTAACCCTTGCATTGCCCTGATTGTTTTAACCTTTTCCTGGGTTACCCCTGCCCTGTTAACCCTTGCATTGCACTAGGGACAGTGTGTAGAGCCAGGTGGGGTGGGCGCTGTTATATAACATGTGTGTAAGTCATGGATGTCAAACTCATGGCCCTCCAGATGTTGCAAAACTACAACTCCCATCATTCCCTGATAGCTGTAGTATGCCCAGGCATGATGGGAGTTGTAGTTTTGCAACAGCTGGAGGGCCACGAGTTTGACATCCCTGGTGTAAGTGGTAATGTATAGTTAGTTTGTGGGGGGAATTGTTTATTGTACTGTGTGTAGTGTAGTTAGGACTGTGTTTAATAATACTGTGTTAATTGTAGTGCTATTGCTGTACTGTGGTGCGTACGTCTATATGTACTGTATATATATATTTATAACCATTAATATATATATATATATATATATATATATAGATATAGCATAGTAGTTAGACTTTAAACTTGTGGTTGTGTTAATAAATTCCTTTTATTGTTCATAACGCAGTGTATAGTCATTTATAGTCGCCACCGAAGTAGCAGTAGTAAGTCGCACGTGGCTCAGGAATTAGGTAAGGCAACAGAGTTCCTTTTAAAGTATAAATAGGCGGAGTCATCAACAGACGACTCACGCCTATTTATGAATATTAATTATTGAGGCCACCCAAAATATCAATAATTAATATTCCCTTTTACACGTTATAAATAATTTTATATTTAAATTTTACTTGTGGTCAAAGACATATATCATCAGATACATTTCTCCTATTTAAATACCATAACAGTTTTATCTTTATATGACATGAGTATCGTAGCCTCACCCTCTTGGTGATAGCATCCTGTGAATAAAACGCTATTCTGTTCACCACATTTGTAGACCACATGTTATATGACTCACTTCTGTTATGAGAAGTAGCAGTACCTACTTTTTATATCCATATCATTTTTTTTATCACAGCCAAATAAGACCAGTACACACCCTAGAGTTAATAACCCCTTCAGTACCGAGCCACTTTTCACCTTAAATCCCATGCCGATTTTTGCAAATCTGACATGTGTCACTTTATGTGGTGATAACATTCTCAGGCCATTCTGAGATTGTTTTCTCGTCACATATTGTACTTCATGATAGTAATACCTCAAAAATACTTATTACTTTACATTCCCAATATGTCTACTTCAAGTTTGGATCATTTTGAATATGACTTTTTTTTTTTTTTGGGGACGTTAGAAGGCTTAAAACTTTTTTTAGAAACCACCCATAAATCACCCCATTTTAGAAACTACACCCCTCAAGCTATTCAAAACTGATTTTACAAACTTTGTTAACCCTTTAGGTGCCCTGAAAGAATTAAAGGTAAATGGGAATGACATTTAAAAATTTCCATTTTTTTTAGCAGATTTTAAATTTTAATCTATTTTTTCTGCAACACATCAAGGGTTAACAGCCAAACAAAAGTTAAAATCTATTACCCTGAATCTGTAGTTTACAGAAACACCCCATATGTGCTCAAAAACAGATGTATGGGCGCACAGCAGGCTTCAGAGTGGAAGGAGCACCATATTGCTTTTGGAGAGCGGATTTAGAGGGAATGGTAATTGGGAGCTATGTCGCATATAAAGACTCCCTGAGGTGGCTCTGCAGTGGAAACCCCCAAAAAGTGACCCCTTTCTGGAAACTACATCCCTCAAGGAATATTTCAAGGTGCGTAGTGAGCACTTTGACCCATCAGGCGTTTCACGAAATTAGGAAACACTTGGCTGTGAAAAAGAAAAACTACCATCTTTTCCCCAAAAAGTTCCTTTACACCCACATTTTTCACTTTCACAAGGGGTAACGGGACAAAATGCACCCCACATTTTGTTCCCCATTTCCCCCCGAATACGCCAACACACCATATGTGCTCAAAAAGTTATGTATGGGCGCACAGCAGGCTTCAGAGTGGAAGGAGCACCATATGGCTTTTGAAGAGCGGATTTAGCTGGAATGGTAATTGGGAGCTATGTCACATAGGAAGACACCTTGAGGTGGCTTTACAGTGGAAACCACAAAAAAGTGACCCCATTCCGGAAACTACATCCCTCAAGGAATATTTTAAGGTGTGTAGTGAGCACTTTGACCCATCAGGCATTTAAAAATTTTAGGAAACACTTGGCTGTGAAAAGGAAAAATTTAAATTTTTTCCAGAAAAAGTTGCTTTACACCCACATTTTTCACTTTCACAAGGGGTAACAGGACAAAATGCACCCCACATTTTGTTCCCCATTTCCTCCAAAATATGCCAACACCCCATATGTGCTCAAAAAAGATTTATGGGCGCACAGCAGGGCTCTAGAAACAAACAGCAAAATATGGATTTTGCTGACCTGAATTGGCAGACATTGATTTTAGGTGCCATGTCGCATTTAAAAGATTCATGAGGTCCCCAGAAATTAAAAACCCCAAGAAGTGACCCCATTTTGGAAAGAGCACCCCCGTACGAACATTTGAAGTGGTAGAAAGGGTACTTTTCAGCAAACAGGTGTCTCACAGAAGGTAGAAACACTTGTTAAAGGATTTCAAAGCACACATTTCTGAAAATGAAAAATTACTAGCAGACCCCAATCTTTCACTTTCACAAGGGGTTAAAGGAGAAAATGAACCCTGTATATGTTCCTCATCATCTCCCCATTCAGGAAACACCCCATATGTGCTTGTAGCCTGCTGTATGGGCGCACAGCAGGCAAAATAGCAAAATATAGATTTTGCTGGCAGGCCTGAATTGGCAGACATGGATTTTAGGTGCCATATCGCATTAAAAAAAAAAATTCCTGAGGTCCCAAGAAATTAAAAACCCTCAAGAAGTGACACCATTTTGGAAAGAGCACCCCCGTACGAACATTTTAAGGGGTGGAAAGGGCACTTTTGACCTAACAGGTGTTTTACAGAAATGTATGTGTAGTGGTTGGTGAAAAGTGGATATGTAAGCTATGTAGACTAAATCAGAGCTATAAGGTGGTTAAATTACAGAGTACACAAAGGATGAAATTACTCTATGGATGTGTGGTAGATTCTGAAACAATCTCTGATGCACAGGCCAGGTTTTTCAGGGCAGGTTTCGCAGTGGTAAATGGTGTATTTTCTTTCCTTATTTCCCTTTTGGAACACACCCTGCATATTTTTGTCGGTCCTTCCCTTCCTTGCTGTTTGGAGGACTTCACCAGGGAAATGTTGCCCTGATACAACTCGGGCACCATAACTTTCAGAAGTACTGGGGCCCTACATTGCTTGGTTTGGAAGAATTAGGCCTCTTTCACACGAGCGTGATGGATTAGGTCCGGATGCGTTCAGGAAAACTCGCACCACTTTGCAAGCAAGTTCAGTCAGTTTTGTCTGCGTCTGCGTTCACTTGTTCAGTTTTTCCCACCCGGTGCAATGCGTTTTGATGCGTTTTTCACGCGCGTGGAAAAAAACTGAAGGTTTACAAACAACATCTCTTAGCAACCATCAGTAGCGCTTCAGAAGTTCATCTGAAAGATCAACCCTGCCCATGTGCCTGTTGTAGTCCAGAATGCAGTCTGGTTTGGGGACAGGGGCGGGGAGCTGGTGTTACTGTGAATGGTGGTCAGCAAAAGGACATCCCTCTTGTCCTTGTACTTAACCACCAACATGTTCTCATTGAGGAGAGCATGGCTGTCTCCTTTTCTTAGGGGTTGCCCTACCAGGGATCTAGGGAGGCCTCTCTGATTTTTGCGTACTGTGCCGCACGCCACAGTACCTCTGGAAGTTAGGGACTGGAACAGTAGTAGGCTAGTGTAGTAATTATCCACGTAGAGATGGTAACCCTTATCCAGTAGTGGGTGCAGTAAGTCCCACACCATCTTCCCACTAACTCCTAGAATGGGGGGGGGGGCATTCTGGGGGTTCACTCCTGGTGTCCCTCCCTTCCCAGAACTTGTGAGTGTACCTAGAACTATGCTCACAGATTTTATACAGTTTTATTCCATACCTTGCCTGAAAAACACCATTTATATACACACAAATACTTTCAAAGATTTGTTATGGTATGGAAGAGATATATTGACGACCTTTTTTGCGTATGGGTGGGGCCACTCCAGCCCCTCCTCCTACTGCTTGAATACCTAAATAATGTTTGGGGTGAACTAAAATTCATAATGAATTCATGGATGAATTGGACATTTTTATTTTATTGGGGTGTGATGTGTGAAATGTGTAAACCTTTTATTTTGTATGAATGGTGTGTATGTTGTGTATTTACATGTGAAGGGGCTTGTAATAAATTTGAAATTATATATGTATATTGTGACACAGCGAGGGGTTTTGTCTGGGAAGGCAGGTATTTTCCTCCCAACATGTGCGGCTGGGCTGGTTTCCAGCCAGGTGAGGTCAAATTCCGGACCAGAGTTTAAGTGTCGGTCCGGGTCTTGGCAGCACCTGGCTGTCCTTAAATAGGCAGCTGGGCTCAGCAGCTGAGTCTCTGTGTTTGTGATCTTTGTGCTGGACTGGAGGGCTGAGACCTATGTGCAGGGGGAACAGGCCCCCTAAAGCCTGCTGTGGACTACTGGAGGCCTAACTGCCAAGGTGACTTGTGCAATATGAACTTTTCATTGTGTGTGAATTAACACCAAAGACTGCAAAGTGACGTGTTGTTTTATGAAACTGCCGCAAGTGTGAATAAAGACTGAAGTTTGAGTTAAGAACTTGTATTTTGCCTCTCTACTGCATCGGCTTACCCTATCTACCAGAGCAAAACCCCACTATATATATCTATATATATATATATATATATATATATATATATCTCTATATCTATCTATCTATCTATCTATCTATATATATAAAAAACAAAAAAGCAAAACCAGCAGCACAAGACCAAAAAATGATGTGGGTGCAAAATATCCTCAAAGCCGCAGGCTCAAACGGCTATAGATAAGTATAGATAGCAAAAGGATGAGGCAGCACTCCAACTTCAGGTGAAAACCGTGGATCCTTTATTCCCTTGTGCAACGTTTCTATCTATATATATATATATGAAAAAAAGATAAAAGTGGCAGCACAGTCTCTAATGCAAACAAGGGGGTGCAGCCGGCCCAATATGGATATTAGCAAGTCCAATGCATAAAAGTCAAAAAAGTGGGCAGCACTCCATAAGATAGAAAAGTACAAAAATCTTTATTTACCCAAACAGGACATGCAACGTTTCGGCTCTATGCTGGAGCCTTTCTCAAGCAGTGTATACAGACAAAGTGCTCAGTATATATAGCAATCTAAATTAATGTGCCAATTCATAGCAATTTACATAACATGTGTAATCAAGTCATAGCAATTTACAAACAATCATATAATAACACAGTGAAACAAAAGATATAATAAAATGTAACCAAGACTTCATGTGTCTCATGATCGCATCATGTATAACAGTGATGTAGCCTACATCTGACCCCGCATAGCCCTCTGTTTCTATTTGTTGCACGGAGTTGTGTAACATAACCTCGATCCTGTGTATATCAGATGAGACCGGTATTAATGCGCATGCGCCCGATATTCTATGTGTTATTCCCGCACTTAAAATGGTTGACTCTGCGTCTGGGTCACAGTGCGCAACTGCATGGTAAAGAGGGCAGTGAAATTTGGAAATGAGAAACATACGTCATCCTGACATGCGCAGTTGCGCTTTAGGTACGCCGGACTACACGCTACACTACTAATAGCAGCCATTCGCATCATTACTCCTCCTTCACCCTCCGTTAGCAATATCATCCAGTAAGCACTCAGCACTTTATATTATTGATTACACATGGCACTAATAATGATATTGATATTAATTATGTACACATATGGAGTTTTGCTCATAAGATGGATTTTTTTGAATGTACTTTAATCACCGTTATACATGATGCGATCATGAGACATATGAAGTCTTGGTTACATTTTATTATTTCTCTTGTTTCACTGTGTTATTATATGATTGTTTGTAAATTGCTATGAATTGATTACACATGTTATGTAAATTGCTATGAATTGGCACATTAATTTAGATTGCTATATATACTGAGCACTTTGTCTGTATACACTGCTTGAGAAAGGCTCCAGCATAGAGCCGAAACGTCACATGTCCTGTTTGGGTAAATAAAGATTTTAGTACTTTTTTATCTTATGGACGGCTGCCCACTTTTTTGACATACATATATATATATATATATATATATATATATACACACTGCCTGTCCCCCCCAAAAAAGTCGCCACCAAAAAAAAAGCCTTTAGCTTTGATTACAGTACGCATTCGCTGTGGCATTGTTTCGATAAGCTACTGCAATGTCACAAGATTTATTTCTATCCAGTGTTGCATTAGTTTTTCACCAACATTTTGCATTGATGATGGTAGAGTCTGACTGCTGCGCAAAGCCTTCTCCTGCACATCCCAAAGATTCTCAATGGTGTTAAGGTCTGGACTCTGTGGTGGCCAATCCATGTGTGAAAATGATGTCTCATACTTCCTGAACCACTCTTTCACAATTTGAGCCCGATGTATTGTCATCTTGGAATATGCCCGTGCCATCAGGGAAGAACAAATTCATTGATGGAATAACCTGGTCAATCAGTATGTTCAGGTAGTCAGCTGACCTCATTCTTGGAGCATATACTGTTGCTGAACCTAGACCTGACCAGCTGCAGCAACCCCAGATCATAGCACTGCCCCCACAGGCTTGTACAGTAGGCACTAGGCATGATGGGTGCATCACTTCATCTGCTGCAAATTGAAGCCTTTTTTCTGGTTTGCCTCACTGATTAGTGGTTTTCTTACGGCTACACAGCTGTTCAGTCCCAATCCCTTGAGTTCCCTTCGCATTGTGCATGTGGAAATGCTCTTACTTTCGCTATTAAACATAGCCCTGAGTTCTACTGTTGTTTTTCTTCGATTTGATTTCACCAAACGTATAAGTGATTGCCGATCACGATCATTCAGGATTTTTTTTCCGCCACATTTCTTCCTCGAATACAATGAATCCCCACTATCCTTCCAGTTTTTAATAATGCGTTAGATAGTTCTTAACCCAATTTTAGTAGTTTCTGCAATCTCCTTAGAAGTTTGCTCTGCTTGATGCGTGCCAATGATCTGACCCTTTTCAAAAAGACTAACATCTTTTCCACGACTACAAGATGTGTCTTTCGCATGGTTGTTTAAGAAATGAGAAGCAACTCATTGCACCAGTTGGGGTTAAATAACTTGTTGCCAGCTGAAAGATAATCGCCAATGCAGTAATTATCCAATAGGAGGCTCATAACTATTTGCTTAGTTAAATCCAGGTGGCGGCTTTTTCTTTGGGACAGGCAGTGTATATGTACCATATTTTTTTTCGCCACATAAGACACACTTTTTTTCTCCCCCAAAGTGGAAGCACTCATTACTATCGGAGGACCAGGAAGCGATGAAGGCTCTGTACTTACCGCTTCCTGGTCCTCGGCTGACGGCTGTGTAGTGGCTGCGCACAGTGTGAGGGCGCTCTGTGGCCTCACGCTGTGCGCACCGATGCACAGCCGATGGTGGAGGAAGACAGAGCACAGGCAGTGAGGAGCGACCACATCCAGGAGCAGGAGAGGTAAGTGGTTTATTTATTTTGTGATCTGAGGCTGGGGGCTGCTGAAACATGGCTGGGGGCTGATCAAACATGGCTGGGGGCTGATCAAACATGGCTAGGGGCTGATCAAACATGGCTAGGGGCTACTGAAACATGGTTGGGGCTGATCAAACATGACTGGGGGATGATTAAACATAGCTAGGGGCAAATTAATATGGCTTGGGGTTATGAATAATAAGCAGGGGGCTGATATGAAGCATGGGGTCTCATCTGAAGTCTGAATAGGAGGTCTTTATATTGGGCTCTGATCTGATTGGGGCCTTATTAACATTGGAGTCTGATCTAAAGTCTGATTAAGGAGCCTTATTAACATTGGGGGTCTGATTGGGGCAGTGAGCTGAGGTCTAATGAATATTGGGCGTCTGACTGGGGCCGTGAGCTGAGGTCTGATAAATATTGGGGGTCTGATTGCTGATCTGATCTGAGGTCTAATGAAAAATATTTTTTTCTTATTGTACTCCTCTAAAACCTAGGTGCGTCTTATGGGCCAGTGTGTCTTATAAAATACGGTATATATATATATATATATGTATTTATGTATATATCTAACTAACTTTCACTAACTGCAGGTCTTTTTTCACACAAAAAAACCCCTCAAAAATGTGCACATACAAATGAGCACACTACTGATCGGTGCTCTATCTAACTAACTACCTCTAACTGCAGTTATTTTTCCACACACAAAAAAAAATACAAAATTTTAATTAAAAAATGTGCATATGTAAATGAGCACATTACTGATCGGTGCTTTGCAACATGCACACACTCACACAGATCGTGCGTGCGTGCGTGCAAAAACTGTAGTATAAACATTTTCTACAGTGTTAAAAAAGTGAACACTGGCGGGACAGGGACGGAGTGTGGTTTATGGATCTGGAACAGCTGCAAATGAAAAAAATAAAATAAACCCAGATGTTTTTTTTTTCAGCAAGAAACTATTAAATAGCAGTGGTGGTGCACCACAAGTCCCAGCAAGCCAACAGCAGCACAGAAAAAAACAGAACCTCTCTGCACGCAGTCACCAGCAAGAATGGCTGTCTGCAGAGAGGTTCAGCCCTTTCCTGTGCTGCTGTAGCATTGCCATTGGCTGGAGCGTTGTTCCAGCCAATCGCAACGCTGGCAGGGGACCCTAAACACTCTTAGCTCTATTGTTTGCATATATAATGGTGTGCAGCCATTTTGTTTTCTGTGACCATGCTGACTAGTCAGCTCATTAAATACTTCGGGCAGCCCCAACTTGGCCCTGAGCAAACTGTGAGCAAAATGTGTCACTCAAATAGATTTGACTTGTGGCTACTCAAAGCACATTAACCTCCCTGACGGTATTCCCGAGCGTGACTCAGAGTTAATTTTCACTGCCAGGAGCGGTAACCCCGAGTCACGCTCGGGGTAACATTGCAGAGTCCCCTCACCTTCTGCCGGAGATCCGGCGATGTCCTCTGCTGAGAGAGCGGTGGCCGGCATTTGACTTCCTGGTTCCGTTCCCTGCGAGCAGCAGCTGCGCATGGGAGTGGAACTGGGCGGGAAATTCAAATAAATATAAACACTAAAAGTGACACACACACACATAAAATAGGTTATACATTGTAATCTGAGAGGATTACATTGTATAACCTCAGATCTGACATTTGATGACTGTACAGTGCCCCTTGCCTGCCATTTTACTGTCATTTGTGCCCATAGAATAAATTTATAACATGGCATCAAAAAAGCGCAACTTTACTACAAAAGCGCTTTTGGACCAGTTGAGTGACAGCGACAGTGACACGGAGGCGCTCGCAGAACTGAGAGATAGTGAGTTGTGGGGAGATTTGTCGTCTGACACTGATCTGGCAAGTGACAACGGCGATGATCCTGCACCTGACCTCAGCCATGTGCGCACTTGGTGCCCTATTGACTGCGATACATACCAGGTTGCGCCCCCAAGATTCCTGTTCACTGGATCACCTGGGATGAAGGTAGATGTTGAGCGTGACAACCCTCTGGCATACCTGCAATTATTCCTCACTGAGGAGGTAATTGAAAAAATTGTCACGGAGACAAATCGCTACCAAGAGCAGCAATCCGCTACGCTGCATGCCACGTTTTCCAGAAGCAGAAAGTGGGAAACGGTGACCAAAGAGGACATGTGGCAATTTCTGGGACTCATCATTCTTCAGGGGGTAATGGGGAAACCGCTCCAGAAATGGTACTGGACCACCAATAAGTTACTGGCCACTCCATTTTTTGGCACCGTGATGTCAGAATACCGGATTTTCCTCATCATGAAGTATTTCCATTTCACGAACAATGAAGAATTTGATGAGGCCACGTATCCTGCGCTCAAACTAAAAAAAATCTGGGAGGTATGGCAAATTATTGTGACCAATTCCCAGCAGACCTACGTGCCAGAAAGGGACATCAGCGTAGATGAAAGTTTGATGGCCTACAAGGGACGCCTAAGCTGGATACAGTACATAGCATCCAAAAGAGCGCGGTTTGGCATAAAATCCTACATGCTCTGCGAGTCATCCACTGGGTACATCTGTAATTCGGTCATTTACACTGGTAAAGGCACAAAGTTTAACCCCAGGTACGGGATGGGATGGCCACATCTGTCCTTACTCTGCTGGAGCCATTGCTGAACCAAGGATATTGTGTGACCACGGACAATTTCTACATGTCTCTGGAACTGTATGAGGTTTTGCTACAAAACAGGACTGATGCATATGGTACCGTTAGGCCTAACCGACGTGACATGCCATCTATGTTTGCCAAGAAAAAAACTCAAAATCGGAGAAATGGTTGCCTGGCAGAAGGGTAAGATGATGGCAATGCGATGGCAAGACAAGAAGGACGTGTGTCTCATGAGTACTGTGCACAATACCTCTACTGCCATGGTCCACACAAAAGGTGGGAAAAATTTGCTGAAGCCGCAAGTCGTGATAGACTCTAATAATACCATGGGAGGTGTCGACAGAGCCGATCAGGCAATGACATTTTATCCGGCTATGCGCAAACAGCAAAAAAAATATTATAAGAAGATCTTCAGGCATCTTCTGGAACAATGCCTTTGGAATGCATATATCCTGCACAGAGCAAAGAGTGACAAGCCTCTTGTTCATTCTGAGTTTATATGGAAGGTGGTTGAGCGGATTTTTGTCAACCACCAGACGCCATCAGTAGCTGTGAACAAACCTGGACGTCGTGCTGTTGACGTTGTCAACCCAGAACGCCTGACTGGTCGTCACTTTATCGACTACATCCCGGCAACCGCAAAAAAGGCAGCACCTACCAGGATGTGCGTGGTTTGCTGCTCAAAGAGAGATGGCAATGAAAAGAAAGTCCGAAAAGAAACCAGGTTCCATTGTCCTGATTGTGACGTCAGACTTTGTGCAGTCCCATGTTTCAAAATGTATCACACTCAGGATGGTTATTGAATTTTATGTGTTTGACAAATTTCATTATTTTTATTACATTATTAAATAAAATTATATTATTTATTAGATTATAATTCATGATTTTGTGTTTGAAACTTTATCAAATCTGGGATGTCTACTAAAGTCTTGTTTGGTCAGGTTTAAGTAAGTAATTACTAAGAATTGCAAGCCTACAATACATAACACCAAATTTCATGCAAAAAATTGTACCACTTTTGGTACAAAATTCCTGACATAATCATACCACCAGGGAGGTTAAGTAGCCCCCCGGGTCTTCACCCTTTAACCCCTGTACAGCAATCTGGACTCTACTGCAGGGAACTACCAGGCTGATACCTCATAGAGTAGTTTCTGTTCAAGTGACTGCTGACCCACAGAGGTCAAAAGACACCACCCTATTGTCTCTGGAACTACAGAGGTTAAGAGACAAAAGGTGTGGAGAACCAAGGGATCAAGTAGTGCCATAGTCAAGAACAGGCCAAAGTCAGGGCAAGACAGGGTTTGTGCAATCCGATAAACAGTCTGAGGTCAGGACAGGCAGTTAAGGGTCAAATCCAGAAATTGAGTAGCAGCCGGTACATAGTCGGATCAACAAAAAGGAAACTTTTGCAGGAAACTAGAGAACTAGAACCTATTGCTCTTGAAAATATTGCAGGTAATGATCTTCAATCAATATTTCTGTCAGAAAAGGTTGAGGTTTATTTTTCAACATTTATAGAAACAGGTTTTTTTTTGTTTTTTTTTTACTTTTTAGTTTTCATTTTGGCAGTACTTTACAATTAAATGCAGAATATTGCCTTCTGTAGCAGACAGCACAGAGAGATAAAACTCCTACAATATATAGCTAGGTAGGCATTTTATATAGACAGGTAACCCATTGTCAGTTTATTACTGCTGTGAGGGAAAGATGTTATGTTAAAATAGTAGATTGTAGAATTGGGATATTATTATGACAGCTCCTTTGTTCACTTGATAGTCCTAGATAAATTTGCCCACAAAAGAGCCTTGCATTTTTTAGTGTAATGTGGGATGATCTAATCCAGTCACTACAGCTATGCAAAGTGGGAAAGTCATGCGAGACTGTTTGTCATGCTAAAGGTCAAAGCAAAGGAGGAAGTTAAATACCTAGGGCACACAAGGAATGACTTTAAAATATCATATCCAGAAAACCATCCGTTTAAAAAAAAATAAAAAAGTGACATTGAATATTCACATTTAGGCTGTTAATATGTGCTAAAACTTTTTTTGATGGTATTATCCTTTGAAAAGGGTTGTTTGAGATAACTAGAAATCTCAGACAAGCCTTGTAATAGCTTAAATAAAAAATAATCTTATGCTCCCTCCTTTCTTCAGCAGTGGAGACGTGCCGTTATTAATAAGAATAATTATATTCACAGTTTAGATGAAAAACAGTGAACTGTTGCCTTTCTTTAATCATAGCGTACAAAACAAAAACCATCATTAACTTTTGAATAGTTAAATTGACCTACTTATGTGTTTCCTGTTTAGTCCTTGCGATTGTAATAAAACCATATTATAAACTCTGTTCCTTTTAATTATTTCCTTTTCTGTAAGACATACAAAACATCTGCGGTGATGTAACAAACTATGCATGCACCATCGCTAAACAATGGCACTCTTGCCTTACAGAGGCTGTCCTACCAAAAATATTCTACATTTTTCAAAACAAGCACCATTTTTCAAACAAGCACCTAAATCTGAATACTTTTATTATTGCATGTGTTGCAAGCACACCTGTCCAGTTAATCTGCCCCCTGGAGGCTGGTTTTAAAGTCAGTATAAAACTGAGTCTGCTTATATAGCGCCTACCAGTAGCGATTTGGCTCCAGGAGAAGTATATAGTGGGCTCAGCATGCATGTTGGTACTTGCATCCCTGGATCCGATGAAAGCTGTAATGGCACCGGACGGGGTTAAAAGCAGATTGTGCTTGGCGTGCATGCTGTACCTGCGCTCCCTGGACTTTGTGTGGCTGT
Organism: Bufo gargarizans; assembly: GCF_014858855.1. Lineage (NCBI taxonomy): Eukaryota > Metazoa > Chordata > Amphibia > Anura > Bufonidae > Bufo > Bufo gargarizans. Next base: position 219,767,757 of record NC_058081.1, on the reverse strand, counting down.
CATGGCCCATAAAAGGTAGGAACTAGTGTTAGGGACCACTCATGAAGGCGACCTTGACGTGGTGAGTGGCTTATTACGCTTTGGCCAAAATGTACACCAATGCCTTATCCAACATCCAGCATAGAGGCAGGGCAGAGTGCTGGTTGCAGTGTGCGATTGCATTTTGTGTTTTTACGTATGTAATAAAAAATGTAGCATAGCTAATGAATTATTCAATAAAATGTATCTGTATAGCGCCACCTGCAGTTTGTTCTTTTCCTTATTTCTCTGTCCACCTGGGTATCATCGCATATGCTCAGTTCCATCCTTTAGTTGCCACTAGCTGGATCTACCTTAAATAAGTTCTGTTACAGGGAGAAAGCTGCAGCAGTAAGGACTCACCTCCCGAGCAAAGACATGCCCCCTGAGCTGCTATCTTGAAATAAATCTAACCATGGGGAACTATGTATCCTTGTGAGGTACAGGGCTGGTTCTATCTATATTAGAGACTGTCATGTACTATATGATGTTTGATTTTCAGTGTTTTACATTAATCATAGGAGACTCACTTTAACCACTTCAGGACCAAGTGATTTTCCATGTTTGTGTTTTCATTTTTTACTCTCTACCTTTTCTGAGCCAAAAATTTTTTTGTTTTCCCATTCACATAGCCGTATGAGGGCTTATCTTTTGTGGGACATGTTGTACTTTCTAATGGCGCCATTTAATATTGCATACAATCTAGTGGGAAGATGGAAAAAAAAGTTTTACAGGTTTCGTCTCTACAGCGTTCCCTATGCAGTAAAACTGACCTGTGCCCTTCATTCTCTGGGTCAGTACGATTCCAACGCTACCACATTTATATAGTTATTCTTGTGTTTTTATAGCTATGTCTATTGAGCTGTGTGGGGGCTCTTTTTTTGTGGAACAATCTGTAGTTTTTATTGATACAATTTTGGAGTATGTGTGACTTTTTAATCACATTTTATTCAATTTATTCGTAAGTGAAAAGATAGAAAAAATGTCGAAAAGGCCATTTAGATTTTTCTTGCCTGTACGAACATTTGTGAAAGAATGGGTGATTCTAAAGAGCTCACTGAATTTGAGCCATGGTATTGTAGTAATCAACTTAAAGCAAGGTCCATAAAATGCAAAACGCAAATGAAAATACAAAAAAATAAAAAATAATAATCCTCTGGGACACTAGGGTTTAAAATCTCTGCTCTTTCTAAGCTCAGTAGCCAAGTGGGCGATTTCATCAGTGATTGACAGCTTTCCCTGTAGAAATGTGTATACAGAGGTAGCTGTCAATCACTGATAAGACCACCTCATGGCTACTGAGTTCAGAAAGAGTAGAAATTTGTATAAATAATATACAAGTTTTACTCAATCTTTTCCCACAAAACTATATATCAGTCTGCTCAGCTTCTCCTGCTCTACAACTATAACTATGCTGCCTGCAGACTGCACTGCATTTTCTGGTGACAGGTTCCCTTTAATTGTTGTTCTACACCAAATGTATTTACAAATTTGCACTTATAAATTGATGTTTATATATTAATTGTATAATTATGCTTAAAATTGAATAATTAATTGGTGCAGCTTAAAGGGGTTGTTTCACTTCAGCAAGTGGCATTTATCATGTGCAGAAAGTTTATACAAGACACTTACTAATATATTGTTATTATCCATATTGCTTTTTTTGCTGGCTTGATTTAATTTTGCCATCACGTTATACACTTCTCGTTTCCATGGTTACAGGTCACCCTGCAATTCATCGGTGATGGTCGTTCTTGCACACTATAGGAAAATACACTAGCCTATGTGCGCTCCCACAGTCCCGGCCACCAGAAAGGCCGGCGGTTTTTCCTACAGTGTGCAAGTGCAACCACCACTGATGGATTGCAGGGTGGTCGTAACCAAGGAAACGCAAAGTGTATAATGTGATGGAAAAATGAATCCAGCCAGCAAAGGAAGCAATAAGGGATAAAAACAATATATTAGTAAGTGTCTTGTATAAACTTTCTCTACATGATAAATGCCATTGCTAAAGTGAGACAACCCCTTTAAGCTCTTCCTGACATCCGCTGTATATGTACAATGGATGTCGGATCTTTAAAGGGGTTGGCCACTTTCTGATTACTTGTGACCAATGTGTAGGTAAGATGACTATATTGCACTTACTAATATAGCCTGTGTTGATATTCTGAGCTGTTTGCTATTTTTCATAAGCCATGCTCCTTATTAGGGGGTCATGCACATGGCCGTAAGTGTTTTGCAAATCATGGATCCGCAAAGCACATATTTTGCCCGAGGGCATGCCCCCATTTATTTTTGTCTCCTGCAGAAATTTCCTATCCTTGTCCGCAAAATAGACAATAATAGGAGATGTTTTATTTTTTTGTGGATTGGACATGCATCCGTCTCCATCTTTTTTGCGGCCCCATTGAAATGAATGGTTCCACATATGGGCCGCAAAAAAATGGAATGGAAACGGACAAAAAATACATTTGTGCACATAAGCCCTTAGGCAAATCTTCTGTTCTGTCCACATAGAGTTCTTGTCCATAAGATGGCCGCTGATGGAGGGTCATCTGACCAGGTACATCACTCAGCCTCCTCCATTCTAATACATTCAACATGCACTAAACTCCCAACAGTGAGAGTGCAGATGGCAGGTGCCATTTATTTGAATGGATGAGACATCACAGGGGTTGTGTCACGGAAGGTGAGGGAAGGGAAGCAAACAAAACACAACAAAATTACACATAACAGCAGGTCAGGCCTCAACAGCTAGGGAACAGGAAAAGGTCACCACCTGATAGTCCCTGAGCCTTTCCCTGGCTGCTACCAACATGAACAAATCTTGATGGTAGAAGTGTTCATGCACTTGAACCTAAGCCCTGCTGCAACTGATACAAACCCTCAGCTAGGGAGCAGGTGAAAAGACAACCGGTTCCTTGCACCAGATGAAGGAACCCGTGTCTACCTAAGGCCTAGCTTAACAACAACAGAAGGGAAGAAAGGGGGGCCTTATCTGAAGACGAACTGGGAGCAGGAGATCCACAAAACACCAGCAGCGAACTCCAGGAGAAACTATAAACCGCAAGGGCTATAGTGAGAGGTGGGTATAAATAGCATCACTAACAAACTAATAAGCAGAACCTGTGAGGAGGTGGGATCCTGGCCAAAGCCACAACAAAGCAATCTGTCATTGCAATCACGTGCAGCAAGTCTGACAGATCTTCTCAGATCACTCACAGGGCAGGGCGTGACAGGTTGTATAGACATGCTGAACTCGTTTCATATATGGTGGGTGCTAGGTGTATAATAAAGAAGACACCCACCCACAGACACCAGGATCATTAACTGATCCCGGTCACTTAACCCTTCAGATACAGCTGTCAGTAGTCAGCAGTGACCATGCATGGCAACTGTGAGGTCTATCCTCCAATCTGAGCCCTGTGGGAAAATAACTGGGCTCTGATCAGTTGCCATGATAGCCTGTGGCTCTGTGAAGGCTCCCAGAGAGGTCATAGTGAGCTGCATGAAAAGCTTTGCCCAAGGTACAGCATGACAGGCGGATTGTCAGAATCCTATAGACTGCAGTAGTATTCTCTTGCAGTCTATGGTAAAAGTGAGCAAAATATTGCATGTACAAGTCTCCTAATGGGACTATAAATTACATTAAAAAACTAAAGAAATGTTTTAAAAAATTAAAACACAAAAAAAGTCACACATGTGGTATCGCCGTACTCAGAAGAAGTAGGGCAATGTGTTTTGGGGTGTATTTTTACATATACCCATGCTGGGTGAGATAAATCTCTCTCTAAAAGTCAACTTTTCCCATTTTTTAATACAAAGTTGTCATTTTAGAGAGATATTTCTCTCACCCAGCATGGTTATATGTAAAAAGACACCCCAAAACACATTGCCCAACTTTTCCTGAGTACGGCGATACCACATGTGACACTTTTTTGCAGCCTAGGTGGGCAAAGGGGCCCAAATTCTAAAGAGCACCTTTAGGATTTCACAGGGCATTTTTTACACATTTGGATTTCAAACTACTTCTCACGCATTAGGGTCCCTAAAATGCCAGGCCAGTATAAATACCCCACAAGTGACCCCATTTTGGAAAGAAGACACCCTAAGGTATTTGCTGATGGGCATAGTGATTCATAGAAGTTTATATTTTTTGTCACAAGTTAGTAGAAAATTATGATTTTTTTATTTTTCGATTGTGTTTTGGGGTGTATTTTTACATATACCCATGCTGGGTGGGAGAAATATCTCTCTAAAAGTCAACTTTTCCAATTTTTTTATACAAAGTTGTAATTTTAGAGAAAAAATTAACGGCACAGATTTCTTCATTCGCATCGATCAATGTGGATGAAAAAATCTCAAAAAAAAAAAAAAGGAGGGGAAAGGCGTCTGCCAGGACAAAGGAGCTCCGCCCAACATCCAAACCCACTCAGCCTGTATGCCCTGGCAAACCCGATTTCTCCATTCACATCAATCGATGTGGATGAATAAATCATTGCCGTTTTTTTTTTTTTATATATATATACAAAGTGTTTGCCAAAGCATATGAACACCGCCCCTCAGCTCATAAGCCTCGGCAAACGTATCTTTTTTACTGCAGAGGAGAAATCTCGTCTTGCAGCGCCGCATACACTGACTTTTGTGTAATCTGACAGCAGCGCAATGCTTCTTTCAGAATGCACATCAGTGCTGCAGCTGGTTCATCGGTTGGTCCACCTAGAAGGTAAAAAACAAAAAACAAAAAAGAAAAAACCAGGCCGCAACGCAATAAATTTATTAACATGAACTTTATAATAACATTTGAACAGAACATTAACTTTTATAAACTTTATTGATCTTTTGGAACAGAACATTAACTTTTTTGCTTACCGGTGATTTTTTTTTGTTTTGCTTTTTTTTTTTACCTTTTTATAGGACAAACCTCTCCTTCCCCATGGGACAATGTGCAAAGTGCAAATCGCCCAGAGATGTGGCGAAGTACATTATGCACTTTGTCCCAGGTGAAAGGAGGTTTGCAGCAGCTCTGTGTGAAAGGGCCCTAAGAGCCCTGTGTGCCTGTCCTATGTAACGCAATCCCTATGCTAAGTGTACCTGTGTGTGGTACTTCCGGAAACACTCCCCTAAGCATAGGGTAGGGTGGTCAGGGCAGTCAGGACAGAAATAGCTGGTGTCACGCCTTATTCCACTCCTGCTACAGACACAACATCTTTTTCGGGGTGGCGCTTGTGTTGAGGTACCAGCAACGACATTGGGGAAATGTCGCTCGTGTAGACGGCTCACTACACTGGTGGATGGGGCCACGGAACCTCCTGGATACAGGAGGTTCTTGATGATCTCTTCCTGAAATTTGAGGAAGGATCCTGTTCCCCCAGCCTTACTGTGGAGAACAAAACTATTATACAGTGCCAATTGAATTAAATATACAGACACCTTCTTATACCAGCGTCTGGTGCGGCGGGACACTAAATAAGGAGCCAACATCTGGTCATTGAAGTCCACCCCTCCCATGAGCAAATTATAGTCGTGGACCGAGAGGGGCTTTTTAATGACACTGGTTGCTCGTTCAATTTGTATTGTCGTGTCTGCGTGAATGGAGGAGAGCATTTAAACGTCACGCTTGTCTCTCCATTTCACCGCGAGCAGTTCTTCGTTACACAAGGCAGCCCTCTCCCCCCTTGCAAGACGGGTGGTAACGAGCCACAGCAGCCAATCTGTTCTAAAAACAAATGCCTGAAGAGGGGCACACTTGTGTAAAAATTGTCCACATAAAGATGGTACCCCTTGCCAAATAAGGGTGACACCAAGTCCCAGACTGTCTTCCCACTGCTCCCCAGGTAGTCAGGGCAAACGACCGGCTCCAGGGTCTGATCTTTACCCTCATAGACACGAAATTTGTGGGTATAGCCTGTGGCCCTTTCACAGAGCTTATACAATTTGACCCCATACCGGGCGCGCTTGCTTGGGACGTATTGTTTGAAGCCAAGGCGCCCGGTAAAATGTATAAGGGACTCGTCTATGCAGATGTTTTGCTCAGGGGTATACAAATCTGCAAATTTGGTGTTAAGGTGGTCTATGAGGGGCCAAATTTTGTGGAGCCGGTCAAAAGCTGGGTGGCCTCTGGGACGAGAGGTGCTGTTGTCACTAAAGTGCAGGAAACGCAGGATGGTCTCAAATCGTGTCCTGGACATGGCAGCAGAGAACATGGGCATGTGATGCATTGGGTTCGTGGACCAATATGACAGCAATTCATGCTTTTTTGTTAGGCCCATGTTGAGGAGAAGGCCCAGAAAAGTTTTAAATTCGGAAACTTGGACGGGTTTCCACCGGAAAGACTGGGCATAAAAGCTTCACGGGTTGGCGGATATAAATTGAGTGGCATACCGCCTTTTCCCCCTCTTCTGCTTGTTAAAAAATAAAACTCACCTCATCCATTTGATCACGCTGCAGGGAACACTCGCTGCTCACTGGATGCGCAGGACAGGACCTGCTCTCCTGCATAATGACGTTTGACAGCATTGACTGGAAGCAGCAGGACCTGCGTAACGTCATCACGCTGGAGCGCAGGTCCTGTCCTCCTCATCCAGTGCACAGCGAGTGATCCCCATGGTGCAATCAAATAGATGAGATGAGTTTCATTTTTTTTTTTGCACAAAAGTGGGGAAGGGGGCACTAATAATACTGTGGCCGCTAATTGGGATATGTCCAAGTTCAGCTCTGAACCCAGACAACCCCTTTAATAAAACAAATAGTCCATTCAATAACATGAGTGACTTTCCCAGATGCCATAAAGTGTAAGCTAAATGGCTGAATCCAAGCATCCCAAGCCTCTATCATATTTTGTAAGCCTACGTTAAATATATCACAATCGATGTCACATAAACAGTCATTATAGAGTCTTTTAATGAAACCCTCGAGTTCATATACGAAAATCTATTAATTGAACTTATGTATTTTTCCATTTGTTCCTTTTCCTTATTTTGTCAATTCACCCTTGCAACCTGCCAAATTGGGAATTAAGTCTAAAAAGATATTGACAACATCTTGAAACATGCTGTGAATTTTCCCAAGGTTATCTTTTATTTCTTTTAACATAATTTGTGTGTTTTTACTCTCCCGATATGTATGCCAACTTGTAGTATTATTAGATTTGGTATTAGCCAATTCTCCGTCAAGCATCTGCATTCCATTAACAAATTCTTAACTCTAAAGCCATTAAAGGGCTTCTGTCACCCCACTAAAGTCATTTTTCATTTTTTGGCTACTTATAATCCTTATACTGCGATTTATCAATATATAGTCCTCTTACTCTTTTTCGTTCAGTAGTTTCTTAAAAAAACACACTTTTATAATATGTAAATTACCTCTCTACCAGCAAGTAGGGCGGCTACTTGCTGGTAGCAGCCGCATCCTCCTTTCAAATAAACGCCCTCTCCTCCTGCTGATTGACAGGGCCAGCGAGCGCTCTCGTCTGCTGGCTAGCCCTGTCTGCCTTCTAAATCTCACGCCTGCGCTGCACCAGTCTTCAGTCGGCGCGGGCGCACTGAGAGGAGGACGCTCGCTCGGCCGCTCCATCCTCAATGCGCCTGCACCAGGTGTAGATGTGACAGAAGCCCTTTAACACTTTTTTAAAAGGTGAAACAATCTTCATTAAGTACCAGGTTCTTTGAGCTATTTCTTATTGTAGCTCGTTTCTTAGCTAGAGATATCAAGGAATGGCCGATTATCCAGATTATTTTGTTTAAACCTGAGAGGATGAATTATTACTATTAGGCCTCCTGCACACGACCGTATGGCTTTTTCAGTGTTTTGCAGTTTGTTTTTTATGGATCTGTTGTTCTGTTTTTTGTTTCCATTGTGTTTCTGTTCCGTTTTTCCGTTCCGTTTTTCCGTATGGCATATACAGTAATTACATAGAAGAAATTGGGCGGTGCCTAACATTTTAAATAGATGGTTCCGCAAAAACGGATATGGAAGACATACGGAGTACATTCCGTATGCGTTGCTTTTTTTTTTTGCGGACCCTGCTCTTATTGGTCAAAGTGATATATTTTGGAATGTATTTAATTGTATCCATGAGCCCTTGCCCAATTGATCTGTTTTTGATTTTTTAATAATAATTTTTATGTGATTTTTAGAAAATTTCTAGGTCTTTAATAAAAATTGGTGCCTCTGAATTTGCAGCTGTGATTTCGCTCATTCTAAGTGCTGCGAAGAATGTCATCAAAAAGGCTGTTGTAAAAACTTGGACATCATGAGAAGAACAGATATTAGGTAACTCTTTGATAAATCTAACGATAATAGACTTGTTTTTTCATTAATTTTTATTATTTATTTTCAATCCTTTAATAATCTGTTTGATCAAACAGTTTATACCATTGATTTTCAAGAAAAACGAGACTTCAGATACCGTTTTTAATATAGAGTCTGCTTTAACGCCCTTTTTAACTAATCTAATTATGAAAAGAATTGTCTTGTTTTTCTTCTAAATAATGCATGTTATTGGCAGAGCAAAATTCTCTCTGAATTTACCATTCAGATTCATATGCAGCTCATCTTCATGGGGCTAAAGAACTTAGAACTAGTTTGTTAATTATTCACAAATCATTTTCCTTAAGTGTGTTGGGCATGGTATTCCTGTTCTCCCTGCAGCTAGCACTAATTCTCTGAACGTCTCGAATTTCCGTTGGGATAGAGTCTGCAATACAATTAAATCTTCCCTCAATGTATTTAGCCATTAACCATATGCTTTTCTGTACACATATTAATACTAATTGTCTTAGTAATTGAACCACAGGTTCTGATTTGCGACTATTGATAGTGAATAACACCCTTTTATTGTCCGAGTATATTAAAATTCTTTTGTATTGAAATTCTGCTTTCCATATGGTTTATGATACCAATACTGGGAATAATATTAAAAAGACAATGTTTTTTATCAATGTGTTTGACACCCAAGCATGAAGCCATCTTCCTGCTGGCCAAGTTTTGTTAAAATAGGCTCCATAACCTACTGACCCACAGCTTCTGTAAATAATATGAATGAATCAATGAATTCTTCTTGCTAAAATGTATTTCCATAAAAATTTTAAAAAAAATTGCATCCAGATTGGAAAGTCATCTATCAGTTTGGTAATTCTAATGTGAGTGTATGGGGAATACTTAGCTTTTGTGGCTGCGTACGTTCTTTTAGAGAATATATACGACTCTAGGATCCCAGAGAATTCTAAGAGACCCCAGTTAGGTCAAAGAAATGTGGAGAATGGAATGAATCTCTTTTCTTAAGAAATAATGTATATGGTACAACTAAAGAAGACAAGGGGAAGTAAAATTTACAAAAAACGCACCCAAAACGCATGAAAAACGCATATGCGTTTTTTGAGTGGGATGCGTTTTTTATTGCGTCTTTAATATAGAGACACAGAGAGTAATTTGAAAATATTCACACACAAGTAAAATGAAGAGTTTTTCCAGTCTGATGATTTTTTATTGATTTTTTATTGATTTTTTATTAATTTTATTAATTTTATTAATTTTATACAATTTTATCAGTATATATCTATAAAACTTATGTTTTAAATTATATTAAATAAATTTTGTATGTATAAGTTGTATAGTCTATAGAACTAAACTGAGGTTATAACAAGTCCATGCCGGGTTTTTGGTGGGATCTGTGGAAATAGAGTACTTAAAGAAGGGGGTAGTAACATTCGTATCATAGCCACTGAGGAAGAGGGAGACCCCTCGAAACGCGTCTGGCTGGTCCTTGAGAACGACGAACTACCCACCTAAAAACCCGAGCCGAATCTAAGGGACTATTTAGTCATTAGAAAACTTATGCGCTGGTCTGGATACGGCTGAAACAGAAACCAGTCGAAGTTATCGCGAGATTTCGCGACTCCAGCTGAGTGTTTTCCTGGAAGGCGAGACGTAATTACACCACGTGGAACGCTGAAGACCAGAGAACACGAAACAGCAAGCAGTGATTACCGGACTTAGCGAGCGCAGGAACGGCAAAACTTTCAGGGCAGCTACACTTTGAAGACAAGGTAAGAGGGTTGAGGAAGAGGGGGACGCCCCAAAAACCAAACCCGATCTTGAGTTACCTTATACTACTGCAAGTGTGGATTTCATATGCTGCTACAAATTAAAAGACTCTCTCTTTTCATAACAACAGCATTGGATACACGTTATATGCAAAAAGTTATAAGAAGATACTAATTCATTGCAAGGTTTCTATACAAATCTTTATCACCAAAAATCTTTTTCTTTGGAGAAGGACTTTCTTTACAGGAGAACTGCACTTATCGTTCACAGAACACTTATATTAAATTTTATTTTACAGTCACAGGACACTATTATACTAGAGTATAATACTAACTTTTGGCACAATCTGATTTGTATATGTTCTGGTTTGCGTTATTGACTGTTGTATAACACTAGTCAGACAGCTTAACAATAATTCAGAAGTCAAGAAACGTGAGACATCAGATCTGTTTGTATTCTCTTTTCTGAATAACTTTGTAAAACTACAATATAAACATAAACAAAACATATGTATCAGTACATTACACATAATACAGTAGCCTCACTTCATCAGTGAGAGTACTCACAGACAATTCCACCATTAGTCCAGGAATAAATCAAGAGCTCCTCTGCATGCAGCCTGCAAGATCCAGGAGCAGTGATGAAATGGAGGAAATACAGTTCCAGGTTAAAGGTTACTGCCTCTGGCTCAGAGAACAATACACTTCCTGTAAAGTTCTGGCGAAGAAGAAACTAACTTTGACCACTAGATGGCAGCAACGTCAAACATAATATTTCAGTACAATCTTTACAGCACATTATAATGCAAAATAGGCGGAACACTCCCTGTCTGGCATAATTATTATTATGTCACTACCTAAATAACTACTGCTATGCAGAAAAAACATATAAACAGGAAATGGAATCCTAGCTAATCTGAAACTAAAACTATGACATCAGTTATAGGTCTAAGATACATTTTGGAAGTCCCATTCTTTGCAATCTTGACCTCCACCTTCCTAACATTGCCATCCCTGCTTGGTAGAGCATTGACAATAAGTCCTACAGGCCACTCGTTCCTGCTCTCTTGGCTGTCCTTCAACAGAACAACATCACCCACTTTTACATTTGGGCGATCCTCAGTCCATTTCCTACGGCGTTGCAGATTTGACAGATACTCCCTCTTCCATCTTTTCCAAAAGGTGTCTGCCAAGCATTGTACTTGCTTCCATTGTTTAGCATGAACTTGTGTTGTACTTATGGTTCCGGATGGAGCAGACAAAGAGTTCACCTTTTGAGTCAACAACATTGCTGGGGTAAGGACCATAGGTGTATCAGGGTCTGAGGACACAGGAACTATAGGCCTGGCATTCATAATAGCTGTAACCTCTGCCATAAAGGTGCTTAAAGTCTCATGGGTCAAGTGAGCAGTTTTAGTTTGTAGCAACATAGCGTCCAAGATTCGCCTGGCAATACCTATAAGTCTCTCCCAGACACCACCCATGTGTGAAGAGTGTGGAGGATTAAAGACCCATGTACATCCTCTGTCTTGGAGAAAGTCTTGCAATTGTGATTCGCTGGCACAAATGTTAAGTTCCTTGCAGGCTCCTACAAAGTTTGTTCCTCTGTCAGAACGGAGCAGTTTTGCTGGGCCACGAATTGAGAAGAATCTCCTCAAAGCATTAATAAAGCTTGATGTTGACATGGTTTCAAGTAGCTCTATGTGTACAGCTCGGGTGGACAAACAAGTGAAAAGGACTGCCCATCGTTTACTGTCTGCGCTGCCTCCTCTAGTGCGGCGGGTTAAGACAGACCACGGACCAAATACATCTAAGCCCACATTGGTGAAAGGTGGTTGAGCAATTACTCTGTCCTCTGGTAGCTCTGCCATCTTTTGACTTTGTAATCTTCCTCGCAGCTTGCGGCAGATGACACATTTGTGTATAACAGCTGATACCAAGCGTTTGCCACCAAGAATCCAGAAACCTGCGGATCTAATTGCACCCTCTGTGATGTGTCGCCCTTGGTGAACTACTTGTTCATGATAGTACCTAACAAACAGTGTTGCAATGTGGTGATTATAAGGTATAATGACAGGCTGTTTCTCTTCCTCTGAAAGTTCTGCAAGAGACAAACGTCCACCTACTCTCAACAACCCATTTTTGTCTAAAAAGGGGCTAAGCTTCCTAAGACGGCTTTGTTTTGGGAATGTCTTTTGTTTTTTGATGCAGTCAATTTCCTTCTGGAAATGTTTGCTTTGAACAGAAGAGATTATAACAGACTTTGCCTGAGCAAGTTCTTCTAGATTGACTTGTTCATGGAAACTTTCCCACCTTCTGACCTGATTGCTGCTGGTTTCCCTCTGGAAGGTTTTAGCGACATGGATGAGTCTGGCTAGGGTCTTAACTAATATCTTCCAGCAAAAAAAATCTATCAAAGCGATGTGAGTGAAGTGTGGCTTCAGAAGCTCTGGTGCTGAAGCTCGTAATTTCAAATCTAATTTCAGGGTCAGCTTCAGGCTCTATGAGTGGAAAAACATTAGCAGTGTCTATATCCTCACAGTGTGGTTGGTACAGAAAGGATGGGCCTGAGAACCAAATGGAGTTCTGAAGGCATGCTGCTTGAGTAGGCCTAGTGGCATAATCTGCAGGGTTTTGCTCTGTAGATACATAGGACCACTGATCTGGGTGTGTAGACTGCCTGATTCTATTCACTCTGTTGGAGACATACAGATAGAACCTCCTAGTGGTGTTGCAAATGTACCCTAGGACAGTCTTGCTATCAGTGAAGAATTTCACAGCATCAAAATCAGTGTCTAGTTGATCTGTGATTAGCTCAGACATTTCAACTGCAAGTACAGCAGCACACAACTCTAAACGAGGAATAGTGTGGGCTGGTTTTGGGCTTAATTTGGACTTTCCCATGACAAATCCAACACGACACACATTTTCTGCATCAATTACTTTCAAGTAAGCTACTGCACCTATAGCTGTAGTGGATGCGTCTGAGAAGATGCACAGTTCTTTCCTGCAAGCTGATGATAGAGATATGGGCACATAGCATCTGTCTATCTTTAGGTGCTCTAACGCTTGCAAGGATTCTGTCCATTGAACCCACTCACTTAGTCTCTCTTGTGGAAGCAATGCATCCCATTCATTTTTCCCAGATGACAGTTCACGAACTAAGGCCTTACCTCTTATTGTCACAGGTGATACAAACCCTAGGGGATCATAGAGGCTATTTACCGTGGATAGAATGCCTCTACGTGTAAAAGGCTTTTCCTCTGAAGAAACTCTGAAAACAAAACTATCATTTTCTAGATCCCAACTTAGGCCTAGGCTTTTCTGCAAGGGAAGGGCGTCTGTACCTAGGCAAAGATCTTTAAGGTCCTTAGCTCTGTCTGCTACAGGGAAGGCTTCCATTACTTTTTGGCTGTTGGAAGCGATTTTATGAAGACGCAGATTGGATTCTGCCAGCATTTGTTTTGCTTTGATAAGGATGGATATTGCATCTTCAGGTGTGCTAGCAGAAGCGAGTCCATCATCTACATAGAAATGTCTCAATACAAAGTGTTTGGCTTCTTGTCCATAGCACTCTGCATTTTTCTGGGCAGCCTTTTGCATGCAGTATATAGCGACGGCAGGAGAGGGGCTATTGCCAAATACATGCACTTTCATTCTGTACTCGACAATTTCTTTGTCTATGTCATTGTCTTTGTACCAGAGAAAACGTAGAAAGTCTCTGTGGTCTTCTCTGACAAGAAAGCAATAAAACATTTGTTGCACATCTGCTGTGAAAGCAACGGGCTCTTTCCTGAAGCGCATGAGGACACCTATCAAAGTATTGTTTAGGTCAGGGCCACTCAACAGTACGTCATTTAAAGACACTCCTTTATACTCTGCACTGGAATCAAAAACTATCCTGATTTGGTTAGGTTTGTGTGGATGGTAAACACCAAACATTGGTAGATACCAGTGTTCCCTGTCTGTCTCAAGTGGTCCTGCAACTTCAGCGTGATTATTGTCTAGCATCCCCTTAATGAATTCAGTGAAATCTCTTTTCACTTCTGGCTTTCTCTGCAGTGTTTTGCTGAGTGAATGCAAACGCTTCATGGCTTGCTCCCTGTTACTAGGCAAAACACGTCTGGGTGTGCGAAAGGGGAGAGGAGCCACCCAACTGTGATTGTCATCTTGGTAAGCTTCTTTATCCATAATCTGCAAGAAGATCTGATCTTCTATAGAGAGGGCCTGTTTATCATCATCTTTAGTTCTCTGAAATACTGTTATCCCTAGATTGTCTGTCTCAATGTTGGAGTTGACTTCTTCTTTACCATATAGTGTAGAAAAGTCACAGTGTTGTGTTGACCTGCCAAAGCTTTCCTTGACAATGAAGTTGTTGTGACAGGGACTGAGAAGGGATGTGCGTCCATTTGTTAACACAGACGTCTTCAAAGTGCTAACGTTGTCAGGCTGGTGCACTGTCCCCAGGCAAACTTCTCCTACAATGACCCACCCCAGGTCCAGTCTCTGTGCATAAGGGGCATTATAAGGTCCATTGATTTGCTGGCGTACCTTGTGTACCTGAAGGATATCTCTTCCAAGAAGTAGAAGGATAGAAACATCTGGCTCAACAGCTGGGATTAGGTGAGCAATTGAGCGGAGGTGGGGGTGGTGATGAGCTACTTCTGGAGATGGAATCTCAGTTTTGTCGTCAGGTATCATGCCACACTCTATTAGGGTAGGAAGTGGGAACTGCACTTTCTTATTGAAGGATTCAATGGTAAAGTCAGTAGCTCTTCTCCCTGTGGTTTCAATTGTCCCTGCACATGTCCTTAGAGTGTATGGAACTGCACTTGCCTTAAGGTTAAAGATATCAAAGAAATCTGACTTTGCAAGGGATCTGTTACTCTGTTAATCTAGCACTGCATACATTTTCACTGCCCTTTCTCTCTTGCCAGTGGGATACACAGTCACTAGACAGATTTTAGAGCATGATCGTGCACTCTTGCCTTGTCCACATACTTCGGTGCAATTGGACATTACAGAGGAGAGTGAGGTCTCTTGTTGCTCCCTGCCCTGATCTTTCCTGGGTTCTACAGTCTCTAGTGGGGCAGGAGCAGGGCCGGGGTGCAAAGCTGCAATATGTCTCTCACTGCCACATTCTGTACATTCTACTGGTATTTTGCAGTCTTTGGCAATGTAATAAGTAGATCCGCAGCACTTGAAACAGATGCCGTTTTGTTTAAGGAAGGACATCCGCTCTGCGATGGGTTTGCTTCTAAAGCCTTTGCATTTCTTTAGTGGATGTGTTTTTTTGTGTATTGGACAATGTCTATCAGGGTTTTCTATGGTGTGTACCTTGTGGGTGCTTTGGTAGTCTGTGACTTCTGAAGGTACAGCTGTTTTGTGTGTGGATACATAGGTCCTACCGTGAGGTCTGTGAGGTCTCTCTGGTCTGTGTGATTGATTGCCGCTGGTGGTGAAGGCGAAACTGGGATCACTTCGGATTTTCGCTTGCTGTCGGACAAACCTAGAAAACACAGAGAAAGGGGGAAAAGAGACTCCATAATCTTCTTTGAATTTACCTCCCACAGACATCCACTTGTCTTGCAGATTTGAAGGTAGCTTCTCTACTATGGGATTAGTGCCTCTAGCTGTATCTAGATACGAAAGTCCTTGCAAGTAGCCATCCTCTTTGGCATATTCTATCTCTAGTAGAAGATCACTTAGTTCTTGTAGCCGCACGTTGTCTCTGTAGCCCACCTTGGGAAAGACTTCAAGTTTATTCAACAGTGCTCCTTCTATTACCTCTGGGGATCCATACGTTTCTTCTAGTCTTCTCCAGGTCATGTTGAGTCCTGCTGCAGGGTTAAACAGGTTTGCTCTTCTCATCCTCTTAGCGTGCTCTGCTGACTCGGTGCCAAGCCATTTTATCATTAAATTAATCATTTCTGCTGGTGATAAGTTCAGACCTTCAGTGGCATTCAGAAAGGAAGATTTCCATGCCCAATAGTTTTCAGGACAGTCATCAAATTGGAGAAAGCCTGAGCTAACCATTTCTTTGCGGATGAGATATTTGGTGACATCCACTGCACATTGTTGTTCGCGCATGTAATCTGTAGGTTGAGGTGATGGGAACACTTGTTTTTTGTTCTTAGGGGTTTCTGGTGCTTCCTTCTTGGTTTGCTGGCAGTCGCTGACCTCATGAGGTTGATTGGGCCTACTCAGGGGGTATGTTGATCTCGGCCTGAATTCCTTTGCTTCAGGTTTAAGAGACTGTTCCTTTGTATGCGCATCAGTAAGGTTCTGGAGGTACTCATTTGTACGATCTGCAGAGTATAGAGGTTTTTCTGGAACCTCTGAGTCTTTATATGATCTTTCACTTCCTGACCGACTTGTTCCCATGTAGGCAGCGGCCTCTGCTTCAGCAGCAGCAGCTGCAGTCTGTCGCTGCAGGATGAGCAATTTTGATTCTAAAACCGCTTCTTCTTGTGCTATGGCAGCTTCCCTAGCTGCTCTTTCTTGTGCTATGGCAGCTTCCCTAGCTGCTTCCATAGCTGCCTCTTTAGCTCTCTCTTGTGCTATGGCAGCTTCCCTAGCTGCTCTTTCTTGTGCTATGGCAGCTTCCCTAGCTGCTTCCATGGCTGCCTCTTTAGCTCTCTCTTGTGCTATGGCAGCTTTCTTTGCTGCTAACTCCTGCATCATCATGGCTTCTTTTTCTGCGTACTGTAGCTGGACGCGGGCAGCTTCTGCCTTGGCACGAGCTCTAACTGCTGAGGAACTTGCTGAGGACATCTTGCTAGCCCGTGAAGTTCTGGACACATAAGACTTTGCATCGTCTTGCTGGGCACTGGGAATGGTCTCCCTGCCTTGCTGTGTCGGCGGTAACGTGGCATCAGCTTGGTACTTTGTTCCTGATCTTAGACTCATGCTGCAGTAATGGCGTCTCAGTTTATTCCAGACCGCCACGTGGGTTGTCTTTTTACTGTTCTGGTTTGCGTTATTGACTGTTGTATAACACTAGTCAGACAGCTTAACAATAATTCAGAAGTCAAGAAACGTGAGACATCAGATCTGTTTGTATTCTCTTTTCTGAATAACTTTGTAAAACTACAATATAAACATAAACAAAACATATGTATCAGTACATTACACATAATACAGTAGCCTCACTTCATCAGTGAGAGTACTCACAGACAATTCCACCATTAGTCCAGGAATAAATCAAGAGCTCCTCTGCATGCAGCCTGCAAGATCCAGGAGCAGTGATGAAATGGAGGAAATACAGTTCCAGGTTAAAGGTTACTGCCTCTGGCTCAGAGAACAATACACTTCCTGTAAAGTTCTGGCGAAGAAGAAACTAACTTTGACCACTAGATGGCAGCAACGTCAAACATAATATTTCAGTACAATCTTTACAGCACATTATAATGCAAAATAGGCGGAACAGTATATATTGTTTATCCATTTATGAATATATCTATGTAAGCGGATCCTGAACCTCAGTATATTACATTGTATTTTTAGTCATATATTTTATGTGTTTTAATGAATATAAAATAGTTACTATAGACATACCAATTGGTGAGTGCCTGTTTTTATCTATATATGTTCTTTTAGAGAATACCCTTCCCATATGATTTTTCTCTAGCAATAACATTTAGAGAACCCAATGCGGATTGTAACTTTTTTAATGTTGTCTTCTCAGTGGTTAACAAAATACAGACTTATACAGACTTTGCGGATTGTATTTCTTCCTCAGGAATTCTGAATTCCAAGTTGAATGTGTCTATAATTTCTGCTAGGGGAATGTTAAAATTGTGCGAAATTTCCTTCAATTTTGATAGAAGGACCATGCATTCATCTGTGCCATCTTTACCTATAAATAAAAAGTTATCTAGATAATGGATCACATGACCACCAGATGAATGTGCTTCCACTATCCACTGAATGAAGTTAGAAAAGGCTTCAAAATATTTTTCCTCCTAGTCGGTAGAGGCGCGTAAGGCCTTTTCTAATATCAAGGAGAGTTTTGCTTCTGCTCCCATCTTGGTACAACCTGATATTTCTCTACCCTTCATAGTTAAGGTTGATGCTTCTGAGGTGGGTGTGGTGCGGTCTTGTCTCAGGGTCCCTCTCCTGACAAATGGCGACCGTGTGCCTTTTTCTCGAAAAAACTCTCCTCCGCAGAGAGAAATTACGATGTGGGAGATAGGGAGTTGTTGGCCATCAAATTGGCTTTTGAGGAATGGCGCCATTGGCTAGAGGGAGCCAGACACCCTATTACCGTGTTTACTGACAATAAGAATCTGGCCTACTTGGAGTCAGCCAAGCGTCTGAACCCGAGACAGGCCAGATGGTCTTTGTTCTTTTCCAGGTTTAATTTTGTTGTCACGTTCCGCCCTGGGGTTAAGAATGTGAAGGCGGATGCCCTGTCACGTTGTTTTCCGGGAGGTGGGAATTTTGAAGACCCGGGTCCCATTTTGGCTGAAGGTGTGGTGGTCTCTGCTCTTTATCCTGAATGAGAGGCAGAGGTTCAGGTAACCCAGTCAGAGGCTCCTGATCTTTGTCCTCCTGGGAGGTTGTTTGTGCCTCTCGCTTTAAGACACAAGATTTTTAAGGAACACCACGATACGGTCCTTGCTGGGCACCCGGGGGCAAGAGCCACAGTGGATCTCATCGCTCGGAGATTCTGGTGGCCGGCGCTTCGTAAGTCGGTTGAGGGTTTTGTGGCAGCCTGCGAGACCTGCGCTGATGCCAAAGTCCCTCATTCACGGCCATCAGGTCCTCTCCTTCCCTTACCCATTCCTGCCCGTCCTTGGACACATCTGTCCATGGACTTCATTACAGACCTGCCTCGTTCCTCGGGGAAGACTGTGATTCTGGTGGTGGTGGACCGTTTTAGCAAAATAGTGCATTTCATCCCTTTTCCTGGCTTGCCCAATGCTAAGACGCTGGCGCAGGCATTTATTGATCACATTGTCAAATTGCATGGTATTCCTTCAGACATAGTCTCTGATAGGGGCACGCAGTTTGTTTCCAGATTCTGGAAGGCTTTCTGTTCTCGCTTGGGGGTTCGGTTGTCATTCTCTTCTGCTTTCCACCCGCAGTCGAATGGCCAGACAGAGAGCGTCAATCAGAATCTGGAGACATATCTGCGCTGTTTTGTGGCGGAGAATCAGGAGGATTGGTGTTCTTTTTTGTCTCTTGCTGAGTTTGCTTTAAATAACCGTCGTCAGGAGTCCTCTGATAAGTCACCATTTTTTGGTGCATATGGGTTTCATCTGCAGTTTGGGACATTCTCGGGAGAGGGGTCTTCTGGTTTACCTGATGAGGACAGATTCTCCTCATCGTTGTCATCTATTTGGCAAAAGATTCAGGATAAAGAGCATGAGTGAGAGATATAAGCGTGTAGCGGATAAGAGACGTGTGCCTGATCCGAACCTGAATGTTGGTGATCTGGTGTGGTTGTCTACTAAGAATATCAAATTGAAGGTTCCCTCCTGGAAGTTGGGTCCTAAGTTTATTGGGCCTTACAAAATCCTGTCTGTCATCAATCCTGTTGCCTACCGTTTTGATCTTCCTCAGACTTGGAAGATCCATAATGTTTTTCATAAGTCCTTATTAAAACCTTATGTCCAACCCATTGTACCCTCGTCTTTGCCTCCTCCTCCGATTGTGGTTGATGGTAATCTTGAATTTCAGGTCTCTAGGATTGTGGATTCTCGTGTTGTCCGCGGTTCTCTCCAGTACCTCGTTCATTGGGAGGGTTATGGTCCTGAGGAGAGGATTTGGGTCCCAGTGACGGACATTAAGGCCACTCGTCTCATCAGGGCTTTCCATAGGTCCCATCCTGAGAAGGTGTTCTCTGAGTGTCCGGAGTCCACTCATAGAAGGAGGGGTACTGTCACCACCAGACATCTGAGAAGCTCTGACAGACGTCTAGAACCTCCTCCTTGAGGTTCCTTTGTTTTACTTTCATTTTCTCATCTCGTTAGCCTCTCTCAGCTGTCATGTAGTTGCACAGATTGCATCCCTTTAAATCCTTTTCCCATAGTGCATCACTTTGCGGTTTATACAACTTCCTGGAGTGTGTGCATGCGGTTCCTACTTCTGAGTCTTCTACAAGATAAGTTTTGTTCATTTATTTGTGTCTTTCTGTTTGCTGGATCCCAGGTGACCCTGACTCCCTCCATATCTAGAGTAGGGAGCCGGTGGTCGTGTCCCCTCACTATTATAGGGTGTTCAGGTGTTATACAGTCGAGGTACGAGGATATGCGATCATCTACCATTGGGATTTTCGCATAGGCTGAGCAGTCAGGGAGAGAGCCAGGTCTGATGCAGGGCTCTCCCTTTTTGTTCCTTAGTTTTGGATCCAGTCAGTCGTATATTCATTTTGTGTTTTCTAGTTTCCTGCACACCTTCCGTGACAGTGCGTTCATTGAATGGAAAGCATATTCCCTTTCTGATGTAAGGTAAGTTAGGATGTTGACAAAAAAGATTCATTCTCTGAAGCAGGGGCGTACTGGGAATTAAAAAATTACCCTGGAAAAAATACTTAAAGTGGTTCCGCTTTGTAGTTGGGTCCAAAGTGATGAGAGGCAGGACCAGCAATACCATATTTGGCACATTATACCACCCTGACAGAGCCTAATACCACAGTCCAGCACAAAATACATCCCTAAAAACTTCTACTGGCCGGCCGTGAGGAGGGCCCAGGTGGCCCCCTGGGCATCAGCCCAACGTAAAATTTCCCTGTAAGGTCTATGGCCAATCTGCCCCTGCGCTGGGGTAACATTAAATTAATCCAGAGACCGACATCTTTTGATCCCCAATTAACGTTAGGATAAACCTAAATTTCTGTATGCTTCCAGTATACTGTCCAAGTGGTGAAAAAGACCACTGTTTTTTTTTTTTTACGTAATACCGCTGAATATATTCTGAAAGCTTGGCTCCAATTCAAAAAGGATTTTTGTTGAAGTCTTTTTCTATCCTCAATTATCAAACTGGTGTAAAGTAGAACTGGCTTAGTTGTCCATAGCAACCAATCAGATTCCATCTTTCATTTTCCAAAGAAGCTTTCAAAAATGAAAGGTGGAATCTGATTGGTTGCTATGGGCAACTAAGTCAGTTCTACTTTACACCAGTTTTATAAATGACCCCAATAAATGTTTCGACGGATGTCTCCTTTATTCATGTGCCAAATTCTAAAGCTGGTACCATACACCTGTAAGCTGTAGAAATTATAATTGTAATTATGTGTCTTTGTTATCTATGTTGTATGTATCAGAATATAAATAAATATTTGTTGCTGACCAAACATCATTAACCCTTTCATTACCGGGCCACTTTTCACCTTAAATCCCAGGCCGATTGTGTCACTTTATGTGGTAATAACTTTGGAATGCTTTTACTTATCCAAGCCATACTGAGATTGTTTTCAAAAATTTTGGAAAAATTCACAATTATCTAAATTTGAATTTCTCTACTTTTAAGACAGATAGTATTACCTCATAAAATGGTTATCAATCAACATTCCCCATATGTCTGCTTTATGTTGGCATGAATTTGTAAATGTCATTTTGTTTTTTAGGATGTTAGAAGGCTTAGAAGTTTAGAAGCCATTTTTCTCATTTTCAACAAAATTTCCAAAACCATTTTTTTAAGCACCAATTCACCAAAGTGATTTTGAGGGGCTTATGTAATGTAAACCACCCATAAATGACCCCATTTTAGAAACTACACCCCTCAAATTATTTAAAACTGTTGTCACAAACTTTGTTAACCCTTGAGGTGTTCCACAGGAATTAAAGGACAGGGGAGGTGAAATGTCACTTTATTGGTAGATTTTTTATGTTTGTTACATTTTACACAGTAAAATCATTTTTGAATAGAATAAAATCTTGTTTTTGTGTTACCATTTTCTGAGAGCCCTATTTTTTATTTTTTGGGAGATTGTCTTAGGCCTCCTGCACATGAACGTGTGCTGCCCGTTGCCGTATTGCGGATCGCATTTGCGGATCCAAAATACACAGGCACCGTTCCGTGGGCATTCCGCATCACAGAGGCGGACCCATTCATTTCAATGGGTCCGTAAATCCGGAGATGTGGAATTGTGCGGAACGGAAGCATGGAACAGAACCCTATGGAAGCACTACGGAGTGCTTCTGTGGGGTTTTGTACCGTACTTCTGTTCCGCAAAAAGATAGAACATGTGCTATCTTTTTGCAGAACGGGCAGATCGTGGACCTATTAAAGTGAATGGGTCCACGACCCGCTGCGGCTGCCCCACAGTTGGTGTTCGCGCATTGTGGCCCGCAATATGCATTTTTTGCGGGATGAGATGACTGTTTGATTGGTACTATTTTGGGGTACATAAGACTTTTTGATCACTTGGTGTTACACTTTTTGGGAGGCAAAGTGAAAAAAATTGCTGTTTTGCCATAGTTTTTTTATTTTATAGCATTCCCCTGAGGGGGCATATAATGTGATATTGTTATAGAGCAGGTTGTTACAGACGCGGTGATACCTAATATGTCTATCATTTTTATCTTTGTTAAGTTTTAGGCCTCTTTCATATGACCGTATGGCTTTTTCAGTGTTTTGCGGGCCATTTTTTCCGGATCCGTTGTTTCGTTTTTTGTTTCCGTTTCGGTTCCGTTTTTCCATATGGCATATACAGTAATTAAAATTAAAATGAAAATTGGGCTGGGCATAACATTTTCCATAGATGGTTCCGCAAAAAACAGAACAGATACGGAAGACATAAGGATGCATTTCCGTATGTGTTCAATTTTTTTTGCGGACCCATTGACTTGAATGGAGCCACGGAAGGTGATTTGCGGGCAATAATAGGACATGTTCTATCTTTCAACGGAACGGAAAAATGGAAATACGGAAACGGAATCCATACGGAGTACATTTCGTTTTTTTTGCTGGAACATTGAAATGAATGGTTCCGTATATGGACCGTATACGGAATGCAAAAAACGGCCCGTAAACGGAAAAAAAAATGGTCGTGTGACTTTTTGATCACTTGGTATTAGGCTACTTTCACACTAGCGTTCGGGCGGATCCGTTCTGAACGGATCCGCTCATAATAATGCAGACGGAGGCTCCGTTCAGAACGGATCCGTCTGCATTATTTTTAGCATATAACAGCTAAGTGTGAAAATAGCCTCGTACGGATCCGTCCAGACTTTCAATGTAAAGTCAATGGGGGACGGATCCGCTTGAAGATTGAGCCACATTGTGGCATCTTCAAACGGATCCGTCCCCATTGACTTACATTGAAAGTCTGGACGGATCCGCACGCCTCCGCGCGGCCAGGCGGACACCCGAACGCTGCAAGCAGCGTTCAGCTGTCCGCCTGTCCGTGCGGAGGCGAGCGGAGCGGAGGCTGAACGCCGCCAGACTGATGCAGTCTGAGCGGATCCGCTCCATTCAGACAGCATCAGGGCTGGACGGCTGCGTTCGGGTCCGCTCGTGAGCCCCTTCAAACGGAGCTCACGAGCGGACCAGCGAACGCTAGTGTGAAAGCAGCCTTACACTTTTTGGGAGGCAAGGTGGCCAGAAAGTGGCTTTTTTTACACTGTTTTTATTTACCTTTTTACGGCGTTCACCTGACGGGGTGGATTATGTGATATTTTTATAGAGCCGGTCGATGCGGACACGGTGTTACCCAATATGTCTACTTTTCTTTTTTTCCCTATTTTTTTACTTTATTTTGGGAAAAGGATGCTTTTTTTACTTGAAACTTTTTCATTTTTTTTGTAAAACTTTAATTTTTTTACTTCTTTTTTCAGTTTATTTTTTGTCCCACTCTGGGACTTCAACTTTTGTGGGTCTGATCCTCTTTACAATACATTACAATACTTCTGTATTGTAATGCATTGGCTGTAAGTGTATTACTCACTGTAATACACTTACAGCTTCCTGCCTGTGAGATCCAGGGGGCTGGATCTCACAGGCTTTCACGGAAGGCAGTCACGATGCCTAAGGAAGTCATCGGGCTGCCTTCCCTAGCACCGACTCCCCGTCACAACAGCGCGGGGACCCGATCGACACCTCACACCCAGCAGGATACCACACGTGCCGCGGTCAGCGCTGACCGCAGCAGTGCAAGGGTTAATGCGCAGGCATCAGTGTTTTTACAGCATACAGCAGGAGTCCGGCTATCAGAGACTGCCAGACCCCTGCAGCTGATCGGGCGGGCGCAGCTCCTTCGCCCGCCCGATCAGAGCGCTGTAGCTGTAAGGCGCTGGGATTTGTGTCCCAGTTTCCAGTGCTGTACATGTACGGCACTGGTATCCTATGGGTTAATATTCAGAATGGATTCCTTATGTTATATGACATTAATAAAATCCTTAAATAGTTGAACCTTCTCATCTGAGAAAATGTCTGGATTCAAGCTTTGTTTCTTGTCCTGGTTTAAAGTGCACTGTAAATTACAACCACTATAGGTTGTGGATGCTTGTTGTGTCTCACCCTCCGAAGTGTTGTTGGTTGGTCTGTGAGCGTTGGATGCTTGTGCTTTGCTCCTGCCATTGGGGGAACATTGTTGATGTGATGTTGCCATTTTCTTCTCCTCCTTCCTTGCGCTGGCTGTCACAGCTTGAATCTTGCCCCTTTACTGCTTTCCAATCTCTGGTGGTGGCATATAGGTTCTTCTTTCTTTCTCCTCTTCTGTGGCGCGGAACTTACTGGTTCGTCACCGCGCATGCGTGCGCTGGTGACATAGATACGGTCCTGTGGTTCGACGCTTGCGCTCCTGCTTGCGTTGCAGTCTTGTATAAATGATCCTGGAGCTTCATCTTTGGTATGATGATTGATCTGGAGGCACCTTTTTAGTAATTTTTCACCTCCTCTTGACTCCGCTTTGTGGATAAGTTGTTTTAGAAGATCTTTCATGGTCAAATCAGCGTGTAGGTACGGTTTCTCTTCAGGTACTTATGTGAATGGGCTACTAATGTTGTTTTCTTTTCTTTTATAGGTTTCTTCAATTGATACTGTTGGATCTTCCTCCAATCAAGATCTTATCTTGTCTTGTCTCCTGACATGCCAGAAGATTCTTTGAATCATACCATGTCCATCTGTTTCCAGGTTATTACTGTTATTTATAAAATTATGCAAATATAGGGGCTATGTCATCATGGCTGCCCTATTTGCATATGCAATGTTGGGTCGCTCCAGTTCGTTATGGTGGGCAGCTTGTAGCTTATAGAGTTCCCACAACATGCAGAGGAGGCTATAACCAGATTGGTGGTGATTACCTTCTTTGCCAAAAGTAGTCCACAATCCCTTTCTGTCGGATAAACTTTCTGTAGATGTTTTCCTTTCTGAGGGCTGGTACACAAACTGCTTGTAGTCTGTAGGAGAGTGGAATCTCGTACAGGATCTGCTACTTGCTGTTCTAGGTGGTCTCTCTTCAGTAGACAGCCATACACTCTAGTATATTCCTACTGTAGAGGAAAGGAGGGTCCCCTGTCTAGCCACTTGGGACCTCCAACTCCCTATACAACCTTGTGGGATTTGTAGTAAACCTTCAATTCATTTTTTTAAACTGCTACAAATAACCATAATAATATTTTTGTTTATTGATTTTATTATTTTTCAGCTAAAACAGCCCTCCCCCAAACTTTGTGCTTGTCTACAGTACTTTACAGTGGAGAGGAGCGAGGACAGGCAGGAGCAGCGATGTGCTGTGTTTCTTAACCTCTGTAAGTTCAATGTTAGGGCTCATTCACATGAACATGTGCTGCCCTTTACCGTATTGTGGACCGCATTTCCTGATCCGCAATACACGGGCACCGTTCCATGTGCATTCTGCATCACGGATGTGGACCCATTCACCTCAATGGGTCCGCAAATTCAGAGATACGGAATGAAAGCACGGAACGGAACACAACGGATGCACTACGGCAGGCATTGCTAACCTGCGGCTCTCCAGCTGTTGTAAAACTACAACTCCCACCATGCCCTGCTGTAGGCTGCTAGCTGTAGTCAGTCTGGGCATGCTGGGACTTGTAGTTTTGCAACAGCTGGAGAGCCTCAGGTTGGCCATCCCTGCACTACGGAGTGCTTTCTGGGGATCCGTTCCATGCCTCCACACTGCAAAAAGATAGAACTTGCTCTATCTTTTTGCGGAACAGACGAATCCCCATGCGACTGCCCTACGGACGGTGTCCGTGCATTGTGGACTGAAATTTGCAGTCCACAGCATGGGCACGGGCTTCACACGGTGTGAACAAGCCCTTAGGAGAATGAAGCAGCTTCGATCAACATATTTTCAGACTTGGAGCTGAACACTGTATGTTATGAAAAGAGAGCTGGTCTTATGCCCAAGCCCTCATCTCAAGCCCAAGGAATCCTCTTTAAGTTGTGTGATGGCGTGTAATAGGGCTTGTCCGGTTTTTAAAGGAATTTGCCAAAGAAGGTGCAGGTGAAGATTTGGTTGATCCTACATGTTTCCCTCTACTAATATACCCACCATGGCTCACTAATCTATTAGCTGCATAAAATTCACAGAAATCATACAAAACTCTTTGCTGTGTTTCCCTCTTTCATCTAGAAATCTTTAAATTGCAACAGCCTTTTTGTCTTTATCTTCAGCAATTCACAGGATTGTTCAGTCATCATGTTTTGTGAAACACCTTTCTGAAAGCTATTTGTTTTCAAAAAGAAGCAAGGTGTTACATTACACTTATGGTAAATGTAACTTTACTGAAATGAGGAACTGTTTTAACAAAGTAAATATAACCTCAACAAATATACCTTGAAGGGATATTCCATCTTTTAGATATTGATAACCTATCCTCCAGAATAATCAATCCATCAATATCAGATAGGTCAAAGTCCAACATCCGAAACACCACTGATCCATTGTTTTCTGCAGGCTCCCTACACTGGGTAGTACCTGTGCTGATGTACTGCAGCCCATTCAGCAGTGGTCAGAATTAGTGTTGAGCGCGAATATGAGAATATCGATTTTTTTTAGCGAATATCGGCACTTTGCTAATTCGCGAATATAGTGCTATAAATTCGATTTTTCGAATATTCTTTTTTTTTATTTTTTATTGTTATATTTTTTTCTTTCCCACTTCCCTAAAGTTGTTCTTGCCTGTCCTTAGGATTCCTGGCTGCTCCAGTCAGTGCCCGTTGCCGCTTCTGCCGACTTCCGTGCTCATGGAGCGTCCCCATCACCATGGGAACGTCTCCATATACAAGAATGTACTGTCCGATTTGAGAATTACGTTGAAATCGCAATTCGATTAATTCAAGTTATAATAATCGAATTGCGATTTCAACTTGGACCTGGTTTACTATGGTTGGCTTGGCAGAATTAGCGAATATGACAAATGTATTCGTCATATTCCACAAAACGAAGATAACTAAGTATTCTCCATCTTCGTTTTAGCTACCTATTCATCAACTTCGTTAATTCTAGCAATCAAATAGGAAAGTTTACTATAGAGACAGCTAAGTTTAATTCGCTATGCGATTATATTACTTTGCTTTTTTTTTATAAATAGAATAATTATAATAATTATCAGGTATTATAATTATTCTATTTTTTTTATTTTTTTAAAAAGCAAAGTAATATAATCGCATAGCGAATTAAACTTAGCTGTCTCTATAGTAAACTTTCCTATTTGATTGCTGGAATTAGCGAAGTTGATGAATAGGTAGCTAAAACGAAGATGGAGAATATTGTTCTATAAATTTTATAGAACAATAAAGTTTTATAAAACAATCTTTAAATAAAAAAAAATATTAAAATATAAAAGTCCCAAAAAACTAATGAAAAAAAAAATTAAGGCAATTTTTTAATTTTTGGGAGCAGTCCAGCCATGGCCTTTTGGTTGGCCTCCTCTGCTAGGGTCAGCTCATCCCTTATCCTTCTCATCAGCTGCGCCCTCAACTTTTTCATCCTTTCACACTGCTCCCGCTGCACATTTTTCATCTCTTTAATTAAGTTGTTTATTGCTGTAAAAGTAAAGGAAATATACATTTTAAATCTACTTTAAAAGACAATCATTGTTTGGTGTATAAAGCAGATAAAGCCCTGTCTGACCCAGGAAGAAGTACATCAGCAACTTAAAAAGATTAAAATAGACAAATCGCCAGGACCAGATGGCATACACCCCCGTATCCTAAGGGAACTAAGTAATGTCATAGCCAGACTCTTATTTCTGATATTTTCAGACTCTATACTGACAGGGAATGTCCCACAGGATTGGCGCATAGCAAATGTAGTGCCAATATTCAAAAAGGGTCAAAAACAGAGCCTGGAAACTATAGGCCGGTAAGTTTAACATCTGTTGTTGGTAAACTGTTTGAAGGTTTTCTGAGAGATGCTATCTTGGAGTACCTCAACGGAAATAAGCAAATAGCGCCATATCAGCATGGCTTCATGAGGGATCAGTCATGTCAAACTAATTTAATCAGTTTTGTATGAGGAGGTAAGTTCTAGACTTGACAGCGGTGAATCAATGGATGTCGTATATCTGGACTTCTCCAAAGCATTTGACACTGTACCACATAAAAGGTTAGTACATGTCATGGAACCATGAACCAGACGTACAACAAGAGATAAGTGTAAAATAAGAAGGTTTTATTGAAAAGCAAGCCGTAAGCAAAAGTCCAAACGGATGGCTAAACCGAAGCAGGGTCTTGCGGAGACAGAGGTCAGGAACCAGAAGGGTAGTCAGACGAAGCCAGGATCAGGAACCAATGGGGTAGTCAGACGAAGCCAGGATCAGGAACCAACGGGGTAGTCAGACGAGGCCAGGATCAGGAACCAGAAGCAGCAGCAGTCTTAGAAGCATGTGAACACAGGAGGACCAAGCAAGGAACTGAAGCCACAGACCTCCTATATATATGAGCTAGGCATCCAGCTCCTCCCAGTGGGAAGGAGAAGCCGCAGGGTGGGAGGCTACAAGAAACCCAGAAACCAAGATGGCCGCCAGCACATGTCAAACGAAGGAGAGTAGTAAGAAGGTAAGACCATGACAGTACCTTCCCCTCAAGGGCCCCTCCTCCGCGGAGTAAGGAACGGTTTCTGAGGGAAGCGTGCGTGGAAGGCTCGGAGCAAAGCAGGAGCATGGACATCTGCGGAGGGAACCCAGGAACGCTCCTCTGGACCATAACCACGCCAATGGACCAAAAACTGCAACCGACCGCGGACCAGGCGTGAGTCCAGGATATTGCTCACCTCATATTCCTCACGATTGCCCACTTGGACCGGACGGGGCCGAGGAACCGAGGAAGTGAAACGATTACACACCAATGGCTTCAACAGGGAGACATGAAACACGTTGGAGATCCGCATGCCAGGAGGAAGCGCAAGGGCATAGGCTACCGGGTTTACCCTGCGAAGCACTCGGAAGGGACCAACAAAACGAGGCGCCAGCTTGGGAGTGGGCACTCGAAGGTTGAGGTTGCGGGTGGACAACCATACACGGTCTCCGACCTGGTAGGAAGGAGCGGGCGCTCGTCTGCGATCAGCCTGGAGTCTCTGGCGCTGCGCAGAGACCTCAAGGGACCTCTGGATCTGTACCCAAGAAGCACGTAGGACGGAAAGGTGATCCTCCACAGCCGGAATATCCTGGGGAGAGAATACCTCCGGTAACACGGCAGGTTGGAACCCATAATTGACCATGAAGGGAGACGTCCCAGAGGAAGAGTTCACTGCCGTGTTCCTGGCAAACTCAGCCCAAGGCAGGAGGTCAACCCAATTGTCTTGGTGATCGGAGACATAGCAACGAAGGAATTGCTCCAAGGCCTGATTGGATCGTTCTGTGGCCCCATTGGACTGAGGGTGGTAGGCCGAGGAGAAAGAGAGATGAATCCCCAACTGGGAGCAAAAGGCGCGCCAGAACCTGGACACAAACTGACTCCCCCGATCCGACACAATCTCCTTGGGCAAACCGTGCAACCGGAAGACCTCCCTGGCGAAAATCGTGGCCAACTCTTGTGCAGAGGGTAACTTCTTGAGAGGAACACAGTGGCACATTTTGGAAAACCGATCCACAATCATGAGAATGACCGTATGGCCTCGGGATGCAGGGAGGTCCACAATGAAATCCATCCCCAGGTGTGACCATGGGCGCTCCCCGGTGGCTATGGGTTGCAAAAGGCCCAACGGAAGGTGCCGAGGGGACTTACTCTGGGCACAAACGGAGCATGCCGCTACATATGCGGCGATGTCGGAACGTAGAGAAGGCCACCAGAACAGACGTGAAACAGCCCAGGACAGCTGATTCTTTCCAGGATGCCCCGCGGCCTTGGAGTTATGGTAGGTTCGCAACAACCGAATGCGCAACTCCTCAGGCACAAAACACCTGCCGTTGGGTCTCCCAGAGGGAGCACCAGATTGAGCCGCCAAAATCTGCTCACCCAGGGGAGAGGTCAGGCTGGTGCGAATGGCGGCCAGGATCTGATTCGGAGGTATGACCGAAGTCGGAATCGACTCCTCCCCGGACAGCTCAGAGTACTGCCGTGATAAGGCATCCGCTCTGATGTTCTTGGAACCGGGTAGGTAGGAGACCACGTAATTAAAACGTGACAAGAACAGAGCCCATCTGGCCTGACGTGGTGTCAATCTCTTGGCCTCAGAAAGGTAGGTCAGATTCTTGTGGTCCGTCAGGATGAGAACCGGAACCACCGAACCCTCGAGCAAGTGCCTCCATTCTTTAAGGGCCTGCACGATGGCCAATAACTCCCTGTCACCAATCTGATAGTTGCACTCTGCGGAAGACAGTTTCCGGGAGTAAAACCCACAAGGAAGCAGAGGACCCTCTGGTGTTCTACGCTGAGACAGGAGGGCGCCTACTCCCATCTCAGACGCGTCCACCTCGAGGACAAAGGGCAACCCAGGGTTGGGATGCGACAGAATCGGAGCCGACACAAAGGCGGACTTTAGAGCCTCAAACGCTCGGATGGCCTCGAGCGGCCAGACCTGGAAATTACTGCCCTTCCTGGTCAGATCCGTGAGCGGCTTGGCTAGCATAGAAAAGTCCCTGATGAACTTCCGATAATAATTGGCGAAGCCCAAAAAGCGCTGCAGGGCACGGAGACCACTGGGCTGGGGCCACTGTAAGACAGCCGAAACCTTCTCAGGATCCATGGAGAACCCCTCAGCGGAAATGATGTAACCTAAGAAGGTTACCTGGGATCGGTGAAATTCGCATTTCTCAAGCTTACCGAACAGCCTGTTCTCTCGTAACCGTTGCAACACTCGTCTGACATCCATAATGTGGGCCTCCATGGATTCAGAATATACCAAGATGTCATCCAAATAGACCACCACACACTGCTGCAACAGGTCACGGAAAACATCGTTGATGAATTCCTGGAAGACTGCGGGCGCATTGCACAACCCAAAGGGCATAACCAAGGATTCATAATGACCGGTCCTGGTGTTAAACGCGGTCTTCCACTCATCGCCCGCCTTGATCCTTACCAGGTTATATGCCGCCCTCAGGTCGAGTTTGGTAAAGACCGTGGCCCCTTTGAGGCGATCGAACAGCTCGGAAATCAAGGGTATCGGGTAAGCGTTCTTGATCGTGATGCGATTGAGACCCCTGTAATCGATGCAAGGCCTCAACTCACCGCCCTTCTTTTTCACAAAGAAAAATCCAGCCCCTGCCGGGGACGAGGATTTGCGAATGTGTCCGCGTGAAAGCGCCTCCCTCACGTACTCCTCCATGGCCTCATTCTCCGCTACCGACAGTGGATAGACTTTGCCACGAGGAGGAACGGCACCAGATTGTAACTCTATGGCACAATCGTATGGGCGGTGCGGAGGTAGGGCAACCGCGCGCACCTTATCGAATACATCCCGGTACTCTTCATATTCAGGAGGCAACAGAGAGTCCGAGGAAGTACACAGCAACTTGACAGGCCCATGGATGCAACTAGCCCCACACTGCGGTGACCACGAGAGGATCTCGGCCGATCTCCAATCGAAAGTCGGATTATGCTTCTGGAGCCAGGGGTACCCCAAGACCACCGAGTAGTGTGGAGACGAAATCACCTGGAAACAGACCGACTCTCTGTGAACGGCACCAATGGCTATCCCCACTGGAAGGGTCTCATGAGTCACGTGTGGCGGCAGAAGGGGTCTGCCGTCTATCGCCTCAAGAGCCAGTGGGGAACCTCGAGGCTGCAGAGGAATGGAATTGGCGGCAGCGAACACACTATCAATGAACAAACCACCAGCACCAGAGTCCACCAACGCCTGGGTCGTCACCGAGCCCCCGACCCAGGAGAGGACAACAGTGATCAGTGGTTTGTCAACACGGGAAACCGGGGACGAGGAGACTCCACCCAAGATCTGCCCCCGACAGGATCTCAGGTGCGAGCGTTTCCCGGACGGTTCGGACATGCCAACCGAAAATGCCCACCGAGACCACAGTACATGCATCGGCCCTCGCGTCTCCGGAGTACCCTCTCCCCCTCGGACAGGCGAGCAAACCCCAGCTGCATGGGTTCACCCCCAGACAAGTCATCCCCAGGAGGCGTGGGAGGAGAGGGAGGCACGGGTGGGACAGCAAACGTAGGCGCCAATCTGTTAGAAGACCTCCGCAGGCTCTCCTTAAAGGAAGGTCTCTCCCTGAGTCTGGTGTCAATCAAAATCAGGAAAGAAATAAGAGACTCGAGCTCCACTGGTAGGTCCTTAGCTGCAACCTCATCCTTCAAGGCATCCGAAAGACCATGAGAGAAAGCAGCGACCAGAGCCTCATTATTCCAGCCCACCTCTGCTGCCAGGGTACGAAACTCAATGGCGTATTCAGCTACGGATCGTGAACCCTGTCTGATGGACATAAGGAGCTTCGCAGCAGAGGCAGCACGAGCCGGCACATCGAATACCTTCCGAAGAGAAGCAACAAAACCGGAAAACTCGGCAACCACCGGATTGTTGTTCTCCCATAAAGGGCTGGCCCAGGCCAAGGCCTTGTCCGAGAGCAGCGAGATCAAGAAGCCCACCTTTGATCTCTCAGTAGGAAAGGCATGTGGCAGCAACTCGAAATAAATGCCCACCTGGTTAAGGAAACCTCGGCACTGAGTTGGCTCTCCTGTGGAAGGGGGGCAGAACCGCTCATACCCCGAGACACCGCAGGCGCAGCAACAGGTGTCAGGGTAGACTCTGGCGCAACAACCGGAGCGGCAGTAGGAACGGGCCCAGGAGCGACAACCGACCCATCGGCAACGGAAGCGAAATGAGCCGTGCGTTCAAGCAGGGTTTGCAACGCCACAGCGAACCGACCCAACAGGTGATCCTGCTGATCAAGTCTGGCAACCAGCGTAGGTAGCGAGGATGGCCCTGTACCGTCAGAATTCATGGCTTGGTCCTAATGTCATGGAACCATGAACCAGACGTACAACAAGAGATAAGTGTAAAATAAGAAGGTTTTATTGAAAAGCAAGCCGTAAGCAAAAGTCCAAACGGATGGCTAAACCGAAGCAGGGTCTTGCGGAGACAGAGGTCAGGAACCAGAAGGGTAGTCAGACGAAGCCAGGATCAGGAACCATCGGGGTAGTCAGACGAAGCCAGGATCAGGAACCAACGGGGTAGTCAGACGAGGCCAGGATCAGGAACCAGAAGCAGCAGCAGTCTTAGAAGCATGTGAACACAGGAGGACCAAGCAAGGAACTGAAGCCACAGACCTCCTATATATATGAGCTAGGCATCCAGCTCCTCCCAGTGGGAAGGAGAAGCCGCAGGGTGGGAGGCTACAAGAAACCCAGAAACCAAGATGGCCGCCAGCACATGTCAAACGAAGGAGAGTAGTAAGAAGGTAAGACCATGACAGTACATAAAAGGAGAATGCTCGGACTGGGAGAAAACGTCTGTATGTGGGTAAGTAACTGGCTCAGTGATATAAAATAGAAGGTGGTTATTAATGGTACACACTCAGACTGGGTCACTGTCACTAGTGGGGTACCTCAGGGGTCAGTATTGGGCCCTATTCTCTTCAATATATTTATTAATGATCTTGTAGAAGGCTTGCATAGTAATCAATTTTTGCAGATGAAAATAAACTGTGTAAAGTAATTTACACTGAAGAGGACAGTATACTGTATATACAGTACAGACCAAAAGTTTGGACACACATTCTCATTCAAAGAGTTTTCTTTATTTTCATGACTATGAAAATTGTAGATTCACACTGAAGGCATCAAAACTATGAATTAACACATGTGGAATTATATACATAACAAAAAAGTGTGAAACAACTGAAAATATGTCATATTCTAGGTTCTTCATAGTAGCCACCTTTTGCTTTGATTACTGCTTTGCACACTCTTGGCATTCTCTTGATGAGCTTCAAGAGGTAGTCACCTGAAATGGTCTTCCAACAGTCTTGAAGGCTGTTCCCAGAGATGCTTAGCACTTGTTGCCCCTTTTGCCTTCACTCTGCGGTCCAGCTCACCCCAAACCATCTCGATTGGGTTCAGGTCCGGTGACTGTGGAGGCCAGGTCATCTGGTGCAGCACCGCATCACTCTCCTTCATGGTCAAATAGCCCTTACACAGCCTGGAGGTGTGTTTGGGGTCATTGTCCTGTTGAAAAATAAATGATGGTCCAACTAAACGCAAACTGGATGGAATAGCATGCCGCTGCAAGATGCTGTGGTAGCCATGCTGGTTCAGTATGCCTTCAATTTTAAATAAATCCCCAACAGTGTCACCAGCAAAGCACCCCCACACCATCACACCTCCTCCTCCATGCTTCACGGTGGGAACCAGGCATGTAGAGTCCATCCGTTCACCTTTTCTGCGTCACGCAAAGACACGGTGGTTGGAACCAAAGATCTCAAATTTGGACTCATCAGACCAAAGCACAGATTTCCACTGGTCTAATGTCCATTCCTTGTGTTCTTTAGCCCAAACATGTCTCTTCTGCTTGTTGCCTGTCCTTAGCAGTGGTTTCCTAGCAGATATTCTACCATGAAGGCCTGATTCACACAGTCTCCTCTTAACAGGTGTTCTAGAGATGTGTCTCCTGCTAGAACTCTGTGTGGCATTGACCTAGTCTCTAATCTGAGCTGCTGCTAACCTGCGATTTCTGAGGCTGGTGACTCGGATGAACTTATCCTCCGCAGCAGAGGTGACTCTTGGTCTTCCTTTCCTGGGACGGTCCGCATGTGAGCCAGTTTCTTTGTAGCGCTTGATGGTTTTTGTGACTGCACTTGGGGACACTTTCAAAGTTTTCCCAATTTTTCGGACTGACTGACCTTCATTTCTTAAAGTAATGATGGCGACTCGTTTTTCTTTACTTAGCTGCTTTTTTCTTGCCATAATACAAATTCTAACAGTCTATTCAGTAGGACTATCAGCTGTGTATCCCCCTGACTTCTCCACAACGCAACTGATGGTCCCAACCCCATATATAAGGCAATAAATCCCACTTATTAAACCTGACAGGGCATACCTGTGAAGTGAAAACCATTTCAGGTGACTACCTCTTGAAGCTCATCAAGAGAATGCCAAGAGTGTGCAAAGCAGTAATCAAAGAAAAAGGTGGCTACTTTGAAAAACCTAGAATATAACATATTTTCAGTTGTTTCACACTTTTTTGTTATGTATATAATTCCACATGTGTTAATTCATAGTTTTGATGCCTTCAGTGTAAATCTACAATTTTCATAGTCATGAAAATAAAGAAAACTCTTTGAATGAGAAGGTGTGTCCAAACTTTTGGTCTGTACTGTATATATATATATATATATATATATATATATATATACACACTACAGAGGACAGTATACTACTACAGAGGGATCTGGATAGATTGGAGGCTTGGGCAGATAAGTGGCAGATGAGGTTTAACACTGACAAATGTAAGGTTATACACATGGGAAGGAATAATGCAAGTCACCTGTACATACTAGATGGTAAAACACTCAGTAACACTGACATGGAAAAGGACCTAGGAATTTTAATAAATAGCAAACTAAGCTGCATAAACCAGTGTCCGGCAGCTGCTGCCAAGACCAATAAGATAATGGGTTGCATCAAAAGGGGCATAGATGCCCGTGATAAGAACATAGTCCTACCACTTTACAAATCGCCAGTCAGACCACACATGGAGTACTGTGTGCAGTTCTGGGCTCCTGTGAACAAGGCAGACATAGCAGAGCTGGAGAGGATCCAGAGGAGGGCAACTAAAGTAATGACTGGAATGGGGCAAGTGAGACTATGGAACTCTCTGCCTGAGAAGGTGGTGATGGTGAGTACAATAAAAGAATTCAAGAGGGGCCTGGATGTATTTCTGGAGCGTAATAATATTGCAGGTTATAGCTACTAGAGAGGGGTCGTTGATCCAGGGAGTTATTCTGATTGCCTGTTTGGAGTTGGGAAATAATTTTTTATTCCCCTAAAGTGGTGAAAATTGGCTTCTACCTCACAGTTTTTTTTTTTGCCTTCCTCTGGATCAACTTGCAGGATGACAGGCCGAACTGGATGGACAGATGTATTTTTTCGGCCTTATGTACTATGTTACTATGTTAATCCATTATATATTGGTTTAGTTAGGATTAATAATAGTTCTGTAGACTTTAGGGTTATGGACTTAGTAGTTAAGTTGATGCTTTTTATGTAGATTAATTACTTTATATTGTTCATGTTTTATATTACTGTTGTGTGTTGTACGTTCTTTGTTGACAGTTTCATAGTTTTTACACAATTTTTTAGATAAATATTAATATGGTTTTGTGCACTTTATTTTTTAGTCTAAGAAAATTTTTATATTTTGGATGCTCATTACATCCAATATTAAACAGTATGCCTCATTCAGATACTTTACGGAAATCAGTACACCAGTAACATCAGCTAGCTGTAAAAAAAACTTTACGTGGAATTAATTAGGGTCTGTGTTTTTGGACTGAGTACCCAGACAGATATAGCGGCACAGGTCACTCCTGTACTCCATCAAGCCTTTTTAATAAAGTTTGGATTAAAAATGCTGTTCTTTTCAAGTGTGGACAGGAGATGTGAAAACTGAACCTGCAGAGAAATGAGCATGGTCTAAAGAGTGGTGATATACTAATATTTTTGTTACACTGCTTGAAGCGAACGCAAAGTGGGGGGCTTTAGGTTATGCAATATCTGAAGTCTGAATAACAATTAGAGGTTGAACTTGTTTATAATTGTTTTCTTGAATAAAATCTGCCTGTGGTGAAGACTAAACTGACACCTGTATGTGAGTGGCGACATTTTTTAAATTAAAACATCAACAGAATATATTTACCCTCCTGGTGGGGGGTGGTCACCACCTCATCTTCCTCCTCCTCATCCTCCTGGACATTATCTGCCTCCGGTGGGCTATGGGCCTGATGCCCTGATGGTCCTGCCTGCTCCTCTTCCTGCTCCTCATCCTCCATCATCTCCTCTTCCACCACCTTCTTCTTATTGGATCGCTTAGCGCGCACTTTAGGAAGAGGCACACCTGTAATGAACAAATTTTTCAAAAATTCCAAGATAAACAAGCAAAGCAAAAAAAAAAAACAGTACACAAATTAATCTATGGTAGGATCTGGATGGCATAATGATTACCCCTATGTTTGATTTCACATGATTTGGTGTTAGATGAAACTATGAAAGAAGTCTTTCAGATGGTTTACAGTTGAGTATGTTAATAGCTAGGATGAGGTAGCGGGGGGTATTGGTTCGCAAGGTACTGTTGCAGGGTTATTGAAATGAGGTGGACCAAGTCTACTGTTTTGACATTGGATAAGGGTTTACATCATATATCTGTATCTTGCTGCGAGTGTTTGTATATATTGTAAAGGGATAATCAGCTACCTGTCCCAACATTTACTAAATCCGTGCTGGAGAACTTTTAGGCAGAAGAGAAACCCAACTAAATTATTTATTGCAAATTTCCAACGTTCCCATTGTACCTGAATACCAGTATAGTCTGTCTTCCACACAATTATCATTTTGCTGTAACAGCCTGCCTACATTCAATATGCCTGCGAAGCTGTATGGTAGGAAATGTCTAAAGCCAATTAGTACGCCTTAGACCTTTTCAAGGGTATGCAGCCCACAGAGAGGGCTCTGAGTGCCGCCTCTAGCACCCGTCCCATCGGTTCGACACCACTGAACTAGGTTATCAGTTGTAAAGGGATATAAATACTTATTTGCACAACTGAACACATAAATAACAATAGGTGGGTGATAGAAAATTAATGTAAGCATCGTACCTGGACAGTTTTTGTCTCTGACCTCTTTGATGAGATCCATCCTGTGGCACTTTAGGTCGGACCATTTTTTTAACATTGCATTTTTGGAATGAACCTTTCCATGCAAATGCCACAGCCGGCGTGCTTCTCTCCGTACTATAGCCTGTTTCTCTAAACGGCATTTTATATCATCGTATCCCTTCTCCAACATAGTCTGCAAGATAACAATGAAAGGATGTAATCCCAAAGTTGTAAAATACAATTATTAGTAATTATAGTCATGTCAACCATCAAAAACAAAATTTAATATCAAAACGGTAAAAGAGTAAATATTTATATAGTTCCCTATGGAACTATATGAAAGTAAAATAAAAAAACAAAACATTTATATTCAAGGCAACTATAAGAACTAAACTCCACAGTGGCCGCCCCTTTAACAGTGACTTTGACAGTGTACTCCCCTTTAACAGTGACTAGAACTGTGGCCTCTCCTTTAACAGTGACTAGAAGTGTGGCCCCCCTTTTAACAGTGACTAGAACTGTGGCCGCCCCTTTAAGAGTGACTTGAATAGTGGCCTCCCCTTTAACAGTGACTAGAACTGTGGCCGCCCCTTTAACAGTGACTTGAATAGTGACCGCCCCTTTAACAGTGACTTGAACTGTGGCCGCCCCTTTAAGAGTGACTTGAATAGTGGCCTCCCCTTTAACAGTGACTAGAACTGTGGACGCCCCTTTAAGAGTGACTTGCATAGTGACCGCCCCTTTAACAGTGACTTGAACTGTGGCCGCCCCTTTAAGAGTGACTTGAATAGTGGCCTCCCCTTTAACAGTCACTAGAACTGTGGCCGCCCCTTTAAGAGTGACTTGAATAGTGACCGCCCCTTTAACAGTGACTAGAACTGTGGCCACCCCTTTAACAGTGACTTGAATAGTGACCGCCCCTTTAACAGTGACTAGAACTGTGGCCGCCCCTTTAACAGTTACTTGAATAGTGACCGCCCCTTTAACAGTGACTTGAACTGTGGCCGCCCCTTTAAGAGTGACTTGAATAGTGGCTGCCTCTTTAAGAGTGACTTGAATAGTGACCGCCCCTTAAAGAGTGACTTGAATAGTGACCGCCCCTTTAACAGTGACTTAAACTGTGGCCTCCCCTTTAACAGTGACTAGAACTGTGGCCGCCTCTTTAAGAGTGACTTGAATAGTGACCGCCCCTTTAACAGTGACTTGAACTGTGGCCGCCCCTTTGACAGTGACTTGAATAGTGGCCTCCCCTTTAACAGTGACTAGAACTGTGGCCGCCCTTTAAGAGTGACTTGAATAGTGGCCTAACCTTTAAGAGTGACTTGAATAGTGATCGCCCCTTAAAGAGTGACTTGAATAGTGGCTGCCCCTGTAACAGTAACTTAAACTGTGGCCTCCCCTTTAACAGTGACTAGAACTTGAATAGTGACCGCCCCTTTAACAGTGACTTGAACTGTGGCCTCCCCTTTAACAGTGACTAGAAATGTGGCCGCCCCTTTAAGAGTGACTTGAATAGTGACCGCCCCTTTAACAGTGACTTTAACTGTGGCCACCCCTTTAAGAGTGACTTAAATAGTGGCCTCCCCTTTAACAGTGACTAGAACTGTGGCTGCCCCTTTAAGAGTGACTTGAATAGTGACCGCCCATTTAAAAGTGACTAGAACTGTGGCCGCCCCTTTAACAATGACTAGAACTGTGGCCTCCCCTTTAACAGTGACTAGAACTGTGGCCGCCCCTTTAACAATGACTAGAACTGTGGCCTCCCCTTTAACAGTGACTAGAACTGTGGCCGCCCCTTTAACAGTGACTTGAATAGTGGCCTCCCCTTTAACAGCCACTAGAACTGTGGCCGCCCCTTTAAGAGTGACTTGAATAGTGACCGCTCCTTTAACAGTGACTTGAACTGTGGCCTCCCCTTTAACAGTGACTAGAACTGTGGCCGCCCCTTTAAGAGTGACTTGAATAGTGACCGCCCCTTTAACAGTGACTAGAACTGTGGCCGCCCCTTTAAGAGTGACTTGAATAGTGACCGCCCCTTTAACGGTGACTACAAATGTGGCCGCCCCTTTAAGAGTGACTTGAATAGTGACCGCCCCTTTAACAGTGACTAGAACTGTGGCCTCCCCTTTAACAGTGACTAGAACTGTGGCCGCCCCTTTAAGAGTGACTTGAATAGTGACCGCCCCTTTAACAGTGACTTGAACTGTGGCCGCCCCTTTAAGAGTGACTTGAATAGTGACCGCCCTTTTAACAGTGACTTGAATAGTGGCCTCCCCTTTAACAGTGACCAGAACTGTGGCCGCCCCTTTAAGAGTGACTAGAACTGTGGCCGCCCCTTTAAGAGTGACTTGAATAGTGACTGCCCCTTTAACAGTGACTTGAACTGTGGAGGCCCCTTTAAGAGTGACTTGAATAGTGGCCTCCCCTTTAACAGTGACTAGAACTGTGGCCGCCCCTTTAAGAGTGACTTGAATAGTGGCCTCCCTTTTAACAGTGACTAGAACTGTGGCCGCCCCTTTAAGAGTGACTTGAATAGTGACCGCCCCTTTAACAGTGACTAGAACTGTGGCCGTCCCTTTAAGAGTGACTTGAATAGTGAGCCGCACCTTTAACAGTGACTTGAACTGTGGCCGCCCCTTTAAGAGTGACTTGAATAGTGGCCTCCCCTTTAACAGTCACTAGAACTGTGGCCGCCCCTTTAAGAGTGACTTGAATAGTGACCGCCCCTTTAACAGTGACTAGAACTGTGGCTGCCCCTTTAAGAGTGACTTGAATAGTGACCGCCCCTTTAACAGTGACTTGAACTGTGGCCGCCCCTTTAAGAGTGACTTGAATAGTGACCGCCCCTTTAACAGTGACCAGAACTGTGGCCGCCCCTTTAAGAGTGACTAGAACTGTGGCCGCCCCTTTAACAGTGACTTAAACTATGGCCTCCCCTATAACAGTGACTAGAACTGTGGCCGCCCCTTTAAGAGTGACTTGAATAGTGACCGCCCCTTTAACAGTGACTTGAACTGTGGCCGCCCCTTTAAGAGTGACTTGAATAGTGGCCTCCCCTTTAACAGTGACCAGAACTGTGGCCGCCCCTTTAAGAGTGACTAGAACTGTGGCCGCCCCTTTAACAGTGACTTAAACTGTGGCCTCCCCTATAACAGTGACTAGAACTGTGGCCGCCCCTTTAACAGTGACCTAAAATATGGCCTCCACTATAACAGTGACTAGAACTGTGGCCGCCCCTTTAAGAGTGACTTGAATAGTGACCGCCCCTTTAACAGTGACTTGAACTGTGGCCACCCCTTTAAGAGTGACTTGAATAGTGGCCTCCCCTTTAACAGTGACCAGAACTGTGGCCGCCCCTTTAAGAGTGACTAGAACTGTGGCCGCCCCTTTAACAGTGACTTAAACTGTGGCCTCCCGTATAACAGTGACTAAAACTGTGGCCGCCCCTTTAACAGTGACTTAAACTATGGCCTCCCCTATAACAGTGACTAGAACTGTGGCCGCCCCTTTAAGAGTGACTTGAATAGTGACCGCCCCTTTAACAGTGACTTGAACTGTGGCCGCCCCTTTAAGAGTGACTTGAATAGTGGCCTCCCCTTTAACAGTGACCAGAACTGTGGCCGCCCCTTTAAGAGTGACTAGAACTGTGGCCGCCCCTTTAACAGTGACTTAAACTGTGGCCTCCCCTATAACAGTGACTAGAACTGTGGCCGCCCCTTTAACAGTGACTTAAACTGTGGCCTCCCCTATAACAGTGACTAGAACTGTGGCCTCCCCTATAACAGTGACTTAAACTGTGGCCTCCCCTATAACAGTGACTAGAACTGTGGCCTCCCCTATAACAGTGACTAGAACTGTGGCCGCCCCTTTAAGAGTGACTTGAATAGTGACCGCCCCTTTAACAGTGACTTGAACTGTGGCTG
Organism: Bufo gargarizans; assembly: GCF_014858855.1. Classification (NCBI taxonomy): domain Eukaryota; kingdom Metazoa; phylum Chordata; class Amphibia; order Anura; family Bufonidae; genus Bufo; species Bufo gargarizans. Next base: position 219,725,580 of record NC_058081.1, on the reverse strand, counting down.
CCCCTTTAAGAGTGACTTGAATAGTGGCCTCCCCTTTAACAGTGACCAGAACTGTGGCCGCCCCTTTAAGAGTGACTAGAACTGTGGCCGCCCCTTTAACAGTGACTTAAACTGTGGCCTCCCCTATAACAGTGACTAGAACTGTGGCCTCCCCTATAACAGTGACTAGAACTATGGCCGCCCCTTTAAGAGTGACTAGAACTGTGGCCTCCCCTATAACAGTGACTTAAACTGTGGCCTTCCCTATAACAGTGACTAGAACTGTGGCCTCCCCTATAACAGTGACTAGAACTGTGGCCGCCCCTTTAAGAGTGACTTGAATAGTGACCGCCCCTTTAACAGTGACTTGAACTGTGGCCGCCCCTTTAAGAGTGACTTGAATAGTGGCCTCCCCTTTAACAGTGACCAGAACTGTGGCCGCCCCTTTAAGAGTGACTAGAACTGTGGCCGCCCCTTTAACAGTGACTTAAACTGTGGCCTCCCCTATAACAGTGACTAGAACTGTGGCCGCCCCTTTAACAGTGACTTAAACTGTGGCCTCCCCTATAACAGTGACTAGAACTGTGGCCGCCCCTTTAAGAGTGACTAGAACTGTGGCCTCCCCTATAACAGTGACTAGAACTGTGGCCTCCCCTATAACAGTGACTAGAACTGTGGCCTCCCCTATAACAGTGACTAGAACTGTGGCCTCCCCTATAACAGTGACTAGAACTGTGGCCTCCCCTATAACAGTGACTAGAACTGTGGCCTCCCCTATAACAGTGACTAGAACTGTGGCCTCCCCTATAACAGTGACCAGAACTGTGGCCGCCCCTTTAACAGTGACTAGAACTGTGGCCGCCCCTTTAACAGTGACTAGAACTGTGGCCTCCCCTATAACAGTGACTAGAACTGTGGCCTCCCCTATAACAGTGACTAGAACTGTGGCCTCCCCTATAACAGTGACTAGAACTGTGGCCTCCCCTATAACAGTGACTAGATCTGTGGCCTGCCCTATAACAGTGACTAGAACTGTGGCCGCCCTTTAACAGTGACTAGAACTGTGGCCTCCCCTATAACAGTGACTAGAACTGTGGCCTCCCCTATAACAGTGACTAGAACTGTGGCCTCCCCTATAACAGTGACTAGAACTGTGGCCTCCCCTATAACAGTGACTAGAACTGTGGCCTCCCCTATAACAGTGACTAGACTGTGGCCTCCCCTATAACAGTGACTAGAACTGTGGCCGCCCCCTATAACAGTGACTAGAACTGTGCCGCCTCCCCTTATACAGTGACTAGACCTGTGGCCTCCCCTATAACAGTGACTAGAACTGTGCCTCCCCTATAACAGTGACCTAGAACTGTTGGCCTCCCCTATAACAGTGACTTAGAACTGATGGCCTCCCCTATAACAGTGACTAGATCCTGTGGCCTCCCCTATAACAGTGACTCGAAACTGTGGCCGCCCCCTATAACAGTGACTAGACACTGTGGCCTCCCCTTATAACAGTGCCTAGGAAACCTTGTGGCCTCCCCTATAACAGTGACTAGAACTGTGGCCATCCCCTATAACAGTGACTAGAACTGTGGCCGTCCCCTATAACAGTGACTAGAACTGTGGCCTCCCCTATAACAGTGACTAGAACTGTGGCCGCCCTTAAGTGAAACCTGGCCTCCCATAACAGTGAATAGAACTGTGGCACCCTATAACAGTGGACAGAACCTGGGCCTCCCCTATACCAGTGACTAGAACTGTGGCCATCCCCTATAAACAGCTGACTAGAACTGTGGCCTCCCCTATAACAGTGACTAGAACTGTGGCCTCCCCTATAACAGTGACTAGAACTGTGGCCTCCCCTATAACAGTGACTAGAACTGTGGCCTCCCCTATAACAGTGACTAGAACTGTGGCCTCCCCTATAACAGTGACTAGAACTGTGGCCTCCCCTATAACAGTGACTAGAACTGTGGCCTCCCCTATAACAGTGACTAGAACTGTGGCCTCCCCTATAACAGTGACTAGAACTGTGGCCTCCCCTTATAACAGTGACTAGAACTGTGGCCTCCCCTATAACAGTGACTAGAACTGTGGCCTCCCCTATAACAGTGACTAGAACTGTGGCCGCCCCTATAACAGTGACTAGAACTGTGGCCTCCCCTATAACAGTGACTAGAACTGTGGCCTCCCCTATACAGTGACTAGAACTGTGGCCTCCCCTTAACAGTGACTAGAACTGTGGCCTCCCCTATAACAGTGACTAGAACTGTGGCCTCCCCTTAACAGTGACTAGAACTGTGGCCTCCCCTATAACAGTGACTAGAACTGTGGCCTCCCCTATAACAGTGACTAGAACTGTGGGCCTCCCCTATAACAGTGACTAGAACTGTGGCCTCCCCTATAACAGTGACTAGAACTGTGGCCTCCCCTATAACAGTGACTAGAACTGTGGCCTCCCCTATAACAGTGACTAGAGAACTGTGGCCTCCCCTATAACAGTGGACTAGAACTGTGGCCTCCCCTATAACAGTGACTAGAACTGTTGGCCTCCCCTATAACAGTGACTAGAACTGTGGCATCCCCTATAACAGTGACTAGAACTGTGGCCCTCCCCTATAACAGTGACTAGAACTGTGGCCTCCCCTATAACAGTGACTAGAACTGTGGCCATCCACCTTAACAGTGACTAGAACTGTGGCCTCCCCTATAACAGTGACTAGAACTGTGGCCTCCCCTATAACAGTGACTAGAACTGTGGCCGCCCCTATAACAGTGACTAGAAACTGTGGCCTCCCCTATAACAGTGACTAGAATCTGTGGCCTCCCCTATAACAGTGACTAGAACTGTGGCCTCCCCTATAACAGTGACTAGAAACTGTGGCCCTCCCCTATAACAGTGACTAGAACTGTTGGCCTCCCCTATACAGTGACTAGAACTGTGGCCTCCCCTATAACAGTGACTAGAACTGTGGCCTCCCCTATAACAGTGACTAGAACTGTGGCCTCCCCTATAACAGTGACTAGAACTGTGGCCTGCCCCTATAACAGTGACTAGAACTGTGGCCTCCCCCTATAACAGTGACTAGAACTGTGGCCTCCCCTATAACAGTGACTAGAACTGTGGCCTCCCCTATAACAGTGACTAGAACTGTGGCCTCCCCTATAACAGTGACTAGAACTGTGGCCTCCCCTATAACAGTGACTAGAACTGTGGCCTCCCCTATAACAGTGACTAGAACTGTGGCCTCCCCTATAACAGTGACTATAACTGTGGCCTCTCCCTCTATACAGTGACTAGAACTGTGGCCTCCCCTATAACAGTGACTAGAACTGTGGCCTCCCCTATAACAGTGACTAGAACTGTGGCCTCCCCTATAACAGTGACTAGAACTGTGGCCTCCCCTATAACAGTGACTAGAACTGTGGCCTCCCCTATAACAGTGACTAGAACTGTGGCCTCCCCTATAACAGTGACTAGAACTGTGGCCTCCCCTATAACAGTGACTAGAACTGTGGCCTCCCCTATAACAGTGACTAGAACTGTGGCCTCCCCTATAACAGTGACTAGAACTGTTGCCTCCCCTATAACAGTGACTAGAACTGTGGCCCTCCCCTATAACAGTGACTAGAACTGTGGCCTCCCCTTAACAGTGACTAGAACTGTGGCCTCCCTATACAGTGACTAGAACTGTGGCCTCCCCTATAACAGTGACTAGAACTGTGGCCGTCCCTATAACAGGGAACCAGACTGTGGCCTATCCCCCATAAGCAGTGACTAGAACTGTGGCCGCCCCTTTAACAGTGACTAGAACTGTGGCCTCCCCTATAACAGTGACTAGAACTGTGGCCGCCCCTATAACAGTGACTAGAACTGTGGCCTCCCCTATAACAGTGACTAGAACTGTGGCCTCCCCTATAACATTGACTAGAACTGTGGCCTCCCCTATAACAGTGACTAGAACTGTGGCCTCCCCTATAACAGTGACTAGAACTGTGGCCATCCCCTATAACAGTGACTAGAACTGTGGCCTCCCCTATAACAGTGACTAGAACTGTGGCCTCCCCTATAACAGTGACTAGAAACTGTGGCCTCCCTATAACAGTGACTAGAACTGTGGCCGCCCCTATAACAGTGACTAAACTGTGGCCTCCCCTATAACAGTGACTAGAACTGTGGCCTCCCCTATAACAGTGACTAGAACTGTGGCCTCCCCTATAACAGTGACTAGAACTGTGGCCTCCCCTATAACAGTGACTAGAACTGTGGCCTCCCCTATAACAGTGACTAGACTGTGGCCTCCCCTATAACAGTGACTAGAACTGTGGCCTCCCCTTATAACAGTGACTAGAACTGTGGCCTCCCCTATAACAGTGACTAGAACTGTGGCCTCCCCTATAACAGTGACTAGAACTGTGGCCTCCCCTATAACAGTGACTAGAACTGTGGCCTCCCCTATAACAGTGACTAGAACTGTGGCCTCCCCTATAACAGTGACTAGAACTGTGGCCTCCCCTATAACAGTGACTAGAACTGTGGCCTCCCCTATAACAGTGACTAGAACTGTGGCCTCCCCTATAACAGTGACTAGAACTGTGGCCTCCCTATAACAGTGACTAGAACTGTGGCCTCCCCTATAACAGTGACTAGAACTGTGGCCTCCCCTATAACAGTGACTAGAACTGTGGCCTCCCCTATAACAGTGACTAGAACTGTGGCCTCCCTATAACGTGACTAGAACTGGTGGCCTCCCCTATAACAGTGACTAGAACTGTGGCCTCCCTATAACAGTGAACTAGAACTGTGGCCTCCCCTATAACAGTGACTAGAACTGTGGCCTCCCCTATAACAGTGACTAGAACTGTGGCCTCCCCTATAACAGTGACTAGAACTGTGGCCTCCCCTATAACAGTGACTAGAACTGTGGCCTCCCCTATAACAGTGACTAGAACTGTGGCCTCCCCTATAACAGTGACTAGAACTGTGGCCTCCCCTATAACAGTGACTAGAACTGTGGCCTCCCCTATAACAGTGACTAGAACTGTGGCCTCCCCTATAACAGTGATAGAACTGTGGCCTCCCCTATAACAGTGACTAGAACTGTGGCCTCCCCTATAACAGTGACTAGAACTGTGGCCTCCCCTATAACAGTGACTAGAACTGTGGCCCTCCCCTATTAACAGTGGACTAGAACTGTGGCCTCCCCTATAACAGTGACTAGAAACTGTGGCCTCCCCTATAACAGTGACTAGAACTGTGGCCTCCCCTATAACAGTGACTAGAACTGTGGCCTCCCTATAACAGTGACTAGAACTGTGGCCTCCCCTAAACAGTGACTAGAACTGTGGCCTCCCCTATAACAGTGACTAGAACTGTGGCCTCCCTATAACAGTGACTAGAACTGTGGCCGCCCCTTATACAGTGACTAGAACTGTGGCCTCCCCTATAACAGACTATAACTGTGGCCTCCCCTATAACAGTGACTAGAACTGTGGCCTCCCCTATAACAGTGACTAGAACTGTGGCCTCCCCTATAACAGTGACTAGAACGTGGCCTCCCCTATAACAGTGACTAGAACTGTGGCCCCCCTAACAGTGACTAGAACTGTGGCCTCCCTAAACAGTGACTAGAACTGTGGCCTCCCCTATAACAGTGACTAGAACTGTGGCCTCCCCTATAACAGTGACTAGAACTGTGGCCTCCCCTATAACAGTGACTAGAACTGTGGCCTCCCCTATAACAGTGACTAGAACTGTGGCCTCCCCTATAACAGTGACTAGAACTGTGGCCTCCCCTATAACAGTGACTAGAACTGTGGCCTCCCCTATAACAGTGACTAGAACTGTGGCCTCCCCTATAACAGTGACTAGAACTGTGGCCTCCCCTTATAACAGTGACTAGAACTGTGGCCTCCCCTATAACAGTGACTAGAACTGTGGCCTCCCCTTATAACAGTGACTAGAACTGTGGCCTCCCCTATAACAGTGACTAGAACTGTGGCCTCCCCTATAACAGTGACTAGAACTGTGGCCTCCCCTATAACAGTGACTAGAACTGTGGCCTCCCCTTATAACAGTGACTAGAACTGTGGCCTCCCCTATAACAGTGACTAGAACTGTGGCCTCCCCTATAACAGTGACTAGAACTGTGGCCTCCCCTATAACAGTGACTAGAACTGTGGCCTCCCCTATAACAGTGACTAGAACTGTGGCCTCCCCTAGAACAGTGACTAGAACTGTGGCCTCCCCTATAACAGTGACTAGAACTGTGGCCTCCCCTATAACAGTGACTAGAACTGTGGCCTCCCCTATAACAGTGACTAGAACTGTGGCCTCCCCTATAACAGTGACTAGAACTGTGGCCTCCCCTATAACAGTGACTAGAACTGTGGCCTCCCCTATAACAGTGACTAGAACTGTGGCCTCCCCTATAACAGTGACTAGAACTGTGGCCTCCCCTATAACAGTGACTAGAACTGTGGCCTCCCCCTATCACAGTGACTAGAACTGTGGCCTCCCCTATAACAGTGACTAGAACTGTGGCCCTCCCTTATAACAGTGACTAGAACTGTGGCCTCCCCTATAACAGTGACTAGAACTTGGCCCTTTAACAGGACTAGAACTGGGCCTCCCCTATAACATGACTAGAACTGTGGCCTCCCCTATAACAGTGACTAGAACTGTGGCCTCCCCTATAACAGTGACTAGACTGTGGCCTCCCCTATACAGTGACTAGAACTGTGGCCTCCCCTATAACAGTGACTAGAACTGTGGCCGCCCCTTTAACAGTGACTAGAACTGTGGCCTCCCCTATAACAGTGACTAGAACTGTGGCCTCCCCTATAACAGTGACTAGAACTGTGGCCTCCCCTATAACAGTGACTAGAACTGTGGCCTCCCCTTATAACAGTGACTAGAACTGTGGCCTCCCCCTATAACAGTGACTAGAACTGTGGCCTCACCTATAACAGTGACTCGAACTGTGGCCTCCCCTATAACAGTGACTAGAACTGTGGGCCTCCCCCTATAACAGGACTAGAACTGTGGCCTCCCCTATACAGTGACTAGAACTGTGGCCTCCCCTATAACAGTGACTAGAACTGTGGCCTCCCCCTATAACAGTGACTAGAACTGTGGCCTCCCCTATAACAGTGACTAGAACTGTGGCCTCCCCTATAACAGTGACTAGAACTGTGGCCGCCCCTATAACAGTGACTAGAACTGTGGCCTCCCCTATAACAGTGACTAGAACTGTGGCCTCCCCTATAACAGTGACTAGAACTGTGGCCTCCCCTATAACAGTGACTAGAAACTGTGGCCTCCCCTATAACAGTGACTAGAACTGTGGCCTCCCCTATAACAGTGACTAGAACTGTGGCCTCCCCTATAACAGTGACTAGAACTGTGGCCTCCCCTATAACAGTGACTAGAACTGTGGCCTCCCCTATAACAGTGACTAGAACTGTGGCCTCCCCTATAACAGTGACATACTTTTTTCGGTAGAATTACTTACAGTGATCAAAGCTTCCAGCTCTTCTTGATTGAAATTGCTCTTTGCCATTTTCAAATAAACTTTTCAAAATCTCTGTCTCTAATCGGTCTCTCTCCACTCCCCTTGCGATCCAAAGACAGGCACGCACGTGCATACTCACGTACGTACGGACGCACAAACACGATTATTTAAATGACGTATTATCGCGATAACAAACCAAACATGGTAGACTGTATAAGTTGAAATCGCAATTCGATTAATTCAAGTTATAATAATCGAATTGCGATTTCAACTTGGACCTGGTTTACTATGGTTGGCTTGGTAGAATTAGCGAATATGACGAATGTAAAGGGAGTCTGTCACCTCCATATGAAGATAAATCGGTCAGCACTCGCTTGAATGCACGCCGCGCGGGACCAGGACCAGTTTCCACGTGCAATGGAGTAAAGGATCCCAGCAGACGTGACTTGATGCTTGTAACGAATTTATTGACAAAGTAACAATATGTCCTGTATGCGAGGACGCGTTTCGGCTATGGTAGCCTTTTTCAACAAGTAAATGTCCATCACAAAACACAGGTTTATATACACCTATAATGCCAGGGATAAGGAACCTCCCAGTGACATCAGACCCCGGAAGGGGTGGTACATGGAAAGTAGCAAAAAAGTAACAAAACAAAAAAAAGAAACCATGTAGCGGCAATGTATCAAGACACTTAAATTGTATTATATGTTATAGATACCATCTCAGATGAGAGATCCTTCATTGAGTAGACGATGTCTAAAAAATAATAATGATATATATTAGATCACCAAATTAAACAGGAATGATGCATTAGTTGACAAAGGATCTTAAATATGTGTGATTTCATAATCCCTGTTAAGACCTTTGGGGTGCAGGGTGTCTAGGGTATGGATCCAATAGGCCTCCCGACGTAGTAATAACTTCTTAATATCCCCTCCCCTTCTGGATATAACGACCCGTTCTATTACCTGGAATTTCAATCGGGCGATAGTGTGTTTATATTTTTCAAAATGGGAGGGAATTGGGAGCAATAAGTTCTTAGTCCTAATAGTGGACTTATGCTTTCCAATGCGATCTCTGATAGTTTGCATAGTCTCACCAATATATAGTAACCCACAAGGACATTTAATTAGATACACCACATTAGTAGACTCACAGGTGAAAAAAACGTCCACCGGATATGTTCGTCCAGTATGTGGGTGATAAATATTGGGTCCTTTAATTATATTTGAGCACTGGAAGCAATGCAGACAAGGGAACGTACCCTTGCGCCGGCTGTATACACAGTGTGGTCCTCAGAGTGCCTGATGAAGGGCGATTATTAAGCCTGAAACGTTGCAACTGACATACCACCTATTCCGGCTGAAATAACATGAAATAAAATCATTATCTTTTCACTACCTAAGGAGTGCTGTCCTAAATATTTGTGAGATTTATAGTTCTGGAGGTGGAGCTTTAGAACACAACCTGGACGTGCACCCACCCTTGCCATTTTATGAATAGAGTGCTGTGGCCCATTTTCCTGTAAGGACAAAGGTACCGTTACAATCCTGTATAGGTGTGCTACAGAGCCATGTAAGCACTGTATATGGCCATATGGAGGTGACAGACTCCTTTTAAAGTCCTCTGTCATCACAGAAAAGCCATGTGTATAGACCCTGTATGGTGGCAAAGTGAACCTACTGTTCCGTCTTGCCAAATTACATATCCGTACAACATGAATTCAAGAAAATGGCCTTGGGCATGGGCCCTGAAGCTGCAAGTTAGCATCTCAGCAATCATGACTGTGCCTTGCAAAAGGAATGCACCTTGAGGAGATCTTCGTCTTTTGGACATTTGATAAATATTGCTTTCTCAGTAGTTTAATACCTGCAGTATATACTTTGAAATTGCATCTATTTACAATTCACTGCAAAACTACAGACTGCTACAGCTGAGCGATTTTCTTTTCTCCAAAATCATGACAGTCCATGCATGTACAACAGACAGGATTCATTTTCTGCCCTGAAAGTTCAAGAATGACTTTCCCATGGTCTCTCTTTGGATAAGACTTTTCTGGTCTCCCAGAATTGGATACAGGTTCCATTTTTTACATTAAGTCAACGGCTCATGCATCACATTCAAGTGAATGGAAGAAGAAGCTGTTCTTACACTGCACCGTCACTATAAGCTAGGCGGCATGCATGTAATGAAGAGCAGCACTCGCAGGTCCACCAAAGCCTTTTCACACAGTTGGTTGATGGAGAGAACCCCCAACTGTCTGATATTGATAGCCTATCTTATGGTTTGGTCTTTAACCCCTTAAGGACCCATGACGTACATGTACGTCATTTCTTTGCGGGACTTAAAGACCCATAATGTACATGTACTTCATGGGGAGCTGCAGGAGCTGCACCCGCCCAATTCGCGGCAGGGGTCTGGCAGTCACTGATAGCCAGACCCCTGCTGCATGAGCCGGCGGGGGCACATGTGATGTCCGGCGGGGATTGGTGCTGCCATCGGTTCCCCATGCTGCTGTGACGGGGACCGATGGCATGGAAGGAAGCCTTCTGGTGGAGAGCCTGTGAGATCCAGACCCCTGGATTTCACCGGCTGGAGATCAGACCCCCAAAAGTTGAAGTCCCAAAGTGGGACAAAAAATAAAGTGAAAAATAAAGTTGAAAAAATAAAGTTTTTCCCCTAAAGATTTTTATTTTTCCCAAATAAAGTAACAATTTTTTTTTTTTTTTAATAGGGAAAAAAAGAAAAGTAGACATATTAGGTATCGTCGCGTCCATATCGACCGGCTCTATAAACATATCACATGACCTAACCCTTCAGATGAACACTGTAAAAATAAAAAAATTAAAACTGTGCTCAAAGTACAACACCAAGCGATCAAAAAGGTGTATGCCCGCCAAAATAGTACCAATCTAACTGTCACTTCATCCTGCAAAAAATTAGCCCCTACCTAAGACAATCGCCCAAAAAAAAAAAAAAAACTATGGCTCAGAATATGGAGACACTAAAACATAATTTTTTTGTTAAAAAAAATGCTGTTATTGTGTAAAACTTAAAAAACGGTATAAAAAAATCTATTTTTTGTCACCTTACATCACAAAAAGTGTAATAGCAAGCGATCAAAAAGTCATATGCACCCCAAAATAGTGCCAATCAAACCATCATCTCATCCCAAAAAATGGTACTCTACCTAAGATAATCGCCCAAAAACTGAAAAAACTATGGCTCTCAGACTATGGAGACACTAAAGCATGATATTTTTTGTTTCAAAAATGAAATCATTGTGTAAAACTTAAATAAAAAATAAAAAAAGTAGACATATTAGGTATCGCCACGTCTGTAACGGCCGGTTCTATAAAAGTACCACATGACCTAACCCCTCAGGTAAAAATCTGTAAAAAAAAGCAATTTTTTGTCACCTTACATCACAAAAAGTGTAATAGGAAGTGATCAAAAAGTATTACGCACCCCAAAATAGTGCCAATCAAACCGTCATCTCATCCCGCAAAAATCATACCCTACCTAAGATAATCGCCCAAAAACGGAAAAAAACTATGGCTCTCAGACTATGGAGACACTAAAGCATGATATTTTTTGTTTCAAAAATGAAATCATTGTGTAAAACTTAAATAAAAAAAAAAAAAGTAGACATATTAGGTATCGCCGCATCCGTAAGAACCTGCTCTATAAAAATATAACATGACCTAACCCCTCAGGTGAATGTTGTAAATAACAAAAAATTAAAAACGGTTCCTAAACAGCTATTTCTTGTTACCTTGCCTCACAAAAAGTGTAATATAGAGCAACCAAAAATCATATGTACCCTAAAATAGAACCAACAAAATTGCCATCTTATCCCGTAGTTTCCAAAATGGGGTCACTTTTTTGGAGTTTCTACTTTAGGGGTGCATCAGGGGGGCTTCAAATGGGACATGGTGTCAAAAAAGCAGTCCAGCTAAATCTGCCTTCTAAAAACCATATGGCGTTCCGTTCCTTCTGCGCAATGCCGTGTGCCCGTACAGCAGTTTACGACCACATATGGGGTGTTGCTGTAAACTACAGAATCAGGGCAATAAATTGTCACGAGGGTGTCAAGAGCCACGTCTGACTCCGTTATACCCGGGGTCAGGAAGTCGCAGCGGGTGGCTGCGCGCTCTATGTCTAAAGATCACGTTGTTTCTTAGTGATTGTTTTCTGTGTTTGCCTTGCTATCCTTTTTGTCTCACTCAGGGATCCGTAGCTTCTCCTCCTCAGCTGTTTCTTGTCTGCCACTCCCAACCTCCTTATATTCTCCTCTCACACTTCTCTAGTTGCCAGTTATAGAGCTTCCTGCCTGGACTTCTATACTGACCCACTGGAGCTGTGAATCCTGGTTGTTGTTCCAGAGTGCTACCCTCCGGATCCCTGTTGATCTTTTTGTTGTCTCCTGTTGTCGCCCACCTGGGATTATATGTTAAGTCTGTATTGTCTGTCCTCCCCTTGGTGTTTTCCTTTAGAGCTAGTGGTGCGGACTAGTGTTCCCACCGCCCTGTTCACTATCTAGGGCTCATCTTAGGGAAAGCCAGGGTTTTAGGCACGTGATCGGCGTACGGGTGAGGAACCCGTCTAGGGACGTCAGGGCAGCCAGGTGCCAGCCGCAAGGTGAGTCAGGGGTCACCACCTTCCCTCTCACTTGGGCAGGGCCTTCCTCTTTCCCTCCCTCTGTGTCACGTATGTGATAGTCACGCCGATCGCGATATTATAACTGGCCCTTATTTTTTGGGAGAAATTTTTTTTTTTTTTCTCTCTCTACTTAGAATCCAATATGGATCCTATTGCTGCTTTGGCAAAACAGCTTCAAGGCCTGTCTTTGGAGGTGGCAGGATTGAAGGCGTCTGTCCTCCAACAACAGCAGCAAATGCAGCAGACCGCAAGCCCAGCGGTTGCTATGGGTAACCAGGTTGTTACAGAACCCAAGGTTGTTCTTCCTGACAGATTTTCTGGGGGAAGGGACAAATTTGTGACGTTCCGTGAGGCCTGCAAATTATATTTTAAGCTGCGCCCTTACTCCTCAGGTAATGAAGAACAGCGGGTGGGGATTGTTATTTCCCTGCTTCAGGGGGACCCGCAATCCTGGGCGTTCTCGTTACCCCCTGGTTCCCAGGCTCTCCGGTCAGTGGAGGGATTTTTTGGGGCTTTGGGTCTCATATATGATGACCCTGACCGAGTCGCCCTGGCTGAGTCGAAGTTACGGAGACTCCTACAGGGAGATCGGCCAGCAGAGGAATATTGCTCAGAGTTCCGTAGGTGGGCTACGGATACTCAGTGGAACGACCCGGCTCTCAGGAGTCAGTTCTGCTCTGGGTTATCTGAAAGGGTTAAGGATGCGCTGGCGCTGTATGAGACCCCCCTTTCCCTTGATGCTGTTATGTCCCTCTCTATCAGAATAGATAGACGTCTTAGGGAGAGATCGAAAATTCCTGAGCAATTGGTAACCTCTCCCAAGCAGCAGTTAGTCTGTACTGACTTAGATGAGCCTATGCAGCTAGGAGGAACTTCTCGTCAGGTCCGTCCTCCTGAGGTTCGCCGTAGGTGGGGGGCTTGTTTTTTCTGTGGGGGGAGGGGTCATTTCATTAATGTCTGTCCCTCCTTTCTCAAAAACAAAAGACTGTCGGAAAACTACTAACCCCAGGCTGTGCGGAGGATGTCAGCCGGGGGGTATATGTTTCCTCCATACGAACATCTCAATTTGTGTTGCCAGCGGTTATTGTTTTTGGTGTTAAGACGGAGTCTATTTCTTTTTTTCTAGACAGTGGAGCAGGGGTAAATTTGATAGATGCCCATTTTGCCCGCACTATGGGTTTGTCTCTCTGTACGCTGCAGAGACCTATTCCCATATTCGCTATTGATTCTGCTCCTCTGTCTCAGAGAAACCTCACTCACATTGTCCATAACTTACACCTTCGGGTAGGGGACCACCATAATGAGTGTCTTTCATGTTACGTTCTGGAGGGCCTTCCCTCTCCTGTGGTATTGGGTCTTCCCTGGTTGGTAGCGCACAATCCAGTGGTGGATTGGCAGGCCAGGGAGATATTGGAGTGGAGTGAGCATTGCAGAGAGAGTTGCTTAAATAACAATTGCTTAATCGCCTCCATAGCTTCCCTACCTACATTTATTTCGGACTTTGAGGACGTTTTTTCTGAAAAGGGTTGTCAGAAGCTACCACCTCATCGTCCTTATGATTGCCCGGTTAACCTGATTCCCGGTGCAAAATTACCCAAGTCCAGGTTGTATAATCTTTCGGGTCCCGAGAGACAAGCCATGAAAGATTATATCTCCGAGAGTCTGGCTAAGGGACACATCAGACCCTCTTCTTCACCCGTGGCTGCAGGGTTTTTCTTTGTTAAAAAGAGAGATGGGGGCCTGCATCCTTGCCTAGATTTCCGTGAGCTAAACCGGATAACCATCCGAGACCCATACCCTCTTCCTCTCATTCCTGACCTTTTTAATCAGATTGCGGGTGCTAGGTGGTTCTCCAAACTTGATCTTAGGGGGGCCTACAATCTGATTCGTATCAAGGAAGGGGATGAGTGGAAGACAGCTTTTAACACCCCTGAGGGGCATTATGAAAATTTAGTCATGCCTTTCGGTCTGACCAATGCCCCTGCTGTCTTCCAACATTTCGTTAATGATATTTTTAGTCATCTCATCGGCAGGTTTGTAGTCATATACCTAGATGATATCTTAATTTATTCGGCTGATCTGAAAACACATGAAGTACATGTCAGGCAAGTACTGCAGGTCCTACGGACGAATAAATTATATGCGAAAATTGAAAAATGTGTCTTCGCCGTTCAGGAAATACAGTTCCTGGGATATCTATTATCTGCTTCAGGTTTCCGTATGGATCCTAGGAAGGTCCAGGCAATTTTAGATTGGGATCTTCCTGAGAACCTTAAAGCTCTACAACGGTTTTTGGGTTTCGCAAATTTCTATAGAAAGTTCATTAAAAATTATTCAGTGATCGTTAAACCCCTTACTGACATGACTAGGAAGGGGACTGATTTTTCTAAATGGTCTGACGCCGCTAAAATTGCATTTTCCTCTCTAAAAGAGAGATTTACCTTGGCACCTAATTCAACCTGATGTCTCCCAGCCTTTTATTGTTGAAGTAGATGCGTTAGAGGTGGGAGTGGGGGCTGTATTGTCTCAGGGTCCGTCTCCTGGCAAATGGCGTCCTTGCGCTTTCTTTTCCAAAAAGTTATCTACAGCAGAAAAGAACTATGATATTGGAAATAGGGAACTGTTGGCGATTAAACTGGCGTTTGAAGAGTGGCGTCACTTCTTAGAGGGAGCAATCCACCCCGTCACGGTGATTACGGATCACAAAAACCTTCTGTACCTAGAATCGGCTAAGCGTCTCACCCCTAGACAAGCTAGGTGGTCGCTATTCTTTACCAGATTTAACTTTGTAATCACCTATCGTCCTGGGGCAAAAAATACCAAGGCAGACGCATTATCTCGTAGTTTCCCTGGAGGGGGTAATGTTAGTGATCCGGTACCTATTTTACAAAGAGGAGTGGTTGTCTGTGCTGTACACTCTGTTCTAGAAGGAAAGGTGTTAGAGGCCCAGGGGGACGCCCCGGCCTCTTGCCCCTCAGAGAAATTGTTTGTACCGTTAAACCTGCGTCTTGAATTATTAAAGGAACATCATAATTCGGCACTTGCTGGGCACCCGGGTAGTAAAGCAACCTTGGAACTATTGTCTCGTCGTTTTTGGTGGCCAAGGTTGCGTCAGGATGTAATGGATTTCGTGTCTACTTGTTCTACTTGTGCACGCGCGAAAGTCTCTCATACACGTCCAGCAGGGTCTTTATTGCCACTTTTCATCCCCAATAGGCCATGGACACATCTGTCAATGGATTTCATCACTGACTTACCGTTGTCTGCGGGTAAAACAGTTATCTTAGTAGTAGTAGACAGGTTTAGCAAAATGGTACACTTTATTGCGCTACCTGCACTTCCTAATGCTAAGACTCTTGCTCAGGTGTTTATCAGTGAAATCGTGAAGCTTCACGGGGTCCCTTCCGATGTGGTTTCGGATCGGGGAACCCAGTTTATTTCTAAGTTTTGGAAAGCTTTTTGTTCCTGTTTGAGGATACACTTGTCCTTTTCCTCAGCTTTCCATCCTCAGTCGAATGGACAGACTGAGCGTACCAACCAAAACCTAGAAACATATTTAAGGTGTTTTGTGTCTGAAAACCAAGAGGTGTGGTCATCATATTTACCGTTAGCCGAGTTTGCCATAAATAATCGCTGTCAGGAATCCACTGGCAAGTCACCATTTCTTGGTGCATACGGTTTTCATCCCCAATTTTGTACTTTCAAAGAGGGGGGGTCTTCTGGGGTTCCCGAAGAGGAACGGTTTTCTTCATCTCTTTCATCGGTATGGCAGAAGGTGCAAGCTAACTTGAAAAATATGAGTGGTAAATATAAATGCATGGCCGATAAGAAACGGTCGCCAGGTCCGGACCTAGGAGTGAATGACTGTGTGGTTGTCTACTAGGAATATTAAGTTGAAGGTTCCCTCTTGGAAACTGGGCCCTAGGTTCATTGGTCCTTATAAAATAGTAGCCGTCATTAACCCTGTGGCTTTTCGCCTGGAGCTACCTCAGACTTTTAAGATCCATAACGTCTTCCATAAGTCGTTACTCAAGAAGTATGTTCCACCTCTAGAACCATCACCGCTGCCACCTCCTCCTGTTATTGTGGATGGTAATCTGGAGTTTCAAATATCCAGAATTGTTGATTCTCGTCGGGTCCGCTGCTCTCTTCAGTATCTGGTGCATTGGAGGGGTTACGGTCCCGAGGAAAGAATGTGGGTTCCAGCGTCAGAGGTAAACGCCAACAGGTTAATTCAGGCTTTCCATGCCTCTCATCCTGAGAGACCTGGTCCTGAGTGTCCGGAGGCCCCTTGTGAAAGGGGGGGTACTGTCACGAGGGTGTCAAGAGCCACGTCTGACTCCGTTATACCCGGGGTCAGGAAGTCGCAGCGGGTGGCTGCGCGCTCTATGTCTAAAGATCACGTTGTTTCTTAGTGATTGTTTTCTGTGTTTGCCTTGCTATCCTTTTTGTCTCACTCAGGGATCCGTAGCTTCTCCTCCTCAGCTGTTTCTTGTCTGCCACTCCCAACCTCCTTATATTCTCCTCTCACACTTCTCTAGTTGCCAGTTATAGAGCTTCCTGCCTGGACTTCTATACTGACCCACTGGAGCTGTGAATCATGGTTGTTGTTCCAGAGTGCTACCCTCCGGATCCCTGTTGGGCTTTTTGTTGTCTCCTGTTGTCGCCCACCTGGGATTATATGTTGAGTCTGTATTGTCTGTCCTCCCCTTGGTGTTTTCCTTTAGAGCTAGTGGTGCGGACTAGTGTTCCCACTGCCCTGTTCACTATCTAGGGCTCATCTTAGGGAAAGCCAGGGTTTTAGGCACGTGATCGGCGTACGGGTGAGGAACCCGTCTAGGGACGTCAGGGCAGCCAGGTGCCAGCCGCAAGGTGAGTCAGGGGTCACCACCTTCCATCTCACTTGGGCAGGGCCTTCCTCTTTCCCTCCCTCTGTGTCACGTATGTGATAGTCACGCCGATCGTGATATAAATATTGAGCTTTGTTTGGCTGTTAACCTTTGCTTTGTTAGCGGAAAAAAATGATTAAAATGAAAAATCTGCCAAAAAAGTGAAATTTTGAAATTTCATCTCTATTTTCCATTAATTCTTGTGGAACACCTAAAGGGTTAACAAAGTTTGGAAAATCTGTTTTGTATACCTTGAGGGGTGTAGTTTCTAAAATGGGGTCACTTTTTGGAGTTTCTACTCTAGGGGTGCATCAGGGGGGCTTTAAATGGGACATGGTGTCAAAAAAGCAGTCCAGCAAAATCTGCCTTTCAAAAACCATATGGCGTTCCTTTCCTTCTGCGCAATGCTGTGTGCCTGAACAGCAGTTTACGACCACATATGTTTTTTTTGTGTAAACTACAGAATCAGGGCAATAAATATTGAGCTTTGTTTGGCTGTTAACCCTTGCTTTGTTGGCGGAAAAAAATTATTAAAATTGAAAATCTGCCAAAAAAGTGAAATTTTTAAATGTAATCTCTATTTTCCATTGATTCTTTTGGAACACCTAAAGGGTTAACAAAGTTAGCAAAATCAGTTTTGTATACCTTGAGGGGTGTAGTTTCTAAAATGGGGTCACTTTTATGGAGTTTCTACTAGGGATCGACCGATATTGATTTTTTAGGGCCGATACCGATACCGATAATTTGTGAACTTTCAGGCCGATAATTTATACCGATATTCTGGGGGGGGGGGGGGGGCGCCAAATTCCCACAAATCTGCTGAAAATTAATGTTTATTGTTAATGTGTATTTTGTTTGTTTTTTTGTAAATCTTTCTTTTTCATTTATATTTAATATTTTGGTGTTTTTATTTTTGTAACTTTTTTTTTTTTTTTTTAACTTTTAGCCCCCTTAGGGACTAGAACCCCTAGAGATCTATCAGGGTGAATAGGAGCTCACACTGTCCCTGCTGCTGTGTGCTTTGTGCACACAGCAGCATGGAGCTTATCATGGCAGCCAGGGCTTCAATAGCGTCCTGGCTGCCATGGTAACCGATCGGAGCCCCAGCATTACACTGCTGGGGCTCCGATCGGAGGAGCAGGGGAGAGGGGATCCTGTGGGGGGGGGGGGGCGCACTGCGACTGGGGTCGGGGGGCGCACTGCGACTGGGGTGGGGGGGCCCTATGCGCCACCACTGCTTAATATTGGGGGGGAGGGGGGCGCACTGCGCCACCAATGCTTAATACTGGGGGGGGCTTGGGGGGGGAGGCGCACTGCGCCACCAATGCTTAATACTGGGGGGGGAGGGACATGGGAGGGCTTCAAATGGGACATGGTGTCAAAAAATCAGTCCAGCAAAATCTGCCTTCCAAAAACCGTATGGCATTCCTTTCCTTCTGCGCCCTGCCGTGTGCCTGTACAGCAGTTTACGACCACTTATGGTGTGTTTCTGTAAACTACAGAATCAGGGCCGTAAATATTAAGTTTTGCTGTTAACCCTTGTTTTGTAACAGAAAAAAATGTATTCAAATGTAAAATCTGCCAATAAAGTGAAATTTTGAAATTTTATCTCAATTTTCCATTCATTCTTGTGGAACACCTAAAGGGTTAACAAAGCTTGCAAAATCTGCTTTGCATACCTTGGGGGTGTAGTTTGTAAAATGGGGTCATTTATGGGTGGTTTTCTATGTAAACCTCACAAAGTGACTTCAGACCTGAACTGGTCCTGAAAAAGTGGGTTTTAGAAATTTTGTGAGGCTTACATAATAGAAACCACCCAAAAAAGACTCAATTTTAGACACTACACCGCTCAAGGTATTCAAAATAGATTTTACAAACTTTCTTAACCCTCTAGGTGTTCCACAAGAATTAAAGGAAAATGTAGATAAAATTCAGAATTTCACTTTTTGGGCAGATTTTCCATTTTAATCCATTATTTCCAGTAACAAAGCAAGTGTTAACAGCCAAACAAAACTCAATATTTATTACCCTGATTCTTTAGTTTATAGAAGACCCCCAATCAGACCTCAGATGAGACCCCCATGCCTCATTTCAGCCCCCAGCCATATGTACATAGCCCCCAGCCATATGTACTCAGCCCCCAGCCATATGTGAGCAGACCCCAGCCACAATTCAGCCTCAGATCACAAAAATAAAAAACCCACTTACCTCTCCTGCTCCTGTATGGCGCTGCTCCTCACATTGCGATCCTCTTCCTCCTGCTGTCAGCTGTGCTGTGAACTGGCGCGAGCCATAGTTTTTTTTTTGGGGGGGGGGCGATTGTCTTAGGTAGGATCTCATTTTCTGTGGGATGAGATAACAGTTTGATTAGTACAATTTTGCGGTGCGTATGACTTTTTGATTGCTTAGTAATTCACTTTTTGTGATGTATGGTGACAAAAAATTGCTTTTTTACACCGTTTTTATAAAAAAAAATTGCGTTCACCTCAGGAATTAGTTCATGCGGTATTTTTATACAGCAGGTTTTTACGGACGCGGCCATACATCATATTTTTTTTAATTTAAGTTTTACACAATAACAGCATTTTTAAAACAACATGTTTTAGTGTCTCCATAGTCTGAGAGCCATCTTTTTTAATTTTTTGGGCAATTGTCTTAGGTAGGGTATAATTTTTGTGGGATGAGATGACGGTTTGATTGGCACTATTTTGGGGTGCATATGACTTTTGATCGCTTGCTATTACATTTTTTGTGATGTAAGGTGACAAACTGAGGGGTTAGGTCATGTGATATTTTTTATAGAGCAGGTCATCATTATAGATGTGGCAATATGTACACATGTAAAAGTTTTCAGTTAAAATTATGTTTGCTTTAGGACCAAAACTCTCAGAAAAAAACACCCAAACATGGGGAGAAAATACAAACTTCATGCAGATGTTGTCCTTGGTCAGATTCGAACCCATTGTAGAAATACCTAGTCTTGTCCGCAAAACGGCCAAGAATAGGACATGTTATTATTTTTTTTGTCTGGGCTACGTAACGGAGCAACGGATGCTGACAGCACACTGGAGTGCTGTCCGCATCTTTTGCTGCCCCATTGAAGTGAATAGGTCTGCACCTGAGCCGCAAAAACTGTGGCTTGGATGCGGACCAGAACAACGGTTGTGTGCAAGAGGCCTAAGAAAAAACAAAATAAGACTCTTGCAGGTATGATACCTTTTAATGGCTAACAACAATAGAAGCAATGATGTTACATAGAAAACTTTCCAGGAAATTCAGGTCTCTTCGTCTGGCATAATATAATGAAGTGTCTGAAGAAACAGCACTATATATACAAAAAAGCAGAGACCTGGTGAAATTAATGAACATCAGAGAAACAACAGAATATCAAGAAGAATTTAGAGTCCTTAAAGTGAACCTGTCCCATAAAAAATACTATACAAAAAGATTGAGGACGCTCACCGTCTTATTGGAGCCCGGCCTACTGGCCACCCACCAGTCTCAAAGATTGTCACAAATATATAAAACAGAATAGCTGCCTCACAATATTTAGCAAGTATTTTTACTCAAAACATATATATATAAAAACATTTAATTGAACAATATATCATAAATCCCCCAAACTATATTCACAATAAGTTCATGAATTGATAAAACGGGTCCTTCTACAATGCGGAGCTCACGCATAAAAAAATAAAAAAATAAAAACATATAATAATGCGGTTGTTCACTGATATTTGGGCATGTGATTTGAGATTCAACAATATGTTTTTAGCAATAGTTTTATTTATAAAGTAATTCGTTCATCTGATGTGGACAAGCAATACGATGTCCGTAACTCTTTGTTGCAGTCTGTTCACATTAGTGCAGTTTGCGCATTAGTGCACATACATGTGTTGGAATTCAACTGCTAATCACAGTCAACTTGTTAGGTAGTTAGAATGATCCAAGCTTGCAGATTACAATATGTGGCCGTTATTATATAGTAATGTCCAGGGGCTGACTGGCAACTTTTGGCCCAGGGGGCAAGTAACACCCAGAGGCCCACTGAGCCAACCCCCCCCCCCCCCCAACTTTCGTCAGCCATGTAAATTAGAACACAGTAAAACAAAATAAACTAGGCATGCTCCGATATATCGGCCGCCGAAACACATCAGCCGAAAATAGCATTTTTGGTATAATGCCGAAAGTGTCATTTTCTGGCTGATACAGTGTTGCATCCGTGTATTCTCTCCTCCCCGCTGGGCGCTGCTCTGTGTCCCCCCCATGACACTTGATGACTTTTGCAGGAGAAACTGTATATTGTGTGGCACAGTGTAGGATATATGTGTATAACATAAACATATTTCATTTGAAAACTTACAGTTACTTGACCCTTGGGGATCTCGGACGCCACTTCCACGCTTTGGCCGGGGGCTCGGCGGAGCTGATGTTGTGTTTTATCCTAATGAGAAAGATTTCATAATAAGGATTTGGAGAAGGGGCAGAGGGGTCACAGAGCAGGGAGAGGCTGGGGCTGCTACTAGGGGGTCATACCATGGGGGAGTAATAAAGCCCACCATAATGCCCCACCCCCCCCAGTAGAAATAATTCTCCTTATAATAGACAGTGCACAAAATACCCCCTTGTAATATCCCCAGTTGAGCTAATGTCCCCATAGTGCCCCCTATAATGTGCCAGTAGCCAGATAGGGCCCCCCTATAATGTGCCAGTAGCCAGATAGGGCCCCCCTATAATGTGCCAGTAGCCACATAGGGCCCCCCTATAATGTGCCAGTAGCCACATAGGGCCCCCCTATAATGTGCCTGTAGCCATATGCCCCCCCATAATGTGCCAGTAGCCATAGGTCCCCTATAATCTGCCAGTAGCCATAGCCCCCCTATAATCTGCCAGTAGCCATAGTCCCCCCTATAATCTGCCAGTAGCCATAGCCCCCCCTATAATCTGCCAGTAGCCATAGCCCCCCTATAATCTGCCAGTAGCCATAGCCCCCCCTATAATCTGCCAGTAGCCATAGCCCCCCCTATAATCTGCCAGTAGCCATAGCCCCCCTATAATCTGCCAGTAGCCATAGCCCCCCCTATAATCTGCCAGTAGCCATAGCCCCCCCTATAATCTGCCAGTAGCCATAGCCCCCCCTGTAATCTGCCAGTAGCCATAGGTCCCCCATAATGTGCCAGTAGCCATAGGTCCCCTATAATCTGCCAGTAGCCATAGCCCCCCTATAATCTGCCAGTAGCCATAGCCCCCCCTATAATCTGCCAGTAGCCATAGCCCCCCCTATAATCTGCCAGTAGCCATAGCCCCCCTATAATCTGCCAGTAGCCATAGCCCCCCTATAATCTGCCAGTAGCCATAGCCCCCCCTATAATCTGCCAGTAGCCATAGCCCCCCCCTATAATCTGCCAGTAGCCATAGCCCCCCCTATAATCTGCCAGTAGCCATAGCCCCCCCTGTAATCTGCCAGTAGCCATAGGTCCCCCATAATGTGCCAGTAGCCATAGGTCCCCTATAATCTGCCAGTAGCCATAGCCCCCCTATAATCTGCCAGTAGCCATAGCCCCCCCTATAATCTGCCAGTAGCCATAGCCCCCCCTTATAATCTGCCAGTAGCCATAGCCCCCCTATAATCTGCCAGTAGCCATAGCCCCCCCCCTATAATCTGCCAGTAGCCATAGCCCCCCCTGTAATCTGCCAGTAGCCATAGGTCCCCCATAATGTGCCAGTAGCCATAGGTCCCCCATAATGTGCCAGTAGCCATAGGTCCCCCATAATGTGCCAGTAGCCATAGGCCCCCCCTATAATCTGCCAGTAGCCATAGGCCCCCCACTAATGTGCCAGTAGCCAGATAGGGCCCCCCCACTAATGTGCCAGGAGTAGCCAGATAGGGGCCCCTCTATAATGTGCCAGGAGTAGCCAGATTGTGCCCCCCTGCCCCCCACCCCCCTCATAAAGTGCCAGCCCAGTAGACTACTGGGCTGGCACTTTATGAGGGGGGTGGGGGGCAGGGGGGCACAATCTGGCTAGTGGTGGCTACTCCTGGCACATTATAGGGCCCCCCCCCCCTAATCTGGCTACCACTGGCAGTAGTAGCCAGATTAGGGGGGGGCCCCCCTATAATGTGCCAGGAGTAGCCACCACTAGCCAGATTGTGCCCCCTGCCCCCCACCCCCCTCATAAAGTGCCAGCCCAGTAGTAGCCAGATAGGGACAAAAATAAAGAAAAAAAAAAAATGTCAGTCAGACATACTTACCTCCCTGCTTCTCTGGACTACTCCGGTCCCGCCTCCAGCCAGGCGCCAGCACACACTGCAATCACTTTACTGGCAGCGGCTCAGTTAGGCCGCAGGACCGGCGCAGGTGGCGCGATGACGTCATCGCGCCGATGACGTCATCGCGCCGCCTGCGCCGGTCCGGCGGCCTGTCTGATAGGCTGCCGCAACACGCCTCCACTGCTCCCCTGCTCCCCGTCTCCCTGGCATAAAGCGGATGTTTATTCCGGCCCGGCCGGCCGGCCGGGACAGCAAGCCAGGGAGGCCCGGGGGGCAATTGCCCCCCTGCCCCCCGGCCCAGTCCGCCCCTGGTAATGTCAGGTATTACTCAAGGCCTCCTGCAGCTCTTCAGCCGCCTTGTGTTCCAGTCTCTCAGTGTCTCAACGTGAATGTTCGCTGTACATCCCACAGCCTGCTTCGGATTGCTCACTGCTGTCGCTTTGATTACGCAGCGCAGATCTCCGCTATCCCTTTCTCGGCTGTGTCTTTTCCAGCGCATGAGTTCTAAGATTACTGGAACGCCGACTTCAATTGTTGATAATGTCCGTGTTCGCTTTGCTTGTAATATGTTCCCGTACACACTGCCACAACCGCCACCAGATCATTAGTAATATAGTGATATAAGTGTGTCGGATTTTGTAGATGGCAAGGTACTACAGATTTTTTATAAAATTATACTTTATATTACTACTATGGCATTTTTGATACTTAGCCTGTATCAAATAATAATTTATATACATTAAATCTTCACATTAAAGGGAATCTGTCACCTGGTTTGACCATATTAAGCGGTCACCATTGCCATGTTTAATAAAATACCTTATTTCCTGATTTTTGTATTATGCAACTGAACCCCGAAGGTGCCCAGAGGGGCGTTAGTCATCACCCTCTAAACCCAGTAACGCCCCCCTGCAGTGCCCAGGCCGCCTTAGTTTAGAGCCCAAGCACGCCTCCTCGTTATGCAGTATCGTCCCACAGCCTAGTTTAACGACGCCGCCCCCTCTGCTACGTCAACTAATTCATTCAAGCCACACACCTGGAATCTTCAATTCGTCCGTCTGAAATCTCGCGCAGGCGCAGTGCCGCCTACTGCCTGTGCCTGTGCCATCCAACCGCTCCTGAGGGCAAGAGCCGGGGGGCATTACTGGGCTTAGATGGTGATGAATAACGCCCCTCTGGGCACCTTCAGGGTTCATTTGCATAATACAAAAATCACTTTTTTAGCAAAATGAAAGCATGAATATGAGTATCAATATGCCAGTTAATAGAGTTAAAAATAAATAAAAAACTGAAAATACAATAAAATAAAAAGGTCTGTATTGTTGCTTATGTTGGGTGAGGGTGTGAACTTATCAGTGGAATGAATTATAACATGACACCGATAGTTAATGCAACAGACACCATCACCCTATGTTACAAAAATTTCCAATTCTGAATTAAGACCCCTTGGTGCCAGAGACCCCAAATCGGATATATTCTTTGATTCACACCTAGACATTTGGGAAATAAAATTACCTCCTCTCCAGTTCTCAGTAACTTTTTCAAGTGCTATATATTTTAAGCCACATGGATTGCTATTGTGGTGTTTTTTGAAGTGATCAGATAAATTATGTTTTTCATAACCTTTTTTAATATTATTAATTAATGTGTTCAGCAATTCTTATTTTAGAGTCCTTTTGGTTCTCCCTACGTATTGCATAGAACACAGACATTCTATCAAGCAAATTACTGCCTTGGTGTTGCATGTGAGTAGTTCTTTTATTTCCCATTGATAGTCATTTGCTGTGGATTTGACTGTTTGTTTACAATTAAAGCACCTACCACATCGGAAAAAAACTTTTAATGACATCCAATTACTGGATGTAAATTTTTTGTTGTTATGATTTCTTACGGTTGGTGCTATTTGTAATCCTAGATTCTGTGCTTTAGTGTATACTATAGGTACTATATATATACTATATATATATACTATATGTTTCTTGCGCTCCCCAAAGTCCACAAAAATGTATTCCCTCCACCCCTCAGACCCATAGTGACTGGAATAGGCTCTTATTCCGAGCGCTTTTCTGAGTGGGTGGATTCTCTTTTACAACCCCTGGTACCATTAATCCCTGGCTTCTTAAAGGATACAAGATCTGTGTTACAGGCTTTTTCAGATTTTGATCGGAGGGAGGGGCATTCGTGGATAACAGCCGATATTACGTCCCTCTATACCAACATCCCCCATAACCTGGCGATCACCTCAGTTGGTTTTTTGACCATTATAGTGATTACACTGCGGTACTAAGGGAATATGCTATTCTGGTGGTGGTCTTCCTCCTCAGGCACAATTATTTTTTATTTGATGATACCTTTTATTTGCAGGTGTCGGGGGGTGTCGATGGGGGCCAAGTTCTCTCCCTCCATTGCAAATATATTTATGGCATGGTGGGAGGGTCACTTTCTCCTCATCGACACCTCTCCCTTTTTGGATCATTTGCTCTGGTATGGACGTTACATTGATGACCTGCTGATGGTATGGTCTGGTGATGTGGCGTCCATACCAGAGCTTATTAGACATTTCAACTCTAGGGTTGACTGTATACAATTTGTTTTACAAACTAATGACACTGAAATTCCGTTTTTGGATTTGTGCCTGAGGGGGAATATTTCCACCCACAGAGTCAGCACGTCTACTTTTCGGAAACAGCTTGCTGGAAATACCACACTACTAGCCCACTCATGTCACCCCTCTCACACCATTCGCAATATCCCTAAAGGGGAATTGATTCGTGCTCGCCGCAATTGCTCTGACCAAGATGGCTTTGAGAGGGAAGCCTCCAATATAAGTGACAGACTCCTACGCAGAGAATATTCACGCATCAATATAGAGCGGGCTACCAAAATGGTTTCCGATATGAGTAGACAATCCCTAGTCTTCCCCGAATTTTTCCAAAATCCAGACATTTTGGAAATATTGGTAACAACAAACAGGCCACCTATTTCATTACACAGTTCAGCCAAAAATTTCCTGCCATTTGCAGGATTATGAAAAAATATTTCCATATCCTCAATTTTGATGACAACTGGTCAGATACTGTGTCTACTTTAGGCAATTTTTCTCAGATAGGGAAAAGCCACAACCCACATGGCTCCACTACAAAGGTAGCTTTAAATGTTGACACAAGAAATGTATTTGTTGTGAGCACACCACTACTGAGAAAACTTTTTGATCTACCGTAAACAATAAAGAATATAAAATACAATCCTACATCAATTGTAATACTAGACATGTGGTCTATCTTATCACATGCAATTGTGTTTTTTTGCAATATGTAGGCTGCACTGTCAATCCTTTAAAAAATTGGATACGTAAACATATATCCGACGTGCCACACTACAGGGACCGCAATGTCTCTGCAGCTAGCCTGCATTTTGCAATTGCACATGCGGGTGATGTGTCTTGTTTAAAAGTTAAAGGCATAGAAAGGGTCCATTTGCCACCCAGGGGGGGAGATCACAGAAGGAAACTCCTGAAAAGGGAAGCCTTCTGGATCTTCCAGCTGGGATCCCGCCAGCCACAGGGACTTAACAAACGTCATGACCTCATTTTGCAGTACTGATTATATGCTATATCTGTTTTTCTAATTTATATACATTCCCATGTTGTTTATTTATGAACACTGAATTCTATTCATCACTATTGTTTTAGTGTCAGGATTTATACCTCAGCCTCTTTCCACAGTTTTTTTTCACGCTTTGGCCTGTAGGTTTTTTAACTCATCTAATTTGTAGGGGAACGCCTCCCAATGTCTCCTCCTCCCAGGTGATATCTATCAACCTGGGGTTAGTTTCAGGATACATATGGAGGTGCTCCCACTTCATATTCATGCTTGTCATAAGGAAGGACCCATATATTCAAGAGGTCTGAAACGCGTAGATTTACACTTGCTGTACGGTTTTTAGACGTTAGAATAAAGTCTACCATACTTCACCTGAACTGGGCTGGATACTTTCTTTGCAAATTTCTGGACTATAGGTGGTCGTATCGGAATTATAGGTCCCAGTACTCTATCTTCTTTTAATATGACTAGTTTTATCAATTTATGAACTTATTGTGAATATAGTTTGTGTGGTTTATGATATATTGTTTGATTAAATGTTTTATATATGTTTTGAGTAAAAAAAATAGTGTTTGAGCTGAAGGCAACATGTTATAGAGCAGGAGGAGCTGAGCAGTTTAGAGTGTAGTTTTGTCAGAAAGGATTTAGTAAAATTTGTATTTCATACATTTAAATTCCTGCTCATTCAGGACCTTGAAGTCAGGGAGGCGGTCCTATCAGTGATTGACAGCTATCTCTGTTTACACAGTCATAAAGGGAAGGCTGTCAGTCACTGGTAGGACCACCTCCTTGACTTCACAGTCCAGAATGAGGAGCAATTTAAATGAATAAAATATAAATTATACTGAATCCTCTCCCACAAAACTATATATCAATCTGCTCAGCTCCTCCAACTCTATGACATGGTGTATTCAACTCAGATATATTCAACTCAGATACCCAATGTGATAGGTTCCCTTTAATTATATTACAGATAAATGGTGTGAAAGTTTTATGGTGTCTAAATTGATGTTATCTCAGAGACCTGGTGCCCCCACTATCTCTAGACTGAACTCTTTAGGTCCTGTAGTGTGCCATAAATCCTTGGGACACATTCAGCCCATTTTTCTTTGTCATACATTTGTAATCCCAAATTCTTCTGCCTCTTGGAGTTTTGAAATTGCATGTTAATATGACTACCTTCATGTGTTCTTCATTGTGTCCTGAGCTACAAAAATGCCTAGCTACAGGAAAATGTATCTTCTTCTCTTAAATTGTATGGCAATCGGACCTCATACTTTCTTTAAGTTTCTGTCCTGTTTCTCAAAGATAGAGGCCCCTAACAGAACAGTTTTGTCATGCTCCGGTGTGGGAGGGAAACACCACACCGAGCATAGGAGGGAAGGGAAAAACAGGGAATCAGGCCTGAGGACTAGGGAAGAAAGATGGACACCCCCCTAACCAAAATCCTGACTGACTACCAGTATGAACAGACCCCAAAGGTAGGTGAGTTCATACGCAGGAAAACTAGAATCCTATCTAGCCCTATAGAACCCTGGTACTAATGGCAGAGACGAGACTACCTGTTCCTCCAAAAGGAAGGACAAACAGGAGTCTACTTCACGCCTAATATAAAAAATTGGGAAATGCAACAAATAGAACCCAAATAAAATACAAAAGTGAAAGGAAACACTTAACTTCAATAAGGCTATAGAAACACAAGGAACTCAGCCAAGAACCAACCACAAACAATCCACAGGCACCAAAGCTATAAAATGCACAGCATAGTGGGAGAAGCAACTATAAATAAGGAAGGTTAAATGACCACATAATCAACACCTGGAGGCAACACCTGGAACAACACAGACACCTATCGATCCACAAGGAAAACCTATCAGATCAAACCACGTGTTGCAGGCTCACAGATCTCCTGCCACTCACTGTCGCCGGGACGTCCATACGTCTAGGTACGTCTGTCAAAGTATCCCCCCTTCTACGGGTGACCTCCAGGCACCCAGGACCGACCTTATCTGGGTGAGACCTGTGAAAAGCTGTCACGGACGGTGTACAGGAAACAAGACAAAGCAACATGCATATATGAGTCACTGGATCCAAAGCTAAGGAACAAAAAGGGAGACCCCTGCACAAGACCTGAGACTTTCCCTGGCTGCTCAGCCTATGCAAAGATCCCAGAGGTGGATGGTTGCATATCCACGTACCTCGACTATATAACCCCTGAACACCCTACAATAGTAAGGGGACACGACCACCGGCTCCCTACACCAGACACGGAGGGAGTCAGGGTCACCTGGGATCCAGCAAACAGAAAATAACAGATAAATGTTCAGCACTTAACTTTGTAGCAGACTGGAAAACAAGATCAGCATGCACACACACTCCAGGAAGTAGTATAAGCCGCCCAGTAATGCATTATGGGGCGGATTTAAAGGGATGCAATCAGTCCAACTACATGACAGCTGAGAGAGGCTAACGAGATGAGGAACTGAACATCACAACAAAGAAACTCAAGGAGGAGGTTCTGAAAGGCTTCTGTCAGTGCTTCTCAGCTGTCTGGTTGTGACAGTACCCCTCCCTCTACGAGTGGACTCTGGACACTCAGAGCCCACCTTCCCAGGATGGGACCTATGGAAAGCCCTGATGAGACGAGAGGCCTTAATGTCCGTCACTGGGACCCACATCCTCTCCTCAGGACAATAACCCTCCCAATGAACAAGGTACTGGAGAGAACCGCGGACAAGCCGAGAATCCACAATCCTAGAGACCAGAAATTCAAGATTCCCATCAACCATAATCGGACGAGGAGGCAAAGGCGAGGGTACAATGGGTTGAACATAAGGTTTCAATAAGGACTTATGAAAAACATTATGGATCTTCCAAGTCTGAGGAAGATCAAGACGGTAGGCAACAGGATTGATGACAGACAGGATTTTGTAAGGCCTAATAAACCTAGGACCCAACTTCCAGGAGGGAACCTTCAATTTGATATTCTTGGTAGACAACCACACCAGATCACCAACATTCAGGTCCGGACCAAGCACACGTCTCTTATCTGCCACACGCTTATATCTCTCACTCATGCTCTTTAGATTATCCTGAATCTTTTGCCAAATAGATGACAAAGACGAGGAGAATCTGTCCTCATCAGGTAAACCAGAAGACCCCTCTCCCGAGAAAGTCCCAAACTGCGGATGAAACCCATATGCACCAAAAAATGGTGACTTATCAGAGGACTCCTGACGACGGTTATTTAAAGCAAACTCAGCAAGGGACAAAAAAGAACACCAATCCTCTTGATTCTCCGCCACAAAACAGCGCAGATATGTCTCCAGATTCTGATTGACGCGCTCTGTCTGGCCATTCGACTGCGGGTGGAAAGCAGAAGAGAATGACAACCAAACCCCCAAGCGAGAACAGAAAGCCTTCCAGAATCTGGAAACAAACTGCGTGCCCCTATCAGAGACTATGTCTGAAGGAATACCGTGCAATTTGACAATGTGATCAATAAATGCCTGCGCCAGCGTCTTAGCATTGGGCAAACCAGGAAAAGGGATGAAATGCACCATTTTGCTAAAACAGTCCACCACCACCAGAATCACAGTCTTCCCTGAGGAACGAGGCAGGTCCGTTATGAAGTCCATGGACAGATGTGTCCAAGGACGGGAAGGAATGGGTAAGGGAAGGAGAGGACCTGATGGCCGTGAATGAGGGACTTTGGCACAAGCGCAAGTCTCGCAGGCTGCCACAAAACCCTCAACCGACTTACGAAGCACAGGCCACCAGAATCTCCGAGCGATGAGATTCAGTGTGGCTCTTGCCCCCGGGTGCCCAGCAAGGACCGTATCATGGTGTTCCTTAAAAATCTTGTGTCTTAAAGCGATAGGCAAAAACAACCTCCCAGGAGGACAAAGATCAGGAGCCTCTGACTGGGCTGCCTGCACCTCTGCCTCCAATTCAGAAAAAAGAGCAGAGACCACCACACCTTCAGCCAAAATGGGACCCGGGTCTTCAAAATTCCCGCCTCCCAGAAAACAACGTGACAGGGCATCTGCCTTCACATTCTTAACTCCAGGGCGGAACGTGACAACAAAATTAAACCTAGAAAAGAACAAAGACCATCTGGCCTGTCTCGGGTTCAGACGCTTGGCTGACTCCAAGTAGGCAAGATTTTTATGGTCAGTAAATACGGTAATAGGGTGTCTGGCTCCCTCTAGCCAAGGGGGCCACTCCTCAAAAGCCAACTTGATGGCCAACAATTCCCTATCTCCCACATTGTAATTTCTCTCTGCGGAGGAGAGTTTTTTCGAGAAAAAGGCACACGGTCGCCATTTGGCAGGAGAGGAACCCTGAGACAAGACCGCCCCCACACCCACCTCAGAAGCATCAACCTCAACTATGAAGGGTAAAGAAATATCAGGTTGCACTAAGATGGGAGCGGAAGCAAAACTCTCCTTGATATTAGAAAAATCCTTACGCGCCTCTACTGACCAAGAAGTAAAATCTACCCCCTTTCTGGTCATATCAGTGAGTGGTTTAACAATAGAGGAATAATTCAAAATAAACTTCCTGTAATAATTGGCAAAGCCCAAAAAACGCATCAGCGCCTTCTGATTCTCAGGAAGCTCTCACTCAAGCACAGCGCGGACCTTCTCGGGGTCCATGCGAAAACCAGAAGCGGAGAGAAGAAACCCCAGAAATTGAATTTCTGGAACCGCAAACACACATTTTTCCTGTTTCGTATATAATTTATTCTCCCGCAGGATGAGCAAGACCTGACGTAAATGTTCCTTATGAGTCTTGAAATCAGGAAAAAAAATCAAAATGTCATCCAAATACACTAATACAAATTTTCCCATCAAATGATAAAAAATGCTGTTCACGAAATGCTGAAAAACGGCTTGGGCATTCATCAAACCAAAAGGCATAACCAAATTCTCAAAATGGCCCTCAGGGGTATTGAAGGCCATCTTCCATTCGTCTCCTTCTCTGACCCTGACCAGGTTGTATTCCCCATCTTAGATCTAATTTGGAACAGACTTTAGCCCCAACAACCTGGTTAAACAGGTCCGGGATCAGAGGAAGCGGATAAGGGTCACGAATAGTGATACTGTTCAGCTCCCTGAAATCCAGACAAGGTCTTAAAGAACCAGCGGCAACAGGTGACTTCGAGGGTCGTATGTGTCCTTTTCTCAGACTCTCAGAGATATAAGCACGCATAGCGATCCTCTCAGGTTGGGAAAGATTGTATACACGAGATTTAGGCAGTTTGGCACCTGGGATGAGATTAATAGGGCAATCGTACTCCCTGTGCGGGGACAAATCCTGAGTCTCCACACGGAGAAGACATCCGAAAATTCAGAGAGAAAAGATGGTACCGTCTTAGTAGCAACCTCAGAAACAGATGTCGTGAGGCAATTGTCTCTGCAAAAGTCACTCCAACCATTTATTTGCCTCGCTTGCCAATCAATGGTGGGGTTATGTTTAGTGAGCCAGGTTAGCCCCAACACTAGAGGAGTAGGCAAACCGCTAAGGACGAAACATGACACATCCTCAACATGCGCACCTGGAAACCATGAGTTATTGCAAATTGATTATCAATGAGATTGACAGCTGCTCCACTATCCACAAAAATCTCACAAAAAATGTTCTTGCTCTCTAGCGCCACCCTAGCCGGCAGGACAAAACGGGAACTACAAGCAAACGGAAAACCTTCAATCTCCACCTCAACCCTGCCAATAGTAACAGACGGAACATTTTTAAAAGATTTTTTCCTGTTTGTTTCTTTATTACTCCCAGAAAACTGCCTGAATCTCCTAGAAGGACAAACATTTTCCAAATGATTTATACCTCCACAAGAAAAACAAACCCTCCCATGCGAGCTGAATCTTCTATTGTCAGAAGCAATCAACCCCAGCTGCATGGACTCCTGCTCAGAAGGGGCTGACAGCGACTGAGACCCCTGCGCACAGAATGAGACCGCTGCACTGCCCTGGGACTGAGTATGACAGGAAGGGGACATCTCTCCTCTCTCTCTAAGACGCCTGACAATACGAACGGCCTGAAACATAGCAGAGTCCAAAGAAATAGGCCTCTCATGAAAGGCAAATGCATCTTTCAATCCCTCTGAAAGACCATGGCAAAATTGACTTCGGAGTGCAGCATCATTCCAACCAGTATCAGCTGCCCATCTCCGAAATTCTGAGCAGTATATCTCTGCGGATTGTTTACCCTGGCATAATAGACGTAGTCTAGACTCAGCCAGGGCAATACGATCCGGATCATCATATATCTGACCCAGGGCTAAAAAGAATTCATCCACTGAACGGGGAGGCCGTGCCCCCTCCGGCAGCGAAAAGGCCCAAGACTGAGCGTTACCCCTGAGCAGCGATATAATGATCCCCACCCTCCGTTCCTCATCACCAGAGGAATGGGGAAGAAGGCGAAAATGGAGTTTGCAAGCCTCTCTAAAACGCACAAAATTCTCACTACCCCCAGAGAACGTATCCGGGAGCGAGATCTTAGGCTCAGAACAAACTCCATGAACGCAAGCTGAACCAGTCACTTGAAGCTGAGAAAAAGTCTTACGGAGATCAGCTACCTCCAATGAAAGACCCTGGAAGCGTTCAGCCAAAAGTGAAACCGGATCCATGCTTGAGACGGTTTTGGCGGCTTATAATGTCACGGACGGTGTACAGGAAACAAGACAAAGCAACATGCATATATGACTCACTGGATCCAAAGCTAAGGAACAAAAAGGGAGACCCCTGCACAAGACCTGAGACTTTCCCTGGCTGCTCAGCCTATGCAAAGATCCCAGAGGTGGATGGTTGAATATCCACGTACCTCGACTATATAACCCCTGAACACCCTACAATAGTGAGGGGGCGCGACCACCGGCTCCCTACACCAGACACGGAGGGAGTCAGGGTCACCTGGGATCCAGCAAACAGAAAATAACAGATAAATGTTCAGCACTTAACTTTGTAGCAGACTGGAAAACAAGATCAGCATGCACACACACTCCAGGAAGTAGTATAAGCCGCCCAGTAATGCATTATGGGGCGGAATTTAAAGGGATGCAATCAGTCCAACTACATGACAGCTGAGAGAGGCTAACGAGATGAGGAACTGAACATCACAACAAAGAAACTCAAGGAGGAGGTTCTGAAAGGCTTCTGTCAGAGCTTCTCAGCTGTCTCGTTGTGACAAAAGCTTTTACCAAACAACTGTCATTCACATCAGAAGCCGATACCCACATCCTCTCCTCAGGTCCATAACCCTTCCAGTGAAGAAGATACTGAAGAGATCTACGGAGAGCTTGAGAGTCAATTATCTTGGCGATCTGAAATTCCAAACTACCGTCCACCATGACGACAGGAGCAGGTGGAAAGGAAGATGGCTCCAAAGGTTCAACATATCTCTTCAACAAAGATTTATGAAACACATTAAGAATTTCCGGGCCTGAGGAAGTTCTAGACAAAAAGCTATAGGATTAATAATGGCAGTGATCTTATATGGACCAATAAACCTTGGACCCAACTTCCAAGAAGGTACCTTCAACTTAATGTTTCTTGTGAACAGCCACACAGAATCACCCACTCTTAGGTCCGGACCATTCATACGTTTCCTGTCAGCCAGACGTTTATACTTGTTTCCCATATTCATCAAGTTATCTTGAATTTTCCGCCATATAGATGACAATGATGACGAAAAATGTTCCTCCTCAGGGATACCATAAGTATCTGAACCAGAAAATGTGCCGAACTGCGGGTGAAACCCATATGCCCCAAAAAACGGCATCTACCCAGTGGACTCCTGTCTACGATTATTTATGGCAAACTCTGCCAAAGACAAAAACAAAGACCACTCCTCCTGGTTCTCAGAGACAAAACATTTCAAGTAAGTCTCCAGACTCTGATTAGTGCGCTCCATCTGTCCGTTCGACTGAGGATGAAAAGCCGAAGAAAAGGACAGTTGTACCCCCAGTCGAGTACAGAACGCCTTCTAGAATCTGGAAACAAACTGAATCCCATGATCCGAGGCCACATCAGAGGTAATGCCATGGAGTTTCACAATGTTGTCAACAAACACTTGTGTAAGTGTTTTAGCATTAGGTATACCCGGCAACGCTGTAAAGTGCACCATTTTACTAAAGCGATCAACTACCACCAGAAAAAACTGTCTTTCCTGAAGAATTAGGTAGATCAGTGAAAAAATCCATGGATAAGTGAGTCCATGGTCTGGACAGGATGAGCAACAGAAGTAGAGATCCAGAAGGCCGAATATGTGTCACCTTAACGAGTGCACAGGTACTACAGGCTGACACATAGTCCTCAACACACTTACGCAACCCTGGACACCAGAATCTACAAGAGATGAGGTCGGCAGTGGATCTTCTCCCAGGGTGTCCCGTAAGAACTGTACAGTGATGTTCCTCAAACACCTTATGACACAATTCCGATGGTACAAACAGTTTCCCAGAGGAACAAGAATCCGGTGTGTCTCCCTGGGCCTCTAACACCTTCCTCTAGGTCAGGGTAAAGAGCAGATATCACCACCCCTTCCGACAGTATAGGACTCGGATTTTCAAAATGACCAACTCCAGGTAAACTATGTGACAAGGCATCTGCCTTGATGTTCTTAACCCCAGGACGATAGGTGACAGTGTAATTGAATCTGGTGAAAAACAAAGACCATTTGGCCTGCCTTGGGTTCAGTCATTTAGCCGACTCCAGGTAAGCCAGGTTTTTGTGATCAGTGAACACCGTGATCGGATGAATCTCTTCTTCCAACCAATGATGCCATTCCTCAAAAGCCAACTTAATGGCCAGTAACTTTCTGTTACCCACATCATAATTTATTTCTGCAGAAGAGTTTTTTTTTAGAGAAAAAGGCACATGGACGCTGTGGCGAAACCAACCTCGCCACTGGGTTTTGGAGAGGCCTGTTTACCAGCCTCTTTCCTCAGGATTACGGCCCTTTAAGATACTTTTACTAACTTTTAAACCCCTGAACCTATTCAAGTGAATTTTGGATAGGTTTGTCCCTAAGTTATACTGGTTAAATTGATGTAAGTTATATGTATGGACAATGTAAACTCACAAAGTTGTAACAATTTATAAGAAGTGTAACTTTTCAGCTTGGGAGATAGTTGAGTGGATACAGAAATTGACTCAATTGTCTCCTAGACAGAGGGGAGGAATATGCTGGGTGTGTTTCTATTTTCCCATTGTGCCATTGTCCCATTGTGTGTTTAAATGGTGATTTCTGTCCTGTTGTCTCCACATGTGTATTGGCGATTTCCCTTTGTCCTGAGAGATAATTGGATTGCTCCTCGGGTGTCTCCAGGGCAGAGAGGAGGAAACCATGATGCATTGTGGGGATGTGTTGTGTCTGTGTATCCTGAATTGCTACATATCTGTCCTGTGTCACAGTCTTCCTTCTGGTCCCCTAGGGGCGTGAACGATTGGTTGCTGTACTTACATTGTATGTGTTGTAATATATTGATTGGTTGTATTTCAAAACCCTGTGGGCAGTACTATGTTTGTGGTTTGTGAATAAAAGAGGCTGTACGTGCAAGTACAGTCAGTTGCCTTCATGAAGTTTTGGCTCATGTTTGGGGAATGCGATAACTACACTCTTGGGGATTGCTATATCACAATACTCCCCTGAGTATAAGCTCTTGTAAGAGCTTGTTCCTGGTTCCTGTCTCTGCATTTAGGAGAGGTTCACCCACTGGAGCCTGGAGCCTTGTCGTAGGTCCAGGGGGGGGTAGGAGACGGCGAGACCTCCACCAAGCTTCGGCGGTTCGTGGGGTCTGCAGCGCTGACAGTGTCAAGTGGAGTGCTTGGAGTCCTCTGGAAGCACTAGGAGCATCTATCGACGGAGGTACCTGGTCGGGGTGCTAGGCGTTCGGTTACAGATGCCATTTACCAGGTGACAGGTCCTGTGATAAAACTGCTCCTACCCCCACCTCGGACACGCCCACTTCCACAATAAAAGGTTGTAACACATCGGGCTGCACCAATATAAGGGCAGAAGAGAAGCATTTCTTAATCGCATAAAAGGCTCGCAACACCGAATCAGACCACACTGAAACATCTGTCCCTTTCTTAGTCATGTCAGTTAAGGGTTTTACTATTGTCGAATAGTTCTGAATACATTTTGAGTAATAGTTGGTGAATCCCAAAAAC
This sequence comes from Bufo gargarizans, assembly GCF_014858855.1. Classification (NCBI taxonomy): domain Eukaryota; kingdom Metazoa; phylum Chordata; class Amphibia; order Anura; family Bufonidae; genus Bufo; species Bufo gargarizans. The sequence continues at coordinate 219,688,473 of NC_058081.1, read as the reverse complement.
CGCATAAGAGCCTTCAGATTTTCGGGTTGATCCCAGTCCAATACAACATTGACTTTCTCTGGATCCATTTGAAAACCCAAAGATGGCAGCAGATAGCCCAAAAACTGCACCTCGTGTACAGTAAAAACACACTTCTCTAATTTTGCGTAAAATTTATTATCTCTTACAATCTGTAACACCTGTCCAACGTGATCCTGATGTATCTCCACGTCTGGAGAATAAATTAGAATGTCATCCAAATACACAACTACAAACCTCCCCACAAGGTGATGAAAAATGTCATTCACAAAATGCTGGATAACTGCAGGAGCATTGGTCAACCCAAAAGGCATGACCAGGTTCTCAAAGTGCCCCTCAGGAGTATTAAAAGCTGTCTTCCATTCATCCCCTTCCTTGATCCTATCCAGATTATATGCCCCCCTTAAGTCCAACTTGGAGAACACCTTGGCACCAACAATCTGGTTAAACAAATCGGGAATCAAAGGAAGCGGATAAGGATCACGGACAGTAATCTGATTGAGTTCACGGAAGTCCAGACATGGCCAAAGACCTCCGTCTTTGCCACTGGAGACTTGGAAGGTCTTATGTGTCCATTAGCCAAACTCTTGGCAAAATACTCTCTCATGGCCAGTCTTTCAGGTCCAGAAAGATTATACAATGTAGATTTTGGCAACTTAGCTCCGGGAAAAAAGTTGATAGGACAATCATATTCCCGATGCAGAGGTAAATCCTGGCATCCACTCTCAGAAAATACATCGGCAAAATCTGATATAAAAGAGGGTAATGTCTTAGTAGTTAAAAAGAAAAAGATGTATTCAGACAATTGTAAATGCAATAATCACTCCTATCCAGAATCTGCCTAGCTTGCCAATTGATGGTTGGATTGTGCTTGCTTAACCACTGTAAACCCAGAACTACCAGAGCAGGGAGACCCTCCAACACAAAACATGAAATAAATTCTCGATAAAATTCACCTTCTCTTAATCTGATATCATGCACCACTTGAGATAAACATTTCTGAGTTAGAGGTGCAGAATCAATAGCAAAAATGGAAATGTTTTATTCTAATGCACTCAGGTGACAACCCGTGCATACAAACGAACTGAGCATCAATCAAGTTCACCCAGCCAATAAAAACCTCAATCCCCAGTTTTTGACTCTAGCGCCACCTCAACAGTCAGGAGAAATCGGGTACTATCAGTCAAAGTTTAATCAAAAAAAGAGACTGTGCTGCCAAAAGAATATTACTTTTCTTTTTCTCTCTTCTACAAACTTCTCTCCTCGGATTTAAAGGGAAAAGCTGGGTTTTCACCAGGTTCACAAGATGTGAAAAAATCCTCCTCAGATCTACAAGTGCCCGCAGGGTACAAATAGAAACTCCATATGGTGAAGTACTGCCACTGTGTTTTAAAACCGTAAAGAAGAGATATACTCACAAGATTCCATTCACAGTGTGCGTATTTATCACCACTTGTGTCCCCACATCTCCATAGGCTTCAGCAAACACCTTCTTTGGTATTCCTTGATCTTCTCATGGATCCCTGTTCCCTTATAAACCAGAGAAACGCGGAGGATAGTGAAGCACTTAAGGTGTGTGATTATAAAAATTCATTTATTTTACTCACAAAGCTAAAAACATCACAAGCATTCAGACCAGCCTGCACAGATCTGAATGCTTGTTATGTTTTTAGCTTTGTAAGTATAATAAAGGTAAGTATATTTCTTTCTCCTTCTTCTGATCTTTTTTCTCGGTCTTATCCTGCTTTCAAGTTTGTTTTGTCACTCTTTCAATGGAGCACCATCAACAGCAGAAAAGTATCTTCGTCCAAAATCCACAATCAGAAAATTATATTGTGACGTTCCGCAACATAAGATATAACAAGGACAATTTTTTCATTCACAGGAAAAACTTTTTAAACAGCATAAAATCGATCATCACCAAAAGTCCAAATATACCCGACCTGGGTTTCACTCCAGCTACTTCAGGATCAAACCTTCGTATCACTTAATGTGAGTGATATACTCAGCAAGGGATAGAAAATCGTATATTGGTCAGATGGACAATTATACACACAAATCTTTTGTCATACACACCAACTATTGGTCTGTTTGAACAGATATTGGTCAGATAATATGTTGGTGTGATACAGCCCTTATTTATTACATATACATTACAAGATCTCTCTAGGTCTCTGAGATAACATCAGTTTAGAGATCATACAACTTTCACAGCGTTTATATGTAAGCTAATTAAGGACTCATTCTCAAGCTCTTTTTGATGTTCTGTCTATTACAGTATTTCACTTCATTATATTATGCCTGACGAAGAGACCTGGGTTGTCGGAAACACTTGCTATGTTACATCAATGCTTCTATTGTTGTTAGCTATTAAAAGCTATCAAACCTGCAAGAGTCTTATTGGTACTCTTAATGAGAGCAATACACCTTCTTTTATGTATATCACAGTCCCTAGTGGTTCAGTGGTTACGATATCTTCATGGTCTAGTGTGATAAATAATAAGTACATCTGTATCCCCATTATCCGGTGGGAATACAGTTAAAAGGGTTCACTGGTCTTTACTGGGTTTATATTGATAGCCTAACCTTTAGGATAGGCCATCAGCATCTGATCAGGGGGTCCAACACCCCACACCTCGCCGATCAGCTGTTTGATAGTAGCTCCTCTAGTAACAGAACAAGGCAACTCCACTCACTACACCAAGTAGTAGTTTCTGTGCTAAGGGTGGGTTCACATCTGCATTCTGGATTCCGTTATGGCTTTCCGTTATAACATGGTTATAATGGAAAAAAACGGAATCCAAAAGACGGAAGGATGGATCCGTTATACTGCCCATAGACTTGTATTATGACGGAATGCAAAACAGAAGCCTTTTAAAAGGCATTCCGTCTTAATAGAAATCTATGGGAGTCATAACGGATATGTCCCGTTTCCGTTATGCAGAACGGAGAAAAAAGTCCTGTCGACAGGACTTTGTTTTCCGTCTTGCATAAGGGGAACTAGACAGATCTGTTATGATTCCCATAGACTTCTATGAAGACGGGTCAAAACGGAATGCCTCTTAAAGACTTCCATTTTGACTTCCGTCTTATGGATTTCGTTATTTTCTGTTATAACCATGTTATAACGGAAAGCCATAATGGAATCCAGAACGCAGATGTGAACCCACCCTAACCTACGTTGTCAGAGCTACTGCAGAACAGCTCTTTGGTGGCTGTTGGTCAATATGATAAATACTCAGGGTGTCCATGTTCCCAGTTATCCAAATCTGCAATGGTTTAAAACTTAGATTTGGCCTCATTCCAGAGAGCAGTAGCTAAGTAAGGCCTGGGCTACACTGAAAATTTTTGTAGTGTTGTTGATGGACAATATAATTGTCGAGGGTGTGTCATTGAGAGTAAGCCACCATCTTCTACTACTAATGTCCTTTTGGGACTATTTACACCACTTTCACTGCTCCTACCTACTTAACTAAGACTTAGCTTTTATTTCATATTATTTAATAGATATGGTGTAGATAACTAATGTTAAAATACTCAGTGGTCACTAGCCAATTGCCTATCCCTTTGGATTACCCTGTCAGGACCGTCATCTGACTGGGTTTAAACGCACTTTCACTACCAGGCTGCGCGCTTGCCTGTATTTATTATTGTTAAGTGCGATTCATTTTATTTCTCTGTGATGGCCTAGTGAACAGCTGCCATAAAATTCAGAGCCTCACGCTGCCCCCCGACATGTTTCGCCGTGTCCCGGCGTCTTCAGGGGTTAGGGCAGAGTGTACGCGTGTCCTCCTTGCGACCAGCTAATATAGCCTTTGTTTGTGACATCATTATTGGGAGCCCCACTAGGGGGCGTGATGGAAAATTTCCCTTCCCACGTGCTGATTGGATGCACGCCGTGGTTCAGCTTACTTTCGTCATAGCTACCGCCCCTTGACCTCGGCTGCTTCTCTTCAATTGGTCCTCGTCATTAGCAGGCGTCTGTTTACATCGTAGCTCCGCCCATCTCACGTCGGCTGCCACCTTCCAATTGGTCCACGTCATCAGACGCGGTGACGCATGTACTTGCGCGACCGCGTCACGTGGTCCACGTCATCAGGTGCGGCCGGTTCGTATACTTGCTTTCCAATTTTCAGCTATTGCGCATGCTCGCCGACTTAGTCATCAGCCTTCTCACTACACTGAACTCAACGCATCGCTGATGCGCATGTTCACGGACTTAGATTCCGGCTGTGATAGTGCTTCTCTCTGGAGGTTCCTTTCAGGAGGTATTTGCATTATGCCAATCCCTTACTATTATATACTGGCCATAACACCGATTTCAAATTTTGGGGACTGATGAGAGTCAAATCAGGACCACGTAAAGGAGATATAGACAAAAAGCTCCAACAAGAAGAAACGAAATGGATATACTTACTAAATAGTCTAGCCCCAAAAGGGCTAAATGAAGGGTTCACGTATTCGTCCTTTCTGTAGGTTACCAATACCCCCACCTAAGAGAAGAAAATAAAAGAAATTAAAAGAACTACCAACTTAAGTAGTAAATGAGATAAAAATATTTTAACCAGAAAATGAGCAACCTCCTTGTGAAAAAATGATATACACAAATAAAATAATAATATAATACAACAAATATATTTAAAAAAAAAATATAAAAAAACTCAATTATGGAACTGTAATATGAGAAAATAGCCTACACTTGGGAACCTCATGGAAATCGAATATAGGGAATACACATTGGAAGGTATATAACTAAGAATAAAATCATACTCAGGGGATAAAAAGGGAGAGAAAATATTGAAGGTGTAAAAATAACCAGTGAACTGAAATTAATTAATCTAGAAGGAGATAGATGAAGAACACCACAAAATATACCTAATGAAATATAATCAACAACTCATTTAGCTGAAGTATAGAGATGCATTCAATAGGTAACTTACCAACTCTAAAGATATGGGAGGTAAGATGTGGAGCAATTAAACTTGTCTCCCTTTTTTCCCCTCCTCCCTCCCCTCCCCATGTCCCCTATATCCTATGATAGCACCCGATATTCCCTAAAGCAGCTAATAATCCCCACTGATTGATCTTCTCTGCAAGTAACCTCAATATATAAAAGACAACAGAAAGAATAAAGATATATAAGGCCATCAGAGAAAGCAGAGGGATTAAATATAGCGATACATAAAAATCATAATGTGGGAGTAGCTACCAGTAGACATATACACCCAAGATAGATATAATAGTAAGGGATTGGCATAATGCAAATACCTCCTGAAAGGAACCTCCAGAGAGAAGCACTATCACAGCCGGAATCTAAGTCCGTGAACATGCGCATCAGCGATGCGTTGAGTTCAGTGTAGTGAGAAGGCTGATGACTAAGTCGGCGAGCATGCGCAATAGCTGAAAATTGGAAAGCAAGTATACGAACCGGCCGCACCTGATGACGTGGACCACGTGACGCGGTCGCGCAAGTACATGCGTCACCGCGTCTGATGACGTGGACCAATTGGAAGGTGGCAGCCGACGTGAGATGGGCGGAGCTACGATGTAAACAGACGCCTGCTAATGACGAGGACCAATTGAAGAGAAGCAGCCGAGGTCAAGGGGCGGTAGCTATGACGAAAGTAAGCTGAACCACGGCGTGCATCCAATCAGCACGTGGGAAGGGAAATTTTCCATCACGCCCCCTAGTGGGGCTCCCAATAATGATGTCACAAACAAAGGCTATATTAGCTGGTCGCAAGGAGGACACGCGTACACTCTGCCCTAACCCCTGAAGACGCCGGGACACGGCGAAACATGTCGGGGGGCAGCGTGAGGCTCTGAATTTTATGGCAGCTGTTCACTAGGCCATCACAGAGAAATAAAATGAATCGCACTTAACAATAATAAATACAGGCAAGCGCGCAGCCTGGTAGTGAAAGTGCGTTTAAACCCAGTCAGATGACGGTCCTGACAGGGTAATCCAAAGGGATAGGCAATTGGCTAGTGACCACTGAGTATTTTAACATTAGTTATCTACACCATATCTATTAAATAATATGAAATAAAAGCTAAGTCTTAGTTAAGTAGGTAGGAGCAGTGAAAGTGGTGTAAATAGTCCCAAAAGGACATTAGTAGTAGAAAGTGTTGATTAACACACCACATCTCTGATCTTAAAGGGAAAATACTGTTATTGTAAGCCACCATCTTGGCACACACAACAAGACCTTACCATGATCCTGGTGAGTGTTTCTTACATGGTAAGCTTATTGACTTATTTACTATTTGTATAAGCTGTATATGTCTTTTATTATGCTGTACACCATTGGTCATATTTTTCTGTAAAATCACATTATCATTATTATTATTATTCACCTAGCAATTATGTGTCCCTATTTATTCCAATATTCCAAAATCCACTGCAAAACTGTTTGACATTCATATGTTCCTAAAGTTCATGTAATACATATATTGCAAGAAAATGTCATCAAATGAATTAGTGTAATTACATATACAGAATATTCCTGAGAATGTTCATACAATTGCCCTATATAGATAAGCGATGGTAAATAGATTGCTACTATTGCTAACACACAGTCGGATCACTGTATCCAAGCACCTTAAAGGGAACCTGTCATCATGAAATACAGTGCAGTCTACAGTCAGCATGTTAAAGGGTCACGGTACGTTCAGTAAACTTTTAGATCTATAATATAGATCTAAAAGGATGATTAGATCTATAATATAGATATAAAAATACAATAAAAAATTATGATGTATTACTTTTTAGATAAGTTTATATATTTTTATCGTGGTACATCTTTGTATCAATATGTTGTAGAAGTAGTCACGTAAAAACTCTGCAGAAAATGGCAGTTGCTCATATTTTCTACATTCAGCCATCTCAATATATTTCAAAGAATTAAAGCGCACACTGAGAAAGCCCCTTAGTCATTTTAATGAAAGTATTGTCTTGCTGGAATTTACACACACTGAATAACCACTTCCTCTACAATTTCCTGGTTTGAAGGACCTTTTCTGTACCTGCATATTATGACTTATGACAGATTGTGGGTAAGATCATCCTAAGTCATTTTTAACTTGGCTGTTCATTTATTTGCCCTACTCTACATTCTGTAATGGATTTATACATAGCCATTCTTGGACTGACATTGCCATCAATGATGAGATTCGTGTCGGGGGGAGGTAAGGACATAAGTGCTTCTGTAAGATATATTTGAGAAGGAATTTAGGCTGTAGGATTTGTTCTATTCTTTGTAATAAGGACATGGTGTATTAAAGAGGTTGTCCAGTTTTTACTAATGCCCAATCCTCAAGACTAGCTGATCGTCAGGGTCTGACACCCCGCTCCCCCACCGATCAGCTGTTTGGCTGACGCTCTGTCACCAGAAGTCAGAACTGGAACCACACAGCTCTGTCAACTGTGTATTGGAGGGAGTGTGTTACTACAACGCTGCCTCCATTGATAGAGCTGTGTAGTTCCGGCGCCAACTACTGGCACTAACACCCAAACGGCACATATGTTATATAGCATCATTTACATTATCTTAGCATACTGTATGTATGATGGAAGTTACCGCAATAAGTTATTGTACAATACCTGGATAATACTTGCATATTTTCATAGATCGAAATGCCTATTTTCCAAGAAAATTCTACAGTTTACAATGGCAAAGATTATTAGTTAAAAATGATGACTACTCGCCCTCAGCAAGTAGTTTAGTATTTCCTAGTAAATATTTAATAGAATCCTAGCACCTGAACTTTACTTTTTATACCAAATTTTAAAGCAATCTCTTGCTGTTTTATTAAGGCGATCTATAAGATGGCACTGTGCTTTACTGGGTGAATTCTGGGGTGAAATTTAAATGTGCCGTATACTAATTACTGCACCTCTTGGGTTGATTGGCCGAGAGACATCATGTAATATGGTACTTGTGTACCAAATAGAGCTGCTGGTACAATCATGTTGTTCCTATGGACAAAGTCTGTCGACAGATTTGTCATTACCTGGCTCTGTCAAAGCAGCGAAAGAGGGGCTGCCCACAGAAAGATGCATACCTTGGGTGCAACAAGAACAATGGTGACTCCCTCATTGCACCAAAGTCTACTGTGAGGGGGCATGTGTGAGCATTACTACTGTGAAGAGGGCACATATCTTGGCATTATTACTGTGAGGGGGCATGTGATGTATACATGTGTGTAATGTATGTAGTGCAGTATGTGATCATCACACACTGCTCTACATACATTACACACATGTATACATCACATACTGCGCTTCTTCTGCAGGTCTACCTTGATGTTTGGTCTTTAGGCTTCAGTCAGATCCTCCACCGCCATGCTTGCGCCGTGTGCCCGACACCACCAGGACCTGGCCCCTCCTCCTTTCATCTCCTGCCGGCTTCTCCTACAGCAGGGCGCCCTATCGCTCCAGTGCCCACCCAGTCTTACCAATTAGGGGTGTAGCTAGAAATGACTGGGCTCCATAGCAAAACAATGTATGGCCCCCCCACTCCCACATACTTATTGGACCTCCCACCCCTTCCAGAGCTCCCACCCAAACACCCCTCCAGGACCTCCCACCCCAACATCCCCACACCCCTCGCTAGATCCCCCTAAGTGTCATCCACAGATATCCCCCCTCAGTGTCATCCACAGATATCCCCCCTCAGTGTCATCCACAGATATCCCCCCTCAGTGTCATCCACAGATATCCCCCCTCAGTGTCATCCACAGATATCCCCCCTCAGTGTCATCCACAGATATCCCCCCCAGTGTCATGCACAGATATCCCCCTCAGTGTCATCCACAGATCCCCCTAAGTGTCATCCACAGATATCCCCCTCAGTGTCATCCACAGATATCCCCCCCAGTGTCATGCACAGATATCCCCCCTCAGTGTCATGCACAGATATCCCCCCTCAGTGTCATCTACAGATATCCCCCCTCAGTGTCATCCACAGATATCCCCCCTCAGTGTCATCCACAGATATCCCTCCCAGTGTCATCCACAGATATGCCCCCTCAGTGTTATCCACAGATATGCCCCCTCAGTGTCATCCACAGATATGCCCTCTCAGTGTCACCCACAGATATGCCCCCTCAGTGTCACCCACAGATATCCCCCTCAGTGTCATGCACAGATATCCCCCCCAGTGTCATGCACAGATATCCCCCCTCAGTGTCATGCACAGATATCCCCCCTCAGTGTCATCCACAGATATCCCCCATCAGTGTCATCCACAGATATCCCCCCTCAGTGTCATCCACATATATCCCTCCCAGTGTCATCCACAGATATGCCCCCTCAGTGTTATCCACAGATATGCCCCCTCAGTGTCATCCACAGATATGCCCCCTCAGTGTCACCCACAGATATCCCCCCTCAGTGTCATCCACAGATATCCCCCTCAGTGTCATCCACAGATATCCTCCCCATCCAGAGCCGCTTCCTAGCTAATTTTTTTACTGCACCTGCCTCTGTGAAATTGAAGAGAAGCGCCGTAATCTTGCACAGGCGCACTGGCAGAGACCAGGAAGACGGTGCATGCGCACTTCGATGCCTCTGCCAGTGCACCTGTGCGAGATTACGGCGCTTCTCTTCAATTTCACAGAGGCAAGTGCAGTAAATAAATTAGCTAGGAGATTGCAGGCACAGGCAGCATCGCTTTGCTGCCTGTGCCGTTCACAGCGCGTCCTGCGCTGATAAAGTCTTGTTACTGCGCGGGCCGCATGACACGGCTTCACGGGCCGCATTTGGCCCACGGGCCGTAGGTTGGGCATCACCGATACTATGATTATTGGTTCCCATACAGTATACTTGTTTTTCAGCATCCATCCATTTTGCACAGGGCCATGTGCTAACACCGAACTGGGATTTTATGTGCCTTATGAAAGATGCAATCACCCAACGAACAAGCATTTCGTCATTCAAAATTAATGTTTAGTCTGCAGGTTTATGTTATAGTTTAAAACACTTGGTGTCTTCTATATCTGTAATTCTGTCATCCTCTAAACTTCAGTAATCATGAGGTTTGTTAACCCTTTGTCAGACCTGCATAAATTGGTGGGTCAGTGGCCTGGTCTTCATGACATTGAAGCCACTGTGCACACTGCTTTGCTGCCATGACATTTTCATGGACAATGATAATTAAAAGATCTAAGCTAAAAAAATATTTTGACAGTTCTACAATACAAATACTATGGTTGATCTAAGATTATGCTGAAATTCTGTTTCTTATTTTTTTTAACCATGGAAATAATCTGTAGGTGATTTCTGTAAAAGTCACCAATTTAATCTGGTAGATGAGTGTGTGAGAAGCTCTCCCTTAAACACTGGCTGCTGATTTATACGAAGTCAGCTTAATCATCCAGCCACAAAGGTAAAAAAAAACAGGCAAAGAAGCCTAAAGAGTATTTTAATGTTTTCCCCCGATTAGTCATAATACAAGTATATGAAACAGCTGCTTTTTTTTATTTAACTCAAAATATTTCCTTCGAAAATGTAAAGCGTTAAAATAATGTTTTAGCAAGTAAAGGGCTCCGATCTCTGTTCACTCAAATGACTTGGCTGAGGTATGAGATCAAAGACCTCTGAAACCTCAATGCTCTTAGAAATTAAATGTCAATGTGTTTGGTTGAGATGAGTGATATGATTCATCCTTTACGTGAACAAGGACAGGCTTATGGTCAGCTAGTACGTGGTTTTACTTCTTCTTCGGTTTCTAAATTCATAAGCTATGGAAAAAGATTCTTTCTTCAAAAATTTTCTACCAATAAATTATATGTAGCAAAAAATAATATTAAAAGACAGTGGAGTTAAAAGGGGTATCCCATTACAAAAATGTATCCCCTCTCCCCAGGATAGAGGATAAGTGTTTGATAGTCAGGGGTCCAACTGCTGGGGCCCCCACAGATCACCAGAATTGGGGCTTATGTTCACCTGTTTAAATGGAGCAGTGGACACACATGTTCGCTGCCGCTCCATTCAACTCTATGGGGCTGCAGATACAGTTGAAACCAGAAGTTTACATACACTATAAAAAAAGACACATATGCATGTTTTTCTCAAAATCTGACATGAAATCAGAATAAACCTTTCCTGTTTTTGGTCAATTAGGATTAACATAATTATTATTTCCCAAATACCAGATTAATGAGAGAGAGAGAGAGAGAGAGAGAGAGAGAGAGAGAATGTTTTAAGGCATTTTTTATTACATTCTGCAAAGCCAAAGGTTTAGATACATTTCATTAAGATTTAGTACCATTGCCCTTAAACTGTATGACTTGGGTCAAATGTTTTGGATATCCTCCGACAAGCTTCTCACAATAGTTGGTCGGAATTTGGCCACATTCATCCTGACAAAACTGGTGTAACTGAGCCATGTTTGTTGGTCGCCTTGATTGCACCTGCCTTTTCAGCTTTGATCATAAATTTTTAATAGGATTGAGATCAGGGCTTTGTGATGGCCACTCCAAAACATTGACTTTGTTATCCTTAAGCCACTTTGTAACCAGTTTGGCAGTATTCTCTGGGTCACTGTTCATTTGGAAGACCCATTTCCGCCCAAGCTTTAACTTTCTGGCTGATGTCTTGAGATGTAGCTTCAGTATTTCCACATAATTTTGTGAAAAGTCCCAAGAAAGAAGATGGAAGATGGAGGCAGCATATCCAGTACAAAAATCCCTTTAATGGGAGCCGCCAAGTGAACAAGCGTGCAACAGGTCGTGACGTTTCGGCTGATTCACAGCCTTTATCAAACACCTATTGTGTTTGATAAAGGCTGTGAATCAGCCGAAACGTCACGACCTGTTGCACGCTTGTTCACTTGGCGGCTCCCATTAAAGGGATTTTTGTACCGGATATGCTGCCTCTATCTTCTTTCTTGGACTTGTTACTTAGGAGCCCTAATGAATCTTGGACTCCAGGTAGGTTGTTGCATGCCGGATGACCTCGAGATCTGGTGAGTGCGATTCCACAACTATTTTTTGTTATTATCTATTTTGTGAAGTGCACCAGTCCCTCCTGCAGAAAAACAACCCCACAACATGATGCTGTGTTTCACAGTTGGGATGGTGTACTTAGGCTTCCAAGCTTCTCCCTTTTTTCCTCCAAACGTAATGATGGTCATTATGGCCAAAAATTTCAATATTAGTTTCGTCAGACCACAGGACATGTCTCCAAAAATGTAGTTCTTTGTTCCTGTGTGCATTTGCAAACATTAATCTGGCTTTTTTATGTTTCTTTTGGAGTAATGGCTTCTTCCTGACACAGTGCCTTTCAGCCCATGTTGATACAGTACTCGTTTCACTATAGACATTGACACAATCTTACCAGCTTCCGCAATCATCTTCACAAGGTCTTTTACTTTTGTTCTTGGGTTGATATGCACACGTCAGACCAAAGCACGTTCATCAATGGGACACAGAACCCGTCTCCTTCCTGAGCGGTATGATGGCTGGATATTCCCATCTTGTTTGTACTTCCGTATAATTGTTTGTACAGATGAACAAGGCATCTTAAGGTATCTTGAAATTGCACTTAAGGTTGAGCCAGACTTGTGCAAGTCCACAATAGTGATGAGCGGAAGGTGCCATATTCGATTTCGTGATATTTTGCAAATATTCGATTGAATATTCGTCTTATAGTCGCCGAAATCGAATATTCGTCATTATTCTATTTATCGCGAATAATATGCGATTTAATTATTCGAGTATTGCGATTTTCTTTTAACTGTATAAGGCAACTTTCCTATTGGTTGGCTATGGCTATTGGCTAATATGTGTATTTTACGAATATTCGCTATATTGCTATATATTCTTGTTTTAGAATATTATGAATATTCTAAAAAATGAAGTTATAGCAATATAGCAAATATTCGTAAAATACACAAATAGACTGTAATTTAGCTAATATAGTGCTATAGTATTTTTTTTTTAAGTCAATTTTTTTTTGTCTCTTCTGAAGTTCAGATTTGGAAAAAAAATTACACTATTAAAAAAAAATACTATAGCACTATATTAGCTAAATTGCAGTCTATATGTGTATTTCACGAATATTCGCTATATTGCTATAACTTATAAAAATTTTGAATATGATGAATATTCTAAAAAACTAAGTTATAGCAATATAGCGAATATATTCGTTATTTAGAATATTAGTCTTTTTTTCTCCAATCTGTACGGTCGTTCGCATACTCCTCCCCAACAAGCGTCCCCGTCACCATGGGAACGCCTGTGGGTTAGAATATACCATCGGATCTGAGTTTTCACGATCTCAGGGAAAACTCAGATCCGATTGTATTTTCGAACCCACAGGTATTCCCATGGTGACGGGGACGCTTGTTGGGGAGGGGTATGCGAGCGACCGTACAGATTGGGAAAAAAAATGCTAATATTCTAAAAAATGAATATATTCCCTATATTGCTATATATTTGCTTTTTAGAATATTCGTCATTTTATTTTCCATAAGAAAACATGATTCCTTCCTGCTTAAGTTGATTGTGGGCCAATGACTCATTGACCCACAAGAAAGAAGCAGGGAGGAATAATGTTTTTAGATGTTAAAAAATGCTGAATATTCGATATAGCGAATATATAGCACTATATTCGTAATATTCGCGAATTAGCGAAGTTGCGATATTCGCAATTAATATTCGCTATTCGAATATTCGCGCTCAACAATATTCCACAATTCTCTTCCTGATATCTTGGCTGATTTCTTTACACTTTCCCATGATGCTGCACAAAGAAGCAGTGTGATTCAGGTGTGAATTTAAATACATCCACAGGTGTGTCTCTAATTAACTCATGACATCATCATATGGACAGTCCAGAATTGTTTAAAGGCATAGTAATCTTAGTGTATGTAAACTTTTGACATTGCAGAAAGTAATACAAATGCCTTAAGAGTCTCTCTCTCATTATTCTGGTATTTGGCAAATAATAGTAATTATGGTAATCCTAGCTGACCAAAAACAGGAAAGATTTATTCTGATTTAATGTCAGATATTGAGAAAAACATGCCTATGTGTCTTTTTTTATAGTGTATGTAAACTTCTGGTTTCAACTGTAGCAAGACACTATCTCCAGCAGTCCCATAGAGTTGAAAGGAGTAGCATCACGCATGTGTGTCCTACACGCCATTCAAATGGCCAAACACAGGCCAATGTTCTAGTGATTGGCGAGGGCTAGCAGTTGCACCCAGCCTATCAGACACATATTTCCTATTGTGTGGACAGGGGATAAGTTGTTGAAAAAGGACAACCCCTTTTAAGCCGTCTATAAGATGTCAAAAAGCTCACTTAGGGTAGCATGGATTGGTCACTGTTAATCTGCCAATTTTACATCTACGTCAAGGGGACTAGATATTCTATTCCACAACTTCTTACAATATACCTTGTTTGTGGAAAAAGCTGATCCTAATTTTTATACAACTCCCGTCTTAAAAACAGCATCAAATATACGCTTCTAAATCTATGTGTCCCAATGCAACCTTTTTACTCTGACCTGTACAAGTTCCTCCTAAACAAAAGTTTAGACAATGTCATCCTGGGAGCAACTTCAAAACTATCCTCCCCCCATACCTGGATCGATCCTCCGCCACCACAAATGACCAAAGAGCCTTCACACTTATACTCACTGTTATGCAACAGTTTTCTCTATGTGTTCCCTTGGTGTCTGTTTTACACAGGGTAATACCTATTATTCCTATGTCCATTATACTCACTTCTGTATTGTTTACTTCCTGATAACATCCATTTTATTCTACAATGATATCTGCTCCACTATGGAGCTCACAACCATTTAACCACTTCTGACCATAACCCCATGACAATTACCACAACCCAAGGACCTCCTGGAATGGTCAGTAGAAACAAGAGATCTCTTTACCTCTGAGGATTTTGGAAATACCGTGGTGCTTGAGTCCTAAAAGTAGATAAAGATAACCAAATTATTAAGAAACATGATCCAATATCGCATGTCTATGAGTGGCAAAAGTATGTGAACCTTTTCTTCCAGTATCTGGTGTGACACCAATGTGCAGCATTAATTGCAAGTAAACAAACATTTTCAACAATTGTTCATTAGTCCTCCACATCGGCTTGGAGGAATTCTAGCCGATTCCTCTATACAAAACAGCTTCAGCTCTATTATATTGGTAGGTTCCCTTCCAGATCAAAATCTGATTTCGTTTTAGGTCAAACTTATAAAATACTAAATTATGAAGGGTTCACAAACTTTCAAGCACCACTGTAACTTACAATCCAGTGGCAATTTCATAGATGAGATGCTGTCTTCCTTGGGTGATCACCCTCTCATGTGGCACACTTAAAGAGTAGTCATACATAGCCATATAATTTCATACACAGGCAAGTTCAACAGAAAGCCAAATATACAAAAAGATCTTAGATACAGATCTTCTTACAGCCCTTCAGCCTTAGAGCCTATGCACTCCCTGTCTCTTAAAAGGCCAGTGTGTGTACTCAGTCTTTCCCATCCTGCCACAGGTCATTTCTGGGTATTTAAAACAACCTCCCTATCTAGCTTTAGGCATTCTAGTCTTATTAAGTGAAGGTGTGCTTATTCTGTTTATCTACCCATATACTGAACTCTGCCTGTTTAGCAGCTCTGATTCTCCACTGCCCATCCTGACTACTACCTGCTAACCATATTGACCCTCAGCTGCCTGCCCTGACCTCAGATTTTTTTCATGGATACGCACAAACTCTGCCTGCCCTGACCTCCACAGTTCAGCTACCAACTACACCAGAACTATTCCAGGAGGTAGTGGCCTGGTGGGTCCTCTGCAATGAAGGCCAGAGCCCGATGCCTTTAGTTAGCACAGTAGGTCCATCCTCAAAGTCCGTTACACAAATTAACCTTTTTGTTAGGTCCCATCTCTGAATAATCAATCTAAAGGGCCCATTCGGCATGGACAGTCAGTGGAATATTATAATTTATTCAACCCCAGATCACCCCCTTACTAACCTCTTCACTGAAATCCATCTATTAGTGAGGATCCTTTGTGGAAGGCTTCCATGAAGCACAGACAATACACCTTCCAAAGCCAAATAAAACCTGTTCGATGCTGGAAAATATTCTCCAATATACCTCTTTGATTCCTCCCCAACTGGTTAACACCCTCCAAAAACTAGGCTTTGTTACGGGCAGACACTTCACTAAAGCAGTAAAAACAGTTATAGTGGCGACAGTACAGGCATGCCAATCTAACGTTCCTACCCTCCCTTTACTCAGCCTTTGGACTCCTGGAAATTCTTAAATATTTCCTTATGCTTTATACAAACCGGATTCCAAAAAAGTTGGGACACTATACAAATCGTGAATAAAAACTGAATGCAATGATGTGGAGGTGCCAACTTCTAATATTTTATTCAGAATAGAACATAAATCATGGAACAAAAGTTTAAACTGAGAAAATGTACCATTTTAAGGTAAAAATATGTTGAATCAGAATTTCATGGTGTCAACAAATCCCCAAAAAGTTGGGACAAGGCCATTTTCACCACTGTGTGGCATCTCCCCTTCTTCTTACAACACTCAACAGACGTCTGGGGACCGAGGAGACCAGTTTCTCAAGTTTAGAAATAGGAATGCTCTCCCATTCTTGTCTAATACAGGCCTCTAACTGTTCAATCGTCTTGGGCCTTCTTTGTTGCACCTTCCTCATTATGATGCGCCAAATGTTCTCTATAGGTGAAAGATCTGGACTGCAGACTGGCCATTTCAGCACTCGGAACCTTCTCCTACGCAGCCATGATGTTGTGATTGATGCAGAATGTGGTCTGGTATTATCTTGTTGAAAAATGCAGGGTCTTCCCTGAAAGAGATGATGTCTGGATGGGAGCATATGTTGTTCTAGAACCTGAATATATTTTTCTGCATTGATGGTGCCTTTCCAGACATGCAAGCTGCCCATGCCACAAGCACTCATGCAACCCCATACCATCAGAGATGCAGGCTTCTGAACTGAGCGTTGATAACAACTTGGGTTGTCCTTGTCCTCTTTGGTCCGGATGACATGGCGTCCCAGATTTCCAAAAATAACTTTGAATCGTAACTCGTCTGACCACAGAACAGTCTTCCATTTTGCCACACTCCATTTTAAATGATCCCTGGCCCAGTGAAAACGCCTGAGCTTGTGGATCTTGCTTAGAAATTGCTTCTTCTTTGCACTGTAGAGTTTTAGCTGGCAACGGCGGATGGAACGGTGGATTGTGTTCACTGACAATGGTTTCTGGAAGTATTCCTGAGCCCATTCTGTGATTTCCTTTACAGTAGCATTCCTGTTTGTGGTGCAGTGTTGTTTAAGGGCCCGGAGATCACGGGCATCCAGTATGGTTTTACGGCCTTGACCCTTACGCACAGAGATTTTTCCAGATTCTCTGAATCTTCGGATGATGTTATGCACAGTTGATGATGATAGATGCAGAGTCTTTGCAATTTTTCGCTGGGTAACACCTTTCTGATATTGCTCCACTATCTTTCTGCGCAACATTGTGGGAATGTCATGGTCTTACCTTCTTGCTGTTCTCCTTCGTTTGACATGTGCTGGCGGCCATCTTGGTTTCTGGGTTTCTTGTAGCCTCCCACCCTGCGGCTTCTCCTTCCCACTGGGAGGAGCTGAATGCCTAGCTCATATATATAGGAGGTCTGTGGCTTCAGTTCCTTGCTTGGTCCTCCTGTGTTCACATGCTTCTAAGACTGCTGCTGCTTCTGGTTCCTGATCCTGGCTTCGTCTGACTACCCTGCTGGTTCCTGATCCAGGCTTCATCTGACTACCCTGCTGGTTCCCGATCCAGGCTTCGTCTGACTACCCTTCTGGTTCCTGACCTCTGGCTTCGCAAGACCCTGCTTCGGTTTAGCCATCCGTTTGGACTTTTGCCTTACAGCTTGATTTTCAATAAAGCCTTCTTATTTCCACTTCTCTCTTGTTGTACGTCTGGTTCATGGTTCCATGACATTAGGACCAAGCCATGAATTCTGACGGTACAGGGCCATCCTCGCTACCTACGCTGGTTGCCAGACTTGATCAGCAGGATCACCTGTTGGGTCGGTTCGCTGTGGCGTTGCAAACCCTGCTTGAACGCACGGCTCATTTAGCTTCCGTTGCCGATGGGTCGGTTGTCGCTCCTGGGCCCGCTCCTACTGCCGCTCCGGTTGTTGCGCCAGAGTCTACCCCGACACCTGTTGCTGCGCCTGCGGTGTTTCGGGGTATGACCGGTTCTGCCCCCCTTCCACAGCGCTTTGGGGGAGAGCCAACTCAGTGCCGAGGTTTCCTTAACCAGGTGGGCATTTATTTCGAGTTGCTGCCACATGCCTTTCCTACTGAGAGATCAAAGGTGGGCTTCTTGATCTCGCTGCTCTCGGACAAGGCCTTGGCCTGGGCCAGCCCTTTATGGGAGAACAACAATCCGGTGGTTGCCGAGTTTTCCGGTTTTGTTGCTTCTCTTCGGAAGGTATTCGATGTGCCGGCTCGTGCTGCCTCTGCTGCGAAGCTCCTTATGTCCATCAGACAGGGTTCACGATCCGTAGCTGAATACGCCATTGAGTTTCGTACCCTGGCAGCAGAGGTGGGCTGGAATAATGAGGCTCTGGTCGCTGCTTTCTCTCATGGTCTCTCGGATGCCTTGAAGGATGAGGTTGCAGCTAAGGACCTACCAGTGGAGCTCGAGTCTCTTATTTCTTTCCTGATTTTGATTGACACCAGACTCAGGGAGAGACCTTCCTTTAAGGAGAGCCTGCGGAGGTCTTCTAACAGATTGGCGCCTACGTTTGCTGTCCCACCCGTGCCTCCCTCTCCTCCCACGCCTCCTGGGGATGACTTGTCTGGGGGTGAACCCATGCAGCTGGGGTTTGCTCGCCTGTCCGAGGGGGAGAGGGTACTCCGGAGACGCGAGGGCCGATGCATGTACTGTGGTCTCGGTGGGCATTTTCGGTTGGCATGCCCGAACCGTCCGGGAAACGCTCGCACCTGAGATCCTGTCGGGGGCAGATCTTGGGTGGAGTCTCCTCGTCCCCGGTTTCCCGTGTTGACAAACCACTGATTACTGTTGTCCTCTCCTGGGTCGGGGGCTCGGTGACGACCCAGGCGTTGGTGGACTCTGGTGCTGGTGGTTTGTTCATTGATAGTGTGTTCGCTGCCGCCAATTCCATTCCTCTGCAGCCTCGAGGTTCCCCACTGGCTCTTGAGGCGATAGACGGCAGACCCCTTCTGCCGCCACACGTGACTCAGGAGACCCTTCCAGTGGGGATGGCCATTGGTGCCGTTCACAGAGAGTCGGTCTGTCTCCAGGTTATTTCGTCTCCACACTACTCGGTGGTCTTGGGGTACCCCTGGCTCCAGAAGCATAATCCGACTTTCGATTGGAGATCGGCCGAGATCCTCTCGTGGTCACCGCAGTGTGGGGCTAGTTGCATCCATGGGCCTGTCAAGTTGCTGTGTACTTCCTCGGACTCTGTTGCCTCCTGAATACGAGGAGTACCGGGATGTATTCGATAAGGTGCGTGCGGTTGCCCTACCTCCGCACCGCCCATACGATTGTGCCATAGAGTTACAACCTGGTGCCGTTCCTCCTCGTGGCAAAGTCTATCCACTGTCAGTAGCGGAGAATGAGGCCATGGAGGAGTACGTCAGGGAGGCGCTTTCACGCGGACACATTCGCAAATCCTCGTCCCCGGCAAGGGCTGGATTTTTCTTTGTGAAAAAGAAGGGCGGTGAGTTGAGGCCTTGCATCGATTACAGGGGTCTCAATCGCATCACGATCAAGAACGCTTACCCGATACCCTTGATTTCCGAACTGTTCGATCGCCTCAAAGGGGCCACGGTCTTTACCAAACTCGACCTGAGGGCGGCATATAACCTGGTAAGGATCAAGGCGGGCGATGAGTGGAAGACCGCGTTTAACACCAGGACCGGTCATTATGAATCCTTGGTTATGCCCTTTGGGTTGTGCAATGCGCCCGCAGTCTTCCAGGAATTCATCAACGATGTTTTCCGTGACCTGTTGCAGCAGTGTGTGGTGGTCTATTTGGATGACATCTTGGTATATTCTGAATCCATGGAGGCCCACATTCTGGATGTCAGACGAGTGTTGCAACGGTTACGAGAGAACAAGCTGTTCGGTAAGCTTGAGAAATGCGAATTTCACCGATCCCAGGTAACCTTCTTAGGTTACATCATTTCCGCTGAGGGGTTCTCCATGGATCCTGAGAAGGTTTCGGCTGTCTTACAGTGGCCCCAGCCCAGTGGTCTTCGTGCCCTGCAGCGCTTTTTGGGCTTCGCCAATTATTATCGGAAGTTCATCAGGGACTTTTCCATGCTAGCCAAGCCTCTCACGGATCTGACCAGGAAGGGCAGTAATCCCCAGGTCTGGCCGCTCGAGGCCATCCGAGCTTTTGAGGCTCTAAAGTCCGCCTTTGTGTCGGCTCCGATTCTGTCGCATCCCAACCCTGGGTTGCCTTTTGTCCTCGAGGTGGACGCGTCTGAGATGGGAGTAGGCGCCCTTCTGTCTCA
Source organism: Bufo gargarizans (assembly GCF_014858855.1). NCBI lineage: Eukaryota > Metazoa > Chordata > Amphibia > Anura > Bufonidae > Bufo > Bufo gargarizans. The sequence goes on along the minus strand of NC_058081.1, from coordinate 219,667,912 downwards.
GCGTAGAACACCAGAGGGTCCTCTGCTTCCTTGTGGGTTTTACTCCCGGAAACTGTCTTCCGCGGAGTGCAACTATCAGATTGGTGACAGGGAGTTATTGGCCATCGTGCAGGCCCTTAAAGAATGGAGGCACTTGCTCGAGGGCTCGGTGGTTCCGGTTCTCATCCTGACGGACCACAAGAATCTGACCTACCTCTCTGAGGCCAAGAGATTGACACCACATCAGGCCAGATGGGCTCTGTTCTTGTCACGTTTTAATTACGTGGTCTCCTACCTACCCGGTTCCAAGAACATCAGAGCGGATGCCTTATCACGGCAGTACTCTGAGCTGTCCGGGGAGGAGTCGATTCCGACTTCGGTCATACCTCCGAATCAGATCCTGGCCGCCATTCGCACCAGCCTGACCTCTCCCCTGGGTGAGCAGATTTTGGCGGCTCAATCTGGTGCTCCCTCTGGGAGACCCAACGGCAGATGTTTTGTGCCTGAGGAGTTGCGCACTCGGTTGTTGCGAACCTACCATAACTCCAAGGCCGCGGGGCATCCTGGAAAGAATCAGCTGTCCTGGGCTGTTTCACGTCTGTTCTGGTGGCCTTCTCTACGTTCCGACATCGCCGCATATGTAGCGGCATGCTCCGTTTGTGCCCAGAGTAAGTCCCCTCGGCACCTTCCGTTGGGCCTTTTGCAACCCATAGCCACCGGGGAGCGTCCATGGTCACACCTGGGGATGGATTTCATTGTGGACCTCCCTGCATCCCGAGGCCATACGGTCATTCTCATGATTGTGGATCGGTTTTCCAAAATGTGCCACTGTGTTCCTCTCAAGAAGTTACCCTCTGCACAAGAGTTGGCCACGATTTTTGCCAGGGAGGTCTTCCGGTTGCACAGTTTGCCCAAGGAGATTGTGTCGGATCGGGGGAGTCAGTTTGTGTCCAGGTTCTGGCGCGCCTTTTGCTCCCAGTTGGGGATTCATCTCTCTTTCTCCTCGGCCTACCACCCTCAGTCCAATGGGGCCGCAGAACGATCCAATCAGGCCTTGGAGCAATTCCTTCGTTGCTATGTCTCCGATCACCAAGACAATTGGGTTGACCTCCTGCCTTGGGCTGAGTTTGCCAGGAACACGGCGGTGAACTCTTCCTCTGGGACGTCTCCCTTCATGGCCAATTATGGGTTCCAACCTGCCGTGTTACCGGAGGTATTCTCTCCCCAGGATATTCCGGCTGTGGAGGATCACCTTTCCGTCCTACGTGCTTCTTGGGTACAGATCCAGAGGTCCCTTGAGGTCTCTGCGCAGCGCCAGAGACTCCAGGCTGATCGCAGACGAGCGCCCGCTCCTTCCTACCAGGTCGGAGACCGCGTATGGTTGTCCACCCGCAACCTCAACCTTCGAGTGCCCACTCCCAAGCTGGCGCCTCGCTTTGTTGGTCCCTTCCGAGTGCTTCGCAGGGTAAACCCGGTAGCCTATGCCCTTGCGCTTCCTCCTGGCATGCGGATCTCCAACGTGTTTCATGTCTCCCTGTTGAAGCCACTGGTGTGTAATCGTTTCACTTCCTCGGTCCCTCGGCCTCGTCCGGTCCAAGTGGGCAATCGTGAGGAGTATGAGGTGAGCAATATCCTGGACTCACGCCTGGTCCGCGGTCGGGTGCAGTTTTTGGTTCATTGGCGTGGTTATGGTCCAGAGGAGCGTTCCTGGGTTCCCTCCGCAGATGTCCATGCTCCTGCCTTGCTCCGAGCCTTCCACGCACGCTTCCCTCAGAAACCGTTCTTTACTCCGCGGAGGAGGGGCCCTTGAGGGGGAGGTACTGTCATGGTCTTACCTTCTTGCTGTTCTCCTTCGTTTGACATGTGCTGGCGGCCATCTTGGTTTCTGGGTTTCTTGTAGCCTCCCACCCTGCGGCTTCTCCTTCCCACTGGGAGGAGCTGGATGCCTAGCTCATATATATAGGAGGTCTGTGGCTTCAGTTCCTTGCTTGGTCCTCCTGTGTTCACATGCTTCTAAGACTGCTGCTGCTTCTGGTTCCTGATCCTGGCTTCGTCTGACTACCCTGCTGGTTCCTGATCCAGGCTTCATCTGACTACCCTGCTGGTTCCCGATCCAGGCTTCGTCTGACTACCCTTCTGGTTCCTGACCTCTGGCTTCGCAAGACCCTGCTTCGGTTTAGCCATCCGTTTGGACTTTTGCCTTACAGCTTGATTTTCTTATTTCCACTTCTCTCTTGTTGTACGTCTGGTTCATGGTTCCATGACAGGGAATTGGTGATCCTCTACCCATCTTGGCTTCTGAGAGACACTGCCACTCTGAGAAGCTCTTTTTATACCCAATCATGTTGCCAATTGACCTAATTAGTGTTAATTGGTCTTCCAGCTCTTCGTTATGCTCAAATTTACTTTTTCCAGCCTGTTATTGCTACTTGTCCCAACTTTTTTGGGATTTGTGGACACCGTGAAATTTTGAATCAACATATTTTTCGTTTAAAATGATACATTTACTCGGATTAAACGTTTGATCTGTCATCTCCGTTCTATTGCAAATAAAATATTGACATTTGCCATCTCCACATCATTGCATTCAGTTTTTATTCACAATTTGTTTAGTGTCCCAACTTTTTTGGAATCCGGTTTGTAATAAATAATAATAAGCTTTATTTATATAGCGCCAACAAATTCTGCAGCGCTTTATACTTTCAATATTTTGGATATCAGTGCCAACATTTCTTCCACTTAATGCAAACTCAGGTTCAAAGTAGCTTAACCACTAACAACCATAACTCACCCATACCTATCATTGGAATGAGGAGCTAGACACAGTAGGCATTCATACCCCTTCATTTTCAACGTCACCTTAAAACCTTTGTTGAGGCACCTGCATAGGTGGCAGAGGTTCCATGATATCTTAAATTGTACAGAGGAACTGAGCCTGACAGTTTTTTGTTTCATAAATACCAAAGGGGCTACTATAGATTTCTCAATCGATGTTAACAAATCAGAAGCTTTGCTTCTTACAGACTCTGCCCAACCCACCTAGTTCAGAACTTTCCTTTTTAAAATGGCATACTGAGTGACTAATGTATGATCCCCTTCAAAACTTTATTCAACCACCTGAAATTGATTTTTATGCTCAACTACAAACAGACACTATAGTCTGGGGTAATATCATTAAAATGATAACTTTACCAAGGCGTTTATATTTACTCCAAAATTACCCATATATTTGTGCCACAAACTGGCCATTAATGGTCATATAATGGAGAGGACTCAAAGAGGACTCCTCTCAATGCATTTTCCTGCTGGTTTGTCAGAGTACAGCACCGGAATGTAAGTGAACATGAAGATAAAAATGACATACCCGGACTCTGCATCACTTACACTATCCACCAGTTTGAAGTGTGTTTTGGAGCTGACAGATTCCCTTTAATAAAAAAAAAAAGCTGCATGCATCTCAAAACTCATCTGTCTACCTCATCTTCTTAATAATACTCTTCCCGATACCTTTATTTCTATGTACATAAAAACATGGGTTGCTGTCAGACATTGCCTTAATTTCTCTGCTCAGGTCGCCTTATGTTTCCTGCTTTGCCACAATCCTTCAATCCATAGATGGCATTACAGAACATATCGGGAGTAAAGGACCTAGTCGGTTGCCCCATATGTACAGCCTTCTTCTCTCAGGCCTATGCCAAAGATAAGTTCATCTAAAATAGTCAGCCCTCAAGGCATAAACTATATATATATTAAGCAATAGTTTAATAATTTGTCAGCAGATATAAATATAAAATAGATTAAAATATATATATATAATATAAAAATAATACAAAATGTAATAATAGAATAAAAATAATGGACAATATAATCTGAATTATGTAATGGAATCAAATATAACACCTTATATACTGTATATTAGCCAATATACTGTAAATTGTCCCCTTGACTAGTTAAATGTCCATATGTTTTTTGAATATTAAAAAATATTTACAGCAATAGTCTAGAGCAGGGATGGCCAACCTGAGGCTCTCCAGCTGGACAGTCTACAGCTATCAGCCTACAGCAGGGCATGGTGGGAGTTGTAGTTTTACAACAGCTGGAGAGCCGCAGGTTGGCCATGCCTGGTCTAGAGAAATCACATAAATACAGCTGTGTCCAAATATGTAAATTAAATAAACTTTTAGATTGTTATACAGTATACTTATTTGGTCGTGGAAACACCATATAACTTAAAGGATGGTGCATTGGTATGAAACTTACATTCTGTATAGATGACGCAGGTAAAAATATACATTCTTATCAGAACATTGGAACACGTCACTTGTTTAACCCCTTAGTGACCACCCATACGTGTTTTTACGGCGGTCACTAAGGGGCCTAAGCGCTGCACGGCTCCCCCGTGCAGCGGGGAGCGCGGACCCGGCTCTCACATGAGAGCCGGGACCCTGCTCTAACAGCCCGGACCGGCAGGAGTGCCGATCCGGGCTGTTTAACCCTTTACATGCCAGGCTCAATGGCGCCCGCTGCATGTAAAGTGGTGACAGAGGGAGCGGACTCCCTCTGTCTCCCATCAGCACCCCGAAAATAAGATCGCGGGGTGCTGATGTGTTCGGAAGCTTACCTTGCTTCCGTTCAGGGCCCCGAGCCTGTCTTCAGTTCTCTCCAGCAGGCTGTGCCTCTCTGGCGCAGCCTGCTGGTCAAGGTTTGAATAGCATTGCTATTGAAATGTAATGCATTTATAGAGATAATGCATTACGTTTTAAAAGCAATCAAAATACTGTATATTATAGTCCCCTTGTGGGACTTTTAAGTAGTAAAATTTTTTTTAAAAAAATACACATTTATTAAATAAAAAAAATTCCATAAAATAAAAAAATATGCTTTTTTTTCCATTGAAAATACGCTTTTCAATGAAAAAAATTGCCAAAAAAAAATATCCCCCATATGTTTGGTATTGTCGCGTCCGTAACGACCCGGACTACATAAATTATACATAAATTATCCCCTATGGTGAACGCCGTAAAAAATAAAAATAAAAAAAAGACAGAATTTCTAATTTATTCTTAGTTTCCACTGAAAAAAACGTAATAACAAGCGATCAAAAAGCGCCATTTACTCCAAAACGATACCAATGAAAAATACAAGTTGTCCCTCAAAAATCAAGCCCTCACACAACTCCATAGAAAAAGAAAAAAAAAAGTTATGGGTCTTGTGAAGTGGCAATGCAAAATCATTTTTTTTGTTAATAAAAGGGGTTTTATTGAAAAAAAAGTAGTAAAACGTAAAAAAAATTATAAGTATTTAGTATCACTGTAATCGTACTGACCCAGAGAATAAAGATATTATGTTATTTGTACCGAAAAATGAACGCCGTAAAATTTATAATGTAAAAACGCAGTGCAGTATTGCTATTTTCCCACATCTCCCTCCCAGAAAGAGTTAATAAAAGTTAATCAGAAAGTTATGTGTACCCCAAAATGGTGCCATTAAAAACTACAACTTGTCCCGTAAAAAACAAGCCCTCATAAAGCTATATAGACGAAAAAATAAAAAAGTTATAGCTCTTGGAACGAGACCATGAAAAAAGGAAGAAAAACGCTTGGTCATAAAGGCCCAAACAGGCTTGGTCACTAAGGGGTTAAAGGGGTTGTCACATGAAAACAATTCCACAATTTTCAAACCAGCACCTGGGTCTGAACACTTTTGTAATTGCATGTAATTACAAATTCATATTAGCTACTGAGTTATTCAGTGAACTGTATCTGTATAGTGCCACCTGCTGATAGGGATTACAATCCACTAGAGGACTGTACAACTGCATCGGCTTCTGGAATGTCTGTAGCTACTGTTTGTGTAAATTTGTCGCACATCAAAAGGCATCCTGGATCTTGTGGTTACAGATTGAATTATATGTCATATGAGCAATGATGTTTTGCTTGCTATAATAGTTTGCTGTACTGATGCTTATAAACAAGCAATAATAATCAGTGGATGGCCAGTGTTGCCAGTGTGATATAAAGAAATTATACGGTATAGGCTACTTTCAGACTCGCGTTTTGGCCAGATCCGTCAGGGATCTGCAAAAACTGATCCGTTACATAAATACAACCGCATGCATCTGTCACGAACGGATCCGTTTGTATTATCTGTAACATAGCCAAGACGGATCCATCATGAACTCCATTGAAAGTCAATGGGAGACGGATCCGTTTTCTATTGTGTCAGATTGTGTCAGTGAAAATGGATCCATCCCCATTAACTTACATTGTGTGCCAGGACGGATCTGTTTTGCTCAGTTTCGTCAAGCGGACAGCAAAACGCTGAAGGCAGCGTTTTGGTGTCCGCCTCCAGAGCGGAATGGAGACTAATCAGAGGCAAACTGGTACATTCTTAGCGGATCCTTTTCCTTTCAGCATGCATTAGGGCAAAACTGATCCGTTTTGGACTGCTTGTGAGAGCTCATGACGGATCTCACAAACTGAAAGCCAAAACGCCAGTGTGAAAGTAGCCATAGTTAGACGCATTTCGGGGAGCCTATCACCCTCCTCAGTAGCCTGTATAGTCTAATCTAGCTGTCATAGCTAGATAGCTGTCATGTACTGATAGATTTACACAGGTTAGGTGTTATTAGTGATTAATAGTATTCTCTGTGTAAGTGTATATACAGAGATAGCTGTCAGTCACTGATAGTTGTACATAGGGGAGGTGTTATCAGTGATCGATAGTATTCTCTGTGTAAGTGTGTATACAGAGATAGCTGTCAGTCACTGATAGTTGTACACAGGGGAGGTATTTTCAGTGATTGATAGCATTCTCTGTGTAAGTGTGTATACAGAGATACCCTAAGGTTCTTCACCATAGCCTCTAAAGGCTATGATTAAGAACCTTAGGGTTTGAAACATGTCAACTTGACCGGAGGTGGTGTGAGGAGATGTCCGCTGTATGTACTATGTATCGTGAATATGAGAAATAAAGACGTGGCAACAATGAATTTATCCAGTGCCAGATTGTTTTCCTTTGTTTCTTATGTCAGTCACTGATAGTTGTGCACGGGGAGGTGTTGTGAGTGATTGATAGCATTCTCTGTGTAAGTGTATATACAGAGATAGCTGTCAGTCACTGATAGTTGTACATGGGAAAGTGTTATCAGTGATTGATAGTATTATCTGTATACGTGTGTATACATAGATAGCTGTCAGCCACTGATAGTTGTTCACAGGAGATGTGTTATCAGTGATTGATACTGTTCTATGTGTAAGTGTGTATACAGAGAAAGCTGTCATGTACTGTTAGCTGTACACAGGTTAGGTGTTATCAGTGATTGATAGCATTCTCTGTGTAAGTGTGTATACAGAGATAGCTGTCAGTCACTGATAGTTGTGCACGGGGGAGGTGTTATCAATGGTTAATAGTATTCTCTGTGTAAGTGTGTATACAGAGATAGCTGTCAGCCACTGATAGTTGAGCACGGGGGAGGTGTTGTGAGTGATTGATAGCATTCTCTGTGTAGGTGTATATACATAGATAGCTGTCAGTCACTGATAGTTGTACATGGGAAAGTGTTATCAGTGATTGATAGTATTATCTGTATACGTGTGTATACATAGATAGTTGTACACAGGGGATGTGTTATCAGTGATTGATAGCATTCTCTGTGTAAGTGTGTATACCGAGATAGCTGTCATGTACTGTTAGCTGTACACAGGTTAGGTGTTATCAATGATTGATAGCATTCTCTGTGTAAGTGAGTATACATAGATAGCGGTCAGTCACTGATAGCTGTACACAGGTTAGGTGTTATCAGTGATTGATAGCATTCTCTGTGTAAGTGTATATACATAGATAGCTGCCAGTCACTGATATCTGTACACAGGTTAGGTGTTATCAGTGATTGATAGTATTCTCTGTGTAAGTGTATATACATAGATAGCTGTCAGCCACTGATAGTTGTGCACGGGGGAGGTGTTGTGAGTGATTGATAGCATTCACTGTGTAGGTATATATACATAGATAGCTGTCAGTCACTGATAGTTGTACACGGGAAAGTGTTATCAGTGATTGATAGTATTATCTGTATACATAGATAGTTGTACACAGGGGATGTGTTATCAGTGATTGATAGTGTTCTATGTGTAAGTGTGTATACCGAGATAGCTGTCATGTACTGTTAGCTGTACACAGGTTAGGTGTAATCAATGATTGATAGCATTCTCTGTGTAAGTGAGTATACATAGATAGCTGTCAGTCACTCATATCTGTACACGGTGGAGGTGTTATCAGTTATTGATTCAGGCAATGGAAAAATTAAAAAAGAGTCTTAATCAGAGAAACCCCTGGATGGGAGTCCAGAGGGATCAGAGAACAACTGTAGGGCATCTAAGGCTGGACATAATCATAAAGTAGATAAAATTAGAGATATGGGAAGGCTGCTATCAGTGGTTATGTATGTATGAGTAATCGTTACATAAAAATGAAGAAAGTAAGAAAGGGAGGTGTATAACCACACAGACGGCGCCAAACACTGACTGACAAACTGATAATTGTATGTGGGGAGGTGTTATCAGTGATTAATAGCATTTTTTTATGTAAGTGTGTATACAGAGATAGCTGTCAGTCACTGATAGTTGTACTCGGCGGAGGTGTTATCAGTGATTGCCAGCATTCTCTGTGTAAGTTTGTACACATAGATAGCTGTCAGTCACTGATATCTGTAAACTGGGGAGGTGCTGTTAGTGATTGATAGCATTATCTGTGTGAGGGCTCATGCACACAAATGTATTTTATTTCCGTGTATGCGGAGCCATTCACTTCAATGGGTCAGCTCAGCAAAAAAACTGTGTGTGAATGTGCTTCCATTTCCGTATGACCATATTTCTGTTCCGCAAAAAAATAGAACATGTCCTATTTATGTCCGCATTACGGACAAGGATATTACTTTTCTATGAAGGGCCAGCTGTTCCGTTCTGCAAAATATGGAGTGCACATGGATGTCATCCGTATTTTTTGCGGATCTGTTTTTTGAGGACCGCAAAATACATACGGTCGTGTGCATGAGCCCTAAGTGTGTACACATAGATAGCTGTCAGTACACAGGGAAGTGTTGTCAGTGATTGATAGCATTCTCTGTGTAAGTTTGTATACATAAATAGCTGTCAGTCACTGATAGCTGTACATGGGGAGATGTTATCAGAGATTGATAGCATTCTCTGTGTAAGTTTGTATACATAAATAGCTGTCAGTCACTGATAGCTGTACATGGGGAGATGTTCAGAGATTGATAGCATTCTCTGTGTAACTGTATATATCAGCTGTCAGTTACTGATAGTTGTGCACAGGGGAGGTGTTATCAGTGATTGATAATATTCTCTGTGTAAGTGTATTTACAGCAGGTTTAAAAATAGTGCTGTGTAATCACAATCTGCTGCCGGCAAACAGTGATTCAGTATGGGTACGAGCGATGACATTAGCTCACTCTTTCCAACACTGAGGATGAGATCACTGCATGTAATAGAAGCAGTGTCCTCTGCTAACGAGCAGGCGATTGCCGAGAAGAAACACTTTCATCCCAACAATTGACTGCAAAATCTGCAGATGTCAGTCACCGATAGTTGTACTTGGGGGAGGTGTTATCAGTGATTTATAGCATTCTCTGTGTAAGTGTGTATATACAGTTGCAGGAAAAAGTATGTGAACCCTTTGGAATGATATGGATTTCTGCACAACTTGGTCATAAAATGTGATCTGATCTTCATCTAAGTCACAACAATAGACAATCACAGTCTGCCTAAACTAATAACACACAAAGAATTAAATGTTACCATGTTTTTATTGAACACACCATGTAAACATTCACAGTGCAGGTAGAGAAAGTATGTGAACCCCTAGACTAATGACATCTCCAAGAGCTAATTGGAGTGAGGTGTCAGCCAAGTGGAGTCCAATCAATGAGATGAGATTGGAGGTGTTAGTTACAGCTGCCCTGCCCTATAAAAAACACACACCAGTCCTGGGTTTGCTTTTCACAAGAAGCATTGCCTAATGTGAATGATGCCTCGCACAAAATAGCTCTCAGAAGACCTACAATTAAGAATTGTTGACTTGCATAAAGCTGGAAAGGGTTATAAAAGTATATCCAAAAGCCTTGCTGTTCATCAGTCCACGGTAAGACAAATGGTCTATAAATGGAGAAAGTTCAGCACTGCTGCTACTCTCCCTAGGAGTGTTCGTCCTGTAAAGATGACTGCAAGAGCACAGCGCAGATTGCTCTATGAGGTAAAGAAGAATCCTAGCGTGCCAGCTAAAGACTTACAAAAGTCTCTGGCATATGCTATCATCCCTGTTAGCGAATCTACGATACGTAAAACACTAAACAAGAATGGATTTTATGGGAGGATACCACAGAGGAAGCCACTGCTGTCCAAAAAAAAACATTGCTGCACGTTTACAGTTTGCACAAGAGCACCTGGATGTTCCACAACAGTAGTGGCAAAATATTCTGTGGACAGATTAAACCAAAGTTGAGTTGTTTGGAAGAAACACACAACACTATGTATGGAGAAAAAAAGGTCCAGCACACCAACATGAAAACCTCATCCCAAGGCCTCCTGCACACGAACGTTTTTTTACACGGTCCGCAAAAACGGGGTCCGTAGGTCCGTGATCCGTGACCGTTTTTCCGTCCGTGGGTCTTCCTTGATTTTTGGAGGATCCACGGACATGAAAAAAAAGTCATTTTGGTGTCCGCCTGGCCGTGCGGAGCCAAACGGATCCGTCCTGAATTACAATGCAAGTCAATGGGGACGGATCCGTTTGATGTTGACACAATATGGTGCCATTTCAAACGGATCCGTCCCCATTGACTTTCAATGTAAAGTCTGGAGTTCTGTTATACCATCGGATTGGAGTTTTCTCCAATCCGATGGTATATTTTAACTTGTAGCGTCCCCATCACCATGGGAACGCCTCTATGTTAGAATATACTGTCGGATATGAGCTACATCGTGAAACTCATTTCCGACAGTATATTCTAACACAGAAGCGTTCCCATGGTGATGGAGACGCTTCAGGTTAGAATATACAAAAAAACGGTGTACATGACTGCCCCCTGCTGCCTGGCAGGTGCTGCCAGGCAGCAGGGGGCAGACCCCCCCCCCCTGTTTTTAACTCATTGGTGGCCAGTGGGCCCCCCCTCCCCTGTTGTTAACTCGTTGGTGGCCAGTGTGCGCACCCCCCTCCCTCCCTCCCTCTATTGTTTTAATACATTGGGGCCAGTGTGCGCGCCCCCCCCCCAACCCCCCCTCCCTCCCTCTATTGTTTTAATACATTGGGGCCAGTGTGCGCGCGCCCCCCCAACCCCCCCTCCCTCCCTCTATTGTTTTAATACATTGGGGCCAGTGTGCGCACCCCCCCAACCCCCCCCCCCCCCTCCCTCCCTCTATTGTAATCATCATCGGTGGCAGCGGAGTAGAAGATTTTCATACTTACCTGCTTCTTGCTGCTGCGATGTCTGCGTCCGGCCGGGAGCTCCTCCTACTGGTAAGTGACAGGTCTGTGCGGCGCATTGCTGTCACTTACCAGTAGGAGGAGCTCCCGGCCGGACGCAGACATCGCAGCAGCAAGAAGCAGGTAAGTATGAAAATCTTCTACTCCGCTGCCACCGATGATGATTACAATAGAGGGAGGGAGGGGGGGGGGGGGGGGGTTGGGGGGGTGCGCACACTGGCCCCAATGTATTAAAACAATAGAGGGAGGGAGGGGGGGTTGGGGGGGGGGGCGCGCACACTGGCCCCAATGTATTAAAACAATAGAGGGAGGGAGGGAGGGGGGTGCGCACACTGGCCACCAACGAGTTAACAACAGGGGAGGGGGGGGGCCGCACAATGATATTCAAACTGGGGAGGGGGGGGGGGGGTCTGCCCCCTGCTGCCTGGCAGCCCTGATCTCTTACAGGGGGATATGATGGGGTTAATTGTACTATCATATCCCCCTGTAAGAGATCGGGTGCTGCCAGGCAGCAGGGGGAGTCTTGTACAAAGTTTGCAGTGTATTCTAACTAGAAGCGTCCCCATCACCATGGGAACGCTTCTGTGTTAGAATATACTGTCGGAAATGAGTTTTCACGAAGTGAAAACTTAGATCAGAAAAAGCTTTTATGCAGACGGATCTTCGGATCCGTCTGTATGAAACTAAAACCTACGGCCACGGATCACGGACACGGATGCCAATCTTGTGTGCATCCGTGTTCTTTCACGGACCCATTGACTTGAATGGGCCCGTGAACCGTTGGCCGTGAAAAAAATAGGACAGGTCATATTTTTTTCACGGCCAGGAAACACGGCTCACGGATGCGGCTGCCAAACGGTGCATTTTCCGATTTTTCCACGGACCCATTGAAAGTCAATGGGTCCGTGAAAAAAAACGGAAAACGGCACAACGGCCACGGATGCACACAACGTTCGTGTGCAGGAGGCCCAACTGTGAAGTATGGTGGTGGGGGCATCATAGTTTGGGGCTGCTTTGCTGCGTCAGGGCCTGGACTGTTTGCTATCATCGAAGAAAAAATGAATTCACAAGTTTATCAAGACATTTTGCAGGAGAACTTAAGGCCATCTGTCCATCATCTGAAGCTCAACAGAAGATGGGTGTTGCAACAGGACAACAACCCAAAGCATAGAGGTAAATCAACAACAGAAACAGAAGGCTTAAACAGAAGAAAATACGTCTTCTGGAGTGGCCCAGTCAGAGTCCTGATTGAGATGCTATTGCATGACCTCAAGAAAGCGATTCACACCAGACATCCCAAGAATATTGTTGAACTGAAACAGTTCTGTAAAGAGGAATGGTCAAGAATTAGTCCTGACCGTTGTGCACGTCTGATCTGCAACTACAGGAAACGTTTGGTTGAAGTTACTGCTGCCAAAGGAGATTCAACCAGTTATTAAATCCAAGGGTTCACATATTTTTTCCACCTGCACTGTAAATGTTTACATGGTATGTTCAATAAAAACATGGTAACATTTAATTCTTTGTGTATTATTAGTTTGAGCAGACTGTGATTGTCTATTGTTGTGACTTAGATGAAGATCAGATCACATTTTATGACCAATTTGTGCAGAAATCCATATCATTCCAAAGGGTTCACATACTTTTTCTTGCAACTGTATAGATAGCTGTCAGTCACTGATAGTTGTATATGGGGGACATGTTATCAGTGACTGATAACATTCTCTGTGTAAGTGTGTATACATAGATAGCTGTCAGTCACTGATAGTTGTGTATGGGGGACCTGTTATCAGGGCCAGGACAAGGTATTTCGGTGCCTAGGGGGAACAAGAAAATTGTGCTTCCCCTGAAAGCGACATTACTTCCTAATAAAGAAATGAAAACACATTTAAAAGAAGCAGTCAAGGGCTGATCAGGTAACTCGGAATCAAGTTGTTCACTTTCCTTTTCTTCTCCATTTTCTTAAGGCTATCACGGGCAGACATCTTTGGTCTTTGCAGCCCCCTCTACAACATAAGAATACCAGTATAACTATATGGCACATGGTAGATGAGGGCTGTAACAGAGTTAGCAATTCAGCCCCCAAATTTATACAAACCCCAGATCAGACCTCAAGTTTAAGCAGTGTTCATTCCCCAAATTTATACAGACCAATGTATCATCCTGCTGCTACTCTCAATACTGTGCCTGCTGTGCTCCCTCCATACACATAAACACTATACTGTCAAAAATAACAGTGCCATAGAGATAGTCCCCCATAGTAATAGTGCTCCCAGATTGTCCTCATTAGTAGTAGTGTAGTCCCCCATAGTAATAGTGCTCCCAGACTGTCCTCATTAGTAGAAGTGCTCCCCACAGTAGTAGTGCACAGTAGTAGTGCACTACTAATGAGGTGCAGTAGTAGTAGTAGTCCCCCATAGTAATAGTGCTCCCAGACTAGCAATGCCCTCCATATTATGAACAATAATAATAATGCTCCCACAATACCCCCAGTAATAATATAGCCACCGTAGGGCCCCCAATATTTATAATGTCCCTCCTGCAGTGCCCCTGTAGCTCTAATGCCCCCTGCAGTTATAACTCCTCTGTGGTGCTCCCTGTATTATAATATATATAATGCTCCCCCCATAGTTCCAGTACATAATGCTATTGTGTATATATGCCCCCTGTAGTGCCAGTACATAATGCTCCTCTGCCCCCTCATAGTGGATATATACGGTATATATATATATATATACAGACGTGGACAAAATTGTTGGTACCCTTTGGTCAATGAAAGAAAAAGTCACAATGGTCACAGAAATAACTTTAATCTGACAAAAGTAATAATAAATTAAAATTCTATAAATGTTAACCAATGAAAGTCAGACATTGTTTTTCAACCATGCTTCAACAGAATTATGTAAAAAAATAAACTCATGAAACAGGCATGGACAAAAATGATGGTACCCCTAGAAAACACAGAACATAATGTGACCAAAGGGACATGTTAATTCAAGGTGTGTCCACTAATTAGCATCACAGGTGTCTACAACCTTGTAATCAGCCATTGGGCCTATATATATGGCTCCAGGTAATCACTGTGTTGTTTGGTGATATGGTGTGTACCACACTCGACATGGACCAGAGGAAGCAAAGGAAAGAGCTGTCTCAAGAGATCAGAAAGAAAATTATAGACAAGCATGTTAAAGGTAAAGGCTATAAGACCATCTCCAAGCAACTAGATGTTCCTGTGAGTACAGTTGCACATATTATTCATAAGTTTAAGATCCATGGGACTGTAGCCAACCTCCCTGGACGTGGCCGCAGGAGGAAAATTGATGACAAATCTAAGAGACGGATAATCCGAATGGTAACAAAAGAGCCTAGAAAGACTTCTAAAGAGATTCAAGGTGAACTTCATGCTCAAGGAACATCAGTGTCAGATCGCACCATCCGTCGTTGTTTGAGCCAAAGTGGACTACATGGGAGACGACCAAGGAGGACACCATTGTTGAAAACGAATCATAAAAAAGCAAGACTGGAATATGCCAAACTACATGTTGACAAGCCACAAAGCTTCTGGGAGAATGTCCTGTGGACAGATGAGACAAAAATCGAAGTTTTTGCCAAGGCACATCAGCTGTATGTTCACAGACGAAAAAATGAAGCATATCAAGAAAAGAACACTGTCCCTACTGTGAAACATGGAGGAGGCTCTGTTATGTTCTGGGGCTGCTTTGCTGCGTCTGGCACAGGGTGTCTTGAATCTGTGCAGGGTACAATGAAATCTCAAGACTATCAAGGAATTCTAGAGAGAAATGTACTAGCCAGTGTCAGAAAGCTTGGTCTCAGTCGCAGGTCATGGGTCTTGCAACAGGACAATGACCCAAAACACACCGCTAAAAACACCCAAGAATGGCTAAGAGGAAAAAATTGGACTATTCTAAAGTGGCCTTCTATGAGCCCTGACCTCAATCCTATTGAGCATCTTTGGAAGGAGCTGAAACATGCAGTCTGGAAAAGGCACCCTTCAAACCGGACACAACTGGAGCAGTTTGCTCATGAGGAGTGGGCCAAAATACCTGCTGAGAGGTGCAGATGTCTCATTGACAGTTACAGGAAGCGTTTGATTGCAGTGATTGCCTCAAAAGGTTGCGCAACAAAATATTAAGTTAGGGGTACCATCATTTTTGTCCATGCCTGTTTCATGAGTTTATTTTTTTACATAATTCTGTTGAAGCATGGTTGAAAAACAATGTCTGACTTTCATTGGTTAACATTTATAGAATTTTAATTTATTATTACTTTTGTCAGATTAAAGTTATTTCTGTGACCATTGTGACTTTTTCTTTCATTGACCAAAGGGTACCAACAATTTTGTCCACGTCTGTATATATATATATATATACACACACACACACCCTCATAGTTCAAGTACATATAAAGCCTCCCCCATTTGGCACAAGAATATAATGCTTCACCTTCCCCCCTTTGTAGTGCCATTGTATAATGCTTATTCATACCCCCTTATAGTGCCAGTATATAATACCCCTATAGCGCCAGTATACAATGCTCCTCCATCTCTCCATAGTGCCTATATATATATATATATATATATATATAAAATGCCCCCCATAGTGCCAGTAAATAATGCCTTTTCGCCCCCCTACAGTGCCAGTATATATGTATTATGTTTCCTGAAAAGCCAGTATATAATGTTCCTCCATCCTGTAGTGGCAGTATATAATCTCCCCCCTGCACAGCCAGTATATAATGCCCCCCTCTCTAGTACCAGTGTATAATGTTCTCCCCTGTACAGACAGAATATAATGCACCCCTGTAATAATAATAATAATAATAATAATATTTTACATAGCGCCACCATATTCCACAGTGCTTTACACTCTAGTACCAGTATATAATGTTCTCCCTTGTACAGCCAGTATATAATGCCCCCTGTAGTGTTAGTATATAATGCTCCCACTAGTGCCAACCCTAGTACCAGTATATAAGGCACCTTCCATTAGTATATAGTGCCATTAGTATAATTAAAAACTAAAAAAAACTTGCCTCACTCCCGTTCGACAACATCTGTGCTATAGTCTACCTCTTCCAATCTGTGGCCTGAATGCTGCTTTCTGGCACAGGTGGTCCCCATGAAATAACCGATTCTGTGCCAGGTCTTGCGTGATAATGTGATTGCGCAAGAGCAGGAGGTCCCTGTGATGTCCTCACGACCTCTTGCGTCACTCTACTGCCTCA
The DNA here is from genome assembly GCF_014858855.1 of Bufo gargarizans. NCBI lineage: Eukaryota > Metazoa > Chordata > Amphibia > Anura > Bufonidae > Bufo > Bufo gargarizans. Next base: position 219,651,187 of record NC_058081.1, on the reverse strand, counting down.
TAAGTTTCAGGACTATGGGCATGAACCTTATGGACATGAATGGCCACAGATGCAGCCCTGTTTACATCCCCTTTATGGGTAGCGAGCTGGCGCCTACCCCTCTTCCTACCCCAGGGTGGGCTGCTATAAATGAGCCCTCACAGCTCTGTAGATGGAAAAATAAAATAAAAAACTTACAGCTGTCATTTAACATAGTAAAACACAATATAAACTATATAAATTTGGTTTTGTCTTAATTGTATTTACCTGCAGAATAAGATTGTCAAGTCATTTACAGCGCATAGCAAATGCTGTGAAAAGAAAATCCCCAAAAACTGGCAGAATTGCATTTTTTGCAGTTTCACCCCACAAATAGTTTTGCCCATTTTCCAGCAAAAGCTTTGGCAAATTAAATGGTGCCGTTAAAAAATCCAACTTGTCCTACAAAAAATAAACCCTCATATGGCTATGTGAACAAAAAAAAGTTATTGCTCTTGGAAGTACAGTAGGGAAAAACTAAAATTGCCTGTCGCTAAAGGGTTAATATTTAATAAAACTGCATACATCATTTATAACCAATGGCTTGAATAAAGTTACCATGTCAATTATGCTGAGCTACCATTAAAAAAGCAGCTGTCACAATGTGTTCGGGAACATAAAAAATGTACTGTCGACGGTTAAAGGGAACCTGTCACCATGCAGTATAATCTGCCAGCAGCATGTTATAGAGCAGAAGGAGCTGAGCAGATTAATATATAGCTTTATGGGAAAAGATTCAGTAAAACAACTAATTTATACATTTAAATGACATCTGTCAGCAGATTTGTCCCTATGACACTGGCTGACCTGTTACATGTGCACCTGGCAGCTGAAGACATCTGTGTTGGTCCCATGTTCATATGTGCCCGCATTACTGAGAACATAAATGTTTCAATATATGCAAATGAGCCTCTAGGAGCAACATGGGCATCGCTGTAGCATCTAGACCTGTGATGACTAACCTCTGGCTGTTCTCAGAACTCCACCGAAATGAATGAAGCATGCTGGGAGTTTTCACCACAGCTGGAGTGCCGGAGGTTAGCCACGACTGACCTAGACGCTCTGCTCTCTCTGCAACCTCTCTACTTTGATTGAAAGGACCAGGTGCGATCACGTTTACACTGCCTGGTCAATCAAAATCAGTTGCGGGGAGAGCTGAGCCTCTAAGGCCTCTTTCAGATAGGCGTTGCGGGAAAATGTGCGGGTGCGTTGCAGGAACACACGCGATTTATCCGCGCGAGTGTAAAATATTGTAATGCGTTTTGCACTCGCGTGAGAAAAATCGGGCATGTTTGGTACCCAAAGCCGAACTTCTTCACAGAAGTTCGGGCTTGGGATCGGTGTTCTGTAGATTGTATTATTTTCCCTACAGTAGTTGTAGAATGCAATGTAGTGTTGTAGAGAAAGTGATGGCACTCTCTCATGCTTGTTTTGTCTCACAAACCATTAATAAATTGTCTGTTTCTTCCAGTGGTTAGATTGTGGTTTGCTGCTTCTGAGTTCCTTCTCAAGCCACAGGTTTCTGTTTACTGTACTGAAGTTGATGATGGTTGCGAAGTATTTAAAAGGACACTACCAACAACAAAAAAAGCCTGTATTTGAATATCCTGTGCAATGTTTTACAACAGAATGTGTGGATCACTCGACGCATTCTACTTCCTGGCCTGGCTCTTTAACTTCCTCCTTTGTTTGGAGTTTAGTACAGCAAACAGCCTCACTTGACTTTCTCAGACAGACCTTTCACTATGGCCAGAGAGGGAAGGGCATAAGCTACTCAATTAGCGCATACACATCACACTGATAAGTGCAGTGCTCTTCTGTGGCCATCTTTATCTAGGCCTATCAAGAGAACAAGAAAGCTATCATATTGTCATCCCAATTCTATTAGTGTACTATTACAACAGCAGATAACATCTTACCCTCACACTAGCAGTTACCTGACAGTGGGTTCCCTATCTATATAGACAGGTATCTCTCAGTGCTTTGTGTACAGACAAAAATTCTAAAAATATAAAAAAAAAATGGTTTCAAAATATCCCCTTCTGATGGAAGTGTAAAATAAAATGCTTTTTTTTTAACAACAAAAAGCAACATTGTTTATCTTAATGGAAACATCAGTATGCCTCATGCTGTAGTATTTTGTTAACCACTTCACATCCACCCATAGGATATAAACGTCTTATGGGTGGATGTTCAACTCTGAATGGACGTTCTGGAACGTCCATTCAGAGATCGCAGCTGCAACCCAGAGAGAAGGCAGGGACAGTTCCTAGGTGTCCCCGCCTTCTAGATCGCTGCATACACAGTGCTAACCGAGCGCTTCCTGTCCCGGCCTGGTGGTCATGTGACCACCGGGACCGGGTGTGTGCAGGAGCTGTCGGATCTTTCACAGACCTCGATCAGCCCTGCACTGAGGCTGTACAGCGCAGTATACCGCTGTACAGCCTCTCTGGGGGGTGTATTTCCCCTGTAACTGGGGCTACTATGTCAGCCCCAGTTACAGGAGAAATCAATAGTGAAATTTTTTTAAGTGAAGTCAAATGGCCCCCAGAGGTCTTGTATAACCTAATGGGGGACACAAAGTGAAAAAGAAAAAAAATGTAAATAAAAAAAATTAAGTGTATTACAATTTTAAAAAATAAAAAAAATCCCCAAATTAAAGGGATTCTTTCACGCCGATTGATCGTATTAACCTAACAACAGACTTATGTCCATTGCATCCCCCCTATTAAAACTGTGCTTACCGTATGTTGCTTGCTATCATCGTTCTGCCAAAAAACACTTTTAATCCATATGCAAATTAGGCTGTGAAGGTGCCCAGGCCCCTGGGTCATTTTTATACGAATCCACTCCCCCTCCACTGCGTCTGCCCGCCCTTGGTCTCTGCTCTAACCTCCCTCTTCCCGTCCGTAATCCTGCGCATGCGCCGATGACCGCGATATCGGCGCGTGCGCATTGAATGACCACAGTCTGGCCAGGGCATCACAGTTTACTGTGCGCATGCGCCGGCCCCGGCCTAACTTACGTTCTTGCCGTGATGCGCTGTGATCACGGCAAGAACGTAAGTTAGGCCGGGGCCGGTGCATGCGCACGGGGATGTCACCTTACATCACTTACATCACTAAAAGTGCAACACTAAGCGATCAAAAAGTGTATGCCCTCCAAAATAGTACCAATCTAACAGTCACCTCATCCTGCAAAAAATGAGCCCCTACCTAAGACAATCGCCCCCCCAAAAACTAACTATGGCTCTTAGAATATGGAGACACTAAAATAAAAACAAGTTTGTTTAAAAAATGCTATCATATGCACCCAAAAATAGTACCAATCAAACCGTCATCTCATCCCGCAAAAATTATACCCTACCTAAGACAATCGCCCAGAAAATAAAACAAACTATGGCTCTCAGACTATGGAGACGCTAAAATTATAATTTTTTTTGTTTCAAAAATGATATTATTGTATAAAACTTAAATAAATAAAAAAGCATAGATATTAGGTATTGCCGCCTCCATAAGAATCTGCTGTATAAAAATATTACATTACCTAACCCCTCAGATGAACATAGTAAAAAATAAAAAGTGTGACAAAAAGTGTAATACCAAGCGATCAAACAGTCATATGCATCCTAAAATAGTACCAATCAAACAGTCATCTCATACCGAAAAAAAAATAGCCCCTACATAAGACAATCGCCCAAAAAACTAAAAATAAAATATGGCTTTCAGAATGTAGATTATAATATATAAATTATTATATTTTTTTATTCAAAAATGCTTTATTATGTAAAACTAAAACAAACAACCCCCAAAAATAGTCATATGTGGTATTGTCGCGTCCGTAACAACCTGCTCTATAAAAATGGCCCATAATCTAACCTGTCAGATGAACATTGTAAATGACAAAAAATAAAAACTGTGCCATTTTTTGTTATCTTGCCTCACAAAAAGTGTAATATAGAGCAACCAAAAATCATATATACCCTAAAATAGTACCAACAAAACTGCCACCTTATCCCGTAGTTTCCAAAATGCGGTCACTTTTTTGAAGTTTCTACTCTAGGGGTGCATCAGGGGGTCTTCAAATGTGACATGGTGTCAAAAAAACAGTCCAGCAAAATCTGCCTTCCAAAAACCACATGGCGCTCCTTTCTTCCTGTGCCTTGCTGTGGGCCCGTACAGCAGATTATGACCACATATGGGGTGTTTCTGTAAACTACAGAATCAGGGCAATAAATTTAAAATTTGCCCAAAAAGTGAAATTCAGAAATCTCATCTAAATTTTTTATTAATTCTTGTGGAACACCTAAAGGGTTAACAAAGTTTATAAAATCAGTTTTAAATATTTTGAGGGGTGTAGTTTATTAAATGAGTTCACTTTTTTGGATTTTCTACTCATGGGGTGCATCAGGGGGTCTTCAAAATCTGCCTTTCAAAAACCATATGGCATTCCTTTCCTACTGCACCCTGCCGTGTGGCCATACAGCAGTTTACGACCACATATGGGGTGTTTTTGTAAACTACAGAATCAGGGCAATAAATATTGAGTTTTGTTTGTCTGTTAACCTTTGCTTTGTTACTGGAAAAAATGAATTACAATGGAAATTTGGCAAAATATAGAAATTCTGAAATTTTATCTCCATATTCCAACAACTCTTGTGGAACACCTAAAGGGTTACCAAAGTTTATAAAATCAGTTTTAAATACCTTGACGGGAGTATTTTCAAAAATGGGTCACTTTTTTGGAGTTTCTACTCTAGGGGTGCATCAGGGGGGCTTCAAATGGGACATGGTGTCAAAAAACCAGTCCAGCAAAATCTGCCTTCCAAAAACCATATGGTGTTCCTTTCCTTCTGCGGTCTGCCGTGTAGCCATACAGCAGTTTACGACCACATATGGGGTGTTTCTGTAAACTACAGAATCAGGGCAATAAATATTGAGCTTTGTTTGGCTGTTAACCCTTACTTTGTAACTGGAAAAAAATTATTAAAATGGAAAATCTCCATTTTCCTTTAATTCTTGTGGAACACCTAAAGGGTTAACATCGTTTGTAAAATCAGTTTTGAATACCTTGAGGGGCGTTGTTTCTAAAATGGGCTCATTTTGTGGGGATTTCTATTATGTAAGCTTCACAAAGTGACTTCAGACCTGAACTGGTCCTTACAAAGTGGGTTTTGGAAATTTTCAAAAAAATTTCAAGATTTGCTATTAACCCCTTAAGGACCGAGGACGTACCGGTACGCCCTATTTCCCGAGTCCTTAAGGACCGAGGACGTACCGGTACGTCCTGACTTAAAATCTGAATTCCGGCGCCGCGGGGGTTAATCGAAACGGGATTTCGGCTGAAATCATTCAGCCGGCATCCCGTAACAACGCAGGGGGGGGTCATTGGACCCCCCCGTATCGGCGATCGCAGAAAACCGCAGGTCAATTCAGACCTGCGGTTTTCTGCGTTTCCGGTCCATTCGGGTGTCCTGTGACCCGATGAACCGGAAAAAGACTGCGATCGGTGGCGTAATTTTACACCACCAATCGCAGTCCGAGGATTTGCAGAGGCGGAGCTGGCCCTGGTGCTGAACGCCGCTGTCCAGGGTGCTGATTGGTGCAGGGGAGAGAGGCGCGAGATTCAAACTTCCTGCGCTCCTCTCTCCCCTCCTCTTCCTGTCCAGCACCCTGACCGTGCAGCATCGTCCAGCACCAGCTCCTGTGTCCCCCTAAATCGGCATCCATCACCCTCCTGCACCCATCGCCACCCAGGTAGGTTAGGGTCAGTGAGGGAGAGGCACCTTTAGGCAGGGATAGAAGGGAAAAGTTAGAAAAAAAAAAAAAAAAAAAAAGCACATTTATTCCAAACTTTTTTTTTTCAACTTTCAGACCCCAGACCCCCCCTGCCACTTGCCCCCCCCGCATCCCCCCACCACCAGCCCCCCCCCCCCCCCACCAACCCCCTCCCCCCACCACCAGACCATTCCCCCACCACCACTTTTTTTTTTTTTCTGCGTGCGCTGACTGGCCGGCACTTTTTAGCGTCCGTCCACTGTTAGCGCATCGCCCGCCCCACCACCCCACCGACCGCTGATCAGCGTTGAACCGCAGATCAGCAAGTTTGAACTTTTTTTTTTTTTTTTTTTCCTAACACTTTTTTTTGCCTGGACTTTTTAGTACGTGAACACCCGTGCCCCCACACACACGCACATAGAATAAAGGTTTACACGCACGCACATACACACGCACACACACACACCCATGGCCCGCCGGGTGTTCTCGGCCGAGGAGGCATATGCCCAGATTGCCTCCGACTCTGAGAGCCCCAGTGAGGATGAGGATGACCCCACGTTCCTTTTGTCATCCGCATCCTCCTCATCATCATCGGATGACGATGAGCCACCAAGGCAGCGGAGACGCCGCCAGGCGGAGCCAGGGGCCACACATGCTAGGGATCCTGTGGCCCACCCTAGTACGAGCCGCCCTGGGGTTCGTACTGGTTTCCCGGCCCACCAAATAAGTTCACCGGAGCCCCCTGCCGATGAACTTAGCTGGTGTCCCCCAGTGGACTTTGAGCCTGAGATTCCGGATTTCGCTGGCAATCCTGGAATCCAGATTCCCACAGTGGGGTTTACTGAAATAGACTTTTTTAGTTTTTTTTTCAGTAACCCACTGGTGAATTTGATGGTGGAGCAGACGAATCTGTACGCCCAACAGTTCGTCGCTCAAAACCCAGGCTCAGTTTTGGCTAGACCCGGTGGCTGGACGCCGGTCAGTGCAGCCGAAATGAGGACATTTTGGGGCCTCGTGCTGCATATGGGTCTAGTCCAAAAACCCAGTGTCAGGCAATACTGGAGTGGGGACATCCTGTACCAGACCCCACTGTACAGTATGGTCATGATACGTCACCGGTTTGAGGCCATCCGGAAATGTCTGCATTATTCCGATAATGCAGCATGTCCACCCCGAGGTGATCCTGCCTATGACCGGCTGTACAAGATACGGCCGGTCATCGATCACTTTGGGGCCACATTTCAGCAGGCCTACGTACCTGGAAGGGAGGTCGCGGTTGATGAGTCTCTCGTTGCGTTCAAGGGGAGACTCAGTTTCCGCCAATACATTCCCACAAAGCGGGCGAGGTATGGCGTGAGGCTATACAAAATTTGTGAGAGTACCTCAGGGTACACTTACAAATTTCGTGTGTACGAGGGGCGAGATTCCCGGATTCAACCACCAGAATGTCCCCCCACTCTGGGTGTTACCGGGAAACTCGTGTGGGACCTTATGTACCCACTGCTGGATAAGGGTTACCACTTGTACGTGGACAACTTTTATACCAGCATTCCCTTGTTCAGGTCCCTTGCCGCCAGATCCACGTTCGCTTGTGGGACCGTGCGGAAAAATCAACGCGGCCTCCCTGCCTACCCCCTCCAGGTACCTATCCCCAGGGGTGAGACCCGTGCACTTACCAGTGGAAACCTGTTGCTGGTCAGGTATAAGGACAAGAGGGATGTCCTTATGCTGTCCACAATCCACGGTAACAGCACCACCCCAGTCCCTGTGCGAGGTACCGCGGCAACGGTCCTCAAGCCCGATTGTATCGTCGACTACAATCGGTATATGGGAGGAGTTGATCTCTCTGATCAAGTCCTCACGCCATATAACGCCATGAGCAAAACCCGGGCATGGTACAAAAAAGTTGCGGTCTACATGGTGCAGGTTGCCATGTACAACTCTTTTGTACTATCCCGAAGCGCTGGCAGCACAGGGACATTCCTCCAATTCTATGAGGCAGTCCTCAAAGACCTGATCTTTTCGGACTGGGAAAGAGCAGGCCGGAGTACCTCGGGAACTGGAGGCGCCCGGATCGTCCCTGGCCAACACTTTCCAGGTGTGGTCCCCCATACTGGAAAGAAGGGACGAACCCAAAAAAAGTGCAGAGTGTGTCACAAGAGGGGGATACGGAAGGACACCACAACTCAATGTGACACATGCCCCGATCATCCGGGCCTCTGCATTATCGATTGCTTCAGGGAGTATCACACTTCCATGGAGTACTAAATTTTTATAATCCCCAACAGTTCACTAGAGAACATAAAACACTATGGCTCTCAGACTTTGGAGACACGAAAACAATTTTTCTTTCCCCAAAAAATATTAGTTTTAGTGCAGGCATCCTCAAACTGCGGCCCTCCAGATGTTGTAAAACTATAACTCCCAGCATGCCCAGACAACCTACAGCCATCATCAGGGCATGGTGGGAATTGTAGTTTTACAACATCTGGAGGGCCGCAGTTTTAGGATGCCTGCTTAGTGTCTCCAAAGTCTGAGAGCCATACATATTGGGCATCGTCGCGTGCGTAAAAGTCGTCGCTATAAAAATAACTTTTTACCAAACGCCTCGGATGAACGGTGTTAAAAATATAAAATAAAAACGGTGCCAAAACACCTATTTTTGGGCAAAATTTTAATTTAAATCCATTTTGCCGGTAATAAAGCAAGGGTTAACAGCCAAACAAAACTAAACATTTATTGCCCCAATTCTGTAGTTTGTGGTCGTAAATGGCTATATAGCCGCACGGCAGGGCATAGAACGAAGGGAACTCCATACGGTTTCTGGAAGGCAGATTTTGATGGACAGTTTTTTTTTTTTACACCATGTCCCATTAGAAGCCCCCCCTGATGTAGCCTAGACTAGAAACTCCAAAAAAGTGACCCCATCTAAGAAACTACACCCCTCAAGGTATTCAAAAATTACTTTACAAACTATGTTAACCCTTTAGGTGTTCCACAAAACTAAATAGCGAATGTAGAAACAATTTTAGAATTAAATTTTTTTGTTACATTGCCTCAAAAAAGAGTAATATAGAGCAACCAAAAATCTAATTTACCCCAAAAATTGTCCCAAAACAACAACCACCTTATCCCGTAGTTTCCTAGATGGGGTCACTTTTATGGAGTTTCTACTCTAGGGGTGCATCAGGGGGCTTGAAAGGGTACATGGTGTAAATAAACCAGTCCAGCAAAATCTGCCTTCCAAAAACCGTATGGCGTTCCCCTTCTTCTATGTCCTGCCGTTTAGCCAAACAGTAGTTTACGACCACATTTGGGGTGTTTTTGCAAACTACAGAATCAGGGCAACCCATTTTGAGTTTTGTTTGGCAGTTAACCCTTGTTTTACTCCTGGAAAAAACTGATTATATTGGAAAATTTTCCAAAAAATAGAAATTTCTAAATTGTTTCTCCATCTGCCATTAACTCTTGTGGAACACCTAAAGGGTTAACAAAGTTTGTAAACCCAGTTTTGAATACCTTGAGGGGTGTACTTTCTTAGATGGAGTCACTTTTTTGAAATTTCTATTCTAGGGGTGCAACAGGGGGCTTCAAATGGGACATGGTATAAACAAAACCAGTCCTGCAAAATCTGCCTTCCAAAACCCATATGGTGTTCCCCTCCTTCTATGTGCTACCGTTCGGCCAAACAGTAGTTTACGACCACATATGGGGTGTTTTTGCAAACTACAGAATCAGGGCAACCCATTTTGAGTGTTGTTTGGCAGTTAACCCTTGTTTTACTCCTGGAAAAAACTGATTATATTGGAAAATTTTCCAAAAAATAGAAATTTCAAAATTGTTTCTCCATCTGCCATTAACTCTTGTGGAACACCTAAAGGGTTAACAAAGTTTGTAAACCCAGTTTTGAATACCTTGAGGGGTGTACTTTCTTAGATGGAGTCACTTTTTTGAAATTTCTATTCTAGGGGTGCAACAGGGGGCTTCAAATGGGACATGGTATAAACAAAACCAGTCCTGCAAAATCTGCCTTCCAAAACCCATATGGTGTTCCCCTCCTTCTATGTGCTACCGTTCGGCCAAACAGTAGTTTACGACCACATATGGGGTGTTTTTGCAAACTACAGAATCAGGGCAACCCATTTTGAGTGTTGTTTGGCAGTTAACCCTTGTTTTACTCCTGGAAAAAATTGATTATATTGGAAAATTTTCCAAAAAATAGAAATTTCAAAATTGTTTCTCCATCTGCCATTAACTCTTGTGGAACACCTAAAGGGTTAACAAAGTTTGTAAACCCAGTTTTGAATACCTTGAGGGGTGTACTTTCTTAGATGGAGTCACTTTTTTGAAATTTCTATTCTAGGGGTGCAACAGGGGGCTTCAAATGGGACATGGTATAAACAAAACCAGTCCTGCAAAATCTGCCTTCCAAAACCCATATGGTGTTCCCCTCCTTCTATGTGCTACCGTTCGGCCAAACAGTAGTTTACGACCACATATGGGGTGTTTTTGCAAACTACAGAATCAGGGCAACCCATTTTGAGTGTTGTTTGGCAGTTAACCCTTGTTTTACTCCTGGAAAAAATTGATTATATTGGAAAATTTTCCAAAAAATAGAAATTTCAAAATTGTTTCTCCATCTGCCATTAACTCTTGTGGAACACCTAAAGGGTTAACAAAGTTTGTAAACCCAGTTTTGAATACCTTGAGGGGTGTACTTTCTTAGATGGAGTCACTTTTTTGAAATTTCTATTCTAGGGGTGCAACAGGGGGCTTCAAATGGGACATGGTATAAACAAAACCAGTCCAGCAAAATCTGCCTTCCAAAACCCATATGGTGTTCCCCTCCTTCTATGTGCTCCCGTTCGGCCAAATAGTAGTTTACGACCACATATGGGGTGTTTCTGTAAACTACAGAATCAGGGCAACCCATTTTGAGTGTTGTTTGGCAGTTAACCCTTGTTTTACTCCTGGAAAAAATTGATTATATTGGAAAATTTTCCAAAAAATAGAAATTTCAAAATTGTTTCTCCATCTGCCATTAACTCTTGTGGAACACCTAAAGGGTTAACAAAGTTTGTAAACTCAGTTTTGAATACCTTGAGGGGTGTACTTTCTTAGATGGAGTCACTTTTTTGAAATTTCTATTCTAGGGGTGCAACAGGGGGCTTCAAATGGGACATGGTATAAACAAAACCAGTCCTGCAAAATCTGCCTTCCAAAACCCATATGGTGTTCCCCTCCTTCTATGTGCTACCGTTCGGCCAAACAGTAGTTTACAACCACATATGGGGTGTTTCTGCAAACTACAGAATCAGGGCAACCCATTTTGAGTGTTGTTTGGCAGTTAACCCTTGTTTTACTCCTGGAAAAAATTGATTATATTGGAAAATTTTCCAAAAAATAGAAATTTCAAAATTGTTTCTCCATCTGCCATCAACTCTTGTGGAAGACCTAAAGGGTTAATAAAGTTTGAAAAAACAGTTTTGAATACCTTGAGGGGTGTAGTTTCTAGAATGGGGTCATTTTTGGGAGGTTTCTATTATCTAAGCCTCACAATATGACTGCAAACCTGAACTGGTCCATAAAAAGTGGGATTTTGAAGATTTCTCAAAAATTTCAAAATTTGCTTCTAAACTTCTAAGCCTTGTAACATCCCCAAAAAATAAAATATCATTCCCAAAATGCTACAAACATGAAGTAGACATATGGGGAATGTAAAGTCATCACAATTTTTGGGGGTATTACAATGTATTACAGAAGTAGAGAAACTGAAACTTTGAAATTTGCTAATTTTTCTAAATTTTTGGTAAAAAATGTATTTTTTTATGCAAAAAAATTAACTTTTTTGACCCAATTTTAGCAGTGTCATGAAGTACAATATGTGACGAAAAAACAATCTCAGAACGGCCTGGGTAAGTCGAAGCGTTTTAAAGTTATGAGCACTTAAAGTGACACTGGTCAGATTTGCAAAAAATGGCCTGGTCCTTAAGGTGAAAATGAGCCTGGTCCTTAAGGGGTTAAACTTCTAAGCCTTCTAACGTCCCCAAAAAATAAAATGACATTCAAAAAATGATCCAAACATGAAGTAGACATATGGGAAATGTAAAGTAATAACTATTTTTGGAGATATTACTATCTATTATAAAAGATGAAATTGAAATTTGATGATTTTTTTCCAAATCTTTGATAAATTTGGTATTTTTTTATAATTAAAAATGAAACTTTTTGACTCAATTTTACCACTGTCATGAAGTACAACATGTGACAAGAAAACAGTCTCAGAATGCCCAGGATAAGTAAAAGCATTTTAAAGTTATTACCACATAAAGTGACACTTTAGATTTGCAAAAAATGGCTGTCAGGAAGGGGGAAATGGCCGGATGTGAAGTGGTTAAGATAATGTTGTGATACTTCCATCTCGGTTTGTGACTATTAAAGACACAGTAATCTTTTACCTTCATCTTCATTTCATATCGATCAGGGATGTTCAACCTGCAGCCCTCCAGCTGTTGCAAAACTACAACTCTCAGCATGCTGTCACGACCATGTTTATGGCCGTGACTCCTTGGGAGCCGCATACAGTTGCCCGCGGTTTGGGTTGTTGTGTCAACCGCAGCTGGAGGCATTTTGCTGTTTGCCTCAGGTGCGGTTGCCGCGGACAACAGGTATGTGTGCGGTTGCCTTGGAGTTGTGTGCGTGTATGTATGCACTTTTGTATGTCTGGTGTGCACTCTGTGTTATGTGTGGTGTGCACTGACATCTTCCCTTCACTGTGGTTGCCCGTGGCAACGTTTGGTTGGACGTGTACATGTGGTGGCAGTGTCCCGGCCTTCAGACTGACTCCCAGGACATGGTTGCCACCCATGTCGTTGCCTGCGGCAACAGCCACAGTGTGTTCTTGGGTTGGACACTTTCCCTTTAAGTTTGTGTTTCCCTTCCCTGGTGCTGGAAGGGTTAACTCCCTTGCCAGTGTGTGTGGGCTCTGGGTGTCTTTGTTGGGTGTGGCTCCTTGGGCCTATAAAGCCTCAGTGTTTAGCACATGTCTGAGGGTTGCTTCAGCCATGCTTAGCTGGAGCAGCCTCCTGTGTTTTCCACCTGCCAGTGGGGGCCACCCTTGTGGTCATAAGATTTATGTCACATTAAGTTTATGTCATATTTATGTGTGATGTCTTCGTGATGTTCAGTTGGGATTTTCCTTTGTTGTTTGGTGCAGCTTATGGATCTGGATTCCTGTGCGTGGATATGTGTTTGCTGGGTTCATTTCATGTTCTGTGGACATCAGCTTGCCAGCACAGGGATCCAGTCAGCAAGGCTGTGGCAGGTAGGTGGAACTAGTTCAGTTCACCTGCCATATCCGTAAGACTGTTAGTGTTCCCCCTTTTCCCTGCAGCTTGGCCAGTGAGACCCCTGTTCCTCCGTGTCCAGAAAGAATAGGCCGTCTTACCCTGACTCTTAGTTCAGGGACCGGTCGGAGGGTGAGTTAGGGATCCGAGGTTCCTGAGCATGGGTCCTCCTACCTTAAAGGTCGGCCCATGCAGCTAGGAGTTAGGGTCAGGTTAGGGACGCTTTAGGAGGTGACCTGCTCCCTAATCCTGTCGTCCTGGCCGAGCAGCCTAACATCTTCTGGCATTGCACGGCTGAGGGTTTTCCCCATCCTCAGCCGTGACACATGCATGGACAGCCTACAGCAATTAGATCATGCTGGGAGTTGTAGTTTTGCAACATCTGGAGGGCCACAAATTGAGCGTCCCTAATATAGATATATTATTATGACAGTGCTGAAAATGTATCTTGTATGTAGCTCCAGTTGTTCGTATGAAGCCAGCACTGTTCACAACTCACAGCTTTATAAACCCCCCCATCTCATTAATGCTGCATAATAAATATTAATATGCAGCACTCTAATGATTTGCCTTTAAGCTGCCAGACATGAAAGACCACCTAGCATCCAGATAAATAGTAGTTACAGAATCAAAGTCTAGGGCAGTGGAAGAGTCAATGTCTGTATCCCTGCTGATGAAAATGAAGGGGGAAATTATCAGCATCCCAGGTGGTCTAGGGAAGTGAAAGAGTTCTTGTCAGTATCCCTGGTGTTCTAGGGCAGATAGGGGGTTAATGCCAATATATCTGGTGATAACCAGAGACCAGTAAAGGAATATAATAAGAGTGTTTTTGGGTTAGCTTGTGAGGTTTGTGCCCCTGCTGCTGCACAGCGTAAAGGAAATATAAGTATTCACTCAGTAAGATCTGGAACAGTTCCCAGCATGCAGCCCAGAGACTGCAGGTTTTTCACCTCTACTCAAACTTCATTGGTTCCCAGTATTAGATACCCATGATTATTCGAAGATGTCCCAAGAACATATACAATTTCTATTTCTTGGTAGCCAGTAGCGAATACATTATGCATTGCATATATGGACATATCTGTAGCAGCTACTTTGGAGCCTGCCATGTGGTGCCCCACAGCACCCATCACAACTGTTTAGGGCTCATGCACAAGTCCTGTGTTGTTTTTGTAGATCTTCAAAACACGGTTATTGTCTGTGTGGGTTCTGCATTTTGCGGACAGTACGCCCATCCCTCTATGGAACTGTCCTATCCTTGTCTGTAAAACTGACAAGAATAGGACATGTCCTCGTTTTTGCCGAGCCGCGGAATGGACATTCGGATGTGGACAGCACATGGTGTGGTTGAAATCTTCTGGACAGTGGATGATTGATTTCCAAGTGGACAGTGTACTTTGGAGACTATCTGGATTTGTATATAACAATCAAATATAGCCTACATTGTTATGTAATTTACAATTTTTCAACAAAAAGAAGTCTAGTTGGGGGGATGTTGGGGGGGGGGATATAAGAACTGACATGAATATCTTCTTCAAATGTAATCATATGCTATAAAAGGATGTACATTATGTGATATGCCTGAGACATAGTTGTATACTGCATACAATGTGATTTCTCAAATGTATGCCATTTGCCTTTTACATCCAAAAAAGAAAGTTATTAAAAATAAATTAAAAAAAAGAAGTCTAGAGAGTCAGTTTTATTTTGCATTATCATTAATCATATTTCAGCCAGTATAGATTTATTGTTATGCCCCATGCAAAGGCAAATCTTTTAGCAGTTTCCCCTCTGCATGCTCTATGACTAATTCCCAGCTGTCCCAAAACTACTTGGTATAGATTAACTGCTATGATGTCTCCCAAAGACTACGCAGGGAGAAAGCAGGAGCTTCTGCTCCTATCTCTCTCTCACTCACTCAAAAGCAGAATATAGGACATTATTGAGAAGTACTTAGCAATATTGATGTGAATAAAACACCTTGGGTGAGATATAACAAGATTAGCTGCTACAGCCTCTGTATCTGTGTCTCTCTACCCTCTTCCATAGCATTCTACAGGCAGCTGTAATGTGATCCTTGAGTAAGATGACAATCTGTCATACAAGATGGATTAAGCAGAGAATTCAGAGTTAATGTTAGAGTAGAAGATGGATGAGGGATGAAAAAGAGCTATGACGTGTAGAAAAATGTATTTTTCTCTAATAACATACAGTACAGACCAAAAGTTTGGACACACCTTCTCATTCAAAGAGTTTTCTTTATGTTCATGACTATGAAAATTGTAGATTCACACTGAAGGCATCAAAACTATGAATTAACACTAGAATTATATACATTCCAAAAAATGTGAGACAACTGAAAATATGTAATGTTCTAGGTTCTTCAAAGTAGCCACCTTTTGCTTTGATTACTGCTTTGCACACTCTTGGCATTCTCTTGATGAGCTTCAAGAGGTAGTCATCTGTAATGGTTTTCACTTCACAGGTGTGCCCTGTCAGGTTTAATAAGTGGGATTTCTTGCCTTATAAATGGGGTTGGGACCATCAGTTGAGTTGTGGAGAAGTCAGGTGGATACACAGCTGATAGTCCTACTGAATAGACTGTTAGAATTTGTATTATGGCAAGAAAAAAGCAGCTAAGTAAAGAAAAATGAGTGGCCATTATTACTTTAAGAAATGAAGGTCAGTCAGTCCGAAAAATTGGGAAAACTTTGAAAGTGTCCCCAAGTGCAGTAACAAAAACCATCAAGCGCTACAAAGAAACTGGCTCACATGCGGACCGCCCCAGGAAAGGAAGACCAATCGCAGGTTAACAGCAGCTCAGATTAGAGACCAGGTCAATGCCACACAGAGTTCTAGCAGCAGACACATCTCTAGAACAACTGTTAAGAGGAGACTGCGTGAATCAGGCCTTCATTGTGGAATATCTGCTAGTAAACCACTGCTAAGGACAGGCAACAAGCAGAAGAGACTTGTTTGGGCTAAAGAACACAAGGAATGGACATTAGACCAGTGGAAATCTGTGCTTTGGTCTGATGAGTCCAAATTTGAGATCTTTGGTTCCAACCGTGTCTTTGTGCGATGCAGAGAAGGTGAACGGATGGACTCTACATGCCTGGTTCCCACCGTGAAGCATGGAGGAGGAGGTATGATGGTGTGGGGGTGCTTTGCTGGTGACACTGTTGGGGATTTATTCAAAATTGAAGGCATACTGAACCAGCATGGCTACCACAGCATCTTGCAGCGGCATGCTATTCAATCCGGTTTGCGTTTAGTTGGACCATAATTTATTTTTCAACAGGACAATGACCCCAAACACACCTCTAGGCTGTGTAAGGGCTATTTGACCATGAAGGAGAGTGATGGGGTGCTGCGCCAGATGACCTGGCCTCCGCAGTCTCGGGACCTGAACCCAATCGAGATGGTTTGGGGTGAGCTGGACCGCAGAGTGAAGGCAAAAGGGCCAACAAGTGCTAAGCATCTCTGGGAACTCCTTCAAGACTGTTGGAAGACCATTTCAGGTGACTACCTCTTGAAGCTCATCAAGAGAATGCCAAGAGTGTGCAAAGCAGTAATCAAAGCAAAAGGTGGCTACTTTGAAGAACCTAGAATATTACATATTTTCAGTTGTTTCACACTTTTTTGTTATGTATATAATTCCACATGTGTTAATTCATAGTTTTGATGCCTTCAGTGTGAATCTACGATTTTCATAGTCATGAAAATAAAGAAAACTCTTTGAATGAGAAGGTGTGTCCAAACTTTTGGTCTGTACTGTATATTATAACCATTATTATATCCCCTATACTGTTGATTTATGCAAGGTTTTTTGAAAGTAGACTGACCATTTCACAAATTTGTTGCATCTTACCGCAGTGCACTTTAGACTAAGACAGGGGTATAAAACGCCAGTTTTGGTAAATTCCCCACATAATGTCCTCAACATAAAATCTTATTTTTAATGTTCTTAAAGGATATGGACAGCTATGAATTTGTTAGCTTATTATTGCACTGTGCTTATTTTGGTGTAAAAAAGCATTTTTCCAATAAATCTTACAAATTTTGCTCCCATTTCCTATCACATACATTGCAAGTTGCTCTGTCCCATTCACAGTGAACTCCATCTGAAACCTGTCTCTATCCCTACTCTCTCTTATCCTGAATGATCTTCCAAGCAGATTCATGGCCAAATAAAGTTAAACTCAAAATGTATCATGCATGTAACATATACAGTAGGTCAGAAATACTTTTATTTCTCAAGTACACCATAGTAGGGGGGATTTACTAATGAGATAAAACTCTTGTCTCAATGTGCACCAGAACACTGGTACACTTAGGCTACTTTCACACTAGCGTTTTTTGCAGATCCGTCATGGATCTGCAAAAACGCTTCCGTTACATTAATACAACCCCATGCATCCGTCATGAATAGATCCGGTTGTATTATGTCTTCTATAGCCATGACTGATCCGTCTTGAACACCATTGAGAGTCAATGGGGGATGGATCTGTTTTCTATTGTGTCAGGCAGAATTTTGATGTCCGCCTCCAGAGAGGAATGGTGACTGAACTGAGCCAAACTGATGCATTCTGAGCGGATCCTTTTCCATTCAGAATGCATTACGGCAAAACTGATTTGTTTTGGACCACTTTGAGAGCCCTGAACGGATCTCACAAACAGAAAGCCAACCCTAGAGTGAAAGTAGCATTACCTTGCACAATAAATATTGTCTGTTTTTAGACTATTTTTGTGCCTCATTATAGAAGGGGTATGGCTTATAAGGAAAGGGTATGGCTTAAAATGGATCTGTGTGCTCCAATGCTGTGGCAAAAATTTTACGCAACATAAAACAACCAAAAAATGTTGTAAAGTTAGACATAAGTGGCTACCTTCAAGCAAGATGCACCAATGCTATCAAATAAAGTAAGCCAATGTGATAAATTTGACTGGTTAAAGTCTAGGCTGTCTAAATATTAGACAGGATTAGTAAATTTGCACCAAAATTCGTAAGGTGCATTTACACGGCCCGAAAATTACCCATTTTATCGGGAACACCCGTTCCTGCGAGTGGTCATTTCCAACAATCTGGTCATGTAAATGTGCCACCGATCACCCCATGAATGAGCATTTATCGGGTGATCCTGTTGTTTATGCAGGCTCCACCGGTCATGGCTTCTGGGCAGCAGATTGTGCTGTCTAAACAGCAGTCTCCTTCACTGAATGAGCAGCCGACTGTCGGGAAGGAACACGTCCCAACAATCGGCCACTCAGTGGGCCTGTGTAAATCCAGCTTTATTCTGATAACTGTTCGAGAATGACAGGTACATAGGCTATTTACACCTTTGGAGGCAATTCCCATTATTGCACTGTACTCATTTTGAGCCAAAAATCATTATTTCAATTGGTCTTTATTAAACATTTGGATCCCTAAGGGCTCTTTCACACGAGCGGATTCTGTGCGGGTAATCTGCTGCGTGAAAGAGTGCCAAGCCCCGCTCCGGACAGCAGAGACACGGAGCATTAACATGATTGATAATGCTCCGTGCCTCTCTGATCTTTTTACTACAAAATCACGCTGACAACTTTATCTCACTGTGCTTTTGTAGTAAAAAGATCACAGAGAGGCACGCAGCATTATCAATCAATCGTGTGAAAAAGCCCTAACTCATTTTGAGCTAAAATCATATTTTCAATTGGTCTTTATTAAAAATGTGGATCTCTTTTCTCTGTTCAGGGCTGAGTTTCTCTAGCACCAAGATTTGAATTTTCTCTCTGCTCTGTGGGGCAGCTAAGCTGACCTAATCTCTGACCTATGAACACAAACTCAATCCTTATCTTACTGATAAGAACATGGCCTAAATAAGTGTTCATGACCTCTTAGTAATTGAGAGATAAGGTTTATTAGATGACAGGCACAAAAAAATACATTCACACAGCTACAAAAAAACTTAACCCTGTGAATGAACGGCTTAGTATTTTTAATAAAGACCAATTGAAAAAAGTATTTTTAGCCCAAAATGAGTATAATGCAATCATTTAAAAAATTGCACCTTATCTGTATGATAATGATCATATATAATGGTAATAATAATAATCAAATGAAAAAGCATGACTAAATAAAAGTCTTTATGTATTTCCTTTTCAACAGAAATGTGTAACTATCCCCCAGACTCAGCCATCACAAACCTGACTGCTGAAAGGTTTCTGGCTGGTACAGAACTGACATACAACTGTGATCCAGACCACTTTGCTGGCATTACCAACTATCTGACCTACACGTGTGATAATTCTAATGGAAATAATAGGTGGATATCAGAGTTTTGCTATTGCCGCAGTAAGTTATTAATTTAGGATGAGTCATTTCTACTTCTTTGTGAGTGCATAATAAAACATGTGTACTGCGGCAGACCGGAGAGAATGCTTAAAGCAGTTTTCCCACAATAATGACTTCTTTAATTGCCTCCTGAAACAGAAAGTTCATACTAAACTTCTCTCTGCCACTCTGGTCCCAATCGCTGCCTCTGTTGTGTCCATGTTCCAGTCTCCGAAGTGTTTACCTCTGGCACTGCATATGTATGGTCACAGGCTCCTTTGCAGCCAATAACTGGCTTCAGCAGTGATGTGGCACAAGTGGCACATCACTGCTGAAGCCAGTCATTGGCTGAAGCGGAGCACGTGACCATGCCCATGCAGCGCCAGAGGTAAGTATGAATTTTCTATTTCATGAGGGATTAGTCACATTGTGTAGTGTACAGAGCCGGCTAGTGCACCACTGCTCCCATTGACTTCAAAAGGGAGCAGCGCTGCAGTAACCAGCTCCAACCACTACACAATGGGCGGAGCTGTGTAGCTCCTCCAGCGCCAATTTCTACTCTACTCTACTCTCAAATGCTTGACTAGTGTTTTGGAGCCTTACTGATCTGATATTGACGGCCTTTCCTGGAGGACAGGCCATCGGAAAAAAAACCTTTAAAGGGAAACGTCCCACAAGTATTCACTAGAGGATTCTTCAGACTTCCTAAGTTACAATCCAAACATACACCAAGCTTTTTAAGTTGTGCCCAACTGAATTTGGACAGATGCATAGAATTAGGCCATGCTAATACAGTACCATTTTGAATGGTATGTCGTAGTTGTCTTTTATAGTCCAGAAATTCTGGTAGCAAAAAATGAGAAAAGTCCAGAAATATGAGAATACTAGAAGATAGTCCCTCCCAGGATGGTGACTGATATAAAACTACATCCACTTAAAGGGGATACCCACATTTTCACCTAGGCAGCCCCCGATGCTCCGATGTTTTCTCTTGCCCTTCACTGGATCGCGCAGGGCAAGGGCTATTGTGCTTGTGTTTTTACACTGCTAGGTGGAGGCTTTCGCCCAGCAGTGTTCCCGGTGACATCACCGGCTCTGATGGACCGGCTTTAGCACTGCCCTAGCTGTTTAACAGGCTAGGGCAGTGCTAAAGCCCACTAATTAATACCGGTGACGTCACCGGGCTCCAAAAATGCCTTTTCCCTGCTCAGGGCAAAGGAGAGCATCGGAGCATGAAATGCTCCAATGCTCATATTAGGGTGGCTGCCTGGATGAAATTGTGGGTATGTCCGGGTTCAGATCTGAACCCGGACAACCCCTTTAAGGGCATAATTCTTGTTCTAGGGCACTGACTATAATCTGTCTAGGCATCAGCTATTTGAATACACAAAATGTTCAGGACAAACCAATTTGGAAGTCCCTTTTAATATCTACTTTCATAGACACTGGTGGAATTCCCCTCTCTCTTGCGCTTAGGCAGCAGGAACCGCTTGGCACAAGAGCCACTAAGCATGGACCCCCTTGTGCTTGCAGCACCGACATCATGCTATACATTACTGAACATCGCTTCGATGTAGGTGCTGAATGCAGAAGGAGCGGCCAGCCACAGGTTGGTGAAGCAGGAGCAGCTGAGCCAAACGCGCAGGTCAGTGTAGCAGGAGCCATTCTCAGCTAAACTGCTGAATGCACAGTGGAATGAATTCTGGTGAGACGTCTTCTTTCTTTCCCTGCCCTGCTTGATACTGCCCACACATCCCAGTGCTTCAATCTGGGCGCTGACTGAATGTAGCAGGAGCCGTTCTCCCCTACACTGGCGAGTGAGTGGCGGGACATTGTTCTTCCTCAACCCCCACCCTCCGGCTGGTGAGTGCAGCCACAGTGTCCTCTACAGTATAAACAATTAGGTGTCAAGTGCCCCTCTTATATAATGTATTTTCCATACTATAAGACACACCTGACTATAAGACGCACCCCAGGTTTAGACAACAATAATTTTGAAAAAAATTCTACTTATTAACTCTTCCCTGGAGGTTTAAAGGGAATCTATAACCAGTTTTATGGTGTATTAACTAAGGGCAGCATATACTAGTGATAGATCCCCTTAGCACAATGCTGGGTCACTTTCGTTAATTGACCCAGCCATTTTGCCAAAATCTTGCACTGGCTCCAATGCATAATAAAGAGTCCTTAATATTCATGAGCTTCATGAGCTCATAGCTCATAATTATGGGGACTCATTGGCATATGCTGGAGCTGTTAGGATTTAAAAGTGAGGACAGTGTAAAACTGGTGACAGATTCCCTTTATTGAAGTGGAGGGGTCAAGGTCATTAACACACACAGCATTGCTGAATACACATCTGACAAACAGAGCTTTGCTACACAGCTGCATCCACTACATGACAAACACAACTCTGCTACACATCTGACATATATGCAAACAAACACTACTATACACACCTAATAAACACAACTCTGCTACACAGCTGACATACACACTGCATAGTTGCATACAACCCTTGACAAGCACAGCTGACATATATACACGTAGCACTGCTACACACACCAAACAAACACAGTTCTGGAACACACAGTACAGCTGCTTACACCCATGTCAAACACAGCTATAATAGGAGTTCTAACATGGCAGGTCTTGGGGCTTTCACAAGGCTCTGACCGCCAAGACAACCACGTGGCACTTTGTGATTGCACTGAGGGAAGGTCACCTCTGATGCCAGCTGCAATAGGCAGGTGTCAACTGTACCGGCCTCATACCTATGATGTACATGTACTTCAAGGTGCACAAAGAGGTGAAGTACCATATTATTTTTATGTTTTGTAGTAATAAATGACGTCATAGATTGAATTCTCATTGACTGTATCTACTGATTGTATTGCAGGGTCTGACAGCACAACCACAAATACAGAGATCGGAAATGATTCATCTCACTGTGAAGTCTCAAATACTATGAATGAAACTATACCAACAGGAGGTAGTAATAATAATATTGTTAATATTTTGTAGTAGAGCTAAGAGTCCATTCACACGTCCGTAATCCGCAATACACCCGGCCAGCACTCCCCATAGAACTGCCTATTCTTGTCCACAATTGCGGACAAGTATACGACATGTTCTATTTTTTAGCGGAGCCACAGGCCAGAAGTTCCCGGTCGAAGCCCGGAAGTTCAGTGCCGCACTCCGAAAATGCAGATGCGGAGAGCACATAGTGTGCCCTCTGCATCTCTTCCGGACCCATAGAGAATGAATGGGAACGCACCCGTTCCAGATATTGCGGAACGGATGCGGACCCATTTGCGGACGTGTGAATGGACCCTAAGGCTTGGTAAAATCATGGATTACTGCAGCCCTATCCCTATAAGGGAGAGAGGCTCACAAATACAGCAACCAGGTCGCAGAAGCATGAATGTGGGTGACCGAATGGGTGTAGTAGTTATACTCTTGGTTCTGAAGCTTCCTGGGCCGCCGTGCATTGAGGGGGTGCACCCTTCCCTTCCGAGCACGCTCCAGTTCTGCGGTTCTCCTGCCTGCTGACAGTTGAGGTGCACTTGATGGTGAAGGTTTAGAGGTACAAGGCAGGGTCCCTGTTGTTATGATGCCACCACTTTTCAGTGCAATAGTGACACAACAATTATGAGACAGTTCTGTTACTGAAGAATCTAAATGCAAACAGATCATAATAATAATTGGGAGCAGCAGTACAGTGTGGATGTGGAAATGGTATGGTAATAGTGGCATGAGGCCGCAGCAGTAGTGGCAGCAGCCAAACGTGAAACAGACAAGGCAGTAGATGTGTGTGCTGCTGTTTAAGGGTAGTAGTTATAGTGGCGGCTGTATAGAGGTAATGGAAGTGGCAGTAGGGAGATTAGCAGCAGGGAGTAGCAGCTACAGTGGCAGCAGCAGCCATACAGTACAGAACATGATGGTAGGCAGGCAGACAACAGTAGTGGCATGATGGCGACAGAAGCCATATGATACAGAACATGATGGTAAGCAGGCAGACAGCAGTAATGGCATGATGGCAGTGGCAGTATTATGGCAGCCTCTATATGGTAAGGAATATGATGTTAGGCAGGCAGACAGCGGTAATGGCATGATGGTGGTGGCAGCAGTATGGCAGCAGCTATGTGGTAAGGAATATGATGGTAGGCAGGCAGGCAGACAGTAGCATGATGGCAGCAGCAGCAGCCATACAATATGGAACATGATGGTAGGCAGATAGACTGCACTAGTTGCATGAGGGTGGCAGCAACCATACGATACAGACAATGATGGTAGGCAAGCAGACAGCGGCAATGGCATGATGGCAACTACAGAAACCATATGGTACGGAACATGATGGTAGGCAGGCAGATGGTGGCAGTGATATGATGGAGCACCATCAGCAAGGGCGGATCTATTCATCGGCCTCAGCCACATTCCCCTAGTTTGCCTTGATAGTTAGGGTCTAATAGAATGGCTATCCAATAATCATCAGATTGCTTTATGTGAATTATACGCCTGCAGGGGCATAACGATCGCTGTCGCAGACGGTGCGACCGCGACTGGGCCCGGTGGGGGGGGGGGGCAAAAGTGCTTTCAGCCAATCCCCTCTGCTTTGCATTATAAATGCTAGTGCGGCTGCGCATATCCCCATACTCTCTCCACCGCCACGTTATCATGGCATGTATATACAGTCAGGTGGCAAAATGAAATATATACAGCGTTGAAGCAGGCAAAATTCAAACCTATAATGGGGAGGCCAATCCAAAGTTTGCACTGGGGCCCATAGAATTATAGTTACGCCACTGTACGCCTGTCAGTACGTAAGCAAGCAAGCATACAGCTTGCCATTCTCACCAGCAAGCTCTTTTTGGCTCCACTCTCTACTAAAACGATTGGTCATCATGGCCAGTGTCATCATCATCCTTGTCCACCTGCACAAGTGACTCCTCCTCCAGTGGCAGCTCCTCATGCGTCACTTCCTCTCCCATGGGACCGCTACAGGGCAGCCAGCAAAACACGTAAGCTGTTCTTCTCCCACTGTCCCTTGTTGCATCAGGGTGAGCATCTGCTCTAAGATAAATATCAGGGGGATATCGTTTATGCTGCAGTTATACATATGGGTAACAAGCCCCTCACTCCCTCAAAGCTTTCCCTGATCAAATGCCCTAAAATATATCTACCCAATATATCTCCATATTCTCTCCCTATAGTCTCCTTAGTACATCTAGATTGCTCGCATAAGAGTCTGTCTGCCTACTGCCCCCTGATTGGCTGATCCAGACTGTCTATCAGCCTCTAAGCCAATCAGGCTAAACCCTCTTCCCACTTCCTCTTAGTGTCATGTGATCATCCATGTGATCTTTCTCCCTCATGTTTTTCTTCACCAATATTCACAATCAAATGGCACTGGGCGCCCTTTTTCCGCAATTAGTCCGAAAAAACAATCACTAAAACTTCAGATTGGTTTGGAGGATGACGTTTTGTGAAATTGGTAATGAATCCAATTAGTTCAAAATTAGCTCACCTGATTGTTTGTAAGAATTTGCTCACTAGATTGTTTGTAAGAACCCCCCTCCCCCCACATACACACTCCTCAATAATTGCAATATATACATGTAGCAAACTAGCAAAATTCGACTTGCGCATTTAAAAGGACCCTAAGGCTAGCCATACACAGATAGCTGTCAGCTGAATACTCGCTTGACCGACCACTGTCCCTCCCAACTCCTCCATACATATGCAAGCTTGGCTTGCCTAAGCCTGCATGTGTCCTGAATGAGGAGAAAGTCTATGCGGAAACCTCTTAAAGTGGCTTATTTTCCTGAAAATTAAATGAGTCAGGCACTTTAACATCAATCTGATGTGTATAGGGGACACCCAATGGCAGATGGCAGGGCAGAAAGGGGAAACCCCCATACACATTAGATCAGGCATCCTCAAACTGCGGCCCTCTAGCTGTTGTAAAACTACAACTCCCACAATGCCCTTCTGTAGGCCGATACCTGTAGGCCAGGTATGCTCAACCTGCGGCCCTCCAGCTGTTGCAAAACTACAACTCCCATCATTCCCTGACAGCCTACAGCTATCATCCTACAGAAGGGCATTGTGGGAGTTGTAGTTTTACAACAGCTGGAGGGCCACAGGTTGAGCATCCCTGCTGTAGGCTGTTCGGGCATGCTGGGAGTTGTAGTTTTGCCACAGCCGGAGGACCGCAGTTTGAGGATGCCTGCATTAAATGGTCAGACAGTCCCATTTATCTGATGTGTACGACTATTTTGTCTTGATCATAGCACTACCATTTTTATAAAAAGCATTGATTATATACAGGCAGAATAGTTATAAACTATCAAATATATACAAATCCACTAGAATCTGCATGTTATTCTAATGATAATTCTAATTGTATAGGATTAAACTGTAAATTACGTCCAGTAAAAGTATGGCATTTGTGTTTTCTAGATTACTGTGGTCCACCACCAACTGTAAAGAATGCAAAACTAGACTTGTCTGAGTCAACATTTCCAGTAGGCCAAGAATTTAATTACATCTTTGAATGTGATGGTCATGCCGAAAACACAAGCCATGGAGTTCTACAGTGTCAGGATGCCAGTGCGTGGATACAATTATCTGATGGATGTATCAACAGTAAGTATGCAGCTAAAAATATATCATCATTAGATAGGTTGTCTCACGATTATTTATTACATGGCACATTTTCAACTACAGTAATTATTTTTTTTTATGCTCCCATTTCTGGTATTACATACATGGAATTGCGCCCCCTGGTGTTACTTTAATCTTATTTTTCAAAATGTGTAATGTGTTTAGTGCAGGTGAGAAGAAAGCCATTTCTCATATGTTGATTCTTACTGGCAGGACAATACAAACAGTATATACAGTATATAGTTATATGTATTCACAGAAACGTTCAAGTCAGCTCCCTGGCCTTACAATATAGGAATTAACTGCACCGAGAGGAATGACAATCGTTCTGTAAAAAGTGATGGGTCACATGAAGCAGAAGTCACACCATGTGCAGGTACTGCTATTAATCTGTTGTTACTAGTGCTGTGTGAATGAAAATGAAAGAAAACACAGATACAATGTGGCACCTAATATGACGGACGCCCATAGGGGCAGATTTCGAATCCCGGGCTGGATGATAAATCTGCTGCAGAGCTAGACAGTGTTGTCCAGCTCAATACCAACTATTGGTTGGCTTACTTTGAGACAGGATCTTATGCCAGAATTGTGGCACAATTTGGGCTCAAAAAGTGCATCTTAATCCATGCCTCTTGCTGTGAAGCCATACCCCTTCCTTCCTATCCCCACCCCTTTTTCGAGTGATTAGTACATCTAGGCATATTGCTTGAAGGGGTTATCCCATGACTAATGTAAAAAATGAAAATCATATACATGACAAATACATGTCATATACATGACAGTCTATTTCTAACAAAGCTAGAACCAGCCCTGTACCTCACATGGATCCAGAGATCTCCACATTTATTGCTCTGCTACATTTATATCAAGCTGGCAGCTCAAGGGGAGTGTCTTTTCTGCTGCAGCTCAGGGGGCGTGTCTCAGCTCTCCCTATCACAGCTTAGGAGGCAGTGGAAGGATTAAACTGAGCATGTGCGACCTTCTCAGTGAGCAGGACAAAGAAATAAGAAAAGAATAAACAGCAGGTGGTGCTATACAGATACAGTTTATTGAATAACTCAGTGGCTATGCTACATTTTTAATTACTTGCAATTACAAAAAGTATTCAGATCCAGGTGCTGGTTTGAAAACTGTGGAATATTTTTTGTGGGACAACCCCTTTAATGGACACTTGTCAACATTTGTATTAGGTTACCATCTTTTATTAAAAAAAATAATTGAAAACTGAAAAACAAGTTGTGTCTTGGGTCAATGAACGACTTTCACGTAAAACTGTAATAACTCGTTATAAATTTCTGGTCCTGGGTTAGATTTTACTAACCTTTGCTTGTTTTCTACGACAGGTGTATATACTATTTGTGTTAATGTTGCTGTTGGCGCCATTACGGCTATCATGGTGATATTTGCAATCTTCAAAATAGCACAATGGTCAGTATTACATTGAAAGACATGTTCAGTATTACAGTGAGAGACATGCTTCTTTATATTAATTTACCACTATGCATTGTGTTACTTATTCCTCTGGCTGTTGCGGGTAGTATACCGCTGCAGCACCACCATTTTGGTGCTCCTCGCCAGTCTTTGTTTCCAGGACTGCAGGGCCTATTGTCATATGGACTACAACACATAACTGCAGCCAATCACTGGCCTCAGCAGCACAAGTATCTTGTATGATAGATCAAAGAAAGAAGACTCATAGTTACAAGTCTGCTGTGTGCATGAGGTATACACCCCCTCCTTCTCCTCTGTGACTGATGGCTGGCTGCTGTGTATGCAGATACAGAGCAGCTCATCAATCACTGCTAAGAGGGGCATGGGAAGGAGGTGGGAGAGATCCCCTTTAAAAGGATTATGTTCCCTGGATAGACCCTTTAACTTTAAGGCTATGTACACATTCAGGGGAATTTTTTTAAATTGCATTTTACTCACTTTGAGCTAAAAAAGATTTTTTCAATCGTTCTGTCACAAAGGGTTAACAGTTTTTCTAGTTGTGTGCATCTTTTGTGCCAGTCATCTAATAACCCTTATAGCTAAATGACTAAAAGGTTACAAACCCTTATTTAAGGCTACTTTTACACTCGCGTTTGGTGCGGATCCGTCATGGATCTGCACGGACTGATCCGTTCAGAAAATACAACCGCCTGCATCCGTTCAGAACGGATACGTCTGTATTATCTTTAACAAGACGGATCCGTTTTGAAAGTCAATGGAGGACGGATCTGTTTTCTATTGTACCAGATTGTGTCAGAGAAAACGGATCCGTCCCCACTGACTTACATTGGGTGTCAGAATGGATCCATTTGGCTCAGTTTCGTCAGACGGACACCAAAACGCTAAAAGAAGCGTTTTGGTGTCCGCCTCCAAAGCGGAATGGAGACTGAATGGAAGCAAACTGATGCATTCTGAGCGGATCCTTTTCCATTCAGAATGCATTAGGGCAAAACTGATCCGTTTTGGGCCGCTTGTGAGAGCCCTGATACGGATCTCAGAAACGGAAAGCCAAAACGCCAGTGTGAAAGTAGCCTGAGCCACATTCTTATCAGTAAGATAAGGATTTAGTTATGGTGGTGTTTATAAGGTCAGAGAGCAGAGATAAGGAGCCATCAGCTCCTGCTACTAGAGAAACTCAAGGCTGACAAGACAACGGTACAACATTTCTAATAAAGACCAATTGAAAAAAATATATAATATTAGCTGCAGTTAACCCCATCAGCTGCACTTAGTCTCCCTCAGACACCCATACCCCTTCCCTAGTGCTCTGACCCGTGACTAAAAGGCAGGAAGGCTGTAAGTGTATTACATTGAGTAATATACTTCAGCCAATGCATTACAATACAGAAGTATTGTAATGCATTGTAAAGGGGATTAGACCCCAAAAGTTGAAGTGAAAATATTAGGTATCGCCGCATCCGTATCGACCGCCTCTATAAAAATACCACATGACCTAACCTCTTAGGTGAACATCGTAATAAAAATTTAATAAAAACGGTGTAAAAAAAGCCATTTTTTGTCACCCTACATCACAAAAAGTGTAATAGCAAGTGATCAAAAAGTCATATGCACCCCAAAACAATGCCATCAAACCATCATCTTATCCCGTAAAAAATGAGACCCTACCTAAGATAATCGACCAAAAAATAAAAATAAACTATGGCTCTCAGAATATGGAGATTTTTTCTTATTTCAAAAATGCTGTTATTGTGTAAAACTTAGGCCTCATGTACACGACCATTCAGTTTTTTGCGATCCGCAAATTTCAGATCCGCAAAACACGGAAGCCGCCCGTGTGCCTTCAGCATTTTGCGGAATGGAACAGGCGGTCCATTGTAGAAATGCCTATTCTTGTCTGCAAAACAGACAAAAATAGGACAGGTTATATTTTTTTGCAGGGCCATGGAACAGAGCAATGGATGTGGACAGCACACGGAGTGCTGTCCGCATCTTTTGTGGCCGCAAAAACTGCTGCTCGGATGCGGACCAGAACAACGTGTGCATGAGGCCTCAAATAAATAAAAAAAATTATACATATTAGGTATCACCGCGTCCGTAAGAACTTGCTGTATAAAAATATTACATGACCTAACCCCTCAGGTGAACACCGTAAAAAAAAATTAAATAGAAAGTGTGTAAAAAAAGCCATTTTTTGTCACCTTACATCACAAAAAGTGTAATAGCAAGCGATCAAAAAGTGATATGCACCCCAAAATAGTGCCAATCAAAACGGCATCTCATACCAAAAAATATGATACTCTACATAAGACAGTCGCCCAAAAAAAATAAAATAAAAATATGGCTTTCAGAATATGAAGACACTGAAAAAAATTTTTTTCAAAAATGCTTTATTATGTAAAACTGAACATGAACAGTCAGATGAACATTGTAAATAAAAAATACAAACGGTGCCAAAACAGCTATTTTATGTTACCTGTACCCTCAAATAGTACCAACAAAACTGCCACCTTATCCAGTAGTTTCCAAAATGGCGTCACTTTTTTGGAGTTTCTACTCTAGGGGTTCATCTGGGAAGTCTTCAAATGTGACATGGCAAGTTCAAATTATCCCAGTGAAATCTGCCTTCCAAAAACCATATAGCGCTCCTTTCCTCCTGCGCCTGTACGGTACTTTACGACCACATATGGGGTGTTGCTGTAAACTACAGAATCAGGGCAATAAATATTGAGTTTTGTTTGGCTGTTAACCCTTGCTTTGTTAGCAGAAAAAAATGGATTGAAATGGAAAATCTGCCAAAAAAGTGAAATTCTGAAATGTCATCTACATTTTCCTTTATCTCTTGTGAAACACCTAAAAGGTTAACAAAGTTTGTAAAATCAGTTTTGTATACCTTGAGGGGTGTAGTTTCTAAAATGGGGCCATTTATGGTGTGGTTTCTATTATGTAAACCACACAAAGTGACTTCAGACCTGAACTGGTCTTTAAAAAGTGGGTTTTGGAAGATTTGCTTCTAAACCTTCTAACATCCAGAAAATGTAATTTACAAAATGATCCAAACATGAAGTAGACTTATGGGAAATGTAAAGTAATAAATATTTTAGGAGGTATCACTATCTTTTTTTAAAGCAGAGAAATTCAAATTTAGAAAATTGCAAATTTTTCAAACTTTTTAGTAAATTTGGATTTTTTTTTCTAAATAAAAATGAAATACTTTGACTCAAATTTACCAGTGTCATGAAGTAAAATATGTGATGAGAAAACAATCTCAGAATGCCTTGGATAAGTAAAGTGTTTTAAAGTTATCACCACATAAAGTGACACTGGTCAGATTTGCAAAAAATGGCCTGGTCCTTAAGGTGAAAAATGGCAGGTTCCTTAAGAGGTTAAGGATCGCCTTAGGCTTTGTTTGTAAATAAACACACATTGTTTTCTGTTTATTTTATTTTATTTTAAACAGGACCATAATAAAAGTTATATTTTAATAAATAATAGGCCAAAAACAGAACTTTATAGCATTTGGCTATTGGTTATTAATATTTACAAATATGTTCTGGGCCAAAAAAAGGGTCTTTGTTTATAAGCACATCTCTATTGAGCACATGTTTTTTTTGAGACATCACATAGACTAAATAGCTGAGGCTAGTGGAATCAATAGGAGAGAAGACCAGCCATCTTCTCTCCAAGCCATGTGTTTTTGGAAATGATAGAGTTAAAAATTCCAAATTCTGCAGACTGATACAACTGGTATTGGGCCTGTCAACCTCTTTAGAGTATTGATTTCACTCATTCCTTTCTAGCAGACATTTGTAATTCACTCTTCTCAAACAAGGGACTTACCTTAGAGAAGAGGGCTCCAGGTACCAGCATGGTTGTCTGTTTTTGCAACTCCCATAGATGTGAATGGAACATGCTAAGGGTTGTAGTTTCACAACCGCTCAGATGTTGCTGACCCCACAGCCGTGGGATATTTTATAATGTTAATGTTGTTTCTATTATGTATTCTTATTTTAGGAGGATAAAATCCACTGGGAAAGGCAAATTCTTGCAGAGGACTACTGTGTCTACAGAAAAAGAAGAGGAGATGAATGCTGTCCATGTTCCTCTAAACGGATAGCAATAGAGACGATGAGCTGTTTGATATCAGATGAAGCTGAAACTCTATTTTCACCTCGTCGCTCACTTTTCATCTGCATTAATGGAATGAAGAAGTGAATGTTTTAAACCTTGCATTCTTCATATTCTTCATACATATTGAGATCACATTCACAGAGCAATCCTTGAACCTTCCAGTAAAAGACTCAATGCATGATTTGCATCAAAAGGTTGAATCAAAAATAATAGATAAATAAATAATAAATGACAATAGTAATGTTATGATAGTATTACAGTAATATGTAATTTACAAATATTGATATTGGATTGCAAGTAATTTAAAACATTTTATGACAAAAAGTGCTCATACATGCAGCTGTATTATGGATCTGTGTAGTATATAAATCTATGTGCTCATTCTGTACCTCTGTATACCTCCAGCATCACACAGATACATACAGAGATTTTATTAAATTGGTTGGGCCACAGTCCTGATGACCTATGCTCAGGATAAGTCATCAATATGAGATCGTGGGGGTCCAACTCCCAGCATCCCCACCGATCAGTTGTTTTGGGCAGCCTCAGTGCGGGAAACTATACAGGGTATGGAGCTGAACCAGAAGGCTATGCCCACTGTGCAGTCTCTGCTGCCAGCGTACTGCAGCTCAGCTCCTAGAATGAGAGATGAGCTGTAGATGCAGATCCATTCATTTCAAACTGCAAAAAGTGTCAGTCCGCATGTCTGCATGTCCGTCCTGCCAAAAAATAGAACATGTCCTATTCTTTTCCGTTGTAAAAGTAGTAGAGTAGAGAAAATACAATAGGAGTGCAGATTACTAACGCTGATGTGTGTGGTGCAGAATGGGACTGCTTGGAGGCGGTGAGTCTTGTTGTTTCTTTCATTTTCAGTTAGGGATGAAACGTGATCAACTGTAGATCCTGAAATGTTCTCTACAGTTTGATATGCCCTTTACAGTGTTCAACCTCCCCTCTGAAGAACGTAGGAAACAAGAGCAGAAGCAGCTCTCCACTATTGTGATGGACACCTTTGGACTTGACCTCATATCACTGGCTACCCATTTTCCTCATCATCATAGAAGTAAGAGTCAAGAGCTTAGGGTGGTTTTTCTTCCTTTTTTCATCGTCGTGTTCCAAGAGCTATAACTTTTTTTTTCCCCTCTATATAGCTTTGTTATGGCTTGTTTTTTGCGGGACAAGCTTTTGTTTTTAATTGAGTCATTTTGGGGTACACATAACTTTTTGATTAACTTTTATTAACTCTTTCTGGGAGGGAGATGGCAAAAACAGCAATACTGCCACTGCGTTTTTATGTTATAAATTTTACGGCATTCATTTTTTCGGTATAAATAACATAATATCTTTATTCTCTGGGTCAGTACAATTACAGTGATACCAAATACATAGTTTTTTTAACATTTTAATACTTTTTTGCAATAAAACCCTTTTAAAAAAAAAATAAAAAATGTTTTTGCATTGCGGCTTCCTAAGACCCATAACTTTTTTATTTTTCTTTCTATGGAGTTGTGTGAGAGCTTGATTTTTGAGGGACGACTTGTATTTTTCATTGGTATCATTTTGGAGTAAATGGCACTTTTTGATCACTTGTTATTACGTTTTTTTGGGTAGCAACTAAGAATAAATTAGCAATTCTGTCTTTTCTTTTATTTTTACGGCGTTCACCGTAAAAAATTATATTTACATGATATTTATGTAGTCCGGGTCGTTATTGACGTGGCAATACCAAACATAGGAAGATTATTTTTGCTATTTTTTTCATTGAAAAGCGAATTTTCAATGGAAAAAAAAGCATAATGTTTTTAAATGGCATTTTTTAATTGAATAAAACTTTTTTTTACCACTTACTAGTCCCACAAAGGGACTATAACAGACAGATTTTTGATTGCTTTTAAAATGCAATGAACTATCCCTATAGTGCATTGCATTTTAATGGCAATGCTATTCTAACATTGACCAGAGAGGTGCAGCCTGCTGGGTATTACTGAAGGCTGATCTGGGGCCTACATCAGACCCCAGGTAGCCTTCACACACATAGGCACCCCGCGATCAAATTAGCGGGGTGCAGATGGGAGACAGAGGGAGTCCGCTCCCTCTGTCAGCACTTTACATGTGGCAGGCGCCATTGCCCAGGGCATGTAAAGTGTTAAACAGCCCAGATCAGTACTCCTGTCGGTCCAGGCTGTTAGAGCAGGGCTGGGCCGCCGTAAAAAAGCCCAGCCTAAGGCCCCTTAGTGACCTCTGTAAAAACACATATAGGTGGTCACTAAGGGTTATCCCATGATTAATATAAAAAATTTAAATCATACATAATCTAGTACAAAGATGTTCAACCTGCAGCCCTCCAGCTGTTTTAAAAATACAACTCTCACCATGCCCTGCTGTAGGCTGATAGCTGTAGGCCACAGGTTGGTCATCCCTGGTCTAGTATATGACAACCACTAACAAAGCTAGAACCAGTCCTGTACCTCACATAGATCCAGAGATCGCCCCATTCATTGCTCCAATTGCTATGCTAGATTTATTTCAAGCTGGCAGCTTAGGAGGAGCGTCCTTTCTCAGAAGGCATGCCCTGTCTGCTGCAGCTTAGTGGCATTTAAAGGATGGAACTGAGCATGTGCTTCCATCTCAGTGAGCAGGATGAGAAATTTGAAAAAGCGCAAACAGCAGGTGGCGCTATACAGATTTAAGTGAATAACTCCTCTCATTGCTGTATTATTAAGGACCTCCTATTTATGGGTTTTTAATAAAAGTTAAAGCTTTAAGGCAAATCTGCTTCATTATTTTGAAGTTTTATCTTGTCCCCCTTTGTACCCCTTTCCCCTCCTCTCTCCTGTCCTTACCCCAATTTTTCACATTATTCACCCACATTTTAATATTAGATGTTGTTTGGTTGTACACTAGTCCACTTACCATTTTTAGTGGTTATTACTCACCTTTGGCTTGTTTTTTTGTTTTGTTTTTTACAAAAGGGGAGATTTATCAAAACTGGAGCAAAGGAAATCTGGAAAGTGAAAGGAGAAATCTGATCGGTTGCCATGGGCATCTAAGGCTACTTTCCGGCAGGCTGTTCCAGCAGACATGCTGCAGTTTATATCCGGCCGATTCTCTGCATTGCCATTATACTTAAAGGGGCCGGCGGACATTCGGTCTCCATCCTGCAGTGGCAGATGCGGTGAATATCGGCAGGCTGTTCTCTGCCAGAAATTACACTGCAAGTGAGAAACTAGCCTAAGCCAGATTTCCTTTACACCAGTTAATGTCCCATTAAATGTTATTTCCATTTTTACCAAGCTCTAGGATATCTGATAGAATGCGGTACTACTGCTTTGATAATATTGTTTGCAAGCCACTACTTGATAACATCTAAGGATTCACACATAATCCAGAATGGATTTGGACAATCGAACCTTACTAATAAGCTGAGCCAGTCTAGAATCATTATGTGGAAATCTCAATGATAAGAAAATATTGAAATGGACTTCCAAGTGGGTCTTCGATAAGAAGGTCTGGTGGGGGTTGGAGTTCTTACTACCATGTTCAAGGATTGACAACGATTGCTTATGTACTTCATTAGGCATATTTCAGGCGCAGATGGCAGCGTAACGGTTAGTTGTGCTGCTATCTGCAACTTTTTTCCGTAAAAAAAGCCAGGTCTAAAATTGTGGGTATTTTTGGCTTAGAAAATGGTCTAAATGTAAGACAGCTCAGAAGCTATATTACATCTAGAACTGGCGCTGGATGCGCCAAAGTTATGGGGAGGCTATGGGTCTTTATTAGAGTTGAGCGAACCCGAACTGTAAAGTTCGGGTTTATACCGAACTTTAGGTTTTTCGGCACCCGGACCCGAACCCGAACATTTATGTAAAAGTTTGGGTTCGGGGTTCGGCGCTTTCTTGGCGCTTTTTGAAAGGCTGCACAGCAGCCAATCAACAAGCGTCATGCTACTTGCTCCTAAAGGCCATCACAGCCATGCCTACTATTGGCATGGTTGTGATTGACCAACTGCTGCATGTGACCCAGCCTCTATTTAAGCTGGAGTCACGTAGCGCCGCCCGTCACTCTGCTCGGATTAGTGTAGGGAGAGGCTGCAGCTGCTGTGAGGGAGAGATCAGGGAGAAATCTTATGAAGATTCAGAACTGCCTCTTTACTCAGCGATTTACAGCAAATGTGTTTTGTGGGTGCAGTGCACAATTTTTTTAAGCCTGCCCTGAGCCAACTACTGCTGAAAACAAACTTTTTTTACTTCAGTTTGTCAATATCAATACATAATCGGCAGCCATTTTATGCAACGATAGTGCACCAGCACAGGCTATCTGCATGTCTGCAAGTCCAGAAATACAGCATTTTGCTTATTGGGGTTAAAAAAAACCTTTTTTTTCATATAGTGCACATCTAGGATTAGACGCGCATAAGTGAGTGTCACATTTAGGCCAGAAATACGGCTTTTCGCATACTGGGATGAAAAAAAACCATGTTTCATATAGTGCACATCTAGCATTAGACGTGCATAAGTGAGTGTCACATTTAGGCCAGAAATACAGCTTTTTGCTTACTGGGGTGAAAAATAAACTCTGATATACTGCATATCTGGGATTAGACATACATAAGTGAGTGTCACATTTAGGCCACAAATACAGCTTTTTGCTTACTGGGGTGCAAAAAAAAACCATCTGTTTCATATAGTGCACATCTAGTATTAGACGTGCATAAGTGAGTGTCACCTTTAGGCCAAAAATACAGCTTTTTGCTTACTGGCGTTAAAACCCCCCCACTGATATACTGCACATCTGGGATTAGACGATTAGACGTGCATAAATTACTGTGAAATTTAGGCCACAAATACCGCTGTCATATAGAGTCAAATAAATAATAATTTGTGCAATACCCTACATCAGGGTTTTTATTGGCGGTTAATTATTTTTAACAGACTTAACCACTTTTTACTTTGCTTGGTGAACGCTAACTATGAGGCAAACATCTAATAAGGGACGCGGTCATGGTCGTGGTGGTGTTGGTGGAGCCTCTGGTGCAGGGAGAGGACGTGGCCATTCTGCCACAGCTACACGTCCTACTGAACCTACTACCTCAGGTCCCAGTAGCCGCCAGAATCTACAGCGATATTTGGTCCGAAAAGGAGGTCAGGGAGGAAAACTGGGTGGAAGACGATGCAGGGGACGATGAGGTCCTAGACCCCACATGGAATGAAGGTCGTGCCACTGACTTTTTTAGAGTTCGGAGGAAGAGGCAGTGGTGAGTCCGAGCCAACAGCGTAGCAAAAGAGGGAGCAGGGTGCAAAAGCAGAGCAGC
Source organism: Bufo gargarizans (assembly GCF_014858855.1). Taxonomy (NCBI): domain Eukaryota; kingdom Metazoa; phylum Chordata; class Amphibia; order Anura; family Bufonidae; genus Bufo; species Bufo gargarizans. Next base: position 219,614,176 of record NC_058081.1, on the reverse strand, counting down.
CGTCGCCAAAACAGTGCCTGCTACTGGCCACCGTCACCAGGGACCGAGCACACCAAAGGCAGCTTCAAGGAGTTCCCTGGCATGGCACTTCTTCACACAATGTGCTGACGACAAGACCCGGGTGGTTTGCACACTGTGCCATCAGAGCCTAAAGCGAGGCATTAACGTTCTGAACCTTAGCACAACCTGCATGACCAGGCATCTACATTCGAGACAAGGGCTGCAGTGGAGTCAGCACCTTCAAAACCAAGAAAGGGCTCAGGCCCCTCCTGCTCCCTCTTCTGCTGCTGCCTCGGCCTCTTCCTCCGCCTCTGGAGGAACGTTGGCACCTGCCGCCCAGCAAACAGAGGATGTGCCACCAACAACACCACCTCCATCACCAAGCATCTCCACCATGTCACACGGAAGCGTTCAGCTCTCCATCTCACAAACCTTAGAGAGAAAGTGTAAATTCCCACCTAGCCACCCTCGATCCCTGGCCCTGAAGGCCAGCATTTCTAAACTACTGGCCTTTGAAATGCTGTCATTCAGGCTGGTGGAGACGGACAGCTTCAAACAGCTCATGTCGCTTGCTGTCCCACAGTACGTCGTTCCCAGCCGCCACTACTTCTCCAGGAGAGCCGTGCCCTCCCTGCACAACCAAGTATCGGATAAAATCTAGTGTGCAGTGCGCAACGCCATTTGTGGCAAGGTCCACCTAACCACAGATACGTGGACCAGTAAGCACGGCCAGGGACGCTATCTCCCTATCTGCACACTGGGTAAATGTAGTGGCGGCTGGGCCCCAGGCGGAGAGTTGTTTGGCGCACGTCCTTCCACCGCCAAGGATCGCAGGGCATTATTCTTTGCCTCCTCTTCCTACTCTGCTTCCTCCTCCTCTTCTACCACCTCCTCATCTGGTCAGCAACAGACCTTCACCACCAAGTTCAGCACAGCCAGGGGTAAACGTCAGCAGGCTGTTCTGAAACTGATGTGTTTGGGGGACAGGCCACACACAGCGCAGGAGTTGTGGCAGTGTATAGAACAACAGACCGACGAGTGGTTGCTGCCAGTGAGCCTCAAGCCCGGCCTGGTGGTGTGCGATAATGGGCGAAATCTCATTGCAGCTTTGGGACTAGCCGGTTTGACGCACATCCCTTGCCTGGTGCATGTGCTGAATTTGGTGGTGCAGAAGTTCATTCACAGCTACCCCAACATGTCAGAGCTGCTGCATAAAGTGCAGGCAGTCTGTGCGCGCTTCCGGCGTTCTCATCCTGCCGCCGCTCGGCTGTCTGCTCTACAGCGTAACTTCGGCTTTCCCGCTCACCGCCTCATATGCGACGTGCCCACAAGGTGGAACTCCACCATGCACATGCTGGAGAGACTGTGCGAGCAGCAGCAGGCCATGGTGGAGTTTCAGCTGCAGCACGCACGGGTGAGTCGCACTGCGGAACAGCACCACTTCACCACCAATGACTGGGCCTCCATGCGAGATCTGTGTGCCCTGTTGCGCTGTTTTGAGTACTCCACCAACATGGCCAGTGGCGATGACGCCGTTATCAGCGTTACAATACCACTTCTATGTCTCCTTTGGCAAGTCCTTCAACATCAACACTGCCTCTGTGCATGCAAGAGGATAAGGTGAGTAATTTTACATGTACAAGTCGCAGCTATGTTGAATTTTTTGGTGCAGCAAAAAAATGCCAATTTATGGAACCAAAGTCTTAGGCCTCTTTCACATGGGCGTCCCGGATTTGCTCTGGATGCGTCGCGTGTGCATTACGGGAAACCCGCACGAATGCGCACACAATTTCAGTCAGTTTGTGTAGCGTTCAGTTTTTATTGCGCGGGTAAGCATTTACAGAATGCTTACAAAAATGTCGATTGAGGGTTTAAAAAATATAAAAAATGTACTCTGTACTTCTTTCAGGACCTGCAAAAGGACATAATCGCGTTCACCACGTGGTGAGCGAGATTACGTCAAGTGTCCTTTTGCAGGTGCTGAAAGAATAAAGAAGACGATGCCGGCTGCGCGATCAAGTGGGTGAGGTGAGTAATTATTATTATTTTTTAACCCTTCAATCGACATTTTAGTAAGCATTCTGTATTAAGAATGCTATTATTTTCCCTTATAACAAATAATACAGTGATTAGACTTTAATGGAGTTGCTCATCCCCATCATCTCCTAGTAACCATGCGTGAAAATCGCACCGCATCCACACTTGCTTGCGGATGCTTGCGATTTTCACCAGCCCCATTCATTTCTATGGGGCTTGCGTTGCGTGAAAAACGCAGAACATAGAACATGCTGCGATTTTCACGCAACGCACAAGTGATGAGTGAAAATCACCGCTCATCTGCACAGCCCCATTGAAGTGAATGGGTCTGGATTCAGTGCGGGTGCAAGGCGTTCACCTCATGCATTGCACCTGCACGGAATTCTCCCCCGTGTGAAAGGGGCCTGAGAACCTTTGGTCTTCAAAAGGTGTGTAACAATATCCGACACCATGAATCCAACCAAAAACTTTTGCAGGCTGAAGCAATATGGATTTTCTCATTGAACACCGTCTTGCCCAGAGGTTATGTTTTTATACATCCTATGAGCCACATTTGTTTCAACACTTGTTCTTCTACATTCATGTCCTCAAGGAATAAGTTGTCCTAAACTTTAAGGATGGGACATCAACCTCAATATGCTGCGTGTATGTGTCCAGTGGTCAGATTCATCTCAACATGGAATCTTATTTATGGACAACACTCCTTTATTATTGACCCTGGGATATATTGTGGCATGTGAACAGATTCAACTTATGGATTGGTTGGCCATCTCCAGAGGTGGCCATTTTGGGAAGTGGTGACCATTATTGAAAGCAGGCCGATCATGAACTACATTATTATATCTAACCATTACAAGGGCATGTAGGGAAGGACTCTCTCCAGCTATTTTTCATTATATATTTTTGTATTTTTATAAGCTTTTTTGTTATTAATATAATTGAATTATTGCATATGCATTGGTGATATTACTAGATATTTAAGAGCATGGTAATACAATTGGCTGGAATGATTTTTATATCCAGTCATGGGAGTCTTTTGTGCAGATTCAGGATTTATAGTATCTAACCTGGGGGAGGAGCTTGCAGCAGACTAAGACGTGCTTTTTAGTGGAGCTCTGAGGCAACAAGCAGTACAAAGTGGCTAAAAGCATCTAAAATGGACTGAAGTTCACTAAACCTCTTCATCTGTTGGACAGAGCACCGCAGGACATCCATGCCACAATACAGAACAAATTTCTTGGTTCTTAGCCGAGAGCTGAGACACTTTTCTCCCCTCTCACACAGCAAAGATGGTGCCAGCGGCCTAGGAAAGGCAAACGGTAGCAGAGAGATGGAAGAGCTGTGCTTCTGAGATGGACTTCAGTGTAAGCTCTCTCCTAAGGCTGCTTTCACACTCGCGTTTGGTGCGGATCCGTTCAGATAATACAACCGTCTGCATCCGTACAACCGTCTGCATCCAACAGATGAAGAGGTTTAGTGAACTTCAGTCCATTTTAGATGCTTTTAGCCACTTTGTACTGCTTGCTGCCTCAGAGCTTCACTAACAAGCACGTCTTAGTCTGCTGCAAGCTCCTCCCCCAGGTTAGATACTATAAATCCTGAATCTGCACAAAAGACTCCCATGACTGGATATAAAAATAATTCCAGCCAAGTGACCCCATTCAGGAAACTACACCCCTCAAGTAATATTTCAAGGTGTGTAGTGAGTACTTTGACCAATTAGGTGTTTCACAGAATTAGGAAACGCTTGGCTGTGAAAAAAAAATAAAATCACTTTCACAAGGGGTAACAGGACAAAATGCACCCAAAATTTTGTTCCCCATTTCCCGCCGAATACGCCAACACCCCATATGTGCTCAAAAAATTATGTATGGGCGCATGGCAGGGCTCTAGATACAAACAGCTAAATATGGATTTTGCTGAACTGAATTGGCAGACATGGATTTTAGGTGCTATGTCGCATTAATGAAATTCCTGAGGTCCACAGAAATGAAAAACCCCAAGAAGTGACCCCATTTCGGAAAGAGCACCCCCGTACGAACATTTTAAGTGGTGGAAAGGGTACTTTTTAGCAAACAGGTGTCTCACAGAAGGCAGAATTACTTGAGAGAAGCATTTCAAAGCCCACATTTGTAAAAATGAAAAATTACTAGCAGACCCAAATTTTCACTTTCACAAGGGGTTAAAGGAGAAAATGCATCCCAGTATATGTTCACCATTTTCTCCCCATTTTGTGAACACCCCATATGTGCTCGTATCCTGCTGTATGGGCACACAGTAGGGCTCTAGAGGCAAAGTGCAAAATATGTTTTTTGCAGGCCTGAATTGGCAGACATGGATTTTAGCTGCCATGTCGCATTTAAAAAATTTCCTGAGGTACCCAGAAATTAAAAACCCCAAGAATTGACCCCATTTCGGAAAGCGCACCCCCGTACGAACATTTTAAGGGGTGAAAAGGACACTTTTGACCTAACAGGTGTTTCACAGAAATGAATATGTAGTGGTTGGTGAAAAGAGGATATGTAAGCTATGCGGACTAAATCAGAGGTATAAGGTGGTAAAATTACAGGGTACATTAAGGATGAAATTAATACTCCATGGATGTGTGGTAGATTCTAAAACACTCCTGCATGCACATGCCAGGTTTTTCAGGGCAGGTTTCACAGTGGTAAATGGTGTCTTTCCTTATCCCATTTTTGGAACACACTCTGCATCTTTTTTGGGTCCTTCCCTTCCTTGCTGTCTTGGGGACTTGACCTGGAAAATGTTGCCCTGGTACAACACGGGCACCATGACTTCCTGAAGTACTGGGACCCTACCCGGCCTGGTATTGAAAAATTAGGGCCTTGATAACCACCTCTTGGAACTGGAGGAAAGTTCCTGTGTGGCCTGCAGATTGAAATAGCACGTACACTTTGTACATTGCCACCTGTACAATGTGTATGGCCAGCTTTTTGTACCACACTTTTGTTTTTCGTGTGGCACTGTAGGGCTTCAGAACTTGATCTGAAAGATCAACCCCTCCCATGAGCTTATTGTAGTCCAGGATGCAAACTGGTTTGGGGACAGTGGTAGTGGTACCTTGCACATGAGCAGGGGAGCTGGTATTTGTGTGAATGGTGGTCAGTAAAAGGGACATCCCTCTTTCCTTGTACTTAACTGCCAGCATATTCTAATGGAGGAGAGCCCTGCTTTCACCCATTCTCAGTGGTTGCCCTACCAGGGATCTAGAGAGGCCTCTCAGATTTTTGCACACTGTGCCGCAAGCCACAGTACTTCTGGCAGTTAGGGACCTGGGGGTAGGGGTATGCTGGTATAATAGTTATCTACATAGAGGTGGTAACCCTTATCCAGCTGTGGGTACAGCAAGTCCCACACAATCTTTCCACTAACTCCTAGGATGGGGGGGCATTCTGGGGGTTCTATGCGGGAATCTTTCCCTTCATAAACGCAGAACTTGTGTGTGTACCCGGAGATACTCTCACAAAGTTTGTAAATTTTTATGCCATACCTCGCCCGTTTGCTAGGCAGGTACTGGCGGAATCTAACCCTCTCTTTGAAAAGTAACATAGACTCATCTATACATACATTTTTGTCTGAGGTGTACACCTCAGCAAACCTGGTGTTAGAGTGGTCAAGGACGGGCCTAACCTTGAACAGACGGTCAAATGTTGGGTCATTTTGGGGTAGGCACTGTGTATTGTCGTTGTACTGTAGGAATTTCTGAATTGACTCAAAATGCTTCCGGGTCATGGACTGACTGTAAATTGGAGTCTGGTAGAAAATGTCCGAACTCCAATATTGTCTGACGTTTGGCTTCTTTACTACGCCCATATGCAGCACGAGTCCCCCAAACATCTCTGCTGCACTTACTAGGGTCCAACCTAGGGGTCTAGCGTATGGCGAGGTAGGGTTCTGAGCTATAAATTGTTGGGCGTACAAATTGGTTTGGGCCACCATTAAATTTACAAAATCTACAGAGAAGAAGATTTTGAAAAAATCTAGTTTTCTGAAGCCCGCACTGTCTATCTGTATTCTGAAGTTGCCCACAAAATCCGGAATTTGGGGCTTATAATCGTCAGGGGGTGGGGTCCATATGGGGTCACTCTGGGGGGCTGTCTCCGCTGCTGCCCTGGGGCACCTTCTAGAGGGTCCCTCATCAGCGGATGATGATGATGATGATGATGAGGGGGTAGAGGAGTAGAGGAAAGTGGCATCCTCTTCTCCTTCACTGGCCGACTCAGTATCAGAGGCAAGATAGGCGTATGCTTCTTCAGCTGAGTAAACTCGGGATAGACGGGCCATTTTTATTTTATTGGGGTGTTTTGTGTGAAATATGTAAAACTTTATTTAGTATGGGGTGTGTATGTAGTGTTTTCACATGTGATGGGGCTTGTTATAAATTTGAAATATAGAGAAAAGAGTAGAAAGAAAAAAAAACTTGCTGGATGCACGCGCAAACCTACACTAACACTACCTAACTAAAATTGCTATATATATGTATATGGAGATTTATATGTATAGATAAAACTAACTACACGAAAAAAGGACGCACGCACGCACACAGATATTATGTGCATGCAAAAATCTACACTAACACTACCTAACAAAAATTGATTTATATCTAACACTAAAAGTACTTTTTACACCAAAAAAAAAAAATAAGCACAAAAGCGACCAGTAAAAAAAAAAAAAAAAAGGTACTTATTGGTGCTCAGGGCTGCAGAACACACGCAAGCGGGCGTTTGGTGCGTTCGTGCAGACACTGCAGTATAAAAATTTACTGCAGATACAAAAAAGAACACTAGTTAAAAATTAACTTATATACAGTTGTAAGAAAAAGTATGTGAACCCTTTGGAATGATATGGATTTCTGCACAAATTGGTCATAAAATGTGATCTCATCTTCATCTAAGTCAACAATAGACAATCACAGTCTGCTTAAACTAATAACACAAAGAATTAAATGTTACCATATTTTTATTGAACACACCATGTAAACATTCACAGTGCAGGTGGAAAAAGTATGTGAACCCTTGGATTTAATAACTAGTTGAACCTCCTTTGGCAGCAATAACTTCAACCAAACGTTTCCTGTAGTTGCAGATCAGACGCGCACAATGGTCAGGAGTAATTCTTGACCATTCCTCTTTACAGAACTGTTTCAGTTCAGCAATATTCTTGGGATGTCTGGTGTGAATCGCTTTCTTGAGGTCATGCCACAGCATCTCAATCGGGTTGAGGTCAGGACTCTGACTGGGCCACTCCAGAAGGCGTATTTTCTTCTGTTTAAGCCATTCTGTTGTCGATTTACTTCTATGCTTTGATTCAAAATGTCTTTGCCGCAGGCAAAATTAGATGGGAGGGGTGGGGGGAGGGGGAAAGGAGAGGGGTTATAGGGACAGGGATTAGGGCTTGAGAAGGGGGGTGGATTAGGGATCTGGAACTTCTGCTGCAGGAACAAAAACAAAATCACTGCAGCAGATGTGTCAGATGTGGTTGTTGTTCTTCTTCTATACAGGAGCAGTAGAGGCAGTGAAAGCTGTGGTAGAACCACAAATCCCATCAGATCGAGCACAGCGAAGCACAAAACCTCCCAGCATGCAGTCACCAGCTAGAATGGCTGCATGCAGGGAGGTTCTGCCCTTTCCTGTGCAGCGTTGTTCCAGCCAATCGCAGCGCTGGCAGGGGACCCAAAACATTGTGTCCCCTGCCTCACCTCGAAGGTGACTGGTGCTGACCAGTTCAGCACCAGCCACCTCCCCCCGGCCCGCCCCGCAGCTTACATGTGCTTCCGGCGCTGCGATGTGCTGTCTTTACTGATCGGCCAATCGCAGCGCATGGAGCTACAGGGGGACGAAATAGCCGATGCTGCATTTACCCGGCATGGCTGCCTGTCGGTAAGAGCAGCCATCGCGTTCCGGTCCCCCCGCGATTTTCACCCAGAGCCCGGCAGATCTCACGCCGTACATGTACGGTCGCTGGTCCTTAACCACCTCCGGACCGCCTAACGCAGGATTCGGAGGCAGCTCACTCAGGCATAGTCACGCATCTATGCGTCATCTCGCGAGACGCGAGATTACGCTCACAGCCGGCCCGCGCATGCGCATTGCGGGCCGGCAAAAGTTAAAGGACAAGTTCGTCATCAGCCTGCCAGCCAATGATCGTCGCTGGCAGGCTGATGATTTTCAAAAAAACGAATCAGAAGCCAGTTAACACATTATATTTATAAATATAATGTGTTAAATGGCTGCTGTGCTCCTCTGCTGGTCCTTTTCGTCGGTTGGTTCCAGCAGAGGAGCACAGATCACAGTGAGTACACAAGACACAACACTTAGCCCCCAGATCTCCCCCCCATCACCCCAATTAACCCCTTGATCACCCCTTGATCGCCCCTGTCAATCACCTAGTGAAAGGGAAAAAAGTGATCAGTGTAAACTATCACCTTTTTTTTCCACTGGTATTGACTGATAGTTTTAGAATAGTTTAGGCCCCTTGGTTAAGTAGTTAGCGATTGTTTAGCACCCAGCCCACCGCACCGCAGTCACTGATTCGCTGATTAGCGTATCGCTAATCAGCATTTGTACTTTTATAGTATCTGTAAGTGATCAGAACTGATCACAGTCAGATCTATAATAGTATTAGTGTCACCTTAGCTCGCCCTCCACCCAAAACGCTGTGTTTTCCCGATCAGGCCTGATCGGTCGCCCACATGTGCGTTCACCCACGCCCGCCCCGCCGCAGTGACAAAAATGTATTTTTTTTTTTATCACTGCACAATCACTTTACAAGCGCTGCGGCGATAAAAAAAAATCTGAAATATAAGGGAATGATTGGGCACACCTAAGATACTTGGTAACTGATATTTATTAAAGTAGTTAAAATAGTTTGAATAATTAAACAGCAATATAAATTAAACAGCAATGTAAATTTACGTAACTGCCATGTGATTAGACAGCATTCAAGTGGAAATTAAGCGTATTTGTGACTGAAAGGAGGCTCAAAATGGTCACTTGCAGATGATGTTGGTGACTAGCAGCCTCATTGCAGCCACAATAGACAGGAGGAATAGATATTAAACTCCAATAGTAATGAATCAAGTAAGTACTTGTAAATTTAAAAATGCATTGTAAATGATAAAAAATAATAAAAGATAAAACATAAATATCCGGATGTAAAAAATTGGGATCCCTCAGGTGTTATAACCAACTTAAAGCAGCATGAAAATGTTAAAGAGTGGTTGCAATGTTCAGAATCAAAGTTGCTCCGTCTCTGACCCGGCGGCGTCCCGCTTACAGTCAGAGATCAATCCAGCAGTGAAACAACAGTCAGTTCAGGAACACTCTTACCGATGTTAGAGGGTTCTCCTGATTCGGAGACACCTCAGCCGTCTGTCGAAACCCTCTTTCGGTTTTTCTCTTTACGGTTAGGTGGATCCAGCAGTTGTTAATGTGCGTCACTTGTTGGCAGTGCGGTTGCTGCACGTGGTCCCGCTTGTTTGGATCCAGAGATGCCAATTTTCCAGGCTAGGTTTCAGATAGGCTCCGTTGGGTACACTGGTTTAGAGTGGTCCTTAGGTCAGTTGGATGCGGTGCACTCGCATGAAGTTGGGGGGTCAGACCAGACGCGTTTCGGGGCTATAGTGTCCCCTTCCTCAGTGGCTATCCGACCTCCCCAAACAGTCATCCTTTTACACCCTATAAAAGGGCTTTACAAGACCCGATGCGGATTTTGATTCCGGAAGTCTTATGTAAGTCATTAACCCATCAAGAGAAAGTTCACTCTTTAGTATACTATAGCGGCTTTTCTTGTTTCGTTTTGGATTAAACGTGATCAGTCTATGCCGTAACTCATCGGATCATATTGTCTTCTGAACTTATTTAAATAGAAATAAAACTGAAGCTAAAAATAAAAGTGGACAATGGTGAATACTTTTGCGGGTCTCTTGCGTTTTAGTTTTTCCCACAAGTCGCCATAATGGCTGCATATTGAATGACATTTCAAACGATAATGAGGTTGCAACATATATAGCACATTATGAACAGGATTTATGACAGGATTCATATATCGATATATATAGAAACAGTGTATGTTAAAGATAGGGAATCTAGGAAAGAAAAAATAAAATAAAAAGATAAAGGAAGTAAAAAAGGGGAAGATATAAGAAGTCAGAATATAAAAGGAGAAGGAAAAGAGAGATGTTTTCCCAGATCCTACTCAATTAGTGTTTCATTGTGTTCTGACATCAAAGTGTTTTCGTATATTTTGTCTATGTATCTGAAAAAAAATTTTTGGTGATAATACACTTTGACCTATTTTTATATCCAAATTTCCTTTTATACATTTTTACACATTTTTGATACATTTTATATATTTTTATATATTTTTATATTTTATTCTATGTATTTGCGAAATTTTTTGGTCACTAATGAAAACATGTATCGATCGGATACTTAGTGTTTCCAAAAAAGACCTAACATGAATTAATATACTCACTAGTATACAATTTACGATTATGGGTACAAAGTAAGAATTTTTCAGATACGTAGACAAAATATACGAAAACACTTTGATGTCAGAACACAATGAAACACTAATTGAGTAGGATCTGGGAAAACATCTCTCTTTTCCTTCTCCTTTTATATTCTGACTTCTTATATCTTCCCCTTTTTTACTTCCTTTATCTTTTTATTTTATTTTTTCTTTCCTAGATTCCCTATCTTTAACATACACTGTTTCTATATATATCGATATATGAATCCTGTCATAAATCCTGTTCATAATGTGCTATATATGTTGCAACCTCATTATCGTTTGAAATGTCATTCAATATGCAGCCGTTATGGCGACTTGTGGGAAAAACAAAAACGCAAGAGACCCGCAAAAGTATTCACCATTGTCCACTTTTATTTTTAGCTTCAGTTTTATTTCTATTTAAATAAGTTCAGAAGACAATATGATCCGATGAGTTACGGCATAGACTGATCACGTTTAATCCAAAACGAAACAAGAAAAGCCGCTATAGTATACTAAAGAGTGAACTTTCTCTCGATGGGTTAATGACTTACATAAGACTTCCGGAATCAAAATCCGCATCGGGTCTTGTAAAGCCCTTTTATAGGGTATAAAAGGATGACTGTTTGGGGAGGTCGGATAGCCACTGAGGAAGGGGACACTATAGCCCCGAAACGCGTCTGGTCTGACCCCCCAACTTCATGCGAGTGCACCGCATCCAACTGACCTAAGGACCACTCTAAACCAGTGTACCCAACGGAGCCGATCTGAAACCTAGCCTGGAAAATTGGCATCTCTGGATCCAAACAAGCGGGACCACGTACAGCAACCGCACTGCCAACAATTGACGCACATTAACAACTGCTGGATCCACCTAACCGTAAAGAGAAAAACCGAAAGAGGGTTTCGACAGACGGCTGAGGTGTCTCCGAATCAGGAGAACCCTCTAACATCGGTAAGAGTGTTCCTGAACTGACTGTTGTTTCACTGCTGGATTGATCTCTGACTGTAAGCGGGACGCCGCCGGGTCAGAGACGGAGCAACTTTGATTCTGAACATTGCAACCACTCTTTAACATTTTCATGCTGCTTTAAGTTGGTTATAACACCTGAGGGATCCCAATTTTTTACATCCGGATATTTATGTTTTATCTTTTATTATTTTTTATCATTTACAATGCATTTTTAAATTTACAAGTACTTACTTGATTCATTACTATTGGAGTTTAATATCTATTCCTCCTGTCTATTGTGGCTGCAATGAGGCTGCTAGTCACCAACATCATCTGCAAGTGACCATTTTGAGCCTCCTTTCAGTCACAAATACGCTTAATTTCCACTTGAATGCTGTCTAATCACGTGGCAGTTACGTAAATTTACATTGCTGTTTAATTTATATTGCTGTTTAATTATTCAAACTATTTTAACTACTTTAATACATATCAGTTACCAAGTATCTTAGGTGTGCCCCATCATTCCCTTATATTTCTGCCTTTTTTAGCAGCGGGGTGACGCTGCAAGATTGAGAGCACCCTTTTTGGTGTATCAGCCACCCTGTGCATCCAACTAACCTATTGTTCCGAAAAAAAAATCAGTTTTGATATTTTTTATCAATCGCAGCGGCCTCCGGTACTTCACTAGCCTCCCATTTGTAAGACAGGCTTGCTTTTTTTCTTGGGTAGTCTCAGGGAATACCCCCTAAATTTAGTAGTCCAAATGGCAAATAAGGGGTATTCTTCTGAAGAGGCCTACAGGCTTCTGACCCAGTCGGATGAGGAATGGGAACCCTCATCTGACGAATCCAGCGGGTCAGAATATGAACCTGTAGAAAGCAGTGGCAGTCTGACCCAAAGTTCGGACGAGGAGGTTGAGGTCCCTGATACTACCAGGCGTACCCGGCCCCATGTTGCTAGACCACAGGTTGCGCAGGATCCGCTTCAACGGCAGCAGAGTGGGGATGGCGCTGTCGGATTATGTGGTGAGGCATACACCAGCAGCGCAGCCCATCCTGGACCTAATACCAGCACTGCTGTACAACATGGTGAAGTGGCGAGCACCAGAACGGCAGTTGAAGCTGGTACAGTGGCACGTGCAGTAGTTCCCCCTTCGCAGCCACCGCACAGACAGGCCCGTAGAGCCCCTAGAGTCCCTGAGGTGTTGGCAAACCCTGATTGGCAGCCCCCAACTTCAGCCGCACCAGTAGTTCCCTCTTTCACCGCCCAGTCTGGAGTTCAGATTGAGACAGCTCAGATCGGTTCAGCACTGGGGTTTTTTGAGCTGTTCTTGACTGCGGAGCTGTTGGACTTAGTTGTGGCAGAAACAAATCGATATGCCACTCAATTTATAGCCGCCAATCCGGGAAGCTTTTATGCCCAGTCTTTCCGGTGGAAACCCGTCCAAGTTTCCAAAATTAAAACTTTAATGGGCCTTCTCCTCAACATGGGCTTAACCAAAAAGCATGAATTGTGGTCATATTGGTCCACGAACCCAATTCATCACATGCCCATGTTCTCTGCTGCCATGTCCAGGACACTATTGGAGGCCATCCTGCGTTTCCTACACTTTAGCGACAACAGCACCTCCTGTCCCAGAGGCCATCCAGATTTTGACCGGCTCCACAAAATTCGGCCCCTCATAGACCACCTTAACACCAAATTTGCTGATTTGTATACCCCTGAGCAAAACATCTGTGTAGACGAGTCCCTTATACATTTTACCGGGCGCCTTGGCTTCAAACAATACATCCCAAGCAAGCGCGCCCGGTATGGGGTCAAATTGTATAAGCTCTGTGAAAGGGCCACAGGCTATACTCACAAATTTTGGATCTATGAGGGTAAAGATCAGACCCTGGAGCCGGTCGGTTGCTCTGACTACCTGGGGAGCAGTGGGAAGACAGTCTGGGACTTGGTGTCACCCTTATTTGGCAAGGGATACCATCTTTATGTGGACAATTTCTACACAAGTGTGCCCCTCTTCAGGCATTTGTTCCTAGAACAGATTGGCTGCTGTGGCACCGCGCGACCTAGTCACAGGGGCTTCCCCCAACTGGCTCGTTACCACCCATCTTGCAAAGGGGGGGAGAGGGCTGCCTTGTGTAACGAAGAACTGCTCACGGTGAAATGGAGAGACAAGCGTGACGTTTACATGCTCTCCTCCATTCACGCAGACACGACAATACAAATTGAACGAGCAACCAATGTCATTGAAAAGCCCCTCTCGGTCCACGACTATAATTCGCTCATGGGAGAGGTGGACTTCAATGACCAGATGTTGGCTTCTCATTTAGTGTCCCGCCGCACCAGACGCTGGTATAAGAAGGTGTCTGTATATTTGATTCAATTGGCTGTATATAAAATAGTTTTGTTCTCTACAGTAAGGATGGTAGAACACGATCCTTCCTCAAATTTCGGGAAGAGATCATCGAGAACCTCCTGTATCCTGGCGGTTCCGTGGCCCCATCCACCAGTGTAGTGAGCCGTCTACACTAGCAACATTTCCCCAATGTCGTTTCTGGTACCTCAACCCAAGCGTCACCCCGAAAAAGATGTCGTGTCTGTAGCAGGAGTGGAATAAGGCGTGACACCTGCTATTTCTGTCCTGACTGCCCTGACCACCCTGCCCTATGCATAGGTGAGTGTTTCCGGAAGTACCACACACAGGTACACTTAGCATAGGGATTGCATCTCACAGGACAGGCACACAGGGCTACTAGGGCCCATTCACACAGAGCTGCTGCAAACCTCTCCTTTCACCTGGGACAAAGTGCATAATGTACTTTGCCACATCTCTGGGCGATTTGCGCTTTGCACATTGTCCCATGGGGAAGGAGAGGTTTGTCCTATAAAAAAGGTTAAAAAAAAATAAACCCCCAAAAAAAAATCACCAGTAGGCAAAAAAGTTAATGTTCTGTTCAAATGTTATTATAATGTTAATAAATTTATTGCGTTGCGGCCTGTTTTTTTTTCTTCTTTTTTTTCTTTTTACCTTCTAGGTGGACCAAACGATGAACCAGCTGCAGCCCTGATGTGCATTCTGACAGAAGCATTGCGCTGCTGTCAGATTACACAAAAGTCGGTGTATGCGGCGCTGCAAGACGAGATTTCTCCTCTGTAGTAAAAGATACGTTTGCCGAGGCTTATGAGCTGAGGGGGCGGTGGTGTTCATATGCTTTGGCAAACACTTTGTATATAAAAAAATATATAAATCCTGGCAATGATTTATTCATCCACAGCGATTGATGTGAATGGAGAAATCGGGTTTGCCAGGGCATACGAGCTAAGTGGGTATGGATGTTGGGCGGAGCTCCTATGTTCTGGCAGATGCCTTTCCCCTCCTTTTTTTTTTTTTGGCAGAGATTTTTTCATCCACATTGATCGATGCGAAAGAAGAAATCTGTGCCGTTCATTTTTTTCTTTCAGCCCAGAGGCTGAACGGAAAAAAAAATCTCATTACCCATATCCTCAATATAAGGAGAAAAGCAGAAACTCCTAATGCTGGCCATACATGTAATGATTGCGGAGACCCTCAAATGCCAGGGCAGTACAAACACCCCACAAATGACCCCATTTTGGAAAGAAGACACCCCAAGGTATTCACTGAGAGGCATATTGAGTCCATGAAAGATTTAAATTTTTGTCCCAAGTTAGCGGAAAGGGAGACTTTGTGAGAGAAAAAAAACCTAAAAAAAAAAATCAATTTCCGCTAACTTGTGCCCAAAAAAATGAACTCACCATTCCCCTCATGGAATACCTTGGGGTGTCTTCTTTCCAAAATGGGGTCACATGTGGGGTATTTATACTGCCATGGCATTTTAGGGGCCCTAAAGCGTGAGAAGTAGTCTGGAATCCAAATGTCTAAAAATGCCCTCCTAAAAGGAATTTGTGCCCCTTTGCGCCCCTAGGCTGCAAAACTGTGTCACACATGTGGTATTGCCGTACTCAGGAGAAGTTGGGCAATGTGTTTTGGGGTGTCTTTTTACATATACCCATGCTGGGTGAGATAAATGCCAAATGCCAACTTTGTATAAAAAAAAATGGGAAAAGTTGTCTTTTAGAGAGATATTTCTCTCACCCAGCATGGGTATATGTAAAAAGATAGGTGGGCAAAGGGGCACAAATTTCAAAGAGCACCTTTAGGATTTCACAGGGCATTTTGTACACATTTTGATTTCAAACTACTTCTCATGTATTAGGGCCCCTAAAATGCCAGGGCAGTATAACTACCCCACAAGTGACCCCATTTTGGAAAGAAGACACCAAGTTATTTTGCGATGGGCATAGTGAGTTCATGGAAGTTTTTATTTTTGTCACAAGTTAGTGGAATATGAGACTTTGTAAGAAAAAAAAAATTAAATTATCATTTCCGCTAACTTGTGACAAAAAATTAAAAGTTCTATGAACTCACTATGCCCATGAGCGAATACCTTAGGGTGTCTACTTTCCAAAATGGGGTCATTTGTGGGGGTTTTCTACTGTCTGGGTATTGTAGAGTTGCTTCAAAATGCGGAAATTCACATTTTTGTACCATAGTTTGTAAACGCTATAACTTTTACCCAAACAATTTTTTTTTTACCCAAACATTTTTGTTTTATCAAGGACATGTAGAACAATAAATTTAGATAAAAATTTATATAGAAATGTAGTTTTATTTGAAAAATTTTGCAACTGAAAGTGAAAAATGTCATTTTTTTGCAAAAAAAAAAAATCTGTAAATTTCGATTAATAACAATAACGGTGCAGGGTCCTCTACGGGTTAATTTAATCTGCACACAGTGTTCAAACAATGAGAGCTGTTTCTCAATCTCACACCAGTATACCAAGCAAGCAGGGCCGGACCGGCCCACCGGGATACCGGGAAATTTCCCGGTAGGCCGCCGGCCCTGGGGCCGCTTTAAGATGTGTCTGCACCTTTTCGGCGGCCGGCAGGCCGAATCTGAAAGCTCTGTAGTGGTGGCCGGTGGGTGGAGCTGAGCAGGCCGGCAGCCGGCCTCCGTGGGAGCGGCATTGCTCCCTCCGACCACCTGGTGTCACTGTGAGCAGCAGCCCGTGATCCTCCTGGCTGGCTGTCCTGTGTGTGACTGCCCCTCTCTGACTTCCTGCAAGTGGCCTCACCTCCAGATTCAATATGCCGGGCCCAGGCCGCAGACCAGAAGCAGAGCCCGACCCCTGTGTCTGCCGCCCGCCGTCATGACCGATGCAAACAGCCCTGAGAGGACTTGAGGAGCCGCAAATACTGGGGGTAAGAAGGGGCCAGGCTGTGCCTACATGTGACTGTGCAGGCTGTCAGGGTTATGTAGTGTATATTATTTACATACAGTCCTATAAATTTTAAGACTGTATGTACACTAATATACACTACATAACCCTGACAGCCTGCACAGTCACATGTGGGCACATCCCTGGCATCCAATATACCGTATTTTTTGCCGTATAAGACGCACTTTTATCCCCCCAAAAGTGGGGGGAAAATAGCAGTGCGTCTTATACGGCGAATGCAGCTTATTTTGCGATTTGCGAATTTTCACGCGATTTGTTTGCGCGTTTTTTGCGCAAATTTTTTGCGGAGTACTTACAACTACAAACGCTCGCCGAGAGGAGGGAGGAGGCAGGCTGAGAGGACGGGCGCTGGCAGTGTGTGAGTCATATGTCACGCGCCTGCGCCGCCCACTTTATGAATGAAGCAGGCGGCGTGGGCGCATGACGTATGACTCACGCTGCCAGTGCCTGTCCTCCCGGCCTGCCTCCTGCCTCCTCCCTCCTCTCGGCGAGCGCTTGTAGTTGTAAGTACTCCGCTCATTATGCGATTATGCACATAACTATTTACTATTAGACATACGATTATACAGTGAGCGGGGCCCGTGTAGTAGAATAGTCACTGCACGGGCCCCGCTGTCATTATAAAGCCAGATGCCGGCCCCCAGCCCTGTATTGAGGGTCATTCACTGCAGGGACACTTATGGAGGGGATCTGTGGATGACACATAGCATAAGATGCTATATATGTGTCATCCACAGATCCCCCCCCATAACTGTCATACACAGAGACCCCAATAAGAGCCACCCACAGATCCCCCATAAGTGTCACCCACAGATCCCCCATAAGTGTCACCCACAGATCCCCCATAAGTGTCACCCACAGATCCCCCATAAGTGTCACCCACAGATCCCCCATAAGTGTCACCCACAGATCCCCCATAACAGTGCGTCACCCACAGATCCCCCATAACAGTGCGTCACCCACAGATCCCCCATAACAGTGCGTCACCCACAGATCCCCCCATAACAGTGTCCGTCAGCCACAGATCCCCCCATAACAGTGTCCGTCAGCCACAGATCCCCCCCATAACAGTGTCCGTCAGCCACAGATCCCCAGTAATAGTGCCATCCACAGACCACAATTAGTTCAAAACCCACCAAAAGCACACCTTTTGGTTCAAAATATTTTTTTTTCTTATTTTCCTCCTCAAAAACCTAGGTGTGTCTTATACGGCGAAAAATACGGGTATATCACAGAGAGCTATACTGTGCAGTATAGCTTATAATGCACAGTATAGCTCTCTGTGATATGTATTGGATGCCAGGGCTGTGCCCACATGTGACTGTGCAGGCTGCCAGGGTTATGTAGTGTATACTATTAGTTTACATACCGTCTCCAGTTTACAGGAATCTCCAGGAGTGACATCGGCTGGGCAAATCAGCTTCTAGGATCTGGGCTCCATGGGCACTCTGTACCCTCACATGCTTCTTTATGCATCACAGCAAGGAGATTGGGGCAGTTGACAGCAGGGCTCTGGCTGGAGGTAGCACTTTGTGAAAGGTTGTCACACAGGTTGTCAGGGGCTAGGAGTGGAGAACATCTTGGTGGGTAACCTGGTGTCACTGTGCTGTACAAAGGACCTGCTGGGCATGGTGCCTCCACAGAGGGCAGGGAATCAGATTGACTGAGGAGGGCTTGTACTTTGGAGAAGAATATGTGGCTTCATGTGACAGAGCAGAGGAATCGCACAGAAGAGTGTGTGGATGAGGATACATCGTGTCTCCAGGAGCTCTGCCCCTGACATCTCCAAGTGACAGACACTGCTGGACCCCCCTGGCACCCTGCACACATTATAAATGCACAGTATAGCTTTCCCTGATATGTATTTGATGTCAGGGCCATGCCCACATGTGGCGAGTGGCGGTGCATTATACACAGCAGCACGGTGTCCGGTACTCACAAAGACGTGGTAGACAAATGCCCAGCCCTGGGGTCTCTCCAGCACGTTGCACAGGTAGTTATGCAGCCTCCGATACTTCACGTTCCTCCGGCAGCTCTGGCTGCTGTTGTACGATAGCGGCTTCCCCAATAAGCTCATGCAAGCTCCCTGCTTCCCTCGGTGGCTCTCCTGCAAGCCCCCTCCCGGTCCCACACCGCTGCCCCTGCCATTGTCACTGGTGCCCAGGAGAAGCAGCCCGTCCCCTCTACTGGAGTTTAACAGCACCCTGTTGCCCCGACTCCACATCTTTCGTGCCGTAGTAACGGTCCCTGCCCCTGCCTTTACCTCCAGAGCTGCTTTTTATCCAGAGCCCAGAGCCTCCCACATCACCTCCACTATGGTTGCGGGACATGGCATCACCGGCGTGGGCACAGAGGGCTCCCGGTGCATGCACAGAGCAGACCTGGGGACAGGGTGCCAGCGCTTCCTGGCTTCAGACTGTCAGATCTGATCACAAGTTGGCACCAGCCATACATACAGGAAGGCTCTGTGTGCAGGGTGCCATGGGGGTCCAGCAGTGTCTGTCACTTGGAGATGTCAGCAGCAGAGCTCCTGGAGACACGACGTATCCTCATCCACACACTCTTCTGTGCGATTCCTCTGCTCTGTCACATGAAGCCACATATTCTTCTCCAAAGTACAAGCCCTCCTCAGTCAATCTGATTCCCTGCCCTCTGTGGAGGCACCATGCCCAGCAGGTCCTTTGTACAGCACAGTGACACCAGGTTACACACCAAGATGTTCTCCACTCCCAGCCCCTGACAACCTGTGTGACAACCTTTCACAAAGTGCTACCTCCAGCCAGAGCCCTGCTGTCAACTGCCCCAATCTCCTTGCTGTGATGTATAAAGAAGCATGTGAGGGTTACAGAGTGCCCATGGAGCCCACATCCTAGAAGCGGATCTGCCCAGCCGATGTCACTCCTGGAGAGTCCCTTGCTGCTCTCTGTACAGGAGGGGACAGTGATCACACAGCTCTCTGCATCCAGCAGGCTGCTCAGCCTCCACACAGGCAGCTCCCAGCAGTCTACTGTGCCTTCCTACATAGAAGCCTGGAGGTCACTTCCAGGCAGCTGAAACTCCATGCATGATGGACAGAGTGGCTGTGAGAAGCTTGGAACCCACCACCTCCAGGCAGCTGCACTTCAACAACTTTTCCAGGAGAACCCAGCAACTCTGTGACAGCAGGAAGGGGTTGCCAGTCACTCACTTGTCCCTGTGCAGCCTGCAGCTCCAGTCCTTCTCCTGGTGCTGCTGCTGACATACATTCAAGGGGGACAGAAGGGGAAGGGGGGGAGGAAGAGGAGGACAGAGGGGGAAGGCCAGGTACTTACAGGAGGACTATATCTGAGTATAAATTAAAGGGGTTGTTCGGGTTCAGAGCTGAACCCGGACATCCCTCCATTTTCACCCAGGCAGGCCTTCATGCTCCGATGCTCTCCTTTGCCCTGCGCTAAATCGCGCAGGGCAAAGGCATTTTTTTGAAGATCTGGTGACATGCCGGGGCGCTCCATGGGGCTGCCAGGAACCCCGGTGACGTCAACGGCACTGATGGCTGGGATTTAGCGCTGCCCTAGCCAGTAAAACGGTAATATGAACAATGGGGTTCTACAAAAGAGCTATTGTGGGGCAAAGTTCATATTCGTGTTTACACACGTGTTTTAAAATGAATGCTTTCCCCTTTTATAAACAAGTAAATAATGACGCAACGTTGTGGGGCTGGTGTGCAACTTTTTCCAGGGCTGGTTTTTATCCCCAGTCCGGCCCTGCAAGCAAGTGATCCAGTGTGAATTACTCTCCACCACACCACAGGGGCAATACATGGGTCACAGAGAGGGACACAGAACAGAAGGGTCAGAGCACTAATAAGAGGATGGCCCCCATGTCAGCCACAGTCTCCCCTTCATCAAAAGGTATCAAAATCAGGGGAATATCTGAGGATATCTCCCAGGCTGAGCTCTTTAAGTATCTCGCAGAGCTCTTTAAAGTGCTGATACCTGAACTTTCTGATTTAGATGTCACTATTGATAGAGCTCTCCACTCACCAAAGCCAAAGTTCCTGGGGGAAGATGTCCTGAGCGACGTACTCAGAGTTCACTTTTTCCAGATCAAAGAAAGAATACTAGATGCAGTGAGATCACAAGCCACACTACTAGAGCCATATTTCAAATGATCCCTATTTACAGACTAATCACCTTATTGTTTAAACTTTTGCTGCAGATCATTAAGCTCTCTGAGGGAGAATAAGATCCTATATAAATAGGGGTTCCCAAACAAGTTAAAGGGGTTATCGGAGCCTGAAAATGCCCCCCCCCTTCCCCCCCCGCATATGCCCGGGCCCCTCACACTGATTCTACTTACCTGGCTCTCCGCTACTGGTCCCCGCATGGCCGCTGCTGCTTCTCCCCATGCGCGGATGAAAACATCCGGTGTCGAGGCGGTTAGCCAATGGAAGGAGGTGACGGAGACGAGCCTCCCTAGCATCACCGGTGACGCTAGGGAGGTACATCCCCGTGACCGCCTCCCATTGGCTAACCTTTGGCTGTTTTCATCCGCGTACGGGGAGAAGCAGCGGTGGCTGTGCGGTGACCAGGAGCAGTGCGGGGAGCCAGGTAATTAGAATCAGTGTGAGGGGCCCGGGCATATGGGGGAGCATTTCCAGTCTCGGATAACCCCTTTAATTATGGAATGGAATTGTCTACATGATCCAGAATGCTGAAGAAGGTGCAAAAGTATTGCAGAAACTGGAGCTCCCCCTGGTGGACGCATCAAGCAATAGTTCACAGGTGGCAAGAACCCTATCAGATTGGCAGAATACTTGAGAATTGTGCTGTCTCCAGGTGTCCAAGCTTGAAAGATAAAAAGTCAATAATCGGAGAAAAAATAGTCCTCTTCACTATCTCCGGGACTCTTCTTCATATCTTACCTTTTTCTGTTTACATAAAGGATTACATAGTAATATATTTTTCAGGGAAAAGATATCTTTTAATAGGAGACAAACTGCTCTCTTTCACTTATACTTCCCTTTAAATCGACACTGCCACTAATATGCTAACAATGTTGTTAACATTTATTTATAAGGCTTATATAATCTAGCCTATACATAATAGTATATAATGATGTACTACCTTTCCGCCCAGTGATGTGTCTCACATTTCCACATATCTATGGGCATTTGATGTTCAGTTACTCACTGCCTACTGTACCAGGCAGTATTTGGTTTGATGTCTCGGCATGTTCTCTGATCTGGTTCCAGCTACATACTTATACAGTGGGAATGATACACAGGAGGAGCAGTAAGATTTTAGTCACAGGTACACTTCAAAGGTTTTTTTTCTGGTCTACAATTATGGCACTCTTAAGGGCCCTTTGCACGGACTGAGAATCACACAGATTATTGCTAACAAGGGTTCATAGTAGCACTCGTTAACAATGATCGGGCGGTGTAAATGTACCGCCAATTACCCGATGAACGAGTGAAACGCTCATTCATTGGATAATCTGATAGCTTGTGCACACACAAAAATGATTGTTTACCAGCAGCAGATTGTGCCATGTAAGCCATGGCATTAGTAATCGGTCCTCCCCATACTCTGGAGGAGATCACTGCATGTAAATGCAGTGGTATCCTCCACCAGCAATCAGTAGATTGTCAGGAAGGATTGCTTCCTTTCCGACAATTTGCTTGTACTTCATCCCATGTAAGGGGACCTTTAATGTGAGAGGGCTTAACAGCCCTTACAAGAGGATGTTCATGTGTGAGATGAGGAAACAGCTCTCATTGTGTGAATACTGTGTTTATGTAAATGAAGTTAAATGATCTGGACTGACATTCTGCTGTTGGCCACAAGATGCCGCTGTTTCTTAAGCACAGCAAAAACCTGCATTTCATTTGATATTGAACACTTTCAGGGGTGGAGCCAAACAACAAGCCTGGAAAGGAAGTGGATGATCCTCCAGCTTAGAGTGACGCTGAGAGAGTGAGACTGAGGACCTGTGTGAGCAGAAGATATGTTGACATCCAGGTGTGGGACCATCCTTCAGTGACCAAGACCCGATCCTGTTCAGATGAAGGAGGATTGCTGCCAGGAACGCTATTGAAAGCTGAGGAGCAAAGCAAAATAAATTGCGGTACCGCACGCTTGTTGGAGAAGACTTTGCTCGATTCACAGTCACCAGCTGATGCAGAGCAGACCCGGATTGTGCACGTACCTCATTACAGTGTTGGCGCCTAGAATACTAGAGACTGAGACCAGGCCTGTAGTCAGTTATATAGGGTTTCTGTTTATGTCAGGCCATAAGGATTGTTTCAAACAAGCAAGTGGAGATAATATATCAAAATATCAATTTATTATCAGATATAAAATATGGGGAAAAGACAGGTTGGAGGAGGTTTTTCGGTAGCTTAATAATAAACAATGTTATAGGAGAATCGATAGGGACCCCACTGCCCTTTACAAAAGAGAGTTGGATGATATCTTGATGGATGCTTGTGACCAGGGTATCATTGGTCCTAAAATGATGGAGGGTTTGCGAGTCGATTTTCCTATTAAACCAGCCCTTTATCTGCTCCCAAAGGTCCACAAAAGTCAAACCCATCCCCCCGGACGTCCTATTGTTTCGGGGATTGGGGGTTTGTGTACCAATGTGGGTAGAGTCATTGACTTTTTTCTCCAAAAAAGTGTGGAGATTCTCCCCTCCTTCGTGAAAGATACCACCCACATGCTGAGACGCCTTAATGGGATCCACATTGATCAGGACGTGGTTCTCGTTATGTGTGATATGGAATCGTTATACACGTCTATATACCATGACCAAGGAGTGCGGGCATCTAGATCCTTTCTATCCATGACAGATTATGATAACAATATGGTCGAGTTTATTTTCACGCATAATTATTTTCTTTTTAACCACTTCAGCCCCGCTAGGTGAAACCCCCTTCATGACCAGAGCACTTTTTACACTTCGGCACTACACTCCTTTCACCGTTTATCGCTCGGTCATGCAACTTACCACCCAAATGAATTTTACCTCCTTTTCTTCTCACTAATGGAGCTTTCATTTGGTGGTATTTTATTGCTGCTGACATTTTTACTTTTTTTGTTATTAATCAAAATGTAACGATTTTTTTGCAAAAAAATGACATTTTTCACTTTCAGCTGTAAAATTTTGCAAAAAAAACGACATCCATATATAAATTTTTCGCCAAATTTATTGTTCTACATGTCTTTGATAAAAAAAAAATGTTTGGGCAAAAAAAAAATGGTTTGGGTAAAAGTTATAGCATTTACAAACTATGGTACAAAAATGTGAATTTCCGCTTTTTGAAACAGCTCTGACTTTCTGAGCACCTGTCATGATTCCTGAGGTTCTACAATGCCCAAACAGTAGAAAACCCCCACAAATGACCCCATTTCGGAAAGTAGACACCCTAAGGTATTCGCTGATGGGCATAGTGAGTTCATAGAACTTTTTATTTTTTGTCACAAGTTAGCGGAAAATGATGATGATTTTTATTTTTTTTATTTTTCTTACAAAGTCTCATATTCCACTAACTTGCGACAAAAAATAAAAAATTCTAGGAACTCGCCATGCCCCTCACGGAATACCTTGGGGTGTCTTCTTTCCAAAATGGGGTCACTTGTGGCGTAGTTATACTGCCCTGGCAATTTAGGGGCCCAAATGTGTGAGAAGAACTTTGCAATCAAAATGTGTAAAAAATGACCGGTGAAATCCAAAAGGTGCACTTTGGAATATGTGCCCCTTTGCCCACCTTGGCAGCAAAAAAGTGTGACACATCTGGTATCGCCGTACTCAGGAGAAGTTGGGGAATGTGTTTTGGGGTGTCATTTTACATATACCCATGCTGGGTGAGAAAAATATCTTGGTCAAATGCCAACTTTGTATAAAAAAATGGGAAAAGTTGTCTTTTGCCAAGATATTTCTCTCATCCAGCATGGGTATATGTAAAATGACACCCCAAAACACATTCCCCAACTTCTCCTGAGTACGGCGATACCAGATGTGTCACACTTTTTTGCTGCCAAGGTGGGCAAAGGGGCCCATATTCCAAAGTGCACCTTTCAGATTTTGCAGGCCATTTTTTACACATTTTGATTGCAAGGTACTTCTCACACATTTGGGCCCCTAAATTGCCAGGGCAGTATAACTACGCCACAAGTGACCCCATTTTGGAAAGAAGACACCCCAAGGTATTCCGTGAGGGGCATGGCGAGTTCCTAGAATTTTTTATTTTTTGTCACAAGTTAGCGGAAAATGATGATTTTTATTTTTTTCTCTTTTTTCCTTACAAAGTCTCATATTTCACTAACTTGCGACAAAAAATAAAAAATTCTAGGAACTCGCCATGCCCCTCACGGAATACCTTGGGGTGTCTTCTTTCCAAAATGGGGTCACTTGTGGCGTAGTTATACTGCCCTGGCAATTTAGGGGCCCAAATGTGTGAGAAGAACTTTGCAATCAAAATCTGTAAAAAATGGCCTGCAAAATCTGAAAGGTGCACTTTGGAATATGTGCCCCTTTGCCCACCTTGGCAGCAAAAAAGTGTGACACATCTGGTATCGCCGTACTCAGGAGAAGTTGGGGAATGTGTTTTGGGGTGTCATTTTACATATACCCATGCTGGATGAGAGAAATATCTTGGCAAAAGACAACTTTTCCCATTTTTTTATACAAAGTTGGCATTTGACCAAGATATTTTTCTCACCCAGCATGGGTATATGTAAAATGACACCCCAAAACACATTCCCCAACTTCTCCTGAGTACGGCGATACCAGATGTGTGACACTTTTTTGCTGCCAAGGTGGGCAAAGGGGCACATATTCCAAAGTGCACCTTTCGGATTTCACCGGTCATTTTTTACACATTTTGATTGCAAAGTTCTTCTCACACATTTGGGCCCCTAAATTGCCAGGGCAGTATAACTACGCCACAAGTGACCCCATTTTGGAAAGAAGACACCCCAAGGTATTCCGTGAGGGGCATGGCGAGTTCCTAGAATTTTTTTTTTTTGTCGCAAGTTAGTGGAATATGAGACTTTGTAAGGAAAAAAGAAAAAAAAAGAAAAATCATCATTTTCCGCTAACTTGTGACAAAAAATAAAAAATTCTAGGAACTCGCCATGCCCCTCACGGAATACCTTGGGGTGTCTTCTTTCCAAAATGGGGTCACTTGTGGCGTAGTTATAGTGCCCTGGCAATTTAGGGGCCCAAATGTGTGAGAAGTACCTTGCAATCAAAATCTGTAAAAAATGGCCTGTGAAATCTGAAAGGTGCACTTTGGAATATGTGCCCCTTTGCCCACCTTGGCTGCAAAAAAGTGTCACACATCTGGTATCGCCGTACTCAGGAGAAGTTGGGGAATGTGTTTTGGGGTGTCATTTTACATATACCCATGCTGGGTGATAGAAATATCTTGGCAAAAGACAACTTTTCCTATTTTTTTATACAAAGTTGGCATTTGACCAAGATATTTCTCTCACCCAGCATGGGTATATGTAAAATGACACCCCAAAACACATTCCCCAACTTCTCCTGAGTACGGCGATACCAGATGTGTCACACTTTTTTGCAGCCTAGATGCGCAAAGGGGCCCAAATTCCTTTTAGGAGGGCATTTTTAGACATTTGGATCCCAGACTTCTTCTCACACTTTCGGGCCCCTAAAAAGCCTGGGCAGTATAAATACCCCACATGTGACCCCACTTTGGAAAGAAGACACCCCAAGGTATTCAATGAGGGGCCTGGCGAGTTCCTAGAAATTTTTTATTTTTTGCATATGTTAGCGGAAATTGATTTTTTTGGTTTTTTTTCTCACAAAGTCTCACTTTCCGCTAACTTAGGACAAAAATTTCAATCTTTCATGGACTCAATATGCCCCTCAGCGAATACCTTGGGGTGTCTTCTTTCCGAAATGGGGTCACATGTGGGGTATTTATACTGCCCTGGCTTTTTAGGGGCCCTAAAGCGTGAGAAGAAGTCTGGAATATAAATGTCTAAAAATGTTTACGCATTTGGATTCCGTGAGGGGTATGGTGAGTTCATGTGAGATTTTATTTTTTGACACAAGTTAGTGGAATATGAGACTTAGTAAGAAAAAACAAAAACAATAAAAAAAATTCCGCTAACTTGTGCCAAAAAAAATGTCTGAATGGAGCCTTACAGGGGGGGTGATCAATGACAGGGGGGGTGATCAATGACAGGGGGGTAATCACCCATATAGACTCCCGGATCACCCCCCTGTCATTGATCACCCCCCTGGTAAGGCTCCATTCAGACGTCCGTATAATTTTTACGGATCCATGGATCGGATCCTGCAAAACACATGCGGACGTCTGAATGGAGCCTTACAGGGGGGTTATCAATGACAGGGGGTGATCAGGGTGATCACCCCCCTGTCACGGATCACCCCCCCTGTAAGGCTCCATTCAGACATCCGCATGATTTTTTACGGATCCATGGATACATGGATCGGATCCACAAAAAACATGCGGACGTCTGAATGGAGCCTTACAGGGGGGTTATCAATGACAGGGGGTGATCAGGGTAATCAGGGTGATCACCCCCCTGTCACGGATCACCCCCCCTGTAAGGCTCCATTCAGACATCCGCATGATTTTTTACGGATCCATGGATACATGGATCGGATCCACAAAAAACATGCGGACGTCTGAATGGAGCCTTACAGGGGGGTTATCAATGACAGGGGGTGATCAGGGTGATCACCCCCCTGTCACGGATCACCCCCCCTGTAAGGCTCCATTCAGACATCCGCATGATTTTTTACGGATCCATGGATACATGGATCGGATCCACAAAAAACATGCGGACGTCTGAATGGAGCCTTACAGGGGGGTTATCAATGACAGGGGGTGATCAGGGTAATCAGGGTGATCACCCCCCTGTCACGGATCACCCCCCCTGTAAGGCTCCATTCAGACATCCGCATGATTTTTTACGGATCCATGGATACATGGATCGGATCCACAAAAAACATGCGGACGTCTGAATGGAGCCTTACAGGGGGGTTATCAATGACAGGGGGTGATCAGGGTGATCAGCCCCCCTGTCACGGATCACCCCCCCTGTAAGGCTCCATTCAGACATCCGCATGATTTTTTACGGATCCATGGATACATGGATCGGATCCACAAAAAACATGCGGACGTCTGAATGGAGCCTTACAGGGGGGTTATCAATGACAGGGGGTGATCAGGGTGATCAGGGTGATCACCCCCCTGTCACGGATCACCCCCCCTGTAAGGCTCCATTCAGACATCCGCATGATTTTTTACGGATCCATGGATACATGGATCGGATCCACAAAAAACATGCGGACGTCTGAATGGAGCCTTACAGGGGGGTTATCAATGACAGGGGGTGATCAGGGTGATCAGCCCCCTGTCACGGATCACCCCCCCTGTAAGGCTCCATTCAGACATCCGCATGATTTTTTACGGATCCATGGATACATTGATCGGATCCACAAAAAACATGCGGACGTCTGAATGGAGCCTTACAGGGGGGTGATCAATGACAGGGGGTGATAAGGGAGTGTATATGGGTGATCACCCCCCTGTAAGGCTCCATTCAGACGTCCGCATGTGTTTTGCGGATCCGATCCATGTATCCATGGATCCGTAAAAATCATGCGGACGTCTGAATGGAGCCTTACAGGGGGGTGATCAGTGACAGGGGGGTGATCAATGACAGGGGGTGATCAATGACAGGGGCTGATCAGGGAGTGTATATGGGTGATCACCCGCCTGTCATTGATCACCCCCCTGTAAGGCTCCATTTAGACGTCCGTATGCGTTTTGCGGATCCGATCCATGTATCCGTGGATCCGTAAAAATCATACGGACGTCTGAACGGAGCCTGACAGGGGGGTGATCAATGACAGGGCGGTGATCAATGACAGGGGGGTGATCAGGGAGTTTATATGGGGTGATCATGGGTGATCAGGGGTTTATAAGGGGTTAATAAGTGACGGGGGGGGGGTGTAGTGTAGTGTGGTGTTTGGTGCGACTGTACTGACCTACCTGAGTCCTCTGGTGGTCGATCCTAACAAAAGGGACCACCAGAGGACCAGGTAGGAGGTATATTAGACGCTGTTATGAAAACAGCGTCTAATATACCTGTTAGGGGTTAAAAAATTCGGATCTCCAGCCTGCCAGCGAACGATCGCCGCTGGCAGGCTGGAGATCCACTCGCTTACCTTCCGTTCCTGTGAGCGCGCGCGCCTGTGTGCGCGCGTTCACAGGAAATCTCGCGTATCGCGAGATGACGCGTATATGCGTGACTGTGCGCCAGCCTGCCACCTCCGGAACGCACATGTGCGTTAGGCGGTCCGGAGGTGGTTAAAGACCGCCTCTTCCTACAGCTCCAGGGGACAGCAATGGGGGCGTCATGTGCACCCTCATATGCTAATTTGTTCCTGGGGCTGTGGGAAAGAGAGATTGTTCATAATACCCCTGGATACGATGCCGCACTCCTATGGTCTAGGCATATAGACGATGTATTCTTCCTGTGGCAGGACTCCATTCCTGCCCTGGAGGACTTCTTGGCTCGTCTGAATACTAACAAACGCAATATTAAACTCACCTGGAAGTACAGTCAAACGAATGTTGAGTTTTTAGACATCATGATCACTAAGGGTCCTGATGGATATTTGTCCACTAATCTTTTTAGGAAGACCACGGCTGTCAATTCCCTTCTCCACGCCTCCTCTGCACATCACCCGAAAACCATACAGGCAATACCTACAGGGCAATTTTTAAGAACTCGCAGGATCTGCTCCAATGATAAGCACTTCGAACAGCGATTCCTTGAAAGAGGGTATCAACCAAATATGATCCAGCAAGGCTACGAGAGAGCCAAAAAAACAACAAGAGATTCCCTGCTGGTAAGTAAAATTAAAGCAAAAGATAATAGGGACTCAGGGGTCAGATTCATTACCCCATTTAACAAAAAAATTAAATGGCGGTTGATCCAAAATATCTGGCAGTATGCCTTACTTCATACCCTCAGATTACATGGAGGAGGTCACGCAACTTGCGGGACATCCTGACCAAGAGTCATTACGTTCCTAACCAAGCATATTTAGTAGCAAGGGCCCCAGATGGGGATCATTCTCCTGTGGATCATGTGTCACATGCAAAAACATGGTCCGCTCAACTGCCTTCTGTGATTCCTCTGGGAAAAAGAACTTTAAGATCGTACACAATATTAATTTTAAAATATGACAGGAGGCTTCCTATTTTGCATTTACTCTCTTTACTAACTCCACAGCAGTAAAGAAAAATGTAAAGAGTAACAAGTAAATCACTGCGCAGCATAGTATATAAGGGTCATGCTGCCTGTACACTTCCTCTTTCTTTACTGCTCCATCGCAGACAGGTCAGACTTTTTGCTCCCCTGGAGCTATATTACTTATTGTACATTTATTTTTTTATTATATCTTATTATTATCATTTACCTCGGATTCCTCAGGTCCCCCCCTAGCCTGGGGTGACTCCTGGATTCCTCCTTTTCGTGCCGTTTTTCGCGGCCGTTTTCGTGCCTGCCCACTTCCAATTCGCGGCCGGCCTCAAAATTTAGTCCCTGGCTTGCAGCCTACACTCGCGGCCGCCATTTTGGATTACGGACATAGCGTGAGTTCGCGGCCATCTTAATTTTACCTCATAACATCTCATTAGGGATTCAGTGTGGCTGTTCTATTTAGCTGTTACCCCCACATTACTGGTTTTCACCCCTTGGTGTCTGGCAACCCTGTGCCTATCTCTGACTACTATTCAGTTCTCTCTGTGCCTCATGGGGCTGGGTCAGTCAGGTCAGTGCTGCTGCCTGTTTATTATTGTGACCTGCATTTAAGGGTTTCAACCCTGTGCAACCACCCCACTATTAATACGCTGCTTTTAGGAGACTAGCTGTTGCAGTTCTCTCTAACTGGGTGAGCCCCAGTTTATAAGGTCACTACTTTACCCTGCTGGGGTTTATACTGGGCTTTGTTCCCATACTATTAAAACTGACCCTACGCCTGTTATCAAGACCTGGGTGCCCGTTTATTACTGTGCCTTATCATGGAGAATTCCCAGAATGTCCCTGCAGACTTCCAGGCCATGATTAACGCAGCTGTCGCTGCCTCTGTGGAGAAGGCACTCTCCAAGGCCCAAGCTTCGGCTCCTGACATACCTAAAACCCGCAGACGTCCACGACACGAGTCGGACTCCGACCGGTCCGACTATCAGACAGGGGATGAATCCCGCCCTACAAAACGCCATGACAAAGGCGAGGACTATACACCCAAACCACCCAAGGGTAAGGCACCTGCCAAGCGTAAACCTGCCAAACTTCACACTCCGGCCCCGCGTCAGGAGTACTCTTCAGAAGAAGAACAGGGCCCTACCCACTCCATGTCAGTGCTAGATGAGTGGCAAGCTGACGCTTCAGACTCAGATTACGACACATGGGGCTCGGACGAGAAGTCTGTTTCTGCTTTCATGCAGGAGACCCTCCTGGGTGCGGCCCAGGCAAGAGGTATCGAAGACACTGCTGACGCAGAACCTCCTCTTGACTCAGACACCATTATGGACCCCTCAGGTTAGGTGATGTTCGATCCTCGCAACATACGACCCCCCAGATCGGGTGACTGGTCGCCTCCAGAACACCTTTCCAGGTTCATGCACCTGTGGCTCCGCAAACCTCTGGAGAAAGAGGTCCGCAACCGACTCAGGTCTGAATGCCCACGCCCTTCCCTGCCGGATAAGGTCGCTCAGACCCCAGAATTTGACAAGGTTATGACGACCTTTATGATGCGCAGTGGCAGAGACCCTCGACGGGGGGTAGAGAAAGGCCTATGGGGCGCCCAAGATAACCTACTGGATTCTGTAGGCCCCCTGGCTCGCATTATGTATCTGGCGGATGATGCCTACGCCAAAGCCGATTCCTTCTCCACCGAGGACTTCAGGGAATGGGCACATGACATTCGTGAGTGGGCACAACGTTGTTTTTGTTTCATCGGAAATGCCAATGTTACGCTCTCTTCGGAGAGATGAAAAGCATCGTTATTCCATATTAACGGTAAATTGGCAGACCTTGGCACAAAAGAGATTGGGCCCCAGGCACAAGGGAAACTTTCCGGTGAACCATTCCTCAAGGAACTAAACAAACATGTCAACGTGTTCACCTCCCTTAATAAGGCGCAATCCTCAATGCGCAGTGTCTTCAGGAGCAACCCTACCAGAGGGGTTTTTGGAAGGGCTGGCCGGCAACGGGGCCTAGCCGCCAGCCGATTTTGGCCTTCAGACCCCTGTACTCAACCAACACCATTTTATCCGACAAGAGACTATCAGCAACGACCCTTTTCCAGAGGCTCGGATAGAGGCCGTGGAATCCGCGTTTCCGCTTTACTGCAGGTAAGGACCCATATTCCTCCGTTGTTACCATGTACCCGCACTGCGGGCCGTATTTCCCTTTCTTTCCACAATTGGGCCGCCCTTTGCTCAGACGCATGGATTCTACAAACAGTGCAGGGATATATCATAGACCTAGTGGGAACCCCCTTTCAGGTTCAGCCCCCTCACCCCATCCACATGTCGTCTTTCGGCCACAACCTCGTCAACGCGGAGCTACGCGAGCTTCGGGACAAAGGGGCTATTCAACCAGTCCACGAACAAGAAGGTTACTTCAGCAACATCTTCCTCGTTCGGAAGAAGTCGGGAGAATACCGCCCAGTTATCAATCTACGCGCCCTCAACGCGTACGTGGTCTACCGCCACTTCAAGATGGAGGGCATCCACCTCCTGCGGGACCTTCTTTGGAGCAACGACTGGTTCGCCAGGCTCGATCTAAAAGATGCATACCTGTCAGTCCCGGTGCACCCGGACTGTCGAGCACTCTTACGTTTCCTCTGGCATGGACGCCCTTGGCAATTCACTTGCCTCTCTTTTGGGCTCAGCTCAGCCCCATGGTGTTTCACCAAACTCCTAAAACCGGTGGTGGCCCACCTGAGGTCCAGGGGCATTCGATGCATCATCTACTTGGACGACCTCCTCCTGTTCTGCTCCGACGAACGCAGACTACGCCAACACACTC
The DNA here is from genome assembly GCF_014858855.1 of Bufo gargarizans. Taxonomy (NCBI): domain Eukaryota; kingdom Metazoa; phylum Chordata; class Amphibia; order Anura; family Bufonidae; genus Bufo; species Bufo gargarizans. The sequence goes on along the minus strand of NC_058081.1, from coordinate 219,581,260 downwards.
ACCTGGCAGTATCCCTACTGGAATCTCTAGGCTTCGTGGTGAACCAACAGAAATCGGAGCTGACCCCTACCCAGACGATACAATTCCTCGGCTTCGAGATCGACTCGACGACGTGCACTCTGAGGCTACCAACCTCAAAGATCGCAACCATTCGCAAGGAGATTCGCAGAGTTCTCCGACTCGATTCCATCCCTCTACGCAACCTGGCCAGGATTGTGGGACTCCTCTCAGCTTCCATTCAAGCCATATTTCCGGGTCCTCTCCGCTACAGGGCCATGCAACGACTCAAGGCAAAATACCTTCGCCACAGACCTACCTACGATCAACCCGTCCCGGTGACGACAGAAGTTCGCGAAGAGCTGTCATGGTGGCTGGACAGCATGCAAGCCTGGAACGGCAAGGCCATATTCAGAGACACTCGAAAGCTGAACACGAGAATCTTCAGGGCCCTGGCAGCCCGGAGGGGTCCCTTTCACCTGGATCTGTTCGCCTCTCGCAACAATCACCAGACCCCGGAGTTCTTCAGCTGGCTCCCGGACCCGGAGAGCAAGGCGACAGACGCATTTCTCCAACAATGGCCGGCGACAGGAGCCTACGCTTTTCCCCCATTCTCCATGATTGCGAGAACACTACACCAGATGCGGACGCAACAAATCAAACTGGTTCTCATAACACCCTTGTGGCAGAGTCAACCATGGTTCCTGGAACTCCTGGCCTCCTCCTACATGGATCCTCTCCTCCTTCCATCATTCCAGGACCTGCTCACGGATCCCAAAGGATGTCTCCACCCGCTCATCCTGGAAGACCGACTACCACTGGTGGCTTGGTCTCTTTCCGGGGTTCCTGGCGAGTCAGCGGACTATCGCAGACTGCTAGGGACCTCTTATGGGGCTCATGGGCCCCGGGAACTAGACGCTGTTACCTTTCAGCTTGGGCCTCCTGGTCTACTTGGTGCATGGAACGGGACTCCGATCCATTTACGGCACCTGTCCCCATAATTCTCAATTTTCTTTCCTCTTGTTTTCTTCTGGCTGCTCTTATCGCTCTATCAACGCCGTTCGCTCCGCGATTTCGGCAGCCCATACTCCCATCGGGGACCTCCCGGTCGGCAAAGATCCTCTGGTCTGTCGCCTACTCCGCGGCATGCAGCTCCGCCGCCCCCCAGCCCCCAAATACCATCACCTATGGGACGTCGGACTGGTTCTCTGTTTTTTCAGGGATTGGCCTCCGAATGACCGCCTTTCCCTTCGCCAGCTATCCGCTAAGTGCGCTTTTCTCCTTTGTCTTGTGTCTTTCCGACGGGTGTCGGACGTTCGGGCCTTCGATGTCTATGCCTTTGAGGTGACCCCTGAAGGAGTCACATTCCATATCTCTCGTCGCACTAAATCGGGTTCGACGTCGGTCTCTTATCCCTTTTTTCCAGATGACCCGCAGCTCTGTGTTGTGTCCACCCTCCGCAGTTATGTTTCGGTTACCTCCTCACTCCGTTCCTCTACGTCGGGTCAACTCCTAGTTTCCTACGTGCGCCCTTATGCCCCAGTCTCGGTCACCACGCTGGCCCGTTGGATCCTTTCCCTCACAGGTATAAACCCCGCTTTCGGTGCCCACTCCGTTCGCGGAGAGGCGGCTTCATCAGCCCTAATGGCAGGGGCGTCCCTTTCGGATATTCTCCGAACGGCGGACTGGTCTAGGGAATCTACTTTCCGTACCTTTTATTTTCGCACTCCCCCTTCTGCTGGAACATCTCTTCTTCAGTGTTAAAATTGCAAAATAGGAAGCCTCCTGTCATGTTTTAAAATAGAAGATTATGCTAGCTTTAGTGTACTAATAATCTTAATTTTAATAAGGACAGGAGGCGAGTATTTTCCCTCCCTTCTATTCCCTACCCTGACTCTTTGGGGGAGTGAATCTCAAGGTGTCGGATATGGGGCATAATTTTAGTAATCTCTCTGTTTTGGGACATATTCGGAATTTCTCGCCCTAAGTATTGCTTTCCTGACGGACAGTTCTTAGTTGTATTACATACTTACACCTACCATACATTTAGCCACTAGATTATTTGCACTCTATTTGTAATGATTTAACATTACACTATTCTGTTAAGGCCCATAGGCGTGCATAGTTACGATTCTATACCTAACCTATTTTTATACTCTCCTTTCAGTGTAACCCTCTTCAGGTCCTCCACTGGTCGCTGGTTTGTTAATCTTACGACTCCATAGGATGAGATGAGAGCATTGTTCGGTCTTACCTCCAACCTCGTTTACCAGGAGTCTCCTCAAGTTCTGCTCGCCAGAATCCGCTGTTACAGTTTTCATTGAATTTCTGAATGTTCGAGCTCAACCTGGACTTTGATGTCGCTTTTAGAAAGAGGAAGTGTACAGGCAGCATGACCCTTATATACTATGCTGCGCAGTGATTTACTTGTTACTCTTTACATTTTTCTTTACTGCTGTGGAGTTAGTAAAGAGAGTAAATGCAAAATACTCGCCTCCTGTCCTTATTAAAATTAAGATTATTAGTACACTAAAGCTAGCATAATCTTCAATTGTAACACAGAGGCAGTGATATACCTGATCACATGCCCATGTAATCTTATTTACATTGGTATGACAACTAGGGCCCTTATGGTTCGGGTGTTGGAACATATTAGCAAGATTCATGCAGCTTCAGAGGTACCTGAGAAAGATTGGGAAACACTACAAGCAGCCCCACGACATTTCCGTAGATTTCATGGGTCTGACCCACGGGGTCTTACAGTGAGAGGTATTAATAGAGTCAACCTAGGATCTAGGGGTGGTAATGTCAAACTAACTTTACTTCGCAAAGAAACCAAATGGATAGTTACCCTGGATACTGTAACCCCATATGGCCTGAATGAGTCTAATAGCTTCTCCTCCTTCCTATAAGAACAGCGTGAATTTTAATTAGCAGGGTATAGCACTCTTTATAGCAAGTATTCTTTAATTCTCCATTATAATATTCTTTTTTTCTTTCTTTGAGATTAATTATTTCTTTACATCTGGGATATGGTGGCGATGGATCCAGTAACCAACTAGGGGAAGACACGTTCGGGATGAAAGACACGACCTGAAATGAACATCAAACAACACACATATAGGAGAATGTATTATATGGAGAACTATATGTATTGAGTGTATATATTCCCCACATCACCATTGGGGTTACTCTTGTTAATTTTGTTGGGGATAGCTTCTGTCAGTTCATGATGCTTAAATTTGCTGGGGACTTTTTTTGTATGGATCATTGGTCTACGGTTTTTGTATGTATGGTGGGTCGGGAGTGTCTCGGTCGACTCCATGGGCGGCTTTTGCCGCCGGTGGGGCCGCCCCTGACACTCTCGCCCCACATTTTTGAGGTCCAGTATATTGTATGGGGGAGATATGCAATTTTCGGTGCAGATATGTCATCACGATTATTGCAACCACCTCTGTCGTAGGGCACTAGTCATATTATCACTAAGAGTATCAGTAAGATGCACTTATTATTCAGTTGGGATTAATCTTCCTATATAATACTATTTTAAACATTATATGCACAGTCTCACCGATTACTCACTTGATGTTTAATATGGTATGTATTAGTGTAAATCATGAATTTATGACCTATTAAGTATCTGAGATGCACATTAATCATGATATTTATCACTTATGAATTATTACAGTACCTCTTTTTAATGTTTTATATGGTGCTTATTTATATCTCTACTTTTTTTTACTAATAATTATTTTTTACCAATATTTTTTTCTTTCCACTTGGGCACTCATTCATGGCCGATTATGTACCATATCACCATGCCATTATGTGGACCGGTGGTATGGTTCTACCTATATATGAATGTATGCTGGACTTGTGCTCTGTTTGTGGGTATCGCGATGTATGTGGATGATCGTGGGCCCAATATGGATGTTCCTTATGTATAAATAGCTTCCCCCCTTCCCCGATCGGCACTGTTTATATGGATTATGCGATTTGCAGTTTATCCTGCAGTCTTCCCTAAATAGGATCTATCCGCTGGTGTTTGCGGGTCACCTGCGTACCATTGGGTCGCGGATCACGTATGCGCTGCACGGCGTCATCTCAACGTGCTCCGTGATGTCTGTATGCGCCGCGCATGCGCGGTATGCAAGCAGAGACGCGCTGAGAGATGGCTCCGTGGATCATGATGTTCCCGCGCCCGCTTCATTGGACCGCAGGTGTTCACAACCCAGGTAAATCCCTCCCACCTTTATTTAGACTATATATACCCTGCCATTATATCATTTAGTACCTCCTGACGAAGCCGCTGAGGTGAAACGCGCGTCGAGGTCTTGCGCTTAGGGTCCAGTATCCTACTGTGTTCACCATGTCCTCAGGTACGTCCTGTGTATAGTATAGCTTGATACCTACATATGGTATTTCCTTACATCCATATTGGGCCTCAGATATCTTTTAAGACCATTGCTATACCTTGAGATTTAGTCATTGACCAGACTTGAGATATTTTGTATTATACTTGTCAGTCTCGGTTGCCTATGATCCCTGGACGCTGTGGGATACCTCACGGACATCCAGCTATTATTATTTTCTGCAATGTACTATATAGCCCATTTGGGGTGATTATTATTTATTGCTATGCAGATTTGGTTGTCCTTGAATTATAGCCCCCTTACATGCTAGCCACCTAGTGCTTATTGCCGTGTGGATATACATGTGAATGCATTTGTGTAAACTGCCCTTCGCTTCTCTGTACACTGTTTACCATCCTGTCTTTTCCTCATATTTTATATCTGATAATAAATTGATATTTTGATATATTATCTCAACTTGCTTGTTTGATACTATATTGTATGCAAGCAGAGACGCGCTGAGAGATGGCTCCGTGGATCATGATGTTCCCGCGCCCGCTTCATTGGACCGCAGGTGTTCACAACCCAGGTAAATCCCTCCCACCTTTATTTAGACTATATATACCCTGCCATTATATCATTTAGTACCTCCTGACGAAGCCGCTGAGGTGAAACGCGCGTCGAGGTCTTGCGCTTAGGGTCCAGTATCCTACTGTGTTCACCATATTTATTGCTATGCAGATTTGGTTGTCCTTGAATTATAGCCCCCTTACATGCTAGCCACCTAGTGCTTATTGCCGCGTGGATATACATGTGAATGCATTTGTGTAAACTGCCCTTCGCTTCTCTGTACACTGTTTACCATCCTGTCTTTTCCTCATATTTTATATCTGATAATAAATTGATATTTTGATATATTATCTCAACTTGCTTGTTTGATACTATATTGGATGCCGTACAGGTGGAATGTTTTGCTGTCTAGTTTAGACAGAGAAGTTTTTGTAGGTTAAAAGGCCATAAGGATTGTTAACTGTTCATTACAAGGACTGCACGGTTAAAGTTACAGTTCACACCGGAGAGCTCATAAGCTTCACCACAAACTTAAGCCAGGCTGGCATTTATTCAGAAGAAACACTAAGGCACGTGCTACATGATGAGTTATTGGAGAGGGAATAATATAGACTATAATAAGATTGTAAGCCGTTGCGCTACACCGCAGACTAGCCCGCACCACGCAACCAAACAGTTGTTCATGATTTTTAGGGTAATAACAGGTAAGGTGTGGCTGTTTTAGTTGAGCTCGCCAGTAGGTAAATTACCGCTCTTACCTCCAGCATCCACCGAAGGGTGCCGTGCTGCACAAGGGTCTCAGACATCTGGCTGGGTGTATGTAAATTTGTGGTCATGCTCTTTACCACGTTTAGGTAAAATACTGTTTTGGCAAAAGCTGGTGTTGGAGTTGCCTTCCTTGTTCATGATTTCACTGTATCCTGGGGAGCCCACACCTGTACATGGCTTATAACTTGGCGCAGTCGGCAGGATATAGTGACCGTTATGGACAGAAACGTGGCGGGAGACCTTCCCCCGGGGCTAGTGGTGCCGGCCCAGGACTCAGCTCAGGGTGCGCCACTGCAAGGCCAGCTTCCCCCAACACCGCTGGAACAACCGACCTCAGTGCTGCCGATACAGCCTACCCCTGCCATGCCAGCCCCAGTAGGGTACATCCCCCGTGGGGGCTCTATTTCATCATCTGCCAAAATTTGACGGTGAAAACATGACGTTGTAGTTAAAATGTCTAACCTGACCCCCGAACTACGGGCGGAGGTTGCGTTGGGGGCTCTAGAGAGTGACGTCAGACGGATAGTGATGGTAAGGCCCGAATCAGAGAGAGACATGCTAGAGAAAATATTCTCCCTGCTGGAGGGAGCCCAGGGGGGACGTGCTAAAGTAGTACAGTTACGGAGCCACTTCTTCAACCGACCACAGCGAGAGGGCAAGACCCTAATGCAGTATGCTCTAAAAGAGACGTTAAATAAAATACAGCGGAGAGACCAAGGGGCCATGGGAGCCTTCCGGGAGGTGGACCGGCTACTATGAGACGAGTTCGTAGTGGGGCTCTCCAACAAGTTCTTGCAGGATAGATTGCAAGAGATGACCCGGACGACAGCCGACATGACGTTCTACAGCATCTACCTAGCTGCCGTGGAGAGAAAGGAAGGACACATGCCTGTGGTGGTGAAAGTGAGTGAGTAGCACCCATGCAACAGGAGGCCGGTCTTGGTCTGAGGACTCAGATTCCTAAAAGATGTGGTCCAGGCCCTGTGGACAGAATTAAGAGAACTTTGGCTGGAAATGTCCCAGATGAAGGCAGTATCACCCCGGTCTCCAGAAATGACCCTGGCACCCCGCGCCACTCCATCCAGGATAACTTGAGTGCGGGGGCTCGACGAAAGAGGGCCTCTTTGCTGGGCTTGCTGACATACAGCCATATGGCCAGATAGTGCCTGGTACACATGAAGTCCGAGCCGACGTTAAAGGGGTTATCCGAGTTATGGGGGAAAAAATTAAAACCTCATAAAACTCATCAGGACATACATATACATTGGTAAAGCTTGATTTCTTAAGAGAAATACCCATACTTACACCTTTTCATGGTTCTGTTATTGCTGTGTTTACATGCTGAAGTACATGCTGGAGGGGCCGTATAACAATGCCTGAGCTCTCCCTCATGAATATTTGTGTGTCCTGGGGATGGTATTAGGAGTATAATGTGTACTTGTTGAGGGGGCCAAGGCTCTAATAACGATCCCCAGACGCGGGAGGGGAATGGGTAAACTGGCCCATGGAAGTGAGGGAAGAGCCAGACACATACCCTGCTGCCAAATCAATCTATCACCACGGCTCTGGTAAGGATCGCACATGCGCAATAACTTATAATCGCCGAGGCTGTGTGAGGAGAGCGAGAGAGGGGCGGGCACCAAAGGCTCTGACGTCTTATTTACAGAGCCGGGCCACTCCCTGAAGCAGGGAGAAGCTTGTAAACGAGACGTCAGAGCCTGAGCAGGGTTGATGTCGTCGGGGGTCACATGACCCAAATCGGCAGTGGCGAAACAGCACCAAATCAATAAAGTAAGTGATTTAGAAAAGAGTTTAATATAGTAATATAATAGCTCTTAGCATACATTTATATAACTCGGATAACTCCTTTAAACTTCTGACCGCCGCAGTATCTGGGTGTCCTGCTGTGGTACACCAGAATCTAAGCCTTATGCGTGAGGAACACGACCTATATGCCAGCAGCCCCGTTATGGAAGCCTAGTTAGAAGACAAGAAGGTACACTGCCTAGTTGATACAGGGTCGGAGTGCACCCTTATGCCTCTGAAGTTCTTTGAGAGACACTTTGGGCATATGATGGAGCCAGAAGATGGGAGCGTCATCAGGCTGGCTGACAGCTGCCAATAACAGAGAGATGAAAGTGCGAGGGATAGTCTGGATGTGGGTAACACATCGGCAAGAAGGGTGTCGTGCTGGTGGACTATTCGTCTCGGAAAGGAATGGACGTGACGCTAGGTATGAATGTGTTGAGAGACCTAGACCATCAACTCTATGCCAAAGATGGCCCAAAGTATTGACAACGGGCCACCACACACAAGCCGACCCAGAAGGTTCTACAGCAGATGGTGAGGAGCTGTAGTCTGCGAAAGAGCAACATGTTCGGCCTATTAGACACGTGAAGGTGCCACGGAGGACCCCGGTGAAGATCCCAACAAGAACAAATATTGATGCTGCCGGTGGGGGCTAGACGACAACTAAATGGACTAGAGGTCCTGATTGAGCCTGCTTACCAGGAGGAAACGCAGACTCACCCACTGGTAGACCGTACCCTCACTATTGTGATGGATATGTGCCTGCACGATGCCTTAATATCGAAGACTGCGAATTAACTGTTCCTGGGAGTTGCTTTCCTTATTCATGACTTTGCTGTATCCTGGGGAGCTCACCTTGGTACACTGCTTACACATGTGTGATGAAGAGCTACGCTGTCTCATGGACATTCTCTTCATTCAGGAAACACATTTCCGAAAAAGGGAAAACTCCTAAAGGCTCTCATCCTAAATTTCCTTATGTGTATAAGGCTACTTTCACACTAGCGTTCGGCTGTCCGCTTGTGAGCTCCGTTTGAAGGGGCTCACAAGCGGACCCGAACGCTTCCGTCCAGCCCCAATGCATTCTAAGTGGACGCGGATCCGCTCAGAATGCATCAGTCTGGCGGCGTTCAGCCTCCGCTCCGCTCAGCAGGCGGACACCTGAACGCTGCTTGCAGCGTTCGGGTGTCCGCCTGGCCGTGCGGAGGCGTGCGGATCCATCCAGACTTACAATGTAAGTCAATGGGGACGGATCAGTTTGAAGATGACACACTATGGCTCAATCTTCAAACGGATCCGTCCCCCATTGACTTTCAATGTAAAAGTCTGGACGGATCCGTTCAGCCTAATTTCACACTTAGACATTTTTTTGACAATATAATGCAGACAGATCCGTTCTGAACGGAGCCACCGTCTGCATTATATGAGCGAATCCGTTCAGAACGGATCCGCTCGAACGCTAGTGTGAAAGTAGCCTTAGTCTGCCTGCAAAATAAAATGAGATTCTGTATCTTTCCAGCTCATTTCCACAATAATAGATCCCCAAATTAGGTACGTGCAGCGGTATTTGTCTGGCCGCCTCTCAGCATATTATAGTGAATGGAGCTGGGCGGTTTTCAGGCAGCACACGGATGTACACTGTAGTGTGGATCTGGCAGGTTGTTCCCCTGCTGAAACAGCCTGTCAGAACGAGTAAACGAAAGTATGAAAGTATCCCAAAGAAGAAATACAAAACCTTTAAAGATAAGATAAACCTCCCAAAACTATTGAGCTTGCAATTGGATGAAATATCATCCCCCCCTATCTATGGCAGAAATTGCTGACACCAGCAAAGAACAAAGCCCTTGGCCCTGATGTCTTTACTGCTGCTTATTATCAAAAATATAACTGTCCTCTCTCCATACCTTACTGACCTATTTAATCATGCTATCTCTACTAGATCCTTTCCTAAACAATACTTAAATGCTATGATTGTCACAATCCCAAAACCAGATAAACCTACCACCTCCCCAACACATTTCAGGCCGATCTTTTTTTATTAAATGTGGATCTAAAGCTATACTCTCAGATAATCGCCAATAGACTGAGACATTTCCCTGAAATTGATCAAAAATGATCAGGTGGGTATTATCAGAGGGATACAGGCCTCAGATGGAGTAAGGAGATTCATTAATATCATACAGGAAACGAGTTTCTCTTGAACGCCTTCTCTGATCCTCAGTCTGGAGGCGTTCGATAGAATACATTGGGGATATCTAGAAATTGTCTTATCAAAATTTTGGATAACTAGCTGCCTCAAATAAGCAATCCTGGTGGTATACAAACCATGCAGCTTTTTTGTTCTCTTCAGGCATTATATCAGACACCTTTAAGATCACTAATGGCAAACGACAGGAATACCCCTTTCCCAATGATATTTATTTTAACAATGGAGCCAACTTGAAGAACATATCAGGTGGGTCCCATCCACAAATTTCTGGCTTCATTATTAATAATGCATATCATAAAATAGTTGATGAAATCATTTTGGTGGTTACTAAACCAGAAAAATCTATATTTCATATCCAGGACTTATTACAATTCTCTAAAATATCCTATGATAAGATTAATGAATCTAAATCACAAATTCTGTCCATGAACATTGATTCAATTTCCAGAACCTGCATTTAATCTATATGTCCATTCAGTTGGGATTATAAACATACAGTACCTTGGAGTCTGTTATTATTATCATCATTATTATTATTTATTATTAAAGCACCATTCATTCCATGGAGCTGTACATATGATAAGGGGTGCACGTACATAGTACAGACAATTGTAATAAGCATGAACAAGACGAGTTACAAACTGGTACAGAAGTAGAGAGGGCCCTGCCCGTGAAGGTTTACAATCTACAAGGTATGGGAGAAGGGCAGCAGCAGGGTCACTGGTTGTAGGCTTGTCTGAAGAGGTGGTATTTCAGGTTTCTTTTGAAGGATTCCACTGTAGGTGAGAGTCTGATATGTTGGGGTAGAGACTTCTAGAGTGTGGGAGATGCACAGGAGAAATCTTGGAGGCGATTGTGGTAAGAGATGATAAGAGCAGAGGAGAGAAGGAGGTCTTGTGAGGATTGAAGATTATATGTGGAAATGTATTAAAGTAGCTCAGAGATGTATGGAGGGGGCAGGTTGAGGATGGCCTTATATGTATTTGTTAGTATTTTTAACTGAATTCCCTGGGCATTGGGGAGCCATTGATGACATTGGCAGAGCGGACAGGCAGAGGATTAACTGGGTGAGAGGTGGATTAGTTCAGCAAGATGGGAGAAAGATGATAAATTCTGTGTTAAGTCTTAGAAAGCGAGAGGAGAAGGAGAATTTAGAAGATAGGCGTTGTGGGATTCTGGATAGTAAGATGGTGATGTCTGGACCAGAGAGGTAAATTTGTGCGTCGTCAGCATAAAATTGATACTGAAAGCCAATGGGACTCTACGAGCTGTCCCAGGCCGAAGGTATAGATTGAGAAGAGCAGGGATCCTAGGACAGAGAGGGAATGAGATAAGGAGGTGGTGTGAGAGTGGGAGACACTAAATGTTTGGCCAGTGAGGTATGATGTGATCCAGGAGAGGGCCAGGTCCATAATGCCAAGAGATTAGAGAGTTTGCAATAGAAGGCAGTGGTCAACGCTGTCAGAGGCGGAGGACAGAGTAATGTTTTTTTTGTTTTGCCCATCAGCAGGTTATGGGCTCGGCCCCCGGGGGGCCCCAACGCTGACCTAAACGCCCACAAACTGCGGAGGGCATGAAAGCACCTAGTTCCCTGCCCCCCAATCACTGCTATAGGCTTCAGGCCTAGTAGTAGGGGAGTGATTATGAGCGGACTTATGAATGAGTGAATTTGAAGCTGTAAGAACGTGCAAAGCAGAAAAAAAGAATGCTTAAGAGGTCGTTTTATGTTAGGTACTGAAGGGGATTGTCATTTAGCTGGTTATAAGTGTTATATGAAGATTTTATTTTATAAGATATTTTATATCCTCCCCCATAAAATTATGTGTGAGTAAGAGGATTGTGACGCCCCTGACGAAGCGTGGAACGAAACCCGGGTCGTGCAGAATTGTAAAGACAGCTCTGACTGCTTGTTTTATCTCATGTTTGTGAGTATAATAAACCTTTTTATACGCCGACCTTGCTAGCGGTGCTTCACTATTGGAGTGATTTAATGTTTTAGTGGTGGTGAAGGAGGACGAAAAGGAGGAGAGCCGTGGAGTGTTTATGATGTGCCTGAGTACAAATCACGCAAGAAATCTCTGGTGATCTGCAGTGCTTCACTATTTGCGTATTTTCTGACATCCCATAGGAGCCCTGGTTTGGTGACAGTGGGACCTGATAATTTGCTTGTGTCTAAAGTATTGGATGTTACGAGATTTTGGTGGTGTAACCTTCTGGATAGGGAACGCGTGGTCCCTCGAAAATGCATGTTCAGACCTAGTAGGCCTGAAGCCTATGCGGTAGTAAAATCACGGCGCAGGCGGGCATAATGACGTCATTGTGCGCCTGTGCCTGGACGCAGCACACTGTCGTGTGTGCGCAGCGCGCCTGCCTACCATCTATGAGCGAGTGCCGACTGGGACACAGGTAAGTCTTAGCTTAACATTTTTTTTTTGTGTGTGCCAACTTTGGGGGACATTACTGGTGGGCACAGGAGAATATTACTGAAAGGACAGTGGGGGGCAAACTACTGCATGGGGATCAAACTACTACATGGGGCAAATTGCTAGTGTGCGGGAAATTAATACTGTGAGGGCAGTGTGGGGGAAAATTACTACGGGGGGGGAATTAATACTGTGGAGGCAGTGTGGAGGCAAACTACTATATGGGGGTAGTGTGGGGGATGTTGCTATTGGGTAGGAACTATAGGGGCATTACTATTACAAGGACGTATTAGGGGACTTTTTTTTCAGGGACACTATACAGGCATTATTACCTGGAGCACAGTATAGGATGTTATTACTTGGGGCACTCTAGGGGACATTATAATTGCTATTGACACTATAGGGACATTTGGGGTAATTTGTCAAACCGGTGTAAAGTAGAACTGGCTTTGTTGCCCATAGCAACCAGATTCCACTTCATTTTAGACAGCTCCTTTTGAAAATGTGGCGATCTAGCCGTGGACAAATCTGAAGCCTCGGTAGAATACGCTTCGTTTGATCAGGCATTGGTTTTGTTACATCAGTTTGGGCAGGGTGCCTTATTGGACAAGGCTGATATGAAAAAAATAAGCTTTCAGATTGTTGCCAGTGAATCCTAATGGTTTTAACTCTTTAGGTTTTCAATTTGAAGGGAAGTTCTATTTTGACCACTGTTTGCCTTTGGGTTTCTCAAAATTTTGTAGTTATTTTGAATCATTTGCTAGTTTCCTGCATTGGGTTATTGAGGCGTCAGGCGGAGGGATTTTGCATTACTTAGATGATTTCGTGTTTGTAGGTAGTTCAGGGTCAGACATGTAGTGGCCTGAGGAAGCGCAGTTTGCGCGAAGCGGCTGTCGCCACTGCTATGTGTGTGATTTAGGCTGACTTTTATATGATTCTTCAATAAAGCATGAAGTAAGAAGTTCACAGTGGTGAGTGCTGCTCGTTTTCTTCACTTTGGAACAGGGTCAGATGTGTTTTCAATTGTTAGTTAAGTTTGAAGATTGTTCTTGTTTGTTCGGTATTCCAATAGCGTTAGAAAATACAGTTTTGTCTTGTGATTGTTTGGAATTTTTGGGTATAGTTATTGATTCTGCTAAGATGGAGTTTAGATTGCCTGAAGATAAATTAAATAAAATGCGTGCGTTGTTAGTGGTTATGTTGACCAGGCAGAAATCAACTTTGAAAGAGATGCAGTCATTGCTTGGGCAACTGATTTTCGCTTGTAGGGTGATTCCGTTGGGTAGAGTCTTTTCTAAAAGACTATTTTGCAACAAGGGGTTTAAAAAATAAATAAATAAATAATCACCTTTTTCTCATTCGTTTGACAAAGGAATTGAAAGAAGATTTAGGTGTTTTGCTTTAATTTTTGAGTAGTTACAATGGTCATACATGATGGCAGTATAAATTTAGTGATAGCTTATTATTATTTACGGATGCTGCAGGTGGTTTTGGGTATGGAGCATGTTAGAATAATAAATGGTCAGCCGAGTAATGGCCTGTAGCTTGGGTGCAGAATGGCGTTACTAAAAACATTGTGCTATTAGATTTATTTCCGTTATTAGTTGCTTTAGTTATCTGGGGATCTTGCTTTATGAATAGGAGAATTCTGTCAGATAATAAGGCCGTGGTATTTGCGGTCAACTCCCTCTCTTCAAAAAGTGATTTAATGGTAAAATGACTTAGGCATATGGTTTTGTGCTGTTTGAAATTGAACGCATGGGTCAAGGCAAAATCTATACCTGGAAAAAGTAATGAAATTGCCGATTCTTTATCACGTTTGCAGTTTCTTTATCGAGTTGGAAGAGATGCCATGTCCGGGACATCTTTTGAATGTCATTTGGGACTAATCATATAATATATATATATATATATATATACATATACATATACACACACCATATTTTTCGCTTTATAAGACGCACCTGATGATAAGACGCACCCAGTTTTCAGAGGAGGAAAATGGAGAAAAAAATTATTTTAACTAAAAGGTTGACTAAAACATTTTAATAAAATAACATAATGTGCAAACATTACCAACAGCCATCAGCAGCATTTTGAAACATTAACAATAACAGAAGAGAAAGATTTTCGGTACGACATGACCTCTAACCATCTGAAAACCCCAAAAACTCTTCACTGCTGTCCGAACTCAGTGGCTCAATGTCAGTGGTATCACTGTCACTGGTGTCTCCATATAGGACACCATCCTCCAAACCGTCCAGGGCATTACTGATGCCGCATTTTTTTAAGGATTTGACAACAGTTTCTTCCTTTACTGATTGCCATGATGACTTCACCCACTCACAGACTTGGGTGATAGTGGGCCTCTTCAGCCGTCCACTGGGTGTAAGGTCATGATTCCCAGCAGCCATCCACTTATTCCACTCTCGCATGCAAACCTTAAATGGCTTGTTTAATGATACATCAAGAGGCTGCAGCTGGCTGGTAAGCCCACCCAGGAATGACCGCTAGATGAGTGTTCACGTCTTTGAAACGCTTTTTTGTGTTTTCGCTGATACGTGCCCTGAACTGGTCAAGCACAAGTAGGACAGATTTCTTCAGAAGCCCTCCAGGTCATTTGGACCACACTTTGTCGACCCATATTCCCATGCCATTCTCGTCCATCCACCCTTTCTCATGAACATGGACAATCACTCCTCTTTGAATCACCTTTTTTGGCATGTTCTTCCTCTTGAAAATTATCATTGGTGGCAGTTTGGTCCCATCTGCGCAGCAGGACAATACAACCAAGTAATGGATTTTCTCGTGCCCTGAGGTCTTCACTGTTACGGTTTTGCACCTCTCATATCAACAGTCCTGTTCGATGGAACATAGAAGGACTTCATCCATATTCCCAATCTGGCTTATTTGATAGCTATTTTTCTTTCTTGAATCCAGCACAAATTTGTGAAAAGAAAGAATCTTGGACTCGTATTCTTTTGGCATTTTTTGTGCAATTATAGTTTAGGTGCACATAGCAAGGCCACACCTCCTCATAAATCTGTAGCACCATGATAGGGATCCAGTAAACTCATCAATGCCTTTTTCTGCAGCTAGAAGCTTGGCTTCATATATGATCATTTTAGTAGAAACGCAGAAGTCATTGTTCCTATGACGTGTGATCCACTCTTTCATTTCCACGTCAATCTGTGGCCATTTTGCAGTACGCCCACGAAAAGTGTGTCCTCCTGCTTCCTCCACTCCCGTATCATTTTTTTCTGTTGGAGGCGGCCCGAAATGTCTCTCAGCTGCCCTGTTTCCATGTTCTTTGGCGTATTTTATCACCTCCAGTTTAAAAGGGATCTTATATGAAAGCCTTTTCTGCTTTGACATCTTTCTACAGTAAATATGGATGCAGCAGGAGACTACAGTATGTTACTATTCTACAACAAAATACAGTAATAAAAGCATGTCAGTGTCATGGGGACACTAGCTGAGAATATCAGTGGATGACACGGTTATTGGGGGACCTCTGGACGTCACGCTATTATTGGGGGACCTCTGGACGTCACGCTCTTATTGGGGGACCTCTGGACGTCACGCTCTTATTGGGGGACCTCTGGACGTCACGCTCTTATTGGGGGACCTCTGGACATCACGCTCTTATTGGGGGACCTCTGGACGTCACGCTCTTATTGGGGTACCTCTGGACGTCACGCTCTTATTGGGGACCTCTGGACGTCACGCTCTTATTGGGGGACCTCTGGACGTCACGCTCTTATTGGGGGACCTCTGGACGTCACGCTCTTATGGGGGACCTCTGGACGTCACGCTCTTATGGGGGACCTCTGGATGTCACGCTCTTATGGGGGACCTCTGGACGTCACGCTCTTATGGGGGATCTCTGGATGACACACGGGAATCTGTGAATGATACACTATTATGGGGGATCTGTGGATGCCACTTATGTGATTATAACCCCCATCATAAAGAATAAACTGATGAGGGGAGTTATAGTCACATTAAATATGAACACTGTCCAGGGACTGTACCCTGGACTGTATTACAATAGCTTACGGTAACTGATATGGCTACCATATACCGTAACCCACCTCATCCATAGGAGTCCAGCAGTGCACTGCAGTATATGGGTGGATTCCTATAGATGAGTGGGGTTATAGTCATTTTTAATATACCGTAGGCAGATGCCAATTACAGAACAGTACCTGGACACTGTTTGTATTATGGTAAATATGACTATAACCCCCCTCATCCATAGGAATCCACCCATATTTTGCAGTACATGGGTGGATTTCTATGGATGAGGGGGGTTATAGTCATATTTAATATAGACACATGACTATTACAGAACAGTGTTTATTTTAAATATGACTATAACCCCCCACATCCATAGGAATTCACCCATATACTGCAGTATATGGGTGGAGTTCTATGGATGATGGGGGTTATAGTCATATTTGGCATACAGTTTTTAATTAGGGTACCATAAATTGCCTTAAGATGTCCTCACCTTGGGACTTAGGATGCAATCTACGGTACCCAGAGGGGGGTGGGGGGGTGTCATGTGGCAATGAACAGTGTACCGGTAGCTGATTGGTGGAGGAAGGGGGAGCAGGAC
Organism: Bufo gargarizans; assembly: GCF_014858855.1. Classification (NCBI taxonomy): domain Eukaryota; kingdom Metazoa; phylum Chordata; class Amphibia; order Anura; family Bufonidae; genus Bufo; species Bufo gargarizans. Next base: position 219,564,511 of record NC_058081.1, on the reverse strand, counting down.
TCACCACCAATCAGCACCGGACAAGTAGAGTAGGGGTGAGTAGAAACTGCCCAGGGGGATAGGAGAAACTGCCTGCCTCGGGGGGGGGGGGGGGGGGGCGGGGAAGAGGAGAAAGGGGGGGGGAATCTGGACCTGTACTTTGATACAGCAGGCTGGCGGCACTACATGGGATACAGAGATGCCGCCAGCCTGCAGGACTCTGGGACGACATGGAGGAAGGAGGAGGTGAGGCGTATGGTAACTGCCGGGGGGGGGGGCTTGGGGGGCGGCACTGTACTACACAGGCTGGCGGCACTATATGGCATACAGAGATGCCGCCAGCCTGCGGGACACTGGGACGACATTGAGGAAGGAGGAGGTGAGGAGTAACTGCCGGGGGGGCCTGAGGGGTGGCGCTGTACTACACAGGCTAGTGGCACTATATGGCATACAGAGATGCCGCCAGCCTGCAGGACACTGGGACTACATGGAGGAAGGAGGAGGTGAGGAGTACGGTAACTGCCGGGGTGGGGAAAATGGGGGGGCGGTGCTGTACTACACAGGCTGGCGGCACTATATGGCATACAGAGATGCCGCCAGCCTGCAGACAGTTACGGTACCGGTCCGGACACTCCAGGACCAGCTTACATGGAGGAGATCGGGCGCAGCACTTGGTCATCAGTGAAACCGCCAGCCCGCTGCTTAGTGCCGCAATGTATGCACGGGCTGGTGGCTTCACTAAATGGTACCGTGAGTGCTTCCTGCCCGTTCTCCCATTGTTTTATGGCAGCTCAGGAGCAGTTAGTGAGAGCGGCTGAGCTGAATTAAGTTACACATTTGGGCCACATTCGTTTTATAAGACGCACTAACTTTTTCCCTCCACTTTGGAGGGGAAAAAAACTGAATCTTATAAAACGAAAAACACGGTATATATATATATATATACAGACGTGGACAAAATTGTTGGTACCCTTTGGTCAATGAAAGAAAAAGTCACAATGGTCACAGAAATAACTTTAATCTGACAAAAGTAATAATAAATTAAAATTCTATAAATGTTAACCAATGAAAGTCAGACATTGTTTTTCAACCATGCTTCAACAGAATTATGTAAAAAAATAAACTCATGAAACAGGCATGGACAAAAATGATGGTACCCCTAGAAAACACAGAACATAATGTGACCAAAGGGACATGTTAATTCAAGGTGTGTCCACTAATTAGCATCACAGGTGTCTACAACCTTGTAATCAGCCATTGGGCCTATATATATGGCTCCAGGTAATCACTGTGTTGTTTGGTGATATGGTGTGTACCACACTCGACATGGACCAGAGGAAGCAAAGGAAAGAGCTGTCTCAAGAGATCAGAAAGAAAATTATAGACAAGCATGTTAAAGGTAAAGGCTATAAGACCATCTCCAAGCAACTAGATGTTCCTGTGAGTACAGTTGCACATATTATTCATAAGTTTAAGATCCATGGGACTGTAGCCAACCTCCCTGGACGTGGCCGCAGGAGGAAAATTGATGACAAATCTAAGAGACGGATAATCCGAATGGTAACAAAAGAGCCTAGAAAGACTTCTAAAGAGATTCAAGGTGAACTTCATGCTCAAGGAACATCAGTGTCAGATCGCACCATCCGTCGTTGTTTGAGCCAAAGTGGACTACATGGGAGACGACCAAGGAGGACACCATTGTTGAAAACGAATCATAAAAAAGCAAGACTGGAATATGCCAAACTACATGTTGACAAGCCACAAAGCTTCTGGGAGAATGTCCTGTGGACAGATGAGACAAAAATCGAAGTTTTTGCCAAGGCACATCAGCTGTATGTTCACAGACGAAAAAATGAAGCATATCAAGAAAAGAACACTGTCCCTACTGTGAAACATGGAGGAGGCTCTGTTATGTTCTGGGGCTGCTTTGCTGCGTCTGGCACAGGGTGTCTTGAATCTGTGCAGGGTACAATGAAATCTCAAGACTATCAAGGAATTCTAGAGAGAAATGTACTAGCCAGTGTCAGAAAGCTTGGTCTCAGTCGCAGGTCATGGGTCTTGCAACAGGACAATGACCCAAAACACACCGCTAAAAACACCCAAGAATGGCTAAGAGGAAAAAATTGGACTATTCTAAAGTGGCCTTCTATGAGCCCTGACCTCAATCCTATTGAGCATCTTTGGAAGGAGCTGAAACATGCAGTCTGGAAAAGGCACCCTTCAAACCGGACACAACTGGAGCAGTTTGCTCATGAGGAGTGGGCCAAAATACCTGCTGAGAGGTGCAGATGTCTCATTGACAGTTACAGGAAGCGTTTGATTGCAGTGATTGCCTCAAAAGGTTGCGCAACAAAATATTAAGTTAGGGGTACCATCATTTTTGTCCATGCCTGTTTCATGAGTTTATTTTTTTACATAATTCTGTTGAAGCATGGTTGAAAAACAATGTCTGACTTTCATTGGTTAACATTTATAGAATTTTAATTTATTATTACTTTTGTCAGATTAAAGTTATTTCTGTGACCATTGTGACTTTTTCTTTCATTGACCAAAGGGTACCAACAATTTTGTCCACGTCTGTATATATATATATGAGTTTCTGTCTGTCTAGACGTCTGTCCGGACGTTCTTTATGCACGACCAAATGACTGGACCAATCTTCACCAAATTTGGCACACAGGTACATCCGGTGTCCGGGAAGGTTTTAGTCTCAGCTCTCTAGGACGTACCTTTCCTGAGATTCCCCAAAAATGAGCCCCCCCAATACGAGCCTGCAATTCTTTCTCTTCAAATCCCAACTGCTATAAACAGTTTTACTCCAGGTTTCCATAACAACCCAGCCATTTTTCTTTACTGCCTAAAGGGGCAGGCAATGTTGAGGTCCCTGTTATTAAATGGGCGGGCACAATGAAGGTACCTGTTATTAAAGGGGGCGGGCACTGTGAAGGTCCCTGTTATTAAAGGGGGCGGGCACTGTGGAGGTCCCTGTTATTAAAGGGAGCGGGCACTGTGGAGGTCCCTGTTATTAAAGGGGGCGGGCACTGTGGAGGTCCCTGTTATTAAAGGGGGCGGGCACTGTGGAGGTCCCTGTTATTAAAGGGGGCGGGCACTGTGGAGGTCCCTGTTATTAAAGGGGGCGAGCACTGTGGAGGTCCCTGTTAAAGGGGCAGGCACTGTGGAGGTCCCTGTTAAAGGGGTGGGCACTGTGGAGGTCCCTGTTAAAGGGGCAGGCACTGTGGAGGTCACTGTTAAAGGGGAGGGCACTGTCGATATCTTTTTACGACACACGGAAACATAAAATGAAATAGATGAAATATACTCGTGCAAAGGCGGGTCTTTCTGCTAGTAATTAATTTTAGGAAGTCTATTGCTGTAAGAACATGGGCTAGTTATACAGCCGCATGGAAAGATTGGCAGCTTTTCTGTAGTTCTGTTGAAGCTGACCTGCAAGATGATGATTTCAGCTTAATCCTTATTTTTGTCTGTAATTTAATTCAGAAAGGTTTAGCAGTCTCCTCTATACACAAAAAAATTTGCGGCTATATCTTTCTTTTTTAAACTTTGGGGAAAGCAACCATTGACACTGACTAATAATTTTGTTGTCAAGCAAATGTTCAAAGGCTACGGTAAGCATTTTGTCAGTGGAGATTTGAGAAGACCGATCTCCATTGATATACTACAACATCTGTGAGTTGTTTTGGATAAGATTTGTTTCACTAATTTTGAGACTTTTCTTTTCAGATCAGTTTTTGTTTTGCCATTTTTTGGGGCTCTACGGATAAGCAAGTTGGTCTCTGGAAGCCGTTTCTCACCGTCTGGTTTATTACTTGAGGACATAAAAGTTAAGGATGGTCCTGTGGCTGTGAGGATAAGGAGGTCAAAAACAGCCCAACTGGGTAGAGGTTGTTCATTAAGACTTTTTAACTTTATTGGTTCATCTATTTGTCCTGTTGAGAATACTATTATTTAGGTAGAGATTAGGCCAAAGGTTGGGGGCGTTTTATTTTTGCATGAAAATCTATTTCCAGTGACTAATTATCAATTCAATTCGGTTTTTAAGAAGTGTTGAAATTAGGTTTAGGGAGTTTTTGTTTTTAGTCTCATTCTTTCAGGATCGGAGCTGCAACAGAAGCAGCTACGTTGGGATTGAATAATGCATTGGTTCAGGGGCGTAGCTAAAAGCTCATGGGCCCTAGTGCAAAAGTTCAGCTTGGGCCCCCCTTTCCTCAGTGCTTGTTGGAAAGGAGCAGGGGATGGATGGATTATGGATCGTGGGCCACTCCTTCATTTAATGGGCTCAGAAGCGAGCTGGCTCAAGATGTTATTGAGAATTTAGGTTTTAATCGTGAAATGTTTTTAGTTTTTTTTGGGCTTGAAATAGAGGAATTTGCTTAATGAAATACATAAATTGAATGCTATTTAGCCCCTAAAAGATGTTTTAATTCTTCATGTAGGGGGCAACGACATAGGAAAAAATAAATATCTTGGATTTGTTATTTGAAATGAAGCGAGATGTAGCAAATTCATTTTTTATCTTCTCGGAAATTAGTCTTAGATTGGTATGGGCCAATAGGCATTGCTTTTTTCTTGACAGAATTAGGAGGATAGTCAATCTTGCAATGTTCAAATTCATGATGTTGCTTGGTGGATTCTCTTACTGTCATACTGATCTAGAGGGTTTTACAGAACTGACAATGTGCATCTATCAGATGTAGGTCTGGATATCTTTAACAATGGTCTCATGAACATGATTGAGCAATGGCTGCGGTGTTTTGGGGGGGCACTCCTCCTTGGGGCGTGGCGTGTGGGAGTTTGTCGCCCAGCTAATGCTGGGTGGACTGGTAGTTATGGTTTGCTGGAAGTTTAATTGATGATTCTATATGGGATGAATTAAATTGATGAATTTATGCTAATATTTATTATGGTAATTTATTATGGTAATTTATTTATAAAAAGGTTATCCTTAATAAACATTGCGGCCATTTATTTCCACATAGAATGTGTCTGTGTGTTTATTTTATTAAGGTTGGATTAATGACTTGGGCCACCATGCCAAAAGTTAATAAAAAACAAACAAAACAGAAAAAATTTACAAAAAAAATTAATTGAGAAATTAACAAAAATATATAGAAAACTTTTGGTTCAACAATAAGTTTTTATTAAAAACAGTAAGGCCGTCACCTTTTACTTCGACTTGTACAGTAGAAAGTATATATGAATAAATATCAGGTACGGAGAACATTCTGAAAACATTTTGTATTCAGTAAAATATGTCACATATAATGTGGTCTCCCCAGATAGCAGCGGGCATACAAAATTACACTGCACGCCCCTCTGCATACAAAATCACACGGCAGCGGCACCCCTTTCCTACATACAAAATTACACAGCACCCCCTCTGCATATAAAATCACACGGCAGCGGCACCTCCCACCATACAAAATTACACATCACCCCCTGCATACAAAGTTACAGGGCAGCGGCACCCCCCCTGCAAAGAATATTAAGCCTTCCCCCTCTGCATACAATATTACACCCCCCCTCCGCAAATATTACATGATCCCACCTCTGCATATAATATTACACGACCTCCTGCACACAATATTAAACAACCCCCCTGCACACATTACGCAGCCCCACCCCGCATACAATATTACACAGCACCCTCCCTTTTCATGCAAAATTACACGGCATAGAATATTACACCACCACCCCTCCATAAATATTACACGTCACCCCTCTCTGCTCACAATATTACACAACCCACCCTGCACAAATTACGCATTACCCCCCCCCCCCTCTGCATACAATATTACACGCCTGCCCTGCACACATTATGCAGCCCTCCCCACATACAAAATTACACGGCGCGCTCCCCTCTGCATGCAAAATTACACAGCACCCCTCTGCAAAGGATATTACACCTACCCCCTCTGCATACAATATTACACCCTCCATAAATTTTACATGACACCCCACTCTACATACATTATACAGCACCCCCCCTCTGCATATTACCCAGCCCCCCACTTCTGCATACAATATTAAACGGGCACCCCACCCCCGCATATTAAGTGGGCCCCCGTCTGCACACATTACACGACCCCCCCGCACACATTACCCAGCCTCCCCCCCACATACAATATTACACGGCGCCCCTCTCTGCACACAATATTATATGACCCCCCTCTGCACACATTACGCAGCCCCCCCCCTTCCCCGTCTTCATACAAAATTACACGGCAGCCCCCCTCTACTACATACAATATTATAAATCAACACAAAGATCAAGTACCAAGATACCCAAAATATCAAAGTTTATTAAATTCACATTAAAAAAAACATACATACAGACATGTGAGGGGCACGCCAGCTAGCGACCGATAAACATGTTTGACACATACCTGGGCCATCGGGTAAGAGAGGATTAGATCGTGATACCATATTCCTAGGACATGAGTTCAGACACTGCCTGCGGTCCTTGCCACTGGGTTCCACTCCTACCTCCAGCCAGCTGTCCTCTGACTCAGGTGAGCCCGTAGGACTGTTATAGAATAATCAGCCACACTATGGAGTCCGCAATGGCCACTCTGCGTAAGCAGGTCTCCGAACTTCAAGAATTTGGTACTACATATCAGGAGAAATTTGCCCAGCTCCAAGGCGTAGTCCAAAGCCAACAGAGCGAGATTATTGAACTACAGAGGCAACTCCTGGACGTCCGTGGCGCGGCTGCAGACACCCGCATGCTACTCCCATCAAGATTCGGCGGCGACAGACACCAGTATCGGGGGTTTCTAAACCAATGCTGCATCTATTTTCAGATGTACCCGGCCCCCTTCACCACCGAGAAAATGAAGGTGCTATTCATGGTCAATCTCCTGACGGATGAAGCATTAGCATGGGCATCACCATACGTGGAGACTAACAGTCAGCTCCTGAACAACCTAAACAACTTCATCACCGCCATGAGCCAAGTCTTCGACGACCCCAACCGCTGTGCGACAGCCGAGGCGCGACTACATAGTCTGCGGCAAGGGAGACGCTCCGTCGCCGAATACACCGCTGAGTTTCGCCGTTGGGTCACGGACACCACCTGGAACCCAGTGGTACAGAGGAGCCAATTCCGGCGAGGCCTGTCCGAATTAATAAAGGACGAACTCACCAGAGCTGAGGCCCCGGACGATCTGGATGACTTCATTCAGTTATGCATCCGGATAGATCAAAGTCCTTGGACCACAGACCCACTTACTCCTTCACTTCCACCGCCAGTCAGCAACTGAACCTATGCAGGTCGACGCTCTATGTAGGTCTCTATCCACAGCTGAGAAGGAGAGACGGCTGGCCGAAAACCTCTGCCTCTACTGTGGGGAGCTGGGTCATTTTGCCATCAAATGTCCTCATAAGATCCGAAAGACTATTGCCGTCACGGAACTAAAGGGGCAACTACAGACTCCAACCCCGCCAGCAGCCCCTGAAAATAACAACACGGCGGCTCTTGGATCCCACTTAATCATCCCTATCCTCATCGACATTGAGGGGCGACAACTCCCCTGTTCAGCGATGTTAGACTCCGGGGCGGGAGGCAACTTCATGGACCTAACCTTCGCCCGTGAAAAGAACATTCCACTGACAATCAAGGCAGCCCCCGTTGACCTGGAAACCGTCGACGAATCCCCACTTTCCTCGGGGCCGGCCACTCACGAGACCACCGAACTACAACTCCTCATAGAACCCGATCACCGCGAAAAGATCCACTTCTCACTGATCGCCTCCCCGAAGTTCCCGGTGATCTTGGGCATCCCATGGTTGGCCACCCACAACCCCTCGGTGGACTGGGAAACCCGCTGCATACGATTCACGTCCGAGTTCTGCTCGCTAAATTGCTCCCACAAACCCGTCCTTCCACCCGAAGACACCACAATCTCAAAACTATCTGTCAAGGATCTGCTACCCCCTCAATACCATGAGTTCCAGGATGTCTGCGACAAGAAAAACGCAGACAAGCTGCCACCACACCGACCCTACGACTGCCCTATAGAACTGTTGCCCGGGGCTGAAATACCCTTTGGCAGTATCTACCCCCTCTTCATCCGGCCCTCTACCTCCCCCGCGGGAGCTCCCTTTTTCTTTGTAGAGAAAAAAGACTCCTCCCTGCGTCCCTGCATAGACTACAGAAAGCTTAACAACATAACTGTAAAAAACCGGTACCCGCTCCCACTGATTTCAGAACTCCTCGAGAGACTCCATGCAGCGAAGATCTTCACTAAACTCGACCTTCGAGGGGCCTACAACCTCGTCCGAATGCGCCCTGGGGACGAATGGAAGACCGCCTTCCGGACGCGTTATGGTCATTTTGAGTACCTGGTCATGCCTTTCGGACTCTGCAATGCTCCCGCCACCTTCCAGCACTTCATTAACGACGTCCTCAGGGACATGCTGGATCTGTTTGTAGTCGTTTACCTGGACAACATCTTGATCTTCTCTGAAGACCTCGAGCAGCACCGCGAACACGTCCATAGGGTACTGCAGAGACTCCTACAGAACTCTCTCTATATCAAGCTAGAGAATTTGAGCAAACCACCACTCAGTTCCTCGGATACATCATCTCCCCAGAGGGCCTAAATATGGACCCGAGGAAGGTCCAAGCTGTGTTGAACTGGCCCGTTCCGAGAAACGAGAAGGAGATACAACGATTAATTGGCTTCACCAACTTCTATCGGAAGTTTATCCGGAACTTCTTCAAGGTCATAGCACCAATCACCCAACTCACCAAGAAGGCAGTCCCCTTCTCCTGGACACCCAAGGCCCAGGAAGCCTTCACCAAGTTGAAACTCCTCTTCACTTCTGCTCCAATCCTAATCCACCCGAACCCCGAGCTGCCATTTACAGTCGAAGTGGATGCATCAGACTCTGCGGTGGGGGCAGTTTTGTCACAACGGACAGGGAAGAGTATGCTATTACACCCGTGCGCATATTTCTCCCGCCAGATGTCCGCCTCCGAGAAGAACTATGACATCGGGAACAAAGAACTACTGGCGATCAAGGATGCCTTCTCTGAGTGGAGACACCTGCTGGAGGGAGCCACCAACCCCATAATCGTACTAACTGACCACAAGAACCTCGAGTTCATCCGCAGCGCTAAGAGACTGTCAGCCAGACAGGCCAGATGGAGCCTATTCTTTTCCCGCTTCAACTTTCTCATCACCTATCGCCGGCAAGGCTGACGCCCTCTCAATGTTTTCCGAGCCCTCACAGTGTAACAAGGGCCAAAATAACATCCTACCCGAGAGAAGGGTCGTAGGGGCCACCTACTCTAAAGAACTCCTGGGCACAATCAAAGAAGGATACAAAAATGACCCCTTCCTCACCCACCCCACAGGGAATGTCAGCCTTACGTTTAAGAACGGTCATTGGTTTCATCAGGACCTACAACTATATGTAGCAGAAATCGCACGGCTCGAAGTGCTCAAACTCAACCATGACTCCAAGGTGGCCGGCCATTTTGGCACAAGAAAGACCCAGGAGCTTCTCTCCCGCTCCTTCTGGTGGCCAACATACAAGTAGGACATCAAGAGGTACAGCTCCTCGTGCACGGTCTGTGCCCGCAATAAGACTCCTCGTTCCTCTCCCGTGGGTCTGTTACAACACCATCCTGGTCGTGGTCGACCGTCTCACCAAGATGGCCCATTTCATCCCCTACAAAGGCCTACCCACCGCCAAACAGACGGCCGATCTTATTCTCAGAGAGATTTTCAGGCTGCATGGGATCCCGGACGACGTGGTCTCCGAACGAGGCATACAATTTGCCTCAAAGTTCTGGTAGAACTGGCGCTCGGGGTTAAAGTGAACCTGTCCTCCGCTTTCCATCCCCAGTCAAACAGGCAGACGGAGAGAACTAATCAGACCCTAGAGCAGTACCTACGCTGTTTCAGCTCCAACCTGCAGGATGACTGGCTTGATCATCTCCCCACGGCCGAGTTCGCCTACAACAATGCTGAGCACAGCTCAACCAAGCACAGCCCCTTCTTTGCTAACACAGGCTCGCACCCGGTGTTCATTCCCCACCTACCTGTCGCCTCCACCCTCCCAGCAGTGGCCGAACGCCTAACAACCCTACAGGAGGCACAAAAGAACATTATAGACAACCTCCAGCTTGCCCAGAGGCGCTTTAAACAGAGAGCAGACAGACGTCACAAACCCACCCCGGGCTTCCACGTGGGAGACAAGGTGTGGCTATCCACCAGGAACCTCCGATTGAAGGTCCCCTCCAAAAAGTTGGCCCAAAGATAACTGGGTCCGTTCCGGATCACCGCACAAATCAATGAGGTCACGTTCCGGCTCGACCTTCCGGACTCCATTAGGGTGCACCCTGTCTTCCATTGCTCACTCCTCAAGCCATACGTGGAGAACACCTTCACAGGCCGCCACTCGCCCCCTCCACCACCCGTGAGGGTACAGGGTGAAGAAGAATATGCTGTCGCAAAAATCCTCGACTCCGGGATCCACCGGGGAAGACTACAATACCTAATTGGGTGGGAGGGTTACCCTCCCGAGGATAACTCCTGGGAGCCAGAAGAAAATGTCCACGCCCCCAGACTGGTAAAAGAGTTCCACCAATGGCACCCCTGTAAGCCTGCCCCTGCGGTGCCCGGAGGTCACCTTGGAAGGGGGGGGAGTACTGTCGGGATTCAAACCTGCGACCAGCCACATCCCAGGCGGTAGCCCTGCTTACTAGGCTACCGTCCCCTCTGGACATTCCTCCCTGAAGCCTATTAGTTAACCTCAGTCTTGCCAAGCCTTGCTCATCACCCTTGATTCCCCACACCTGGTACTTCCCTATATAAGTCCAGCCCCTTGCACTCCAGTTTGATGATTATTGAGCTCCTGAGCCTTGATCAAGCTTCTCCTCATCTGCTTCTCTTGCTACTACTGGAAATCCACTGCTGACCAGGAATTGACTACCGACTACTCTTCTGCTTTGTCCCTACCTACTGAACTGCTACCACCGTTGCCATCCGGATTGTCTGACCACGCTTACTGCCGCCTGCCCTGACCCACCGCCTGCCTACCGACTACACCTCTGCCAGACTTCCTGCACCTACTACCTGCCTGCGGTCCTTTCCACTGGCGTCCACTCCTACCTCCAGTCAGCTGTCCTCTGACTCAGGTGAGCCCGTAGGACTGTTATAATGCACCAGTTTCTATACCGCATGCCTATGAATTAAAGCAAGGTTTAACTTTCTGTACGTTACCGATCCCCAAGTTGTGGAATCTGGATACTACTGACCCTAACGGTCTCTTGCATAGGGGTCAGGAATACTAAACAACCGGTTCCTCAAGGACACGGACGAACCTGAGTCTCCAGTGGCCTAGTAACAGATGGAAGAAAGATAGAGCAGCAACTGAATGGCAGGTAAGCACCAGGTAAAACAACACATCAGAACAGCAAACACTTACCTGCCGCAGTAAAGATGGAACAATGACAGCCAAACAACCTGGAACCTCTTGCGAACACCAGATGCAAGCTGGCTCCAGGCAAGGCTGCTCCTAAACTTTAGGTTCATCTCTCCGGGAAACCAATGGGGCCCCCTTCCGGAGGCATAGACAGACAAGGGGGTGTCTATCAACCATGCCAGGCATAACACCAAACATGCCAGACATAGTACACCAAACAAGACACCACTACACACCCAGGGGCGTAGCTATAGGGGGTGCAGAGGTAGCAGTCGCTACCAGGCCCAGGAGCATGAGGGGCCCAAAGACCCTTGGGCCACATAAGACACTGGCATTATAGAAAGTGCATGCTGGTCAATTTACACCTCTGGTTGGAAGGAAGTGGTTAGGTCAAGAATTTGGCGTGCTCCCCTGCCCCTTTCCAACAAGCACTGAGGGAAGGGGGGTCCAAGCTAAACTCTTGCACTAGGGCCCATGAGCTTTTAGCTACGCCCCTGCACACACCCATAACAAACCCACACCAAACACAACAACAGGTAAGGGTAGGTGATAGAACATAGAAACAAGGTGGTGACATTGATGTTCAACTAGGATGGCCCTAAGACTGGACAGATGGAATCCAGGAACATCAACATTCTAACACACACACCAAGGCTGGAGACAAAACTAGATCTCAGGCTCTAAACACAAGGATAAATAGAGCCTAGAGACCACACCCAGTTCTACACCAAGGAAGACATTAACCCCATGACCACCAGACAGAAGGAGGAAATAACTTAAAAAAGGAAGTTCACACACAAGCATAAAAAGCAACATGTTGCCGCAGGCAACACCACGCGTTGCAACCATGTCACGGCGCACACAACAAAGGCCCTGATACTGCCACTGCATGCTATAACAGCAACATGTTGCCACAGGCAACTGCAAGCGTGGCAACAGTGTCACGGCGCACACCAAAGGCCGTGATGCACATATAATTCAGTATAAGTAATGTGAATTCCTATTACGCACCAGCCTTTTTTTTACTTTGTACAATTGGATCCCTAACAACATGTGTAACACCCCAGAGTTGGGTTACACCCGATAGAGGAGCCAAGGAAGATGGCACTACCTTCTCCAAAATGGGACCAGATGGCGATCCAGGGAGAGCTTGTCTATGAGACCACGGTACCTGAGATCCGGGTCTCTCAGCTTGTAAAGAGAGCTGGCCCCTGCATGTTCGGAGTGTCCCCAGAGCCAGCGAATGCCGCCACCAGAGAGGAAGACATCGCGACTACAGTTCGGACCCCGGACTGACCAGACATCCCCCAAGATGGCCGCCAATGCTAAGCCTGCTCCCGCGGAAGATGCTACTGACAGTCGCCCAGGCCTTGGACCAGCCTGCCCCGCAGATGGCACCTGAACCTCGCGATGATCACAAGGAGGCACTGGAACCGGCCGCGACATCAGGAAGGAGCATATGCTGCCCCTACGTGGAACCGGTCCGTAGCTGCCCCTACGTGGAGCAGGCTTGCGCCCGATACCCCTAATAGGCGCAAGCCTGCTCCACTAAGCACACCCACTGGTGCGGCAGAGGCAGCCGGAGCTCCCACTCCGCCGCCCAGAAGAGAAAGCCACCTTCACCCAGAGGTCCCGCTAGAGATAACCAGCCTCACTACCAAGGTAGTACCAGGAACTGCCACAAGAGGTCAGCGGAGCTCCATCACAGCACCTGAGCCACTAATCTCTGACCTGGCTGCACCACCAACACTGTGGGTGGGCCAGATTAACAATTCGGTTCTCACCTTCAATCCCAGGGTGCAACCGTATGTCTTGCCGTGGAAGCAACCCCAGACACCTGCAAGTTGCCTTCCAGAACCCTTTTAGCCGGAGGTTTTAACCACCTCTGAACCGGCTAGGGATCCCGGCTTGCAGCATGTTACAGCTGCTTTCTCCAAACTGTCTGCACAGTCACCACAAAAAGCCACCACTAGAGGGCAGTGGCGCATTACAACAGCTGCAACCCTGAGCTACCAGAGGCAAGAGCGCTCCCTGATGCGCTTTAGTAGCTCGAGCAGCGAGGAGGACATGGACATCCTTCTCTAAAGAGTCATCCTCTTCTAAAATAAGGACTTATGGGAGCCACGTCATGGACTGTTCCCGACGGGTGAGGACCCGTTGGCATTGTGTTTTAATGTTTTCTATTTTAGGTTGCCCTATTTTGTCCTCACCCTGATGGTCATGTACAGTAAGGACTCTCCCATCATCATTTAACCCCTTGCATCCAAGTTCACATTGTTTTATCCCCTTTCTCACCTTACGGAACTACGGTTCTTAAGCTGCTATTTTATGTGCTTTTACATGACATTTTATACCTACAATTAACTATTATTCCTGTGGATTACAATTGACTTTTGCCCTGTTTGCAGAGGATTCAACATTAAGCACTACAAGAAAAAAAGACTCAAGCTATATTTGAGCACATTTTTGCATTAATAAAAATTTGCACTACTTTTATTAAAAATGTTTACTGCAACGTTAAAAAGGGGCCAAAAACAGACCCTGGAAACTATAGGCCGGTAAGTTTAACATCTGTTGTGGGTAAACTGTTTGAAGGTTTTCTGAGAGATGCTATATTAGAGCATCTCAACAGAAATAAGCAAATAACGCCATATCAGCATGGCTTCGTGAGGGATCGGTCATGTCAGACTAATTTAATCAGTTTCTATGAGGAGGTAAGTTCTAGACTTGACAGCGGCGAATCAATGGATGTCGTATATCTGGACTTCTCCAAAGCATTTGACACTGTACCACATAAAAGGTTAGTATATAAAATGAGAATGCTCGGACTGGGAGAAAACATCTGTATGTGGTTAAGTAACTGGCTCAGTGATAGAAAACAGAGGGTGGTTATTAACGGTACACACTCAGATTGGGTCAGTGTCACTAGTGGGGTACCTCAGGGGTCAGTATTGGGCCCTATTCTCTTCAATATATTTATTAATGATCTTGTAGAAGGCTTGCATAGTAAAGTATCAATTTTCGCAGATGACACTAAACTGTGTAAAGTAATTTACACTGATGAGGACAGTATACTACTACAGAGGGATCTGGATAGATTGGAGGCTTGGGCAGATAAGTGGCAGATGAGGTTTAACACTGACAAATGTAAAGTTATGCACATGGGAAGGAATAATGCAAGTCACCCATACATACTAAATGGTAAAACACTCGGTAACACTGACATGGAAAAGGATCTAGGAATTTTAATAAACAGCAAACTAAGCTGCAAAAACCAGTGTCAGGCAGCTGCTGCCAAGGCCAACAAGATAATGGGTTGCATCAGAAGGGGCATAGATTCCCGTGATAAGAACATAGTCCTACCACTTTACAAATCGCTAGTCAGACCACACATGGAGTACTGTGTACAGTTCTGGGCTCCTGTAAACAAGGCAGACATAGCAGAGCTGGAGAAGGTCCAGAGGAGGGCAACTAAAGTAATAACTGGAATGGGGCAACTACAGTACCCTGAAAGATTATCAAAATTAGAGTTATTCACTTTAGAAAAAAGACGACTGAGGGGAGATCTAATTAATATGTATAAATATATCAAGGGTCAGTACAGAGATCTCTCCCATCATCTATTTATCCCCGTGACTGTGACGAGGGGACATCCTCTGCGTCTGGAGGAAAGAAGGTTTGTATACAAACATAGAAAAGGATTCTTTACGGTTGGAGCAGTGAGACTATGGAACTCTCTGCCTGAGGAGGTGGTGATGGGAGTACAATAAAGGAATTCAAGAGGGCCATGGACGTATTTCTGGAGCTTAATAATATTACAGGCTATAGCTACTAGAGAGGGGTCTTCCTCTGGATCAACTTGCGGGATAACAGGCCGAACTGGATGGACAAATGTCTTTTTTCGGCCTTATGTACTATGTTACTATGTTACTATGTTAAAAGCTTGCACCCAAAGAAAAGACTCAAACGATTACCTGAGCTCTGTGGGATTTCATACTGTAATATTATTGCACTAATTTTGCCAAATGTTTACAGGTTATGTAATGTTCAAGTATAACATGCCCATTGTGTGTATTCTCTTCTAGGTGCTGCAATGTGATCTTCCTGCACTATTTGTGAAACTGCACTAACTTTAGCTTTTAGCCAGAGTAGTAGCACCTTACTTTTGTGTCTTGCCTTATAGCTCTGTTCTCTTTACACGGACTGAGTCTGCAGACGCTTAATGCTAATGGCCTACATCTGGAGTCATACAGTATATCCCGGGTATCCATGTAGGACAAAGTGGTAAGTCCCAGGCTCCTACTAGCACAAGAACCATTTTATTGCAAGTGAGCCAGGATCCAGGAGTCCAGCCGTACCAAGGTAGGAGACACCATTGACACTATTGCCATTACCACACAGAGACATTACACCACTCTGACATTCCTAGCCTGGTACGTGAGTTACAACACCTTAAAGGGCCCTGCGTTAGTACCCTGCGCACGCTGCAATTGGCGTCACAAACAAACAATAGACTATTATACACATATCCTGACCCACTGTATAATTTGGCATCCGTGTAACCGTACCACGGTCCTGCTCATTGCTCATGCATAGCTGCTCTGGAATCAGTTTCAGACAGGATTCGAGGTCCATATATTGAAGATTTCTTACTATCCCAGTAAGCATTGCTTTGTTTCTTATGCACCTTATAAAAGGAAGCCCTGTGGTACTCACTGTTCAACCACTGAGGAAGGGGCAGTTATAGCCCCGAAACACGTCTGGTATAGAACAGTGAGAGATACTATTGAGACGGGGATATTAAAATCAATACCGGCTAACACCAGTGTATATAGCCGCTTGGACTCTAGAACCCAGTCTACGTCCAATGCCTGTCACACCTGTGACAGGTGTTAGAAGGTCTGAAAGACTGACTGCACATGAGTAATCTGACAGCCTCTTTTGGTTTTACTTTGTCTGTATGTTGCTGGTATGTCCACACCTTCTGTTCAGGTGTGGCTCATGTGACCTTTACCCCTCCCTATTTTGTCTGACTTTACCCATCACTCCTTGCTCTGGATAGCTTCATTTGGTTTTGGAAGAGCTGGAGTGTGGTTCTTGTTGAAGTCCCCTTCACCCTTCACCCTTCCGCATGTTGTGTTTTGTATTCCCCCCCCCCCCCCCCCCCCCGGTTGTTTACTAGGTCTCAGTGAGATGCTGGTTCCATCACCAGGGAAGGAGTGGGTTGTCTCTGTCCTGTAATTACCTTTAGGGCATCCGAGGGTTACCAGGGTTTTCCAGGTTACTGTGTATGGGCATCTCTACCATTGAGAGGTGCCCATACGGATAGGAGTTAGGGCCAGGAGCAGGGTTTTATAGGTGGTGACGCTTTTTCTTCCCTAGCGGTGAGGCCTAGTGTCTTTCCTCTTCCTTCTTGTTGTCTTTTGGTGTTCTTCACTACTACATCCGTGACACTGCCTCTGTCACGTGGAACGCCACGAGAAGGCTTGCGGACCACGTGGAACGACACATAGGTCCTTTCTGCTTAACCGCCTCAGGCCCGCCGCACGCAGGATTGCTTCCTGGCGGCGGCCCTGTTATTCCTCCTGGACGCGCCAGAGCGTCATCTTGCGAGACTCAAGATTCCCTAGAGTTGACACCTGGATGTTCGAGTTCAACGGGTTCAGAAAAAAGTTCGAGCTCGGGACCCGAACTTGACCCTGAACCCCATTGAAGTCAATGGGGACCCGAACTTTTGAGCACTAAAATAGCTGTAAAAATGTCATAGAAAGGGCTAGAGGGATGCAAATGGCATCAAAATGTGGTTAAGAGCATGGCAAGTGCTCTGCAAACAAATGTGGATAGGAAAATGACTTTAACATTAAATACATCAAAATAAAAAATAATAATCTTGATCTAGGAGGACGAGGTCCGTATGGAGTAGGAGGTTGAGGAGGCGGTGGATGTGGTGGTGTAGGTGGAAGCGGCAGTGTAGGAGGAGGAGGTAGTCTACACTGCTTTTTGCTTTTACATTTTTTTATTTTTTTTTTAATCCGGGTACACCCCAAAACATTGGGAAATATAACCTGTGATAACCCCTCCAGTCGTGCTAAAAACACGTTCCGACAATACACTGGCTGCAGGGCAGGCCAGCAGCTCCAAGGTGTAAAGGGCAAGCTCAGGCCATGTGTCCAATTTGGAGACCCAGAAGTTGCAGGGGCTGACCCCTGTCAGTCAGTTCATGTAGGCGTGTGCACACTTACTGCACCACCATGTCGCACGTCCCTGTGATGTTCACGATCCTATTTGTATCTGCTCTATCAACTTTCGATGTTCTTTTATGCGCCTACCATGGTGATCACGGTTGGCGGGTAATCAGGGTTCCACGCCAGAGAGGGAGCGTGAGAAAGAGAGACCACATCCAAGGGAGGAGCGGAATTATGGGACAAATTATTAAAGCGTAAAAGTGGGACAACTTTTTAAAGTTTAAAGCATTGAATGAAAGCATGTGGGGTGCATTAATGAAGAATTTATAAAATTGTATTCCCTGTCAACTATGCAGAGCAGGGGTTTCTATCCGGCAAAATTAGAAAAATGTCACCTGACAATGTAATTGACGATTTTTATTTATTTATGTTCCTGTCACCTATGTAGAGGTGCCCCAGTGACATCCACCATCCATTTGGATATCTTCTCTAGCAACTTTCGATGTTCTTTTCGAAGCCTACCATGTTGATCACGGTTATCGGCGAATCAGGGTTCCACGCCGGAGAGGGAGCGTGAGAAAAAGAGACCAAATTTAAGGGAGATAAATTAATAAAAAAATGTTGGGATCGAGCGGAAATGTGGGAAAAGCTATTGAGGCGCAAATGTGGGACAAATTACAGAAGCCCAAATGTGAGCCAAAAGAGTAAAGCATAAATATGGGACAAATTATTGAAGCGCAAATGTGGTACAACTTGTTAAAGTTTAAGCATTGAATCAAAGGAGGGGGCGCGCATCAATTAAAGAAGCATTTCAGAAATTTTATTCCCTGTCACCTATGAAGAGCAGGGGTTTATTCACGTCTAAAATTGTATAATAATGTCAACCCAAGAATGTAACAGAAAAATTACAGAAATGTATTAACCTGTCTACTTGGAAGAGCAGGGGACTATAACAGAAAAAAAAAAGTTTTTTGTCACCCTAAAATGCTAAATAAAATTATTGAAATGTATTAAGCTGTCAACTAGGTAGAGGAGGGGTATATTACACCCAAAAATGTGTGAATTTCACCCAAGGTGGGTAGGGAGGTACTTCCTTTTCCTCTCCAGGGTTTGGGAGATGGAGAGCTGAACGCTTCCGTGGGACATTGTGGAAATGCGTGGTGACCCAGGTGGTGTTGTTGCTGGAAGATCTTCTGTTTGCGGGGTGGCAGGTGGCACATAGGTGGATGAAGAGGCCGAGACTGCAGCAGAAGAGGGAGCAGGAGAAGCCAGACACTTTTCTTGTTTTTTGAGGTGTCTACTCCACTGTAGCTCGTGCTTTGCACTTAAATACCTGGTCATGCAGGTTGTGCTCAGGTTTAGAACGTTTATGCCTCTCTTCAGGCTCTGATTGCACAGCGTGCAAACCACTTGTGTCTTGTCGTCAGCACATTGTCTGAAGAACTGACATGCCAGGGAACTCCTTGGAGCTGGCTTTGGTGTGCTCGGTCCCTTGCTGCATTGGGCAGTAGCAGGCGTACTGTCTAGAGGACGGACGCTCCGCTTTTGCACCCTGCTCCCTCTTCTGCTGTGCTGGTGGCTCTGCACAACCACTGCCTCTTCCTCCGAACTACATAGGTCACTCGCATGACCTTGATTCTATGTGGGGTCGAGGACCTCATCGTCCTCCACATCATCTTCCACCCAGTCTTCACCCCTGCCCTCCTTGTCGGTCTGCAAAGCAGTTGGCACCTGTGTTTCGTTATCATCCAAGACGTGCTGCGGTGTTCCTCTCATGTACTCACCTTGAAAGATAAGTGGTTGGGCATCAGTGCACTCAATCTCTTCCACTTCTGGGGCAGGGCTAGGTGGATGGCCCTGGGAAACCCTGCTAACAGAGTCATCAAAAAGCAGAAGAGACTGCTGAATGACTTGGGGCTCAGACTGCTTGGCTGATTTGCAAGGTGAGGTGAAAGACTGATGGACATCGGCTGCAGGTGCCAGCTGTGGTCTTTCAGCATGAGACTGGGTGGGAGACAATGTGAAGGAACTGGAGCCACTGTCAGCAACCCAATCTACTATCACCTGTACTTGTTCAGGCCTCACCGTTTGTAGAGCCGCATTAGGCCCGACCAAATACTGCTGCAGGTTCTGTCGCATACTCGCACCTGAAGAAGGGGTTTCACTTGTGCGTGTAGCTGGCACTGATCGACCACGTCCTTTCTCTGCAACAGGAGCTCCACCAGCAGCACCACGACCTGGGCCACGTCCCTTATTTGAATCTCTCCTCATATTTCTCGAATTCAGGATCTTGCCCTCAGGGCCGTCTTTACCAAGGGGCAAAAGGGGCAGCTGCCCTGGGCCCAGTTGCTCCTGGGGGGCCCAAGGCAGCTGCCTCTTGAGCCCTGCTAGCTACTGCCCCGTGTGTCAGGCTGTTGGCTACACAGGCATCATGATCGTACTGTGTTAATGATCTTAATTCTAGGACCTTAATGACATCATTACCGTGTGACCAGTAACCTAGCAATTACTGGTCACATGGCTATGAGGTCATCACAGGTCCTACTGAGTGTTGCAGAAGTTAACTGTGGAGCTTTTTTGTGTAAAGATTACATCAGAAAAAGGTGACAGGGGCTGTTATGTTAATATACTGTAAACTACTGTATAGTGGGGTGCTGTATACTGTGTGGTGGGCTATATATTGTGTAATGGGCTGTATATTGTGTGGTGGGCTGTATACTGTGGGGGGGGTGGCCTGTATACTGTGTGGGGGCCTGTATACTGTGTGGGGGGCATGCTGTACTGTATAGTGTGGGGGGCTGTATCGTGTATAGTTTGGGGTGCTGTATACAGTGAGGTGTTGTATACTGTGAGGTGCTGTATACTGTGTGCTGCTATACTGCTCTACTATATACTGTGGGGTACTGTATAGTGTGGGGTGCTAAACTGCATACTGTGTGGTGCTGTATACTATAGGGTGCTATGCTGCATACTGTGGGGTGCTGGGGTGCACTGTAACACTAGGGTGAGCCGAGCCCTGGTCTCCTTCCTGCAGAGCGGTGCCCACTTCCTGCCCAGAGCACTGATCCTGAGCCGCTGGAGTCTTCAGAACTGGAAGTATTTACAGTCATTCACTGGACTCTACCAGATGTGTGGATTTTTTGTGTGTGTGTTGTGGTCGAGGGCGTGATTGCATGCTAAGGTGTGGGAAGGCGGGATCCAGGGGGCCCAAGTAAATTTTTGCCCAGGGTCCAATCAATATTAAAGACGGCCCTGCTTGCCCTAAATTGGTGTCTAATTTATAGTAAAATAGAACGACAGCATGTACAGGGTGTATGTCACACGCCCTGAACCAGACTAGGCCTCAATTAAATTTGTTTGCCCAAAATGGCTGTATTTCAAATACCTGAATAGAAGCCCTGTATTTAAAGGGTGTATCTCACACACCCTGACCCACACTAGGCCGCAATTAAAGATTTGTGCACAAAATGGCTGTATTTCAAATAACTGAATAGAAAACCTGTATATAAAAAAGGGTGTATCTCACACGCCCTGACCCACACTAGGCCGCTATTAAAGAATTGTGCCCAAAATGGCTTTATTTAAATTAAGTAAATAGAACCACACTATGTAAAGGCTTCATCTCAATGACATATGCAGCAATGGCTGCAAAAAAAATAAACTTTTTTTCCCCAAACTCGTGTTTGTTTAATAAGCAAATATGACAGCAGTATATAACCCTTGAATTTCACACGTGCTGATGCTGCAAGGCTAGAAAAATAGTGGATTTTGGCAAAAAAGTGTGTTTTTTAAAAACAAGAGAAAATTTATGTCTGTATTTCTAGCTTAAATTGCACACTGACTAATCGAGATGTTGTATATTGCCAAAAAAGTGTGTTGGTAACAGAATATGAAAGCTGTATATATTAAACTTGAATTTAACACTTGCAGATCTGTAAAATAGTGGATTTTGTTTTTTAAGAAAATTATGGCTGTATTTCTATATTAAGTAGCACACTGACTAAGCCTGCAAATGCACCAGATGTTGTAAATTGCAAAAAAAGGTATTTTTTTTTTAGAAACAGATTATTTGTGCCGTTTTTTAAGCTTGGATTTCAATGTCCCAAAAGCTCAGATGCAGTGCTGGTGCACTGAGCTTGCATAAAATGGCTGCCGCGCACCTAACTGACTTATTAAAGTTATTTTTTTCCGGTCACTGGGCTCAGGGCAGGATAAAAAAAAATTGTGCCCTGCACCCACCAACACAATGTATGTAGATTGCTGAGTTAGATTCACGTTTTGAGCAAAGATTCTCTCCTATTCTCTCCCTGAAATCACCAGCAGCATCCTCTCCCTACACTAAGCACAGCAGGGTGACATGCAGCGCTAAGTGACTCCAGCTTATATAGAGGCTGGGTCACATGCTGCACTGGTCAATCACAGCCATGCCATTAGTAGGCATGTCTGTGATGGCTTATAAGGTCACAGTTAAACGCTTGTTAATTGGCAGCCTTCCAAAAAGCGCCAAGAAAGCGTCGAACCCCGAACTTTTACTGAAATGTTAGGGTCCGGGGTCCAAAAATCCTAAAGTTCGGTAGAAACCCGAACTTTACAGTTCGGGTTCGCTCAACCCTAAATATTACACCTTCCTCCCCCTGCACACAATATTATACGACCCCATCCCCCCGCACACATTATGTATCCAACATCCCCCACATACAATACTACCCGGCACTCCCACTTCTGCATACAATATTACACGACCCCCCCCCCCCTTCCCCCCTTGCATACAATACTACACGGCACTCCCCCCTGCATACAATATTACACGGCACCACCCGACTGCATACAATATTACATGACAACTGCCCCAGCATACAATACTACCCTGCACCCCCACTTCTGCATACAATATTACAGGGCAACCCTCTGCATACAATATTAAACGGGCACCCCACCCTTGCATACAAGATTGCATGGGCCTCCGTCTGCATACAATATTACACAACAACCCCCCTTCCCCTCTGCATTCGATACTACCTGGCACCCCACTTCTGCCTACAATATTACATGACCTCTCCTGCATACAATATTACACGACCCCCCCCCCTTCCTGCATACAGTGATACATGACCCCCCCCCCCCCCCCGCGTACAATATTACTCGGCTCCCCGCTCTGCACAATATTACAGGGCCCCCCTGCATACAAAATTACGCCACCCCCGCACAATATTACACTGCCCCCCTCCCCCACATACAATATTACAGGGTCACCCCTGCACACGATATTACAGGGTCCCCCAACCCCCATATTACATGGGCTACTGTTAGCACGGATCCGGCAGGCTGTTCCTCTGCTGGAAAAGGCTACCGAAAGTGTGAAAGTAGCCTAAGTGGCCTGTATTCTGTGACTCACATTAACCCCATGTTGCCAATTATGTGAGATGGTACGTTGGGTGTCATTTACTATTAATGTGAGGCACATGGGGTCCAGTCCAAAAGCATGTGCCCAGCCTGACATTAAAAATAAGGGACCCCCATCATGTTAAAAACATGGTAGTGGCAACATTGGGGTTAAAGAGTCACATTAACCCCAAATCTTGCTGGCTGCCTGATACGTGTTTCTTGCCTGCCTTTATTGTGGACTGGATACCTGCGCTGGCTGTTCAGTGCACGCTGACGAGGACACAAGACTCAGGAGGAGGAGGCTGCCGCTGTTCGCCGAGCTCACTAGCTCAGATGGCGCAGCGGTTTATTACCTCCCCCGTTCCTCCATCCCAGTACCGAATCGATACTGGTATAAAAGTATTGATTGTGAGACAACCCTAGTACAGAGTCCAACAAAGGCAGAGTAATGGAACAGATGTTGATCTTTACTGGCAGAAGGTAGACACAAGTCACTTGAAACAAAGGCAAAACTTCAGAGTTAGGGTATACTGGGTCAGGCGGACTTGTGATCAGGCAGTGCAAGGCCAGAAGTCCAGATGAACTTACAGATGGCAGGCAGATTCATAGTCAGGCAATGCAGGAGTCAATAGTCCAGGTAATCCAAGTAACAGACGGCAGGCAGAATCATTGTCAGGCAATGCTGGAGGCAGACAGGGAAGGAAGGTCAGTGATAATTGGCAAAAGTCCAGTACACAGCAGGCAGCTTCAGCCATGATTATCAGTTATAACAACCACGCTTGGGCACTTTATGGTCAGTGAAGCTGCCCTAAATACCAGTAACCCCACCTCCGGGCGGGGACAGTAATCAGGAAGCCTGCTCTCCACTCTTATAACAAAGGGAGAGGTGCACGGGCATATGCACAAGATGAGACCTGGCAGTGAGGACAGATGTGGCAGTATGCTGGCGGGTGGCGCATGCTCCTCCTGCAAGGTAGGCCAGAGCTGGGACCCATGGCGCTCCAGTGTGCAGACAGAGGTCTGCCACACTGTGGTGAGGTCACGGACCCAATACTGACACCAGTACTCTCATCTCCGCACTGATGAGGGGCAATCACCCCGAAAAAGCTGTCTGCAAATGAGGTGCTGGCTTATTTAATATCCGAGTAATGTCTCAAGGCCTATTTAAAGGGTCAAACATTGACTTATAGGATAGCTGCCTTACATCTAGCTGCATCAGAGGCAGGGCATGTAAGAGCTAATTTATATCCCTTTCTTCCCATTATTCCAGAGGAGCATGTATGGCCTATAAGTCTCCTCACGCCGAATAAGGCGCTCTCTCCCCAAGGAGAGATGGTACCCCCAAATACACGCTGATGTTTGTTCTTCTGGCTGCTGCAGTGACATTTCTTGCACACATGTCAAAGCTTTAGCCATCACTGGCTTCCTTGGTATTGCTGATACCAGTGATTGGCTGCATGGCAATCTGTGCCCCTGAAATGTCACTACTGCTAGGACCATGATGTCATCAGCAGTAAGGACCAGAGCGCATTGCTGGTTTTTAGACCGTGTACAGGGACTGTGCTCTCACTAGTTTGGCGGGAACCCACTCCTTATACTGAGTAGCCAACTTAACTTGCCTAACTCCTTAGCACACTTATCACCTCACAAGGACCCTACATGACTATACCACCAACATGGCGCCCCACAAACCAAACTAAAAGGAAACACATTATACAATTCATATGATAAAGCATATTTGTATCCAATACAAATAACTCAAACAAATGTTCAAGTATGACTCTCAATACCAGGGAAAAATATGGTGCACAATAGCCCTTTTCAAGCCAAATTAGTAGTGCCAAAGAGAAGACAAATGTAGAATACTGTGATGTAGCATGATATACACCAAACATTTATAACAAAGTGCCAGTGACATTGGGTTTCTCCTGGTTGTCCAGGATTCCCTTCAGTTCCTTTAAATTCTCCGACCTGCTAAGGGAAGCATACTGACATGTTGCCTTTTAGGAACATAGGAACTATACAAAATGGCTGTAATTCCTAAATGGTTATTGCAATATTTTAGTAAAATCCCTTGACTTAAAGCTTAAAGGGGTTGTTCATCTTGCCTTTCTGACATCTCCCCCCCCCCCCTCATGTGGCCAGACCTGAAGAGGGAAGCATACTTACCTTCTCCCCGCCATTGGGTTCCAGCTCCTTTGGGCTGGTCTCTGGTCTCTTTATGTCAACATACTGTTTAACCCGGGTCATGTGGCCACTGCAGCCAATGACTGGCTGCAGCTGTGTCATGCCCCCCTATGCATCACGTGATACAGTGACGTATTGGGGACACGGAGACCGTGTGACCCTCATGAAGAAGAATGTTGACAGGAGGAGACTGGAGTGAGGCAGCATGGAACTGAAGGAGTCCAGATGGGACTGAAGGAGTCCAGGGTCAGGGAGCAGGCAAGCATGCTTCCCCCACAGGTCCAGCCACATGGAGAGGTTTGGCTCTGGCAGAAAGATTCCACCTAACATGAACAACCCCTTTAAATTCTATACTTCGATCATATTGGTTCGATCATATTTAGCGCCCAATGCAAGGCAGCTGCTGTCAAGGGAAATAAAAGGATGCATCAGAAGAAGCATAGAGGCCAGGGGTTTTTACCTTCCACTGGATCTACGCAGTAGACTGCAGACAACTGGCACACCACATTCAACACCTGTCACCTGGCTTACCAATAAAACACCAAACCAGTTTTTTGTGGGCGAAGGGTCGGTCACAGCTTTATTTCAAATCTCTTTTTTTTTTTTTCTTTTAAATTTATAAACACCAACCATTGTTTCGTATGGCCATAGGCCGCTCCCCGGAGTGTGAGAAGCGCTATGCCAAACTGAACCCCCAGTGGGCAAGTCCGCCTTCTCCTCCGTTATCCTTAACATTCATTTTTGACCTCCAGCTATGACTTATAGATAAAGTAAAACAGGGAACCTGAAGCGAACAGTTCACGAACAACAATAAAACGGGTAGGAGGGTGGGAGGGAAAGGCTCCCTGAGGAGTGGTCCAGGATCAAAGAGACCAAGCCAGGGGGAACCCTCCTTTTTATTAACTCTGAGGGGAGGGGAAAGACCTACCAACTGAGCTCTAAGGAAAGGGGGGGGGAGCAGCTAACTACACTAGAACTCTCAGCTACTGACACCCCTATGTCCACTGTAATAAGGTAGCTGCAGGCGACAGGGGATTTAACTCCCCAGCGTCCAGGTCAGCGTCTGCAGTCCAAAACGCCTACGCGACCTGCTGTGGCGTTAAGTAGGAGTATAGGTTGGAGTAGATGACATGTATCATTTTTCAGCCTTATTGACTATGTAACTATGTTGATGGTTTAATTGTAAATCTGGTAATCCTGTGACTGTTCAAATACTTCAGGATCTGGACCCAACTCTAATTATCACAGCCTGAAAATACTAGAGTACTGTCAGTTGTGGAATGTCCGACCTCCCAAGTGTCCCTCTTTTGGAGGGACAGTCCCTCTTTTTGACCCATGTCCCTCTTTCCCTCTTTGCTCCATAAATGCCCTTCTTTTTGATCTGAAGTATAGATTTTCATCATTGCATTTACAATATTGATCCAGAAAGAGTGTCTGGTTCCTCTCTGTATATTTGACCCCACCTTGTATATTGTTTCATTATTTGATGCAATTAGAATTTTAGAAATTTCAATATTCAGATAATTTTTGCTCTGTTTCATAGGAGAAAACTATTGAAGTGTATAAATATGCAGGAAAAAATGGATCGTTCACACAATGAAACATAAGTGTCCCTCTTTGACTGTCTGAAAAGTTGGGAGGTATGGAATGTGGTCATGTCAGGCGTAGCTCCTACGGGACAAACTACAGAGCCAAGCCACAGCAGAGGGGTTAAAGTGAAAGTGAAAGTATGAACTACACACGGAAAGCTTAGAGAGCTTTTCTACACACTCCATGGCTTGCAGGGCGGTAAATCATGCCTTCTCTCCAGAAGGCCCAGCATTACCTTGGAAAGAGACGCACACGTGTGTACATGTGTAGTCCTTTGTGGCTACCCTCTGCAGAGTGCCGCAGGCTACAAGCCAGGCGTCTTGCTGTGTCTCATGGCCAGGGCCCTGATTACAACAATTAGTCCTGTGCTCCTGATGATGGTGATTGTGCTCCAGATGTCCCTCTCTGCTGATAGTAACCAAGGTAAGAGGCGCAGTTTTACATTTGTGTTCTTTTCAGCTGGCAGTCTGTACTGCAAGGGTTAATGGCTTGTGCTATGCTCTGTTATCATGATCTTTTTAGTTATTACCATTAGAGATGAGCAAATTTCATGTTATGAAATTCGTTCACGTTTCGTTTGGTGGTAAAAGCAGAATTGTGTTATGGATTCCGTTACCACGGACCATAGCGCAGTTCTATGATTGAATCCATCATAATAGAAGTCTATGGCCTGTATAACGGATCCGTCCTGTTTCCATTATGCAGTAGAGGACTCCCCTGTATAGCGGAAACTGGACAGATCTGTTTTGCAGGCCATAGACTTCTATTCTGATGGATTCAACCATAGAACTGCGCTATGGTCCGTGGTAACGGAATCCATAACACAATTCTGCTTTTACCACCAAACGAAGCATGAACGAATTTAAAAATATAAAAAATTCGCTGATCTCTAATTACCATGTTTCTTACTGTCATTAAGTGGAAGTGTTTATGGAAGCTGCTGTGAGTGAGATTATGCAATTTAACCCTTTATCTACTGGAGGTATTTTTGCTCTTCATGATTATACATGAGCATTTACTTACTGTGACAAGAATGAAATGTACTAAAGCTAAGAAAATAGTGTACAAAATGAACATTATATTTTTAATGCAGGATCTATTTTTAATCCAGTGGTCCTCTTATAAGTACTGATGTTCAGGCTATTGGAAACAAACTAAGGGTGGGTTCACACTGGCGTTAGGGATTCCGTTATGGCTTTTTGTTATAATATTGTTATAACGGAAAATAACGGAATGCCCAGACAGAATGCTAAATGGAAACCTTTAAAAGGCATTCTGTTTGCTTTCCGTCCTAATGGAAGTCTATGGGAAAGGATAACGGATCCGTCTGGGTCCCGTTATGCAAGACGGAAAACAAAGTCTTGTTGACAGGACTTTGTTTTCCGTCTTGAATAACGGGAACCAGACGGATCCGTTTTGATTCCCATAGACTTCTATTAGGACGGAGGGCAAGCGGGAATGCCACCTTAAAGGCTTCCGTTTTGCTTTCCGTCATAATACAAGTCTATAGGCAGAAGAACGGATCCGTCCTTCCGTCTTATGGATTCTGTTATTTTCCGTTATAACAATGTTATAACGGAAAGCCATAACTGAATCCCTAACGCTAGTGTGAACCCACCCTAAGATTTCCTGATAATTGCCTGTGTAGGTGACAGCTGCATTTAGATACAGCAATCACCTTCCCTGCATTATTACTGCAATCGTTTTGTCCCCATAAATAATTATTGATCTGCTGTCCAGGAATTGTGTTTTTTGTTGTTGTGTTTTTTTGCCCAAAAATACAGTCCTCCAAAGAATGAGCATTTGTTGGGAGATGTCCTGTACCTTTACACAGACCAGTTAGGCTGGGTTCACATCAGCGTTCAGCCTTTCCGTTTTCCTGCTCCAAGAGTGGAAAGGACAGATTCGGCACATAACTGAGCCGAACAGGGCCTACGGACCCCATTATAGTCCATAGTTATAGTTAGGTTTCCCCTGAGAGGAAGATTTTTTTAAGCGTAGACAAAAGTCCTGCATGAGGGATGTTTGTCTCCGCTACAATTTAAATATTAGTGTTAAGGGGGGATATTAATTACCAATATTTATGCAAATATCAATAATTAATATTCATAAATAGGAGGGGCCGACCACCGATGACTCCGCCTATTTATACCTTTAATAATGAATAATACTTTTACTTTACCTTACGCTAATCACTAAACTAGCTGCATGCGCCTTACTAACTACCGCTAGTAACCACATGTTACATAATAGGTACAAATAACACACAGTATTTATTAACACCTACAGTACACAACGCACACAATGCACTAACAGTACAGTTCTAAAAATACAGTACTAAACTACACTACACAATCCCAAATTCCACCCACAAACTAACTATACAATACACACACATTAGCAGCCCACCCAACCTGGACTAAAAACTATCCCTAAGAACGAAGGGTTTACAGTGGCGCTGCAAGGGTAAATGCAGGCCACAGACACAGGGTTGCAGGGATCAACCCAGAATAGGGAGCGGAGATGCTCCTATAGGGTTAGGGTGGGGGATTGGTGGTCCTGGGGTTAAAGGTAGGGGTGCAGAACAGGGGTACAGGTGACAGGGATAAGGGTATATCAGGGAACAGGGGTAATAGGGGTAGGTAGGGGCCACAGGTAAGGTTTGGTATAGGGTTAAATTGGAGGTGGTATAGGGAGGGTTGGTGGTATAGGGAATAGGGGTATATATCCGTGGGGGCTACAGGTATAGGGTAGGTATTCGTTGGTGGGATAGGGTAGTTAGGGGTTAATGATACTTATGCTCGTTTTCCAGGAGGGGTTGCTCATCTCTAGGGGGGTCCTTCTGGTCCGGGCTGCAGGCTCCTTCTTCAGGGCCACGTCATGGAGCTGCTCTCTCCCATGTGTCTCTCCTTGTAGTCCAGTTCCAAGAGACCTTCCCTTTGTCTTGGACTCATATATAAGTCACTCTCACTCCCCCCCTACCCCCCTCCTCTATCCAAGGTGTAGGGAAATGACATCATCGTGTGTGTGTGTGACGGAATGCATGTACTCAGACTGCAGCAGATAACTGACTGGCCCCCTGAGGCTCAGAATCTGTACAGTCAAAGACACCATGGCATCACACACACACCCATGTCATTAACACCAGGTGGGGGAGAGCATAGTAAGCTGGGGAAACTCAGATCTATTGATCCCTTAGCTTTGGCCGCATTTAAGTGTGTATGTATATATATATATATATATATATATATATATATATATACATATACTTGGGGCGCATCTATATACACATATATACTCATTATAAACCTGGGGCAAACATGGGCAGTTATAGGCCCATATATACGCTTGAGAAAGGCTCAGTATTGGAGCCGAAACGTTGTACCGCAAGGTTGATTATAAACCACTTTTACTTTTTCAAGACCGGAGTGCCGTCCTTTTTCTGGATTTATATATATATATATATATATATATATATATATAATCTGCGGGGAGCCATGGCAGATACACATATACAGTGGGATGCGAAAGTTTGGGCAACCTTGTTAATCGTCATGATTTTTCTGTATAAATCGTTGGGTGTTACGATAAAAAATGTCAGTTAAATATATCACACAGGAGACACACACAGTGATATTTGAGAAGTGAAATGAAGTTTATTGGATTTACAGAAAGTGTGCTATAATTGTTTAAACAAAATTAGGCAGGTGCATAAATTTGGGCACCACAAAAAAGAAATGAAATCAATATTCAGTAGATCCTCCTTTTGCAGAAATTACAGCCTCTAAACGCTTCCTGTAGGTTCCAATGAGAGTCTGGATTCTGGTTGAAGGTATTTTGGACCATTCCTCTTTACAAAACATCTTTAGTTCATTCAGGTTTGATGGCTTCCGAGCATGGACAGCTCTCTTTAAGACACACCACAGATTTTCAATTATATTCAGGTCTGGGGACTGAGATGGCCATTCCAGAACGTTGCACTTGTTCCTCTGCATAAATGCCTTAGTGGATTTTGAGCAGTGTTTAGGGTCGTTGTCTTGAAAGATCCAGCCCCGGCGCAGCTTCAGCTTTGTCACTGATTCCTGGACATTGATCTCCAGAATCTGCTGATACTGAGTGGAATCCATGCGTCCCTCAACTTTTACAAGATTCCCAGTCCCTGCACTGACCACACAGCCCCACAGCATGATGGAACCACTACCATATTTTACTGTAGGTAGCAGGTGTTTTTCTTGGAATGCTGTGTTCTTTTTCCTCCATGTATAACGCCCCTTGTTATGGCCAAATAACCCAATTTTAGTTTCATCAGTCCACAGCACCTTATTCCAAAATGAAGCTGGCTTGTCCAAATGTGCTTTAGCCCACCTCAAGCGGCACTTTTTGTGCTGTGGTCGGAGAAAAGGCTTCCTCTGCATCACTCTCGCATACAGCATCTCCTTGTGTAAAGTGCGCCGAATGGTTGAACGATGCACAGTGACTCCATCTGCAGCAAGATGATGTTGTAGGTCTTTGGTGCTGGTCTGTGGGTTGACTCTGACTGTTCTCACCATGCGTCGCTTCTGTCTAGCCGAGATTTTTCTTGGTCTGCCACTTCGAGCATTAACTTGAACTGAGCCTGTGGTCTTCCATTTCCTCAATATGTTCCTAACCGTGGAAACAGACAGCTGAAATCTCTGAGACAGCTTTCTGTATTCTTCCCCTAAACCATGATGGTGAACAATCTTTGTCTTCAGGTCATTTGAGAGTTGTTTTGAGACCCCCATGTTGCTACTCTTCAGAACAAATTAAAAGAGGAGGGAAACTTACAATTGACCCCCTTAAATACTCTTTCTCATAATTGGATTCACCTGTGTAGGTAGGTCAGGGGTCACTGAGCATACCAAGCCAATTTGAGTTCCAATAATTAGTTCTAAAGGTTTGGGAATCAATAAAATGACAACAGTGCCCAAATGTATGCACCTGCCTAATTTTGTTTAAACAATTATAGCACACTTTCTGTAAATCCAATAAACTTCATTTCATATCTCAAATATCACTGCGTGTGTCTCCTATATGATATATTTAACTGACATTGTTTGTCGTAACAACCAACGATTTATACAGGAAAATCATGACGATTAACAAGGTTGCCCAAACTTTCGCATCCCACTGTATGCAATGCATACACACATCCTCATATATACATCTACATAAGAGGGAATATATACACGGCCATACAGGGAATATACAGACGTGGACAAAATTGTTGGTACCCTTTGGTCAATGAAAGAAAAAGTCACAATGGTCACAGAAATAACTTTAATCTGACAAAAGTAATAATAAATTAAAATTCTATAAATGTTAACCAATGAAAGTCAGACATTGTTTTTCAACCATGCTTCAACAGAATTATGTAAAAAAATAAACTCATGAAACAGGCATGGACAAAAATGATGGTACCCCTAGAAAACACAGAACATAATGTGACCAAAGGGACATGTTAATTCAAGGTGTGTCCACTAATTAGCATCACAGGTGTCTACAACCTTGTAATCAGCCATTGGGCCTATATATATGGCTCCAGGTAATCACTGTGTTGTTTGGTGATATGGTGTGTACCACACTCGACATGGACCAGAGGAAGCAAAGGAAAGAGCTGTCTCAAGAGATCAGAAAGAAAATTATAGACAAGCATGTTAAAGGTAAAGGCTATAAGACCATCTCCAAGCAACTAGATGTTCCTGTGAGTACAGTTGCACATATTATTCATAAGTTTAAGATCCATGGGACTGTAGCCAACCTCCCTGGACGTGGCCGCAGGAGGAAAATTGATGACAAATCTAAGAGACGGATAATCCGAATGGTAACAAAAGAGCCTAGAAAGACTTCTAAAGAGATTCAAGGTGAACTTCATGCTCAAGGAACATCAGTGTCAGATCGCACCATCCGTCGTTGTTTGAGCCAAAGTGGACTACATGGGAGACGACCAAGGAGGACACCATTGTTGAAAACGAATCATAAAAAAGCAAGACTGGAATATGCCAAACTACATGTTGACAAGCCACAAAGCTTCTGGGAGAATGTCCTGTGGACAGATGAGACAAAAATCGAAGTTTTTGCCAAGGCACATCAGCTGTATGTTCACAGACGAAAAAATGAAGCATATCAAGAAAAGAACACTGTCCCTACTGTGAAACATGGAGGAGGCTCTGTTATGTTCTGGGGCTGCTTTGCTGCGTCTGGCACAGGGTGTCTTGAATCTGTGCAGGGTACAATGAAATCTCAAGACTATCAAGGAATTCTAGAGAGAAATGTACTAGCCAGTGTCAGAAAGCTTGGTCTCAGTCGCAGGTCATGGGTCTTGCAACAGGACAATGACCCAAAACACACCGCTAAAAACACCCAAGAATGGCTAAGAGGAAAAAATTGGACTATTCTAAAGTGGCCTTCTATGAGCCCTGACCTCAATCCTATTGAGCATCTTTGGAAGGAGCTGAAACATGCAGTCTGGAAAAGGCACCCTTCAAACCGGACACAACTGGAGCAGTTTGCTCATGAGGAGTGGGCCAAAATACCTGCTGAGAGGTGCAGATGTCTCATTGACAGTTACAGGAAGCGTTTGATTGCAGTGATTGCCTCAAAAGGTTGCGCAACAAAATATTAAGTTAGGGGTACCATCATTTTTGTCCATGCCTGTTTCATGAGTTTATTTTTTTACATAATTCTGTTGAAGCATGGTTGAAAAACAATGTCTGACTTTCATTGGTTAACATTTATAGAATTTTAATTTATTATTACTTTTGTCAGATTAAAGTTATTTCTGTGACCATTGTGACTTTTTCTTTCATTGACCAAAGGGTACCAACAATTTTGTCCACGTCTGTATATCCCTATTGGCCATATAAGGGGGCCCATATATATACATACCTACACATATCAATGAAGGGGCAGATACATATATATATCCATATACATACGCCCACCTGACTTCTCTCTACAATTAGCAATATATTATGCAATAGTAAAAGATATATATATATATATATATATATATATATATATATATATATATATATATATAATAATTTATAGTAAACCATAGCTCTGGTTTGGAGTACCAATATATGGTACAAACAGGCAGACATTAGAGAAATTTACTTCCTATAGCCCAGAGTCAGACTGGGGTTCCTTCAGTCCACCAGAGAAGTATTGTTGAGCCCCAATTTCTATTTCATCTATAAAGTCTAATAGGATTGGATTCAAAGATTTAGAAAGTAATTGGCTCCAAACGCACTTCCAAATGGAAGTCTTCTCCTGGGCCTTTGGGGTCCACTTTAATATCAGAGCCTAGGAATGCCAGAGGATCCTCTGGTACTCTGGTGGGCCAGTCGGACGCTGCTAGAGACCAGGAAATGTGATTTCCTAGCAGCATGAGTAATTCTATTAGTGAAGACGTATAAAAATAGCGTATTGTGCAATTCATAAGCCAGGGAACCCAAGAATGAAAGCATATTTTAAGCTGGGAACTCATATTCCTGGCAGAGTTGCCTGTTCAAGGAAGAGCTAAACAGCTTCCATGCCCTGTCATACAGTTTCCATGCACAGGCCTCTGTCGTGTACATGAGATCTTAGGCTGATGTTCTATATTTGATCACTAATTTTGCAGCATACTTGTCTTACATAATCATTTTGCTATGGATTTGCTGCAGATTTAGTAGCAAAAGGTTAAAACTCCTGTGAAAATATGGCAGAAATACAGTACAGCCACCTATATAGTGCAGCAGGTAATACTTATGGCACTCTAAAAGAGCAATAGTACAGTAAAGATCTGACTGTGAGATATGTCTACTTTAGTATTAACTGTCAGTTTTATGGTTTTTACTGTGACCTCATAGGTGAGCAGAGTAGTATGTTCAACATAGAAGCCATGAGCCACATGCAGTCACTATACTAATGTTTCCTTTCCTCTTCTGGGCCAATATGGCTTTTAAAAGATGTTAAAATCGGAGTAGTTTTTGTTGTTTTTGTTATATATCTGATTTGAATTGCCTTTCATGATGGAATCAATAACATCGGATTCATACCAGTCCGTGTGTTGCAGTTTTTGATGTATTGTTTATTAGTGAAAGCTAGGTGAATGCAAACAGACTTGTTGAAGATATTTCTGCAACTGTCATACCTTCTGAAGGGGCTTGAAGAAATCCATGTACTTGTAATGCACAACAGAGGGCACTTGATCCTTAAAGAAAACCTGTCACCATGAAAATACAACGTTAACTGCAGGCAGTATGTTATAGAGCAGGATTCGCTAAGCAATTTGATATGTAGTTTTATGGGAATAGATTCAGTAACACTTGTAATTTATTTATTTATATTCCTGCTCATTCTGAGTATTGAATTCAGGGAGGCCGTCCTATCAGTGATTGACAGCTATCTCTGTATATCCAGTCATAGGGTGAAGGCTGTCAATCACTGATAGGACCATCTCACTGACTTCACAGTCCAGAATGAGGAGAGATATAAATGTATAAAATTACAAGTTTTACAGAATAATTTCTCACAAAACTATATATCAATCTGCACAGTTCCTCCGGTATATCCCCTAACATTGCAGTTTCAATTTAGCGATACATGGGGGTATATACAGTACAGACCAAAAGTTTGGACACACCTTCTCATTCAAAGAGTTTTCTTAATTTTCATGACTATGAAAATTGTAGATTCACACTGAAGGCATCAAAACTATGAATTAACACATGTGGAATTATATACATAACAAAGTGTGAAACAACTGAAAATATGTCATATTCTAGGTTCTTCAAAGTAGCTACCTTTTGCTTTGATTACTGCTTTGCACACTCTTGGCATTCTCTTGATGAGCTTCAAGAGGTAGTCACCTGAAATGCTTTTCACTTCACAGGTGTGCCCTGTCAGGTTTAATAAGTTGGATCAACTATATATTGATAACGTACCATAATGTGGTCATTAGGTGATAACTGTATACCATGAGGATCCTAACTAGTGTTGAGCACAAATATTCGAAAAGCAAATTTTTATTGTGAATATCGGCACTTCGAGAATTCGAGAATATTTTGAATATAGTGCATATATATTCGTAATGACAAATTTTTGTTTTTTTTAACACATTACACATCAGGTGATTGTCCCTCCCTTCTTCTAGCTTGTGGGCCAATGAGAAGACTTTGTCACAGCTTAGCAACATCCCTAGCAACCAATAGAAAAGTTGCCTACCCCACGTCGGTATTTTGCGCGCATTACGCGAATAATACATTGCCGATTTTCGCAATCAAGAATATAATCTTGAATTCACAAATATATGACTACTATTCTACAAAATATTCGCAAAATATCACTTATTCAAATATTGCCCCTGTTGCTCATCAGCAACCAAAAGCTGGAGACACCGATAAAAGAAGCAGTTAAAATATAGTCAAGCAAGAGGAAGAAAAAGGAGCAGGAGAATTAGAAACTATGACACAGGACATTTATAACACCAAATTTGGGAAAAGAATATAAGCACAGACGCCAATATAGAAGATATATACAAGCATTACAAACGTGACACGATCTACAGCTCAGCAGCGCAAGTAAATATCGACCAAGAGCAAGAAAAATGGACAAACTACTAAAGTAATTAATATACTAATATATACTATATTTTTAATACAAAATACTAAAGCAATTAATATATAGAGCAGAGGAACAAAGAGGTGAAGACTGGCTGAAATATTGCCTTACAATGAGCGTTCCTCAGGTAATAGGTCCACTTCCCCTCCATTTTGAAGATGACGCACTTAGAAATAGAAGTCACAAGGACGTCTCTGCGCCGAGTACCAGTAAAATGAAAAGGAGTCAGCACCGAAAAGGAAAAGAGTAAATAAGAATTACTGTCCACTGCTACTCATCAAAAGGCGCAAAAAGAAGGTTACGAAGACACTGATCAGCACGAAGATGGAGAAAAGGGACTAAGACCAACCGCCACAACGGAAAGACACCCTGGGACAGACCGGACCAACGGACGATGGACAAAACAAGTGTCATTAAAAGACGTAATGACATGCCAGATCTCACCTTTAGGTTTCCATTTACCCATACAAACAAAGAAAACATTTGGAAAATTTAATACATTGATATTTTTTCACTATTTTCAAACAATAAGAAAAATAACAAAATTGACAAAAAAAAATAAGACAAAGATGATAAAAAAAACAACAAATCTTTTACACATGGATACAGACATTTTGCATATATGCTGCTGTCATGGGTGAAAAGCGGCCTCATTTTTGCAGTGGAATGTTTCAGTATATGGACTTCATACTTGAGGCTTACCGTCATTTTGGTGGGAATGCATGGAGAACATATGAAAAAATGTACCAACAAAAACCAGCGGTATACCTATCCATGACATGGGGCTCAAAAGATGTACGACTCTGGTTGAATCTCATGTTACCACAAAGAACAACTTTAAATAAACCTTATTTACCTACTACTACCTATTTGAATCAGTGTAAATGGTCTCCAAATTGTAGATACAAACATGAGTGTTTATTTTGTAGCGGATCTCACTCTCTCTTCAAATGCTTCAAAAAACACTGAACGACATGTCAATAAAGAAAATAGTACAAAAATCAGTGACATCACTAAATAGGGTTGAGCGAACCCGAACTGTAAAGTTCGGGTTCGTACCGAACTTTAGGATTTTTGGACCCCGAACATTTAAGTAAAAGTTCAGGTTCGGCGATTTTTTTGGTGCTTTTTGAAAGGCTGCAGAGCAGCCAATCAACAAGCGTTTAACTGTGTGACCTTAGAAGCCATCACAGCAATGCCTACTAATGGCATGGCTGTGATTGGCCAGTGCAGCATGTGACCCAGCCTCTATATAAGATGGAGTATGTAGCGCTGCACGTCACTTGGCTGTGTTTAGTGTAGGGAGAGGATGCTGCTGTGAGGGAGAGAATAGGACCGAATCTTTAATCAGAACTCCAATTGAACTCAGTGATCTACATAGATTTTGTTTGTGTGGGTGCAGCGCACAATCGTTTTACCCTGCCCTGAGCTCAGTGACAGAGAAAAATAACTTTTATCCGTCTGTTAGTTAGGTGGACGGCCGCGGCCATTTTATGCAAGCTCAGTGCACCAGCACTGCATCTGTGCTTTTGTGACATTCAAATCCAAGCTTAAAATACTGCAATAATCTGATTTTATAAAAACACCCTTTTTTGGCAATATCCTACATCTGGGGCCTCTGCCGCATTAGTCAGTGTGCAATTTAAGCTAGAAATACAGCTATAATTTTCTGAGTTTTAAAAAACACCCTTTTTGGTGAAAATATACAATTTTTGAGCCCTTGCTGCATCTGCACGTGTGAAATTCAAGCGTTATATAATGCTGTCATATTCTGTTAGTAAAAAAAAAAAAACTTTTTGGGCAAAATACTTAATATTGCATCCTTTGATGCATCTGTCATTGTGAAATACACCCTTTACATACTGCTGTGCTATTCTGGTATTAAATAAACACCCATTTTGGGCAAAAATCTTAATTTGCGGCCTAGTCTGCATCTGTACCTGTGAGATACACCATTTAGATACTTTTTTTTCTTTTCTGCTACTAAAAAAACACCCATTTAGGGCAAGGTCCGGTCGTGGTGCTGCTGGTGGAGCTCCTGTTGCAGGGAGAGGACATGGTCAATCTGTGCCAGCTACACGCACAAATGAAACACCTTCCTCAGGTGCGAGTAGGCAACAGAACTGTCTCTACGACTGGTGAGGCCAGAACAAGTACAGGCGATAGTAGATTGGGTTGCTGACAGTGCCTCCAGTTCCTTCACATTGTCTCCCACCCAGTCTCCTGCTAAAAGATCAAAGTTGGCAGCTGCAGCCGATGTCCATCAGTCTTTCACCTCACCCCCTTGCAAATCAGCCAAGCAGTCTGAGCCCCAAGTCATGCAGCAGTCTCTTCTACTTTTTGATAACTCTGTTAGCAGGGTTTCCCAGGGCCATCCACCTAGCCCTGCCCCAGAAGTGGAAGAGATTGAGTGCACAGATGCCCAAGATGAGTACATGGGAGGACCATCGCAGCACGTCTCGGATGGTGACGAAACACAGGTGCCAACAGCTGAGGCTTTCTGGCGTGTGCAGACCGACAAGGAGGGCAGGGGTGAAGACTGCGTGGAAGATGATGTGGAGGACGATGAGGTCCTCGACCCCGCATGGAATCAAGGTTATGCAAGTGACCTGTGTAGTTTGGAGGAAGAGGCGTTGGTCGCACAGAGCCACCAGCACAGCAGAAGAGGGAGCAGGGTGCAAAAGCGGAGCGGCCGTCCCACCGCAGCAAGGGACCGAGCACACCAAGAAGTTCCCTGGCGTGGCAGTTCTTCAGACAATGTGCTGATGACAAGACACAAGTGGTTTGCACGCTGTGCAATCAGAGCCTGAAGCGAGGCATAAATGTTCTCAACCTGAGCACAACCTGCATGACCAGGTATCTAAGTGCAAAGCACAAGCTACAGTGGAGTAGACACCTCAAAAACCAAGAAAGGTATCTGGCTCCTCCTGCTTCCTCTTCTGCTGCAGTCTCAACCTCTTTATCCACCTATGGAGTGACAGTGGCACCTGCCACCCCGCAAAAAGAGGATCTGCCAGCAACACCACCACCTGGGTCACCAAGCATCTCCACAATGTCCCACGGAAGCATTCAGCTCTCCATTGCCCAAACAATGGAGCTGAAGAGGAAGTACCCACCTGCGATCACTGGCCCTGAATGCCAGTATTTTAAAATTACTGTCCTTTGAAATGCTGTCATTCCGTCTGGTAGAGACGGAGAGCATTAAAAGCCTTATGGCGGTGCCTGTCCCACAGTACGTCGTGCCCAGCCGCCACTACTTTTCAAGGCGAGCCATCCCTTTCCTGCACAACCAAGTGGGGGACAAAATCAGGTGTGCACTGCCCAACGCCATCTGTGGCAAGGTGCACCTCACTACGGATACGTAGACCAGTAAGCACGGTCAGGGACATTATATCTCCATAACAGCACACTGGGTAAATGCAGTGGCGGCTGAGACTGAGGCAGATAGCAGTTTGGCGCATGTCCTTCCACCACCGAGGATTGCAGGGCACTTCAGTTTGCCTCCTGTTGCTTCCTCCTCCCACTCTGCTTCCTTATCCTCTACCGGCTTCTCATCCGGTCAGCGTAACACCTTCACCACTAACTTCAGCACAGCCAGGGGTAAACAACAGCAGGCAGTTTTAAAACGTATCTGTTTGGGGGACAAACCCCACATCGCGCAAGAACTGTGCCTTGAACAACAGACCGATAAGTGGTTGGTGCCAGTGAGCCTCAAGCCCGGCCTGGTGGTGTGCGATAATGGGCGAAATCTCGTAGCAGCTCTGGGACTAGCTGGTTTGACGGACATCCCTTGTCTGGCGCATGTGCTGAATTTGGTGGTGCAGAGATTCCTTTAAAAATTACCCCGATATGTCAGAGCTGCTGCATAAAGTGTGGGCCATCTGTGCGTGCTTTCGGCGTTCTCACCCTGCTGCTGCTCGCCTGTCAGCGCTGCATTGTAACTTCGGCCTTCCTGCTCACCGCCTCATATGCAATGTGCCCACAAGGTAGAACTCCACCTTACACATGCTTGCCAGACTGTGCGAGCAGAAGCAGGCCATAGTGGAGTTTCAGCTGCAGCACGCACGAGTGAGTCGCTCTGCGGAACAGCACCACTTCACCACCAATGACTGGGCTTCCATGCAAGACCTGTGTTCCTTGTTGCACTGTTTCGAGTACTCCACCAACATGGCCAGTGCCGATAACGCCATTCTCAGCGTTACTATCCCACTTCTATGCCTTCTTGAAAAAACGCTTCTGGCGATGATGGAACAGGATGTGTCACAGGAGGAGGAGGAAGAGGGATAATTTCATAGGGTTTCAGCCAGTCATTCACAAGTGGCTCCCACAAACGCCAGGTACACAATTGTCCAGCCAGGGCACAGTTCTGGAGGATGAGGAGATGGAGGAGGAACCATGTTCACAGCAGGGTGGCACCCAGACCAGCTCATGGCCATCACTGGTGGGTGGCTGGGGGGATACAGAGGACACAGATGATACACCTCCCACAGAGGACAGATTTCGTTGCCTCTGGGCAGCCTGGCACACATGAGCGATTACATGCTGCAGTGTCTCTGCAACGACCGCCGAGTTGCCCACATTCTAACTTGTGCTGATTACTGGGTGGCAACGCTGCTGGATCCCCATTACAAGGACAATGTACCGTCCTTAATTCCCTCACTGGAGCGTGATCGTAAGATGCGCGAGTACAAGCACACGCTGGTCGACGTGCTGCTGGTGGCATTCCCACCTGACAGCGGGGGCACAGTGGAAGCACAAGGCGAAGGCAGAGGAGGAGGAGGAAGAGGTCGCCAACGCAGCTGGGGCACCGCCTGCACCTCAGAAGGCAGGGTTAGCATGGCTGAAATGTGGAAAAGCTTTGTCAGCACGCCACAACAACCAGCACCACCAGCTGATATGGAACGTCTTAGCAGGAGGCAGCATTTCACCAACATGGTGGAGC
This sequence comes from Bufo gargarizans, assembly GCF_014858855.1. Lineage (NCBI taxonomy): Eukaryota > Metazoa > Chordata > Amphibia > Anura > Bufonidae > Bufo > Bufo gargarizans. The sequence continues at coordinate 219,523,162 of NC_058081.1, read as the reverse complement.
AGTAGGTGTGCACAGGCCTACACATACTGAATGATGAGTCTGCCCCCTTCAACTTCTGAGTCTCCAAATTGGGCACATGGCCTGAGCTTGCCCTTTACGTCTTGGAGGTGCTGGCCTGTCCTGCAGCCAATGTATTTGAACATGTGTTTAGCACGGCAGGGGGCGTTATCACAGACCAGCGCAGCCACCTGTCCACAGCCAATGTGGACAAGCTCACGTTCATTAAAATGAACCAGGCATGGATCCCACAGGACTTGTCCGTACCTTGTGCAGAATAGACATGCATACCGGCCTTAACCAGCCGTTATTATACTACAGCGCAATTGCTCATTCTTGTATTTTGGATATTTCACACTCTTTTGGAGTGTAGCCTAATAAATAAAAAAAAGACCAGTGTTGGCTACCTCGTCTCCCTTCATCGCTGCTTCCACCTACACCGCTACGTCCACCACCTCCTCAAACTCCTACTCCATATGGACCTCCACCTCATAAATCAAATTTTTTTTTTTTGCACGTATTTTATGTCATTTCACTAATTTGTCTGTAAAATTTTCAGGTGAAATTCACCAATTTTGGGCTGTGATATACCCCTGCTCTACCTAGTTGACAGCTTAATAAATTTCACTAATTTATCTGTTACATTTTCGTGTGACATTCAACAATTTTTGGCTGATATACCCCTGCTCTACCTAGTAGGTTAATACATTTCACAAATCTTTCTGTTACATTCTTGGGTGACATTTTACAATTTTTGCTGTGATTAAACCTCTGCTCTGCATAGGTGACAGGGACTGAAATTTTAAAAAAATTAATCTGTTCCATTGGTGGGTGACATTAACCCATTTCTGGGAATGAAAAACCCCTGCTCTGCATAGGTGACAGGGACTTACATTTCTAAAATATGTCTTTAATTGGCTCTTTCATTAGATCCTTCTGCTTTAATAATTTGTCTGACATTTCCGCTTCATCCCATTGCAGCCACTGACCTCCCTTGGATGAGGTCTCCCTTTCTCACACTCCCTCTCCGGTTTGGAACCCTGATTCGCCGATAACCATGATCAACATGGTAGGCTCAGAAAAGAACATTGAAAGTTGATAGAGAAGATATCCAAATGGATGATGGACGTCACAGGAACGTGCGATCAGGCAGAAGTTATCTAGAGTCAACAAAGCGGCAGCAGGGCCTCTCCTGTCTAATGTTTCCTAATCCAAAATACCCCAGTGACACTCCCTGTAATTTTTTTATTAATCATTCAAATAACAGGGCATCTTAAGAGTCCTGTATTGTTATTGATCGTCACTACCTCCCCGAAGCTTATTGTCCCACATTTCCGCTCAATTTCATTTAATTTCATCCATTGACCTCCCTTGGATGTGGTATCCATTTCTCAGGCTCCCTCTCCGGCCTGGAACCCTGATTCCCCGCCACCCATGATCACCATTGTAGGCGCATAAAATAACATCGAAAGTTGATAGAGAAGATATCCAATTGGATCGTGGACATCACTGGGGCGTGCGACATGGTGGAGCAGTATGTCGGCACACGCCTACACGTACTGAATGATGGGTCTGCCCCCTTCAACCTCTGGGTCTCCAAATTGGACACATGGCCTGAGCTTGCCCTTTACGCCTTGGAGGTGCTGCCTGCCCTGCAGCCAGTGTATTGTCTGGACGTTTGTTTAGCACGACTGGAGGGGTTATCACAGGTTATATTTCCTAATGTTTTGGGGTGTACCCTAATTTAAAAAAATTAAATTTAAAACCAAAAAGCAGTGTAGGCTACCTCCTACTCCACCGCTGCTTCCACCTACACCGCCACATCCACCGCCTCCTCAACCTCCTACTCTTATTAATTTTTTATTTTTATGTATTTTATGTTGTTTAAAGTAATTTCCCTATCCATTTGTTTGCAGAGCACTTGCCATGCTCTTAGCCACATTTTGATGCCATTTTCAGCCCTCTAGCCCTTTCCATGACATTTTTACAGCCATTTTAGTGCTCCAAAGTTCGGGTCCCCATTAACTTCAATGGAGTTCGGGGTTCCGAACTCCGAATTTTTTGTGAATTGGTGTCCGCTCAACTCTAATCACTAATAATGGAAATAATAAATCCTTGGCTAGACTCCTACCCAAACACACAGAAAGCTAAGTTACTAAGGGATTGAGGGATTAAAATATGGATTCTACATACCTGAATATAAAGGGAAAGGCTGTATAATAGTTGATATTCTAAAATCTACAATAAATATAAAGAAATTGTTAGAGAAAAAATACATGCTTTATTAATTGCAGGTAGATTTGAAGGACCCCCATGTAAAAAAAAAAATTGAATATCCCCTTTAGCAATTGTTCCATAAAAAGGAAGTAAGGTCTTATAGGTTAATACATCTATTTTCACTACATAGTTCTCTAAAACCGTAAAATATACTTCTTTTGATGATACACTTTCAGTTTTAAGAAAACTTTTCTTCAGTGGGTAGTGCAGTAGAACAAAAATTCAGACTCAGGTAATATCATACACTACTTAGATGATTTTCATTTAATTTTTTTATAAAGGAGGAACAGAAGAATTTTAATTTCATAGACATTTCATCCTATTTTAATTTACCTCTAGAAGCTGATAAAACTGTATTTACAACACATTTATTGACCTTTTTAGGTATCAATATTGATACCCAAAAAATGGAATTGAAGATACCATTTTTCACCTTAAGGACTAGGCCATTTTTAGCAGATCTGACTAGTGTCACTTTATGTGGTGATAACTTTAAAGCGCTTTTACTTATCCAGGCCATTCTGAGATTTTTTTTCTAGTCACATATTCTACTGAATGACAGTGGTAAAATTGAGTAAAAAAAACAAACATTTTTATTTATAAAAAAAAAAGAATTACCAAAAATTTGGAAAAATTAGCAAATTTCCAAATTTCTGTTTCTCTACTTTTATAATAAATAGTAATACCTCAAAAAATAGTTATTACTTTACATTCCCCATATGTCTACTTCATGTTTTGGATCATTTTGTGAATGCCATTTTATTTTTGGGGACGTTACAAGGCTTAGAAGTTTAGAAGTAAATATATAAATTTTTCAGAACATTTCTAAAACCCACTTTTTCAGGACCAGTTCAGGTCTGAAGTCACTTTGTGAGGCTTACATAATAGAAACTACCCAAAAATGACCCAATTTTAACAACTACACCCCTCAAGGTATTTAAAACAGATTTTACAAACTTTGTTAACCCTTTAGGTGTTCCGCAAGAATTAATGGAAAATAGAGAGAAAATTTCTAAATTTTACTTTTTGGCCAGATTTTCCATTTGAATCCATTTTTTCCAGTTACAAAGCAAGGGTAAACAAAACTCAATATTTATGGCCCTGATTCTGTAATTAACAGAAACACCCCATATACAGTCAGGTCCATAAATATTGAGACATCGACATTATTCTAAAATTTTTGGCTCTATACACCACCACAATGGATTTGAAATGAACAAGATGTGCTTTAACTGCAGACTGTCAGCTTTAATTTAAGGGTATTTACATCCAAATCAGGTGAACGTTTAAGGAATTACAACAGTTTGCATATGTGCATCCCACTTGTTAAGGGACCAAAAGTAATGGGACAGAATAATAATCTTAAATCAAACTTTCACTTTTTAATACTTGGTTGCAAATCCTTTGCAGTCAATTACAGCCTGAAGTCTGGAACGCATAGACATCACCAGACGCTGGGTTTCATCCCTGGTGATGCTCTGCCAGGCCTCTACTGCAACTGTCTTCAGTTCCTGTTTGTTCTTGGGGCATTTTCCCTTAAAGGGGTATTCTCAACACGCTATTTCATATTTACCTGCTCCCGGCGCGCTGTCCACTTCCTGGTTTCGGCACTCGGCGGGCTCCATCTTGATTGAAGTCTTCTCCCGGCCGGGCCACGCGCTAGACTGAACGCCCACGCTGAGTCCATGCATGCGCCCTGGTGACTTTTTCCTTGCCAGTATACTATAATGGCCAGGAAGAAATCACCATAGCGCATGCGCGGCCTCGGCGTGCGCTTTCGGGACTTCGTGCGGCTGGCCGGGAGAAAAGAAGTCGTCTGCACAAGCGCGGAAGAGCAGTGGCCGTAACTAGTGTTGAGCGAACTTGTGTTTTAAGTTCGGTGTCTAAAGTTCGGGTTATCGAAGTATCCCGTTATGGATTCTAAATTCTGTTATGGTCCGTGGTAGCGGAATTCATAACAGAATGCTTCGATAACCCGAACTTTAGACGTCGAACTTAAAACATAAGTTCGCTCAACACTAGCCATAACCAGGGGAGACGGAAGACAACAGTCAGGTAAGTATATGTTTATTTTCTTCTAAGAGGTGGGAATTAGCTAATTAAATATATTTAGAAAAATGATCACAGTTAAATCATTAACAGATTTAACAGTGATCATTAAGATGGGAATACCCCTTTAAGTTTTGTCTTCAGCATGTGAAATGCATGCTCAATCGGATTCAGGTCAGGTGATTGACTTGGCAATTGCATAACATTCCACTTCTTTCCCTTAAAAAACTCTTTGGTTGCTTTTGCAGTATGCTTTGGGTCATTGTCCATCTGCACTGTGAAGCGCCGTCCAATAAGTTCTGAAGCATTTGGCTGAATATGAGCAGATAATATTGCCTAAAACACTTCAGAATTCATCCTGCTGCTTTTGTCAACAGTCACATCATCAATAAATACAAGAGAACCAGTTCCATTGGCAGCCATACATGCCCACGCCATGACACTACCACCACCATGCTTCACTGATGAGGTGACAGTCTGCAGTTAAAGCACATCTTGTTAGTTTCATTTCAAATCCAGTGTGGTGGTGTATAGAGCCAAAAATTTTAGACTTGTGTCGATGTCCCTTTTTTTGCGACTTTTTAAATTGTCGCAATAGTAAATCTGTCTAGAGATTAATTTACATAAGAAAACATGCCCCCTTTCAGAAAACTGGCGAGCATAGTGCAGAGCCAATAAAAGTCGCAAATATTTGCGCAGTTTAAGCGATTGCGCTAAAATTTGCAACTTTTTCACTCCATTATTCTGACTTGAGCTAATAATAAATCTGGCCCATGGTCTGCATATGCAGACGCATGGAAAGGTTGGAGAGCATTTTCTAAAGATAAGAAGATACCGCACCTCAAAAAACTAATTTTATCCATCGCCAGAATTTTTATTTATTAAAAAGAAACTTATCCACTGACAGTAAAAAATTAACTAGAATGTTATTTTTGCTAAAATTAGCAGGTTTACCACCAATAAATAATATCTTCCCTATTTCACATATGTTGAAAGGACTAAGAAAACAGTTTGGAATTAACAGAATAATAGTGACCAATTTCTCTGAATCTGCTGAAGAACTTATGTCAAGCCTGTTCCTCTATTATTGTGAATTATTTAAATATTCCTTTTTATCCTGGCTTTCTTCTGAGGTTTTCGCGTCAGGGGATTCACTGCAAAAAATAAAAATTCTAGTTCAGTATTGCTCATACAAGACATATTGATTATTGACAAATGTCTAAGAATATTGATTAAAATAATATGAATGATATGGCTTAATAATATGAATGAATATTACTTATGCCCTGTCTCTACAATGTAAGGGTGGTTAAAGATTAGACCTAAAATTCTAGGACCACTATTTATTCACAAAGATTTGACACCATGTGCAAGATTTCAATTCAATGCCATTCTTAAAAAAATGCCTAAACTACCTGGGTCACTCAAATATAAAAATATCAGCACACTCATGGGCATAACTATAGGGGTGCAGAGGTAGCAGTCGCTACTGGGCCTAGGAACTTGACGGGACCAAAAGACCCTTGTTCTGCACAAGAAGACACCATTATTATAGAAAGTGCATGCAGGTCAAGTTACACCCCTGGCTGGAGGGAAGGGGTTAGTTAGGTCAACAACAATTTGGCTCGGGGGGGGGGGTCTAAATTTTTTCCTCAGGCAGCACGAAGGCTATGTGCCTTCCGGCCCCTGGCCACAAAGTACTGAGGGAAGGGCGGCCCAAGCTGAACTCTTGCACCAGGGCATCCGTCTGTATGAAAGTAACCTACGGCCACGGATCACGGACACGGATGCCAATCTTGTGTGCATCCGTGTTCTTTCACGGACCCATTGACTTGAATGGGTCCGTGAACCGTTGTCCGTCAAAAAAATAGGACAGGTCTTATTTTTTTGACGGACAGGATACACGAATCACGGTCTCGGCTGCAAAACGGTGCATTTTCAGATTTATTTTTTTATTTTTTTCACCACTGAATATACATACATGTTTTTTTAATTGGTTTTATTTAGCTGCAGTACATAACTCCAAAGCAACTAAGAATTTCAGTAATGCGATAGGAGCTACATGCAGCAACATTTCAATACATTTCAATATCTATTTTCAATAAACAGTTTCTTTCATAACTAAATTAGTAAGAAAACAGACAAATAAACTGTCAGCCATCTCTTATTGCCTCACAAGTGAGAAATTGTACCCTTTCATAGTTAAGGGGTATGAGTATGAGCACCAATGTCATCGAGAATATGAGTGGTATATCATGAAAGTAGCCTCCTGGTATCATGTCAACTGAGTGGTGGGATGGGGTGAGCTCCCAAGAGGATCCTCTAAGTACTAGGTGGTAAGAAGCAGGTATGCAGTTTGGATATGATTGTGCGGAGTAATAAAGTACCAGTAATACATTTTTGCAGTGTTGGACTGGGGTACTTAGGGCCCACCAGTGTAACTGATTCTGGGGGCCCACCTAAGGGCTCCTGCACACAAACGTATTTTCTTTCCATGTCCGTACCATTTTATTATTTTTTGTGGCCTGTATGTGAAACCATTTACTTCAATGGGGCCGCAAAAAAACTGAAATGACTCCACGTGCATTCCATGTCTATATGTCCGCGTGGCCGTTACGCAAAATTATAGACCATGTCCTATTGTTGGCATTACAGACAAGCAGGGTCGTACATTGAATTCATTGGGACCCATAGCAGGAATCTGAATTGGGCCCCCATGGTCCTTTCCAAGCCCCAATGACTACCCATTCCTGGTCCCTCCAACCTTCTACCCAAGCCTCTTCCTCACCCATGAACTGTAGGTACATTGGTGCTACATTACACATTACTACTGTTGTACTATATAGCACTACCGTCCAAGCCCGCGTTCACATTACTGTTAGTTTTCCGTTCTACTGATCAGTCAGAAGAAAAAAAAAGCAATAAACAGATCCTGCATTTTAAGCATCCGTTATGCTCATTTATGCACACTTTGCATCCATTTTAGCCATTTCCGTCTGAAATACGTTATTTTAGACAGTAAGAAAAAAAATACTTTGTGTAGAACTTTTTTTTTTTACATTAAAAAAACTGATCTCATATGGAAATGGCTAAAGAGAATGCAAAATGTGTGTAACTGAGCATAACTGATGCTTAAAATACAGGATCTGTGTTTTTGTTTATTTATCTTTTCTTCTGACGGATCAGAAGAACGGAAAACGGAACAGTGATGTGAATCCGGCCTAAGGCTTCATTTATATCTCAGGTGACTGTATCCAGTAGACGAGCTGTTGTAAAACTACAGCTCCCAGTATGCCCAGTCTGCCTACAGCTGGGCATGATGGGATTTGTAGTTTTACAACAGCTGGAGGGCTGCAGGTTGCCCATAACTGCATTAGGCTGTTCGGGCAGAGAACATCCTGCCAATTGACTGGATCCAGCATTGCTAGATTATGCAGTTTACCAGGGATGCCCAACCAGCACCCTCCAGCTGTTGCACAACTACAACTCCCAGCATGCCTGGACAACCTGAAGCTATTAGGGAATGCTGGGAGTTGTAGTTTTTCTGCAGGTTGAGCTTTCCTGCCATAGACTATGGCAGACTACCAGCAGGGCAGAAACCAGCAGTGGTGGATTAGTGAACTCTGGCAGGATGTTCTCTACCACAGGGATCAGCAACCTCAGGCACTCCAGCTATTGTGAAACTACAACTCCCAGCATGCTCCACTCACTTCTATGGGAGTTCTGATAACAGCCAAGCAATTGTGCATGCTAGGAATTGCAGTTTTACCACACCTGGAGTGCCGAAGGTTGCTGACCCCTGCTCTACCAGATGCCGATCACCAGAGATGTGAACGAAGACTAATACAGCATCAAAGTGCAGCAATTAGATGGCTTTATTTTGTCCGGGTTCAGAGATGAACTCCAGACATATCCCTTTTTTCCCCCCACTCAGCCCCTGTGACATGAGCATCGGAGTATTTCCCTTGCCCTGCGCTGAATCTGGAGAATTTTTCTGGAGATTCGGTGACGTCACCGGATCTGCAGAAAAAGCCCTTGACCTGCGCAATTCAGCGCAGGGCAAGGGAGAGCAATGGAGTATCAAATGCTCCGATACTCCTATCAAAGGGGCTGAGTGGGGGAAAAAGGGAATATGACAACCACTTAACAGTCAGTCATAACTAGTATTGAGAGAACGTGTATTTTCAAGTTTGGCGTACAAGGTTCGGGTTATCTAAGAATTCCGTTATGGATTTTGCTACCACGGACCATAATAGAATTTTATGACGGCATAGCATGGTCAGCATAGACTTCTATTATGATGGAATGCAACACGGAAAGTCTCTTATAGGCTTCCATAGTGCATGCCATCATAGAATTCCGTTGTGGTCCGTTGTACCGGAATCCATAACGGGATTCTTAGAAAACCCAAATCTTGTACGCTGAACTTGAAGCACAAGTTTACTCAACACTACTCGTAACACATTAACTAAATGTGAAAACTCATCAAGTGTGTGTGTTAACTCTGCTACATCTGTGTGTATGTACCGTACAGACCGAAAGTTTGGACACACCTTCTCATTCAAAGAGTTTTCTTTATTTTCATGACTATGAAAATTGTAGATTCACACTTATGAATTAACACATGTGGAATTATATACAGACGTGGACAAAATTGTTGGTACCCTTTGGTCAATGAAAGAAAAAGTCACAATGGTCACAGAAATAACTTTAATCTGACAAAAGTAATAATAAATTAAAATTCTATAAATGTTAACCAATGAAAGTCAGACATTGTTTTTCAACCATGCTTCAACAGAATTATGTAAAAAAATAAACTCATGAAACAGGCATGGACAAAAATGATGGTACCCCTAACTTAATATTTTGTTGCGCAACCTTTTGAGGCAATCACTGCAATCAAACGCTTCCTGTAACTGTCAATGAGACATCTGCACCTCTCAGCAGGTATTTTGGCCCACTCCTCATGAGCAAACTGCTCCAGTTGTGTCCGGTTTGAAGGGTGCCTTTTCCAGACTGCATGTTTCAGCTCCTTCCAAAGATGCTCAATAGGATTGAGGTCAGGGCTCATAGAAGGCCACTTTAGAATAGTCCAATTTTTTCCTCTTAGCCATTCTTGGGTGTTTTTAGCGGTGTGTTTTGGGTCATTGTCCTGTTGCAAGACCCATGACCTGCGACTGAGACCAAGCTTTCTGACACTGGCTAGTACATTTCTCTCTAGAATTCCTTGATAGTCTTGAGATTTCATTGTACCCTGCACAGATTCAAGACACCCTGTGCCAGACGCAGCAAAGCAGCCCCAGAACATAACAGAGCCTCCTCCATGTTTCACAGTAGGGACAGTGTTCTTTTCTTGATATGCTTCATTTTTTCGTCTGTGAACATACAGCTGATGTGCCTTGGCAAAAACTTCGATTTTTGTCTCATCTGTCCACAGGACATTCTCCCAGAAGCTTTGTGGCTTGTCAACATGTAGTTTGGCATATTCCAGTCTTGCTTTTTTATGATTCGTTTTCAACAATGGTGTCCTCCTTGGTCGTCTCCCATGTAGTCCACTTTGGCTCAAACAACGACGGATGGTGCGATCTGACACTGATGTTCCTTGAGCATGAAGTTCACCTTGAATCTCTTTAGAAGTCTTTCTAGGCTCTTTTGTTACCATTCGGATTATCCGTCTCTTAGATTTGTCATCAATTTTCCTCCTGCGGCCACGTCCAGGGAGGTTGGCTACAGTCCCATGGATCTTAAACTTATGAATAATATGTGCAACTGTACTCACAGGAACATCTAGTTGCTTGGAGATGGTCTTATAGCCTTTACCTTTAACATGCTTGTCTATAATTTTCTTTCTGATCTCTTGAGACAGCTCTTTCCTTTGCTTCCTCTGGTCCATGTCGAGTGTGGTACACACCATATCACCAAACAACACAGTGATTACCTGGAGCCATATATATAGGCCCAATGGCTGATTACAAGGTTGTAGACACCTGTGATGCTAATTAGTGGACACACCTTGAATTAACATGTCCCTTTGGTCACATTATGTTCTGTGTTTTCTAGGGGTACCATCATTTTTGTCCATGCCTGTTTCATGAGTTTATTTTTTTACATAATTCTGTTGAAGCATGGTTGAAAAACAATGTCTGACTTTCATTGGTTAACATTTATAGAATTTTAATTTATTATTACTTTTGTCAGATTAAAGTTATTTCTGTGACCATTGTGACTTTTTCTTTCATTGACCAAAGGGTACCAACAATTTTGTCCACGTCTGTACATAACAAAAAAGTGTGAAACAACTGGAAATGTGTCATATTCTAGGTTCTTCAAAGTAGCCACCTTTTGCTTTGATTACTGCTTTGCCCACTCTTGGCATTCTCTTGATGAGCTTCAAGAGGTAGTCACCTGAAATGGTTTTCACTTCACAGGTGTGCCCTGTCAGGTTTAATAAGTGGGATTTCTTGCCTTATAAATGGGGTTGGGACCATCAGTTGCGTTGTGGAGAAGTCAGGTGGATACACAGCTGATAGTCCTACTGAATATACTGTTAAAATTTGTATTATGGCAAGAAAAAAACGGCTAAGTAAAGAAAAACGAGTGGCCATCATTACTTTAAGAAATAAAGGTCAGTCAGTCCAAAAAATTGGGAAAACTTTGAAAGTGTCCCCAAGTGCAGTCACAAAAACCATAAAGCGCTACAAAGAAACTGGCTCACATGCGGACCGCCCCAGAAAAAGAAAGACCAAGAGTCATCTCTGCGGAGGAGGATAAGTTCATCTGAGTCACCAGCCTCAGAAATCGCAGCTTAAAAGCAGCTCAGATTAGAGACCAGGTCAATGCCACACAGAGTTCTAGCAGCAGACACATCTCTAGAACAACTGTTAAGAGGAGACTGTGTGAATCAGGCCTTCATGGTAGAATATCTTCTAGGAAACCACTGCTAAGGACAGGCAACAAGCAGAAGAGACTTGTTTGGGCTAAAGAACACAAGGAATGGACATTAGACCAGTGGAAATCTGTACTTTGGTCTGATGAGTCCAAATTTGAGATCTTTGGTTCCAACCACCGTGTCTTTGTGCGACGCTTAAAAGGTGAACGGATGGACTCTACATGCCTGGTTCCCACCGTGAAGCATGGAGGAGGAGGTGTGGGGGTGCTTTGATGGTGACTCTGTTGGGGATTTATTCAAAATTGAAGGCATGCTGAACCAGCATGGCTACCACAGCATCTTGCAGCGGCATGCTATTCCATCCGGTTTGCGTTTAGTTGGACCATCATTTATTTTCCAACAGGACAATGACCCCAAACACACCTCCAGGCTGTGTAAGGGCTATTTGACCATGAAGGAGAGTGATGGGGTGCTGCGCCAGATGACCTGGCCTCCAGTCACCGGACCTGAACCCAATCAAGATGGTTTGGGGTGAGCTGGACCGCAGAGTGAAGGCAAAAGGGCCAACAAGTGCTAAGCATCTCTGGGAACTCCTTCAAGACTGTTGGAAGCCCATTTCAGGTGACTACCTCTTGAAGCTCATCAAGAGAATGCCAAGAGTGGGCAAAGCAGTAATCAAAGCAAAAGGTGGCTACTTTGAAGAACCTAGAATATGACACATTTTCAGTTGTTTCACACTTTTTTGTTATGTATATAATTCCACATGTGTTAATTCATAGTTTTGATGCCTTCAGTGTGAATCTACAATTTTCATAGTCATGCAAATAAAGAAAACTCTTTGAATGAGAAGGTGTGTCCAAACGTTTGGTCTGTACTGTATGTATGATAGATAGATTATATATATATATATATATATATATAGTACAGACCAAAAGTTTGGACACCCCTTCTCATGACTATGAAAATTGTAGATTCACACTGATGGCATCAAAACTATGAATTTTGAATAAATCCCCAACAGTGTCACCAGCAAAGCACCCCCACACCATCACACCTCTTCCTCCATGCTTCACTGTGGGAACCAGGCATGTAGAGTCCATCCGTTCACCTTAGCTTCCACTCCTCCTGAAGAAGCTAACGCGAAACGCGCATAGAGGGGCACGCCAGCTAGCGATCGTGAATCCTGATAGATATACACCTGGGTAACTAGGTAAGAGAGGATAAGATCGTGCAACCATAGTCCTAGGATATGTGTCCAGATACATGTATATACTGATCAGTATGAATTGGCTTGTGTTTTTTCAACTTACTTGGATTGGTATAGGATATGATGTATTGTATTAGGTGACTCCTGGTTGCATGTGACTATATGATATGCACCACATATGGTTGCATGGACAGTCTGAGAGGATATAGATATATGCCCATATTCATGATGTACTTCAGATGTTAGTCTATATAAAACCTCATATTGTGGTGTCTTAGGATAAATGCAAGCTATCGCTTGTTGGCACTTTATTTTGTTTCCACATGTCTGTATGTATGTATGTATGTTTTTTTAATGTGAATATAATACATTTTTATATATTTGTGGGTATTTTGGTACTTGATGATTGTGTTGAGAAATAAGTACATATATGTAAACACACACATATTACACTGGCACACACTTACCTTCTGTGCAGGTCTCCAGGGTAAACAGTCAGGATAGATGGGAGGACATCTTCTCCTCAGCAGGCAGTTCAGCAGGCTCTCTTCCCCCCCCCTTCCTCTGTCCCGACTGCTGCACATGGTTTACATAACAGCAGAGGAGGACTCTGCAGTGTGCCAGGACAGGGAAGAGGAGCAGAGTGGGGGAGGGGAGCACTGGGGAGGCTATTGATGGCAGCAGCACATCCTGCTGTAGCTTCTGAAAAACTGACCTCTCCTCAGCAGTGCAGCCCCTGAGGACATGTGCAGGTTGCTGCTAGAGGCTAGAGGCATCTCCTCATGGTAGGATCAGGGCAATGTTGGGGGGAGGGGGGAAGCCAGAGCACAGCCTGCTGAGAAGAAGCATTGAGGGGAGCTGGAAGGCGGAGCTAGAGGCCCTGGCAAGTACTTTAGACCAGAGCTGTTGTACTAATGGTAATAATGGGCGGGGCATTTCCTCCACAGCTGGGCACCCTTCCCCTACGGGCCCCATAGCAGCTGTGTGGTCTGCTTCTATTAGAGGCTGGCTGTTCTGTTCCACATAATGTGGAATGCACACACCCGGTATCCATGTTTTGCGGATCCGCAATTTGCTGACTGCAAAACATCCAACAGTCGTGTTCATGAGCCCTTACAGTGATAAAATGCACAAACATACGGTGGCAGAATTTAGGCTACTTTTACACTTCCAGTAACAGGGTCCGGCGGGGGAACATCCTGCTGGATCCGTGCTAACGCTAGCCCATGATGCCGCCGGAAGTCCGCTGTAGTTTTTGTCTGGCCGCCTTTTGGCATGTTTGTGTCACATCTGTGACAGGTTTTAGAAGGTCTGAAAGACTGACTGCACAGTGATCTGACAGCCTCTTTTGGTTTAGCTTTGTCTGTGTGTTGCTTGTATGTCCACACCTCCTGTTCAGGTGTGGATCGTGTGACCTTTACCTCTCCCTATTTAGTCTGACTTCAGCCATCACTCCTTGCTCTGGATAGCTTCATTTGGTTTTGGAAGAGCTGGAGTGTGGTTCTTGTTGAAGTCCTGAAGTCCTGTTCTTCCATCATCCTCAGAAGTTAAGCGTTCCGCATGTTGTGTTTTGTATCCCCCCCCCCCCCGGTTGTTTACTAGGCCTCAGTGAGACGCTGGTTCCTTCACCAGGGAACAAACGGGTTGTCTCTGCCCTGTCATTACCTTTAGGGCATCCGAGGGTCACAGGGGTTTCTAGGTTCCTGTGTATGGACATCTCTACCATCGAGATGTGCCCATACAGATAGCAGTTAGGGCCAAGAGCAGAGTTTTTTCGGTGGTGACCCTTTTCCTTCCCTAGCGGTAAGGCCTAGTGTCTTTCCCCTTCCTTCTTGTTGTCTTTTGGTGTTCGCCACTACGACACCTGTGACCGTTTGCCATGCTGTGGACTGCCCCTATTATAGTCGGACTGGAGCGGACTTCCGGCAGCATGGTGGACTAGCGTAAGCACGGATCAGGAAGGCTGTTCCCCCTCTGGAACAGCCTGTCGGACCCTGCTAGCGCAAGTGTGAAAGTAACCTTACACATATATGGATATCCTGCACTTAAGTCAGTGAGAAACAAGACGCATGCAGCGCACACCAATCACTCATTGGACAGATATGGCACACAAGACACTTATACATGGGTCACATGCCCCTAATGCATATGACACATGCTGTACATACACCACTGATACATAGAACATATATAACACACACCAATCACACATAGGAAACATGCAATGCACGCACCAATACATGTTTGCCTAATCCTATTAAATGTAGCACACTTAAAGTGGTTCTCTCACTTCAACAAATGACTTTTTGTTCGGGGTGCACCTAAAGCAAAGGCATTGGGGTATTAGGGGGGCAACTGGAGAAAAGGCAATATTAGGGGTGCATTTAGAGAGAGGGCATTTATGGGGGTGCACCTAAAACAGAGGCATTGGGGGACCTAGGGCCGAGTCGCCCCAATGCCACTCTGAACTCTGCAGAAAACAGCGCACATTCATAGATCTGAGTCTACTATAAACAAATCCCCTATTTCCCCCTTACAGTCTCCTACAGCACACTGTCACACACCTGAGAAATCAGCCCAGCACCCCAGATGAGTCCTTCTCTCCAGCAACTGCAGTTTTCTGACAACAGGGATGGCAGGAGGATGGCCATACATGTTCTCTCCTCCTTCACTGCCAGCAGCCCAGGAAGTTTAGAGGATACTGTGGGGCCTTCTAGTACAATTTACACTAGTAGGAGGCTGCATCATTGTGCGATACTGCCACCTAGTGGCTACAATAATTAGCTCTCCTGAGAAAGAAGAAATAATTACTCCTCCGTCTTATCTCCGGGAGCAGGAGACTGGGGGCCCACAAAGGAATCCCCCGCCTCCCTGGTAAGCCAGTCAGAGGCTACATTTTTGCGATACTGCAAATACATTTTTTACTTTGCTCTCTTTATGGTGAGCTGCCACCACCTAATCCATTTCCATAAGGTAGGAGAGCTTATCTAAAAATAGTATTGATGAGAGGAGTAGAGGTTGCTTCTAAACTTTGGCGGATAGCCTTGCGGGCTTGTTGGCTCTATGGCCTAGTTCACACTTCAGTTATTTGATCAGTTATTTCCATCATTTATTGTGAGCTAAAACCAGGTGCAGGTCAAAACCACAGATCAGGTGCAGATCTTTCATTTATACCTGATCTCTGAGTAGGTTTCACTACTGGTTTTGCCTCACAAAAACTGATGGAAGTAACTGACCAAATAACTGTCAACTAGGCCTATGTAGTGTAGGACCTTATGGTGTTCCCTCAGGATATTATGCTAAGTCCGTCTATAAAGCTAAAAATTTTCCCATGTGGAGTGAAAGGGAGCACTTGGTACGAGGTATTTGGTTGTAAAGGCATGAGTTTTGGTCCAGAAAGCTTGTATTTGGGGACACCTCCACATGCAATCATAAACAGAGGCTTCAGGTTCACCACATTTGAAGCATTGGGATGATGTATACAATACGATTCTTTTTTTGTGGGAAGTTCAACAATTGGCTAATATGTGTTATGCCTTGTTGTTGCCATTGGTAGTAGAGTCTATAAGATTTTCCTTGCTGAAATTGTGGGTTATTTGTTAAAGTTAAGAGAGTAGGATAATTTGGGTGAATCACTTTCAGTGTCCTCACTTTGCTTCATGTTTTCCAAGTAGTGATCAGTAAAGGGTTACCCCTCACGTATTCCGGAAATTATGTAAATGGCACGTGCATCAGGTTAAACAGTGCAGTCTGGGGAGTGGAGCCTTGATCTACTGCAGAACTGGGGTAGAAAGATGGATATACATACATGTTTGGCCAAACTGAATGTGTATAGAAAGGAGGGAGTGGGGAGAGTTAGCTGTCGGCCAACCGATCATTCAGCTATTGAATGTGTACGGCTGCCTTCACACTAGGTAGAAGACTGGATTACTAATGGTGTTCTTATCAGTTACACCGATCTGTAATACCCCGTGACCATTGCTGTGTAGTGTTGGCCAGGTGTATGGAGGGACAAGAATGTCCCGATAAAAGGCTATGTTCACATACAGGTCCTTCTCAAAAAATTTGCATATTGTGATAAAGTTCATTATTTTCTGTAATGTACTGATAAACATTAGACTTTCATATATTTTAGATTCATTACACACAACTGAAGTAGTTCAAGGTTTTTATTGTTTTAATATTGATGATTTTGGCATACAGCTCATGAAAACCCAATATTGCTATCTCAAAAAATTAGCATATCATGAAACGAGCTATTAACCTAATCATCTGAATCAACTAATTAACTCTAAACACCTGCAAAAGATTCCTGAGGCTTTTAAAAACTCCCAGCCTGGTTCATTACTCAAAACCGCAATCATTGGTAAGACTGCCGACCTGACTGCTGTCCAGAAGGCCATCATTGACACCCTCAAGCAAGAGGGTAAGACACAGAAAGAAATTTCCGAACGAATAGGCTGTTCCCAGAGTGCTGTATCAAGGCACCTCGGTGGGAAGTCTGTGGGAAGGAAAAAGTGTGGCAGAAAACGCTGCACAACGAGAAGAGGTGACCGGACCCTGAGGAAGATTGTGGAGAAGGACCGATTCCAGACCTTGGGGGACCTGCGGAAGCAGTGGACTGAGTCTGGAGTAGAAACATCCAGAGCCACCGTGTACAGGCGTGTGCAGGAAATGGGCTACAGGTGCCGCATTCCCCAGGTCAAGCCACTTTTGAACCAGAAACAGCGGCAGAAGCGCCTGACCTGGGCTACAGAGAAGCAGCACTGGACTGTTGCTCAGTGGTCCAAAGTACTTTTTTCGGATGAAAGCAAATTCTGCATGTCATTCGGAAATCAAGGTGCCAGAGTCTGGAGGAAGACTGGGGAGAGGGAAATGCCAAAATGCCTGAAGTCCAGTGTCAAGTACCCACAGTCAGTGATGGTCTGGGGTGCCATGTCAGCTGCTGGTGTTGGTCCACTGTGTTTTATCAAGGGCAGGGTCAATGCAGCTAGCTATCAGGAGATTTTGGAGCACTTCATGCGTCCATCTGCTGAAAAGCTTTATGGAGATGGAGATTTCATTTTTCAGCACGACCTGGCACCTGTTCACAGTGCCAAAACCACTGGTAAATGGTTTACTGACCATGGTATTACTGTGCTCAATTGGCCTGCCAACTCTCCTGACCTGAACCCCATAGAGAATCTGTGGGATATTGGGAAGAGAAAGTTGAGAGACGCAAGACCCAACACTCTGGATGAGCTTAAGGCCGCTATCGAAGCATCCTGGGCCTCCATAACACATCAGCAGTGCCACAGGCTGATTGCCTCCATGCCACGCCGCATTGAAGCAGTCATATCTGCAAAAGGATTCCCGACCAAGTATTGAGTGCATAACTGAACATAATTATTTGAAGGTTGACCTTTTTTGTATTAAAAACACTTTTCTTTTATTGGTTGGATGAAATATGCTAATTTTTATATATAGGAATTTTGGGTTTTCATGAGCTGTATGCCAAACTCATCAATATTAAAACAATAAAAGGCTTGAACTACTTCAGTTGTGTGTAATGAATCTAAAATATATGAAAGTCTAATGTTTATCAGTACATTAAAGAAAATAATGAACTTTATCACAATATGCTAATTTTTTTAGAGGGACCTGTATGTGTTGGAGGCTCCATTCTGGGGCATGCATTACAGAGTTTGTCAAAAATAATGGAGTGAAAAGTCCTGAATGCAGGACTTTTCCGATGAACAGAATTTATCACCTATCGACAGGGTAATATTTATTTATATAACATCAGCAAAATCAGACATTACATAGTAATAAACTAATGAACAATTACAACAATAGGAGTCCTGCAAAATATGCAGAGTACTATAGTATCACGAAAAATAAATGAGAGCAACTCACTGCAAGCAATAGCTAGCCCAGTCTATCCATATCAGGGAGCAGTGGAGCTGATCCCTCAAATAAAAGGTAACACTCCAGTACTCCATACAACTTCAAAGTTTATCTGTCTCATTAAAAACATCAGGAAAAATGTGCTAGACCCTTACACGTTAGGGACAAGTAACTGCGTATCGTCCTTAGTCATAGCTTCAACGAGTATCACAGTACCATGCAAGTGAATTACACTGACCCAACATGGAAAGGTGAAAAGCTGAGGGAGGACAGCAGTACAGAGGGGGAGGGATCTGCAGCAGCGCAACAGGCTGGAAGAGACAGTGGGGTTGCAAAAGGGAGAAGTCGGCCCACACCAAACAGGCCCGCAACCGTTACACCGAGCACCCCATGCGTAAATCTACCTTGCCAAGGGGTAGGTGTTCCTCAGTACAGCGTTTTTTTGAGGAAAGTGCAGACGACAAAAGAGTGGTAGCTTGCAACCTGTGCCGTACCAAAATGAGCCGGGGCGTGAACACTAGCAACCTCACCACCACCAGCATGATCCGCAACATGGCATCCAAGCACCCTAACAAGTGGGTAGAACGAACAAAATGGTGCAATGCCAGAAGATCGTTGGAAAATTGCTCCAAAATTTTCCATCTGACAACGCTGGTGGCAGAGTGCGTACTTCCTTAAGCAACCGAGGAAGGTGGACAAGGGGAACACACAGCAGTTCCAACAAAGGCATGGGACACTTTCCAACACTCTGCAAGGCATGGGACACTTTCATGACACCCTGCCAGCAACCTCACCCTGAAGCGTGGCCTAGTGGTACAAGGAAGGAAAAGTTTTGGAAGATGGTGAAGGAATACATAGCAGGCCCTCGCCCCCTAATGTTTTAGAGGGTCAGTTCAGCAGCAGGCCCTCGCCCCTAATGTTTGAGGGTCAGTTCAGCAGAAGGCCCTCGCATATAATGTTTTAGAGGGTCAACTCAGCAGCAGGCCCTCGAATATGTTTTAGAGCGTCATCTCACCAGCAGGCCCTTGCATATAATGTTTTACAGGGTCAGCTCACCTGCAGGCCCGCAACTCAAATCTTTTGCAGTGTCCGCTCACCTGCAGGCCCAAACCTAAAATCCTTTACAGGGTCAGCTCACCTGCAGGCCTGCAACTCAATGTGAATGAGGCCCTCCTTTATGTGATATACAGGTTGTATCGGAGCACCTCTTCCTTGTAATTTTTGGCAGCACTTTATATACAAGTAAATATACAGGAAAGAATGTTTTCAATACATTTTTCCTATAAAAAAAATAATAATTTACTTTGGTTTTGTGCGTAAAACTTTAATTAGATTGTGGGCCTGGGGATCACTTTAAACCCTTTTAAGCTGCATCAGCAGCAGCATGGTGAGAAATATGAGTGGCAAGGTGACATGGTGTGGAGATGGCAGCATGAGGAGGTCACATAGTGGCACAATGACAGATTGCTTAGAAAGATGCAGATAGAAACCATCTGTGAAGCTTTATCACGGTCACCTCCAGATTAATGCAGACCAGAGCCGTAGCTATAGGGGAAGCAGGGGAAGCTGCAGCTTTGGGGCTCTGACCCAGAAGGGGCCCATACAGGAGGAGGAGGACTAAAGGATTTGGTCAGGGCCCTCTCAACAGTATTACACAATGAAATTTTAGAAACAATGACAGTGTAGACAGTGTATAAAACTGATGGAACAGCTGCTGACCATGGTCTGAGAGAGCGATCTTTACTAGCCATAGGAATGGGGGCGGAATGAAAGGAAGGGTTCGCTAAAAAATTACTGTAGGATGGAGCCCCATTCAAAAAATTTCTAGCTACGCCACTGATGCAGCCCACAAAAGAAAGTTGGTTTTAATCGATTACAAAACCTTAATTAAATTGTGGGCATGGTGATCAGTTTAAGGTCTTTTAAGCAGCATCAGCAACAGCATGGTGATAAAAATGAGTGGCAAGGTGACATGGTGTGGAGATGGCAGCATGAGGAGGCCACATAGTGGCACAATGACAGTCTGGATAAAAGACTGAGGCCACAGATCGTTTCTATCTGCATCTTTCTAAGCAATCTGTGGAGCTGTATCACGGTCACCTGCAGATTAATGCAGCCATCAAATTCAAGTTTGGTTTGTCGATTCCACCTCAGGTCACCAGCAGGCCCGCGCCTAAAATCTTTTACTGGGTCAGCTCACCTGCAGGCCCGCAACTCAAATCTTTTACTGGGTCAGCTCACATGCAGGGCCTCACATTGAACTTTTTAGAGGGTCAGCTCAGCTGCAGGCCCAAACCTAAAATCTTTTACAGGGTCAGCTCACCTTCAGGCTTGCAACTCATGCTGCCTTTCTTTGAAGTAGTAGCCGTAGCCATTTATCAGGTTCCCGCTTCAAAATCGATAAATGATTCCCCGTTACCGGTGGTCACCATGTTAGGCACATAAAAGAACATCAAAAGTTGATCCAAATGGATCGTAGACGTCACGGGGACGTGTGATCAGGCAAAAGTTATCTAGAGTCAATAAAGTGGCAGCATGGCCTCTCCTGTATAATGTTTCCTCATCTAAAATACCACAGTGACATTCCCTGTAATTTTTTATTACTCATTCCAATAACAGGGCATCTTAAGAGTCCTCTATTGTTTTTTATCGGCACTACCTCCCCGAGTCGGGAGTGGGTAATTGCCGCATGCCTGCTGCCTTCCTTGGATGTTTCTGCTTTAATAACTTGACCGACCCTCTCTGGGTGGTTAACAATTATGACAAAAAAAAGTGGCAAAGCAACAACAGACAATCAGATTTCAGCCATTGACCTCCCTTGGATGTGGTATCCCTTTCTCAAGCTCCCTCTCCGGCATCGAACCCTGATTCCCCGTTACCCATGATCACAAAATGGATCGTCGCCGTCAAGTGGACGTGCAATCACCCAGAGGTTATCTAGAGTCACCAATGCGGCAGCAGGCCCTTGCGCCAAATGTTTTTGAGGGTCACCAGCAGGCCATCAATCATAATTTTTGAAGGGTGTGTATGATGCCCTCCTTTATGTGTAACAAAGGGTGTATTGTAGTGCCAGTTCCTTGCAATTTTTAGCAGCCCTTTCCCTCAGTGCATAGGCTTTATAAGTGTAGGAGTCCCACTACCTGAACAATTGTACCACAATGTGAATAAGGCCCTCCTTTATGTGATATACAGGCTGTTTCGGAGTGCCTCTTGCTTGTAATTTTTTGCAGCACTTGCACTTTATATACAATTGAATGTACAGGAAAGAATGTTCGTATTTTTGTCAGTCTTTAAAGGTGGTGTGCAACTTGGACAACATGGTTCCCAGCAGCGACCTGGGACTCCAAGATGCATCCAGACATCGTCCCCATGGCGTTTCCGATTCATTTCTGACCTTTTCCAATGGACGAGGCACCCTCCCCTCTTCAGAGCAAGGGGTGCCTGGCTGTCTCCCATTGACTTCCATTATACTCGGGTGCTCGGCCGAGCACACGAATATAGCAATGTGTTCGGGCCGAACACCCGAATACTTTGGTGCTCGATCATCACTACTCATTACCATAACTGGCAGGATTAGAATGGCATATCACCTATATATAGATAAAACAGGATCCACCATTTACAATAGATGATGACAGTATGCCTAAACTCTCCTATAGAAGTCAGAGTCCCCTCCAGACTTTTGTCTGTGGTCCATGGTTGCTGCTGTAAAGTATATTTCAAAATGCTGTTAACAGCAGCTCAAGCAAGATGGCTGCATGTTCAAGAAATAGAATAAAAAAATGTAAAATCCGAAAAGAAAAAAAAAGATAAGAAAAGGGATATGTGCCAATATCTGGTTTTAACTGGCAGAAAAAAAAATGGTAGTTGACACATTCCCTTTATGTGGATTTCGCTGCAAAGTTTGCAATAGATTCTTAGGCCCCTTTCACACGAGTGAGTTTTCCACGCGGGTGTAATGCGTGACGTGAACGCTTAGCACCCGCACTGAATCCAGACCCATTCATTTCACGCATCAGTTCTAGGTTGCGTAAAAAAAGTTGCATGTTTTATATTCTGTGTTTTTCACGCAGCCCTGGCCCCATAGAAGTGAATAGGGCTTCAGTGAAAAACGCATTGCATCCGGAAGCAAGTGCGGATGTAGAATGAGCCGGACCGTGGGTGCAGTTACACGGACGCCAATTATGCAGTGGGTCAAGATATGGGTATAATAGTCTATGGTTTGTTCGTGACGCCAATTGCAGCGTGCACAGGGTACTAACACAGGGCTCTTTAAGGTGTTGTAACTCACGTACAAGGCTAGGAATACCAAAGTGGTGTAATGTCTCTGTGTGGTAATAGCAATGGTGTCAACTGTGTCTCCTACCTGAGGGTACGGCTGGACTCCTGGATCCTGGCTCACTTGCAATAAAATGAGTGTTGCTAGTAGGAGTAATTGAGGGTTTTGGTAGCAATAATTGAGATCCAGACTTGGAATAAAGTTCAGACTGGTCTTTACTTGATGCAGCAGTAATCCATGTGAGATACAGCAATAGTCTGAACTCCCAGCAGGTATTGGCAATGTGTGGCAGAAATCTATCTTCTGTTTCTATCATGTGCCTGGAGCTCTTTACAGGATACCGTATTTTTCGCCCTATAAGACGCAGTGGCCCATAAGACGGTTTTTGGGAGGAAAATAAGAAAAAATAAATATTTTTAACCAAAAGGTGTGCTTTTGGTGGGGTTGGAACTAATGGTGGTCTGTGGATGGCACTATTATTGGGGATCTGTGGATGGCACTATTACTGGGGATCTGTGGATGGCACTATTATGGGGGATCTGTGAAGGACACTGTTATGGGGGGGATCTGTGGATAGCACTGTTATGGGGGATCTGTGGATGACGCACTGTTATGGGGGATCTGTGGATGACGCACTGTTATGGGGGATCTGTGTATGACGCACTGTTATGGTGGGATCTTTGGATGACGCACTGTTATGGTGGGATCTGTGGATGACGCACTGTTATGGGGGATCTGTGGATGACGCACTGTTATGGGGGATCTGTGGATGACGCACTGTTATGGGGGATCTGTGGATGACGCACTGTTATGGGGGATCTGTGGATGACGCACTGTTATGGGGGATCTGTGGATGACGCACTGTTATGGGGGATCTGTGGATGACGCACTGTTATGGGGGATCTGTGGATGACGCACTGTTATGGGGGATCTGTGGATGACGCACTGTTATGGGGGATCTGTGGATGACGCACTGTTATGGGGGATCTGTGGATGGCACTGTTATGGGGGATCTGTGGATGACGCACTGTTATGGGGATCTGTGGATGACGCACTGTTATGGGGGATCTGTGGATGACGCACTGTTATGGGGGATCTGTGGATGACGCACTGTTATATATGTGCCATCCACAGACCCCCCAGCCCATAACAGTGCCATCCACAGATTCCCCCCCCCCCCACCGCTCCAGTGCTGCAGTATACAAATATAAAATGTCTCATTCAATTAAAAGTGATTAAACATGCCCCCTCACTCCTAATATTACCGTACACCCTAACAGCTTCTGTACAACGCAGGCAGGCAGGCTGGGCAGCCGGTGCATCACTCACTGACGTCATGTGCCTGCGCCGCCTGCTCCATTAATAAAGTAGGCGGCGCAGGTGACATCAGGGACTTGCGCTGCCACCCGCCCGGCCTGCCTGCCTGCATTCTACAGAAGCTGTTAGGGTGTACGGTAATAAAAGTGGGGGGGGCATCTTTAATCACTTTTAATTGAATAAGACATTTCATATTTGTATAGTGCAGCGGTGGGACCGGAGTACAGTGACTGCACCGACCCTGCCGCAATTGCCGGCCCCCCGCTCCTCCTCCCAGTCCCTCCCCGTTCGCTCATACATCGCAGCCTGCGATGTAAAAATGTCAGCATTCGCCCCATAAGACGCGGGGGGAATTTCCCCCCCATTTTTTGGGGGGGAAGTGTGTCTTATGGGGCGAAAAATACGGCAAGTCGACTGCTTTCGGCTCTGTAATGTGGCATGCATTTATATCTTCTGCTCTTACTATCTTCTGCTGTATGGGGACTGACTAGCTGAGGTGGAATTTGGCTTCTCCTGGTCTCTGGACGGTACTCACAGCTATGCTCACAGGGTATGGTTCTTCCTGGAATACTGGAGGTGGCTGCTTGCTTTCACTGGCTGAGGCTGAAGGGCTCAGGCTGGGAATAATGATCAATGTCTCAGCCGAGACACGATACTGGCTTGAAACCCTAAATATGGGAGCTCCTACCAGCACAGCCTTCCCCTAGCAGGGGTGGCTGGCACACTCTAACTTCCTCCTCTCCCTATGAGGCAGGATGTGGGAACATTCCACACCTCCTCACAGAGGGGGCAGCTAAACTGGAATGTACTATTCCAGCTCAGAAATACTAAACTGTACTAAGTCCCTGCTAAACACATTGCTGTCACCTGCTGGTGAACATAGAAATGACAGCAAAATATATTTAACAAGGATTCCAATGCACATTTGTGAGGATATTAGATAAAATCACACTAGATGACAGTATAAATACACTTAACATGTTGTAGCGGGGTAAAAGAGTTTCGGAACATAACTCTGGGATGTTACAGATGCAATGCGTTTTTCACTGATGGTTGCTAAGAGATGTTTGTAAACCTTCAGTTTTTTATCACGCGCGTGAAAAATGCATCAAAACGCATTGCAGACAAAACTGACTGAACTTGCTTGCAAAATGGTGAGAGTTTCACTGAACGCATCCGGACCTAATCCGTCACGCTTGTGTGACACCAGCCTTAGGCCTCTTCCAACGCTCATGTACACAGACCCTTTGAAATCAATGGGTCAGGTGCTATGCGTTAACGTCACGCTTTGCACCCGTACAGAAAACTCGCTCGCGTGAAAGGGGCCTTACTGCTGCAAATTACGTTCCACTCTGTGATGTGTTGTAGCATTGTGTGTGGTGCAGTACATGAAGAACACAGACATACTACATATAAATTATAGTTGCAAAATCTAGTTAGGATACAGTATAACTTGTAAATTTGATGTTAAAAATGTATATATTGTAGCTGGTAGTTAATGCAGGACTCCTTTTTCTTCAAGTCCTATCTGAGCAGTGCATGGAGTTCTCACAATTGTTTGAACTGTTTGGGTATTATAAATATATGTTTTTCAGGCTTGTAAATGTACTCTGAGCAACTTGCTGAGAGTTGTCTTTATACTTTACCAGGTGAAACTGCTGTATAGTCAAGAGGACGAGCTACAGTATTTTCCAAATGTCATGCACTGCCATGATAGAACTTTAAGAAAATAGTGGTAAGTAGATTATTACACCTTTCACAACATTTACTATACAAGACATGCAAAACCTGATGCAAAACTTTCATGTTCTTAAAAAAGTAAAAATTCTTAACTTTAAGAAAATTAATCATTGGGTTGGCATTTGCCATACAGTAGATGTACATGAAACGTAAACTGTAGAATAATTGTAAATGCCCCAGCTTCTATTAGCCATAATCCTCTCCCATACAGATAAATAATGTCCAAAAATATGTTCATCTGGTCTAAATACAGTATGTTGAAAATATTCTTTCATAAAGCCTCATGCACACGACCGTTCCGTTTTTTGCGGTCCACAAACTGCGAATCTGCAAAAAAACGGAAGCCGCCTGTGTGCCTTCCGCATTTTGCGGAACGGGCGGCCAATTGTAGACATGCATATTTTTGTCTGCAAAACGGACAAGAATAGGACATGCTATATTTTTTTTTTGCGGGGCTTTGAAACGGAGCAACGGATGCGGACAGCACACGGAGTGCTGTCCGCATCTTTTGCAGCTCGAATGCGGACCTGAAAAACGGTCATGTGCATGAGGCCTAACTCTTTTAAAATTTGTTTAGGTGGAATTCTGATATTTGTATTGTTTTTTTCTTCCAATATTGTTAAGGGTTAACAACAAAACAAACCTCAATGGTTATTACCCTGATTCAGCAGTTTACAGAAACACTATACAGGTGAAACTTGAAGTCCATTTATTTCAGTAATGCAAATTAAAAGGAATTACATTAATGCAGCTTAAAATTAGAATTTTGTAAAAAGGTTCAATAGTCTAGGCTGAAAGTGTCACACTCTAGTCAGCTAATTAATCCATACCCCCTAAGCAAAGGGTACCTCACAATTGTGACTTTGAGGTTTCATTAACTGAAAGCCATAATCATCCAAATTATAACAACTAAAGGCTTGAAATATCTCACTTTGCATGTAATAAGTCTATCTCATATATTAGTTTCACCTTTTAAAGGGAACCTGTCACCAGTTTTATGGTGTCCTAACTAAGGGCAACATAAATAAGTGACTGATTCTCTTAGCAAAATGCTGGGTCACTTTTTTTAATTGACCCAGTCAATCTGCATTGCATCTTGTATTGAAAAGCTCCAGCTGATTATGATAAGTAATGAATATTTATGAGCTCCTGACTCTCCCCGCTTACCTGCTGCAGATTTTCCATATGAATCAGCAGCAGGTGGGCAGGGGAGTGGCTATATCTCTGAATTAAATAAACGCTGGACTCAATGACGTCACGCTGGACTCAAATCAGCTCATTAGCATGTGGCATGCGGCATCTTTGTGTGTATTATGAGGTAACCATCTGTCACACCAGTAAGTGAATACATCTAAGGTACAAACCGGATTCCCAAAAAGTTGGGACACTATACAAATCGTGAATAAAAACTGAATGCAATGATGTGGAGGTGCCAACTTCTAATATTTTATTCAGAATAGAACATAAATCACGGAACAAAAGTTTAAACTGAGAAAATTTACAATTTTAAGGGAAAAATATGTTGAATCAGAATTTCATGGTGTCAACAAATCCCCAAAAAGTTGGGACAAGGCCATTTTCACCACTGTGTGGCATCTCCCCTTCTTCTTACAACACTCAACAGACATCTGAGGACCGAGGAGACCAGTTTCTCAAGTTTGGAAATAGGAATGCTCTCCCATTCTTGTCTAATACAGGCCTCTAACTGTTCAATCGTCTTGGGCCTTCTTTGTTGCACCTTCCTCTTTATGATGCGCCAAATGTTCTCTATAGGTGAAAGATCTGGACTGCAGACTGGCCATTTCAGTACCCGGATCCTTCTCCTACGCAGCCATGATGTTGTGATTGATGCAGAATGTGGTCTGGCATTATCTTGTTGAAAAAAGCAGGGTCTTCCCTGAAAGAGATGACGTCTGGATGGGAGCATATGTTGTTCTAGAACCTGAATATATTTTTCTGCATTGATGGTGCCTTTCCAGACACTCATGCAACCCCATACCATCATAGATGCAGGCTTCTGAACTGAGCGTTGATAACAACTTGGGTTGTTCTTGTCCTCTTCGGTCCGGATGACATGGCGTCCCAGATTTCCAAAAAGAACTTCAAATCGTGACTCGTCTGACCACAGAACAGTCTTACATTTTGCCACACTCCATTTTAAATGATCCCTGGCTCAGTGAAAACGCCTGAGCTTGTGGATCTTGCTTAGAAATGGCTTCTTCTTTGCACTGTAGAGTTTCAGCTGGCAACGGCGGATGGCACGGTGGATTGTGTTCACTGACAATGGTTTCTGGAAGTATTCCTGAGCCCATTCTGTGATTTCCTTTTGCTTTTCCTGTTTGTGGTGCAGTGTCGTTTAAGGGCCCGGAGATCACGGGCATCCAGTATGGTTTTACGGCCTTGACCCTTACGCACAGAGATTGTTCCAGATTCTCTGAATCTTCGGATGATGTTATGCACAGTTGATGATGATAGATGCAAAGTCTTTGCAATTTTTCGCTGGGTAACACCTTTCTGATATTGCTCCACTATCTTTCTGCGCAACATTGTGGGAATTGGTGATCCTCTACCCATCTTGGCTTCTGAGAGACACTGCCACTCTGAGAAGCTCTTTTTATACCCAATCATGTTGCCAATTGACCTAATTAGTGTTAATTGGTCTTCCAGCTCTTCGTTATGCTCAAATTTACTTTTTGCAGCCTCATATTGCTACTTGTCCCAACTTTTTGGGGATTTGTTGACATTTGCCATCTCCAAATCATTGCATTTAGTTTTTTTTCACAATTTGTTTAGTGTCCAAACTTTTTTGGAATCTGATTTGTATTTTTTAGTAGTTAATGATTGTATATAATTAGTTAGATTATAATCAAATATCCACATGACAGGTTCCCTTTAAGTTGCATTACTGAAATAAATGAACTTTGCACAATATTAAATTTTTTCTAGTTTCACCTGTATATGTGGTCGTAAACGTGCTCTGAAGGCAAGAGGCGCCATATGGTTTTTGGAGAGCAGATTTTGCAGGAATGGTCTTTGAGTGCCATGTTGCATTTAAAGAGACCCTGAGGTACCTCTACGATGACATTTTGGAAACTACACCACCCAAGGTATATGAAAGTGAAGTTGAGGCACCCAATTTTCGGTATTTGCGATACAGGGAATTTATTTATTTGCATGTAGTGCTATCATCCATTTGCCCAATCTGCTTCAGAGTTTGAACATTTTCATAAACCGTACGTTTACGCATCCAGCTCCCACTAACCCACATCCGTCTGAACAGATAGAACCGCAGATGAAGGTCCTGCGCGACCGAAACGTACGGTTTATGAAAATGTTCAAACTCTGAAGCAGATTGGGCAAATGGATGATAGCACTACATGCAAATAAATAAATTCCCTGTATCGCAAATACATAAAAATTGTGTGCCTCAACTTCACTTTCATAATGAGCATTTTGACCCAACAGGTGTTTGATAGAATTTATAGCACTTATCTTTGAAAATGAAAAATTACATGATGCCTTAGGCCAAAACTTTCATTTTCACAAGGGATAACAGGAGAATATCACCCCACAATTTGCTACCCACTGCTGTTTGGGGATACGCCAGGACTCAGAAGGAAAGGAGCGGGATCTGGATTTTCTAAAATGGAATTTGCTGAAATGGTTTTTAAGAGTCATTTTGAGGTACATTTAGCTTTCTAATCGCTTTTTTCCCATTTTGTGGGAGTTTAGATGGGCAAAAATGTAATATGTCATTTTTATCAGGTTCACCGTGTGGTACATATTATTATATGATAACTTTATTCTGCAGGTTGATATGATTATGGCGATACCAAACTTTTTATAAAAAAATCCTGTTATAGTTTGCATATACTAACATCCATAACATTTTTATTTTTCTGCCAAAGTAAATGTTTGAGGGCTTGCCTTTTGCAGGACAAACTGTATTTAACAGTACTATTTTGGGGTATATAAGACTTTTTGATGACTTGATATTATGTTTTTTTGGGAGGCTGTTTTGGTGTCATTTTATTTATTTTTATGACGTTCATCTGATAGGGTAGATAATGTGCTATTTTTATAAAGCCACAGTGATACCAAATATGTCTATTTTTTTTTTGAAGTTTTATACAATAAGAGTATTTTTATTCGGGTCGGCTTATGAGTAGTATACCTGCCTACCTACCTACTTCTCCTTAAGCAGTAGGGGTATGCCGAGACTGCTGTACGGAGGGAAATTTCAACAGTCTGGAAATGAACAACCTGCCTTGGGAAATGATGCGCATAGCAAAGTTGATCATACCAAGCAGGGACTGGAGATCCGATTTAGCAGTAACCCTAACTCAGGCTAACTTGTGTACTGCCTCTTTGACCCTGAGCAGTTCTTCTTGAGGAAGGTTAGCTTCCATGCTGCCAGTGTCCAGACGAATACCAAGAAATGTAATGGTAGTACTGGGCCCTTCCACCTTGTGTGGGGCTACAGGCACCCTGAGATCTGCAAACACTGACTGCAATACCTGTAGGTCCTGGGGTGTATGTTCCAGGGGTTCTATCAAGAGGAAGTCATCCAAATAATGAATGACTTGGACAACACGAAACAAGTCTTGGAGGATCCAATGTAGGGATCTGGCAAACTGATCAAAAATCCATGGGCTGGACTTAGAGCCAAAGGTCAATTTATTGGCAAAGTAATATTTGTTTAACCACTTAAGCCTGTGCCATTGCCACAGCTCAGGTTGGATTGGGAGCAGCTTAAAAGCATCTGTGATATCTGCTTTAGACAGCCAAGCCCCCCGACCCAACCTCAGTATCACCTGAATGACTTCATCGATAGAAGTGTATTTCATTGAGAATTCTTCTGAAGGGATTAGAGAATTAAGGCTAGGTATAGGTAATGAATGTGGGGCTGACAGGTCGTATATTAATCTCTTTTCATTGCTGAACTTCCCAGTCACTACATCAACAGGGTTAACCCTCCAACAATCAAAGGGGAATATTCAAATGGCCTGCTGAGGTACCCCTTGTCCAATTCAGCTTGTATGAGCTGAGAAATGGCCACGGGATCTCTCGAGGCTGACAACAGGCTCTTGCATTCGTAAGATGTCTGTGGTAGAGCCAATAGACCTGTATGAAAACCGGCGGACAAACCATTGAAGACAAACTGTACCCAGTCGGCATCTGGATGGGACCCTAACAGAGTGTGAAGGAGACCGACGTTCACCACGCTTAGTCATGCTGGATCCAGATTTTTTGGTGGACAAGACACACGGGGGTGGGCTCTGAAACATATACCACATAAATGCAGGCGTCTACACTGGCTATAATGGCACGCCGAATAATAAAAGTTGTTACAAATTTGAGACTTCCCCAGATACTTGATGGGACTCCCAAACTTGTCTACCCCAGGGACACTTTTGCTGATTGATGGCCCAGGAACATTACTAGCCTGCGATTGTGCTGGATTGTTGCCGTATGAGCACCAGTCTGTCATGTGGGAGTAAGAGTTTCACTTGGAACAGGCAGGAGCTTTGAGGCCCGCAAAGTGTCTACAGAACAGTTCTGTATCCATATTGGACCAATCCACCGTGTGTTGGAATTGAGCCAACGCCGCTGCAGCCTTCACTGAGAAGAAACGGTGATGGTCATAAAAGGCGGACCCACTATATTTATAGGCTAGATCCACCACTTTGTACATGTAAAGAACTTCTCCCTGCGCTGAGGGTTAATAGTACAGACAACATCCCTGTACAGACTAAAAGCTAGGACGAACTCCGGTATGCTGAGTTTCCTGTTTAACCTCACATCCTTAGATTTGAGGACAACCAAAACCTCCGCACAGACTATGGTCTTGTTGTCTGGCGCCTCGTGGGCTGTTATGAGTAAGGATGCTAAGTTAACGTCCTTGCTTTCAATTATGTCCTGCCTGCCGTATGTTGGCTTGAATGAAGTGGGACGGTGCGATAGAGGGTGTAGAACCTGACTCACCAGCCATGCTAGCCTGGGAGCTAGAAGAACCTGCCGGACTCTGGCCCACCAAACGGGCAGCTGTAATTGCCTGCATCGAACGACTCTAGTCTGGCCTGAAAGTTCGACATTGATGATGCCATGGAGTTGATGGCTACGTGCAGTTAAGTAAGCGAGGTCTGAATGGTATCCATGGATACCCCTTCCTGGTTTTGGCCCACCAGAACTGAAAACAGAAGACGAAACAGCTCTGCCTTCCTTGCAGAAGCTGGAAATGGAATGCCTCTCTTGGTTACCTCTGCCATCAACTTGGGCACAGTCCACAACCTCAGTGATGGTGTGGAGTCTCTTGCGGAATGTGACGCCACGCTCCCATGGGATGATGTATCGCCCACAAATGATTCTTGAGACATCCTACTAAAACATAACATGATTAATGCAGAAGGTGAATACCCGACACCAGGCTTGTGCAACACACCAGTGTCACACAGACCACCGATGTGCCAAGAACCGCTGTACCAGCACCCGAGATACCATGCAGCATACGGAGCACCCCTTCCCCGAAGTGACTGAATATAGGAAGATGTGTACACTGCAGAATTTACTGTGACCTAAGTTGTCTTAAAGTGCCCGATGTGAGCGGACTGAACATGACAGTGAAATGAGGCATGCGGTGAAGGATTGTGTCCTGTAGTCGTGACAGGACTTGCGGTTCTGTAGAGGTGACATACGTATCAAAACACTGCCTGTAGTCGTGACAGGACTTAAACGTGTCTGTAAAGGTGACAGACATATCGAATTGCTGCCTGTAGTCGTGACAGGACTTAAACGTGCCTGTAGACCTGACAGACGTATCGAGATGTAGCCTGTAGTCGTGACAGGCTTGAGCATAACTGAGGATATAATACACATTAGAATCCTGCCAGTTGGGCAGACTTGCCACTACCTGCCTTAAAGTGTACTTTAAAAAAAATATTATGTGGAATGTGAGTATGCAACCACGACGCTACTGTACCTTGCAACTGCTTGCTTGCTAATGCAGTGAATGAAACGTAGCTGAACATGTGAAAACAGAGTATTAGCAACTGTTCAATACCACCTAACCTCAATAATCCCCTTCTGTGATGTATTGTAGCTTACTTGACCCTGACGTCAATGTGCTCACTATGTATGTACCCGCGTCTGCTGGTAGGAACCCGTGCAGTCGGTAGACAGAAGGACCCACGAATTGCTGCCTGAAGCCAACGCTGGTGCCGATGCCGATGGGGAGCCAGAGCCTGTTACTCACGTGCGAACCGCTGTGCCTGGAAGTGACGCAGAAACGAGCCGCCGGTAAGGAGAGGAGGAGGTTGGGACTTATAAGCATCATGCCCCGCCTCCCCTCACACAAATGCGGCAAATAGACCTTTGCCTATAACTTTTAGAAAAACATTTTCTTAGAGCCATATTTTAACATTTTTCAGGCTATGGTATGGTGAGGGTGCTCCTTCAGCGCTGTGTATTCAGAGATCTAGAAGGCAGGGACACCGATTAGCATGCAGCTGCAACCTCTGAATGGACATTCTAAAATGTTCATTCAGAGACAAATTCCAGCCCCCAGGGCATTTATTGTCTGTGGTCAGTCGGGAAGTGGTTAAACGAGGCATGAAGGGGCGTGGCCAGCAGCCAATATGGACGGTCACTTCTAAGAGGAGCTCCGCGTCTGGAGCCACAACCCGGGACAAATCCTGGCTAAGAACATAGCCATTTACAAAAGTAAAGACCCCTGATGGAGTCCTGAAGAGCACAGACAACACAGTGGTGCCGATATACCGGAGGACAAGCGCAGAGAAGTAGGAGCGGGAACCAGCAGTGCCGTGCCAGGAGTCGGAAGAGTGTGCTGCGTGGGAAACCAGAGAGAGATCCTGCGGCAGGCACAGAACAATTCTGGGAGCAGAGGGGAAGACAGGAACAGGAGGCGATTGAAACTGCCATAATTTAACCTGAACCAAACTATTATCCGCCCACAATATCGGACCCCCTCAGGAATTTTTCCCGCCAATCCGCCATCTTCAGGTGCCCTCACAGCCTAATAAGGAGGGAGTTGCACAAGTCCGACGATAGGCTCCCGTTCTAAAAAAAAGAGCACGGTGGTCACTCTTGCTTCATAGAATTGACACAGCCTAAAGCTTCCAAATCACTGTACCAAACGAGGCATGAACTCGCAGGACAGAGATGTGATATTACCACTGAACCGAGCTTTGGTGCGGCCTCATCTGGAATATGCAGTTCAGTTCTGGGCATCAGGATGCCCTGCAGCTGGAAAAGATACAAATAAAAGTAACTAAACTGATGGGGGTATGGAGGGTCTTAGTTATGAGGAAAGATTGAAAGAAGTACATTTATTTAGTCTTGAGAAGAGGCGTCTAAGGGCCCTTTCACACTTGCGTTGTCCGGATCCGGCATGTACTCCACTTGCCGGAATTACACGCCGGATCCGGAAAAACGCAAGTGTACTGAAAGCATTTGAAGACGGAGCCGTCTTCAAAATGCGTTCAGTGTTACTATGGCACCCAGGACGCTATTAATGTCCTGGTTGCCATAGTAGGAGCGGGGAGCGGGGGAGCGGTATACTTACAGTCCGTGCGGCTCCTGGGGCGCTCGAGAATGACATCAGAGCGCCCCGTGCGCATGGATGACGTGTTCCATGTGATCACGTGATCCATGCGCTTGGGGCACCCTGACGTCACTCTGGAGCGCCCGAGGAGCCGCACGGACGGTAAGTATGCTGCTCCCCCACTCCCCACTACACTTTACCATGGCTGCCAGGACTTTAGCGTCCCGGCAGCCATGGTAACCACTCTAAAAAAGCTAAACGTCGGATCCGGCAATGCGCCTAAACGACGTTTAGCTTAAGGCCGGATCCGGATCAATGCCTTTCAATGGGCATTAATTCCGGATCCGGCCTTGCGGCAAGTCTTCAGGATTTTTGGCCGGAGCAAAAAGCGCAGCATGCTGCAGTATTTTCTCCGGCCAAAAAACGTTCCGTTCCGGAACTGAAGACATCCTGATGCATCCTGAACGGATTTCTCTCCATTCGGAATGCATTAGGATAATCCTGATCAGGATTCTTCCGGCATAGAGCCCCGAAGACGGAACTCTATGCTGGATCCGGACAGCGCAAGTGTGAAAGGGCCCTAAGGGGGACAAGCTTACCTTGTATAAATGTATAACTGGGCTGTAAAATATGGTGAAAATCTGTTCCGTGTAAAATTCCATCAAAAGACAAGGGGCCACTGCTTCCGACTGGAGAGGAAAAAGTTTGGTCTCCAGAAACAACAAGGCTTCTTCACCATAGGAATCTGTGAAACGGTCTACCTCAGGACGTGGTCACACCAGGAACAGTGGACCATTTAAAAAAATACTTAGATTCATTTTTTGAGTTAAATAATATTAAAGGGGTTTTGCAACTTTGGGGGAGTTGCAAACCACCTTCTTGGCCAGACCTGTGAAAGGAGGCTTACTTACTGCTGCTTCCCAGCACTGGCTCCCAGGTCTTTCTCTTCCAGGCGTAAACTGCACCGCTGTTTTCCCACAATGTAAACATCCGGTTTGACCTGGCTGCAGCCAATCGCTGCCCATGTAGGTGACCTGCTCCCCTTGTGTCATGTGACTATTTTGAGATATCGTTTTTCCTTTGTATCCAGAGGAAATTAATTTGCTGCCTGGTTTTTAGCTGGTTTGGGAACAGCAGCTTTAAGAACAGACTAAAAAAGTGAGTGAGTTTTGATCTATACTGTGTTTTGTCGTAAAGGGGTATTCCGGTTAGATTAAGTTATTTCCTATCGCTCGGCTATCTCTGGAATTCCCATAGAAACGAATGGAGCAACCGCAAACATGCCTGACCGGCCGTTCCATTCATTTTAGGGGGGGATGCAGGGTACGGGGCCCCTGTTCTTGTGATCGGTGGGGGTCCCAAAGCTAGGACCCCCACCAATCTAATAGCTATCCCCTGTGGATAGGGAATAACTTAATCTAACCAGAATACCCATTTAAGTGTGTGATTTGAGATTAAGTATGCCCTTGACAATATGGAAAAAGTTTGCTGTTCACTGAGGTAGATGAAGAGAAGGGTGGTAGTATGGATGTGCAGAAAAGTGAGGTAGCTAGCTGGATTAGAAGGCAATAGGTAAGCGTGCCAGGGAGTCTAGCCTACTCTGGACCCCAAAAAGATAGCCACGTTGGCAGATAAGGAAGATGTCAGTTCAGGGATGGCACTGTTGCAGCAAGATACTTCCTCTGTCAGTCAGGGGAATGTCAGCCCCAGCAAGGAGGAGACCAGGAGTGCAGGTGATGGTAGTGGGAGATTGAATCATCAGGGGTACAGATATCGTGAACTGTCACAAAGACCTGGATCATTAAACAGTGTGTTGTCTTTCCGACGCTCAAGTTCAAAATATTGTGGCTTGGGTTGACAGATTACTGGGAGGGGCTGGTAAAGACCCAGCAGTTATGGTGCACATACAAAGTTAGAGGTAGGTGGAGGACCCTTTAAAATGATTTCAGGGACTTTGTTCGCAAGCTCAGGGCTAGGACCTTAAAGGCAGTACTTTCTGAAATACTACCTGTTCCACTAGCCACACCAGAAAAACATTAGGAAGATTAACGAGTGGATCAAGAACTGGTGTAGGAAGTAGAGATTTAGCTTCCTGGAGACCTGGCCAATCTCTTTGTGGTCTATGGTAGGGAAGGATTGCACCTCAATGGGGAAGGCACAACTGTTTTAGGGGAGAAGATGGCTAGAAGTTTGGAGAAGTGTTTAAACTAGGGACTGGGGGGGGGGGGGGGGAAGGGCAATTACATTATAGAAGGGGAATATAGTGCATATAGTGACCTGGGGGTGGAATAGAGGGAGGGACTAGAAAAGTTCAAAAAAAGTGTAGGGTAAAAAATATCCAAAACCTCTTAATTGTATTTAAACTAATGCCAAGAGTCTTACCAATAAAATTTGTAAACTGGAATTAGTAATGTCTGAGAAATGGCTGGATGATAGCTAGACTGGACGGTTAATTTACAAGGTTACAGTCTTTTTACAAAACATCATAAAAAATGTAAAAGGGGGGAAGATATAAGTGGGAGTAATGAACATGTGGAGTCACTGTGGGTAGAAATACATGGTGGTAAAAACGATAATAAAATACCGATAGGTGTTTGTCGTCAATATAGACTGGGAAACTGAAACCTGTGGATCTCATAAAGGAAACTGGTTCCTGTCAATAACTAAAGGCAATTAGCTTTCCCATACTAGACTTAGTAATGTATTAATCAATAGACCTGACAGAACAACAGATGTGCAGGTTAGGGGACATCTAAGGCCTCATGCACACGACCGTATTTTGTTTCCGTGTCCGTTCATTTTTATTTTTTTTGCGGATAGGATGCGGACCCATTCATTTCAATGGTTTCGCAAAAAACGCGGACAGCACACTGTGTGCTGTCCGCATCAGTATGTCCGTTCTGTTGGGCCTCATGCACACGACCGTATTTTGTTTCCGTGTCTGATCCGTTTTTTTTGCGGATAGGATGCGGACCCATTCATTTCAATGGGTCCGCAAAAAACTGTGCTGTCCGCATCAGTATGTCCGTTCCATTGCTCCACCCAAAAAATAGTGCATGTCCTATTTTTTTCTAGTTTGCGGACAAGGATAGGCATTATTACAATGGATCCGCAAAACAAACAGATCCTCCAAAAAAAATGGATGCCATACAGAACGTCATCCTTTTCTGTATGGCATGTCCTATTTTTTTCTAGTTTGCAGGCAATTACAATGGATCAGCAAAAAAATGGATCAGCAAAAAAAAACGGATGCCATACGGACCGCAAAACATATACGGTCGTGTGCATGTAGCCTTGATCCCCTTTCACACGGGCGAGTATTCTGCGCGGTTGCGATGCGGGAGTTGAACGCATTGTGCGTTGCGTGAAAATCGCAGCATGCTCTATATTGTGCGTTTTCCACGCAACGCAGGCCCCATAGAAGTGAATGGGGCTGCGTGAAAATCGCAAGCATCTGCAAGCAAGTGCGGATGCGGTG
Source organism: Bufo gargarizans (assembly GCF_014858855.1). Classification (NCBI taxonomy): domain Eukaryota; kingdom Metazoa; phylum Chordata; class Amphibia; order Anura; family Bufonidae; genus Bufo; species Bufo gargarizans. The sequence continues at coordinate 219,485,483 of NC_058081.1, read as the reverse complement.
CGATTTTCACACACGGTTGCTAGGAGACGATCGGGATGGAGACCCGATCATTATTATTTTCCCTTATAAAATGGTTATAAGGGAAAATAATAGCATTCTGAATACAGAATGCATAGGACAATAGCGCTGGAGGGGTTAACATTTTTAAAAAAATAATTTAACTCCCCTTAATCCACTTGCTCGCGCAGCCCGGCTTCTCTTCTGTCTATCTTCTGTGCTGTGTGCCGGAAAAGGACATGTGGTGACATCACTCTGGTCATCACATGATCCATCTCCATGGTAAAAGATCATGTGATGGACCATGTGATGACCGTGAGTTTAATTATTTTTTATTTATTTTTAACCCCTCCAGCGCTATTGTCCTATGCATTCTGTATTCAGAATGCTATTATTTTCCCTTATAACCATGTTATAAGGGAAAATAATACAATCTACAGAACACTAATCCCAAGCCCGAACTTCTGTGGAGAAGTTCGGGTTTGGGTACCAAACATGCCAATTTTTTTCTCACGCGCGTGCAAAACGCATTACAATCGTGCATGTTCCCGCAACGCACCCGCACCTTTTCCCATCTAAAAGAGGCCTTAAAGTTTAGGATGCTTTTATAAATAACCCATTTTCTGGCTGTATTTTTGTTTTTCAGGACATTGTCCTAGTTAGTGATGCTAATGACCTCTCTAAGCTGATAAAATTTAGCTTTTTGGAAGTTCAGCAGTTTTGTGCCTTCCTTAAACAGCTAAAATAACTAAAAGTTAATTATATTATGTGAAGGCGGTCGTGTGCATGTAGCCTAAGAAATAGCGACCATAATATAATGAACTTTCAGTTATTTTAGCTGTTTCAGGAAGGCATAAAAATGCTGAACTTCCAAAAAGCAAAATTTTATCAGCTTAGAGAGGTCATTAGCATCACTAAGTGGGACAATGTCCTGAAAAATAAAAATACAGCCAGAAAATGGGTTATTTTATAAAAGCATCCTAAACTCTAAGGGTACATGCACACGACCGTATGTGTTTTGCAGTCCGTATGGCATCCGTTTTTTTTTTGGCAGATGCGTTTTTTTTTGCTGATCCATTGTAATAATGCCTATCCTTGTCCGCAAACTAGAAAATAATAGGACATGTACTATTTTTTTGGCGGAGCAACGGAACGGACATGCTGATGGGGACAGCACAATTTTTTGTGGACCCATTGAAATGAATGGGTCCGCATCCTATCCGCAAAAAAACTGGAACAGACACGGAAACAAAATACGGTCGTGTGCATGAGGCCTAATTGCGAGAGGGAATAAAAGGATGAAGACCAAGATAAAAAAGTGTGGATAAATAGAAATGCGAAGGGGGCAATAAATAACAAACAGAAAGCAGTCAATTACTGACCAAAAACAGGAAAGTAGCCAAAAAGCACAAAAAAAAAACTATAAGGAAAAACTGAATATGTAAAAAATAGATAAAGGCAGCCAAGCTCGAGACACAGGGGCTTACTGCCAAAGAGAGAAAAACTAACCTTAAAATGTTCTTCAATTATATAAGCAGTAAAAAGGTTAAACCTGAAAGTGTTGGCCCTTTGAAGAGTGATGAGGGAGGGGTGGTAGAGAGAAAGTGAAATTATTATATTTTTTTCTCTGCTATATTCACTAAGGGAAATCGATGAAATGCAAAGTATTAAAGTAAACTCTCCAATAAATGTGGTCTGATAAAAGGCAAATCACATGGTCCAGATAGCATACACCCCCGTATCCTAAGAGAGTTAAGCAATGTAATAGACGGACATTTAAAGGGGTTGTCCTGCTATTTATATTGAAGAATTATCGTCAGTATATGCCATCAATATCTGATCAGTGTGCGTCTGACACCCCCGGCGATCGGCTGTTTGAAGAGGAGGTGGCGCTCTATGCATGCTCTGCTTCCTGTTCATTACACTGCCCATCGTCTCGGAGGTTTCGCTTGAATGGAGTAAGTACTTGTAATTGCACTACATCACCGTTCCAGAGGAGATGACCCATAGTGTAGTGAAGAGGAAGCAGCGCTTACCCACATTACTTAGCCACATACCCACAACTGTGTATATGGGTAAGTAACTGGCTCAATGATAGAAAACAGAAGGTGATTATTAACGGTACACACTCAGATTGAGTCACTGTCACTAATGAGGTACCTCAGGGGTCAGTATTGGCATAGTTGCCCGTGATGAGAACCTAGTCCTGCCACTTTACAGGCTTCTACCTCACAGTGTTTTTTTTATACCTTCCTCTCGATCAACTTGCAGGATAACAGGCTGAACTGGATGGACCTGTCTCTTTTTTTCAGCCTTACAAATTGTTACCATGCTACTAAGACTTGTATTTATGTACTCTAGCTTGCTGTTCAGCTTCCCATAAAAACTTGCAGCTTTTTTAGTAACAATAAAAAACTGTTATCCAAACACGAATCACATACAAGATGCACGATGACATTACGTTTGTCCATTTGGACTGGGCCCGTGCTTCCATGAAAGCAAGGTGAGAGTTGTCTTGTATATATATTTGGAACTCCAGCTTGCTGTTATCTGCAAAAATAGACACTGTATTATTACTCCTAATAGTAATCCTAATAGAATTTAAGGACTTGCACTTGGGTTACACCGCTTATCACCAGAAAGGAACCGTTCAGAGCTGGAATAATTTGCCACTAGCTTGTTATTAGCCTACAGTTGCGTGTTACTACATTAACAATCACTGTGTGTCACAGGGATTTTTCTGTGGATTTTCTGCATATGCAAACCAAAGGCTAAACGCTGTTGCAAAATTCTGCACCAAATCCATGATATATAGGGCATGCTGCAGATCTCTCAATCTACTCCATGCCTTAAAATCCACATCATTTTTTTTCCTGCTATATGTGAAGGGACTTCTCAAAACCTTGTTCACTACAGTTCCGCACCATAAGGGTTCATGCATACGAACGTATTTTATTTCCATGTTTGTTCCAGTTTCTTTTTTGGCGGATAAGATGCAGACCCATTCGTTCCAATGGGTCCACAAAAAACACGGTGTGCTGTCCGCATAAGTGTGTCCGTTCCGTGGCCCCGCAAAAAAGATAGAACATGTCCTATTCTTGTCCGTTTTGCAAACAAGCATAGGCATTATTACAATGATCCGCAAAAAAATGGACGCAACTCGGATCTCACATGGACGTTATCTGCATTTTTTGTGGATTCGCGTTTTGCGGACCGCAAAATACATACGGTCGTGTGCATGAGCCGTAAATCTGTAATAAATCTGCCAAGTCTGCACATAGTTTAAAATAGCTTACGCTGTAGATATACATTGCTGTTACTTGTAATCTTTTATTTATATAAACTGTATCTATTTTTTCATATTAACCTCCTGCTTATATTTATTTTGGATTTCAAAGGGATATATGAATATTCAAACCAGTAATGGTACTGTATGCACTAGTTACCATGTCACACAATTTATGAAGCTCTACTACCCATTAAATTAGGTTTTTGTTTTTCGGTCAATTTTCCTGTTCTAATAATTGATCACACAATGTACCATGACTGCAGAATTTCAGTTGTAATGTTTTATATGGCTAAATTATGGCTTGGTTTTGTGTGGAGCCATAACAGAGGTGCTATAGAGGTACATGAGACCTTGATTGTACCTCCAATTTCAGACTGAGGGGCACAGTTTTTTTCTGCATCTAGGAAACAAGAGTTCTGTTCATTCAACCCCAAAGACCCCACCTCTGGGCCCTGTGCAACAAGCCACCATGCACTGCTATACAGGCTCTGCCGTGTTTATGAGCACTTACTATATTTTGCTGCATCATGTCATTTTAGGCAGAAAGGAATCACTAGTGATTTGGGTCATTTTGGGTCTGATTCAATCAAATCAACTAGTGAAAAACGAACAGCGGGCCCCTGCAAAAACCTTCATCTCATATTTGCAGCCATCAAATACTTACAAGAAGTGCACAAATCGTCCCACAACATGGACAGTGACATACCAGAGGGGGATCAATGGCAAAAATTCCCACAAAAAATACAGTTGCGTGACCGAGTGAAGGCGTAAGCTCCAAAGACAGCGTACGTTTTTTCTGGGTTATTGTTCTGATGGATCAGAGGAAGGGCAAAATAATCAGTGACGTCAACACAAACTTACAGCTGACACCCTGTCCACTCTGTCGGGGGGCTCTTCTTGTATAAGCGTGCAATAGAACAGGTTCTGACATCTATGTGGAATCAGCTGACGACGGTGTAAAAGGAGTGTGCTTCTTCTTTGCACTAACATCGACCTATAAGGCTGAGTTCATACTTCAGTTATTAGGCCAGTTTTGGCAAATTTAAGTATACTTTCTTATAATTTTAATCAAGTTTTGGTTTAATAAAATTTATGTTAAAATATTTAATACATTTAATAATAAAAATGTATTTTAATCAGGGGCCATTTTTATGCGTCTTAAATGGAAACTGTCAAAAATGTGCCATGCTGGAGCCTAGAAAAGTTTTATTTTAGGCCACGGAAGTACAGGCCCCAAACATTAGGCATTCACCGGACAGATTATGTGGCTGGAGGTATATTAGACGGTCATTGGATAACAATTTTACTGCCTGGCCAGTGGAGTACAGGCCCCAAAAAAATTTCATTCAATGTACAGAAAAGAACAAGCTTTGTCTTCTTCTCATTCTGTCGCTAGTAGAGGCCTAAGCATGGCAGGCAGGTTCCCCCAGAAGTATCTTGCTGGATGAGCAGCCAATACCGCACTTGCATCAATCTTGACACGATTCGGCTCCAGGTGTAGAGGAATTGTTTTTTTTGGAATGCTTTCTCCATCGCAACACCCTCCACGTCATTGAATAAACAGTAGACTGGCCAATTCTCTCCTGTCTTACGCAACATAAAATTTTTATTATTAAATGTATTAAATATTTTAACATTAATTTTATTAAACCAAAACTTGATTAAAATTATAAGAAAGTATACCTAAATTTGCCAAAAACTGGCCTAATAACTGAAGTATGAACTCAGCCTTATAGGTCGATGTTAGTGCAAAGAAGAAGCGCACTCCTTTTACACCGTCGTCAGCTGATTGCACATAGATGTCTACAGAACCTGTTCTATTACCTGCTTATACAAGTAGAGCCCCCCTGACAGAGTGGAGAGGGTGTCAGCAGTAAGTTTGTGTTGACGTCACTGATTATTTTGCCCTTCTTCTGATCCATCAGAACAATAACCCAGAAAAAACGTATGCTGTCTTTGGAGCTTACGCCTTCACTCGGTCAGCATTTGCTCAGTATTGCTAATGCCAATTAAAATAGGAGTGGATCTAAAACAGAGATGACACGTGAATGGAATATTTGCATGTCTTCTGTGTTTTGTTCCCACTCCTGCTTTTGTCTACCAAATCCTAAGCCAATTCTGATGGTACCATACAGGCCTTACAGCTGCTACACAGACAGGATCTGTTGTGCGTCTCATTTTTCCTTTCTTCTGGCAGATCAGAAGAAAATTCAAATGAATTATGTCTTCCAGGCCGAAAGCCAAAATAGTGGCCCAGTCATGAAGTGGGGAGGGTGTGAACAGCATGAGAAGTCCACAGAGTGTCCCTATGACAGAGTGGTGAGGTGGAAGCAGCATGAGGAAACCACATAGTGGCCCAATGACCGTCTGGAGGTGGCAGCAGCATCAGGAGGCCACAGAGTGGCGCAATGTCGGTGTGGAGGTGGCAGCAGCAGCATGATTCAACAGAGTGGCACTGTGACATAGTGTGGACATAGCAGCACCAGGAGGCCACAGAGTGGCAAGGTGATATAGTGTGGAGGTGGGTGGCAATACTAGTACTCCCTGAAGATGGTGGGTGAAAGAAGGGGCACTTGGCATCAGATGTTTGGCATCAGGCGGGTAACAGCATCAGAATAGTAGCTGAGGCAGGTAGCCAGAAGAAAACGGTCTCTTTTGTCAAAATGTTGGTGTGGCACCATGGATGATCTAGTCTGATGCATCAGGCATTGATGTGTTGAAATCCTGGCTTATCCACGTCTGATTCATCTTGATGCAGTGTCCCACTATGTGCTATTTGTGGGCACTTTAAACTCTTGTTAAATGTAATATCAAATGTATTGTGGTGTCATGCTGTAGTTCCCTTTAACAGGCAGGCAGTATCATTTACCTTTATTCGCTCCTAGGTGGTGCAGGAACCACTTAGATAAATAGCTGGGGATGGGGGTAAAGTTAGTGTGTCTGATGTTAATGAAGAGATGAGGAAGTTAATGGAGGAGGTGGAAATTTTTATTTCCACCGAAATAATTCACAAAAGATTACCGCATATAAGTGCAGCGCTTAACGCAGAATACAAGTTTTTTTTCCACCTAAATATTTCAAAAGAGATTTCAGCGCATATCAGTGCAGTGCTTAACCCAGAATACAAGATTTTTTTCTGAAGTGACCGGGAAGCAGCAGAGGAAGTAGGTCTGCGCTGGAAGAGCGAGACGCGGACCTCATGCGGGTTCTGTGCTGCAGAAAAGTCCCCGTGGTGTCCAGTAAGCAATACTGTAGATAGATGCGGGCTGGTGTGAATTATTTTGCATTTTTGTGTAGGGTTAGTGCATAGTGTATTCACATGTATAGGTGCGCCTCTCTTATGGACGTAGTCACGTAAGTGCGCAGTGTGTGAAACGTAAATACAAAATTTCAACACAACGTAATTCAGTCAATATTGCAAAAAGGACTTTCCCACATATAACTGCAGCTCTGAACGCTGAATATATCTTGATTTTTGTACAGAAATACAGCACTAAAGGCTTTACCTCATATAACTGCAACAGTGAAAGCTGACTATATTTTTATTTTTCTACTGATATACGTCAATAAAGGTTTTTCAAGATATAAGTGCACCAGCGAATGTATATTTATTTTTCTACTGATATACGTCAAAGGTTTTCAAGATATAATTGCAGTAGAGAATGGCGAATGTATATTTCTTTTTATACTGCAATACGCCAGTAAAGGCTTTACCAGATATAACTGTCAGTGAACTGGGAATATATTTTTATTGTAGTACTGAAATACGCCCCTATACGCTTTCACCAGAAATAACTGCAGAAGTGACCTGAGAATACAGGTCCTTCTAAAAAAAATATTGTGATAAAGTTCATTATTTTCTGTAATGTACTGATAAACATTAGACTTTCATATATTTTAGATTCATTACACACCAACTGAAGTAGTTCAAGCCTTTTATTGTTTTAATACTGATGATTTTGGCATACAGCTCATGAAAACCCAAAATTCCTATCTAAAAAAATTAGCATATAATGAAAAGGTTCTCTAAACGAGCTATTAACCTAATGATCTGAATCAACTAATTAACTCTAAACACCTGCAAACGATTCCTGAGGCTTTTAAAAACTCCCAGCCTGGTTCATTACTCAAAACCGCAATCATGGGTAAGACTGCCGACCTGACTGCTGTCCAGAAGGCCATCATTGACACCCTCAAGCAAGAGGGTAAGACACAGAAAGAAATTTCTGAACGAATAGGCTGTTCCCAGAGTGCTGTATCAAGGCACCTCAGTGGGAAGTCTGTGGGAAGGAAAAAGTGTGGCAGAAAACGCTGGACAACGAGAAGAGGTGAGCGGACCCTGAGGAAGATTGTGGAGAAGGACCGATTCCAGACCTTGGGGGACCTGCGGAAGCAGTGGACTGAGTCTGGAGTAGAAACATCCAGAGCCACCGTGTACAGGCGTGTGCAGGAAATGGGCTACAGGTGCCGCATTCCCCAGGTCAAGCCACTTTTGAACCAGAAACAGCGGCAGAAGCGCCTGACCTGGGCTACAGAGAAGCAGCACTGGACTGTTGCTCAGTGGTCCAAAGTACTTTTTTCGGATGAAAGCAAATTTTGCATGTCATTCGGAAATCAAGGTGCCAGAGTCTGGAGGAAGACTGGGGAGAGGGAAATGCCAAAATGCCTGAAGTCCAGTGTCAAGTACCCACAGTCAGTGATGGTCTGGGGTGACATGTCAGCTGCTGGTGTTGGTCCACTGTGTTTTATCAAGGGCAGGGTCAATGCAGCTCGCTATCAGGAGATTTTGGAGCACTTCATGCTTCCATCTGCTGAAAAGCTTTATGGAGATGAAGATTTCATTTTTCAGCACAACCTGGCACCTGCTCACAGTGCCAAAACCACTGGTAAATGGTTTACTGACCATGGTATTACTGTGCTCAATTGGCCTGCCAACTCTCCTGACCTGAACCCCATAGAGAATCTGTGGGATATTGGGAAGAGAAAGTTGAGAGACGCAAGACCCAACACTCTGGATGAGCTTAAGGCCGCTATCGAAGCATCCTGGGCCTCCATAACACCTCAGCAGTGCCACAGGCTGATTGCCTCCATGCCACGCCGCATTGAAGCAGTCATTTCTGCAAAAGAATTCCCAACCAAGTATTGAGTGCATAACTGAACATAATTGTTTGAAGGTTGACTTTTTTTGTATTAAAAACACTTTTCTTTTATTGGTCGGATGAAATATGCTAATTTTTTTAGATAGGAAATTTGGGTTTTCATGAGCTGTATGCCAAAATCATCAATATTAAAACAATAAAAGGCTTGAACTACTTCAGTTGGTGTGTAATGAATCTAAAATATATGAAAGTCTAATGTTTATCAGTACATTACAGAAAATAATGAACTTTATCACAATATGCTAATTTTTTTAGAAGGACCTGTATATATTTCTTTTTGGACTCAAATAGGCCACTATACGCTTTCAACAGAAATAACTGCAAAAGTGAACTAAAAATATATATTTCTTCTTGGGCTGAAATAGGCCACTATACGCTTTCACCAGCAGTGCGTATGTATTTTTTTTTTTTTTATGAAATAAGCCCCTATACTCTTTCACCAGAAATTAATGCAACCGTGCAGTGCGTTTAAATGTTTTGTGTATTACTGAAATACCGCTCTATGCTCTTTCACAAGAAATGACTGCAAATGATTTTAGAGTAAATAAGTGACCTGCTTATTTATATATATATATATATATATATACAGTACAGACCAAAAGTTTGGACACACCTTCTAATTCAAAGAGTTTTCTTTATTTTCATGACTATGAAAATTGTAGATTCACACTGAAGGCATCAAAACTATGAATTAACACATGTGGAATTATATACATAACAAACAAGTGTGAAACAACTGAAAATATGTCATATTCTAGGTTTTTTAAAGTAGCCATCTTTTGCTTTGATTACTGCTTTGCACACTCTTGGCATTCTCTTGATGAGCTTCAAGAGGTAGTCCCCTGAAATGGTTTTCACTTCACAGGTGTGCCCTGTCAGGTTTAATAAGTGGGATTTCTTGCCTTATAAATGGGGTTGGGACCATCAGTGGCGTTGAGGAGATGTCAGGTGAATACACAGCTGATAGTCCTACTGAATAGACTGTTAAAATTTGTATTATGGCAAGAAAAAAACGGCTAAGTAAAGAAAAACGAGTGGCCATCATTACTTTAAGAAATAAAGGTCAGTCAGTCCCAAAAATTGGGAAAACTTTGAAAGTAAGGGCTATTTGACCATGAAGGAGAGTGATGGGGTGCTGCGTCAGATGACCTGGCGTCCACAGTCACCAGACCTGAACCCAATCGAGATGGTTTGGCGTTAGCTGGACCGCAGAGTGAAGGCAAAAGGGCCAAGCATCTCTGGAAACTCCTTCAAGACTGTTGGAAGGCAAAAGTGCTAAGCATCTCTGGGAACTCCTTCAAGACTGTTGGAAGACCATTTCAGGTGACTACCTCTTGAAGCTCATCAAGAGAATGCCAAGAGTGTGCAAAGCAGTAATCAAAGAAAAAAGTGGCTACTTTGAAGAACCTAGAATATGACATATTTTCAGTTGTTTCACACTTTTTTGTTATGTATATAATTCCACATGTGTTAATTCATAGTTTTGATGCCTTCATAGTCCTGAAAATAAAGAAAACTCTTTAAAAGAGAAGGTGTGTCCAAACTTTTGGTCTGTACTGTATTTATCTTAGTTTTTCTTTCACTCTCCCTAGCACCTGCAACATACATGGCAACAAACAGCCTGTTTAAGCCCTTCCTATAGTACTTCATAGCGGAAGGCAACTTCCCGCAATTTGACGTACTATTACGTCATGGTGATTGGGTGGGCACTGAAGTGGTGCACGTCTGATCAGTACAGGGGCCCGGAAGTCACTGATAGCCGGGCCCCTGCTGTATCCACCGGCATTGTTGTAGCCGATGCCGGTGGATTAACCCCTTCTATACAGCACTGACCGCAGCATAGAAGTTGTTTGCGGTCAGTCAGGGTCTCCATTGGTTCCCCACATGCAGAGGAATCAGGACCTGCCTTCTACAAGAAAAATGTAAAAATAAAAATAATAAATACAAATTTAAGTAAAAAACTAACAAAACAAAATGCCCGTTTCCCCTAAAGTTGTAAAAGAAATAGAAATGAAAAAACATACATATTAGGTATTTCCACGTCCGTAACGACCGGCTCTATAAAATGTCACATAATCTCCCCGTCAGATAAACACCATAAAAAAAAAAAACAGTGCCAAAAAAGTCATTTATTGTCACCTTACATTACAAAAAGTGCAAAATCCAACCGTCACCTCATCCCACAAAAAATGAGACAATCATCCAAAAAATACATATATATGGTATTAAAACATGATTTACCGTATTTTTCGCAAATCATGGGGGGAAAATGCCCCTGCGTCTTATACGGCGAATGCTGTCAGTTTTACATCGCAAGCTGCGATGTAAAGCGAGCGGGGACTCGGGGAGGGACTGGGAGGAGGAGCTGGGGGCCGGCAATAGCGGCGGGGCGGTGCAGTCACTGTACTATAGCGCCGCCCCACCGCTCCGGTATACTAATATAATATTTCTTATTTAATTAATAGTTATTAAATATGTCCCTTTATTCCTAATAGTACCTTAAATCCTAAGCGCTTCAGTACAATGCAGGCCGGGCGGGCGGCAGCGTAACTCCCTGATGTCACGTGCCTGCGCCGCCTACTTTATGAATGAAGCAGGTGGCGCAGGCAATTGACGTCAGTGAGTGACGCGCCGGCCTGCCTGCCTCCATTGTACTGAAGCGGTTAGGATGTAAGGTACTATTAGGAGTTGGGGGGCATGTTTAATAACTATTAATTGAATAAGACATCTTATATTTGTATACTGGAGCGACGGGGGATCTGTGGATGGCACAGTTATGGGCTGGGAGGGTCTGTGGATGACACATATATAACAGTGCCATCCACAGATCCCCCCCCTGTAACAGTGCCAGCCACAGATCCCCCTGTAACAGTGCCAGCCACAGATCCCCCCATAACAGTGTCCATCACAGATCCCCCCATAACAGTGTCCGTCATCCACAGATTCCCCCCCATAACAGTGTCCGTCCTCCACAGATCCCCCCCATAACAGTGTCCGTCATCCACAGATCCCCCCCATAACAGTGTCCGTCATCCACAGATCCCCCCCATAACAATGTCCGTCATCCACAGATCCCCCCATAACAGTGTCCGTCATCCACAGATCTCCCCCCATAAGTGTCCGTCATCCACAGTAATAGTGCCTTCCACAGACCACCATTAGTTCCAAACCCACCAAACACACAGCACACCTTTTGGTTAAAACATTTTTTTTCCTATTTTCCTCCCCAAAAACCTAGGTGCGTCTTATACGGCGAAAAATATGGTATTTATTTTTTGTTTAAAAAACGCTTTTATTGTGTTAAAGGCTATGTACACCTTTGGGGCAATTTATTTTTATTATTGCATTGTACTTATTTTGAGCTAAAAATCATTGTTTCAAATGGTCTGATTCTTTACTAAAAAAAATGGAATCCTTTTTTGTGTACATAGCTAAGATGCTCTAGTAGCAGCCTGTGGATTTTTTGAATTTTCCGTCATTTGGGGAGCAAACGGGCTCCTTATCTTTGCTCTCTGACATTATACACACTCATCAAAGCTCAATTCTTAACTTACTGATAAGAGTGTGGCTTACTTAAGTATTTATGACCTCTTAGTAGTTTAGAGATAAGGGTTATTAGATGACCAGCACAAAGTGAAAGTACCAGTCACACAGTTAGAAAAACAGTTCATCTTTTGTGATGGAACAGCTCAATAATTTTAATAAAGGAAAATTAAAAATATAATTAAATTACCTCCAAAGGTGTACATAGCCTTTTAAAGTGAAAGAAAAAAAAGTTGACATATTAAAGGGGTTCTGCACTTTCATTTAACTGATGATCTATCCTCTGGATAGATTAGCAGCTTCTGACCCGCCGATCAGCTGTTTGAGAAGGCAGAGGTGCTCCAGCAGCGCCACGGCCTTCTCACTGTTTACCGCCGGCCCACTGACGTCACGACTAGTATCAACTAGCGTGGGCGCGGCTAAGCTCCATTCAAGTGAACACAGCATAGCCCTGCCCACGCTAGTTGATACTAGTCAGTGGGCCGGTGGTAAACAGTGAGAAGGCCGCTGCGCTGCTGGAGCGCCGCTGCCTTCTCAAACAGCTGATTGGCGGGGGTCCCAGTTTGTCGGACCCCCGCCGATCAGAAGCTGAAGATCTATCCAGAGGATAGATCATCAGTTAAATGAAAGTGCAGAACCCCTTTTAAGTATTGTCACATCCGTTACATAATCCACCATGTCTGGTGAATGCCGCAAAAAAAAAAGGAAAAAAAAGGAATTTTTTGTCACCTTACATCACAAATTGCAATAACAAGCAATCAAAACTTTGTTTCTCAAAATAGTACCAATAAAACTGTCACCTCATCCCGCAAAAAATAAGCTCTTACATAAGACAATAGCCCAAAAAGTAAAAAAAATATGGCTTTCAGAAAATAGAGACACTAAAACACGATTTTCTTTGTTTCAAAATTGCTTTTATTGTGTTAAAGTAAAATAAATTTAAAAAACTAGACTCTATAAAAATATCACATGACCTAATGCTGTAAAAAAATAAAAATAAAAACTGTTCCAAAAAAGCTATTTTTTTCACCTTATATCACAAGAAGTGTAATACCAAGCAATCTAAAAGTCATATGTACCCCAAAATAGTAACAATCAAACCGTCACCTCATCCCGCAAAAAATAAGCCCCCACCAAACATTTGGCTTTTAGACAAGGGAGACATTAAAACATATTTTTTATTGTTTTATAAATGCTTTTAATGTGTAAAAAAGGAGACATATTAGGTATCATTGCGTCCGTAACAACCTGCTCTTTAAAAATATCACATGATCTACCCTCTAAGGTCAATGCCGTCAAAAAAATAAAATAGAAACTGTGCCAAAACAACCAATTATTTGTTCACATTGCCCCATAAAGTGTATTATTGAATGATCAAAAAATCATATGTACCCAAAAATGGTAATGAAAATTCAACTCTTTCTGCAAAAAATGGGTCCTGGCAAAGAAATAAAAAATATGAAATAGAAAAGAAATGGTGGCTCTCTCACTGTTCCACTTCTGGAAAGGTGCACAACCCCACAGCACTCCCAAATGCTGGTAGAAAACGTGAATATAAAAATTGTGAATATAAAAATTGTGATGGGGGTCACTCAATATTTAGGCAAACACACGGTAGTTAGTATCCATATAAATTTTTATAAGCTACAAATAAATTTTATAGGCTACAAATAAACAGCTTTACATATAAAACATTTCATAAAAATTGAATGAATAAAAAATACACTTAAAATGCTGCACTCCAATATATGGAAAGTCTCTGAAGAGTTATTTTCTAATAGCCCTGGACCATATCCAGGGGCTATAACTGTTGGCAGATAGCTGGAAGTTCAATATTCAGGAGATAGCGATGATGGTAAAGATAAATCTCACAGTTATATTATATGGTGTACTTTACCGCTCCTGCAATGAATCCACATAGACGTCAAATTTTCAACAGGATATGCTGTTGTGAGCTGTAAGGACCTGTAGGTAGACTCTGTGTGTGAAGTTCCCCACGCCGTTAGTAGCGATGCTGCTCGATATTGCCGCTCTGACCTTCCAGGACCTAGGTGGCGTCCAACGTGGTTTACTGGGCGGTCACGTGATCTGTTTTTCCAGGCGGGGTTTTCAAACTTCTTTAACGCAAGTTCATAGAATATATGCGGTTATGGAGTCTTTTCTTTAATCGTCCCTCACTGTCATTCACCAGACGCGTTTCGGGGTAAAAGGGACCCCTTCCTCAGTGGCTTGACAGTGGAGGTATGGTGTCCAGTTTTTATAGTGTCTGTAATTGGCAAATGTGGGTTGGAACATAAGCTGAACCATTAATTGGACCAGTGAGGGACATCTTGAAAACCAGGAATGGATTTTTTCTTATAACAGGTTTACATTCATTATATTCTATCACAAAATTCTTAATATTGGTAAATCTGTCAATCAGTTGTACATTTGATGCGGTATAACATTTTTAATACATACATAAAACTTAGCCGGTGTAAAATGAATAAAATCCGGAAAAAAACGCATGTGCGGTTTTGGTGCGTTTTTAATGCCTTTTTTTGCGGATTGATGTTAAAATGGGTCACAAATAAACGATTGATACATTGATGAATGTAAAAAATGATAATAATGAATAAAAACATTAATGAATAAAATATTGTACATATATAGATTTTCAGATACTGAAAGGATGACTATCATAAAACATTGTACATATTACATCTTGATGCTGTGAAAAACATTTTTGTGGGATGTCAAATTTCCTCAGTTTCAATAACTGATTTGGATATGCAGATATGGATGTAAAATATAGACGTAAAATGTAGATGTAAAAGAGGACGCCTGAGCTGGCGGGAGAGAGAGATCTGGGTGTTGATAGACAACCTGACACAGATGTCACTGTCCCACCAGATCAAGCACCCCACCTATAAGAATGCAAATAGTTCCATATCTGAATTCAAACCTTTTGGCAATAGGGTATTGAACTCAAAAATCCTTTTAGACTCCTTCCTGGACATCTGGAGGATATGATTACCTCCTCTCCATGCATATTTAACTTTTTCTAATGCCATGTATTTAAAGCTGGATGGATCACTATCATGACAATCTTTATAATGTTTCGATAATGAGTGCAGTTCATACCCCTTCTTAATGTTCGCAACGTGTTCTGACACTCTCTTTTTTAGTGTGCGTTTTGTCCTGCCAATATATTGTTTATGGCACGGACATTCTATTAAATAAATTACGCTATTTGAATCACATGTCAATCCTTCCTTAATATCCATGGAAAATGAATTTTGCGTTGACTGGGCTTTAGTAGTTTTTTTAGGGAAATTCGTGATTTTACAGTTGGAGCATCGTCCACATCTATAAAAACCACTAAATGACAACCAATTTTGTTTTTCTCCTATAGTACAATTCTTCTTTTTTACTGATGGGGCAACCTTGAGGCCTAAATTGGGAACCTTGGTATATGTTATTTGGGGTGTAGTATTTAGCAGGGGGCCAACTATCTTATCCCCAAGCAGATGGTGCCAATGTTTCTTGATGACTCTCTCCATGCCTTTGTACTGTGCATTGAAGGGTAAGATGATTCTCAATATGTCATCTGTTATTTCCGTCTGCGTGGGGACAAAAAAGTCTTCCCTTTTCATTACTCTAACCTCCTCCAAAGATCCCTCCAATAAGTGGATAGGGTATTCTTTATCCATAAATTGTTGTTTCAAATTTTCTGCTTCCATCTCAAATTGTAATTCCTGAGTGCAGTTACGCTTTATTCTTCTAAACTGACTTTTCGGTACATTCGTCAACCATCTTGGTAGATGGCAGCTTGTGTATAATATGTAACTATTTTTGGTAACTGGCTTTTGATATGTGTTACATATAAGTTTATTATCTTGTACTGTAATATTTAAATCTAGGAATTGTATATTTGTCGCACTTATAGTGGAAGTGAACTTGAGGTTCCAATTATTTTCATTTATTTCTTCCAGAAATGACGATAATGTTGTAGCCGTATCCTGCCATATAAATATTATATCGTCTATGTACCTTCACCATAGTACCAGACCCGCCCCCAGTATTGGTCCAATGGTGATGTCCTCCCACTGGGCCATAAATAAATTGGCATAACTAGGGGCGAATCTGGTACCCATGGCGGTTCCTTTTCTTTGCACATAGAATTCTTCCTTGAAAGAAAAATAATTGTGTGTCAATATATATTCAATTCCCTCTATCGTATATAGAATCTGGTCTTCCTTCATAATATTATGGGCAGTGAGTTGTTGATGTAAAGCCCTCAGACCTAATTTATGATCAATTATCGTATAGAGTGAGTTGACATCTAGGGTACCCAATATCCACCCATTCTTAAAATTCACTTCCTCTAATATTTTAATGATATCAGTAGTGTCCTTTATATAAGATGGTATATTTTTGACCGCCGGTTGTAACAGCCGATCAATATATCCTGATAAATTTGAAGAAATAGAATTGATCCCAGATATTATGGGTCTCCCTGGAGGATTTTTTGGGTCCTTATGGATTTTCGGAATACAGTACAAAATGGGTAATCTTTTTTCAGTATTTGTAATGTATTTGGCCTCCTGTTCCAATAGGATCCCAGATTCAGTGCCCTTTTTACAATATTGCACTAATAATCTAAAATATTCTTCCGTAGGGTCTCGTTTAAGTTTCATAAATGTGGTTTCATCCTGTAGTTGTCTTAAACATTCCTGATTATAATCTTCTGTGTTCAGAACTACTATAGCTCCCCCCTTATCCGCTGGTCTAATAGTTATATTATTAGCGGATTGTAACTGTTTAATAGCCTCAGTCTCTCTTTTAGTAAGGTTGTTTTTTATATTATATCCTTTCAATTTCCTTAAATCATTTTCAACACATTTTTTAAAAGTTGCCATTTGGTGGCTAATCTCTTGTTTTGGATATTGTTTAGAACCTGTTTTTAATCCTGTGTGTACATATTTTTTATAATTAAAATCTTCATTTAATTCTTTAATTATAGGATTTTTGATAAAATATTTTTTCAAGCAAAGTTTTCGGATAAATTTCTCCACCCCAATATAGGTGGAAAATTTATCTAGCTTGGTAGTTGGGGCATATTTCAAGCCTTTATTTAACAAATTCATTTGTGCTTCTGTGAGTTCGGTATTGCTCAAATTGACTATACTCGATATGGATTCTGTTTCTCGTATCTGTTTCGTCTTACAATGCCTTCCTCGTCTGGTCTTTCTTCTCCTCTGTGTGTTTGTGTCTTTCTGTATGTCCTCAATTCGTAGTCCTGTGTTGGATAGTGAGTTTGTGAGGGATAATGGTGGTTGTAATTCCGCCTGTGTGTTATCTCTTTTACTGGTGTTTGTCGGTGACGTAAATTGTAATGGTGTGTCTGTCTTTGGTCTCTCCCTCCTCTCCTTTTCGGTGATGGAGTTCGAACTTTTTTCATTTTTGTTTTGTGATGAGGGGGTGTAAAATCTAAAAAAAGAGGTGATGAAAGTGATTCATATCTATTATTTGTAGGGACATTATATGTATTTATGTGTCCCGTTTTAATTGTGTCCTGTTGTGTTTGTGACTGTGTGCATTGATTATGATGATCATTGTTAGAATCTTCTTCCATACTTATATTTTGGACATCATTAAGATTAGGATTTTTCAATTTCTTAGATTTTTTATGAATTATATCTTTCTCTAGAGTATCTAAATTTCTACATATTCTTTGTTGCCATCTATGTGTTTGGTCATTATTAGGGAATTGATCTATCACCTTCCTCAATTCAATCACCTGTTCTGAAATGTCAGCCAGGATTTGTATACGTCTGTTAATAATCATATGAATTAGATTGATTGACTGTGTTTTGAGGAAGGTGTCCCACTCCTTTTTAAAGGTATCATTCATTAAATCTGAAGCTGGAGTTTTAGTTAATGTTAGCCCTTTGGGAACAAAACCACTTTGTATATATTGGTTAAGTGCTTTTATTTCCCACTTATTCCGCAGTTGTTTTTGGACTAATTTTTCTAGATTACCAAACGTATCATCAATATTTCTTGTGGGATCATCATAATTCTCTACAGATGTATCAAAATTGTAATTATCAATCATCTTGTATTTAGTATCCATGTGTTGCCAAATATCCATGATGGATCAGTGGGAGCTCAACCAATGGGAGATAAAGTACGAAATAGAAAATAAATGGTGGCTCTCTCACTGTTCCACTTCTGGAAAGGTGCACAACCCCACAGCACTCCCAAATGCTGGTAGAAAACGTGAATATAAAAATTGTGATGGGGTCACTCAATATTTAGGCAAACACATGGTAGTTAGTATCCATATAAATTTTTATAGGCTACAAATAAATTTTATAGGCTACAAATAAACAGCTTTACATATAAAACATTTCATAAAAATTGAATGAATAAAAAATACACTTAAAATGCCGCACTCCAATATATGGAAAGTCTCTGAAGAGTTATTTTCTAATAGCCCTGGAACATATCCAGGGGCTATAACTGTTGGCAGATAGCTGCAAGTTCAATATTCAGGAGATAGCGATGATGGTAAAGATAAATCTCACAGTTATATTATATGGTGTACTTTACCGCTCCTGCAATGAATCCACATAGACGTCAAATTTTCAACAGGATATGCTGTTGTGAGCTGTAAGGACCTGTAGGTAGACTCTGTGTGTGAAGTTCCCCACGCCGTTAGTAGCGATGCTGCTCGATATTGCCGCTCTGACCTTCCAGGACCTAGGTGGCGTCCCACGTGGTTTACTGGGCGGTCACGTGATCTGTTTTTCCAGGCGGGGTTTTCAAACTTCTTTAACGCAAGTTCATAGAATATATGCGGTTATGGAGTCTTTTCTTTAATCGTCCCTCACTGTCATTCACCAGACGCGTTTCGGGGTAAAAGGGACCCCTTCCTCAGTGGTTTGACAGTGGAGGTATGGTGTCCAGTTTTTATCGTGTCTGTAATTGGCAAATGTGGGTTGGAACATAAGCTGAACCATTAATTGGACCAGTGAGGGACATCTTGAAAACCAGGAATGGATTTTTTCTTATAACAGGTTTACATTCATTATATTCTATCACAAAATTCTTAATATTGGTAAATCTGTCAATCAGTTGTACATTTGATGCGGTATAACATTTTTAATACATGCGTTTTTTTCCGGATTTTATTCATTTTACACCGGCTAAGTTTTATGTATGTATTAAAAATGTTATACCGCATCAAATGTACAACTGATTGACAGATTTACCAATATTAAGAATTTTGTGATAGAATATAATGAATGTAAACCTGTTATAAGAAAAAATCCATTCCTGGTTTTCAAGATGTCCCTCACTGGTCCAATTAATGGTTCAGCTTATGTTCCAACCCACATTTGCCAATTACAGACACTATAAAAACTGGACACCATACCTCCACTGTCAAGCCACTGAGGAAGGGGTCCCTTTTACCCCGAAACGCGTCTGGTGAATGACAGTGAGGGACGATTAAAGAAAAGACTCCATAACCGCATATATTCTATGAACTTGCGTTAAAGAAGTTTGAAAACCCCGCCTGGAAAAACAGATCACGTGACCGCCCAGTAAACCACGTGGGACGCCACCTAGGTCCTGGAAGGTCAGAGCGGCAATATCGAGCAGCATCGCTACTAACGGCGTGGGGAACTTAACACACAGAGTCTACCTACAGGTCCTTACAGCTCACAACAGCATATCCTGTTGAAAATTTGACGTCTATGTGGATTCATTGCAGGAGCGGTAAAGTACACCATATAATATAACTGTGAGATTTATCTTTACCATCATCGCTATCTCCTGAATATTGAACTTCCAGCTATCTGCCAACAGTTATAGCCCCTGGATATGGTCCAGGGCTATTAGAAAATAACTCTTCAGAGACTTTCCATATATTGGAGTGCGGCATTTTAAGTGTATTTTTTATTCATTCAATTTTTATGAAATGTTTTATATGTAAAGCTGTTTATTTGTAGCCTATAAAATTTATTTGTAGCCTATAAAAATTTATATGGATACTAACTACCGTGTGTGTGCCTAAATATTGAGTGACCCCCATCACAATTTTTATATTCAAATAAAAAATATGGTTTTCAGAAAATAGAGACAGAAAAACACACATAATCTAACATGTCAGATGAACATTGTAATAAACAAAAAATAAAAACTGTGCCAGAAGAGCCATTTTTGGTTACCTTGCATCACAAAAAGCGTAATATAGAGAGAGAAAAAAATCATATGTACTCCCAAAATAGTATCCATAAAACTGTCACCTTATCCTGTAGTTTCCCAAACTTTTTGGTAGTTTCTGTAGGGTGCAGGGGCTTCAAATGGGACATGGTGTCTAAAATCCAGTCCAGCAAAATCTGCTTACAAAAAACCATATGGCCCTCCTTTTGAGCCCTGCTGTGTGCCCTTGCAGCAGTTTAAAACCACATGTGGGGTTTTTCTATAAACTGCAGAATCAGGGTAATAGATATTAAGTTTTGTTTGGCTGTTTACCCTTGATGTGATACAGGAACAATGGGTTAAAATGAAAAATCTGCCAAAAAGTTACATTTTTAAATCTCCATTTTCCTTTAATTCTTGTGGAATAACTAAAGAGTAAGGGTACTTTCACACTAGTGGCAGGATGGATCCGACAGGCTGTTCACCCGGTCGGATCCGTCCTGCCGCTAATTCGCCGGACTGCCGCTCCGTCCCCATTAACTATAATGGGGATAGGGGCGGAACTCCATCGCAGTACGGCAGTGCAAGGCGAGAGGCCGTCGGACTCAAAGTACTGCATGTCCGGCGGCCTCTCGCCGTGCACTGCCGTTCTGCGCCGGAGCTCTGCCCCCCCATCCCCATTATAGTCAATAGGGGCAGAGCGGCAGTCCGGCGGCACGGTGAAATAGCAGCAGGACGGATCCGACAGGGTAAACAGCCTGTCGGATCCGTCCTGCCGCTAGTGTGAAAGTAGCCTTAACAAAGTTTGTAATATTAGTTTTGAATAAACTTGAGGGTTTAGTTTCTAAAATTGAGCCATTTATGGGTGGTTTCTACTATGTAAGCCCCACAAAGTGACTTCATAACTGAACTGGTCCTTAACCCCTTAAGGACACAGGGCGTACCGGTACGCCCTATTTCCCGAGTCCTTAAGGACCAAGGGCGTACCGGTACGTCCTGACTTAAAATCGGCATTCCGGCGCCGCGGGGGTTAATCGGAACGGGATTTCGGCTGAAATCATTCAGCCGGCATCCCGTAACAACGCAGGGGGGGGTCATTTGACCCCCCCGTATCGGCGATCGCAGAAAACCGCAGGTCAATTCAGACCTGCGGTTTTCTGCGTTTCCGGTCCATTCGGGTGTCCGGTGACCCGATGAACCGAAAAGACTGCGATCGGTGGCGTAATTATACACCACCAATCGCAGTCCGAGGATTTGAGGAGGCGGTGCTGGCCCTGGTGCTGAACACTGCTGTCCAGGGTGCTGATTGGTGCAGGGGAGAGAGGCGCGAGATTCAAACTTCCTGCGCTCCTCTCTCCCCTCCTCTTCCTGTTCTGCACGAGCACCCGGCAGCATCGTCCAGCACCAGCTCCTGTGTCCCCCTAATCGCCATCCATCACCCTCCTGCACCCATCGCCACCCAGGTAGGTTAGGGTCAGTGAGGGAGAGGCATCGTTAGGCAGGGAAAGAAGGGAAAAGTTAGTTAGGAAAAAAAAAAAAAAAAAAAAACTTTTAACTTTTACACAAAACTTTTTTTGATCCATCTATCAGACCCCAGACCCCCCCTGCCACTTGCCCCCCCCTACCAGCCCCCCACCACCACCAGCCCCCCCACCCCCTCCACCCATCCCCCCACCACTCCCCCCAACCCCCCCCCCCACCACCACCACTAGCCCCCTCACCACCACTTTTTTTTCTGCGTTCGCTGACTGGTCGGCACTTTTTAGCGTCCGTCCACTGTTAGCGCATCGCCTGCCCCACCGCTGATCAGCGTTGTACCGCTAATCAGCAACTTTTTTTTTTTCCTAACACTTGCCCTTTTTTCCTTTTTTTAGTACGCGAACACCCGTTGCCCCCACACACACGCACATATAATAAAGTTTTACACACACGCACACCTACACGCACACACACCCATGGCCCGCCGGGTGTTCTCGGCCGAGGAGGCATATGCCCAGATTGCCTCCGACTCCGAGAGCCCCAGTGAGGATGAGGATGACCCCACATTCCTCTTATCATCAGCATCCTCCTCATCATCATCGGATGACGATGAGCCACCAAGGCGGCGGAGACGCCGCCAGGCGGAGCCAGGGGCCGCACATGCTAGGGATCCTGTGGCCCACCCTAGTACGAGCCGCCCTGGGGTTCGTACTGGTTTCCCGGCCCACCAAATAAGTTCACCGGAGACCCCTGCCGATGAACTTAGCTGGTGTCCCCCAGTGGACTTTGAGCCTGAGATTCCGGATTTCGCTGGCAATCCTGGAATCCAGATTCCCACAGTGGGGTTTACTGAAATTGACTATTTTAGTTTTTTTTTCAGTAACCCACTGGTGAATTTGATGGTGGAGCAGACGAATCTGTACGCCCAACAGTTCGTCGCTCAAAACCCAGGCTCAGTTTTGGCTAGACCCGGTGGCTGGACGCCGGTCAGTGCAGCCGAAATGAGGACATTTTGGGGCCTCGTGCTGCATATGGGTCTAGTCCAAAAACCCAGTGTCAGGCAATACTGGAGTGGGGACGTCCTGTACCAGACCCCACTGTACAGTATGGTCATGACACGCTCCCGGTTTGAGGCCATCCGGAAATGTCTGCATTATTCCGATAATGCAGCATGTCCACCCCGAGGTGATCCTGCCTATGACCGGCTGTATAAGATACGGCCTGTCATCGATCACTTTGGGGCCACATTTCAGCAGGCCTACGTACCTGGAAGGGAGGTCGCGGTTGATGAGTCGCTCATTGCGTTCAAGGGGAGACTCAGTTTCCGCCAATATATTCCCACAAAGCGAGCGAGGTATGGCGTGAAGCTATACAAAATTTGTGAGAGTACCTCAGGGTACACTTACAAATTTCGTGTGTACGAGGGGCGAGATTCCCGTATTCAACCCCCAGAATGTCCCCCCACTCTGGGTGTTAGCGGGAAACTCGTGTGGGACCTTATGTACCCACTGCTGGATAATGGTTACCACTTGTACGTGGATAACTTTTATACCAGCATTCCCTTGTTCAGGTCCCTTGCCGCCAGATCTACGTTCGCTTGTGGGACCGTGCGGAAAAATCAGCGCGGCCTCCCTGCCTACCCCCTCCAGGTACCTATCCCCAGGGGTGAGACCCGTGCACTTACCAGTGGAAACCTGTTGCTGGTCAGGTATAAGGACAAGAGGGATGTCCTTATGCTGTCCACAATCCACGGTAACGGCACCACCCCAGTCCCTGTGCGAGGTACCGCGGCAACGGTCCTCAAGCCCGATTGTATCGTCGACTACAATCGGTATATGGGAGGAGTTGATCTCTCGGATCAAGTCCTCACGCCATATAACGCCATGCGCAAAACCCGGGCATGGTACAAAAAAGTTGCGGTCTACTTGGTGCAGGTTGCCATGTACAACTCTTTTGTACTATCCCGAAGCGCTGGCAGCACAGGGACATTCCTCCAATTCTATGAGGCAGTCCTCAAGGACCTGATCTTTTCGGACCGGGAAAGAGCAGGCCGGAGTACCTCGGGAACTGGAGGCGCCCGGATCGTCCCTGGCCAACACTTTCCAGGTGTGGTCCCCCATACTGGAAAGAAGGGACGAACCCAAAAAAAGTGCAGAGTGTGTCGCAGGAGGGGGATACGGAAGGACACCACCACTCAGTGCGACACGTGCCCCGATCATCCGGGCCTCTGCGTTATCGATTGCTTCAGGGAGTATCACACTTCCATGGAGTACTAAATTTTTATAATCCCCAACAGTTCACTAGAGAACATAAAACACTATGGCTCTCAGACTTTGGAGACACGAAAACTATTTTTCTTTCCCCCAAAAATATTAGTTTTAGTGCAGGCATCCTCAAACTGCGGCCCTCCAGATGTTGTAAAACTATAACTCCCAGCATGCCCAGACAACCTACAGCCATCAGCAGGGCATGGTGGGAATTGTAGTTTTACAACATCTGGAGGGCCGCAGTTTTAGGATGCCTGCTTAGTGTCTCCAAAGTCTGAGAGCCATACATATTGGGCATCGTCGCGTGCGTAAAAGTCGTCGCTATAAAAATAACTTTTGACCAAACGCCTCGGATGAACGGTGTTAAAAATATAAAATAAAAACGGTGCCAAAACACCTATTTTTGGGCAAAATTTCAATTTAAATCCATTTTGCCGGTAATAAAGCAAGGGTTAACAGCCAAACAAAACTAAATATTTATTGCCCCGATTCTGTCGTTTGCAGAAACACCCCATATGTGGTCGTAAATGGCTATATAGCCGCACGGCAGGGCATAGAACGAAGGGAACGCCATACGGTTTCTGGAAGGCAGATTTTGATGGACAGTTTTTTTTTTGACACCATGTCCCATTAGAAGCCCCCCCTGATGTAGCCCAGACTAGAAACTCCAAAAAAGGGACCCCATCTAAGAAACTACACCCCTCAAGGTATTCAAAAGTTACTTTACAAACTATGTTAACCCTTTAGGTGTTCCACAAAACTAAATAGCGAATGTAGAAACAATTTTAGATTTTAATTTTTTTGTTACATTGCCTCAAAAAAGAGTAATATAGAGCAACCAAATATCAAATTTACCCCAAAAATAGTCCCAAAACAACAACCACCTTATCCCGTAGTTTCCTAGATGGGGTCACTTTTATGGAGTTTCTACTCTAGGGGTGCATCAGGGGGCTTGAAAGGGTACATGGTGTAAATAAACCAGTCCAGCAAAATCTGCCTTCCAAAAACCATATGGCGTTCCCCTTCTTCTATGTCCTGCCGTTTAGCCAAATAGTAGTTTACCACCACATATGGGGTGTTTCTGCAAACTACAGAATCAGGGCAACCCATTTTGAGTGTTGTTTGGCAGTTAACCCTTGTTTTACTCCTAGAAAAAATTGATTATATTGGAAAATTTTCCAAAAAATTGAAATTTCATAATTGTTTCTCCATCTGCCATTAACTCTTGTGGAACACCTAAAGGGTTAACAAAGTTTGTAAACCCAGTTTTGAATACCTTGAGGGGTGTACTTTCTTAGATGGAGTCACTTTTTTGAAATTTCTATTCTAGGGGTGCAACAGGGGGCTTCAAATGGGACATGGTATAAACAAAACCAGTCCTGCAAAATCTGCCTTCCAAAACCCATATGGTGTTCCCCTCCTTCTATGTGCTACCGTTCGGCCAAACAGTAGTTTACGACCACATATGGGGTGTTTTTGCAAACTACAGAATCAGGGCAACCCATTTTGAGTGTTGTTTGGCAGTTAACCCTTGTTTTACTCCTAGAAAAAATTGATTATATTGGAAAATTTTCCAAAAAATTGAAATTTCATAATTGTTTCTCCATCTGCCATTAACTCTTGTGGAACACCTAAAGGGTTAACAAAGTTTGTAAACCCAGTTTTGAATACCTTGAGGGGTGTACTTTCTTAGATGGAGTCACTTTTTTGAAATTTCTATTCTAGGGGTGCAACAGGGGGCTTCAAATGGGACATGGTATAAACAAAACCAGTCCTGCAAAATCTGCCTTCCAAAACCCATATGGTGTTCCCCTCCTTCTATGTGCTACCGTTCGGCCAAACAGTAGTTTACGACCACATATGGGGTGTTTTTGCAAACTACAGAATCAGGGCAACCCATTTTGAGTGTTGTTTGGCAGTTAACCCTTGTTTTACTCCTAGAAAAAATTGATTATATTGGAAAATTTTCCAAAAAATTTAAATTTCATAATTGTTTCTCCATCTGCCATTAACTCTTGTGGAACACCTAAAGGGTTAACAAAGTTTGTAAACCCAGTTTTGAATACCTTGAGGGGTGTACTTTCTTAGATGGAGTCACTTTTTTGAAATTTCTATTCTAGGGGTGCAACAGGGGGCTTCAAATGGGACATGGTATAAACAAAACCAGTCCTGCAAAATCTGCCTTCCAAAACCCATATGGTGTTCCCCTCCTTCTATGTGCTACCGTTCGGCCAAACAGTAGTTTACGACCACATATGGGGTGTTTTTGCAAACTACAGAATCAGGGCAACCCATTTTGAGTGTTGTTTGGCAGTTAACCCTTATTTTACTCCTGGAAAAAATTTATTATATTGGAAAATTTTCAAAAAAATAGAAATTTCAAAATTGTTTCTCCATCTGCCATTAACTCTTGTGGAACACCTAAAGGGTTAATAAAGTTTGAAAAAACAGTTTTGAATACCTTGAGGGGTGTAGTTTCTAGAATGGGGTCATTTTTGGGAGGTTTCTATTATCTAAGCCTCACAATATGACTTCAAACCTGAACTGGTCCATAAAAAGTGGGATTTTGAAGATTTCTCAAAAATTTCAAAATTTGCTTCTAAACTTCTAAGCCTTGTAACATCCCCAAAAAATAAAATATCATTCCCAAAATGCTACAAACATGAAGTAGACATATGGGGAATGTAAAGTCATCACAATTTTTGGGGGTATTACTATGTATTACAGAAGTAGAGAAACTGAAACTTTGAAATTTGCTAATTTTTCAAAATTTTTGGTAAAAAATGTATTTTTTTATGCAAAAAAAATAACTTTTTTGACCCAATTTTAGCAGTGTCATGAAGTACAATATGTGACGAAAAAACAATCTCAGAACGGCCTGGGTAAGTCAAAGCGTTTGAAAGTTATGAGCACTTAAAGTGACACTGGTCAGATTTGCAAAAAATGGCCCGGTCCTTAAGGTGAAAATGAGCCCGGTCCTTAAGGGGTTAAAAAGTGGGTTTTAAAAATTTTCTTAATTTAACTTTTTTAACTAAATTTCTTTAACTTTCTTAAATGTCAAGAATTGCTTCTAAAATTCTAAGCCGCCTAACATCCTAAAAAATAAAATTACATTTTCAAAAGGATGCCAACATAAATTAGACATATGGGGAATGTTAAGTAATAAATATTTTGAGGTATCACCTTCTGTTTTAAAGGCAGAGAAATAGAAATTTTGAAAATTGCTAATTTTTTCAAATTCTTGGTAAATTTGGGATTTTCTCATAAATAAAGGTGAAATATATCAAATCAAATCTGCCACTGTCATGAATTACAACGTGTCACAAGAAAACAATCTCAGAATGGCTTGGATAAGTAAAAGTGATCAAAAGTTATTACCACATAAAGTGACACGTCAGATTTGCAAAAAATGGCCTGGGCAGGAAGGTCCAAGGTAGAAGGGGTTAATAACAGACTGCACTGTAGGATTTGTAATGAATTTAAAATTAAAAAAGTAGTTTAAAAGTTTTTGGTGGCACTATTTGATAATATGCAAAACAATGAGTGATTTCACATCTGTGACATCTATAGGTGGACTGGGAACTTAAAGTGGACCTGGAAAAAACTAAAAGTGGCCCCATGTTGTACTCAGGTCCAAATTTACAGAGGGAAGGGCGACAGAAGTAGGCAGGGACAATAGAAGTGGATGGTAGGGACCAGCAATACCGTATAGTGCAGAACAAAATGCCACCCCAGCAGAACCAAATACCACAGTACAGCCCAAAATACTGCTGCCAGTGCTGCAGTATGAAGATTTATAGTCTTAAGGAAGGCAATACAGTTGAAATCAGGAGGGTACCTGCGGATGCTGGCCAGGTGCATGCGTGCCTGAAGTTTCTACATTAATTGATGCTGAGAACATCAGATATTTATGTACCTGGGAAATTTCCCGGTAAGGTCTAAGGCCAGTCTGCCCCTGGTAACATCTAATTTTAGAGGGCAGTGGCGTGCTACCAGAATTAATATTATTCAGAGATTTGTGAATGATATAATAAAGACTGTTATTCACATATTAATGTAAGTAATAGAATTGTGTAGCTGTAACAGCGCTCTCAGCAATGGTTGTCTGTGCTTGTATAAGGCAACTTTCACATATGCATTAAAGCCATCCAGCAGGCTATTCCAGTAGAGGCAAAGTCTGCCTGAGTTCATTATATCTGGCATAGCCCTATAGGGCTGGTGCGCCACCACACCACATTGACTATATTGGGACCCAACGAGGATCCGGTCTGTTTCCGCATGAGTGCTGGGATTTGGCCAGACAAAAAAAGGTGATTGCACTATTTTGTGTCCGGCCAGATCCCAGCACTCACTACAATAGATGGTAATGATATGATCCTGAATATGATATGCCATAATGGCTGAGCAACCTGACAGTAAAACTCACCAATAGTATATGCAGTAGTATATGTAAGTGCCAAAGTGTAGTATGTAATGAGTAGTGTTGGGCGAGCATGCTCGGCCGAACACCTTTTTCACTTGAGCATCGTGATGCTCGGCACATCGTGGTGTTCGGCCGAACACGTGTATGCTCGAGCGTGATGCTCAAGTCTCCTCCCCACGCGTTTGTTGGCTGCTACGCAGCCAATAAACATGTAGGGGAGTATTGCCAATAACTGTAATGCTGTAGCCATGTTGGTTACTAGCATTACAGTGATTGGCTTGCCGGAACGCGTAATTGGGTGCTATATAGCACCCGAAGACACGTGGTTCAGCTCAGACTTAGTCAGGGCAAGCTGCAGCAGAAGGAACAGATAGTGTAGGCAGAGGAATTGTGTTTTTTTTTTAGGGAGTTTTGAGTGTTGAAAGGTGTTAAAGACCCAAAAGTCCTTTTAAGGACTATTGTTTTATCTGGCTGCGAAATATATTAGCGCAATGTGCGCTAAATTGCGTGCAATTGTTTGGCTGCTGGTGACAGCAGCGACATTACCTGTGCTACATCTCCCGTATAACATTAGCCGCTGGTGACAGCAGCGACATTACCTGTGCTACATCACCTGTGTAACGTTTGCGCATCATAAATATCAGTGAGATTCAGTTTAATTTGTTCACCTCTGGTGACAGTGACATTACCTGCGCTACATCTCCTGGATAACGTTTGAGCATCCTAAATATCAGTGACATTCAGTGTAATTTATTTGCGCGTACACTTACAAAACCTGCGCTACTGTATGTGTGACATACTTGCAAGCATATATACCATTTAATATGCTCAAGGCAAGCAGTAAGGGACGGGGAAGTGGCTGTGCTGCTGATGGTGCACACAGAGGCCATGGCCCTGGGTGTGGTAAAAACTGCCTGCTGCCAGAGCACATAAAACACACTCATCCACGATACCGAGCTTTATGTCCCAGTTTTCAGGGCGGCGCGGGACACCACTCTCGAAGTCAGACCAGTGCGACCAGGTGGTTGGTTGGATTGCAGCAGATAATGCATCCAGTTGGTTAAGCACCACCCTGTCTTCCACAAAGTCCAGTCTCAGTAGCCAAGAGTCTGGTCAACAGAATCCTCACCCTGATCCTCCTCCCACCCACCACGAGAGTCTTGGCAAACAAGTGATCCCACACTCTGATATTACAAGGAACTCTTTTCATCACCATTCCTTGATTTGGCCCTCTGGCCAAGCCTGCTTCCCAAACTCTTGAGCATCCATAGTCAGAAAAAGATGACGGTGGGGAACGGCAATTAGTGTTTCACGAGGTGAATGATGATGATGAGACACAGTTGCCAATAAGTCAACTGCAATTAGTGTCTCAAGAGGTTCATGATGAGGATGAGATACAGTTGTCAATAAGTGAGGTTCTTGTTAGGTCTCTGGGCCTAGATATCTCGATGTCTAAAAAAGGGGGAACATCCATTTTGAAATCTGATGTAAATTTCATATTGATTTCATTGATGTTCAACTCCTGTACAAAGTCAACAAAGTCTTTCTCTTTGCCCTTCCAGATGACAAATATGTAATCTATAAACCTAGCTCATATAATTACTCTTGTGATGTATACAATAGGTATATCACCAAATACCAAGGTTCGTTCCCACCAGCCCAGGAACAGGTTAGCATACGATGGGGCACGGAGAACTCCCCATCGCGGTGACCCTGAGCTGGTAGTAAAGGACATCAAACAAAAAGTAATTTGTCGTCAAGGTAAATTCGAATAGGCACAAGACAAATTGGTTATGGGCCTGGTATTGTCGGCCTCTTGTGTTGTAAAATGTCTCCACTGCTTTCAATCCTAGTGTGTGTGGAATGGAGGAATACAGTGCCTCAACATCAATGGAGACTAAAGATGTGTCATCCTCCAGTGAGACTCCCTCAAGACGGCCCAAGAGATAACTAGTATCGCTCAAATACGAAGGTAGTGTCTTCACAAAAGGTGCCAGAATGTGGTCTAGATAGATCCCCACATTTTTGTTCAGGCTATTGACCCCTGACACAATGGGGTGTCCCCTTAGGGGCACATTCCCTTTGTGAATTTTTGGCAGACTGTAGAAGGTGGCGACCATAGGACGAGGAGGAGATTGGGATAGGAGGGTCCTACAGAGAGAAACGTGGTGGATTTTTCAACTCAAGACGCTACACCCAGAGGGGCTAAATGACCAATTGTCTTTTGGCTGTTATATTGACCTTTAATTGATCCCCTTATTGGACCTGTTCCAACATTATCACGGTGTACCCTACAGCTCAGTAGGCCGCTCCCCCCTGCCCCGATACTCTTTAGAGTGATCAGTGTTTTGCATTACGAACCTGATGCTATATACTTACAATAAGATCATGAACTGGACTAATATTCGTCTTTCATTTGTTCCCTATACGACAGCTGTTGGGATATTTATGTCTTGCAGGTAATTTTGGCTATGCCAGAAAAAGACCATAAACCGACCTTATAAACTCTGAGATTTCCCTCAGGACTGCTATGTTGGCGGATCCTCAGGGCACGTTTACAATCTTAGTGATGCATGGAGATGACTATCTTTGCCCATTAGGCTAACCCATCTCATCGCGACTATCCCACCCACCTGCAGCGTCATAAGTTTGGGCGGTTACCGGGTTACAAGTGCACTTTTGTATCTGAAGCACTTCCTGGATCCGTCAGTTCACGTAACTGCGAGATGAGCACATGATCTAACATGTGATTGGGTCACGTGACGTAGAGGGGGGCGTGGATGGAGCGGAGTAGCGTGGCTTTTTAAACAGGTCGCCAGTGTATCTATACCGCCGCTGCCATACGCAGGATGCCATGGAGGACCCCCGCACCACCTTCCTCTGAGCAATGCATATCGAATATTGAACAGATGAGTATATTAATATAATAGTGATCTTGTGCCATTGAACTATTGCTTTGAGCATTTGGGCATACCTTACTGAATGTTTATGGAATTTATTTTGGCGACATCTGGCCATAATGATTCATTCAGTTGACAGGATTGATCACTATATTACTTTTGAGCATTGATTATAGCTTACCTAGGTTGATCATATCACATCATCCTTGCTTGTAGCTGATTTGGGGATCATCAAGACATAACATCATTTTGAACATTGTTTATCCCTGTTTGAAATATAACTTGGCATTATTTGGGCATAATAGCATACTAGTCCCCTGAGGAGTTGGCAGATGCCGATGAAACATTTGTTTCTGCATTATAGGGATACCTTATTACCCTGTTACGTTTATCAACACAGGTGTTATCCTATATATGTCTGACCAAGTCAGGCAGGAACACGGTGTTGCAAACACTTTATATGGCAAGATTTCCATTTGTGATTACCAGTGGCGTCAGGAATGATTCGACCCTTTCACATCTGTCTGACGAAGCTGGGCAGTCCAAAACGGACAAGAGGGATGTTCAAGGGTTTGGTAGTGAGGACCTGATATAGTCAGAATTAGGGACACCTAGGGTAAGAGACCCAGCATTGTGTCCCTCTTACCACTCCTTTTTGATCACTCTGCATGTATGAATTAATACGTATGCAGTTTGCAGTTGTATCAATGCAATACTATTTTTATAACTTATGGGCCTATTTTTTTATGATACTATTAAACGTTAAGTTTTACTAAGCTAACCACTATTTGTGATTTGGTGAAGGAGTACGTAGCAGACCGTCTCAGCGTGCTCAGTGATCCCTCTGTGCCCTACAACTACTGGGTGTCCAAGCTGGACACGTTGCATGAACTGGCGCTCTACACCTTGGAGGTGCTGGCCTGCCCTGCCGCCAGCGTTTTGTCAGAGCGTGTATTTGGTGCTGCTGGGGGCATAATAACTGATAAGCGCATCCGCCTGTCAACTGAAAATGCTGACAGGTTGACTCTTATCAAAATGAACAAGGCCTACATTTTCCCTGACTTCTCTACTCCACCAGAAGAAAGCGGCTGAACATAAAGGCACTTTAAATGTGGATTTTATGGTGCATTGAATACACTGTATTCCCATACACCCCTTCCACCACAAACAAGGGTATATGGTTCAATCTTCCTTTTCTCGTCCTCCTCCTCCATCATAGCAACATGCTTATTAGGCTGCCCTCGCTTCTAATGTTTTAGAGGGTCAGCTCAGCAGCAGACCACCACCCCTAATGTTTTAGAGGGTCAGTGGCAGGCCCTCGCCCATAATGTTTTAAATGGTCAGATCAGCAGCAGGCCCCCGCCCCTAATATTTTAGATGGTCAGCTCAGCAGCAGCCCCTTACCCCTAATGTTTTTGAGGGTCACCAGCAGGCCATTAATCATAATTTTTCAAGGGTGTGTATGATGCCCTCCTTTATGTGTAATAAAGGGTGTATTGGAGTGCCGTTTCCTTGTAATTTTTGGCAGCCCTTTCACTTTATATACATAGGCTTTATGAGTGGAGGAGTCCCACTACCTGAACAATTGTACCACAATGTGAATAAGGGCCCTACTTTATGTGATATACAGAGTGTATCGGAGTGCCTCTTGCTTGTAATTTTTGGCAGCACGTGCACTTTATATACAAGTAAATATACAGGAAAGAATGTTTCCTAACAATTTTTGATCGGCGCCACACTTGGGAACGAGTTTCCATGAATGATTGCCCCTGATAATTGTCCGAAAATCATCCAGTTTAATAAGAGTCCTTGTGTATATCTAAACATTTTAATTTCTATTATTCACTAGTCTGCAGTGTCCCAAAGAGAGTGAAGAACGTAAAGATGAACCTGTTCTCAGAAAGCTATGAAGTGAACAGTCACTTGCGGTATGTATGCGAAGATGGCTACAAACGTCAAGCTGGCACATCAAATCTCGCCATTTGCCAATTTAATGATAAAACAAAGAAAGCAGACTGGAAATATGGAAACATCTCCTGCATTCGTAAGTACTGTTTAAAGGAATAAGACTAATCCTCAGCATAGGCCATTCATATCTGATCGGTGAGGGTCTGAATGGTAGCTGACCACTACACTTTGAACGGAGCTGTGCTTCCTGTTTCATTCTAGTCCCCCCCCCCCCCCCAACAAAAAAAAATTGTATAAGGCCGAGAATGTTAAAAAAAAAAAAAAGCCTTTCTACCTAATCCCCCAAATTCCAGTGTCACTGCTTCTTTGCTTCTGGTGGTCTCTGTTTCCAGCGCTGCGGCGATGACATGCCCAATTACCCCACATGACTGTTGCCGCCAATCACTGGCTTATCGGTCACATGTAGGTGTTGGGTGTGTCATTGCTGTAGTAAGACTGGGAGACTGGGGTCCGAGGTGACCATTGAGCAGGGTGTTAGCTGCACTGGTCATGTAGAGTACGTGGTCATGCCAACACTGTGGCATTGGAAACACAGTTCGTGAGGAGCAAACTTGAGCAAAATAAGGTCTTTACAGAGAATTTTTGTAATATTATATTTCGAGTTGACAGAGGCCCAGTCTGAAATGCGTCTGGTTTTATCATGTCCAATTTAGGAGACCCATCAATTGCTACTACAGCTCCAATCAATACAAAATCTCCATTCACTACTTCAGGTAAGAATCGCAATTTTATGTTGGCACATAAATATACCCTTATCTTACAGCCACATTAGGTATGGAAATAAATCTGATAGCATCCTTACACAATCTTACAGTGAGACAGGGGAATGGTTATACACTGCTGTCAGTTTATTCCTATGTTTCTAGGTGGAATAATAGAGGAATATCACATGTACAGCTCTAAGAAAAGAGGCTCTAGAATTGTTATTTCTGCAACTATGTAAGGAAAGTAGACAGGCTCTCGTTAGAAGTAATCTATCACTAGGTACCTCCATATCCAACTGTTTGCCTAGACACATAGTTGTGGTTCACCTGATTAAAGCATTACTTTTCTTTTGCTGATCCGAGGTTCCATTCCCAAGTTATGAGAATTAGGTACAATGGTGCAATGAGGCATCACTATTGCTCTGGTTGCCCCTAAGCTCCTCTCCTTTCCGTGGCCAGCCTTTGCCTGGCTGCTTTCCCACTGCCTGGCCCTGTCAATCAAAGCAGCAAGGGAAGGGCTGGCCAGAGATAGGGGGAGATTTTGGGAGCAACAAGAGTAACGATGACGCCCTTGTTGCACTAAGTGCCTCATTTGCATATTAGGAACAAAATTACATAACACAAAAATGGAGCCTTGAATGAACAAAATAAAACTGGCACTTAAATAGAGTGAACCACAGCTATGCAAATAGTTGGATAGGGTAGTCTTTGGTGACATACCCTTGGTGATACTTTAGCATTTATTGATTCACACAGAAAATAAATTAAATTAGTCCTTTTTTTCCATTTTTTTTTTCCATTCGAATATCATATAAGCTATGATGTGGTAGAGCAGTGGTGTAGATCTTGCCCCACATGACCCCAGTTCTGACAAGCCTATTCGGTCCAGAGTAATACATTAGGTTGTATGCAATCTTGTGGACTGCAGCTGTCACCTAATAATTAAAGTCAATCATTAGTGCTACAAAAAGCCACAATGTATCCCTGACCTAAAGGGGTATTCCAGGATTTTGTTATGGATCGACTATCACTGTGTTCACTGTGTAGTTTGGTGCCAACTTCTGGGGCTACCTTGAAATAGCTGATCGGTGGGGTTGCTCGGTGTCGAACCCCCGGTGATCATATAATGAAGGCCTTTCCTTAATCATCAATAACAAAATCCTGGAATACGCTTTAATGTGAATAGGATGTCAATTTCTCTGTTCATTATTGGGTAGCCTTGATGTCAGTCTCATAGGAGTGAATATAGAGCCTGACATCCAGTCCACACTAAAGACGCTTTATGAATTAGCTAGTCAGAGTAGAGGGTCATGTGGGGCTAAGAACAGAACTCCAGTGACTGGTAAGCTAAATCATTGCTCTACCACATGTCTTATGTGGTATTCAAATGGGCCAACAATAAATACAAGGGCGTGCTTCTTTAGGCTAGGGCTACACAGTGATGTGCATCACACAACAATGTACCTAATGATTGTCAATGGTGTCGCAATGTGACACACAACATGCTGCCACATTGTGACAGTTGCAAAAAATCCAGACCTGATGGATTTTCTATTGCAGATCACAAGTGAATTTGACTTCATTGACTTTAATGTCAGTTAAATGCGAGTTCTAAAATAGTAGTGCAACAGAAAGCTGCAGGCAGGTCGCAGGTCGCAGGGTTTAGAGTAAACCAGCGTGCTTCTTTACTGGAGGAACTCAAGTGCAAAACAATACAGGCAGTGCACTGAGCTGGCTTCTCCAGTCTCCTCCCTGGTAAAAGAAGGTACTGGGATGAGGGAAGGCCTGAGCTCTTTCTCTTTCTTTCTCTTTCTCTTTTCTCTTTCTTTTTCTCTTTCTTTCTTTCTTTCTCTTTCTTTCTCTTTTCTCTTTCTTTTTCTCTTTCTTTCTCTTTCTCTTTCTCTTTCTTTTTCTCTTTCTTTTTTTCTCTTTCTTTTTTTCTCTTTCTTTTTTTCTCTTTCTTTCTCTTTCTCCTTCTTTCTCTTTCTCCTTCTTTCTTTCTTTCTTTCTTTCTTTCTTTCTTTCTCTCTCCTAGTATCCTGGCCAAGGGGCTGGTGATCCAGGGTCTATGGCTCAGTTGTCCAGATGGGCCTCTGGTCAAAGGGCTGGTGGCCCAGGGTCTGTGGCATAGTATTCCTCTGTCAGCATCTTCTTCTAATCACCTGTGCCATCTGACAGAGTCTCTTCTACTAAATACTGGTCCCTATCTGACAACTAGGGACTTTAACTGTTCTCCTTATATACAGTTTCTAACTGAAGTAGAACCTTCTAATGGGAGGAGTGAGACCCCTGTAAAGTGTAGATATCTCAAATCTTAACATTTCCTGAGAGTCACAGAGGTCATTAACATAGCTTATCTCTGGTACCAGGGAGATGTGAAGACCATCACTACAACCTCCACTATGTAACACAACACACACTGACTGATAAAGAAGCACATTAAGCCGATATATACAAAATAATAGGAAAATGACATAGTCAACTGAAACAGGGGCTACCCCATGTAGCTACTACTCAAAGAAAGAACAATCTTGAACCAAGAGAACAACCTGGATAGGACCAAAGGCACCAACCGTCTAGCTCATATTGTCACCTATCACCTGTTCATACCGAAAATACGTCAGTTCATACAGAAACACGGACCTCTGCTTAAAGGGAGTTTTTCACCTAAACTGACCATTATAGAACACTGACACCATGATCTGCTACTTACCATATAGCTGTCCGTCGCTTATTTTCGCTAAAAAACACTTTTATTCAATATGTTGAATAAAAGGTGCCCAGGGGCGGCGTTCAAGCACCGTGAAGATGTGCAACAGGCGGCCAAAAACCTTTAGGGACAATTTAATTAAAGGGGTTCTGCACTTTCATTTAACTGATGATCTAGTCTCTGGATAGATCATCCGCTTCTGATCAGCGGGGGTCCGACACCTGGGACCCCCGCCGATCAGCTGTATGAGAAGGCAGCGGCGCTCCAGTAGCGCCGCGGCCTTCTCACTGTTTACCGCCGGCCCACTGATGTCACGACTAGTATCAACTAGCGTGGGCGGGGCTAAGCTCCATTCAAGTGAACAGAGCTTAGCCGCCCCCACGCTAGTTGATACTAGTCGTGACGTCAGTGGGCCGGCGGTAAACAGTGAGAAGGCCGCTGCGCTGCTGGAGCGCCGCTGCCTTCTCAAACAGCTGATCCGCGGGGGTCCCGGGTGTTGGACCCCCTGCCGATCAGAAGCTGATGATCTATCAAGAGGATAGATCATCAGTTAAATGAAAGTGCAGAACCCCTTTAAGGCTTATATAGGTCCCCTTAAGATTCCATCAAGGCAGACCACTCTAGTTCACCATATTTCAGGAACATATTACTGTTTTAATTGTTCCCAGTAATTCTGAGTGCCGTGGTGTATTAAGACATTGCACTCAGAACAACATTATAGTCAGAATGCCAACCATCTTCTTTTCATAAACAAGTCTTCAGACGTAAACAGAATTACCCAGACAGTCAAAAGGTTGTCTGTTTTTCCCACCAAAACTTTGCATAGTCTATAATAGTAACTGTGGAAGATTGCTAGCTTCTCAGTGCATAAGTAGAACTTCCTAATGAAATGCAGATGTAGTGCAATAACAGTGCAAATGAACTGTTGAGGATATATTACAATAAACATAAAATGCAGCTTACCATATAAAACAGTATAAGTGTAAACAATGGCATAAAACATTGTGCAAGTTGACTTTTTCTAGTGCACTAAAGTAGTGAGTTGATGGCTTTGTGTAGTAGCAATGTGGCAAATGTCCCTTATTCCAGGGAACAGCACATTGAGTATAGAACAGAATGACTGTTGACTGATGGTGTTTTGTTCTGAAGAATGAGGGGCAGGAGGACAAATGGCAGAGAGTCAATTTAAAGGGGTTATCCCATGCCATGACTAATGTAAAAAATTAAAATCTGACATTATATAGTACATGACAACTTCTTTAAAAAAAAAAAAAAAAAAAAGCTAGAACCAGCCCTGTACATAACATGGTCCCAGCGATCTCCCCATTCATTGCTCTGCTGGATTGATATCAAGCTGACAGCTCAAGGGGAGGGTCTTTTCTGCTGCAGCCCAGGGGGCGTGTCTCAGCTCTCCCCATCACAGCTCAGGAAGCATTTGAAGGATGAAACTGAGCATGTGCAGCCTTCTAAGTGAGCAGGTCAAAGAAATAAGAAAAAAACAAACAGCAGATGGCGCTAGGTTCTGGTTTGAAAACTGTAGAATGTTTTTTGTGGGACAACCACTTTAAGGAGCATGATAAGTTTGCCTAAAAAGATTTAGGGGTTAATTATTAAGACTGCCGTTTCAGACACTGGTCTTAAAGGGAGTCTGTCACCTCCATATGGCCATATACAGTGCTTACATGGCTCTGTAGCATACCTATACAGGATTGTAACAGTACCTTTGTCTTTTCTTTAAACTTGCACCAGCAGGAAAAACAAAGTTTAATTCATATGCAAATGAGCACTCGCAAGTGCCCAGTGGCGGCGTTCAGTGTGTAGGTGCCCTGGCTGCTCTGCCTTCTTTTCACTTTACTCCTCCCCAGACTCTACCTTTGCCCCCCTTCCAAGTCCGGACCTATCGATGAGGCAAGAGACTTGGAGGGCGGGCAAATACAGAGACTGGGGAGGAGTAAAGTGAAAAGAAGGCAGAGCAGCCAGGGCACCTACACACTGAACGCCGCCCCTGGGCACTTGCGAGTGCTCATTTGCATATGAATTAAACTTCGTTTTTCCTGCTGGTGCAAGTCTAAAGACAAAGACAAAGACAAAGGTACCATTACAATCCTGTATAGGTGTGCTACAGAGCCATGTAAGCACTGTATATGGCCATATGGAGGTGACAGACTCCCTTTTAATAATCCTGTGCGCCAAGGTTATGTAGAGGACGGCGCATCTACGGCCTGTCTAAAACAGGCATAGAAATGATGAGACAGGCCTGCCGGCCCATCCCCTTCCCCGCCCACGCCACACACCCTTTTTAAGACCTGGCAAGAGAAGGGAAAAGTCACAGATTATGCCGCAATCTGCCCCAGAAATACGCCAAAATAGGTTAATTTCTGTTAAGAATTGAGCCCCTTTAGTTTTTATGGCATGTTTAACGCTAAGGAAATTGGGAATCTTCCTGATATTCCAGGACAGTGCAGTGACCGTTGGTGATTTATTCAATATTCAAGGCTCACTTAACAAGCCTGGCTACTACATCATTCTAAAGAATTCTGCAATGGCATGTCATCCCATCTGTTTTTGTCTAGTACGACCATAACTTGTTTTTCAACAGGACAATGACCCCAAACACACCTCCAGGATATGTACTGTAAGGGTTATTTGACATGAATCACCCAACCTTAACCCCAATAAGATGTTTAGGGATAAGTTGGACAGCAGAATGAAGGAAAAGCAGCAAACAAGTGCTCAGCACTTCTGGGAACGCCTTCAAGACTGTTGAAAAACCATTCCAGGCGACTACCTCATGAAGCTGATTGAGAGAATGCCAGGGGTGTGCAAGGCTGTCATTCAAGTATAAAAGGGCTGCTTTGATGACTCTAAAATACTGTGTAAAACATATTCTGTTTTTTAAAGCATTTTTATATATATATATATATATATATATATATATATATATATATATACAGTACAGACCAAAAGTTTGGACACACCTTCTCATTCAAAGAGATTTCTTTATTTTCATGACTATGAAAATTGTAGATTTACACAAATAAGAGGAAAATGAAAACTATGAATTAACACATGTGGAATTATATACATAACAAAAAAGTGTAAAACAACTGAAAATATGTCATATTCTAGGTTCTTCAAAGTAGCCACCTTTTTCTTTGATTACTGCTTTGCACACTCTTGGCATTCTCTTGATAAGCTTCAAGAGGTAGTCATCTGAAATGGTCTTCCAACAGTCTTGAAGGAGTTCCCAGAGATGCTTAGCATTTGTTGGCCCTTTTGCCTTCAATCTGCGGTCCAGCTCACCCCAAACCATCTCGATTGGGTTCAGGTCCGGTGACTGTGGAGGCCAGGTCATCTGGCGCAGCACCCCATAACTCTCCTTCATGGTCAAATAGCCCTTACACAGCCTGGAGGTGTGTTTGGGGTCATTGTCCTGTTGAAAAATAATTGATGGTCCAACTAAACGCAAACCGGATGGAATAGCATGCCGCTGCAAGATGCTGTGGTAGCCATGCTGGTTCAGTATACCTTCAATTTTGAATAAATCCCAAACAGTGTCACCAGCAAAGCACCCCCACACCATCACACCTCCTTCTCCATGCTTCACGGTGGGAACCAGGCATGTAGAGTCCATCCGTTCACCTTTTCTGCGTCGCACAAAGACATGGTGGTTGGAACCAAAGATCTCAAATTTGGACTCATCAGACCAAAGCACAGATTTCCACTGGTCTAATGTCCATTGTGTTCTTTAGCCCAAAAAAGTCTCTGCTTGTTGCCTGTCCTTAGCAGTGGTTTCCTAGCAGATATTCTACCATGAAGGCCTGATTCACACAGTCTCCTCTTAACAGTTGTTCTAGAGATGTGTCTGCTGCTAGAACTCTGTGTGGCATTGACCTGGTCTCTAATCTGAGCTGCTGTTAACCTGCGATTTCTGAGGCTGGTGACTCGGATGAACTTACCCTCTGCAGCAGAGGTGACTCTTGGTCTTCCTTTCCTGGGGTGGTCCGCATGTGAGCCAGTTTCTTTGTAGCGCTTGATGGTTTTTGTGACTGCACTTGGGGATACTTTCAAAGTTTTCCCAATTTTTCGGACTGACTGACCTTCATTTCTTAAAGTAATGATGGCCACTAGTTTTTCTTTACTTAGCTGCTTTTTCCTTGCCATAATACAAATTCTAACAGTCTATTCAGTAGGACTATCAGCTGTGTATCCACCTGACTTCTCCACAATGCAACTGATGGTCCCAACCCCATTTATAAGGCAAGAAATCCCACTTATTAAACCTGACAGGGCACACCTGTGAAGTGAAAACCATTTCAGGTGACTACCTCTTGAAGCTCATCAAGAGAATGCCAAGAGTGTGCAAAGCGGTAATCAAAGCAAAAGGTGGCTACTTTGAAGAACCTAGAATATGACATATTTTCAGTTGTTTCACACTTTTTTGTTATGTATATAATTCCAGTCTTCAGTTTGAATCTACAATTTTCATAGTCATAAAAATAAAGAAAACTCTTTGAATGAGAAGGTGTTTCCAAACTTTTGGTCTGTACTATATATATTATCGTAAGAAAAAGTGAAGCAAAGTAAGAATGCTGTCAAAAATAGAAGTGATCATTTA
This sequence comes from Bufo gargarizans, assembly GCF_014858855.1. Lineage (NCBI taxonomy): Eukaryota > Metazoa > Chordata > Amphibia > Anura > Bufonidae > Bufo > Bufo gargarizans. The sequence continues at coordinate 219,444,233 of NC_058081.1, read as the reverse complement.
ATATTTATTGATATAAAACATTTTCTCTAGAATCAAGACCAAGTCGAGTTTCCACTTCATCATCCACAACAGTAGAAAGATTTACAATAATATCCTCAACAGTCCAGATCCATGAGACACTGCATACTACACAAGCGAAAGCTACACAAACACAACTTCCTGGACACACTCCCATGATCAGGCTTTCCACTACGTATGAGCACACTACTCCAGGACAAACATTCTCTCCAGGTTAGTCAAAATACCATGTACAAATGTTTGGAAAACTTTGGTTGTTCGCAATGTATTTCCAACTATGAGAGGAGTTTATCAAAGGTGGTGTAAAGAAAAAAATAAAATAATATTGCAGATTTTTGGCCAATTAGCATTACTCACCTTTTTGCACTTTCACACCATGCTCTAGACCGTAGCTATAGGGGGTGCAGAGGTAGCAGTCGCTACCGGGCCCAGGAGCCTCAGGGGGCCCAAAGACCCTTGTTCCATATAAGAAGACACCTCTAGCTGAATGGAAGGGGTTAGGTCAAGAATTTGGCATGGGGGATAACGTTTAAATTTTGCCTCAGGCAGCACGAAGGCTACATATGTTCTTCCCTGCCCTTGGCCACAAAGCACAAAGAGGGAAGGGGGCCCCAAGCTGAACTCTTGCACCAGGGCCCATGAGCCTTTAGCTACGCTCCTGACCATGCTTATCGGTTTTCTGAAAAGTAGGTGTGGGTGAGGCTTAGGCTGAGTTCACACTTCAGTTATTTGGTCAGGTATTTCCATCAGTTATTATGAGCCAAAACTAGAAGCGGGTCAAAAATCATTTCATTAGACCTGATGTATGAGTAGGCTTCACTGCTAGTTTTGGCTCACAATAACTGATGGAAATAACTGATCTCAGCCTTATGCTCCTTGCACACGAACTTTGTTTGTTTCCGTGTCCGTTAATTTTTTATTTTTTTTGCAGATAGGATGCGGACCCATTCATTTCATTTCATTTAATTTCAATGGGTCCACAAAAAAATGCGGACTGCACACAGTGTGCTATCCGCATCAGTATGTCCGTTCCGTAGCCCTGCAAAAAAAAAAAAATAGTACATGTCGTATTCTTGTCCGTTTTAGGCATTGTTACAATGGATACGCAAAAAAAATGGCTGGCATACAATTTTTTGCAGGTGGCAGATCGTGGTGCCTAATAACAATCCGCTGCCAACAAACAATGATTCAGTATAGGGAAGAGCGATGGCATGAGGATCGCTCCTTCCTATACATAGGAGGAGATCGCTGCATGTAATTGCAGTGGTCTCCTCCACTAGGGAGCAGATGATTGCCCAGAAGGAACGCTTCCTTTCCAAAAATCACCTGTTAAATTGGGCTGTCTAATATACCCTTTGATTGTATTGGTATGGCCTCCATTGCTTGGCAAGATGGTGTAAATTATAGCTCAACTGTATGTCAGCTCATAGGGAAAAAAATCATCACTAAATCTAAACAATATTTCTGATAGTCCTGGCCAATTTATATTTTGATATTCATGTAGAAACATTTTTTGATTATTCTTGACCCAAGTAGTGCACATATAATCTTGAAACTGAGCCTTTCTGCCTTCCAACACATACTGGTGCCTCCTTGGTGTGTGCCAGTGTACTCACTAGCTTCCATTAGACACTTGAATTGAGATGTTAACTTTCCATACATCTTGTTTTCAGGACTACAGTTTATTACACAGACGTTATTTCCTAAAGATACTGGGAGGACAGTAAGTGAGCAAACCACTGTTTCGACGACCGCAGCTGTAATGGAAAAAACTGTTTATACTGCAACAGTGAAACAAAGCACTGCTGCTCATCTTTTAACTCCTGTGCAAAGTACAAGCCCCCCAGGTCAGTGACAACTTCAAATATTGATCTCAATTTTGACCAGCAGTAATAACCATTTCTGATATTCAGCATTTATATATATTTGTATAGTTTACCTGTAGTTTTATGGTGTCCAAACGATAAATACCTTATTTGTGGACCTTGGACTGGATACATGGATGTTCATGAATTACCTTAGCGCTCCATTACACTGCCCAATGTTCAGACAGGGTGAGCACGATGGATGGTAAACAGACAGACTGATGCAAAGTGAATATGAGAAGAATGATTGCTACGGCGGTCATTCCTCCCTCATCCTATTCATAATAGGTAGTACATCCGTGATTACACAGGGAGACGTGTTTGCATCTGGACTTCCGGTTCCGGCGCTGTGATGCAGGGCGCGGAGTGCTAGAGCTCCGGACACCGTCCACCGAAAACGAGCCCCTGCTCCATCACTGAGACGTATTACAGAGACTGGCACATGAGAGGTCCAGTCTGCTGCACACCGGCACAAGTTGGTCCATGGACCGTTATCTTCTACAGAGCGGGAGCAGAATTACAACGGGCGGCAAAGGCACACGTGAGGTGAATACACTTGACAAGATGGAGGACTCCAGTCCAAGCTCACAAGCGGGTGAACAACCACCTGTTTTATCCCAGCCGGACAACCCGCCAATTAATTACCAGTCGTTGGCGATTGAAGTGGCAAGACATCTGGCGCCAGATATCAGAGAGACTCTGACTAAGACCTTAACGCAATCCTTGCATGAGATCTGTGAGGCACTGACCCAGCAATACTCACGCATAGAGGACGTGGAGAAAAGGTTAGTGCAAGTGGAAGAAGCACTTGAAAGAACAGATGGGGAGGCCCAAGAACTGTTTAGACAGAACATTATTCTGAGGGACCGCCTAGAAGACCTCGAGAATAGGTCTAGGTGGAACAACTTTAGACTCCTGGGCCTACCTGAAAGTGTTAAGCCCCAAACTCTGATGGAAATATGTGAGCGGGAGTTACCTGAGGCTCTTGGTCTTGAGGGCAAACATAAAGTGGAGAGGGCGCATCGTATTGGCCCGATGCCAGAAAGCAAGAGTCGCAGAGATGGCAATATGGCGGATGTGGGAGTAAAGCCACGCCAAGTGATAATGCGTTATTTGGACTATTGCGATAAGGAGGCAATTTTGCTCGCTTTCCGTACCCGTAAACGGCCTCTCATAATCCGGGGACATGTGATTCTCCTGTTCGCTGATTACTCAGCCGCGGTTGCCCGCCAACGCAGGGACTGTAGTCGAATCTGTTCGGAATTATACAAGCGGGAGATAAGATTTCAACTGCAATACCCGGCTCACTTGAAAGTAACTATGCGTGATGGCTCGGTGCGGTTCTACAGAGACCCCCAGGAGGCGGAACAGATGCTAATACGTTTCAAAGAGAAAAAAGAGAAACGGGACAATCGGCGGGGGGAAGAGCCCATTAGATCTGGTTCTCCAAAAGGCTCCCTGGGCAAGCAGGACGACGGTTTATCTTCTGATCAAGAGGGGGCAGTCCTGCCAAGGGACCAGAGATCCCCGGGAGATCGCAGAATGGCGGCGAGAAAGAGCTAATCATACCTGCTTGTTCTACGTATGAGACGCTATGTAGCGTAACGCAACATGCCGCCGCGATGTCCAGAGTTATACGAAGTGTTGGAGAGACTTAACAGTTCAAAGTTCAAGGTTTCTCATAAGAGCATAGTTATTAACTGTGTAGTTGTGGATAATCTGCTGTAATATGTTATGTTACATGTGTGTTGGGGTTGACGGTCGGTGGGGCGGGAAAGAGCAGAGACGGGCATCTGGGGGACCAGGCTAGGCTCAACGGGCTTTTGTTGGAAATATTGATGTTGGGGTATAGCCCGGTGTCGAGATGCTGCCGAGAGGTGGCGGTTAATGTCCTGCAGCGTAGAAAAAAGGGAGTTGTAAGCTAAAGTTAAGTGAGGGGGGTGAAGTATTGACTGTAACTGTGCTATAATTTTCTGCTTGTGGTATTTTGATATTCAGGGGTTAAGGGAAGCTCATTTGGTCTTGGTAGAACAACTTGAGTGGTGCTCAGTCTAGAACTATTACCCTAACTACTTCAGCCCGACACAATGAAGGTGGTGTCGTGGAATGTGAATGGCCTACGTTCACCACAGAAACGGTGGAGAGTACTTAGGCACCTCAAAAAAATGAAACCCGATATAGTCCTACTACAGGAATCTCACCTAGGTCAAGAGGATTTTTTCAGGATGGAAAAATTATGGGTCACGAGGTGTTAGGTTCACAGGCGATCAATTGGATCCTTATCAATGAGCAGCTCAATTGCCAGGTTCTAAGTTCTGAATCCGATAGTCAGGGCAGATGGGCTCATGTGTTGTTAAAGGTACAGGAAACTCAATATAGCTTATATAATATCTATGGTCCGAACCATAACAATACGCGATTCTACAGAGAGCTGGAAGAGCTTCTACTGCGAGATGATTGTCCCAATAAGATAGTAGGAGGAGACTTCAACACTGTCCTCAGTGCACTAGAAGATAGGAAGAGCAATGTCACTGGGAGGCTAAGCACTGGACCTTGGGATGGAGTGATGTCGAAACTGCTGCAGGTGACCGAGATGGTGGATCCCTGCCGACAGCTCCATCCTGATGAAAGATGTTACTCCTTTTATTCGCATGCGAGGGACTCGTGGTCGCGGATAGATTATATCCTAGAGCATAATTCTCTGAGAGGGAGGGTAGAGCAGGCGAGTGTTTGTGATCTGGTGATAGCAGACCATGCGCCAGTAGAATTAATTCTAGGCGCGGATTATCCAAGAGGCCTGGACTACTTATGGAGATTCCCTTCCCAGTTATTATCCTGTGAGGATTTCCAGAATAAGCTAGTGGGGTGGTGGGAGGAGTACCGGGAGGCTAATCAGGAACATATGGAGGATCCTGGTTTGTTTTGGCACGCATCCAAGGCAGTGATGAGGGGAAGGATAATAAACTATGTATTTGGGATGAAAAAGAAGGTGATGGGACAACAAGAGAATGCTAGCACGAGAGTTAGGAATTTATACACAGTTTTCTTAGGGAATCCCACTGACGCAAATAGGAAAAGTTGGGTGGAGGCGCGGCGTGATTTTGACAGGCTCACTAAAGAGAGGGAGTCTCTGCGTTTCACGGCTTATGAGGCCATCTTACATAAGTTTGGCAATAAGGCGGGCCGACTTCTAGCAAACCTGGCAAAGGGAAGGAGGCGCCCACAGTTCATTTCGGCCCTTAAAAATTCTGATAATAAAGTAATCACTGACCCGGCAGGAATCAGTAGAATAGTGGGAGACTACTATAAGTCTTTGTATGAAGATCAGACTACTCCTAGTTTGGTTGACACCCTTTTAGATAAGATACAGGTAGTGCAGTTGAACGCAAAAAAATCCATAGAAGAACTTCAGGCAGTTATTCGTCATCTGGGTAACTCCAAAGACCCAGGCCCTGATGGCTACACAGGGGAGCACTACAAAGCGCTGCTCAATCAGGTATCCCCAGTTCTTCTGAGTCTTTATAACGCAGTGCTAGAGGGAAAGGAGCTCCCTGATAAAGAGAACATGTCTTACATTAAATTGCTACCAGCTGAACTTTCCATCATTGATCACCAAGATATTGGCAGACCTAGATAAATGGATCAACCTCACGCTTTCTCTGGTGGGGCGTTGCCATCTTATAAAAATGATGGGGATGTCCAGATTGTTATACCCGTTGCAGACCATTTCCCTTCTGCTTAGGCATGCTGATATACAACGATTAGAACGGGGCTTCTCAAGATTCTTGTGGAGAGGAAAAAGGCCGCGTATTTCCCTAGACAAGTTGAAACTGAGAAGGGAACATGGGGGACTGAATTTTCCTGATTTGAGGGGTTACAACTTAACGTACCTGAGTCGCCATCTGCTCGATTGGGCTAACAAGACATCCTATTACTCCAACTTGAAACTAGAAATGCAACTGGCATCACCCTGGGATCTCATGGCTTTGGTGCACACTAGTATACCCAAGCTTCCTGCCTTTGTCAAGAGGTCACTAATATTGAGAGACACGATCCTCACGTGGAAAATTCTGAGAAAACTGTTTCAACTGTCTTATCAATTTTCGAGGCATCTCCCGATATCGCATAACCCAGGGTTTCTAGCGAGCGGAAGTAGTAGGTTATTAGATAAGTGGATCCAGAAGGGGATAACTAAAATGGGAGACCTATTTAGAGAAGGGGAGAACCGTTGGGCTACCCTACAGGAGTTAGAAGAGAAGTGGGATTTGCAGGGACTAAACTTCCTACCTTATATGCAAGTTAGGAGTTATAGCAAAAGCCCTATCAGCGATTTGTCCCGGGAATGGACCCGGAATGAGTTTGATGTCTTTCTCAAGACTTCGGTCAGGCCCACAATCGCCTCACTATATCATCTGCAAAGGGACAAATGGAGATCAAAGGATAGGAAAAAGAGAAAAAGATCTTTGACAAATGGAAAGTTCTGTTGGGTGAGGAGGATGTGTATCTGCACATATGTTCAGGTTTGGCTGACCTGTATCGTGCGGTTATAAATGAGCTGTGGCGTGAGACACAGATCAAAATATTACATCACGCAACCTATGGCTTTAATATCCCAGGCAAACAGGGTGATACGGACAGGTTGATGGCATGTCCCAAGTGTAAATTGGTTGTATCAGATTTATTTCACAGGCTTTGGGCTTGTACTTTTCTGGTTGAGTTTTGGGCACAGATGAGTAAGATATTAGGTGACGTTAGTGGCTTCAAAGGGAAAATCTCTCCAATGTTGGCCATCACACACACAATTGTCCAACCCACTCTAACCACAGGGAGAAATGGAGAGGGTGGAACTTTCCATCTAGCTCCATTGGGTCATAAACTCTTGATGGTAGCAAAGCGATGAATATGGAAGGTGTGGTTGGAATCGGCAGTCCCATGATATGGTCATTTCTCAATTAAAACATGTATTCCATTTAGTGGCTTGAAGCCCTAAATAATAAGGAACTTCTAGGTAGAAAACTCTATCAGGGGTGGAAGAAGTTTATGGTTGTTTACATTCCTGTTTCAGAGTACCCTCGAATTATGTCTCCATTCAAGTTAACCTCCTGGTATCTGACAGAAGACTTAAAGGAGGGCCTTGGTGTTCTGAAAGTAGACTAAATTGGGCTGAGTACTTAGGGTGGTTGGACTTGATTTACCGGGGTAGAGACCTTCTCATTGAGCTGAGTTTAGGGAGGGTTGGGAGGGGGAGGAGATAGGCTGAGGTGGAACTAGAGGGAGGGGGTAGGGGGTGGGTGGGGTTATGTAATAGGATGTTCCAACTTTGTTGCATTGACAATTGTACCCCGTGCATATGTGTGTTTATTGCCTATGGACTTTCTTGTTACTATTGTCAAACACTGATATAAAATTGACATGATTTTTGGTATGTCGATGCTGTCATACATAAGGAAAAATAATGTAAAATCAATAAAGTGTGAAAAAAAAAAAAAGTTAGCATCTTTCATCCTGAGGAAAGATGCAAATCAGTCGACAAAGAAGAGTTTGCTCGTTTATCGGCTGATCGGCAGCATGATTATCAGAAACGAGTATTCTTATGACAGTTTACAATAATTGTCCAGAAAATCGTTTCTATTTAGTGTAAAGCTAGCTATACAGATGAGTTTAAAGGTGACAAACATGGCCATCTTCTGACCATAATGTGAACAGCTGTTAGTGATGGCCAAAAACAAGATCGGCTTGGTTAAAAATTTTCAGCTATTGGTGATTACATTTGTATGACATTATCCGCTTAATATGACCAGTCGTTTGCCATTGTGCTCAGGGATTAAAAAAAACAAAAAAAAAACGGATGCCCTGGTTGGCCAGTTCCGTCTATTATGTTGATGGTGGGATTGTATGTATGAAGGATTCCACCGAAGACTGGCTGCAATGCAATGATCATTATCATGAGTATGGAAGATTGGTGGATTGTGATAAAAGGGGTTTCCCTGAATTTTTGTTTTTTTGACATGGCATTAGGGTCATTGGGGTCCATCAACTAGAACTGTGAAAACCATCCAATTCCAGACAGCAATGAAGCAGAGGTCACAAGTATAAATGGAAATTGTAAAAAGTAGAAAGTGTGACTCGAACTTCCACAATGGCGTAGATGGCTTCTCTTCAAAACTTCCAAAAAAAACAATGAGTGTAAAAATGCCATTTAAAATCTTAAAACACAATTTTTTACATGTGTTTTAAAACTACGAAAAAAGTGATTCTAGGGTGGTGTCACATGCAACTTTTTGTAGCAGTTTATTGAGCCAAAGTCAGAAGTGGGAGGAAGGGAAGGAGATATGTAGGAAGGACTTGTACTTCTCCTTTTTGCTGTATCCACTTCCGGCTTTCACTCAAAAAATGGTATCAAAAACTGACACAAAAATCAGTGTGTAACACCACCCTTAGGCCTGCTTTCACATACACGATGTGTTCCTGACAGGAATACATTGGCTAAAGTCTCAGCTCTTAACATCTGCTTGAGGGATTAGCCAGTGTTGTCAGTTGCATATCATTGGGGTGCACCTTTCTCTGTGACTTCTGCTTTCACATACTCAGTGTTTGGTCAGTGGTTTCCATCAGTAATTGTGAGCCAAAGCCATGAGTGCAGATAATGGAAAGATATGCACCATTTTTTTTTTTTTTTTACTTGCTCCTGGTTTTGGTTCAAAATAACTAATAAATATCACTGATCAAACACTGACCAAAATGTTGACTGTGTGAAAACATTTTAAATGTGTAGGTTTTGTGACCTTTTTTCTTGCTATGAATACCACAAAATCACTGCAAAAACAAAACATCAAGCAAGGCATGGAGGCTGCATGGCTCCATACTAAGGAGTCCTACAGCATCTGTGTACTGCCTTACTGGCTGCAAAGAATGGTAACTGACATAGAAGTGTCATAGATGTCCTAAAAGAGCAGCATATTCTGAAAACATAGAACAGCATAACTGCAGGGAAAATGCCATGTGTGGATCTACCTAAAAACAATGACCCTCATGCACTAACAATAATGACCCTTGCTCTGCGCATAATACCCAAATTATTTGCACACTTGTATGTTGATTTCATGAATATATAATGTAATGTAAGATGTGTATTTACTGGTCACTAGTTTCAGAAACTGCTATATGCTGTTTGGTTCTCTTTGTGCAGATCCACAGACAAGTATTTGGCAGAAAACGGAAACCATAGCAGCAGGTAAGAGAAGCAGGTCTTGCTGTAAAGTGATTTATTTGGAGGATACGTCATGGCCAAGTCTATAGTATGTACTTCAATTTTTTTTTTTTTTGCAGCAGGCAGTGTGGTGGTCATAATCCCCTTGGTTGGAGTAATCATCCTTGTTGTGTATTGCAGAAAGAGAAGGTAGGTCAATTTTAAAGAACCTCAACTTTTTCTGAAAATGTTGTGATATTTTTAACCAGATGTTTTCATTTGTGTACAGTGAGCAAAGTATGGTCTTATCATCCAGTTGGTCACCATCCACAAGCACGTCTCTCCATCAGCAGGAACTTTTTCTCTGCCATCAGTGGTAGTAGACAAAGTCTGTAACAATGGAAAAAGACAAAAGATCAGTTCATCTGGTTCTTCTGAAGTGTTGATCCAGAGTAAGGGCCCATTCACACAGCCGTATGAAAGGGTCCGCACCCGTTCTACATGGTGGTAGGCAGGCGACAGCATGGCATGATGGAGGCAGCAGCAGCCATACAGAACATTATGGTAGGCAGGCAACATGATGGTAGGCAGGAAGGCAGACAGCAACAGTGGCAAGATGGGGCACCGTCAGCAAGGCCAGATCTATTTATTGGCCACAGCCAGAGGTGTGTAAAAAAAAAAAAAAAACTTTGAATCTTTGGTTCATTTTGACAAACGTAAAGTTTTGGATACTGGCGGATGACAGCTTGGTCCATTTGGGTGTCACCATGCCCCCTTTCGTTACCATGAGGAAATTCGCGTAGAATCAAATTTTTCCTAAAATTCGGATCAAAGTCCACTTTGTGAACTTCGATTCGCTCAACACTACTCTGTATTATAAGACATGTGTCGCACACTTTTACTCTGAATTGCTATATTTAGCAAAACAAAACAAAAATAACATGTCTGGAGATGGCTGACACATATTTCAGACTAGTATTTCACATTATCAGTCAGATTTCAAATTCTGCCCTCTGTATTATAAGACACATGTTGCACACCTGTATTCTGTATTGCTATATCTGGAGATGCCCTGACCTAGATTTTGGCCTAGTAATTCACGTTTTTCACTCAGAGATTTAAAACGCTAACCTCTGTATTAGTATAAGACACACGTTGCACACTAGTGTTGTTATATTTCACAAACAAAAATGTTGAATTGTCTGGAGATATCCTGATTTCGATTTCGGCTTAGTATTTCACATTTTCACTCACTCAGAGAATTAAAACACTACCCTCTGTATTGAAAGACACAAGACACTGATTGAATATGTATATGTTTTCCTACACCCCCACCCCCAAAAAAAAAAATGCAATTGTATTTACAGTAGATGCTCTGAAACAGATGTCAGTCTAGTATTTCAGGTGTTTTCACTGAGATTTCAAATGCTATCTATCCTTTGGATGGTAAAACACATGTTATACAGTTTTGAACTTATTTTCCCCACAAAAACTGTATTTTTCTTACCATGGGGGGAAGAAATGTTCTTGTAGGTAGTGTTTTTGCAAAAGCTGCAGCTCTGTCATAAGGCAGTAACTGCAACTTGAAGACACTGCCGGGCACACCCAGCCTCAGCTCCTCACTCCCTGGCGGAATGCTTTCCCTGCCTTCCCCCATTCTATACAATTCTTCTTCTTTCTAGCCTTTCCCTCCTCTATCCCTCACACTAGAATATAATCTTGATTGTAACTGTAAGATCGTTTTCTGTCAGACACTGCTACATCCTTCTACCCTCATTCACAGATTAACACAGAATGACATTTTAGTCATTCTGCAAGGGCACCTCCCTGCCGTCTGCAGCACTGATTGGCTCATCTAGGCTGTCTGATGGCTTGTTAACCAATCAGGGCAAGCCCCGAAACCCAACTTCCTCTGTCATGTGAGCTTCCCTCTTCTTTCTCCATCATGCTTTTTCCTGCTGGCATGTGCAGTAAAATGGCGCTGCACACCGTTTTACTGGATTTGTCCAAAGCAAACCTGAAAAGTTTGATCTGCCAGAGGAAATTTTTAGAAGTTTGTAACAAACCCGGTTTGTTACTGACTGATTCACTCATTTCTAGTTTTGGAAGCCAAACCATTTGATATTGCTGACCTGGAGGATAGGTCATCAATAACTAAAAGGTTTACAACTCTTTAAGAAGCAGAATAATTGTCCATATTCTCACTACTCCTGATGATAGAACCTCCCACAAAAGGGTATTTTTTAACTAATGAAAAAAATAAAAAGTTTGCACAGTTCATTCAAAGTCCAATGATGAAAGTGCACAGTGTCCTGGTGTGGTAATTGTTGCAGCACGGATCACTCCCTGTGTCAAGGGTGGGAAATACTTTCAAAACAGAAACTTTGCAGAATCCAAAACCTTTAGATAAAGTGTCATTTTTAATACATGAAGATTAAAAACTTCCTCATGGCGTCCTCCAGAACTGCTCTCCCCAGCTATCTCCTAGTACTGTCAGCAGTTTGGCATGGTCAGATTCCATCTAACTATGACATCATTTATTTTTATTTTGTCTTGAAATCCTGCATTCATCCCAAAAGACTGAAACTCCACTGCACTGCACTGTGTGAATCTTGCCAAATACAAGTGTTCCCATATGTTTTTGTCTGTGCTGCATGAGCGCTGTTACATTTTTAACAATAACTAAGATTTGAGTTACTTTATTTCCTGTTTTAGCGCAGAAACATCTCCTAGAAACCCTGAGGATACCCAGATATATAAACAGAATACTAACCCAGAGGATAATGTTCCCACTTCAGATACATCCCATGAAGAAAGCGAGGAAGAATCGTTTTTGTAATGCACTAACTTCCCAGACATCCAGAACATTAGTAGGACCATTTGTGGTTATATTTATTTCTGATGCCTTCCAACAACATATTGATATGTTGTGATGAAGACAACCAAGAAAAGCAGACATTGTAATACTGGCTATGGATGGCTGCAGAAGTTCAGAAACCTGCCATTGGACTTCTCCTACACATTCCAGGACATCTCAGCAAATGTGAACCAGCTACAGAACAAGTGTTAACTAATCCAAGAGCAGCTCTATATGAAGCAATGATTGTGTTTATGGACAGGCAGATGTAACTTCCCTCTGGTATACTAAGTTCCAACAAAGAACAGTGCTTACACATAGGAAACAAACAATAACATATAAGAGACCTGACTGGACACACCAGAGAAAAAGCGGTGGACATCTGTTCAGTGGTAATGTCAAGATAGTATAAATTCCCATTATAACTTCTAACTTTATAGAGTTATAAAGCCATTTATTGATTTTTTTTTTATATTAATAATAATATTTTTAATACCATACATCCCCACAGTTGTATCCCCTGTCCAATCAACCTATGATTGCCACAGAACTGCCCAGAAATGACAATTGGATACAGATATGCAAAAGAACCCACCCTCTTTGAGGCCTTATTTGTTGGAGAATGCTGCCCCCCTCCAGAACCACGTGGTTTAAATAACATTTTATTCTCTGGGTCGATACGATTACATTGATACCAAATATGCATTTTTTTTATGTTTTACTACTTTTATACAATAATATTGTTTATCTTAAAAAAGGGGACAGTATAGGGACAATGTAAAATTTTAACTTTACTGATGTTTCTGTGTGTGGGGTGCAAGTGTTCGGTGAGACTTATTTTATGCTGTAATCTAGATGCTGGTAAACATCTGGATTGTGACATCAGTAAATGGTCTTATTAGGCACAGAAGGGGTTATTAGCTGGGCAAGCTCTCTTCTTATCTCTCCTTTTCTGGAAAGAAAACCCATCAGGTATGTTCTGTGATTGATAGGGGCTTGAGAGGAGAACCTTCACAGAAGTCTATATTACCTCTCAGGTCATACATAGTACTTACTCAGCGAGCCTTAGCATGTCATCTACTGGCCCTCTCTCCTCCTTCATGCTTGCCAAGACCATAGCTGGTTGAAGAAGGCTTTTACCTACTCTTTCTCAGGCTGTATAACCTGGGCCAAGTCATGTTTGGGAATGAGATCTACAGGTATTACTTGCAGATCTCACTCCCCATCCAGTTTCTAAAGGCTCCATTTCTGATTGTATGGCTAGCACCATGACTGGTCTTGTTTAAAAGCAGGTTAAATTACCCTACCTTCAGCCTGCTATGGTCTTAAATACTGAAGGGAAAATTATTGCCTGTCTGGGACCCCCTGATCTTGTGGGCCCCGTAGCGGCCACTATGGCTCCTACAGCGGTAGTTCCCCCCTAGTTTGTACACTTTTGGAATGCATCCCCCCCAAAAAAGAAGCAACTGTTCATGATTAAAATATAAAATTGTTTTGCATCTACTTGGTTTCAGACTGTGTGCATAGTGTGATACTGCAGTCAGGGGTGGATTAAGTGCATGATAGGCCCGGGGCTGTCTACCCAACTTGGGCCCCTACTTCCATTTTAGTTTAGTTTTTTAGTTTTTTTTTTGTATGAAGAAGCTGTGGTGCTTCATGAGCGCCACAGTCTCTTCCTAGTCCATATGACATCTTCAGACTAAAAAAAATACCACAAATTACCCCAAATTGGGTCCTAAACTGAAAAATTAGGTCGCCAAATTTAAAATACATATAATTATAATAAGAAATACATGGAGAAGAATACAGCACCACATACCTCTTACATACAGTGTCATCTCCTGTCATGTAGACCTTCTCTTTCCTCTCTCCTCCATTTGACCCAGACCACCATGGCAAATTCTTTCAGCCACATCTCGTCTCTACAGTTTGTAACACAGACACTTTAGATTTCTGTTTTTCCATCAACCTCCCCATCCTGGTGTCCCCACAGTGTCATGCTGCTGCCACTCCCAATACTGTGCCCGTTGTGCCCCCCAATGCCCCAGGTACTATACTGCTGAAAAATAGTGACCCTAATAGATATAATTGGAGTCATTTATCAAACTGGTATAAAGTAGAACTGGATTTCCAAAAGAGCTGTCAAAAATGAATGGTGGAACCTGATTGGCTGCTATGGGCAACTAAGCCAGTTCTGCTTTACACCAGTTTGATAAATGACCCCAAATGTTCCTATAGTGTCCACAGCAGCTATAATGTCCCCTAGAGTGCCCCCAGTAATAATAACACCCTCTATTGTGCTCCAGGCTATAATCCCTGTATAGTGTCCCCCAAAATAATAGAATTACCCCTACAGTGCCTCCCCAATAGCAACACCCCCATATAGTAATTTTCCCCTACACAGTAATTTCCCCCTACACAGTAATTTCCCCCAAACTGCCCCCATATAGTAGTTTGCCCCCACACAGTAATTTCCCCAACATAGTAAATTGCCCCACACTGCCCCTACATGGTAATTTCCACCACACTGCCCCCACATAGTAATTTCCCCCACATAGCAATTTCCCCACATGTCCCCCAAAGTAGGCACCTGAAATAAAAAATAGAAAATATGAAAAAAAATGTAAAAGCTAAATACTCACCTTTGTCACCTTACATGTCCAGGGCCAGGCGCTTGCTCACAGAGAAAGCCGGGATGAGGCAGGCGTGCACACGTCACAGTGCTGCGTCCCAGCACAGGCTCGCGATGACGTCATCATGCCCACGTGCGCCGGGATTTCCCTACCGCATAGGCCTCAGGCCTACTAGGCCTACAGACTACAGGGGTTGTTTGTAGTCTCTAAGCATGGAGTAAAGTACTTCTGCATAGAAACTGAGTACATAACACAGAATGGTATTTTAATCAAGACATTGCTTCTTTTTTTTTCAATATGCACTGGAGCACACAGCAGATCAAAAACAGTGCATTTGACAAGACACAGTAATTGCTTATATCAAATTGATACTGTGTTGCAGCTAGCCATTGATATTAGGATACCAGATAATAGAACTAGATAATAGACACTAGAGTTTTCTTGCTTAAAATAATCATGACTATATCTGCATTCATTCTAGATATTATTGACAATCTGAACATGTGATCTGCCATGTCAGATTTTTTCAGACAGTACTTAGTAATGATCTGAAGTTTATGATATGAATGATCAGCTGTAGGTGATCAGACATTATAACAGAGAATACTTTAATCAATTGTTTTGCATGCATCGTTGCAGGTTTTGGACGCTTGCTAAGATGTAAAGTCGAAAACATTAGGCTACATGCACATGACAGTGAAAAACGGACATGTGATGTCAATTTTTTTAACGACCATCACAAGTCCATTTTAAGACCAATGATAGTCTATGGGGTTTTTCACATGGCAGTTTTTTTGACGGTCAGTAGAAAAACAGGCATCAAAAAATAGAACATGCTCTATCTTGTCCGTTTTTCACTGACAGACTGCCCCCATACAATTTAGAGGGTCAATTTTTAACGTCCATTTCTCAGAAAGGCATCAGTGAGAAAAAGCTGTTAAAAATATCAGCTTTTAATGGACGTTTTTTTTTCACTGTCGTGTGCATGTAGCCTAAGGCCTCTTTTGACAATTTTTGCGTTGTTTTAAAATGCGTGTAAAAACACCATCAATTTGAGCTGTTTTTCTTTGACTTTTTAATGTACATTTTTAATGTGTGTTTTTTTATCCAGGTGTTTTTGAAGTTCTATGGAGAAGCCAGTAGAGAAAAATGCATAAAAAGGCCTTGCCTTCAGTATACTGCATTTTGATAAAAAAATGGCATTTACCAAAAAAAGGAATAAAAAAAATGCAAGGATATTTGCATGAAAAACTCAATGGGGGAAATATATCAAGTCCTACATTCCAGGATAAATGCTGTTCTCAAAAAGTCATGATAAAGGTCTGTGACTTTTTGATCTTAGGGTGGGTTCACATTTGCATCATGGAATTCCATCATTCGACAGGCCAATTTTTCTGTCATGTAGAACGGAACCAAACGGAACCAATATTTGTCCCCATGTATTAGGAGAGAGCAAAACGGAATGCCTCTTAAAGGCTTCCATTTTGCATTCTGTCCTAAATTTCCGTTATAGCTCTCTGTTATAACAGAACCTATAACTGAATTCCATAACGCCAATGCAAACCCACCCTAATTTGTGCAAAGATTTTGCCCACTCACTCCAGTTTTGAAAACTTGCAGTGATATTGGGCATGGTCAGCCTGTTGGGTTGATTTATCAACTGCAACTTTTCAAAAGTTGTTGCAATACTCCAGTAAAGGGATGGTTTAGTCAGTGGAGAAACATCTCAAACATCATGCAACATTTGATACATTTGGCACAAATGCACTGATTTTAAACACTCTCCTCATGATACCTTTACCATTGTGTGTAAATCCAGCTTTAGGGCTGATTCACATGATCATGCTCATACTGGCAAACACAGTCCACATGTCAGCCACATCTCTCGGACTGATTGCGGCTCCCCTTTCCCACACTGACTGCACCATATTGTTTTATGATACCATCAGTTCCCATGTGAGTACAGTACAATAGACCCATAAGAACTGACTGTATCGTAAAGCACTATGATGTAGTCAGTTTAGGTCAAGGTAGCCGCGTTTGGTCCAGAAGATGCAGCCGACACATGGACTGTGTTTCCCAGATTGGTTATGTGAATAAGCCCTAAAACTCCTTTTTGAATACAAAGAAGTTGAGGCTATTAAAAACAGCACTTTTGGGGGGAAAAAGACTCAATCCATCTCTGACCATGTTTATCTCTACATGGTCTACATTTTCTTCCCATAGATTTCACCACTTGCAATGCAACAGGTGAAATCAACATCAAATTCTGCTGTTGAAAATTGTAGGTAACACATGTGGATGTCTGCATATTTTCAGTTCTGTTGGATATATATTATATGCAGTGTGTGAACTTTTAGCTTAAAGATGGCCATATACTTTGTTCAGCTGACAGCTATTCCTCTCAACCCCCCCATACACATGCACACTTGCATGCATGTGTTCTTGAAATGGTGAGAGGTGTCTCACAGCAGTTTTATCTACCCTGAGAACAAAAGGATTGGGCATGTTAAAATCCAACAGTCTCATCCTCCTTTCACCCAATGGCCTTTACACGAGCGAGTTGCATACTGCGGACTTGCAGCGTGAGTATGCAACAGCTCCCGACCTGACCTCCCAGCACTGATGGGGTCACGTGGCATTATGTTGCTTTACGATGCTATGTAAACCTTTAGGCCCCTTTCACACGGGCGAGTTTTCCGCGCGCATGCAATGCATGAGGTAAATGCATTGCACCCGCACTGAATCCGGACCCATACATTTCTATGGGGCTGTGCACATGAGCAGTGATTTTCACGCATCACTTGTGCGTTGCATGAAAATCGCAGCATGCTCTATATTGTGCGTTTTTCACGCGACGCAGGCCCCATAGAAGTAAATGGGGCTGCGTGAAAATCACAAGCAAGTGCAGATGCCAGGACCCCCGCCGATTTTTCACGCATGGTTTCTAGGTGACGATCGGGATGGGGACCTGATAATTATTATTTTCCCCTATAACATTGTTTTAACCCCTTAGGGACCCATGACGTACCCATACGGCATGGATCCCGAGTCCTTAAGGACCCATGACGTACCGGTACATCATGTATAGTTCCGATCACTGCTGCCCGGCAGGCGGTGATCGGAACCAGGTGCCTGCTCAAATCATTGAGCAGGCACCTAGGCTAAATGCGCGGGGAGTCACGTGACCTAAGGAAGGCATCGCGCTGCCTTCTAGTGACGAGCCTGTAAGATCCAGCCCCCTGGATCTCACAGGCCCCGGAAGCTGTATGAGTAATACACACAGTATTACTCATACAGCCAATGCATTCCAATACAGAAGTATTGGAATGCATTGTAAAGGAATATACCCCCAAAAGTTCAAGTCCTAAAGTGGGACAAATAATGAAGTGAAAAAAAAGTTGAAAAAATAAAGTTTTCCCCCCCAAAAATTAAGTTTCAAGTAAAAATAAACAAAAACGTCAATTTCCCCAAATAAAAATGGGAGAAAATAGGGGAAAAAAATACATATTAAGTATCACCGCGTCCGTATCGACCGGCTCTATAAAAATATCACATGACCTAACCCCTCAGATGAACACTGTAAAAAAATAAAAATAAAAACTGTGCTAAATAAACTATTTTTTGTCACCTTACATCACAAAAAGTAAAATAGCAAGCGATCAAAAAGTCATATGCACCCCAAAATAGTGCCAATAAAACCTTCATCTCATCCACAAAAAATGAGACCCTACCCAAGGTAATCGCCCAAAAACTGAAAAAATTATGTCTCTCAGACTATGGAAACACTAAAACATGATTTTTTTCGCTTTAAAAATGTAATCATTGTGTAAAACTTACATAAATAAAAAAAGTATACATATTAGGTATCGCCGCATCCGTGACAACCTGGTCTATAAAACTATCACATGATCTAACCTGTCAGATGAATGTTGTAAATAACAAAAAATAAAAACGGTGCCAAAACAGCTATTTCTTGTTATCTTGCCTCACAAAAAGTGTAATATAGAGCAACCAAAAATCATATGTACCCTAAAATAGTACCAACAAAACTTCCACCCTATCCCGTAGTTTCTAAAATGGGGCCACTTTTTTTGGAGTTTCTACTCTAGGGGTGCATCAGGGGGGCTTTAAATGGGACATGGTGTAAAAAAAAAACAGTCCAGCAAAATCTGCCTTCCAAAAACCGTATGGCATTCCTTTGACTGTTAATCCTTGCTTTGTTACTGGGAAAAATGGATTAAAATGGGAAATTTGGCAAAAATTTTAAATTCACAAATTTCATCTCCATTTGCCAATAACTCTTGTGGAACACCTAAAGGGTTAACAACGTTTATAAAATCTGTTTTGAATACCTTGAGGGGTGTAGTTTCTTAGATGGGGTCACTTTTATGGCGTTTCTACTCTAGGGGTGCATCAGAGGGGCTTCAAATGGGACATAGGTGTAAAAAGAAAAACAGTCCAGCAAAACCTGCCTTCCAAAAACCGTATGGATTCCTTTCCTTCTGCGCCCTGCCGTGTGCCCGTACAGCGGTTTACGACCACATAGGGGGTGTTTCTGTAAATTACAGAATCAGGGCAATAAATATTGAGTTTGGTTTGGCTGTTAACCCTTGCTTTGTAACTGGAAAAAAATATTAAAATGGAAAATCTGCCAAAAAAGGGAAATTTTGAAATTGTATCTCTTTTTTCCATTAATTCTTGTGGAACACCTAAAGGGTTAACAAAGTTTGTAAAATCAGTTTTGAATACCTTGAGGGGTGTAGTTTATAGAATGGGGTCATTTTTGGGTGGTTTCTATTATGTAAGCCTCGCAAAGTGACTTCAGACCTGAACTGGTCCCTAAAAATTGGGTTTTTGAAAATTTCTGAAGAATTTCAAGATTTGCTTCTAAACTTCTAAGCCTTGTAACATCCCCAAAAAATAAAATATCATTCCCAAAATGATCCTAACATGAAGTAGATATATGGGGAATGTAAGGTAATAACTATTTTTGGAGGTATTACTATGTATTATAGAAGTAGAGAAATTGAAACTTGGAAATTTTAAATTTTTTGCAAATTTTTGGTAAATTTGGTATTTTTTTTATAACAAAAAATGATTTTTTTAACTTAATTTTACCAGTGTCATGACGTACAATATGTGATGAAAAAATGATCTCAGAATGGCCTGAATAAGTCAAAGCGTTTTAAAGTTATCAGCACTTAAAGTGACACTGGTCAGATTTGTAAAACATGGCCAAGTCCTGAAGGTGAAATAGGGCTGAGTCCTTAAGGGGTTAAGGGGAAATAGTATAATTCTTATTACAGAATGCTTAGTAAAATAGGCATGGAAGGGTTACAAAGTAAAAAAAATAAAAAATTAAACTCACCTCCTCTTCTCTGTGATGGACCATGTGATGAGCACAGTGACGTCACCAAAAGTCCTTTACCACCCAGGTCATCAAAGAAGAAGAAAGAAGACAAGCCGGGCTGAGTGAACAAGTGGATGAGGTGAGTTTCATAAAAAAAAATAAAAAATTTAACCCCTCCATCCCTATTTTACTAAGCATTCTGTATTAAGAATTATATTATTTTCCCTTAAAACCATGTTATAGGGGAAAATAATAATGATCGGGTCTCCATCCCGATCATCACCTAGAAACCATGCGTGAAAATCGCATACGCACTTGCTTGCGGATGCTTGTGATTTTCACGCAGCCCCATTCACTTCTATGGGGCCTGCGTTGCGTGAAAAACGCACAATATAGAGCATGCTGGATAGATCATCAGCATCTGACCGGCAGAGGTCCGACAGCCAGGACCCCCGCCAATCAGCTGTTTACAGCCAGGAGCGCCGCCGCCTTCTCAATGTTTACCGTTGGCCCAGTGACGTCTCGACTAGTATCAACTGGCCTGGGCGCGGCTAAGCTCCGTTCACTTGAATGGAGCTTAGCCCCACCCAGGCCAGTTGATACTAGTCGTGAAAAACGATATGGTATCGCCATAATTGAACTGACCTGGAGAATGAAAGTAACTGGTCAGTTCTACCGTATAGGGAATGATGTAAAAAGAATTTTTTTTTCCCCAATTTCACCCCATTTGGAATTTTTTCCAGCTCCCCATTATATTGTATGCAATATTAAATGTTGGAATTAGAATGTGCAACTTGTCTCGCAAAAAACAATCCCTCATACAGCTATGTGAATGGAAAAATAAAAACCTTATAGCCCCAGAAAAGCAGGGAGTAAAATGCAAAAAAAAGACCTCCGGGGCTTACGGGGTTAACCATCTGTTCAACTTTTTCCTACAAAGACGTTGGATGAAGTGGGTGAGGTGGAGGGCAACTTTTTTTTAAATACTATTTTTTTTTGTGTTTGGATGCACTGGGAAAGTGGGAATCTCAGTGGGAAGTGTGAGGCCCATATTACGTTTTACTATGGGACCCTATATGATCTGGGCATGCTCCAGTTCAGTATAGATTGAATGATATGTGCACTTTTTTTAAAACCCTTTCACTGGTTATACATAAAATGACAGTATTAATGAGGACATCTGTAACAAGTTCCAGCCGGCCTCATCTGTAATATTGCCACTTTAGCAACAATTGATTGAATATGTATGACACATTCTCATTAATCTGCATGTAGTCAGAACCTCTATTGTAGTCCTTAGCTGCCAACAGACCAATCTTACCTGGGGATAGATAATGCGGTGTACAGTGCCAGACTATAGTTGACCAAAATGCAAATGACCAGGGTGGGCACTGGATCCATTCTCGCCAGAAATGCTGGGAAAGTTCAAGTTTTATAATTGTCAGTGTAGCTAATACAGCTGTATAAACTGTATTAGGCTACTTTCACACTAGCGTTTAGGTTTTCCGGTATTGAGTTCCGTCATAGGGGCTCAATACCGGAAAAAAACGCTTCCGTTTTGTTCCCATTCATTGTCAATGGGGGAAAAACTGAACGGAATGCTCCAAAATTCATTCCGTTTAGTTGCGTTCCCAGACCGCGGAGAAAAACGCAGCATGTTGTATTTTGCTTTCCGTCCTGGGATGCGGATGCAAGACTGATCCGGCATTACCCCCAATGCAAGTCAATGGGGACGGATCCATTTTCTCTGCCACAATAGAAAACTGATCCGTCCCCCATTGACTTTCAATGGAGTTAATGACGGATCCGTCTTGGCTATGTTACAGATAATACAACCGGATAGTTCATAACGGATGCAGACGGTTGTATCATCAGTAACGGAAGCATTTTTGCTGAACCCTGCCGGATCCAGCAAAACGCTAGTGTGAAAGTAGCCTTAGCAATATTTTTAGGTCAAAATCAGAAACTGTGGCTTATAGGGATGAGAAGTATAATTGAATGCTTTATGTTAGTACTATTTTGTGGATCTTAGTTTCAGGTACAAAGACTGCATTAAAATTGTGTAAAAGGGGGGCTAAGGGTGGGTTCACACATGGGTCCAGATTTACTAATGTACCTGAGCCTAGAATCTGTCTAAAAAGTGTCACACCTACGGTTTCTACACTTTTTTCTAACTTATTTG
Organism: Bufo gargarizans; assembly: GCF_014858855.1. Classification (NCBI taxonomy): domain Eukaryota; kingdom Metazoa; phylum Chordata; class Amphibia; order Anura; family Bufonidae; genus Bufo; species Bufo gargarizans. The sequence goes on along the minus strand of NC_058081.1, from coordinate 219,422,136 downwards.
AAATGGGGGGGAAGCTTAGCGGGAAAGTGTGGAATTTTGCTGGAAATGGGGTGTGACCTAAGATGCACCATTTGTACCAAAATTGTCCCACAATATTGGCATAAAATTTTGTCTCAAAGTAAGCAAACCAATACTTTGTACAGAGTTAGGCCTCTTGCACACGAACGTATTTTCTTTCCGCGTCCATTCAGTTTTTTTTGCGTATACAGAACCATTCATTTCAATGGGTCCGCAAAAAAAAACGTAAGCTACTCCGTGTGCATTCTGTTTCCGTACGTCCATATTTCCATTCCGCAAAAAAATAGAACATGTCCTATTGTCCACAGAACAGTACTATCCTTGTCTGTAATATCAGGGGCCAGCTGTTCTGTTCAGCAAAATATGGAATGCACACGGATGTCATCCGTATTTTTTGCGGATCGCAAAATACATACGTTCCTGTACATGAGGCCTTAGACAAAAGTGTCTGTCACTGCACCAAATTTATTATCCAGCCTGAGCCCCTGTGATAAATCTGGTACAGGTTTAGGCCTCATGCACATGGCCGTTGTTTTTGTCCGCATCCGAGCCGCAGTTTTGGCAGCTCGGATGCGGACCCGTTCACTTCAATGGGGCCGCAAAAGATTCACTCCGTGTGCTGTCCGCTTCTGTTGCTCTGTTCTGTGGCCCCACAAAAAAAATATAACATGTCCTATTCGTGTCCGCGTTTTGCGGACAAGAATAGGCAGTTATATTAAAGGCTGTCCGTGCTGTTCCGTAATTTGAAGAACGCGCATGAACGCCATCCGTGTTTTGCGGACCCCAAAACACACCACGGTCATGTGCCTTAGACAGCCTATCTACGTTTATGCCACCTACAGGATTTAGGAAATCTGGGCCACAGCTTTTTAGTGGCATTTATTGCACCTGCAGTTTTGGGTATTTTTATTGAATTTTTTATTTTTTGCAGTAAAAACTCCAGATGTTAGCTGAAAGTCTATAGGAAATATTAAATGCAGGACATATAAGCTTTTTTTTTTTTGGGTACTGGTGTTTTTCTAAGGCCTCTTTCACACTACAGTATGTTGCATTCAGTGTTTTGCGTTCCGTTTTTCACGGATCCGTTGTTCCGTTTTTTGCTTCCGTTGTGGTTCCGTTTCCGTTCCGTTGTTCCGTTCCGTTTTTCCGTATTTCAAATACAGTATACAGTAATTTCATATTAAAAATTGGGCTGGGCATAACATTTTCAATTGATGGTTCCGCAAAAAACGGAACGGATACGGAAGACATACGGATGCATTTCCGTATGTGTTCCGTTTTTTTTGCGGCCCCATTGACTTGAATGGAGCCACGGACTGTGATTCTCGGCCAAATATAGGACATGTTCTATCTTTTCAACGGAACGGAAATACGGAAACGGAATGCATACGGAACACATTCCGTTTTTTTGCGGAACCATTGAAATGAATGGTTCCGTATACGGACCGTATACGGAACGCAAAAAACTGACCGTATACGGAACGCAAAAAACTGTAGTGTGAAAGAGGCCTAAATGTGATGGCTTTTTTGAGGGTGTCTCTGCCATTTTTTTTTAAGTGTAGCATGCTCAAGGATTTGTTTGTTTTTCGGGCACTTTCATATTTCCATCTGTATAGTGGGAAAAATGGCAGACAAATATGTTATTCACAGTTGTTTGTAAAAGGGGCCATAATGCCATGAAAACTGTATGTAGTATCGAAAAATGCAAGTGTTTTCTATGACATTTTTTGATCAAAAAGTGACAGCAAAAGTCATGTGTGTAGAGGCCCTTATACAGGTTAAGGGCTCATGCCCAAAACGTAAGGGCTCCGTGCCCGTGCTGCGGACCGCAAATTGCGGTCTGCAATGCACGGGCACAGACCGTGGGGCAGCCGCATGCGGCTCGCGGACCCATTCACTTGAATGGGGTTCACGATCCGCATTCGATGGTCCGATGGTGCATGCGCTACTTTTTTGCGGTGCGGCGGCACGTCCAGGAACACCACGGAAGGACTCTATAGTGCTTCCGATTCAAGCGAATGGGTCCACGATCCATGATGCGGAATGCACCCGGCCGGTGCCCGTGAATTGCTGATCCGCTGTATGCGGGCCGCAATACGGCCACAGGGGGCACACGGTCGTGTGCATGAGCCCTAAAACTCAGGATCAATACAAAGTAAGTCATTTCATGTAATTACAGAGTTTTAAGTAGAACATGTAGGCCATCCGTATGGGGGGGCTGATCTCGCCCACCAATCGGCAGAAAGAAAAGGTCAAGGCTGTTTTTAATAAAAGTAACCGCCATGTCGCTGTCTATGGCAGAGCAGTGTGTCTAGTAATGCAGCTCTATCCTATTAAAGGGAACATGGTTCAGCTGCAGTACTAGAAGCAAATAGGCATCGCAACGAGAGCTCACATGTGACACACCCTGATGGCCTGTCCTATCATTTTTCATTATTCCTATGCAGCAACTTTATAAATGGCTTTGATTAAAAATGTCAACATTTTGTCTACAGCACCTATGCAGACCAATGTCACTCCACGGTAACAGACAACCAACCAACTGTGTGTAGTCTGATCCCATAAATATGTCCTAGTCTCTGCTAGCTCCATTCTGCTGTCAGAAGATGAATAAGATGGATAACTTTAAACGCCCACATTAGGTCTCATGCACATGACCGTATTTTTGTGCTATCCGTTTTTAAAGAGGACCTGTCACCTTGCTTAGCTGTGTCCGTGTGCTTCAGGATGAAGTTCCTCTCACCAGGTACTGACAAGCTGAAGTGTAGTAATGTGGACCAGACGGCCGCTGCTGAGGCCGAGGAACCTCATTAGAAAACCCCTCCGGTTGTGTGTTTGAGGTGAAGTGACTTCAGCTCTCTACTGAGGCAGCCAGATAAGCGCTTCACAGTGCTGATGCATGCAGAGAGCAGACTTTACATAGGGCTCCTGCTTTCTCACACAGGCCGTCCTGCAGTGTCATTAGAAGGCCGGATTCCATGTCCAGGAATCTGACAGCGGCCATTTCAATTCCTCCAATGGACAAAACGAGACGGTATAAATAATTAAAGGCATTTAAGTGTTTCTTTATAACAATGTTTTTCAGTATTTGCCATTTTTTGCGGTCCGCAAACCACGGATCCGCAAAAAATGGAAGCCGCCGTGTGCCTTCCGCAATTTGCGGAACGGGCGGCCATTGATATAACTGCCTATTCTTGTCCGTTTTGCGGACAAGAACAGGACATGTTATATTATTTTTTGCAGGGCCGCGGAACGGAGCAACGGATGCGGACAGCACACAGAGTGCTGTCCGCATCTTTTACGGCCACATTGAAGTGAATGGGTCCACATCTGAGCCGCCAAAACAGCGGCTCGGATGCGGATCCAAACAACGGCCGTGTGCATGAGGCCTTATCTTGTGGCAATAGCCACTGAAAACCATTCTTACCATTGACTATTCCTTTTAAGCCTACTTTCCCACTAGCGTTTTTTGCGGATCTGTAATAGATCTGCAAAAACGCTTCCGTTACAATAATACAACTGCATGCATCCGTCATAAGCGGATCTGGTTGTATTATGTAGTTATATAGCCAAGATGGATACGTCATAAACTCCATTGAAAGTCAATGGGGGACAGATCCGTCTTCTATTGTGTCAGAGAAAACGGATCTGTCCCCATTGACTTATATTGTGTGTCTGGATGGATTCGTCTCTTTCCGCATCCCAGGAGGCAGCGTTTTGGTGTCCGCCTCCAGAGCGGAATGGTGACTGATCGGAGGCAAACTGCTGCATTCTGAGCGGATCCTTTTCTATTCAGAATGCATTAGGACAAACTGATCCGTTTTGGACCGCTTGTGAGAGCCCATGACTGATCTAAAAAATGGAAAGCCAAAACCCTAGTGTGAAAGTAGCCCAAGGGCTCATGCACACGAACGTATTTTCTTTCCGTGTCCGTTCCGTTTTTTTGCGGACCGTATACGGAACGATTCATTTCAATGGGTCCTCATTATTGTTCGCATTGCGGACAAGGATAGTACTGTTCTATGAACGACCAGCTGTTCCGTTCCGCAAAATACACAGACGTCATCCGTATTTTTTTGTGGATCCGTTTTTTGCGGACCACAGAATACATACGGTCGTGTGCCTGAGCCCTAACTCTTCTACATCTGTGTTTTATTTTGGCATAGGTTTGACTGGTATAGATCAGTAATCGCACTGGAAGGTATAGCAGACAAATAAAGAGTAAGCATACATATATGTCAATGGCACATGCTGTATCTGCATCTCTACATTTCTGGGACATACACATTTGGTAGCACTTTTAAATATTTTTGCTGAAAATAATGCTTGGGCATAGTGTAAACCTAGCCTAAGCGATATTGTCAAAAGCATGCACTTTATCAACTCTAGCGTTTTTTCTCAACTCATATATTTTGTCTTTCTTTTAACCATGTGAAATTTGGTGTGATATCCAGAATGGACATATGAAAAGCTGCACTTTATTGCTATTGCATTTGAATTATAATTATGTTTATTCAGAGAACAGTTTTACATGTTATATACCTATTTATGTTTGTGAAAACTTTATCTGGAAAAGAAATAAACATTTTCTCCAATTGCTAGTCTGATTTAAATTACCAGTGACGTGAAATACACATGCAGCCTTCTGGTACATGATATAAAATGCACCCAACATGGTAACATACAACCTTAAAGGGGTTCTGCGCTTTCATTTAACTGATGATCTATCCTCTTGATAGATCATCAGCTTCTGATCGGCAGGGGTCCAACACCCGGGACCCCCTCCGATCAGCTGTTCGAGAAGGCAGCGGCGCTCCAGCAGCGCTGCAGCCTTCTCACTGTTTACCGCCGGCCCACTGACGTCACGACTAGTATCAACTAGCGTGGGCGGGGCTACTGACGTCAGGACTATTATCAACTAGCGTGGGCGGGGCTAAGCTCTGTTCACTTGAATGGAGCTTAGCCCCGCCCACGCTAGTTGATGATAGTCGTGACGTCAGTGGGCCGGCGGTAAACAGTGAGAAGGCCGCGGCCTTCTGAAACAGCTGATAGGCGGGGGTCCCGGGTGTCAGACCCCCTCGCCGATCAGAAGCTGATGATCTATCCAGAGGATAGATCATCAGTTAAATGAAAGTGCAGAACCCCTTTAAGCAAAGATCTCTAAGGGGGTCATTTATCAAACTGGTGTAAAGTAGAACTGGCTTGCCAATAGCAGCCAATCAGATTCTATCTTTTATTTTGGACAGCTCCTTTCGAAAATGAAAGGTGGAGTCTGATTGGTTGCTATGGGCAAGCGAGTTTTACTTTACACCAGTTTGATAAATGACCTCCATTTCTACTATAATTTCATGAATCAAATGGCAATTGCTATTATTATTATTATTATTTTAATATCAGAGTAATTTTTAAAGTAGGATATAGTAAAAAGAATGAAGAAAATTATTGAACAAAAAGAACGAATATAATTTGTAAAAAAAAAAATCTGATTTATAAAGGAAAGAAAACTTATTCCATGTAAACAAATGCCAATAAAATGCCCTGTGTTTGACAGAAATAGAAAATATGTAGTTTATAGTTTATTGCACACATGTTCCATAGATGTCAAATGATTTTCCTGTGCAGATTTTCCTTAGGGCTCATGCACATGACCGTTCACTGTTTTGCGGTCCACAAGTTGCGGATTTGCAAAACACTGATACTTGCCGTGTGCATTACGCATTTTGCAGAACGGAAGGGCCAGCCCCTAATAGCACAGTCCTATCCTTGTCTGTAATGTGGACAATAATAGGACGTTCTAGTTTTTTGCAGAACGGCCATGCGGACACTAAATGCACATGGAGTAATTTCAGTTTTTTTGCGGCCCTATTGAATGGTTCTACAGACAGGCCACACACAAAAATAATGAACGGACATGGACAAAAAATACATTTGTGTGCATGAGCCCTTATGAACAGATGCCTACACACAGTTAAAAAGGACCTTTCACTGCTTCTGACATGTCTGTTTTAATAGCTACATGCATTCCCCATGTAAATACTATTCTGGGGCATCTATTGTTATGTCTGTATTTTGTGCCATTCCTTTATTATTTCTACTAGAAGTTATTAATAATTGCTATTGGCCTTCAGTAAGGGTACAGAGGGGAGGTAACCAGTTGGGGGGTGTACCTGCACAGACTGACTCTATCCAATCAGTGCTGCCATTTTAAGACTGTGCAGGTACACGCCCCCCCCCCCCCAACTTGTTACCGCCCCTCTGTACCCTTACTGCAGACAGCTAGCAATTATTCATAACTTCTAGTAGAAATAATAGAGGAATGGGAAAACATATAGACAGAAAAATAGATCCTCTAGAATTGTTAGTACGTGGGGAATGCATGAAGCTATTAAAACAGACATGTCAGGAGAGGTTAAAGGTTCTCTTTAAGTGACTTAGTCAGTGTTTGTCAGTGATTTCCATCAGTGATTGTGAGCCAAAACCAGGAGGGGAACCTAGTGTCACGTAAGTGATGTGGGAGGGAAGAGAAAAGGAACTAGGCCTCAAAGCTAGGGAAAGGGAAACTGTCACCACCTATGGAAACCCTAATCCTACCCCTGACTACTATCCGTAGGAACGGACCTTGCGAGTAGGAATGTTCATACACTGGAACCTATGACCCTGGAAACCCTGAAGTGTCAGGGCTTGAGACGACATGTTCCTTCCTATATAAATGAACAAGTGTCTCCCTGACGCCTAGTAACAAAGACAGTGGGGAAACAATAAAATATAAAAAGGAAGTAACACTTAACTGCTGAAGTAAATGAATGAGCAGGAACTCAGAAGAGACAACGCACCAGCTCTTCCAATACAAAACTGAAGCTAGCAATTGCATAGCATGATGGGTGAAGCCAGACTAAATAGAGGATTTGTAATGACCACTAAGCTATACCTGAGACAAGAAGTGTGGTCATTACCAGCAACAACACTGAAAACAAGTGAAACCAGAGAGGCTGTCAGATAACATCACGTGCAGCTAGATCTTCTGACACCTGTCATGTTAGAGACCGTGACAGTACCCACTCTTCTATGGGTGGCCTCCGGACACCCGGGACCAACTTTATCCAAATGAGCTCTGTGAAAGGCTTTCACCAGCCGACTAGCATTAACGTCGGCTGCTGGAACCCATATCCTCTCCTCTGATCTGTAACCCTTCCAGCGAACGAGATACTGGAGGTATCTACGGAGAATTCAGGAGTCCATTATCCTGGCTATCTGAAATTCCAGATTACCATGACAGGGGGGCAAGGAGGATGGTTCAACAGGTTCAACATATCTTACAACGATTTATGGAACACATTATAAATCTTCAAAGCCTGAGGAAGTTCAAGACGAAAGGCTACCAGGTAAATAATGGCAGTGATCTTATATGGACCAATAAACCTTGGACCAAACTTCCAGGTAGCTGAAGGTACTTTCAACTTAATGTTTCTTGTGGAAAGCCACACAGAATCACCCACTCTCAGGTCCGGACCATTTCATACGTCTCTTGTCAGCCATATGTTTATACTTGCCAGGGCCGGTTTTAGACAAGATACGGCCCTGGTCAAAATCAAAAGTGGGACCCAAATCTTGTAATAATGCACTAACAACACAGTTACATTCTGTCGATTCCGGCCCTTCCTCACAGATATAGTGATTTCTATACAGAATAATGGAGCAATTTACATGTGATGATTGTAAGTTGTGGTCCACTCTTTCGAAAATATATATATATAAAAAAAAATTAAATCACCCCCATTCCACAAAATAAATAAATAAAAAATAGCATTATGGGCATCACCGCATGCGTAAACGTCCATACTATTAAAATATTTGTAAAAAGTTAGCCCATATGGCGTATCGCGTTTTTTTTAACCCAAGAAAATTTTAAAAAAAGTAAACAAGTCATACACAACCCAAAATGGTATTGTCAAGAACAACAGATCGTCGTTTTTGACAATACCATTTTGGGTTGTGTATGACTTGATAAAAACGTTATCAGGGTCAGAATATCGCGATGAGATGAAAATAATTTTTATTTTTTTTTTACAAAGTGAGTCCTGATAAGACTTAGCTTGCTGCAGATGGCTGCCTATAGAGGTCCTGAGCGGGGGTGCTGTTAGGGTTGCTACCTTTTCCCAACAAAAAATACTGGTTACACAAGTTAAAAAGGTTGGTGTGGGTTAATATGGGTGTTATTTGATCATATTTTATGTTTTGCTCAATTTTTTTTCTCAATAAAATCTAACATGGGACACCCTGCATATTTAAGTTTTATTTAGCCTCTATTTTTAAAATGTTTCTGTGGGGATTTGAACTCACAGCCTTCTACTTTAAAAGCAAAAACCTTAACCACTGGGCTGTAGAGCTCAATGCATTGTTATTGTTGAAAATATAAGTTTCTCTCGTATTATACTTAGCCTTAGCATTGAGCTCTGGAGTCCCGACTGTTTAACCTTCTGTAGACTGAAGCAGGGGGCCCTGGGCGTTTGCCATCCCCCTAACGCCGGCCTTGCTTGTTGACCATTTTTTTCAGATTATTTAGCATTTTCTGCCAAACAGATGACAAAGAAGAGGAAAATCGTTCCTCTTCCGGTACACCAGAAGTCTCAGTACCAGAAAATGTGCCAAATTGCGGGTAGAACCCATTTGCCTGAAAAAACAAACGACTTATCAGTGGACTCCTGTCTGCGGTTATTTATGGCAAACTCGGCTAAAGACAAAAATGACGACCGCTCCTCCTGATTCTCAGAGACAAAACATCTCAAATAAGTCTCCAGATTCTGATTCGTGCGTTCAGTCTGTCCGTTCGACTGAGGATGAAAGGCAGAAGAGAAGGACAGTTGTACCCCCAGATGAGTACAGAACGCCTTTCAGAATTTGGAAACAATCTGTCCCCCTATCAGACACCATATCAGAAGGAATACATGTAATTTCACGATGTTATCAACAAACACTTGTGCAAGAGTATTAGCATTAGGTAGACCTGGCAATGCTATAAAGTGCGCCATCTAACTAAAGTATTCAACAACCACCAAAATCACTGTTTTTCCTGAAGAATTAGGTAAATCTGTTATAAAATCCATGGATAAACGAGTCCAAGGTCAGGACAGGGTGGGCAATGGATGAAAAGATCTGGAAGGCCGAGTATGTGTCACCTTAGCACGTGCACAAGTACTGCAAGCAGACACATAGTCCTCAACACACTTGACAACATGCAATCCCAGCCACCATATACTACGAGAGATGAGATCGACGGTAGATCTGCTCCCAGGATGTCCTGTAAGAACAGTACAGTGATGTTCCTCGAACACCTTGTGACGTAATTCAGAAGGAACAAACAACTTCCCCGGAGGGCAAGAATCCTGTGCATCTTCCTAGGCCTTTAACACCTCTGTCTCAAGGTCGGGAAATAGGGCGGATACTACTACCACTTTGAACAATATCGGACCAGGATCTTCCGAATCACCTTCCCCCAGGAAAGCTACGCAACAAAGCATCAGCCTTGACGTTCTTAATCCCAGGCCGATAGGTGACAATAAAATTAAATCTGGTAAAAGACGACAACCATCTGGCCTGCCTTGGGTTCAGTTGGTTAGCCGACTCCAGGTAAGCCAGATTTTTGTGATCAGTAATCACAGTAATAGGATGAATTGCTACTTCTAACCAATGATGCCATTCCTCAAAAGCCAACTTAATGGCCTGCAATTCTCTATTTCCCATGTCATAATTTCTTTCTGTAGCCGAGAGTTTCTTAGAGAAGAATGCACATGGGTGCCATTTACTAGGTGAAGGACCCTGCGACAAGACTGCTCCTACCCCTACCTCGGATGCGTCAACTTCCACAATGAATGGCTGTGACACATGCGGTTGCACCAGTATAGGAGCGGAAGCAAAACATTCCTTCACCGCTGAAAAGGTGTGTAATGCCTCATCAGACCAGACTGAGACATCCAAACCTTTTCTAGTCATGTCCACAGTCGAGTAGTTCAAAATTAATTTACGCCCTTCTCCTTCCCCTCCTCCCCTTATGCGGTCCTGTCCTTGTCTGTCTTAAATTGTTGTGTAATTTAAGTAGGAGCTCTCGTTACCTCCTTTCCCGTAACTGGGTCTATAAGATTCCTTTACTTTGAATGTTGGGATCACATGTTATTCTTTCCATAGTCATGTCTACAAAGGTTTTTGCTTATATTTATTGTGACCACCTACTTGTACGCTGATAATATACACAGCCTCGACTTGGAATCGGGCTGTTTTCAATGTAAAATGATTACTTTGGCTCTTGCTAATAAAAGTATTTGAACAACAAAATTAATTTACGGTAGTAGTTGGTGAACCCCAAAAACCGCATAAGCGCTTTCAGGTCGATCCCATTCCAACACAGCATGGACCTTCTCTGGATCCATACGAAAACCTGAAGATGAGAGTAAGTAACCTAGAAATTGTACTTCATGAACTGAAAATACACACTTCTCCATCTTAGCATACAATTTATTCTCTCTTAGGATCTGTAACACCTGTCTCACGTGATCCCGATGAGTCTCCATGTCTAGAGAATAAATAAGTATGTCATCCAGATACACAACAACAAATCTCCCCACCAGATGATGAAAGATATAATTTACAAAATGCTGGAAAACCGCAGCAGCATTAGTTAACGCAAACGGCATGACCAGATTCTCAAAATGACCCTCTGGGGTATTAAACGCCATCTTCCATTCATCCCCTTCCTTGATCCTGACCAGATTATATGCCCCCCTTAAGTCCAACTTGGAGAACACCTTGGCACCAACAATCTGATTAAACAAGTCAGGAATCAAATGAAGGGGGTACAATCACGGATCGTAATCCAATTGAGCTCATGGAAGTCCAGACATTGCCTATGAGTTCCGTCTTTCTTCTTTACAAAAAAAAAAACCTGCTGCCAGTGGGGATTTGGAAGTTCTAATATGTCCCTTTGCCAAACTTTCAGCAATATACTCTTGCATGGCCGCTCTATCGGGTTCAGAAAGGTTATATAACCTACATTTTGGCAACTTTGTTCCAGGAATAAGATTGATAGGACAATCATATTCCCGATGTGGGGGTAAATCCTGCCAGCCACTCTCAGAAAATACATCATAAAATTCAGAAATAATAGTGGGTACAAGCTTTAGTGGTTAAGACAGAAAGAGATGTATTAAGACAGTTGTCTATGCAATAATCACTCCAATCGAGAATCTGTCTCGCTTGCCAATTAATGGTAGGATTATGTTTGCTTAACGAAGGTAAACCTAGAACCAACAGAGCAGGCAGACCCTCCAGCACAAAACACAAAATGGATTCCTGATGAAAATCACCTACTCTTCAACGGATGTCCTGCAAACATTTCTGAGTAAGTGGTGTGGAGTCAATTGCAAACACAGAAATATTTTTTTCTAATTCACTTGTTGTTAATCCATGCATACGGATGACCATCAACTAGGTTAACTCCTGTCCCACTGTCAATAAACACCTCAATTCCCACGGTTTTGGACTCTAGCGCCACCTCGGCAGACAGGAGAAATCGGGTACTACCAGTAAATGACAAAAGTAATTTCTTTGACTCCCCATCCACACCACAAAGAGTAAGATGGGGATTAAACTTATTTTTCTTGTTTTCACCTTGACGCTGCACGTAAGGACAAATATTAACAAAATGTTCCCTTTTTCTGCAGGAAAAACATACTCCATTCTTAAGACTAAAACTCCTGCAAGCAGGCCCAGGGGTAGCTCCCCCTAACTCAGGCATCCTCAAACTGCGGCCCTCCAGCTGTTGCAAAACTACAACTCCCAGCATGCCCGAACAGCCTACAGGTATCAGCCTACAGCAGGGCATTGTGGGAGTTGTAGTTTTACAACAGCTGGAGGGCCGCAGTTTGAGGATGCCTGCTCTAACTGCATAGGTTCGTCACCAGACTTAAACTCAGGAGTCTCTCCACCCAAAGTGTCAGAGGAAGCCGCCATGGTCTATGATGATTCGTCCTGAGAGGGAGGGACCTTAGATCTCTCTCTCTCAGGCATCTATCAATACGTACGGCAAGGGACATAGCCACTTCCAATGACTCAGGATTTTTGTGAAAGACCTCAAAAAGCCTCTCGGATAATCCCTGACAGAATTGGCTACACTGGAACCTATGACCCTGGAAATCCTGAATTGCCCTGGAATAGTGTCAGGACTTGAGACGACCTGTTCCTTCCTATATGAATGAACAAGCGTCTCCCTGAGGCCTAGTAACAAAAGACAGAGGGGAAACAACAAAATATAAAAGGGAAGTAACACTAAACTTCTGAAGTAAATGGACGAGCAGGAACTCAGAGGAGGACAACACACCAGCTCTTCCAATACAAAACTGAACTTATCAACAGCATAGCATGATGGCTGAAACCAGACTAGAGGATTTGTAATGACCACTAAGCTACACCTGAGACAAGAAGTGTGGTCATTACCAGCAACAACACTGAAAACAAGTAAAACCAGAGAGGTTGTCAGATAACATCATGTGCAGCCTGTCTCCTAGATCTTCTGACACCTGTCACGTTAGAGACCGTGACACCTAGACAGACATAAGGTATAAGGGAGAGATCTGCACCTGTTCTGTGTTTAGAGCCGCACCTGCTTTTGGCTCAAAATCACTGATTGAAATCACTGATCAAAAACACTGACGTGTGAATGAGGCCCGTTCTGACGTGTGCTGGCCCAGCCCATTCTGTGAACTGCAAATTACGGTCCACAATGCACTCACACCGACTGTGGGGCAGCCGCATGCTGAATGGGGCCCGCTGTCCGCACTGCAAAAAAGTAGTGCATGCACTACTTTTTTCTGTGGTGCGGAGGCACGGCAAGAAACGCCATGGAAGCACTCTGTAGTGCTTCTGTGGAGTTCCAATCTGTGTTTCAGCACAGCATCTCCGGATTTGTGGACCCATTCAAGTGCAAGTGCCATAAATAACATATAAACAACAAGGAGTACAGATTGTAACAAGTAATACCGACCAGAATGGTTCAAAACTCCGACGTGGTTTTGGCGTGTAGCTTCCTCAGGGGATAAATATACACTGTGCTCCCTAGCTTTATATACCCTTGTAATCATTAGTGCTAATTCAAAACATATGCAGGAGTACCTGTTAATGTGTGGCCACACATGTAAAGGATGTTCACGGTGTGCATTCCTCGCTGGGACTTTATCACAAGACAGTGATAATTTACAAAGAATCATGTGATGTATAGCACTTAAACCATATAAATCCATATTAATAATGAAACTGTGAGACAAGTTGAAAGAAATATATAATGATAATAAATAAAAGTGACATGAGTAACAAATCACTCCACCCCCCATTCAATCGCCATTTTTTTATGCCAACGGTCCAAGATGAACCTAAGGACAAGGGCCACAATGTTGTCATCAACAATAGAAAGAAGCACTCCGCAGCCTAAAAAATATAATGAAAAATAATGAACATACCGTATTAAAATCACAATATAGATCAGTCTAGATCGTGGAGGTGTACAAAATTATACACACCCCCAAATACATACTCCCAAGCACCAAATAAAATTTAATAAAAACAGAGCATAGAACACACGAGACAAGGGGGGCAAAATATTCATAATGACAAAAATGGGGAAAAGCTCAAACCTTCATTTAGTCCGTGGGAAGTGACTATATTAAGTTCAAAAATCCATTTAGCCTCCCGTTGTGCAAGTAGGCGGTTCCAATTGCCACCCCTACTACCAATTAGTATTCTATCGATGCCTCTTACCTTTAGAAGAGAGCCGTCACAAGAGTGATGAATCTTAAAATGGCGAGGGATGTTATTGAGTTGCGTAACATCCATGCCAAGTCTTCACACCCAAAGAAGCTGATAGACAGTATCCATACAGGCCAATTCCTACAAATAAGGAGATTATGTTCCTGTGGCAGTGAATTTGAAAACCGGCCTATATCGAGGGATCCACATAGGGATGTGGTGAGATTTTCTTCTCCCGGCCGGCCGCGCGCTGTGCTGAACGTGCACGCAGAGTCCGCGCATGCGCCCTGGTGACTTCTTCCTGGCAAGTATACTATACTGGCCAGGAAGAAGTCACCAGGGTGCATGCGTGGACTCGGCGTGCGCGTTCAGTACAGCGTGCGGCCCGGCCGGGAGAAGACATCAATGAAGATGGAGCCCGCCCCCTGCCGAAACCAGGAAGTGGACGGCGCGCCGGGAGCAGGTAAGTATAAAACCGTGTCTTGAGAAAACCCCTTTAAGTGTCATCAATTTTAAAGAAATATTGGAACATCTTGATAATGGATCACACTCTTAGGAAATAGCTACCTCCCAATCCTTCCATGACTTACAGACGAGAGAAGAATCTTCGTGACATACTGGTGCACAGCCATCATTAAGGTACAAACCCGGGAATTGTGTTGCCTGTTCTAATATTTTAAAAACTACATCCTTTACAGAATGGACGGGTCGTAAAACGTACCAGATTACACACACCATTTCCTGTAATACGGTGGGGGTTTTATGTGGCTAGCTACCCATGTGAACTTCTCTATGTGGGTAAGACATCACAGGAGTTGAAACGTTGCACCAGGGAACATGTCCTAGGTATTAATGCTGCCAAGAAAGAAAAGGATATTACTCCACTCATTAACATCCCTCGCCATTTTAAGATTCATCACGCTTGTGACGGCTCTCTTCTAAAGGTAAGAGGCATCAATAGAATACTTATTGGTAGTAGGGGTGGCAATTGGAAGCGCCTACTAGCACAACTGGAGGCTAAATGGATTTTTTAACTTGAAGGGTAACTTATATTTGCCAGTTTATTAGAGCTACGCATGTATACCTGAGTTAGTCTGTCAATGATTGTCAAAAGATCAACAGCTTTCATTAATGTCCTCTGTCCCTTTCCATTGCTCCCTTAAAAGACCGTTGCTAGTGCTTATCTATCTCCCAACTTAATGTAAACAGAAGACAGAGGGGCGGTCCTTTACACTGCATGCCTGCATTAGGCTTCATAGTGAGGAGGTGTGTCTCTCAGTAATACAATCTGATTGGCTGGCAGGGAGCTGCTGGCTACAGCAAGTGTGTATGTGAAGTGAGGGAAAGCAGTTTTGGCCTCAGAGAACTGGCAGAGGAGAAGGTCCTCATATTGTAAATCTTTAAACAGCCATAACTAAGGGAAAAACGCTAAAACAGTTGATTGTGAAGAAACGAAATATTGCTTTATGCATAATGTTTTTTTTGCTGAAAACATCACAGTTACACTTTAATACAGTCACCCCTGTGAGAGATAGGCTTTACACCCCCCAGGGACTAAATAAAGGTTTGAGCTTTTCCCCATTTTTGTGATTATGAATATTTAACCCCCCTTGTCTCGTGTGTTCTATGCTCTATGCTTTTATTTTTTATTTTATTTGGTGCTTGGGAGTATGTATGTGGGTGTGTGTATACCTTTGTATACCTCCACACATGCATGATCTAGACTGATCTATATTGTGATCTTAATATGTTCATTATTTTCATTATATTTTTTAGGCTGCGGAGTGCTTCTTTCTATTGTTGGTGACAACATTGTGGCCCTTGTCCTTAGGTTCATCTTGGACGGTTGGCGTAAAAAAATGTCGATTGAATGGGGGGTGGAGTGATTTGTTACTCATGTCACTTTTATTTATTATTATTATTATACATTTCTTTTCAGCTTGTCTCAGTTTCATTATTATTATGGATTTATATAGTTTAAGTGCTCTACATCACATGATTCTTTATCACTGTCTTGTGTGTTTATATGTAGAGATGGCCTTGCAGTTGACCCGGTGATCATTTTGCGGCAAACTTTGCGTGTTCGCGATTCGCCGAACATATGGAGAAATTAGCGCTCGCCATATTCTTTTACATTGTGAAGAACTTTGACCCTTGACACATCCATCAGGTGGTACAGGACAGACAATTGAGACATTTCAGCACATGGACATACCCCCTACCTTATAAATAAACCTGATCTGGCCGCCATTTTACATTCAGTGTTTTGCCAGTGTAGGGAGAGGTTGCTATGTGGAGCAGGGACAGACTGTTAGGGACACCAAACGCTAGCTAATAGGGCCACAAAAGATATTATAAGGACTAGTATAGGTGTGCTATCGATAGGTGTGATACACAGAGGGGTGCAATTTTCCTTATAATATACTTTTATAATGAGTAAAAAACACATAGATCTATATAGAGATCTCCTGGAAATCAGGGGCCTAGGGGCTTACTAGGGCCATTTTTATATAGGGTAAGGTTCCAGACGGGGTCGCTCTAATCAGGCCGGGTGGTCTGTGGTTAAGCTATCAGGGCCAGAATAGTAGCCCCCCTGTAGGGAAATATCAGGGACAGTTCTTAGCCCAGGGATGGATGTATTTTTGCTTTTCCTCCTGGATTCATCGATGTGCATTTTAACCCCCTGGATTGACCCCCAGACGAAGGCACGCCGAAACACACGTTGGGGTAACGCCATCCTGGGCAACTTAGCACACGGTCCTCCTTAGGTGAGTTTCTGCTCTTCTATCACCTGCACGGCATTTTGACCTTGGTGTTTTAGCACACCTGGTCTCCACTGTGGTTTGTTGTTTACTTCTCATATTGCACTAGCCATACAAACCTTGGTTTACTGCCGTGCAGGTTTATATGTTGACTATTAACTCACCTATGTACTTTGGTTTTTACCTTGCTATCAGGTCATAGGTTGATAGGTTGGTCATTGTACCCAGTATCTTTCCTTGACCCATACATTGATACTTTATAACTGACCTGTGTGCCATCCCAGGGTGGCGCTCTTTCTCTGTTCCCATTCACTTTTCACTCAATTTAATGGCATAACATTTATTTGTCTTCCTATGTATGTATATCTTTTAATTTTGTTTAAATAAAGCATATTTTTACTTTTTGGTACTATGAGCTCCATTTTCTTGTTCTTTTTCTATTTCACTCGGGAGCTTGTACCGAGTTACAAATCACGGGTGTCTTTTGTGGTCATACTGGGTGGGCACTGTCCTTCACCCTCCCCTGGGACGCCCTAGGTCTTTTTTGTTTTTTCAATTAACCCCCTGGATTGTGGTAGGACATATGGTTTCTGATTTGGTGCCGCCGAGCACCTGATTTAGTGCCGCCGAGCACTTGTTATTGCCTACTACATATATGCTTTTTGCTTAACTTTAATCATTTAATTTATTTTCATTTTGAGAGATATCTTTTCCATTCACACGTCCGCAAAATGGGTTTGCATCCGTTCAGCAATTTTTCGGAACGGGTGCAGACTAGAGTTGAGCGAACACCTGGATGTTCGGGTTCGAGAAGTTCGGCCGAACATCCCGGAAATGTTCGGGTTCGGGATCCGAACCCGATCCGAACTTCGTCCCGAACCCGAACCCCATTGAAGTCAATGGGGACCCGAACTTTTCGGCACTAAAAAGGCTGTAAAACAGCCCAGGAAAGAGCTAGAGGGCTGCAAAAGGCAGCAACATGTAGGTAAATCCCCTGCAAACAAATGTGGATAGGGAAATGAATTAAAATAAAAATTAAATAAATAAAAATTAACCAAAATCAATTGGAGAGAGGTTCCATAGCAGAGAATCTGGCTTCCCGTCACCCACCACTGGAACAGTCCATTCTCAGATATTTAGGCCCCGGCACCCAGGCAGAGGAGAGAGGTCCCGTAACAGAGAATCTGTCTTCATGTCAGCAGAGAATTAGTCTGCATGTCATAGCAGAGAATGAGGCTTCACGTCAGCCACCACTGCAACAGTCCATTGGCATATATTTAGGCCCAGCACCCAGGCAGAGGAGGGAGGTCCCGTAACAGACAATCTGGCTTCATGTCAGCAGAGAATTAGTCTGCATGTCATAGCAGAGAATGAGGCTTCACGTCAGCCACCACTGCAACAGTCCATTGGCATATATTTAGGCCCAGCACACACACAGGCAGAGGAGAGAGGTCCCGTAACAGAGAATCTGGCTTCATGTCAGCAGAGAATCAGTCTGCATGTCATAGCAGAGAATGAGGCTTCACGTCAGCCACCACTGCAACAGTCCATTGGCATATATTTAGGCCCAGCACACACACAGGCAGAGGAGAGAGGTCCCGTAACAGAGGATCTGGCTTCATGTCAGCAGAGAATCAGTCTGCATGTCATAGCAGAGAATCAGGCTTCACGTCAGCCACCACTGCAACAGTCCATTGTCATAAATTTAGGCCCAGCACCCAGGCAGAGGAGAGAGGTCCCGTAACAGACAATCTGGCTTCATGTCAGCAGAGAATTAGTCTGCATGTCATAGCAGAGAATGAGGCTTCACGTCAGCCACCACTGCAACAGTCCATTGGCATATATTTAGGCCTAGCACACAGGCAGAGGAGAGAGGTCCCGTAACAGACAATCTGGCTTCATGTCAGCAGAGAATCAGTCTGCATGTCATAGCAGAGAATGAGGCTTCACGTCACCCACCACTGCAACAGTCCATTGGCATATATTTAGGCCTAGCACACAGGCAGAGCAGAGAGGTCCCGTAACAGACAATCTGGCTTCATGACAGCAGAGAATCAGTCTGCATGTCATAGCAGAGAATGAGGCTTCACGTCACCCACCACTGCAACAGTCCATTGGCATATATTTAGGCCTAGCACACAGGCAGAGCAGAGGAGGTCCCGTAACAGACGAATCTGGCTTCATGTCAGCAGAGAATCAGTCTGCATGTCATAGCAGAGAATGAGGCTTCACGTCAGCCACCACTGCAACAGTCCATTGGCATATATTTAGGCCTAGCACACAGGCAGAGGAGAGAGGTCCCGTAACAGACAATCTGGCTTCATGTCAGCAGAGAATCAGTCTGCATGTCATAGCAGAGAATGAGGCTTCACGTCACCCACCACTGCAACAGTCCATTGGCATATATTTAGGCCTAGCACACAGGCAGAGGAGAGAGGTCCCGTAACAGACAATCTGGCTTCATGTACAGCAGAGAATCAGTCTGCATGTCATAGCAGAGAATGAGGCTTCACGTCACCCACCACTGCAACAGTCCATTGGCATATATTTAGGCCCAGCACCCAGGCAGAGGAGAGAGGTCCCGTAACAGAGAATCTGTCTTCATGTCAGCAGAGAATTAGTCTGCATGTCATAGCAGAGAATGAGGCTTCACGTCAGCCACCACTGCAACAGTCCATTGGCATATATTTAGGCCTAGCACCCAGGCAGAGGAGAGAGGTCCTGTAACAGACAATCTGGCTTCATGTCAGCAGAGAATCAGTCTGCATGTCATAGCAGAGAATGAGGCTTCACGTCAGCCACCACTGCAACAGTCCATTGGCATATATTTAGGCCCAGCACACACAGGCAGAGGAGAGAGGTCCCGTAACAGAGGATCTGGCTTCATGTCAGCAGAGAATCAGTCTGCATGTCATAGCAGAGAATCAGGCTTCACGTCAGCCACCACTGCAACAGTCCATTGTCATATATTTAGGCCCAGCACCCAGGCAGAGGAGAGAGGTCCCGTAACAGAGAATCTGGCTTCATGTCAGCAGAGAATCAGTCTGCATGTCATAGCAGAGAATGAGGCTTCACGTCAGCCACCACTGCAACAGTCCATTGGCATATATTTAGGCCCAGCACACACACAGGCAGAGGAGAGAGGTCCCGTAACAGAGGATCTGGCTTCATGTCAGCAGAGAATCAGTCTGCATGTCATAGCAGAGAATCAGGCTTCACGTCAGCCACCACTGCAACAGTCCATTGTCATAAATTTAGGCCCAGCACCCAGGCAGAGGAGAGAGGTCCCGTAACAGACAATCTGGCTTCATGTCAGCAGAGAATTAGTCTGCATGTCATAGCAGAGAATGAGGCTTCACGTCAGCCACCACTGCAACAGTCCATTGGCATATATTTAGGCCTAGCACACAGGCAGAGGAGAGAGGTCCCGTAACAGACAATCTGGCTTCATGTCAGCAGAGAATCAGTCTGCATGTCATAGCAGAGAATGAGGCTTCACGTCACCCACCACTGCAACAGTCCATTGGCATATATTTAGGCCTAGCACACAGGCAGAGCAGAGAGGTCCCGTAACAGACAATCTGGCTTCATGACAGCAGAGAATCAGTCTGCATGTCATAGCAGAGAATGAGGCTTCACGTCACCCACCACTGCAACAGTCCATTGGCATATATTTAGGCCTAGCACACAGGCAGAGCAGAGAGGTCCCGTAACAGACGATCTGGCTTCATGTCAGCAGAGAATCAGTCTGCATGTCATAGCAGAGAATGAGGCTTCACGTCAGCCACCACTGCAACAGTCCATTGGCATATATTTAGGCCTAGCACACAGGCAGAGGAGAGAGGTCCCTGTAACAGACAATCTGGCTTCATGTCAGCAGAGAATCAGTCTGCATGTCATAGCAGAGAATGAGGCTTCACGTCAGCCACCACTGCAACAGTCCATTGGCATATATTTAGGCCCAGCACCCAGGCAGAGGAGGGAGGTCCCGTAACAGAGAATCTGTCTTCATGTCAGCAGAGAATTAGTCTGCATGTCATAGCAGAGAATGAGGCTTCACGTCAGCCACCACTGCAACAGTCCATTGGCATATATTTAGGCCCAGCACCCAGGCAGAGGAGGGAGGTCCCGTAACAGACAATCTGGCTTCATGTCAGCAGAGAATCAGTCTGCATGTCATAGCAGAGAATGAGGCTTCACGTCACCCACCACTGCAACAGTCCATTGGCATATATTTAGGCCCAGCACCCAGGCAGAGGAGGGAGGTCCCGTAACAGAGAATCTGTCTTCATGTCAGCAGAGAATTAGTCTGCATGTCATAGCAGAGAATGAGGCTTCACGTCAGCCACCACTGCAACAGTCCATTGGCATATATTTAGGCCCAGCACCCAGGCAGAGGAGGGAGGTCCCGTAACAGACAATCTGTCTTCATGTCAGCAGAGAATTAGTCTGCATGTCATAGCAGAGAATGAGGCTTCACGTCAGCCACCACTGCAACAGTCCATTGGCATATATTTAGGCCCAGCACACACACAGGCAGAGGAGAGAGGTCCCGTAACAGAGAATCTGTCTTCATGTCAGCAGAGAATTAGTCTGCATGTCATAGCAGAGAATGAGGCTTCACGTCAGCCACCACTGCAACAGTCCATTGGCATATATTTAGGCCCAGCACCCAGGCAGAGGAGGGAGGTCCCGTAACAGAGAATCTGTCTTCATGTCAGCAGAGAATTAGTCTGCATGTCATAGCAGAGAATGAGGCTTCACGTCAGCCACCACTGCAACAGTCCATTGGCATATATTTAGGCCCAGCACACACACAGGCAGAGGAGAGAGGTCCCGTAACAGAGAATCTGGCTTCATGTCAGCAGAGAATCAGTCTGCATGTCATAGCAGAGAATGAGGCTTCACGTCAGCCACCACTGCAACAGTCCATTGGCATATATTTAGGCCCAGCACACACACAGGCAGAGGAGAGAGGTCCCGTAACAGAGAATCTGTCTTCATGTCAGCAGAGAATCAGTCTGCATGTCATAGCAGAGAATGAGGCTTCACGTCAGCCACCACTGCAACAGTCCATTGGCATATATTTAGGCCCAGCACACACACAGGCAGAGGAGAGAGGTCCCGTAACAGAGGATCTGGCTTCATGTCAGCAGAGAATCAGTCTGCATGTCATAGCAGAGAATCAGGCTTCACGTCAGCCACCACTGCAACAGTCCATTGTCATAAATTTAGGCCCAGCACCCAGGCAGAGGAGAGAGGTCCCGTAACAGACAATCTGGCTTCATGTCAGCAGAGAATTAGTCTGCATGTCATAGCAGAGAATGAGGCTTCACGTCAGCCACCACTGCAACAGTCCATTGGCATATATTTAGGCCTAGCACACAGGCAGAGGAGAGAGGTCCCGTAACAGACAATCTGGCTTCATGTCAGCAGAGAATCAGTCTGCATGTCATAGCAGAGAATGAGGCTTCACGTCACCCACCACTGCAACAGTCCATTGGCATATATTTAGGCCTAGCACACAGGCAGAGGAGAGGTTCATTCAACTTTGGGTAGCCTCGCAATATAATGGTAAAATGAAAATAAAAATAGGATTGAATGAGGAAGTGCCCTGGAGTCCAATAATATATGGTTATGGGGAGGTAGTTAATGTCTAATCTGGACAAGGGACGGACAGGTCCTGTGGGATCCATGCCTGGTTCATTTTTATGAATGTCAGCTTGTCCACATTGGCTGTAGACAGGCGGCTGCGTTTGTCTGTAATGACGCCCCCTGCCGTGCTGAATACACGTTCAGACAAAACGCTGGCTGCCGGGCAGGCCAGCACCTCCAAGGCATAAAAGGCTAGCTCTGGCCACGTGGACAATTTAGAGACCCAGAAGTTGAATGGGGCCGAACCATCAGTCAGTACGTGGAGGGGTGTGCACACGTACTGTTCCACCATGTTAGTGAAATGTTGCCTCCTGCTAACACGTTGCGTATCAGGTGGTGGTGCAGTTAGCTGTGGCGTGTTGACAAAAGTTTTCCACATCTCTGCCATGCTAACCCTGCCCTCAGAGGAGCTGGCCGTGACACAGCTGCCTTGGCGACCTCTTGCTCCTCCTCTGCCTTGGCCTTGGGCTTCCACTTGTTCCCCTGTGACATTTGGGAATGCTCTCAGTAGCGCGTCTACCAACGTGCGCTTGTACTCGCGCATCTTCCTATCACGCTCCAGTGCAGGAAGTAAGGTGGGCACATTGTCTTTGTAGCGTGGATCCAGCAGGGTGGCAACCCAGTAGTCCGCACAGGTTAAAATGTGGGCAACTCTGCTGTCGTTGCGCAGGCACTGCAGCATGTAGTCGCTCATGTGTGCCAGGCTGCCCAGGGGTAAGGACAAGCTGTCCTCTGTGGGAGGCGTATCGTCATCGTCCTGCCTTTCCCCCCAGCCACGCACCAGTGATGGACCCGAGCTGCGTTGGGTGCCACCCCGCTGTGACCATGCTTCATCCTCATCCTCCTCCACCTCCTCCTCATCCTCGTCCTCCTCGTCCTCCAGTAGTGGGCCCTGGCTGGCCACATTTGTACCTGGCCTCTGCTGTTGCCAAAAACCTCCCTCTGAGTCACTTCGAAGAGACTGGCCTGAAAGTGCTAAAAATGACCCCTCTTCCTCCTCCTCCTCCTCCTCCTGGGCCACCTCCTCTTCCATCATCGCCCTAAGTGTTTTCTCAAGGAGACATAGAAGTGGTATTGTAACGCTGATAACGGTGTCATCGCCACTGGCCATGTTGGTGGAGTACTCGAAACAGCGCAACAGGGCACACAGGTCTCGCATGGAGGCCCAGTCATTGGTGGTGAAGTGGTGCTGTTCTGTAGTGCGACTGACCCGTGCGTGCTGCAGCTGAAACTCCACTATGGCCTGCTGCTGCTCGCACAGTCTGTCCAGCATGTGCAAGGTGGAGTTCCACCTGGTGGGCACGTCGCATATGAGGCGGTGAGCGGGAAGGCCGAAGTTACGCTGTAGCGCAGACAGGCGAGCAGCAGCAGGATGTGAACGCCGGAAGCGCGAACAGACGGCCCGCACTTTATGCAGCAGCTCTGACATGTCGGGGTAGTTGTGAATGAACTTCTGCACCACCAAATTCAGCACATGCGCCAAGCAAGGGATGTGCGTCAAATTGGCTAGTCCCAGAGCTGCAACGAGATTTCGCCCATTATCACACACCACCAGGCCGGGCTTGAGGCTCACCGGCAGCAACCACTCGTCGGTCTGTTGTTCAATACCCCGCCACAACTCCTGTGCGGTGTGGGGCCTGTCCCCCAAACATATGAGTTTCAGAATGGCCTGCTGACGTTTACCCCGGGCTGTGCTGAAGTTGGTGGTGAAGGTGTGTGGCTGACTGGATGAGCAGGTGGAAGAAGAGGAGGAGGAAGCCGAGAAGGAGGAGGTGGCAACAGGAGGCAAAGAATGTTGCCCTGCGATCCTTGGCGGCGGAAGGACGTGCGCCAAACAGCTCTCCGCCTGGGGCCCAGCTGCCACTACATTTACCCAGTGTGCAGTTAGGGAGATATAGCGTCCCTGGCCGTGCTTACTGGTCCACGTATCTGTGGTTAGGTGGACCTTGCTACAGATGGCGTTGCGCAGTGCACACTTGATTTTATCGGATACTTGGTTGTGCAGGGAAGGCACGGCTCTCTTGGAGAAGTAGTGCCGGCTGGGAACAACATACTGTGGGACAGCAAGCGACATGAGCTGTTTGAAGCTGTCTGTGTCCACCAGCCTAAATGACAGCATTTCATAGGCCAGTAGTTTAGAAATGCTGGCATTCAGGGCCAGGGATCGAGGGTGGCTAGGTGGGAATTTACGCTTTCTATCAAATGTTTGTGAGATGGAGAGCTGAACGCTGGCGTGTGACATGGTTGAGACGCTTGGTGACGGAGGTGGTGGTGGTGGTGTTGGTGGTACATCCCCTGTTTGCTGGGCGGCAGGTGCCAACGTTCCTCCAGAGGCGGAGGAAGAGGCCGAGGCGGCAGCAGCAGAATAGGCCGAGGCGGCAGCAGCAGAAGAGGTAGCAGGGGGAGCCTGAGTGACTTCCTTGGTTTTAAGGTGTTTACTCCACTGCAGTTCATGCTTTGCATGCAGGTGCCTGGTCATGCAGGTTGTGCTCAGGTTCAGAACGTTAATGCCTCGCTTCAGGCTCTGATGGCACAGCGTGCAAACCACTCGGGTCTTGTCGTCAGCACATTGTTTGAAGAAGTGCCATGCCAGGGAACTCCTTGAAGCTGCCTTTGGGGTGCTCGGTCCCAGATGGCTGCGGTCAGTAGCAGGCGGAGTCTCTTGGCGGCGGGTGTTCTGCTTTTGCCCACTGCTCCCTCTTTTGCTACGCTGTTGGCTCGGTCTCACCACTGCCTCTTCCTCCGAACTGTGAAAGTCAGTGGCACGACCTTCATTCCATGTGGGGTCTAGGACCTCATCGTCCCCTGCATCGTCTTCCACCCAGTCTTGATCCCTGACCTCCTGTTCAGTCTGCACACTGCAGAAAGACGCAGCAGTTGGCACCTGTGTTTCGTCATCATCAGAGACATGCTGAGGTGGTATTCCCATGTCCTCATCATCAGGAAACATAAGTGGTTGTGCGTCAGTGCATTCTATGTCTTTCACCGCTGGGGAAGGGCTAGGTGGATGCCCTTGGGAAACCCTGCCAGCGGAGTCTTCAAACAGCATAAGAGACTGCTGCATAACTTGAGGCTGAGACAGTTTCCCTGGTATGCATGGGGGTGATGTGACAGACTGATGGGGTTGGTTTTCAGGCGCCATCTGTGCGCTTTCTGCAGAAGACTGGGTGGGAGATAATGTGAACGTGCTGGATCCACTGTCGGCCACCCAATTGACTAATGCCTGTACCTGCTCAGGCCTTACCATCCTTAGAACGGCATTGGGCCCCACCATATATCGCTGTAAATTCTGGCGGCTACTGGGACCTGAGGTAGTTGGTACACTAGGACGTGTGGATGTGGCAGAACGGCCACGTCCTCTCCCAGCACCAGAGGGTCCACTAACACCACCACGACCATGTCCACGTCCGCGTCCCTTACTAGATGTTTTTCTCATTGTTATGGTTCACCACAACAACAAATATATTATTTGGCCCAATGTATTGTATTCAAATTCAGCGGGATATAAATTTGAGGCCTAGTATTTAGGCGCTGGGTGACAGGTATGGGTTTAGTGACAGAATTAGACTTGGAAATACACAGTAGCGGGTGTGTGTGAAGTTATTCTGAATGACCCAATGTGCACCTTGAATATTATATACCCTTTTAGGGATAGATTTCAAATAGCTCTGATATAGCAGAAACCACTAAATTATGAAATTGCTAAATTGGGAATTGTATTTCAACCCAGAACAAGAAATGTGCTTGAACGGACACTAAATAACTCGCCCAGCTACAGCACTAACGAGAGATTTAGCAGGATATAAATTTGAGGCCTAGTATTTAGGCGCTGGGTGACAGGTATGGGTTTAGTGACAGAATTAGACTTGGAAATACACAGTAGCGGGTGTGTGTGAAGTTATTCTGAATGACCCAATGTGCACCTTGAATATTATATACCCTTTTAGGGATAGATTTCAAATAGCTCTGATATAGCAGAAACCACTAAATTATGAAATTGCTAAATTGGGAATTGTATTTCAACCCAGAACAAGAAATGTGCTTGAACGGACACTAAATAACTCGCCCAGCTACAGCACTAACGAGAGATTTAGCAGGATATAAATTTGAGGCCTAGTATTTAGGCGCTGGGTGACAGGTATGGGTTTAGTGACAGAATTAGACTTGGAAATACACAGTAGCGGGTGTGTGTGAAGTTATTCTGAATGACCCAATGTGCACCTTGAATATTATATACCCTTTTAGGGATAGATTTCAAATAGCTCTGATATAGCAGAAACCACTAAATTATGAAATTGCTAAATTGGGAATTGTATTTCAACCCAGAACAAGAAATGTGCTTGAACGGACACTAAATAACTCGCCCAGCTACAGCACTAACGAGAGATTTAGCAGGATATAAATTTGAGGCCTAGTATTTAGGCGCTGGGTGACAGGTATGGGTTTAGTGACAGAATTAGACTTGGAAATACACAGTAGCGGGTGTGTGTGAAGTTATTCTGAATGACCCAATGTGCACCTTGAATATTATATACCCTTTTAGGGATAGATTTCAAATAGCTCTGATATAGCAGAAACCACTAAATTATGAAATTGCTAAATTGGGAATTGTATTTCAACCCAGAACAAGAAATGTGCTTGAACGGACACTAAATAACTCGCCCAGCTACAGCACTAACGAGAGATTTAGCAGGATATAAATTTGAGGCCTAGTATTTAGGCGCTGGGTGACAGGTATGGGTTTAGTGACAGAATTAGACTTGGAAATACACAGTAGCGGGTGTGTGTGAAGTTATTCTGAATGACCCAATGTGCACCTTGAATATTATATACCCTTTTAGGGATAGATTTCAAATAGCTCTGATATAGCAGAAACCACTAAATTATGAAATTGCTAAATTGGGAATTGTATTTCAACCCAGAACAAGAAATGTGCTTGAACGGACACTAAATAACTCGCCCAGCTACAGCACTAACGAGAGATTTAGCAGGATATAAATTTGAGGCCTAGTATTTAGGCGCTGGGTGACAGGTATGGGTTTAGTGACAGAATTAGACTTGGAAATACACAGTAGCGGGTGTGTGTGAAGTTATTCTGAATGACCCAATGTGCACCTTGAATATTATATACCCTTTTAGGGATAGATTTCAAATAGCTCTGATATAGCAGAAACCACTAAATTATGAAATTGCTAAATTGGGAATTGTATTTCAACCCAGAACAAGAAATGTGCTTGAACGGACACTAAATAACTCGCCCAGCTACAGCACTAAGGACAGATTTAGCTGGATATAAATTTGAGGCCTAGTATTTAGGCGCTGGGTGACAGGTATGGGTTTAGTGACAGAATTAGACTTGGAAATGCACAGTAGCGGGTGTGTGAAGTTATTCTGAATGACCCTATGTGCACCTTGAATATTATATACCCTTTTAGGGATAGATTTCAAATAGCTCTGATACAGCAGAAACCACTAAATTTTAAAATTGCTAAATTGGGAATTGTATTTCAACCCAGAACAAAAAATGTGCTTTGACGGACACTAAATAACTTTCCCAGCCACAACAGGACAGCGGTAACGAGAGATTTAGCGGGATATAAATTTGAGGCCTAGTATTTAGGCGCTGGGTGACCGGTATGGATTTAGTGACAGAATTAGACTGGGATATGGCCAAAAAATAACCACACTATTGCTGGTTAAATGCACTTGGTGATGGGCGCAGCTTGCCCCTGATGTAGTATATGGCCAAAAAATGAACAGACTATTGCTGGTTAAATGCACTTGGTGTCACAGCTTGACCAACCACACTACTGAGGGTTAAATGCACTTGGTGACGGGCGCAGCTTGCCCCTGATTTAGTATATGGCCAAAAAATGAACAGACTATTGCTGGTTAAATGCACTTGGTGTGATAGCTTGACCAACCACACTACTGAGGGTTAAATGCACTTGGTGTGACAGCTTCACCCTGATGTAGGCTTTAGCCAAAAAACAACCACACCATTGAGGGTTAAATGCACTTGGTCGCAGCTTGTGCTGGCGCACCACAAGACACAAAATGGCCGCCGATCACCCCAGAAAAATGTGACTGACAAACGGTCTGGGCAGCCTAAAAACAGTGAGCAATTGAGGATCAGCAGCTCAATGATCCACAGCTGCAGATCGATCAGTTAATCAAGTCCTTTGGAGGAGTTAATCTGCCTAATCTCGCCCTACTGTCGCAGCCGCAACCTCTCCCTACGCTAATCAGAGCAGAGTGACGGGCGGCGCTATGTGACTCCAGCTTAAATAGAGGCTGGGTCACATGGTGCTCTGGCCAATCACAGCCATGCCAATAGTAGGCATGGCTGTGATGGCCTCTTGGGGCAAGTAGTATGACGCTTGTTGATTGGCTGCTTTGCAGCCTTTCAAAAAGCGCCAAGAAAGCGTCACAAAAGCGCGAAGAAAGCGACGAACACCGAACCCGAACCCGGACTTTTACGAAAATGTCCGGGTTCGGGTCCGTGTCACGGACACCCCAAAATTCGGTACGAACCCGAACTATACAGTTCGAGTTCGCTCATCCCTAGTGCAGACCCATTCATTTTCAATGGGGCCGGAATGTGCTGTCCGCATCCGCATTTGCTTATCCACATCTGCATTTGCGGATCCGCACTTCCGCTTCTGTGCTTCCGTTTCGGCAAAAAAATAGAACATGTCCTATTCTTGTCCACAATTGCAGACAAGATTAGGCATTTTCTATTATAGTGCCGGCGATGAGCGGTCCACAAATTGCGGACTGCACACTGCCGGTGTCCGTGTTTTGCGGATCCGCAAAACACTTACGGACGTGTGAATTGACCCTCATAGTAACATTATTAAAGGTTACGTTTTATCTTCATGTATATTCTAATGGTTTGCCTTCCTTGTACAATGATCTAATATACTTTCTATGTTAGAAAGTATATTATAATGCATTTGCATTGTGCGGCAGTTGTGTGCGGTTCTGCTGCGATACTGCAGGTATATAGAGGGGCAAGCGTTATTGGAACAAATAAGAAGTCCTGCATGTCCGACTTTTTAGTCCGGTGGCTTTCGCCGTGCACCGCCGTGCTGCGCCGGAGCTCAGCCCCCGTCCCCATTATAGTCAATGGGGACGGAGCGGCGGTCCGGTGATACAGCGAAACATTGGAAGGACGGATCCGACAGGGAGACCAGCCTGCCGGATCCGTCCTGCCGCAAGTGTGAAAGTACCCTTAGATATAATGACCAAACCAACCTCAACCCATAATCAATAAAGTGATGAAAGAACAAAAGCAAATATAAAACAACTAAAAAATATATATAAATTCATCATGTGATATAAAAATTAAATAATGTGATACAATAATGAAATACATGATCCTAATAGGACTTGACCTCCACTTAGAGTTTTCCTTATTGGATATAGAGTGTGATCTGACATATGGTTTCTGATTTGGTCCCGTCGAGCACCTGATTTAGTGCCGCCGAGCACTTGTTATTACCTACCACATCTATGCTTTTTGCTTAACTTTAATAATTTAATTTATTTTCATTTTGAGAGATATCTTTTCCATTCACACGTTCGTAAAATGGGTTTGCATCCGTTCAGCAATTTTTCGGAACGGGTGCAGACCCATTCATTTTCAATGGGGCCGGAATGTGCTATCCGCATCTGCTTATCCACATTCGCATTTGCGGATCCGCACTTCTGCATCTGTGCTTCCGTTTCGGCAAAAAAATAGAACATGTCCTATTCTTGTCCACAATTGCAGACAAGATTAGGCATTTTCTATTATAGTGCCGGCGATGAGCGGTCCACAAATTGTGGACTGCACACTGCCGGTGTCCGTGTTTTGCGGATCCGCAAAACACTTACGGATGTGTGAATTGACCCACATAGTAACATTATTAAAGGTTACGTTTTATCTTCATGTATATTCTAATGGTTTGCCTTTGACTATAATGGGGACGGGGGCTGAGCTCTGGCGCAGCACGGCAAAAGCCGTCGGACTAAGAAGTCCTGCATGTCCGACTTTTTAGTCCGGTGGCTTTTGCCGTGCACCGCCGTGCTGCGCCGGAGCTCAGCCCCCGTCCCCATTATAGTCAATGGGGACGGAGCGGCGGAGCGGCGGAGCGGCGGAGCGGCGGAGCGGCGGTCCGGCGAAACAGCGGAAGGATGGATCCGACAGGGAGACCAGCCTGCCGGATCCGTCCTGCCGCAAGTGTGAAAGTAGCCTAATATGCGTGTATACACTGTCTCATTCTGTTGTCTCACATAATTTCAGGTGCCTATTGGTGTGACTGTCGTTGGTATATTATCACTTCAGTTCAATGTTTCACGTCGGCTGATGGATTGCTGGTATTTGTGGTGCTCCCTGCTCTCCTGTATGTTCTGGGTTCCGTTCCACCTGGTCACATGACTTTCTGTTGTGTGGCGGGCGCTCCCGACATCACCGATCCACCCGCCTACATATATTCCACAGGTGAAACTCGAAAAATTTGATTATCGTGCAAAAGTCCATTTATTTTAGTAATGCAAATTAAAAGGAATTGTATTAATGCAGCTTAAAATTAGAATTTTGTGAAAAGGTTCAATATTCTAGACTCTACTAGTGTCACACTCTAGTCAGCTAATTAATCCGTACCCCCTGAGCAAAGGGTACCTGAGATTGTGACGTTGGGGTTTCATAAGCTGTAAGCCATAATCATCCAAATTATACCAAATAAAGGCTTGAAATATCTTGCTTTGCATGTAATAAGTCTATCTCATATGTTAGTTTCACCTTTTGAGTCGCATTACTGAAATAAATTAACTTTGCACGATATTCAAATTTTTTCAAGTTTCACTTGTACATCTTTACAGGTCTACTTATTTTCCTCCCCCTCCATTGATCTCTATTGACCATATTCTTTCAATTTAATCCCCCAAATATGATAAATAATTGGTTCTCATCTGGGGCGATCCTTACTAGATGACAGGATGTGACGTCCTGTGTCCCAGCGTGGAACTCCTGCATATGTTTTTAATTAGCACTGATGATTACAAGGGTATATAAAGCTAGGGAGCACGGTGTATATTCATCCCCTGAGGAAGCTACACGCGAAATGCGTCAGGGTTTTCAAGCATTCTGCATTACTTGCTACAATCTGTACTCCTTGTTGTTTATATGTTATTTATGGCACTTGGCACTTTAGACTGGTTTATAATGTTCATGTGATAATCATTTCCATCTATTAATCACTTGACCTCCGCTTGGAGTTTTCCTTATTGGATATAGAGTGTGATCTCACACGATCTTCATACAAGTGTATTAGATATTGACATAATTATCCCTGATTAAGGAGTCTGGATATTTGATATATGACTTGTTATGTGGGTCTTTTTATTTCCTGTGTATATATGCCGCTGCTACTTTTAATATGTATTAAATAAAAAAACTCTTGATTTATTATATGCTGTGTATTGTAATTTGGTGTGGTTAATCTACAACTGCTACACCCTCTCCACTTTGATTGACAGGGCCAGTGTCATGGTCTTACCTTCTGCTGTTCTCCTTCGTTTGACATGTGCTGGCGGCCATCTTGGTTTCTGGGTTTCTTGTAGCCTCCCACCCTGCGGCTTCTCCTTCCCACTGGGAGGAGCTGGATGCCTAGCTCATATATATAGGAGGTCTGTGGCTTCAGTTCCTTGCTTGGTCCTCCTGTGTGCACATGCTTCTAAGACTGCTGCTGCTTCTGGTTCCTGATCCTGGCCTCGTCTGACTACCCCGCTGGTTCCTGATCCTGGCTTCGTCTGACTACCCTTCTGGTTCCTGATCCTGGCTTCGTCTGACTACCCCTCTGGTTCCTGACCTCTGGCTTCGCAAGACCCTGCTCCGGTTTAGCCATCCGTTTGGACTTTTGCTTACAGCTTGATTTGCAATAAAGCCTTCTTATTTCCACGTATCTCTTGTTGTACGTCTGGTTCATGGTTCATGAGTAATGCCAACGCCCCCGTTGCTCCTAGAGGCTCAATTTCATATATTAACCCTTTGCCTCTGTAGGCAGTTTTGCCCTTAATGACCAAGTCCTATCTTTCAAATCTGGCATGTGTCACGTTATGTGGTAATAACTTTGGAGCGCTTCTACTTATCCAAGCCATTCTGAGATTGTTTTCTTGTGACACATTGTATTTCATGTTAGTGGTGAATTTGAGTTGATAGATTTTACATTTATTTATTTAAAAAAATCCAAAATTTACAGAAAATTGTGACGTTCGAAAGTTTAAAAGCAATTTTTTACATGTTTAGGAAAATTTTCATAAACTACTTTTTTCAGGACCAATTCAGTTATGAAGTCACTTTGTGGGGCTTACATAATAATAGAAACCACCCTTAAATTACCCCATTTTAAAAACGACACCCCTCAAATTATTCAAAACTGATTTATGAAACTTTGTTAATCCTTTTCCGGTGTTCCACAGGAATTAAAGGGAAATGGAAGGGAAGTTAAAAAATTTCATTTTTCTTTGTGCAGATTTTCCATTAGAATTCATTTTTTTCCTGTAGCACAGCAAGGGTTAACAGCAAAACAAACCTCAATATTGATTAACCTGATTCTGCAGTTTACAGAAACACCCCATATGTGGTTGGGACAAGATGTCATTTTTATTGATACCATTTTGGGGCACATACGACTTTTTGATTCCTTTTTATGACATTTTGTGGGAGGTGAGTTGAGCAAAAATTGCAATTCTGTCAGTTTTTTTTTTTTTTATGGGGTTCTCCATGCGGTACATATGATATGATAACTTTCTTCTGTGGGTCGATACGGTTATGGCGATACCAAATTTATGAAGTTGTTTATGTTTCACTACTTGCAGCATAAAATCACCTTTTTATTAAAAATAAGTTAAATTTAGCATTGTCATATACTAACATCCATAACATTTTTTATTTTTTCATCAGTGTAAGGCCTACAGAGAATAACAACAACTTTTATTTTTTCCAGGGAATCTCACAATACATTGCAATTTGCTAAGAATGCCACATTAATATAGGGTATAACATTATCTTCAACATATACTGCAGTGGGTGTCGAGGCGGTACCCTTACACATCCGGTGGACGCAGCAATAGTTTACCCAGTTTACCCTTCAGTTGTTCAGTTAGATACCAGTCCATTAGTGAGAATGGACCCATAACTGTCTATATTTTCTAACATGTATGCGATAATTAACTTCCTCCATTTTTGAAATAGAGTCTTGTTTTTTCTGTCTTTTATTCTTAATGTAGGTACCTCTGGTTGTTACCACCTCTGTAGAATACATCATTTCACAACTAAACAAATTGAGTGAGATAAGATGGGAAGAGGCTGTGTATTTTGACCTTCAGTCTCATAATGGAGCAAAAATAGTTGTGGCGTGACCGACACTGTCCCCAGATATCTTTGACTAGTTCTCCCACCGCCCTCCAGAGGTTTTTGCTATGCGAGCACCCCCATAATCCATGGAATAAGTCAGTATATCCCTGTCCACACTTTGGACAATTTGTCAGTCTGTCGGGCTTATCGAGTGAGGGGGTATGTTGAATCCAAATATAGACCTATGTATTATTCTTAGTTGCGTGTCCCTCCAAACCTCATTTATAACATACTTCCTGACTCTCATCCAGCCTTGGCACATCATTTGAGATCCATTCCCAGTTGTTCTTCCCATTTTTTGCACCCAGCTACCCTCTGTTTGGGAATCTGCCTCTTTTAGTCTGGAGTACAATTGAGAGACAGAGAGTCCCCCGCCCATGTTTCGGCTAATTTCTTTGTGGACAACCACCAAATTTCGACATAATGGCCTTCCTAACTTGGGCATATTGTATAGTCTGAAAGGGTCTCAAGGGAAATTTGGCTATCAGCTCCTCCTCCTTAAGCCATCTAGGCTCTTGATCATGTAAAAGATGCTTCACCAAGAGTATACCCTTCGTTCTCTATTCTAAGAAAAGGCTATTTGTCCCAATTTAAACTCCGGGTTATTTCATAACGGTAAGTGTTTCGACACCCTAAAAGAGAGCCAATATCGCTTACGCAAAATCCTCCAGGCCGCTATGGTATCTTTTATTATGATGGATTGTTTTCTCCAAGAGGGAATGGTAGATAGTATTGAATGCAACACCAAAACTCCCTTTCCAAGGATAGCACCGAGCAATGACTCGTCCCATTGATCCAGTCAGCTATGTGCCTTGCCATACAAGCGAGGTTGTACCCCCTGATGTCCGGGAAGGCAATGCCACATCTTTATTTAGCAGCCATCAATTTATATATTGAGATTCTGGGCCGTTTACCGTGCCACAGGAATGTAGTAAAGGCTTTATTAAGTTTCTGCACATCCTGGTGTTTTAATAGTAAAGGAATTGTTTGTAAGGGGTAGAGCAGCTTAGATATGGACATCATTTTTAATAAATGGTAAGTCATGCCATTGTTTCAGTTCTTCCATTATTTTGTCTATCAGTGGGGCATAGTTCAGCCGATAGATGGACTCCAAAGTGCTACCTATAGTATTCCAAGATATTTTATATTAGATTTCGCTATTGGCATGCCTGCGATGGATGTTGTTTAACTACCAGTCGCAGCACCTTTTTTGTCCCTTAGAAAGAGTATCTCACTCTTGGTCCGATTTATTCGGAGCCCAGAGAAAGACCCAAAATGTATCAAAATTTGCGTTACTGTATGTAGTTGCCCAATAGGGTCTGCCATAAATAACACTATATCGTCTGCGAAAAGTGCTACTCGCAGCTTTTTCTTACCCACTTCCAACACCTCAAACACTCCTTGCATGTCCAAATATCTTGCCAATGGCTCAATAGCCAGATCAAATAGCAGGGGGGACAGTGGGCAGTCCTGTCGGGCCTCCCTTTGAAGACTGAATGGACTGGATATATAGTCTGCATTGTATATCCTTGCTTTAGGGTTATGGTAAATCTTTTCTAGCACTGTTCTGAAAAGGCCTGTGAAACCCATTCCATCTAAGACCAAGTTCAGTGAATGATCAGAGGCTCCGGTGCTCTGCCAGAGCATGCTGATGCAGTGTAGCCAGGATGTTATGTTTGCCTCATATCAGTCTATATCATGTTTGATCTGAACATTCAGGTAGCCAAGTTCAGTGTTCTGCATCACCTGTATTAAAATGTCCCATCAGCACTATCCCTAAAAAGGCAGATATAACATCCTAACTGTACCAACATGTCTTGGTTGAGCAGCTGAGCCTCTGATCTGTCTTCTGTTCTTCTCATCAGGTATGAGGGGCTCTGCTGCTCAGCCAGGGTATTCTGGTGCAGGCAGGATATTTGCCTCAGCATTTTTGGCTTTGTTATATTTTAAAAATGATGGGGAAGCATGAGTTTTTAAAAGGCATAAAAGTCAAATACATGTAAAATTGTCTAAATTTCCTATTTCTGCATGGAAGACAGTAGAGTAGACTAGTAATGCTTTCTCTGCATAAATAACAAACTCTTAATGTTATTTATCCCTACATATTATTTGAATAACTGGAGTGTTCATACTCCTCCTCAGCTAAAAATACTCCTCACAAATTTTTTCTCTTCTGGGAAAAACGTAGTGTGACCTCTGGCTGGATGTTTACAGTGGCGTCACCAGGGGGGGGCCAGAGGGGGCCACAGTCCCCCCTACATCATGCTGTGCCCCCCCAACTAAAATGCCCCCCCCCCCAAGTGAGCCGCCACCGCCGAGAACAGGGAGATAAGCGCTTCCATTGCATTCATCTCCATTGTAATCTGCCTGTGCTGCGGCGGTGCAGGGGAGGGAGAGGTGTGTCTCTTCCCCTTCCTCTGATAGGCTGCCGGCCTAGTGGCTGCAGCCTATCAGAGGCCGCCTGAGCCTTACAGCACGGGACACAGGCCGGAAGAGGCCTGCATCGCATCGCTGACACTGAGGTGTGTATAAGTTTTTTTTTTTTACAATAGTGTTACTGGCACATTGGGGGAGCCTATTACAATACTGGCACATGATGGGGGGGACTTAATACTGGCACATGATGGGGGGGATTTAATACTGGCACATGATGATGGGGGGACTTAATACTGGCACATGATTATGGAGGGGACTTAATACTGGCACATGATTATGGGGGGGGACTTAATACTGGCACATGATGATGGGGGGACTTAATACTGGCACATGATGATGGGGACTTACTTAATACTGGCACATGATGATGGGGGGACTTAATACTGGCACATGATGATGGGGGGACTTAATACTGGCACATGATGATGGGGGGACTTAATACTGGCACATGATGATGGGGGGACTTAATACTGGCACATGATGGGGGGACTTAATACTAGCACATGATGGGGGGCTTAATACTGGCACATGATGGGGGGCTTAATACTGGCACATGATGGGGGGCTTAATACTGGCACATGATGGGGGGCTTAATACTGGCACATGATGGGGGGGCTTAATACTGGCACATGATGGGGGGCTTAATACTGGCACATGATGGGGGGGCTTAATACTGGCACATGATGGGGGGCTTAATATTGGAACATGATGGGGGGCTTAATATTGGCACATGATGGGGGGCTTAATACTGGCACATGATGGGGGGCTTAATACTGGAACATGGGGGGCTTAATATTGGCACATGATTGGGGTTCTTGTTACTGGCACGTGATGGGGGCTTATTACTGGCACATTGGGGGCTCTTGTTACTGGCACGTGGTGGGGGGCTCTTGTTACTGGCAGTGGCACGTTATTGAGGGCACTTATTACTGGCACATTATTGGTGGGCACTATAGGGGCATCTACTGAGGCCACAAAGAAGGGGTGTTTTATATGGGGGGCTCTGTACAGTAGCATTTTATACTGGGACACATTATGGTGGGTACTATGGGGAAGGGGGGAGAGGAGTACTATAGAGTCATCTACGGGGGGCACTAAGAAGGGGTATTTTATACTTGCAAATTATGGGGGACACTGAGGGCATCTACTGGGGCGTGATATATGGGGCATTTTTTACTGGTACATTATGGGGGGCACTAGCAGGAAGGGGGGAGAGGAGCACTATGAAGGCATTTACTGGGGGCACTATATAGGGGTATTTTATACTGGCACATTATGGGGGACATTAGCTCAACTGGGGGCATAAGGGGGTATTTTTTGCACGGTCACAATATAAGGAGAATTATTTCTACTGGGGGGCATTATGGTGGGTTTTATAACTCCCCCATGGTATGACCCCCTAGTAGCAGCACCAGCCTCTCCCTGCTCTGCTATTCCTCTGCCCCTTCTCCAAATCCTTATTAAGAAATCTTTCTCATTAGGATAAAGCACAACATCAGCTCCGCCGAGCCCCCGGCCAAGTGTTGAAGTGGTGTCCGGGATCCCCAAGGGCCAAGCCAAGTAACTGTAAGTGTTCATGTGAAATATGTTTATGTTATATATGTACACTCCTGTGAGAGGCGGGGAGGGAGATCTGTGGATGACACTGTTATGGAGGGGGAAATGGGGATGACACTGTCATGGGGTGGATCTGTGGATGACACATATAGCATAAGATGCTATATACGGTATGTGGCATCCACAGATCCCCCCCATAGCAGTGTCATCCACAGATCCCCCTCTTTATAAAAGTGTCATCCACAGACAGCTAGACTTTTCTTCCCTGTTGCAGTTTTAGGTATTGGATAAAGTATCGCAGCATTTCTGTACTTGTGTAAATGTATCGTTGTTATAGCTGCCCCCCCCCTACTTTTGTCCTGGCCCCCAGTGTGCCCCCCCAAAATTTGAAAGCTAGAGACGCCACTGGATGTTTACAATGATCAAGGATGTTATTTTGATCTCTGCTACTGCGATACGGTCAGGGTAGTCATAGAGTAGGTCAGGGGTCACGAAAAAGGTGTCCACAGAAGACAACTCAGGAGAGTCAGCAGACAAAGAAAATACCCAGGTTTGAGGGTTGCCTTGAAGAAAGGAAATTAACTATGCCTACCCTAGAGCAGGAATCAGCAACCTTTGGCACTCCAGCTGCTCTGAAGAAACAACTCCCAGCATGCAAACATGCTCAGCTGTTCTTCTTACTCCCATAGAAATGAATGGAGCTCTCTGGGAGTTGTAGTTTCAGAACAGCTGGAGTGCTGGGGGTTGCTGATCTCAGCTCTAGAGGCTTGTAAAAGATGATAATTACTTACCGATAATTGGATTTTCCATTAGCCTGCACAACGGCACCACCTGGAGGGTACCCAGTCTCCCCAGGGACAGGAAACAACTAGGAGACCAGTGCTTAAAAGCCTCCTCCCTCTTACCTTCTGCAGTTAATAACCTAGAACTCAAATATAGATGCCAGAACAAAGTTCATTAAAAATATTTACTATATCAACATAAGAAATTATTGACCAAATCAAAACCAATTGGACATACAGTAAGGAACAGAAGTATTTGAACACCCTGCGATTTTGCAAGTTCTCCCACTTAGAAATCATGTCTGAAATTCACATTGTAGGTGCATTCCCACTCTGAGAGACAGAATAGAATAAAAAAATTCAGGAAATCACATTGTATGATTTTTAAGGAATTTATTTATCTTGCACTGCTGAACATAAGTATTTGAACACCTGAGAAACAGCAAGAATTCTGGCTCTCAAAGACCTGTTACTGTGCCTTTAAAAAGTCCACCTCTACTCCGCTCATTAATCTAACTTAGTAGCACCTGTCTGAGCTCTTTAAAGACACCTGTCCAACCCACAGTCAGTCAGACGCCAACTACTACCATGGGCAAGACCAATGAGCTGTCAAAAAACACCAGAGACAAAATTGTGGACCTCCACAAGGCTGGAAAGGGCTACGGGGCAATTGCCAAGCAGCTTGGTGAAAATAGATCAACTGTTGGAGCAATTGTTAGAAAATGGAAGAGGCTAAAGACGACTCTCAGTCTCCCTCGGACTGGGGCTCCATGCAAGATCTCACCTCGTGGGGTATCACTGATGATAAGAAAGGTGAGGAATCAGCCCAGAACTACAAGGAAGGAGCTGGTCAATGACATGAAGTGAGCTGGGACCACAGTTTCAAAGGTCACTGTCGGTAGAACACTACGCCATCATGGTTTCAAATCATGCATTGCACGGAAGGTTCCCCTGCTCAAGTCATCACATGTCCAGGCCCATCTAAAGTTTGCCAATGACCATCTGGATGATCCAGAGGAGGCATTAGAGAAAGTCATGTGGTCAGAAGAGATCAAAGTAGAACTTTTTGGTCTAAACTTCACTAAACTTCACTCGTCGTGTTTGGAGGAAAAAGAAGGATGAGTTGCATCCCAAGAACACCATCCCTACTGTGAAGCATGGGGTGGTAACATCATGCTTTCGGGGTGCTTTTCTGCAAAGGGGACAATACGACTGCACTGTATTAAGGAGAGGATGAATGGGGCCATTTATTGTGAGATTTTGATCAACCTCCTTCCCTCAGTCATAGCATTGAAGATGGGTCATGGCTGGGTCTTCCAACATGACAACCACCCAAAGCACACAGCCAGGACAACCAAGAAGTGGCTCCGTAAGAAGCATATCAAGGTTCTGGAGTGGCCTAGCCAGTCTCCAGACCTAAATCCAATAGAACATCTTTGGAGGGAGCTGAAACTCTGTGTTGCTCAGCGACAGCCCCGAAACCTGACAGATGAGATCTGTGTGGAGGAGTGGGCCGAAATCCCTGTTGCAGTGTGTGCAAACCTGGTCAAGAACTACAGGAAACATTTGACCTCTGTAATTGCAAACAAAGGCTCCTATACCAAATATTAACACTGATTTTCTCAGGTCTTCAAATGCACCTACAATGTGAATTTCAGACCCCTCCATGATTTCTATATGGGAGAACTTGCAAAATAGCAGGGTGTTCAAATACTTCTGTTCCTCACTGTATATAGTCAAAATATAATTCTCAAAAGAAATTTAAGGGTGGGGAAAAAAAACGTGCTGTTGTGGGGGCACAACGGCACTACCCGGAGGATTAACAGAGAAGCCAATTAGAGGGAGACAACAGCAGATAACACCTTCCTGCCACAGGTCAGATCTCTGTTTCGAAAATTCAAAAACTCTGTATTGTCTGAAAAAGGTCAAGGGACTCGACCAGGTAGCTGCAGGACAAATCTCCTCTAGTAAAGCCAAAGCCTCCTCCACCCAGGAGGTGGCCACCGCCCTAGTGGAATGAGCCGTTAACCCCACTAGAGGAGAGATATCATTTATTTTATAGCTCATGATAATGCAAGATTTGATCCAGCGGGCAATGGAAGCTTTGCTAGCGGACCTCCCTTGGTCTCCTCCCAATTACTGAATCAATAACTGTTACGATTTCCTGAAGGACTTTGTGGTTTCCAGGTACTGTAAGACACTTCTTCTCACATCTAAATTATGGAACAGTCTTTCTTTCTCTGATACTGCCTGTGGACAAAAGGAAGGTAGAGAAATTTCCTGTTGGCAATGGAACCTTGCCAACCCAAAAACAAAACCAATAACCCCAAAGAAGAGTCAGAGACACACATATAAAATATAAGTAATTTATTAAGACATGATAACATAACAAACAATATATGAGGCATAAGGCACAAGTGTACAGGAGGGGGGGGGGGGGAGACCTCATGTAAGGAGGTCAGATACAACCTCTCTACCAAACACCCAGCTGGCAGGGAAAAAGATGTCACAGCCCTAGGTATACATCAGCATGAAAATTGTGAGAACTGTAGGTTCACTCAAAGTAACATGTACTGGTATGTATGTTGCATGCACAGAAAGATAAATGAAAAAATGTACAAATAGCACAAGGCAAACTAGCCCACCCCAAAACCTGGGATGGCCGCATAAGATATGCACATAGCCATTGAACTGTACAATACAGACAGAGGCAAGTGTGCCAAGTGCAGGTGGCAATAGAGATATAGAAAGAAATGTAACAACTAACTGAGCAAAACAACAAAACATGTATTACCCATGATATGCTGGACCCAGAGCGTGTGACCAAAAGCTGCACCTCGACGTATGTTTTACCTGGGGAGGCTTCGTCAGGAGGTAAAGTAACAAACTGAGTTCGTCCTTAAATGGTGTGGTCCACAGCTGGCAGCTGATTAGCGCATCCGCCCAGTGTTGCAGGGATGACATCATAAAGACGCGCCACCCAGCTTACAGAGCAAGGCACGCCCACCGTGTCACATGACCAGACCAGGAGGAGGAAGGAAGCCGCATCTGACATCACGCAGCCACACCTCCCCGCCCCGGGTCCGATCACATGACACGCACGTTGGCCAGCCCTGAAACAGCCAGGTATAGGAGCGTCACTACAATGCCAGCCAGACAGTGCACCAGAGCGATGCGCATATGCCAGGTGGAGACAATGTATAGAGGACAGTGGAAAGATAACCACATATGAAGGACAATATATGGGGGGCACAAAGATCAAAATTGCCAATAGTCAGCTCAATCGTACAGCATATCAAGGCAATATATACAGGCAGAGCAGCATAGTATAGAGTCTATAGCCTTCACCATTAGCGATATATGCACAACCCCATAAGAAAGCCCCTTCTATATTACTATAACACAAAAAAACAACTGTATTGTGTAATATAGTTACTTTATAAAAATGGATCCATAAGTCAAAAAATTGTAATAGAAACCTATGCCATCAGTGAGAACATGACCCTAGACCAAAAAAGTGATGAATACAAAAACTATATATATATATATATATATATATATATACACACACACACACACACACACATATATATATATATATATATATATATATATATATAAAATCAAGCAGCAGTGAACATGTAATATTATAATAATCACAATATAATGGAATGGAACCTTGACACTACCTTTGGGAGGAACTTAGGAGAGTGCCTTAAAATAATTCTATCCTCTAGAATAAAAAAGCTTGAATCTCTCCTACTCTCCTAGCTGTTGTAATCGCTAACAAAAAAGCTGTTTATATAGTTAACATTTTTATAGAGATTTCAGAAATAGGCTAGAATGGCGGTTCCATCAAGACAGAAAGAATCAGATTTAAGTTCCAAGGAGGCACCGAAGATCTGAAAGAGGGATGTATTCAGGAACCTTTTAATCAAGTCCAACTCTGCTAATCTTATCCCCATAAAGGCACTAAGAGCTGCTACCTGTACTTTCATGGTTCCCACTTTGAGACCCTAATTTAGGCCGGATTGTAAAAAGCCTAACACCGGGTTGACATCAGGAGGCATAGACGGGTCCCAGGTGTCTTTCACTGCAAGAAGAAAGGCTTTCCAGGATCTTAGGTAGATTTTAGAAGTCACCGGCTTTCTGCTTTGCATCAGGGTAGTGATTACAGAGTCAGACAGACCTTTTATCTTCAAGATGGCCTGTTCAGCATTCAGGATATTAAGCGAAGATGAGGCACGTTCGGGTGTAAGACCGGATATTGGGACAGAAGGTCGGGAGGGTAAGGTCCAGAAATTGTCTCCTGCTCTCCTGAGGATGGGAAACCAAGCCCTTTTTTGCCAAAAGGGCGCTATCAAGATGATCCTGGCCTTTTCCTCTATGGTCTTTATGAGCACTCTGGGAATTAGAGAGAGAGGGGGAATGGCATACAATAGGCCTCGGTCTTGCTAGAGTCTCTAGCTGACGTGGATGATCTTGTAACGAGAGAGAAAAGAAATCATTACCTTCCTGTTCTTCCTGGATGCAAAATAGTCCACCAATGGGACTCCCTATTTTGCACAGATGGTGTTGAAGACTGACTGATTCAGGCTCCACTCTCCTTCTTTTAATCTCTCTCTGCTCAGAAAATCTTCCAGTAGATTCTCTTTTCCCTTTACATGAATTAGGGAATTTCAGGTTTTGTTCGGCCCACAATAAAAAAATTTCGCTAGAGAACGAAATAGTGAGTTCATAGAACTTTTTGTTTTTTGTCACAAGTTAGCGGAAAATGATGATTTATTATTATTTTTTTTTTTTCTTACAAAGTCTCATATTCCACTAACTTGTGACAAAAAATAAAAACTTCCATGAACTCACTATGCCCATCACGAAATACCTTGGGGTGTCTTCTTTCCAAAATGGGGTCACTTGTGGGGTAGTTATACTGCCCTGGCAATTTAGGGGCCCAAATGTGTGAGAAGAACTTTGCAATCGAAATGTGTAAAAAATGACCGGTGAAATCCGAAAGGTGCTCTTTGGAATGTGTGCCCCTTTGCCCACCTAGGCTGCAAAAAAGTGTCACACATCTGGTATCGCCGTACTCAGGAGAAGTTGGGGAATGTGTTTTGGGGTGTCATTTTACATATACCCATGCTGGGTGAGAGAAATATCTTGGCAAAAGACAACTTTTCCCATTTTTTTTATACACAGTTGGCATTTGACCAAGATATTTATATCACCCAGCATGGGTATATGTAAAATGACACCCCAAAACACATTGCCCAACTTCTCCTGAGTACGGCAATACCAGATGTGTGACACTTTTTTGCAGCCTACGTGGGCAAAGGGGCCCACATTCCAAAGAACACCTTTAGGATTTCACCGGCCATTTTTTACAGATTTTGATTTCAAACTACTTCGCACACATTAGGGCCCCTAAATTGCCAGGGCAGTATAACTACCCCACAAGTGACCCCATTTTGGAAAGAAGACACCCCAAGGTATTCCGTGAGGGGCATGGCGAGTTCCTGGAATTTATTTTTTTTTTGTCACAAGTTAGTGGAATATGAGACTTTGTAAGGGGAAAAAAAAAAAAAAAAAAAAAAAAAAAAAATCATCATTTTCCGCTAACTTGTGACCAAAAATAAAAAATTCTAGGAACTCGCCATGCCCCTCACGGAATACCTTGGGGTGTCTTCTTTCCAAAATGGGGTCACTTGTGGGGTAGTTATACTGCCCTGGCATTCTAGGGGCCCTAATGTGTGGTAAGTAGTTTGAAATCAAAATGTGTAAAAAAGGACCTGTGAAATCTGAAAGGTGCTCTTTGGAATGTGTTCCCCTTTGCCCACCTAGGCGGCAAAAAAGTGACACACATCTGGTATCGCCGTACTCAGGAGAAGTTGAGGAATGTGTTTTGGGGTGTCATTTTACATATACCCATGCTGGGTGAGAGAAATATCTCGGCAAAAGACAACTTTTCCCATTTTTTTATACAAAGTTGGCATTTGACCAAGATATTTATCTCACCCAGCATGGGTATATGTAAAATGACACGCCAAAACACATTCCCCAACTTCTCCTGAGTACGGCGATACCACATGTGTGACACTTTTTTGCAGCCTAGATGCGCAAAGGGGCCCAAATTCCTTTTAGGAGGGCATTTTTAGACATTTGGATCCCAGACTTCTTCTCACGCTTTCGGGCCCCTAACA
The DNA here is from genome assembly GCF_014858855.1 of Bufo gargarizans. NCBI lineage: Eukaryota > Metazoa > Chordata > Amphibia > Anura > Bufonidae > Bufo > Bufo gargarizans. Next base: position 219,377,537 of record NC_058081.1, on the reverse strand, counting down.
TGCCAGGGCAGTATAAATACCCCACATGTGACCCCATTTTGGAAAGAAGACACCCTAAGGTATTCCGTGAGGGGCATGGCGAGTTCCTAGAATTTTTTTTTTTGGCACAAGTTAGCGGAAATTGATTTTTTTTGTATTTTCTCACAAAGTCTCCCTTTCTGCTAACTTGGGACAAAAATTTCAATCTTTCATGGACTCAATATGCCCCTCACGGAATACCTTGGGGTGTCTTCTTTCCAAAATGGGGTCACATGTGGGGTACTTATACTGCCCTGGCATTTTAGGGGCCCTACAGCGTCAGAAGAAGTCTGGAATATAAATGTCTAAAAAAATTTACGCATTTGGATTCCGTGAGGGGTATGGTGAGTTCATGTGAGATTTTATTTTTTGACACAAGTTAGTGGAATATGAGACTTTGTAAGAAAAAACAAAAACAAACAAAAAATTTCCGCTAACTTGTGCCCAAAAAAATGTCTACATGGAGCCTTACAGGGGGTGATCAATGACAGGGGGGTGATCAGGGAATCTATATGGGGTGATCACCCCCCTGTCATTGATCACACCCCTGTCATTGATCACCCCCCTGTAAGGCTCCATTCAGACATCCGTATGATTTTTTACGGATCCACGGATACATGGATCGGATCCGCAAAACACATGCGGACGTCTGAATGGAGCCTTACAGGGGGGTGATCAATGACAGAGGGGTGATCACCCATATAGACTCCCTGATCACCTTCGTCATTGATCACCCCCCTGTAAGGCTCCATTCAGACGTCCGCATGATTTTTTACGGATCCACGGATACATGGATCGGATCCGCAAAACACATGCGGACGTCTGAATGGAGCCTTACAGGGGGGTGATCAATGACAGAGGGGTGATCACCCATATAGACTTCCTGATCACCTTCGTCATTGATCACCCCCCTGTAAGGCTCCATTCAGATGTCCGTATGATTTTTTACGGATCCACGGATACATGGATCGGATCCGCAAAACACATGCGGACGTCTGAATGGAGCCTTACAGGGGGGTGATCAATGACAGAGGGGTGATCACCCATATAGACTCCCTGATCACCTTCGTCATTGATCACCCCCCTGTAAGGCTCCATTCAGACGTCCGCATGTGTTTTGCGGATCCGATCCATGTATCCGTGGATCCGTAAAAAATCATACGGACGTCTGAATGGAGCCTTACAGGGGGGTGATCAATGACAGGGGGTGATCAGGGAGTGTATATGGGGTGATCACCCCCCTGTCACTGATCACCCCCCTGTAAGGCTCCATTCAGACGTCCGTATGTGTTTTGCGGATCCGATCCATGCATCCGTGGATCCGTAAAAATCATACGGACGTCTGAATGGAGCCTTACAGGGGGGTGATCAATGACAGGGGGGTGATCAATGACAGGGGGTGATCAGGAAGTCTATATGGGTGATCACCCCTCTGTCATTGATCACCCCCCTGTAAGGCTCCATTCAGACGTCCGTATGTGTTTTGCGGATCCGATCCATGTATCCGTGGATCCGTAAAAATCATACGGACGTCTGAATGGAGCCTTACAGGGGGGTGATCAATGACGGAGGTGATCAGGGAGTCTATATGGGTGATCACTCCTCTGTAATTGATCACCCCCCTGTAAGGCTCCATTCAGACGTCCGCATGTGTTTTGCGGATCCGATCCATGTATCAGTGGATCCGTAAAAATCATACGGACGTCTGAATGGAGCCTTACAGGGGGGTGATCAATGACAGGGAAGTGATCAGGAAGTCTATATGCGTGATCACCCCCTTGTCATTGATCACCCCCCTGTAAGGCTCCATTCAGACGTCCGTATGCGTTTTGCGGATCCGATCCATGTATCCGTGGATCCGTAAAAATCATACGGACCTATGAATGGAGCCTTACAGGGGGGTGATCAATGACAGGGGGGTGATCAATGACAGGGGGGTGATCAGGGAGTCTATATGGGCTGATCAGTGGTTTATAAAGGGTTAATAAGTGACAGGGGGGGGGGGTGTAGTGTAGTGTAGTGGTGTTTGGTGCTACTTTAGTGAGCTGCCTGAGTCCTCTGGTGGTCGATCCTAACAAAAGGGACCACCAGAGGACCAGGTAGCAGGTATATTAGACGCTGTTATCAAAACAGCGTCTAATATGCCTGTTAGGGGTTAAAAAAATCACATCTCCAGCCTGCCAGCGAGCGATCGCCGCTGGCAGGCTGGAGATCCACTCGCTTACCTCCCGTTCCTGTGAACGCACGCGTCTGCGTGCGCGCGTTCACAGGAAATCTCGGCTCACGCGAGATGACGCCTATTGGCGTTAGCGTAGCCTGGGAGAGCCGCCGCGATGACGCCTTTCGGCGTTAGCGTAGCGCTAAGTGGTTAAATACTCGGGATGTAGCTTGTCTTTTCTTTGGGTCTTTCCATTTATTAAGGATACGTTTTTTTATATCATTGTGAACCGGGAAGACTATTTTCCTTCTGTCCGCCAACCCCAAAAACATTTGGTCTTGCACAGACAAAGGTTCTTTTGATTCCTCAAGATTTATAGTAGCCCTAATATTTTTCAATAGAGATTTTGTCTCTTCAATAGAGCATAACAGGCGACCCGACGTATCCTCTGAGAAACTGGAATCTGAGGATAGTTCACCCTCATTCAGATCTGAATGCTTTTCTTCAGGTGGAAAAGACAAAGCTTTGGATGTGAATGGCCTAGGAGGAGCCATAGCAAGTTTTGCTTGAATAGCAGCCCCAACTTCTTCTCTTATTAATGATCTAACATTTTCTACCAGTGAGGGAGATTCATCAGACATAATCTTATCAGTACATTTTGTACTTAACTCTTTTTTACATGAGACAGAAAGGGCTCTTTTGCATAAGGGGCATCTCCTTTTTTGTGACTGCTCTCCACACGGTCTTAGGCCTCTTTCACACAAACGATACGGATTGGCTTAGGGTGCGTTCAGGGAAACTCGCACTATTTTGCAAGAAAGTTCAGTCAGTTTTGTCTGTGATTGAGTTCATTTGTTCAGTTTTTACCGCACGGGTTTTGATGTGTTTTTCACACACGTGATAAAAATCTGAAGGTTTACAAACAACATCTCTTGGCAACAATCAGTGAAAAACGCATTGCATCCGGACTTGCTACTGGATGCAATGCGTTTTTCAGTGAAGCCCCAATCACTTCTATGGGGCCAGGGCTGCATTAAAAACGCAGAATATAAAAAATTCTGTGTTTCTCACGCAATGCAGAACTGATGCGTGAAAAAAAACACTCATGTGCATAGACCCGTTGAAATGAATGGGTCAGATTTCAGTGCAGGTGCTATGCTATCACATCATGCTTTGCACCAGCACGGAAAACTCGCTTGTGTGAAAGAGGCCTTAAAGGATAACTGTCATATTTTCATCAAAAAATCTATTTTACCATATGTTACTGCTGCAGCAGCATTATGCATAAAGCAATCTTTAGTTTCTTCACTTGCCACTGTTTTCCTTGAGTTTTAGTTACGGCTGTTTTTAATCCTACATTATGAGGATCTTCTCAAGATGGCTCCTCTGCCAGTTCTCTGAGACCAAAACTGCATTCTCTTAGGTCACATACAAACTTGCTGTAGCCAGCAGCTTCCTGCCAGCCAATCAGATTGGATTACTGAGAGACACGCCTCCTCGCTCTGAAGCCTCATGCAGTGTGAAGGACCGCCCCTCCGTCTTCCTAGCCGGAGACAGATGAGCCATAGCAACGGTCTAATAAACTAGCAAATAAATAAAAAAATATGACAGTTATCCTTTAAGCTCTCTTTCTCTTAGGTTAGAGCAAATGAGCCAAATTTAATCCAAGAAAACCCCCCAAACAAATAGAAGGCCGTCACCAAGAAAAAGGGACCCCCACCAGAACACTCTGTGTCAGAAAGCCATAAATACAAAGAAGGGCTCCAGAGAGAGGAGGCTTACCGAGCTGGAAGGCCGAGAGGGGTCAGTAGATTTTCGGGAATCATTCTCTGGCTGCAGGGACATGATGTCAGTCGGCACTACACACTCCTGAGAATGCTGACTTCCATCTTTAAATTGTATTGCCTGCTCTGAGGCCGCCGTCATACGCACGTCTCATGTGCAGCGTCTGATGTCATAACTGCCGTCCCGCTCTTCCGAGACCAAACAGAGCGTTCCCCGGCCTTGGGAACTTCACTAATCCACTGGCCCACACTTCCAATCCCAGCACTGGAAGCATTAGAAGCCCAGAGATGCTGGCATCCGCCGGACTTAAGGCTTATGCACACAAACGCATTTTCTTTCTGTGTCCGCTCCTTTTGTTTTGTGGACCGTATATAGAACCATTTATTTAAATGGGTCTGCAAAAAAAAGGAAGGTACTCCGTGTGCATTCCTTTTCCATATGTCCATATTTCCATTCTACCCAAAAATGTAACATGTCCTATTATTGTCCACATACAGACAAGGATAGGACTGTTTTATTAGGGGCCAGCTGTTCCGTTCCGCAAAATACAGAATGCACATAGACGTCATCCCTTTTTTTTGCGGATCTGTTTTTTGCGGACCACAAAAGAGCCACCATACTGCCCCGCGATGCTCCTCCTACAGAAGCCCTCCCGAACCTGCCGGGGTGAACAAAACTAAAGGCTTCTGCGATCTCTATGCGCTGATCCACACATGCATCCCAAGGGACAGAAAACAACTGGAGAAGGTAAGAAGGATGAGGCTTTTAAGCACTGGTCTCCTAGTTCTTTCCTGTCCCTGGGGAGGCGGGGTACCCTTTGGGTGGTGCCGTTGTGGAGGCCGTGGGGAAAAAATGCCAGGAAATTCATGGAATTTTTTAACAAGCAGATTTTAGGGGTGTCATTTTTTAAAGGAGTTATCCCATGATTAATGTATAACATCAAAATCAGATATCAACATAGTACATGACAATCAATCTCTTTCTACCAACGCTAGAACCAGCCATGTACCTCACATGGATCCAGAGATCTCCACATTCATTGCTCTGGTAGATTTATATCAAGCTGACAGCTTAAGGGGAGTGTCTTTTCTGCTGCAGATAGTGGGGCGTGTCCATGCTCTTCCTATAACAGCTCAGGGGGCGTGTCCATGCTCTTCCTATCACAGCTCAGGAGGCGTGTCTCAGCTCTACCTATCGCAGCTCAGAAGGTAGCTGAAGGATGAAACTGAGCATGTGCGGACTTCTCAGTGAGCCGGAAAAAGAAATAAGAAAAATAATAAACAGCAGGAGGCACAATACGGATACATTTTATTGAATAACTCAGTGGCTATGCTAAATTTTTAATTACATGTTTTAATTACATGCAATTACAAATGTATTCAGATCCAGGTGCTGGTTTGAAAATGTAGAATATTTTTTGTAAGATAATCCCTTTAAGTCATACATTTTTCTGAGGTTTTCAAGTGTTCTTCCCCCTGTAGAAGTCTGTGGGGAACAGCCTGAAAAAATACAGCACCCAGAGAATGCAAAAATGTAATAAGACAGACTTGTAAAAGGTTTATCAGTCAGAACACTTTGCAGTTATTGAATATTGATGTATGTGTTGCTGTTGATGTATGCAGAATACTGTTGAGCATTGTGGTTTTTGTTTACTTGGTGGTATGGAGTGTTGGGTAGTGGTAGTCCTTTAGCAGAGTCAATAATATAATACTGCCATATTGATAAATTCTTTAAAGCCAGTGGGTGAGACTAGGGAGAGATGGCAGTCTCTTAGCTGCTGTTATGTACCTGGCACTGGTAGGTGTCTTATAGCTGAAGATGGAGGAGCTTTCTCTGAGAGCTGTCACTTCCTATCTTTGGCTGTGACACTGTTTGCTACCAGCAGAGGAGACAGGAAGAAACAGGTGCGTGGTCTGACACCTGATTGGTGGCTCAGATTGAGACAAAAGGCGAGGAACAGGGGTGGAGCTATTGAGGAAGCAGTGGAAGTGGCTGCTTTGGAGCCCCAACTCAGAAGAGGCCTATACAGGAGGAGGACTAAAAGATTTTATTGTCAGGGTCCCCTCAACAGTATTATACAATTATATTATATACAGTGACACTGTAGGAAACTGAGTGGCTGCTGGGCCCTGTCTGACTAGCCACAGGAGTGAAGGTTGCAAAAAAGTTGCTTGGGGAATGGGGCCCATTCAAAAATTTGCAATTATATACCCCACAGATGCTCAATATGGTTTAGGTCTGGAGACATGCTTGGCCAGCCCAGCACCTTTACCCTCAGTTTCTTTAGCAAGGCAGTGGTCGTTTTGGAGGTGTGTTTGGGGTCATCATGTTGGAATCCTGCCCTGTGGCCCAGTTTCTGAAGGGAGGGGATCATGCTCTGCTTAAGTATGTCACAGTACATGTTGGCATTTATGGTTTCCTCAATGAACTGTAGTTCCCCACAGCTGGCAGAACTCATGCACCACCATGCTTGATTGTAGGCAAGACATACTTGTCTTTGTACTCCTCACCTGGTTGACGCCACACATGCTTGATACCATCGGAACCAAATAAGTTTATCTTGGTCTCATTAGACCACAGGACGTGGTTCCAGTAATCCATGTCCTTAGGGCTGTTTCACACGACCTGAAAATCAGCCAAGCCCTGCACTGGACAGCAGAGACACGGAGCAGTAACATGATTGATAATGCTCCGTGCCTCTCTGTGATCTTTTTACTACAAAATCACGCTGACAACTTTATCTCACTGTAATTTTGTAGTAAAAAGATCACAGAGAGGCACGGAGCATTATCAATCATGTTACTGCTCCGTGTCTCTGCTGTCCAGTGCAGGGCTTGGCTGTCTTTCATGCAGCGGATGACACGCACGACATCCGCTTGTGTGAAACAGCCCTTAGTCTGCTTGTCTTCAGCAAACTGCTTGCAGGCTTTCTTGTGCATCAGCTTTAGAAGAAGCTTCCTCCTGGCACGACAGCCATGCAGAACAATTTGATGCAGTGTGCAGTGTATAGACTGACCCCCCCCACCCCTTTAACCTCTGCAGCAATGCTGGCAGCACTCATACGTCTATTTTGAAAAGACAATCTCTGGATGATGCTGATCACATGCACTCAACTCTTTTGGTCAACCATGGTGAGGACTGTTCTGAGTGGAACCTGTCTTGGTAAACCGCTGTATGATCTTGGCCACCATGCTGCAGCTCAGTTTCAGGGTCTTGGCAATCTTCTTATAGCCCAGGCCATCTTTATGTAGACAATTTTTTTTCAGATCCTCCGAGTGCTTTCCCATGAGGCGCCATGTTGGACATCTAGTGACCAGTATGTGAGCGATAACACCGAATTAACCACTTCAGCCCCGCTAGGTGAAACCCCCTTCATGACCAGAGCACTTTTTACACTTCGGCACTACACTCCTTTCACCGTTTATCGCTCGGTCATGCAACTTACCACCCAAATGAATTTTACCTCCTTTTCTTCTCACTAATAGAGCTTTCATTTGGTGGTATTTTATTGCTGCTGACATTTTTACTTTTTTTGTTATTAATCAAAATGTAACGATTTTTTTGCAAAAAAATGACATTTTTCACTTTCAGCTGTAAAATTTTGCAAAAAAAACGACATCCATATATACATTTTTCGCCAAATTTATTGTTCTACATGTCTTTGATAAAAAAAAAATGTTTGGGCAAAAAAAAATATGGTTTGGGTAAAAGTTATAGCATTTACAAACTATGGTACAAAAATGTGAATTTCCGCTTTTTGAAACAGCTCTGACTTTCTGAGCACCTGTCATGATTCCTGAGGTTCTACAATGCCCAAACAGTAGAAAACCCCCACAAATGACCCCATTTCGGAAAGTAGACACCCTAAGGTATTCGCTGATGGGCATAGTGAGTTCATAGAACTTTTTATTTTTTGTCACAAGTTAGCGGAAAATGATGATGATTTTATTTTTTTTATTTTTTCTTACAAAGTCTCATATTCCACTAACTTGCGACAAAAAATAAAAAATTCTAAAAACTTGCCATGCCCCTCACGGAATACCTTGGGGTGTCTTCTTTCCAAAATGGGGTCACTTGTGGGGTAGTTATACTGCCCTGGCAATTTAGGGGCCCAAATGTGTGAGAAGAACTTTGCAATCAAAATGTGTAAAAAATGACCGGTGAAATCCAAAAGGTGCACTTTGGAATATGTGCCCCTTTGCCCACCTTGGCAGCAAAAAAGTGTGACACATCTGGTATCGCCGTACTCAGGAGAAGTTGGGGAATGTGTTTTGGGGTGTCATTTTACATATACCCATGCTGGGTGAGAAAAATATCTTGGTCAAATGCCAACTTTGTATAAAAAAATTGGGAAAAGTTGTCTTTTGCCAAGATATTTCTCTCACCCAGCATGGGTATATGTAAAATGACACCCCAAAACACATTCCCCAACTTCTCCTGAGTACGGCGATACCAGATGTGTCACACTTTTTTGCTGCCAAGGTGGGCAAAAAGGCACATATTCCAAAGTGCACCTTTCGGATTTTGCAGGGCATTTTTTACACATTTTGATTGCAAAGTTCTTCTCACACATTTGGGCCCCTAAATTGCCAGGGCAGTATAACTACGCCACAAGTGACCCCATTTTGGAAAGAAGACACCCCAAGGTATTCCGTGAGGGGCATGGCGAGTTCCTAGAATTTTTTATTTTTTGTCGCAAGTTAGTGGAATATGAGACTTTGTAAGGAAAAAAAAAAAAAAAATCATCATTTTCCGCTAACTTGTGACAAAAAATAAAAAATTCTAGGAACTCGCCGTGCCCCTCACGGAATACCTTGGGGTGTCTTCTTTCCAAAATGGGGTCACTTGTGGCGTAGTTATACTGCCCTGGCAATTTAGGGGCCCAAATGTGTAAGAAGTACCTTGCAATCAAAATGTGTAAAAAATGGCCTGCGAAATCCGAAAGGTGCACTTTGGAATATGTGCCCCTTTGCACACCTTGGCTGCAAAAAAGTGTCACACATCTGGTATCGCCGTACTCAGGAGAAGTTGGGCAATGTGTTTTGGGGTGTCATTTTACATATACCCATGCTGGGTGAGAGAAATATCTTGGCAAAAGACAACTTTTCCCATTTTTTTATACAAAGTTGGCATTTGACCAAGATATTTTTCTCACCCAGCATGGGTATATGTAAAATGACACCCCAAAACACATTGCCCAACTTCTCCTGAGTACGGCGATACCACATGTGTGACACTTTTTTGCAGCCTAGATGCGCAAAGGGGCCCAAATTCCTTTTAGGAGGGCATTTTTAGACATTTGGATCCCAGACTTCTTCTCCTACTTTCGGGCCCCTAAAAAGCCAGGGCAGTATAAATACCCCACATGTGACCCCACTTTGGAAAGAAGACACCCCAAGGTATTCAATGAGGGGCATGGCGAGTTCCTAGAATTTTTTTTTTTTTTGCATAAGTTAGCGGATATTGATTTTTTTTTGTTTTTTTCTCACAAAGTCTCACTTTCCGTTAACTTAGGACAAAAATTTCAATCTTTCATGGACTCAATATGCCCCTCACGGAATACCTTGGGGTGTCTTCTTTCCGAAATGGGGTCACATGTGGGGTATTTATACTGCCCTGGCTTTTTAGGGGCCCTAAAGTGTGAGAAGAAGTCTGGAATATAAATGTCTAAAAATGTTTACGCATTTGGATTCCGTGAGGGGTATGGTGCGTCCATGTGAGATTTTATTTTTTGACACAAGTTAGTGGAATATGAGACTTAGTAAGAAAAAACAAAAACAAACAAAAAATTTCCGCTAACTTGTGCCCAAAAAAATGTCTGAATGGAGCCTTACCAGGGGGGGGGGGGGGGGGGGGTGATCAATGACAGGGGGGTGATCACCCATATAGACTCCCTGATCACCCCCCTGTAAGGCTCCATTCAGACATCCGCATGATTTTTGACGGATCCATGGATACATGTATCGGATCCACAGAACGCATGCGGACGTCTGAATGGAGCCTTACAGGGGGGTTATCAATGACAGGGGGTGATCAGGGTAATCAGGGTGATCACCCCCCTGTCACTGATCACCCCCCCCTGTAAGGCTCCATTCAGACATCCGCATGATTTTTTACGGATCCATGGATACATGGATCGGATCCACAAAACGCATGCGGACGTCTGAATGGAGCCTTACAGGGGGGTTATCAATGACAGGGGTGATCAGGGTAATCAGGGTGATCACCCCCTGTCACTGATCACCCCCCCTGTAAGGCTCCATTCAGACATCCGCATGATTTTTTACGGATCCATGGATACATGGATCGGATCCACAAAACGCATGCGGACGTCGGTATGGAGCCTTACAGGGGGGTTATCAATGACAGGGGTGATCAGGGTAATCAGGGTGATCACCCCCCTGTCACTGATCACCCCCCCTGTAAGGCTCCATTCAGACAGCCGCATGATTTTTTACGGATCCATGGATACATGGATCGGATCCACAAAACGCATGCGGACGTCTGAATGGAGCCTTACAGGGGGGGGTTATCAATGACAGGGGTGATCAGGGTAATCAGGGTGATCACCCCCCTGTCACTGATCACCCCCCCCCCCTGTAAGGCTCCATTCAGACGTCCGTATGCTTTTTGCGGATCCGATCCATGTATACGTGGATCCGTAAAAATCATACGGACGTCTGAACGGAGCCTGACAAGGGGGTGATCAATGACAGGGCGGTGATCAATGACAGGGGGGTGATCAGGGAGTTTATATGGGTGATCAGGGAGTTTATATGGGGTGATCAGGGGTTTATAAGGGGTTAATAAGTGACGGGGGGGGGGGGGTGTAGTGTAGTGTGGTGTTTGGTGCGACTGTACTGACCTACCTGAGTCCTCTGGTGGTCGATCCTAACAAAAGGGACCACCAGAGGACCAGGTAGGAGGTATATTAGACGCTGTTATGAAAACAGCGTCTAATATACCTGTTAGGGGTTAAAAAATTCGGATCTCCAGCCTGCCAGCGAACGATCGCCGCTGGCATGCTGGAGATCCACTCGCTTACCTTCCGTTCCTGTGAGCGCGCGCGCCTGTGTGCGCGCGTTCACAGGAAATCTCGCGTCTCGCGAGATGACGCATATATGCGTGACTGTGCGCCAGCCTGCCACCTCCGGAACGCACATGTGCGTTAGGCGGTCCGGAGGTGGTTAAACACACCTGCGACCTTGTAACACTAACAAGTCACATGACACTGGGGAGGAAAAATAGCTAATTGGGCACAATTTGGCCATTTTCATTTAGGGGTGTACTCACTTTTGTGAGATACTGTATATATAAATTACCTCAGTTCTGGTGTTTATAACCAAATCTAGCTCTGGATAAAAGTTCCTAATTCCACAAAGTTGCCCCGTTTTAATAAAGAGTCCAGGTTTATATTTATTCTTGCATTTTTTTTTTTACAAATTCATGGTTATGGAAAACTATCCTGACTGCATGTTCTAACTGGTACTTTACAAGCATGTAATAGAAGGCTGCATATTCCTAAACAGATAACGAAACGTGGAAAAAGAGTAAAAAATAAATAAATTTAAATTTAAAAGCCATATCCCAAAACTAAATATGAGGTGTAAGTGCTGAAGGCCATCCAGCATAAATTAATGTGCACACCCACATTCCAATCTTGGGAAGTGCACACCCAGCCCCCCCTCCCCCCAAAAACCAATCTATAAATCATGACAACGTTTGCTTCATGAGTATCGTGTATTGTTTTCATATGGACCTTTCACCTTAATCTATGCTATGGGCAATTAACCCTGAACCAAATGTGGGGTTGTGCCAGCTGTACAGCCTTGTATACTGAAAGGCTTATCATATTTGTGTTATAAGACCATTAAAATATAAAGGTCTAGCTGGCAGCATACTGCAGCTCCGCTCCTGTAAAATGGCACGGAAGAAACACAGTGGACAGAGACTTCTGCTTACAGCTCCATTCACTATTTTGTTTCTGGAGCCAGTGGGTGCTGAAAAAGGCCTCATGCACACGACCGTTGTGTGCATCCGTGGCCGTTGTGCCGTTTTCCGTTTTTTTTCGCGGACCCATTGACTTTCAATGGGTCCGTGGAAAAATCGGAAAATGCACCGTTTTGCAGCCGAGGCCGTGATCCGTGTATCCTGTCCGTCAAAAAAATATGACCTGTCCTATTTTTTTGACGGACAACGGTTCACGGACCCATTCAAGTCAATGGGTCCGTGAAAGAACACGGATGCACACAAGATTGGCATCCGTGTCCGTGATCCGTGGCCGTAGGTTGCTTTCATACAGACGGATCCGAAGATCCGTCTGCATAAAAGCTTTTTCTGATCTAAGTTTTCACTATAGAGGGAGGAAGGGGGGGGGGGGGCGATGGGCACACACTGTGCCACCAACGATTTTTAACTATAGAGGGAGGAAGGGGGGGCGATGGGCACACACTGTGCCACCAACGATATTCAAACTGGGGAGGGGGGGGGTCTGCCCCCTGCTGCCTGGCAGCCCTGATCTCTTACAGAAGAATATGATAGTACAATTAACCCCTTTAGGTGCCGCACCTGAAGAGGTTAATTGTGCTATCATATCCCCCTGTAAGAGATCGGGTGGTGCCAGGCAGCAGGGGGCAGTCTTGTACCAAGTTTGCAGTGTATTCTAACCTGAAGCGTCCCCATCACCATGGGAACGCCTCTGTGTTAGAATATACTGTCGGAAATGAGTTTCACGAAGTAGCTCATATCCGACAGTATATTCTAACGTAGAGGCGTTCCCATGGTGATGGGGACGCTTCAAGTTATGTTCGGGTGTCCGCCTGGCCGTGCGGAGGCAAGCGGATCCGTCCAGACTTATAATGTAAGTCAATGGGGACGGATCCGTTTGAAGATGACACACTGTGGCTCAATTTTCAAACGGATCCGTCCCCATTGACTTGCATTGTAATTCAGGACGGATCCGTTTGGCTCTGCGCGGCCAGGCGGACGCCAAAACGACTTTTTTTTCATGTCCGTGGATCCTCCAAAAATCAAGGAAGACCCACGGACGAAAAAACGGTCACGGATCACGGACCCACGGACCCCGTTTTTTCGGACCGTGAAAAAAAACTGTCGTGTGCATGAGGCCAAAAGCTGATCGTCTAGGGTGCTGGTGTGCTCGGGGCCTTAGGCCACTTTCACACAAGCGAGTTTTCCACGCGGGTGCAATGCATGACGTGAATGCACAGCACCCGCACTGAATCCTGATCCATTTATTTCATGAGTATCAGTTCTGCGTTGCGTGAAAAACGCAGCATGTTCTATATTCTGCGTTTTTCACACAGCCCTGGCCCTATAGAAGTGAATGGGGCTTCAGTGAAAAACGCATTGCATCCGGAAGAAAGTGCGGATGCAATGCGTTTTTCACTAATGGTTGCTAAGAGATGTTGTTTGTAAACCTTTAGTTTTTTTTTATCACGCGCGTGAAAAACTCATCAAAACGCATTGCACCCGCGCTGAAAAAAACTGAACACAATTGCAGACAAAACTGACTGAACTTGCTTGCAAAATGGTGCGAGTTTCACTGAACGCACCCAGACCTAATCCATCACGCTCGTGTGAAAGAGGCCTTACTGTTTCTACCAGCAAACATGGCACTCAGTGAGTCTTATGCAGAGAGTAGGAAAAGTTGCAATGCCACTTTCTGTATTGGATCGGTGATCATGTGATTGCAAAGCTGCTGGATATCATTGTAGTACTTTGGGAATTTGTTCATATTTGCTCATAAAGCCATAAACTCACTACTTTAGTACATTTGGAAGGGTTAACTTGCAATATGAGTAACACTCATATGTGTACACTTATGTTGTTCTATATGATTGAACTGCATTGTATATGTTTATTGCAATATTTATTCCCATAGACTTGAAACGCTATACAATTTTTGAAACTACAAATGATCCAGAGTCGTTTAGATATACCATCACGCTCAGAATCCTCTGATGGGATTGATGAATCAGGATATAGTAAAATGCATCATGTGGATCCAGAGAAGACAAGACACATACTAGAAACAAGTTGTTTACTGCAAAGTTGACTCCATACAATTTTTACACATTTATCCAAGCATAGAAGCACATTTATCCATAGGCAAAGAAGCCCTTTTGGAGACCTTTGCTACAGGCTCTATTTTGGGGACATATCCCAAACAGCAGAAACATCCTCCTATAGACCTAGGGATGAAAAACGTTCTCCATTCTTGTGGACATACATTTTTTTTTTTCATCCTGGGCCTCAAACCCTTAAAAATTCTGTCCTATATAGAATTAGGTTCCTTAGTATCCTCCAAATCCATAGTCGATATAACAACCTTAAAGGTGTCCACATTCTCCATAGGTATTATCGGGTCTGTAACAACCAGAACGCCATAAAAAAAAAAAGAATTAAAAAAAAAATCTTTGTGGGTAAATTGCATTCAAAGAAATGGAAAAAAATAAATAAAATGGTACACAAATGAAAACATCTATTCCCCCTACAAAAAAAAAAACTTTATGAAATGTTTTTAAGTTATGCCTATCAGAATATAGTGACACAAAATCAGATTTGTTTTGTTAAAATGTTTTTATTGTACAAAAACAAAAAAAACTGCATACATTTGACATTACTGTAATCCTGCTGTCCTGCAGAATACAGTTGACATGTCATTTATACAACACAGTGAACACTGTAAAAATGTAAATAGCCCCCCCCCCCCCCACCAAAAATAAATATAAAAATCGCTGGTTCTTTAACAATCCATTTACATAGGATAATACATGCAGCAATGATCAGGTATTAACCATTTGTGCTTGATCATTCAGCTGTATTTACTGTACATACTGCAGGTCATCCACATACAGATTTAGGGCTGTTTCACACGAGCAGATGCCGTGCGTGTCATCCGCTGCGTGAAAGACAGCCAAGCCCCGCTCCGGACAGCAGAGACATGGAGCAGTAACATGATTGATAATGCTCCGTGCCTCTATGTGACCTTTTTACTACAAAATTACAGTGAGATAAAGTTGTCAGCGTGATTTTGTAGTAAAAAGATCACAGAGAGGCACGGAGCATTATCAGTCATGTTACTGCTCCGTGTCTCTGCTGTCCGGAGCAGGGCTTGGCTGTCTTTCACGCAGCGGATGACACTCAAGGCATCCGCTCGTGTGAAAGAGCCCTTACTGTTTGTCAGGAGTATATCCATCTACACAGAAACTGCTGACACGTGATGATTTGATGTGCCACATAAATGGATCACTTGACAAAAAAATCGATTTGACTATATGTTGGTTGATCAGCGGCACGTTTACATGGGGCAATTATTGGGAATGAGCGGTTGTACAAACGCTTGTTCTTGATAGTTGGCCCGATAATCTGCCCATGTTATTGAGAAGGGATTGTCCAGGATTTTACTAGCGATGGCCCGATACCTGACCAGTGGTAGTTTGACACCCAGCACAACCGCCGATCAGCTGATTCAGGGTAGCTCTGGCACCGTCCACTGCGTAGTTGTTGGAGCTGGTTACTGCACTGAAGCAAATGGGAGCAGCACTGCAGAAACTAGCTCCGTCCACTAACAGTGGACAAAGATGGGTAGTTCCAGCACAGAAGCTACCCCAAATCAATTGATTGGCAGAGGTCAAACATCTTACCAATCAGATATTGATGGCCTACCCTGAGGCTAATTCTTTCCTCAAAAGTAAAATCCTGGACAACTCCTATAAGGCTCAAAATAGGGGTTAAAGGGGCAATGACTCCTTTCTTTCAGAAATAGCAACCCACTTGTATTTTCAGTATTGCATCTCTGTGCCACTGAAGTAAATGGAACTGCTACAATATCACACACAAAAGAAAACAATAAAATCAGTCTTTATTAATGCATGATAAAACAAGAAATAACAGTATTAAAATGGTTGGTGGTACGAGCATAAACAAGGCTAACAATGCCCTAGCAAGAGCATTTACCCCCTGATTAAGCATTAGCGAAACGCGCATCTGGTGCGCAGGAGGAGACGGCTTCTTGGTATGGCTACACATTTGTACATCAATTGCTTGGGCTGCCTTAGTATGTACATGTGATTTGAGTTTATGCACTTTATTTGGGTCTCAACATTATATCATGTAGTGTGTTATATACCCTGGCTTATTAATTGTCCAACCATATGCCTGTATTTCACCATTAGCCTGTACCTCTTGCTAGGACATTGTTAGCCTTGTTTATGCTTGTACCAGCCATTTTAATACTGTGATTTCTTGTTTTAATCATGCATTAAAGGGAACTTGTCACCTGGAAAAGACAATTTACACTAATCACAGTACCTTAAAGTAGCTCTCATAGTGTGCCCAAAGATGTATTCATATCTTCTTTCTGCTTTCGTTGTGCTGTCTCATGAAATCTGTGTTTGGCACCTTTTTGAAGTCGTGCTGAAGTCACGGGGGCAGCGGCCTCCTTGACTCAACCGTCGGATAAGCCCGCCCCTATGCCGCTCCTCCGCATATTGATGGACATTTTTCCCTGTAGCTCCCTCCCTGGCATCTTCTTGTTCACTGCGCCTGCGCTGTTCCTATACAGCACGCTCGCGCCCATCGCTTCTCCCCTGCAGCGTGAGCATGATCACTGTCTGCTTGCACTGCAGCGCAGTGAACATGCAGATGCCAGGGAGGGAGGGAGCCGTAGCTGGGATCGCGCTGAGGCAGGACGCGCACGGCGCATGCGCGAGAAGAGCGCGGTCATGGCTACAGGGAAAAATGTCCATCAATATGTGGAGGAGCAGCATAGAGACGGGCTTATCCGACGGTTGAGTCAAGGAGGCCGCTGCCCCCGTGACTTCAGCACGACTTCAAAAAGGTGCCAAACACAGTCATTTATGAGACATCACCACGCAGAAAGAAGATATGGATACATCTTTGGGCACACTATGAGAGATACTTTAAGGTACTGTGATTAGTGTAAATTGTCTTTTCCAGGTGACAGGTTCCCTTTAATAAAGACTGATTTTATTGTTTTCTATTCGGATTTGCCTTCTTTTGGTGTGATAATTGAGGGGCACGGCTCCGGGTTGAACTATTTTGCCCCAAATACTTTTTTAATGTCACACACAACCCGCAGACAGGCGTGGTGCTCTTTTTGGAAGAAAGCAGTTATAGTTCTCAAATCATGGACCTTTACAAAATACAAAAATGTATCGCAAGTCTGCTACATCTAGCGCAAATGTTTGGGTCTACCAGACAGCCGCCAACCGCTGCTATGTGAATGCTGGCTGTCTGCTACAGGTTGGAGACTGCTGGCTCTACATAATGGTAGAATTTGGTGTGCATACCCTGACCTGTGCAGGGAAGCAGAGCTGTGATCATTACCTTATGTCCAGAGTGTGATCTTCCAGCATTATTATTGAGGTGTTATCTTTTATTCTAATCCTGCCTGCGATAACAAGATTAGCGCTGAGACCTCTGCAGATCAGAAAGGTTCAGACTACTGTGAGGCTCACTGGTTAGTGTGAAACGGACATTCGACAAAACAAACAATGTAATATATACTGTAACTATGTAATATATACTGTATCAATCATAAAAACTGGATTCAAACAATTAGGCCACATTTTTATGAATTACCCCAAAAAACAGGTCAATGGATAGTTGGAGTTAGTTAAAACGGAGGTCTATGGATGGAAAGAAATTTAGGGGGAAGATATTAATACTGGGGGTTCTTTGGCAGGGTTTGTTATTAAGAGATAATAATTCTGGCTCATTTCGGCAGTCTGTGCGAAGGAAAATTAAATCTATGCCAACAGGGAGCTGGAGTAGATTTCAGGTGTAATGTGCACCAGTTTTCTGGCCCACATATTGGTAATGAGTCAGGTCGCATAACCATTCAACCCTGCCCATCCACACCACACCCACTTAGTCACAGTTTGTGACTAAGGCTGGGTTAACATCACTGTTTCCTAAAAAAAAAAAAAAAAGGATCTTGTATATAATATGTTTTCCTGCATGCAGGACTTTTCCCATCTAAAATAACGGATCTCAGACAGACATGGCTAAAACAGATGCGAAATGTGCATAACGGATGCTTAAAATATTGGATCCGTTTTTTCCCCCCTATTTTTCTGACTGATGAATTAAGAACAAAATGTTGAGGTGAACCCGGTCTAAGCTAAAAAAAAACAAAAAAAAAAAAAACTGGTGTACAGTTAATGATGTATCCTCCAGTTATTTGAAGAAAACTTTATAATAAGATCAAACATCTGCCTGCTGTAGATCTAGATACAAGCTAAAAAGAAACAAGTTGGGCATAACATAATGACAAATCCAGATATGTGGTCTCTTTTTATTTATTATGCTTTTTTTTTTAATCATGACTTAATTTAATGTAATACTTTTAGCCATCCACATTATTTTATGTAATAGAAGAAAGGGGTTTTCTGAGACTTAAAGGATAACTGTCATATATTTTTTTTATTTGCTAGTTTGTTAGAGTTAGGCATGTATACCCAAGTTAGTCTGTCAATGATTGCCAAAAGATCTGTAATTACCTTATAAAAAGATCTGTAATTACCTTATAATAACAGCTTTAATTAATGTCCTCTGTCCCTTTCCACTGCTCCCTTAAAAGACTGCTGCTATGGCTTTTCTGTCTCCGGCTAGGAAGACAGAAGGGCGGTCCTTCATACTGCATTAGGCTTCAGAGTGAGGAGGCGTGTCTCTCAGTAATCCAATCTGATTGGCTGGCAGGAAGCTGCTGGCTACAGCAAGTTTGTATGTGACCTAAGAGATTGCAGTTTTGGCCTCAGAGAACTGGCAGAGGAGCCATCTTGAGAAGATCCTCATAATGTAGGAGTCAAAGCAGCCGTAACTAAGGGGAAAACTTAAGGAAAACAGTGGCAAGTGAAGAAACTAAAGATTGCTTAATGCATAATGCTGCAGCAGCAGTAACATATGCTAAAATAGATTTTTTAATGAAAATATGACAGTTATCCTTTAAATACTGATCACCTATCCTCTGGATAGGTCATCAGTATCTGATGGGTGTGGGTCTAACACCCAGGACCCCTGCCGATCAGCTGTTTGAGAAGGAACAGTAGCTCCGCGGCCTTCTCACTGCTTTCCCCAGACCAAGTGACGACTTGTTCATTGGTCACATGACCTAGGAGCAGCTCAGCCCCATAGAAGTGAATAGGGCTGAGCTGGGATACCAAGCACAATTGCTACACTATGTACAGCGCTGTGCTTGATGAGCACAGAGAAGGCCACTGCGCTGGAGCCTTCTCAAACAACTGATCGGCAGGGATCCAAAGGAGAGGTAATCAGTATTTAAGTCTCGAAAAAACCCAAAATTGTGCATGATGGCACATGACTCAAATAACACAATATATACAGTACCAATAATATCAAGAGCTGTATTAAAAAGCATTGATCAACAGGCGGATTGTTGCCATGACGAGATTAGATTATAGAGAAGCATATGGTAGCTGGTACCAGTAATTCATTAAATAACTTGCAGTAGTGCTTCATAGTGTCGGGGAAGAACAACGTTCTCTAGTTTAACATCCATAGTCTGTAAAACCTCCTGAGAGATCATCAGTTGTGTTATCGGACCAACCCGCTGATGTGCACAAGCATGGCAGATGTATCCTCCTTCATCTTCACTTTTGTCACTCTGCACACAAAAAATGAACCCAAAGGTTTGTATGAAATCAAACATTATACAATTTACAGACAAACAGGTGTTAAATGAACACTATATGTGAATACTGTATGTCATTTTCTTTTATAAAAATTTGTGAATGGTGTTTGGTGTGCTAAAAGTCCAGACAGAGAGAAATTCTGTCGCACTTAATGCTGTGTATTAGAGAACCACAGCTCCCATATCCCAATAGTGTGACTATCAATGCACTGATCCTCTGTGGGTATGTATATCCAGAGTTATCAAGAGAGCAACAGAGCTGTCATTCTGTCAGTCATTCTAGTCTTCTATTCTAAGGATTTACCTTACAGATAAACTTTTGGTAGAAGAGTCATAAACAGAGATTACGTTGCTCTTCTATTGAGAACTTATATCTATCTGAGATTCTGCTACAAAAGGACAATATTTTTTTGTGTACATTTTCAAAAGGCATATCACTCCCAAAATAAAAATAGTGAAAAAATGTTTTCTATGAATACAGAGTTTATAAAAATTCCTCTTTCTGGCAGGAGTGACCCTTTAATCAGTTCTATGCACATCACACAAAAAAGCCACTGCCGCTGATCGCAGCTCCCTGTCATAGAGGTCGGGTCCCGGCTATGTGATTCCGGCACCCGCCTCGTGTATTTGTATTAACAGGTCAGTTATCTTCATTGGTGGCGCAGTGGCCACAGCCCCTCCCCTCCTCTCCTCTCTCTTCTTATTGGCGGAGGCGGTGGCAGCAGCACAGGGGGAGGGAGACTCCTCCACTGCGCTGCTGAGAAGAACATCGGCGGCGGGGCAGAACTATCAGCTCCTGTGCCCCGCCGCTGTATTTAACGGCAGAGCTGCGGCGGCGGGTATAGTCGCAAATGGCGACAAGACTAAAAAGTCTTGTAGCCATTTGTAAATTCTAAGTCCGTTTGGCGACCATTTTGGTCGACATCTGGAGCCCTGAGGTAATATACATACCCTGCTCCCTGCGCCGTTCCTGGTCCCCACCCCGCCGCTGCTGCTTCTCCCTGTACAAGGATGAAAACATCCGGTGTTGGGGAAGGGGGGTAGGAGCAGCCAATGGCAGGCAGGGACAAGCCTCCCTAGTATAGCGGGTGATAACCCCTTCACAATGTCGAAACTTTAAGAATGGTGCTTCTTTTTTTTCTCTTTTCTTACAGGGCAGCCACCCAGGGCTAATATTTGCCATAAAGCCGCTCGCTAGTAGCTAACCGCTCAGATGCCATGGTAAATTGTGACCACAGCATCTTTCTCTCACGATAATATCGGGGAAGCAGTTCGTTGGTGGTGACAGACCTGGTAGCCTCCAGCCTATCACAGGTATATTCTTATGGATGCCTGCAAGTGGCAGTGCTCCATAAGACTATACTGAATTTCCCATACACTACTGTAATTTAACACAGTAGTGTATGGGAAAAGCAATCTTAAAGATTGCATGTTCAGGTCAACTAGGGGCTAATAAAAAAAATTAAAATTACTGACATCACCATGTCCCAAAACATCCAAACTACTGAATTATAAACCTATTTATCCATATGGTAAACGCCGTAAGGAAAAAAAAATTCAATTTACAGTTTTTTAGTCACTTCACAAAAAATTTCATAAAAGGTCATCAAAAAGTCTCATCACCCCAAAAACTACTGATCGTCCCACATAAAAAACTCTGTAGACCTAAATATATAAAAATATGGTGATGAAAAGAAAAAAAAAATACATTATTTTCCAAAGAAAAAGCTATACAAATGTGGTCTCGTTGTAATTGTACTGACCCAGAGAACGAAGGGCACAGGTCAGTTTTATCACCTAGGGAACACCGTAAATATAAAACTCATAAAGCTACGGAATTGCATTTTCTTCCTCAATTCCACCCGATTTAGATTTTTTTCCAGTTTCCCACTACATCGTATGCAATATTAAGTGGTTCCATTAAAAGTGAACAACTTATGCAGCAAAAAAACTATTCCTCATACGGCTATGTAAATGGTAAAAAATATGCCTCTGGGAAGCATGCCATACAAACAAAGCCTTTTTGTACTGGAAGCCATAGAGTTTATACTCAATCATAACATCTTCACCTTTGAGGACAGAATATACAAGCAGATAAAAGGGACCGCAATGGGGACGCGTTTTGCGCCAAGCTTCGCAAATTTATATATGGGGGTCTTTGAGGAGCAATTTATCCATAATGAGCAATCATGGCAACCAAATTAATTTTCTACAAACGTTATATTGACGATCTACTATTCATTTGGGACGGAAGTATAGAAGATACCAAAAAATTCACTACCCACTTGAACAATAATGATTTCAACCTTACCTTCACAGCAAATTACTCCAAAACATCCGTAGAATACTTAGACTTAGTCCTTTCCTCCAGGAATAACCATATAGAAACCAAAACCTTTTTAAAAAAAGTAGATGGAAATAGCTACTTAGACTACCACAGCGCACACCACAAAAAATGGAAGAACAACGTCCCATTCAGTCAGTTTAAACGCATCCGTAGAAATTGCACTAATGATGAAGACTTCAAACAACAAAGCCAAGTCATCGAAAAAAGATTCCTAAACAAAGGGTACCCCAGTGGAGTCATCAAGGCAGCCCTCAAGCGTACACAAGGATACACTCAAGAAAACTGCTTGTCCTCAAAAACAGAAGAGGTCAGCTCAAAAACCACCAAAAAATACCATACCTCCTTCACCACCACATTCAACAGCAAACATAATGTTTTGCACAATATCCTTTCACAACACTAGCCCATCCTACAAGCAGATCCGTTTTTAAAAAGACATACCCAGTCAAAACCCCAAATAACTTTCAGAAGGGCCCAAACCCTCAAGAATCTCATCGCCCCCAGTCGATTACGGTCCCAAAAGACACATACACCATCTACCGTAACCATGTTCCCTCAAGTCCTTGGAAGCTTCAAGTGCGGACACCGCCGATGCAAATGCTGCAATAACATCTCCTCCCGGGTCACCAGTTTTGTTAGTAATGTCACCGGAGAACAATTCAAAATTGAAAATTTCCTAAATTGCTCATCTACCTACGTCATCTACCTGCTCGAATGCACCTGAGGATTACAATACATAGGCCGCACCACCATGACTCAGAGAGAGAATAAATAAACACCGGTGGAATATCACAAACAGCTTCATAAAACATGGAGTCTCGCGACATTTTCTCAACTGCCATAACAAAAATCCTGTGGACCTTTTAATAACACCAATAGAACAAATCCCCACCACCTGCACCAACCGGTATCAAAAACTAAGAAGAAAAGCCGGAATTAGTACTTACCGGTAATTCATTTTCCATGAGATCACCACGACGGCCATACAAGGAGATTGACCCCTGACCTCTGTAGGGGCAGGAAGCAGAGAAAGGTTTAAATGCTCCCCTCCCACCACCAAACACCAGTGCTTCCAAAATATCAGAGTAAAGGGTGGTGGATACACACGTGAAAGAATAAGCAAACAGGAGAAGATATTACATCATATCAACCCCCGGATAAACAATAGGGAGGGAAATACAGGCCGTCGTGGTGATCTCATGGAAAATGAATTACCGGTAAGTACTAATTCCGGCTTTCCATATCATCACCACGACGGCCATACAAGGAGGTATATCAAATATGAATCTATGGGTGGGACACAGACTGAAGGACTTTTTGTCCGAATGCCATATCAGTCTTTTTAAAGAGGTCCAACCTATAATGTTTGGCAAAGGTATGGATACTGGACCACGTGGCAGCCTTAAAGATCTCCTCTAGGGAGACACCCGCTCTTTCTGCCTGAGAAGAAGACATTGCCCTGGTAGAGTGGGCTTTGATATTGCCCGGGCTCGAAAGATTCTGTAAGGAATAACAGGAAGTGATGGTAGCTTTGATCCATCTGGCAATGGAGGACTTGGAAACTTTCTGACCCTTGTTTCTTCCTCCAAACTGGATAAAGAGGCAATCTGATTTCCTAAAGTCTTTAGTGGTCTCTAAATAATCTAGTACTGCCCGTCTGACATCAAGTGAATGAAGGGTAGATTCCTGATCATTAGGTCTCTGAGCTGAGAAGCATCCTCAAATGGTAGGCTGGTTTTCTTATTGACCCAAGCTACCTGGGCGTCAATCTTAGGAATGGTATTAAATGTTTTAGCTTCTTCCTGATCAAAGAGAAGCCGGTTTTGGAAAGATCTGGCGACACCTAGCGGCTTCTCCGGATCTGCCCATTCATCCAAAATCATCCCTTTGATGTTTTCGTTAATGGGGAAGACTCTGGATTTCTTTACCCTGAGGCCCCCAAACATTTCATCCTGTACTGATGGCGTAGAAGCCACTTCTTCTACTCCCATGGTAGCTCTGACGGCTTTTAAGAGCTCGGGCATATCCTCACAGGAGAAATAAAATTTTCTTCTGTTTTCCGAAAAATCCCGCTCAGAGAGCTTGTCTTCATCCTCCATATGTTTAGAGGAGGAAGCTGAACCCCCATAAACCTCAGAGTCGGATGAGACGTCATCGTCCGATTTGTGGCGTTTAGCGGGGGGCTCTGAGACCACAGGACAGGGCCGCTCCACAGGTTTCTCTCTTTGAAGAGAGGAAAAGGTCGCAAAAGAAGATTTAATCTCTTCCCGCATCATGGACTTAATCTCGTCCATGAGGGACGGTTGCTCCTCCCGGATGACTTTAGCAATGCAGTCCCTGCATAGTTTCTTAGGATAGTCGTCAGGAAGTCGTTTGAGGCAAGAAACACACTTTAATGACTTCTTGGGTTTTCTCAAAGGATCTTTTGCAGTCTGGAAAAGCCAAGAGAACCCTCATTAATAATAAGCCCTGGTGAGAGAGGAAGGAAAAACTCTCCCTTATGGGGAACTTACAGACGGTAGAGTAGAGGCCTCTGTATGGTCCGATGCAGACATCCTGAAACACAGCCCCGAATAGGGAATGTACTCACCGCAGGACGCTGTGGTGGGAGAATCTATTTGAATTCTCCCGCCTCCTGAGACCGGCCCCCTCCGTCCGCGTCACTTCCGGAAACGTCCGGCTACCCGGAAGTGACGAATTTATATAGCGCCGCCCGGCGCTGGGCGCACAAGCCGGCATGGCTTCAATGAACCAGCGGGCGTTCCGTGCACCAGGAGCAGGCCCCAGATGAAACCGGAGGCGAGTCTCTCCCTTCCCCTCCCTGTCCGGCGTTGGTACGGGACCGCGGGCTGACAGGGGGGGGGGGTGGCCCGCTGAAGCAGGTACGCGACTCCCCACTTCTGGATCTTCATCTCCACGGCGGCTGCCTGCGGAGACCTTTCTCCGCCCCTGTCCTCTGTAGGGACAGGAAACACTGGTGTTTGGGGAGCATTTAAACCTTTCTCTGCTTCCTGCCCCTACAGAGGTCAATCTCCTTGTATGGCCGTTGTGGTGATGATATGGAAAGAAATGTTCTGGATATTTAAATTACAGACAATAGAGCCCTATGGCTTTAACGAATCGCTTGAAAGTAACTGTTTTTAAAAATACAAAACCCCCCCTCTCTCAAAACATACATTTCCAAATAATCATTAACCAAATCAATTTACACTGATATCCACATACACACATATATATATATATATATATATATATATATATATATATATATATATATATATATATATATATATATATATATATATATATCTTGAGAAAAATAGGACTGCACTCCAGATAAAAGTGAAAAATAAGTGGAACTTTATTCACCCATGATATGGCAACTTAGCGACGTTTCGGCTCACAAGAGCCTTCTTCCAGCATAGAAACAGTGAAAATGACGACATATAAAGGCATGTTTAAAGTGACTAACCAATCGTATTTTGATTACAATCATGAATAAATTAAAAACATATGTTGCATATAAACAAAGTGCATGTGCGTAAAGTGACTTATGCTTAAGAGATCCGCATCACAAGAACCTTATCCTTGTGTGTTAATCACATAAATGAATAATATATGAATAATACAATGTGTACAATAAAGTGAGCAAGTATATCAGATATAGATCGTAGAAATCGCACCTCTAGATGCAATGGCGTTCGCATACACCCTCGTGTTTCCTTGAGCGTCTCCGTTCCTTCACTGCGCATGCCCAGATTCGCGTCATCCAGCTTTCATGTGACGCATGCGCTACATCCTAGTTACACCGGAGGCACCATCTTAGCAAAGGGCAACATTGCCCAACAATTACATAAATACAATGCATAAGTGCCTTCAATGAACAGAACACTTTCCTATATGATATATTCAGCCGCAGTAGGTGCATCCTACTAAATCAGCATGTGAGGAAGGCGCCAACTTTGTCAAGATGGATCCTACCCACTACGCGGCATGTGTCAGAGGGGGACACGTCAATGTACCCAACCGGCACCGCCAGCTTGATTGCTGAAAAAACGCAGCCATAAGAGAAATTCTTAGAGGAAAGTATTACAAATAGAAATAAGAGAAAATATTTATTTCTTTTATGTCTGGAAATACGCAGTGAGAAGATATTAGATGCTGCAGCACAATTCCATTATCATCAAAGAGGGCCAGTTCAACGATCTCCATCCAAGCTTCTTATAAAATTACAGTGTAGTTCTAAAAGGCAAAGAAAAATTGACAAATTAACTACAGATTAATTACTCCGTATAATATACATTTTTGGTATTATCACCGTTTCAAGGCACAAATATACCAAACTAAGAAGGAAGAACAACACATACAGGGAAAATCTGGTTCAGCCTCAAAACAGACTTTTCATCTAAATTCTACATTAAGCCCTATTGGGTGCAGACTATCAAGGACATGAATCCATCTTAATTCTCGCTTTTTTAAGATTGCCAGACGATCACCACCTCTCCTGGGCATTGCAATATGATCGATTATCCAGCATCTTAGATCCCGTTCACCATGATGAAGGGATCCAAAATGTCTGGAAACCGGTAAATCGGTGCGACTTTTCCTAATTGAATTCCTATGATTGTTTAACCTAACTTTCAGTTCTGTAGATGTTTCCCCTACATATATTAGATTACATGGACATGATAAAACATAAATTACGTATGATGACTCACAGGTCAGATGGAATCTAATGGGGTATTCTTTTTTTGTAAGTGGATGCACAAAAGATTTTGACTTGCAGATATAGCGACAGTTGATGCAGTTGAGAGACGGGAAACATCCCAGTCCCGCCTGCGTCAACGGCCGCTAAATGACATGTCTTTTAGGACCTACATCTGCTTTAACCAGATAATCTCTTATATTTTTGTTTTTTCGATAGGATAACAAAGGGGGATTCTTGAATTCAGGGACATCTTTGATTCCTCTACTAAGAATGTTCCAATTCTTTTTTAGAATCTGTCCTATCTCTACACTATAATTGGAATATGTAGACATAAATGGTATCCTCTGAGTTTTTTGGAGAGTAGGTTGTACACGTTCTGTATTACTATCAAGAATTTTACTTTTCTGTTCATTCAACAATTTACGAGGATAGCCACGTTCTCTGAATTTGCCAACCATCATGTCTAGTGTGGCCGGCAACTCAGTGTGGTCAGATACAATTCGTTTTGCCCTCAAGAATTGAGATTGGGGGAGATGTTTAATCAGACTACGTGGGTGATTGCTTTCAAAGCGTAGAATTGTATTTCTGTCCGTCGGTTTGACAAACAAACCCGTACTAATTCTACCTTCGTCCAATTTAACATTAGTATCTAAAAATGTTAAATTGGTTTTGGAATAGGATATAGTGTACTGAAGATCAGTATCTATGTTTATTCAAATAGTCATGAAATTGAATCAACTGTGTTTCAGTACCAGTCCATAGGAGGAAGACGTCACCTATGTATCTCCACCACCGCAAAACATGTTGGAAGTGGTGGGATACATAGATAAAGTCCTCCTCCACATGGCGCATATATATATTCGCGTACGTTGGGGCCACATTTGACCCCATCGCAACGCCGCGTTTTTGATTAAAAAAGGTGTCTTGAAATAAAAAATAATTATTCTCAAGACTCAATTTCAAAAGAGAAATAATAAAGCATTTTGTCTCCATAGAGATGTATGTACCTTCAAGGTATTTGTTGACCGCTGCAGTACCTTTCTCATGTCCTATTGATGTGTATAAAGATACTACATCAAAGGACACAAGAAGTAAAGATTTTATATGACTAGTATCTATATAAGATCTGTGGATACTAGTCATGTAAAATCTTTACTTCTTGTGTCCTTTGATGTAGTATCTTTATACACATCAATAGGACATGAGAAAGGTACTGCAGCGGTCAACAAATACCTTGAAGGTACATACATCTCTATGGAGACAAAATGCTTTATTATTACTCTTTTGAAATTGATTCTTGAGAATAATTATTTTTTGTTTCAAGACACCTTTTTTAATCAAAAACGCGGTGTTGCGATGGGGTCAAATGTGGCCCCAACGTACGCGAATATATATATATGCGCCATGTGGAGGAGGACTTTATCTATGTATCCCACCACTTCCAACATGTTTTGAGGTGGTGGAGATACATAGATGACGTCTTCCTCCTATGGACTGGTACTGAAACACAGTTGATTCAATTTCATGACTATTTGAATAACATAGATACTGATCTTCAGTACACTATATCCTATTCCAAAACCAATTTAAAATTTTTAGATACTAATGTTAAATTGGACGAAGGTAGAATTAGTACGGGTTTGTTTGTCAAACCGACGGACAGAAATACAATTCTACGCTTTGAAAGCAATCACCCACGTAGTCTGATTAAACATCTCCCCCAATCTCAATTCTTGAGGGCAAAACGAATTGTATCTGACCACACTGAGTTGCCGGCCACACTAGACATGATGGTTGGCAAATTCAGAGAACGTGGCTATCCTCGTAAATTGTTGAATGAACAGAAAAGTAAAATTCTTGATAGTAATACAGAACGTGTACAACCTACTCTCCAAAAAACTCAGAGGATACCATTTATGTCTACATATTCCAATTATAGTGTAGAGATAGGACAGATTCTAAAAAAGAATTGGAACATTCTTAGTAGAGGAATCAAAGATGTCCCTGAATTCAAGAATCCCCCTTTGTTATCCTATCGAAAAAACAAAAATATAAGAGATTATCTGGTTAAAGCAGATGTAGGTCCTAAAAGACATGTCATTTAGCGGCCGTTGACGCAGGCGGGACTGGGATGTTTCCCGTCTCTCAACTGCATCAACTGTCGCTATATCTGCAAGTCAAAATCTTTTGTGCATCCACTTACAAAAAAAGAATACCCCATTAGATTCCATCTGACCTGTGCGTCATCATACGTAATTTATGTTTTATCATGTCCATGTAATCTAATATATGTAGGGGAAACATCTACAGAACTGAAAGTTAGGTTAAACAATCATAGGAATTCAATTAGGAAAAGTCGCACCGATTTACCGGTTTCCAGACATTTTGGATCCCTTCATCATGGTGAACGGGATCTAAGATGCTGGATAATCGATCATATTGCAATGCCCAGGAGAGGTGGTGATCGTCTGGCAATCTTGAAAAAGCGAGAATTAAGATGGATTCATGTCCTTGATAGTCTGCACCCAATAGGGCTTAATGTAGAATTTAGATGAAAAGTCTGTTTTGAGGCTGAACCAGATTTTCCCTGTATGTGTTGTTCTTCCTTCTTAGTTTGGTATATTTGTGCCTTGAAACGGTGATAATACCAAAAATGTATATTATACGGAGTAATTAATCTGTAGTTAATTTGTCAATTTTTCTTTGCCTTTTAGAACTACACTGTAATTTTATAAGAAGCTTGGATGGAGATCGTTGAACTGGCCCTCTTTGATGATAATGGAATTGTGCTGCAGCATCTAATATCTTCTCACTGCGTATTTCCAGACATAAAAGAAATAAATATTTTCTCTTATTTCTATTTGTAATACTTTCCTCTAAGAATTTCTCTTATGGCTGCGTTTTTTCAGCAATCAAGCTGGCGGTGCCGGTTGGGTACATTGACGTGTCCCCCTCTGACACATGCCGCGTAGTGGGTAGGATCCATCTTGACAAAGTTGGCGCCTTCCTCACATGCTGATTTAGTAGGATGCACCTACTGCGGCTGAATATATCATATAGGAAAGTGTTCTGTTCATTGAAGGCACTTATGCATTGTATTTATGTAATTGTTGGGCAATGTTGCCCTTTGCTAAGATGGTGCCTCCGGTGTAACTAGGATGTAGCGCATGCGTCACATGAAAGCTGGATGACGCGAATCTGGGCATGCGCAGTGAAGGAACGGAGACGCTCAAGGAAACACGAGGGTGTATGCGAACGCCATTGCATCTAGAGGTGCGATTTCTACGATCTATATCTGATATACTTGCTCACTTTATTGTACACATTGTATTATTCATATATTATTCATTTATGTGATTAACACACAAGGATAAGGTTCTTGTGATGCGGATCTCTTAAGCATAAGTCACTTTACGCACATGCACTTTGTTTATATGCAACATATGTTTTTAATTTATTCATGATTGTAATCAAAATACGATTGGTTAGTCACTTTAAACATGCCTTTATATGTCGTCATTTTCACTGTTTCTATGCTGGAAGAAGGCTCTTGTGAGCCGAAACGTCGCTAAGTTGCCATATCATGGGTGAATAAAGTTCCACTTATTTTTCACTTTTATCTGGAGTGCAGTCCTATTTTGTGGATTTTGCCCCTGAGTCTTGGGTGGTGCTCCCGCTGGATTTTCTTCAATATATATATATATATATTATATATATATATATATATATATATATATATATATATATAAACACCCCCTGTCGTCATCATCATCATCATTATATAATAATCATCATCACTTCCCCATCATTTGATCCGATTAACCATCATTATGATAATCATCATAGTCATTATCACCATTATTCCCCATCATTAATATCATCACATAATAATCATCATCAATTCATTCCCATTATCTGATCTGTTTCATCATCATTTTGATAATCATCATTGTCATTTTCACTATTATTGTCATAACCAATATCACCCACTTTCCCCACATATTCCCAGGTTGTCTCCTCAACCTACCTTATTTCATCCCAGTCATTCTGCAACCTTTCCTGACTTAGTCCACTCATACACTACTGACTTCCATTCATCTACCTCTAGCGCTTCCCTCCCCTGATACCATTTGATTACTGCTGGCAGTGCCCCGCTACAATAACATAGCAAATACAGAACGCACTGACATCGCGGACACAGACAGAGCCCGTCGCAACTGACCGTGATTAGCCCCGCCCCCGCCTTCTCACATCCTCCAATGAACAGCCGGCAATCTGCCACACCCCCTCCCCTCTGTTCGGTTCTTAAAGCGCACGCTCACATACACGTGGCAAGCCGCGCTATACACAGACAGGACCCGGCACCAGGTAATGCTTTGCTCCACCCATCAAACTAATACTATGGGTTTGTTTTGGTTCAACTTCTCAGACTATTCCACTCAATCCAATTCCAAAAACCTTTAGCCATTAATCCAGCATCATAGCCCATAGGAAATAATGTCTTCTCTTTCATTCTAACTTTAGTAATTGGACCAGCCCTGCCAATCGTGTATACCCGGTCCTAAAGGTAATCGCCTCCCCCCATGTGTTTCCCCTCATCATCATCACTATAATAATAATCATTATTAACACTATACCCTCCAACTGTTGTTTGTGTATGTGTGTATACATGTATTTATACATATATGTTTGTTTTTAGTCCCGTATGCATGCATATATGGTTCCCTACCTAAGAGTCCCCATCCGGGCTAACACTGGCGGCATATCAGGCCCACTGTCATTTTTTACCTATGAGTGTCGTTTTGATTAGTACAATCGCAACTAGGGCAGTAACATGATTAAATGTA
This sequence comes from Bufo gargarizans, assembly GCF_014858855.1. Lineage (NCBI taxonomy): Eukaryota > Metazoa > Chordata > Amphibia > Anura > Bufonidae > Bufo > Bufo gargarizans. The sequence continues at coordinate 219,345,977 of NC_058081.1, read as the reverse complement.
TTTACGAATCCCCTGACACTTGTATCCATATTTATAACCATTTTTTACAACATTATCAATTTATTTGTTCTTCCTGCACTAAGGCGGCCATATTAATATTAATTTTAATTTCAGCTTTTCTATATACCGTAAGTCTCATTTTAACTTTAGCTTTTATATAAGTCTTTCGTGTATTGTGTGTATGTATACATGTATATGCATATGTATGTATATATGTATATATATATTTTTTACCTCCCATTTTTTATCCTATATCTATTGACTTATTATCATTATGAACCTTACATATACACCTACATTGTTTCTCTTTATGTTTTATCTTTCCTTTTATGCTTTATCCCCTGGCACTACCACTGTTTCTTTTAGACTTGATAAAGGAGTATTGTCACTCCGAAACGCGTTGTCATCTGAACAAATAAATATCTCTTAAAAGACGTCATTTGCTATTGTGGTTTTGCGCCAAAGGGTATCATAGTGTGTACAAGTCAGTACACAGCCCTTTCACAGTATGCCTCTGGGAAGGCAGGGAGTGAAAAACAAAAACCCTAAAATTTAAAATCGCCCAGGGCTAAAAGGAAACTGTTACTATGAAAATGCAGTGCAATCTGCCGGCAGCATGTTATAGAGCAGGAGGAGCTCATCAGTCATGTGGGCAGTTCTACTGAGAGATTATCTTGCCTGTATTACTGTGCATACAGTTATAAGTCCCTGATAAGGACCACCCATATGACTCATTTTAATGAGCAGAGATTTAAATTAATAAATGACATGGTCTGCTAAATCATTTACCATAAAATACAATCAGTTATACCAGCGTGGACCCGTTATCCCCTGATCAAGCCGCTTGTCGCCAAAACATGTTGGGAGGGCTACGCTGCCAATCATTTATACAGTGAACCTAGCTGCAGATAGATAGGAAATAATTGCGGAATTAATGTCGAGTGAAATACAGGCAAAGCAGGTCTACTATCGCTAGGGATACTGCATGAGAGTGTGTGCGATCAATTGGGGGCGCTCACTCCTCACCCCCATGCAGTGTATTGCTCTGATAGGGACACCTTAGACCTTGGGTGGAAGAGGTCTCTATGCATGAGGTTACATGGAGATTATAACAGTGAGATAACACTAAATTAACACTACGATTTCACTACTAAATGATTCAGGGCTGACCAGTGCTTTATCCAATACTGCACCAAGAGGCACCTCATAAATATAATGACTCCACGCATTGGGGATCGGTATACCAGCACTCTAAGATCACTGGCAGTCAAAAGCACTATAGCCAGCACTAGAACTGACTGGGCCCCACAGCAAATTTTTGAATGGGCCCCCCAACCAGCAACTTCTTCGCAACCCTTTCGTCCTGTGCAACCCCCACTTCTGCAGCTAGTTAAGATCACTCTTTCAGACCACACCAGGCAGTCGCTCCGTCCAATTCCTACACTTATTTACTGTATATCATGTCACTGTATATAATATCATTGTATAATACTGGGGCCCTGACAGTAAAATCTTTTAGTCCTCCTCCCGATCAGGCTGCTATTGAGTTTGGGCTCCGTAGCAGCCGCTTCCCCTGCTTCCACTACAGCTACGCCCCTGTCCTGATTTATTTAGACCTGTTTTTCAATCTCATCACTCGCACAGCATCACTCATACATGGTGGGGATCTGATAGCTTTATATGTATAAGTGGGGCACATTTATTTTATTTTTACAAATAAAGGTTATGTTTTATGTAACTTGAGTTGTGGATACCCAATAAGGGGATGTAGTTGGCTTATAGCCCATTGTGTTCTAGATAGATATTCCCGATGGTTCCCCACAAAGGGGATTTTGAGCCATTCTGATTCCTTACATATATTAGACACAGCTGCCTGTTTGTAACACATCAGGGAGCGCAGGATCAGTACGACTGAGGGCCTCTGCCATATGGGGGGCCCCAGGTTAATGTAGATGTAAGGACCAGCTATCCAAGGGGTCTACTGCAGGCAAGATGTTTGGTCTGAACATATTTTCTTTCCGTGTCCGTTCAGTCTTCTTTGCAGACCGTATGAGGAACCATTCATTTCAATGGGTCACAAAAAAAAAAAAGTTACTCCATGTGCATTCAGTTTCCGTATGTCCATATTTCCATTCCGCAAAAAAATAGAACATGTCCTATTATTGTCCACATTACAGACAAGGACAGTACTGTTCTATTAGGGGCCAGCTGTCCAGTTACGCAAAATACGGAATGCACACGGATGTCATTAGAATTTTTTGGCGGATCAGTTTTTTGCGGACCTCAAAATACATACGGTCATGTGCATGAGCCCTTACACGTGTGGTATATTTGTCTTTTTTCACAGTGTATCTGGATCACCTTATGTCATTCCAGATCCCTGTTGTGGGTTTTTTAGCCTATTGCTGTTGGGCTATGTCCCCTAGATTTTCCAAATAAAATATTATTTATTATTATTTTCTATAGGCCGTGATTATATAAATAATGATATAGCCATTTTTTTCTGATAAGATAGATTACAAAGTTTCTTATAATCAGACTAAAATGACTATTCATTCACTTGTCAGATCTTTTACTCCCTTCCCTCTAACATGCTAAGAGACAGAGAGACAACTGTCAGCTCACTAAATTGAGGAGGTTTATGAAGAGTGGAAGGGGGGGGGGGGGGGAATTAGCTGAAAGTCTCTCTGTCTTGGAAAATGTTAGTTTACGAGGGGTGAGTAAAAGAGCTCATAGAGGGAGAAATAGGCATTTTTGTCTGATAAAATATATTAGAAGCTTCTTATAGTCACCTATACCAGTGATGGCTAACCTTGGCACTCCAGCTGTGGTGAAACTACGACTCCCAGCATGCTCCATTTATTTCTACAGAGTTCTGAGAGCAGCCAAGCAAGGGGGGCATCTTGGGAGTTGTAGTTTTACCACAGCTAGAGTGCCCAGGTTAGCCATCACTGACCTATTCTATTGAGTTACTTAAAGTTGTATGAAAAGTTAGTGACCATTTAAGTTCCGGAAACTACTTTTTTTTTTAAAATGAGATGTTGACATATGCCCCAGCTATTACTGATACCCATCAGAATGGTATGGCCTGTAGACAAATGTGTTAAAAAAAAAGGAAAACATATAAAAATAATACCTCTAATAGCCTGTAAACATGCTAACCAACTGAACTGACCATGGCTTTTTTGGCAGAAAAGCCTAACTAAAGCACCCATAGGTGTTGGAATATTAAGAACTAATAATAAGCCTCATTACCGTCTGACCTACAGCTGAGGCCAGTCCCTTGGTCTGGGAGAGCACTGCGTTATAAGTAGGCAAAAGAATTCACATAAGTGCAATTTATCTACCATATCACAAGGTGACCACTTGAACCCTCCCCAGCCCAGTGGTGAACTGGGTTTAATGCCCCACCGAGTTAAGATTCCAGACCGCAAAATGCAGGAAGCTAAAATGTTATGTGTTTAGCAAGTCATTTAAAATTGTATATTGTCTTACATAGGTGATTGGAAGCTTCCTCATAGTCAAGACAGTCTGATCGGGAATGGAATTATTGCAATGCGGCAAAGCACACTGTACTGGACCATCTTTTAACATCTGACTTGTCAGCTCTGCTTTTAGGGAATATTCCTACAATGACAAAGCATTAACAGGTCAGCAATAACAAGTATATAAAATAATCACACAATAGATAGAAACAATTCCCTGCAAAATAATCAAAATCATCTATCACTGAACGTACAGTGGGCGGTAGTTTCCATAGCTAGGAAATACAAGCTTAAGTGATGGTTTGGCTGTTGGGATTTGGACAACTCCTTACAATGTTCGTGGTACCCCCTTATGATGAGCTGATACCTGCCAGGACCCCTGTTATTCCACTTTATAGGAATGGACACTAAATGCAACGTTACAGGTTTCTCATTGAAAATCAATGGAATACGTGTTTAATGCATAGCAGGAATCCCTCTTTATTACATCAGCCTAAACTGCTTATCCGATAAAAAGCATTTATCAACTATCCACAAAAAAGTTTATAAATGTGGAAATTGCTGGGGATATGATGCCAATCAGGAGAACAAAGGTCTCAGAGTCCCGTGCATGAATGGAGTGGTGGTCCACCACTCCATTCACTTCTATGGGACTGCCCAGTAGTGTGCTTGCCTCCATCTCAGTCAGTCCCATAGAAGTGAATGGGGCAATGGTCAATCATGGACACCACTGCACTACAGTATTCACACAGGGGCTCTGGAACCCTTGTGCTCCTGGGTGGTGGGAAAGCTAGCAGCCTGAGCCCCCAGCGATCATAGATTTATCACCTATCTTAAGTAGAGCTCTTAATTAGGTCTGACATACATTTACACCGCTGGTACAACAGATGTCTGGAGGCGGTCAATGGAAAATGCTGTGGTCAATTACCTAAATAATTATTTACATAAAATCATCAATACCTAGATTTAAAAAACAATCTGTACATAGAAAAAGCTGCATTGTCTTCCAGATCCTTAAACGGTTACTAACTTTTCACACAACTTTGCACAAATCAATTGAACAAGTCAATATAGTGATCCTATAAATTCAAATAAATCCTCTACACTTACCAGCTTCAACTACACTTCCCTCCTCCTGAACTACCCTTCTCCAAGAGGTATGCAAACTTGGCAGCTGGCTAAAGACAGGGGAGAGGAGTGAGCTGCTAGAGGGAGAAACATGCATTTTTCTCCGATAAGATATATTACAAAGATTCTTATATTCACCTAAAGTATTAATTTTTAAGCGAGTTGTGTGAAAACTTAGTGACCATAAACAAACAGATTCGCTAAAATCATACTTACACCGGCTAGGGTCATAAAATTCTCTACAGACTTTGTTATTGTGAGGTGTTTTCTGGCACGGGTTACTGCCACGTAAAGCAAATTCCATTCATCTTCAGCTAACACCGCTGGAAGAAAGGAGCACAGGAAAGGATCCGATGACTTATGATATTTAGAAATAGAAGAGCTAGAAACTATTCTATTTATTCAGTAATGTATAGTATAATTGCCTGGGACCAAAGGATAGAAGTTAGCATCTATAAATACAAAGCCTGCACACTAGAATAGCTGGCCACTCATTTGTCTTGTACTCTTTTCTCCTTTTTTTGTCTTGAAAATCCAATAAAAATTTCTGATAAAAAATAAAAATAAAATTGTGGTTGGCCACATTGAATGACAAGGAGTGCAAGACTAGCAGCTAAAGTATCATCAATGCACACGACATGGGAAAGACCACAAAGCAAAGCCAGATATAGAATAGCTGCACATCCAAAATGACAAGACAACGGTGGAAGCTGGTGGTTCCTACCATATGCATGATGAAGGGTTTGGTGCACTACCCTGAATACGGGACCATTCACTTTTTTATGGATATGGTATAATACTTCTCTTTCATGGATTTGATGTCACATTTATTTTCTGCATTTATCATGGTTACACGTTGGCCCTGGGTCTCTTAAAGGGAACCTGCCACCGGGATTTTGTGTATAGAGCTGAGGACATGGGCTGCTAGATGGCCGCTATCACATCTGCAATATCCAGTCCCTATAGCTCTCTGTGCTTTTATTGTATAAAAAAAATAAATAAAAGATTTTATATACAGGTCCTTCTAAAAAAATTAGCATATTGTGATAAAGTTCATTATTTTCTGTAATGTACTGATAAACATTAGACTTTCATATATTTTAGATTCATTACACACCAACTGAAGTAGTTCAAGCCTTTTATTGTTTTAATATTGATGATTTTGGCATACAGCTCATGAAAACCCAAAATTCCTATCTCAAAAAATTAGCATATCATGAAAAGGTTCTCTAAACGAGCTATTAACCTAATCATCTGAATCAACTAATTAACTCTAAACACCTGCAAAAGATTCCTGAGGCTTTTAAAAACTCCCAGCCTGGTTCATTACTCAAAACCGCAATCATGGGTAAGACTGCCGACCTGACTGCTGTTCAGAAGGCCATCATTGACACCCTCAAGCAAGAAGGTAAGACACAGAAAGAAATTTCTGAACGAATAGGCTGTTCCCAGAGGGCTGTATCAAGGCACCTCAGTGGGAAGTCTGTGGGAAGGAAAAAGTGTTGCAGAAAACGCTGCACAACGAGAAGAGGTGACCGGATCCTGAGGAAGATTGTGGAGAAGGACCGATTCCAGACCTTGGGAGACCTGCGGAAGCAGTGGACTGAGTCTGGAGTAGAAACATCCAGAGCCACCGTGTACAGGCATGTGCAGGAAATGGGCTACAAGTGCCGCATTCCCCAGGTCAAGCCACTTTTGAACCAGAAACAGCGGCAGAAGCGCCTGACCTGGGCTACAGAGCAGCAGCACTGGACTGTTGCATGTCATTCGGAAATCAAGGTGCCAGAGTCTGGAGGAAGACTGGGGAGAGGAAAATGCCAAAATGCCTGAAGTCCAGTGTCAAGTACCCACAGTCAGTGATGGTCTGGGGGGCTATGTCAGCTGCTGGTGTTGGTCCATTGTGTTTTATCAAGGGCAGGGTCAATGCAGCTAGCTATCAGGAGATTTTGGAGCACTTCATGCTTCCATCTGCTGAAAAGCTTTATGGAGATGAAGATTTCATTTTTCAGCACGACCTGGCACCTGCTCACAGTGCCAAAACCACTGGTAAATGGTTTACTGACCATGGTATTACTGTGCTCAATTGGCCTGCCAACTCTCCTGACCTGAACTCCATAGAGAATCTGTGGGATATTGGGAAGAGAAAGTTGAGAGACGCAAGACCCAACACTCTGGATGAGCTTAAGGCCGCTATCGAAGCATCCTGGGCCTCCATAACACCTCAGCAGTGCCACAGGCTGATTGCCTCCATGCCACGCCGCATTGAAGCAGTCATTTCTGCAAAAGGATTCCCGACCAAGTATTGAGTGCATAACTGAACATAATTATTTGAAGGTTGACTTTTTTTGTATTAAAAACACTTTTCTTTTATTGGTCGGATGAAATATGCTAATTTTTTTAGATAGGAAATTTGGGTTTTCATGAGCTGTATGCCAAAATCATCAATATTAAAACAATAAAAGGCTTGAACTACTTCAGTTGGTGTGTAATGAATCTAAAATATATGAAATTCTAATGTTTATCAGTACATTACAGAAAATAATGAACTTTATCACAATATGCTAATTTTTTGAGAAGGACCTGTATATGTGTAAATGAGGCTACTACCGTTTCTGGAGCCCAGTCACGCCCACTGTGAAGGAGCCCAGCACCGCCCCGCATACTCCGAATCTCCTCCCCAACGTCACAAAACTCGAGCGCCAGATTACAGCACTGTAGAGAACGCTGGACCCCTCTCTCAAGCATGGAGGAGACAGGACTCATCTAAGGTTCATTTACATATATATAAAATCGTTTTTTTGACACAATAAAAGCACACAGAGCTATGGGGACTGGGTATTGCGGATGTGCTAGCGGCCATCTAGCAGCCCATATCCTCAGCTCTATACACAAAATCCCGGTAACAGGTTCCCTTTAAAATAAGTGGGCTAGGGTTTTGCAACCAGGAATTGCTACTGATTGTGAAACAAACCATGGATTTTCTGAATACAGATCTTTCATTGCTTACGTGTTTGGCTTTAAATAAAAATCTTACATTTTTGTCATTTTGGATGCGCGATTATTTTGTGCGTGGCTCTGCTTTGTGGTCTTTCCCCTGCTGTCTGCAAACAATTATAAATGCAGACTGTGAGGGACATGAGAAAGGCAACTCAGAAAGATCTTCAACATTACAGGAGTCGTCCTCTTTAGATAATCCTTTCTTGTTAGAAGGATCCGCTTACATTAAAGAGGTTATCAAATGAAAGAGTACTATGTAATTAATAGGGCATTACAAATTAAAGGCTATGAACACCTTCGGGGACAATTTTTTTATGATTGCATTTCATGTTCCTTATTAAAAATATTCAACAGTTTTTGTCTTACAGGGGTATGTTTCAGCCTATCTGCAATGTTGCCATTCTGACGGCTGTATGTACAGCCCTTATATAAACACTCATTATAACTAAATTCTTATCTTAACAGGTGACTATGGCAGGGAAAAAATTGGAAGAGCCAAGTGCAATGCCCCCCTGAGAGATGCAGGTGCTCGACTCTCACATGGGACAAGCTGCTGCCCACTGACAGAAAGGAAAGATACAAATCATCCAGATATGTTAGTAAAAAATCTACTGTATTATTGGTTTTGTTATACGCACTTATTATACTCTGATAACACCGGGTATATTTATCTTTTATTTTAATATACCGGTACGCGTGCTTGCGCTGGATATACAAGGCTTGTGTTTTATTTGTCGCTTGTGCAGTTGACAGTTTAATATCATGTTTATATTCGGTGCTTGATCAATAAAAGTTTGCAAGGAGTTGGGTGTCCAGTATGTAAGCGCTAGCTTTATTATCTCTTTTTCTGTCTCTACATCTTTTTGCGGGAAAAATGCCAGCTCCAGATGTTGGCTGAAGGTCTGTGGGAAATGTGAAACTCAGGACACACAAGCGGTTTTTTTTGCTCCTGGCATTTTTGTTTATTAGGAGGATTTTTTTTGTCTTTCTGGCTTCTTTTAAAAAACAAAGCATGCTGGAGCTCTTGACATTTTTTCAGGCATTTTGACATCACCTTCGCTATAGGGAAAAATGGCGCAAGGAAAACGCTAGTGGCAAGACTCATTGGGGGGATTTATCAAACTGGTGTAAAGGAAAACTGGCTTAGTTGCCCATAGCAACCAATCAGATTCCACCTTTCATTTTCCAAAGGAGCTCTAAAAAAATAAAAGGTGGGATCTGATTGGTTGCTAGGAGCGGCTAAGCCGGTTTTATTTTACACCAGTTTTGATAAATGTTTGCAAAAAAAAAAGCCACAAAACTGCAGGTGGCCAAAACAACATCTGCAGTTATTTTAGTATCTTTTACTTGTAAGAAAATGCAAGACAAGTTCAGGAGTGTAAGGACTATTAGTAATTCCGATTACGCATTCCAGGTACCAAGTAAAGTGAGTAGCAGGTAATGGGTGACAAGGATCTCGGCATTCGGTAGGTCGAGCGGAGAGATTGTTACTCACCAAATGGAATCTGAAGCCTTTCCAAGTTGTGCCTGGCAGAGGGGATTTTGGCAAAGTCATCTGTAACTTGCACAGCATCAAACTCCATTCCTTTAGCTTTATGGACAGTTCCTAAAATATAATCTGAAGAAGTATTTTAGACTAGTATCTTATTTATGTGAAACACATCACTATGCACTTGATTAATCCGTCAATTTTACGTAAAGTAGTTGTTAGGTCATGTCTACAGTTTCTGTCCAGCCGCCTGGCATCACACATGGACTAGGAACAGCCTGCCGCACCCTGCTAACGCTAATGTGAAAGTGGATTTACAATCTTATCAGTCAGGGATCAGAGGCAACAGTACAAACAAGGGTCTGGATTTTATTGCATATCATTTACTGCATTTTAGCAAACTAATTCTATTGTCAAAGGCCCCATACCTGCACGTGATGTGTCATTTATATGACACCCTTCTATTTTATTCACCAACTCAGGTATACGGTGATTGTACTTTTCAACAACAGCAATTTTGCCTTCTAGCTCTTTGTCTTCAGAGCTTACTGCATATACCTTTAATGCTGTAAACCCCTTCTTTTGCCAGGTCGCAATGAATCGGTCTTTAATATATAATCTTTCTATTAACAAGATGAGGAAAAAATAATGAGTGCATAAAATCATGTGCATTCTGCAAAAACACCACCTTAAAAATATTTGCTGCTTCCAAATATTACACTACTGCCACTTTATGGTTCAATATTTAAGATATGTAATAGCATAAATCGAAAGAATGCTTCATGAAAATGACAATTTCGACACGTATGAGGAGTAAATCCTCTAAGGTAAACAAATTACAAAGCATGTAACAATAATTAGACCAGTTTTCTGAAATCTACATCGGTGGTCTCAAGGCCGATATTGTCACTATAGAAAACCTAAGAGACCAAGAATATATTTGAGAGAAAAAACTTCACTACTGCCACTTTAAAGGTTTTTTTTCAGGTTAATGATATTGATGAGATATCCTGAGGATAACTCAGTGGGGTCCGGCACCCCCAGGGACCAGCTGTTCCCTGCAGCCTTGGTGCTGGTACTAACTCTTTTTGAACACAGCGAGAACCACTGCTCCATTTAAAGTGTAGTGGTATAACAAATCAAAATATCATTTTATAGCCAAGATACTAAAACCATGGAATCATTGCTGCATGTCATCTCACTCTAACATGTAATTTAAGAACTATGATTAGTGTTGAGCGAATTGAAGAACACAAGGCGGAATTGGTAACAAATCTATAAAAAATTTTAAAAAAAATGGTGGCTGAAAAAAACAAAAAACTAAAACAAACTTATACTCACCTCATCCACTTGATCGCAGGGAGGCCACTCGCTCCATCTTGACTGAAAAAACCCCGCCAAAGGACCTGCGGTGAAAGTGAAGACGTCACCACGTGATCACGCGTGCTGCGTACGGAGACGTCATCAGTGAGGACGTCACCGTGAGCGGCCAGCGTGATTACGTCATCACTGTTGCCGCAGGTCCTTTGGTGGGTTTTCTTCAATCAAGATGGGAGGGGATGGCCTCTCCGCAAGTGGATGAGGCGAGTATAATGTTTTTTGGTTTTAACCCCAGATTAACCCTCTGAGCACCTAAATCTGAGTCTCAGACGCTGCGATCAGCGTTGAACATGGCATCTGAGGGGATAAGTAACAGGGGGTAGCGCTATAGCCATTCTGCTTCATTGCGCTCGCTCCATACAATGGAGCGAAATTTGTGACAAAGTAATTCATAATGAATCTAATTTCTTGAACTTCGGCGAAGCTGCTGAATTGAATTTTTTTCAAAACTTTGCTCATCACTAACCATCATAATAGGTTTATCAACACACTGGAAGGGGTTAGATAATATATAAAAATAGTTATTTATGTGTGATTTCTGTGACAATTCTGTGCCCTGACCTGCCATATGTGCGCTTTACAACATTCATATAAATGCCTCCAAGATGCTCAAAACCCTGACTACTAGCATAAGGAGCGCTCTGGTTTCTATCACATTCAAGTCCCATGTCCTAAAGGCTCCATACTGTACCCCTGCCACATCACAAAGCAGCGGTATTACAAAAAGTAACAGAGTGATATCATTTCATGACAAGAATAATCTAATAACTGCAGACAAAATATGAATTTTTTATCTGACGCAAAGGGTCAAAAGTGTGAAGCTTTTAAAAAAGTGAGCTCTTCGTGATCTGACCAGATACCATAAATCTTGGATTAATCAATGGAGCTGTGTGATAGCCACCTCTATTCTTTCCTTTTGTCTGCCTTTCTGATTTGATTCAAATGGTTAAAGATGCATAATTTTATAACCTCATTAATCTAAACAAGATCAAGAGAGTGTCACAACTGGTTGTTTAATATGGTATACACAACCTGCAAAGGTTTTCAGGACTATATTACAGCAATTTGTAACTTACAACTCATTGCTAACTCTGTCAGATATATTTTCTGAACTTGACGTCCTAAGCAAGCAAATGCATAAAGTGAACTGATCTCAGTGCTAGGCTATATCAATACTTCCTGACTAGAGTTGAGCGGACACCTGGATGTTCAGGTTCGACGGGTTCGGCCGAACTTCGGAAAAAAGTTTGAGTTCGGGACCCGAACTTGACCCCGAACCCCATTGAAGTCAATGGGGACCCGAACTTTTGAGCACTAAAATGGCTGTAAACATGTCATGGAAAGGGCTAGAGGGCTGCAAATGGCGTCAAAATGTGGTTAAGAGCATGGCAAGTGCTCTGCAAACAAATGTGAATCGGGAAATGACTTTAAATAACATAAAATACATAAAAATAAAAAATAATAATCTTGATCTAGGAGGACCAGGTCCATATGGAGTAGGAGGTTGAGGAGGCGGTGGATGTGGCGGTGTAGGTGGAGGAGGTAGCCATCACTGGTTTTTGGTTTTAAATTTTATTTTTAAAATTAGGGTACACCCCAAAACATTGGAAATATAACCTGTGATAACCCCTCCAGTCGTGCTAAACACACGTTCAGACAATACACTGGCTGCAGGGCAGGTCAGCACCTCCAAGGGGTAAAGGGCAAGCTCAGGCCATGTGCCCAATTTGGAGACGCAGAAGTTGCAGGGGCTGACCCCTGTCAGTCAGTTTGTGTAGGCATGTGCGTGCTTACTGCCCCACCAGGTCGCACGTCCCCGTGGTGTTCACGATCCAATTTGATATCTGCTCTATCAACTTTCGATGTTCTTTTATGCGCCTATCATGGTGATCACGGGTGGCGGGAAATCAGGGTTCCAGGCCAGAGAGGGAGCGTGAGAAAGAGAAATTAATCCACATCCAAGGGAGGATTAATTTTTTTAAATTTAAAATTAGAGTTGAAATATGGGAGAAATTATTAAAGCATAAAAGTGTGACAACTTTTCAAAGTTTAAGCATTGAATGAAAGGAGGTGGTGCGCATTAATTACTGAATAATTTATAAAATTTTATTCCCTGTCACCTATGCATAGCAGGTGTTTATTCACATCTAAAATTGTATAATGTCAACCCAAGAATGTAACATTATTGAAATGTATTAAGCTGTCAACTAGGTAGAGGAGGGGTATGTTACACCCAAAAATTGGTGAATTTCACCATAAAATGTAACTGACAGTTAATTTTTATTTTTTTACCGGTCCACTAGGTATAGCAGTGGTACTATACACACCAAAATTTGTGAATTTCACCCTAAAAATGGAAATGACAATTTATTTTTTAAACTGGCCTACTAGGTATAGCAGTGGTACTATACACCCAAAAATTGGTCAATTTCACCCGAAAAAGTAAATGAAAATTTTTTTGTTTTGTTTAACCTGTCTACTAGGTATAGCAGTGGTACTGTACACCCAAAAATATATTAACTTTCACCATAAAATGTAACTGAGATATGCAGTTATGGTGGTTCACTTCTAGTGGCAGAATAGAGGCTGTGCTCAGTCCGAAGAAGCTAACCCAGAGCTTCGGAGGTAGTAGAATAAAAATGGAATAAATAAAGAAATAAATAAATAAATAAATAAATAGACGGCACTCGCAGCAAATGGGGTCTATGGGTATTATTTATTAGGTTATAAAGATAAGATAATTTAAAAATACCAGATGGTAATTAACATATAGTTGTAGATCTATTCTGTATGGTTTTAATGAAAGTTAGGATGTGTGCACTCCTTAGAGAATAAATAAATGATAAATAAATATTAGTTCCTATAAAGGATGTTGATTTATGTTTATAAAAAGATGTTAATTTATGTCCATATAAGAGGAAGATAAATATTCATTTATGTCCATATGTAAATGTATGTCCATAAAATAATTCATATAGTCCATGTAAAAAAATCCATATAATCAAGTATTCATATAATCAAAAAAAGTCTATAAAAAATTCATATAGTCCAAAAAAGATATAAAAAGATGCAAAACTAGATTAAATATATAAGAAAATCACGATAGGCAGTTCATATAGATAGTTGGATGATCCCAATATTGGTCTCTTTAAATGCAAAGTAATTGGTGATGCCTTATAGTAAAACAGTGAGTAGGAATAGTTGTAGAAAATGTTATTGACAATTTTTATTTATTTTTTTACCGGTCCACTAGGTATAGCAGTGGTACTACAACTAGGTAGAGGAGGGGTATATTACACTCCAAAATTGGTGAATTTCATCATAAAATGTAACTGACAATTTATTTTTATTTTTTTACCGGTCCACTAGGTATAGCAGTGGTACTATACACACACCAAAATTGGTGAATTTTACCCTAAAATGGAAATGACAATTTTAACCCCTTAAGGACTCAGCCCTATTTCACCTTAAAGAGGACCTTTCACTAGTTTAAAAACTAACAACTAACTATATCAGTGGGCAGAGTGGCGCCCAGGGGTCCCCCTGCACTTACTAGTATGTCTGGGAGTCCCAGGCTATGAGCTGTGCGCTGCGATTGGCCAGCGCTGCAGCAAGGGACAACCCTGCTACAAAAACTCCGCCCAGTACAACAGAGGGAGCTGCAGACACCGGAGCCTATACCGGGCGAACGGAGCGGCGCCCAGACATACTAGTAAGTGCAGAGGGACCCCTGGGCGCCGCTCTGCCCACTGATATAGTTAGTTGTTAGTTTTTAAACTAGTGAAAGGTCCTCTTTAAGGACTTGGCCATTTTTTGCAAATCTGACCAGTTAAGTGCTGATAACTTTAAAACGCTTTGACTTATCCAGGCCATTCTGAGATTGTTTTTTCGTCACATATTATACTTCATGACACTGGTTAAATGAAGTAAAAATAAAAAAAAATTTATTTATAAAAAAAAAATACTAAATTTACCAAAAATTTGTAAAAAATTGAAAAATTTCCAAGTTTCAATTTCTCTACTTCTATAATACATAGTACTACCTCCAAAAATAGTTATTACTTTACATTCCCCATATGTCTACTACACGTTTGGATCATTTTGGGAATGATTTTTTTTTTTTGTTTACCACCCCATATGTGGTCGTAAACTACTGTACGGGCACACGGCAGGGCGCAGAAGGAAAGGAATACCATACGGTTTTTGGAAGGCAGATTTTGCTGGACTGGTTTTTTTGACACCATGTCCCATTTGAAGCCTACCTGATGCACCCCTAGAGTAGAAACTCTAAAAGTAAAAGTGACCCCATCTAAGAAACAACACCCCTCAAGGTATTCAAAACTGATTTAAAAACATTGTTAACTCTTTAGGTGTTCCACAAGTTATTGGCAAATAGAGATGGAATTTAAATTTTTGGGCAAATTTTCTATTTTAATACATATTTTCCAGTAACAAAGCAAGGGTTAACAGCCAAACAAAACTCAATATTTATGGCCCTGATTCTGTAGTTTACAGAAAGACCCCATATGTCGTCGTAAACACCTGTACGGGCACACGGCAGGGCGCAGAAGGAAAGGAATGCCATACGGTTTTTGGAAGGCAGATTTTGCTGGACTGTTTTTTTTTTGACACCATGTCCCATTTGAAGTCCCCCTGATGCAACCCTAGAGTAGAAACTCCAAAAAAGTGGCTCCATTTTAGAAACTACGGGATAGGGTGGCAGTATTGTTGGTACTAGTTTAGGGTACATATGATTTTTGGTTGCTCTATATTACACTTTTTGTGAGGCAAGATAACAAGAAATAGCTGTTTTGGCACCGTTTTTATTTTTTGTTATTTACAACATTCATCTGACAGGTTAGATCATGTGATATTTTTATAGACCAGGTTGTCACGGATGCGGCGATACCCAATATGTATACATTTTATTTATTTATGTAAGTTTTACACAATGATTTCATCTTTGAAGCAAAAAAAAAAAAAATTATAAAAAATCATGTTTTAGTGTTTCCATAGTCTGAGAGACATAATTTTTTCAGTTTTTGGGCGATTACCTTGGGTGGGGTATGATTTTTGCGGGATGAGATGACGGTTTTAATGGCACTATTTTGGGGTGCGTGTGAGTTTTTGATCGCTTGCTATTACACTTTTTGTGATGGAAGGTAACAAAAAATGGTTTATTTAGCACAGTTTTAATTTTTTTACGGTGTTAATCTGAGGGGTTAGGTCATGTGATATTTTTATAGATCCGGTCGATACGAACGCGGCTCGTCACCGGAAGGCAGCGCGATGCCTTCCTTAGGCATCGCGCTGCCTTCCATGCCATCGGGTCCCCCCCTACAGCCGCATGGGGACCCGATGGCACCGCCACAGACCGCAGGTAAAGCCGCAAACCGCAGGTCTGAATTAACCTGCGGTTTGCGGCGATCGCCGACACGGGGGAAGCGGGGTCATGGGGGACCTCTCCCCCGAGCATTTAGCCAAGATGCCTGCTCAATGATTTGAGCAGGCACCGGGTTACGATCACCGCCCGCCGGTACGTCATGGGTCCTTAAAGGGACTCTGTCACCACTTTCTAACCCCCCTTTTAAAACTATTGTTCTCTCCATGGCGCCCTTGTGATTACAAAGGTGTTGTTATAAGATAAATCCGCCGTCTTGTTTTGCTAAAAATACCTTTTATCTAACCTGTCAATCTTGTGGATAAGGTGCCCAGGGCGTTTCTGAAGGTCTGAAGCTGCCGCCCGCCGCCGCCGTTGGTGCCCAGCTCCTCCCCTGATCCTTTCAGCGCCGCCTGAATGTAAAGAAATCCGCCTCCGGCTCTCGCTCAGTGCCCCCTCCTCCTTTTCAAAGATCCCGCGATAAAAGGTATTTTTAGCAAAACGAGACGGCGGATTTATCTTATAACAACACCTTTGTAATCACAAGGGCGCCATGGAGAGAACAATAGTTTTAAAAGGGGGGGTTAGAAAGTGGTGACAGAGTCCCTTTAAGGGGTTAACCTGTCTACTAGGTATAGCAGTGGTACTATACACCCCCAAAAAATTTAATTTCACCATAAAATGTAAATGACAAAGTAGTAAAATGATATAAAATAAAACACGTACAAAAAAAAAAAAAGGATTTATGAGGTGGAGGTGGACGTAGCAGAGTAGCTGGAAGTGGCGGTGGAGGAGGACAAGATAGCCAACACAGGTTTTTGGTTTTAATTAAATTTGTTAAAATGAAGGTACACTCCAAAAAGAGTGTGAAATATCCAAAATACAAACATGAGCAATTGTGCTGCAGTATTACAATGGCTGCTTAGTGCCGGTATACATGTCTATTCTGCACAAGGTACGGACAAGTCCTGAGGGATCCATGCCTGGTTCATTTTAATGAACGTGAGCTTGTCCACATTGGCTGTGGAGAGGCGGCTGCGCTTGTCTGTGATGACGCCCCCTGCGATGCTAAACACACGTTCAGATAATACACTGGCTGCAGGGCAGGCCAGCACCTCCAAGGCGTAAAGGACAAGCTCAGGCCATGTGCCCAATTTGGAGACCCAGAAGTTAAAGGGGGGCAGACCAGTCATTCAGTACCTGTAGGCGTGTGCACACATACTGCTCCACCATGTTGGTGAAATGCTGCCTCCTGCTAAGACGTTCCATATCAGCTGGTGGTGCTGGTTGTTGTGGCATGCTGACAAAGCTTTTCCACATTTCGGCCATGCTAACCCTGCCTTCTGAGGTGCTGGCGGTGCCCCAGCTGCGTTGGCGACCTCTTCCTCATCCTCTGCCTTTGCCTTGTGCTTCCACTGTGCCCCCGCTGTCAGGTGGGAATGCCACCAGCAGCAGCGTCTACCAGCTTGCGCTTGTACTCGCGCATCTTACGATCACGCTCCAGTGACGGAATTAAGGATGGTACGTTGTCCTTGTAATTGGGATCCAGCAGCATGGCCACCCAGTTCTCAGCACAAGTTAGAATGTGGGCAACTCGACGGTCGTTGCGGAGATACAGCAGCATGTAATCGCTCAGGTGTGCCAGGCTGCCCAAAGGCAACGAAAAGCTGTCCTCTGTGGGAGGTGTATTGTCTGTGTCCTCTGTATCCCCCCCATCCACGCACCAGTGATGGCCATGAGCTGGTCTGGGTGCCACCCTGCTGTCAACATGGTTCCTTCTCCTCCATCTCCTCATCCTACACCTCGTCATCCTCCTGAACTGTGCCCTGGCTGGGCAATTGTGTACCTTGGGTTTGTGGGTGCAGGAACCCACCCTCAGAGCCACTTGGGAATGACTGTCCGGAAACCCTACGAAATAATCCCTCTCCCTCTTCCTCCTCCTCCTCCTCCTGTGCCATATCCTCTTCCATCATCGCCAGGAGCGTTTTTTCAAGGAGGCATAGAAGTGGGATAGTAACACTGAGAACAACGTTATCGACACTGGCCATGTTGGCGTAGTACTCGAACCAGCGGAACAAGGAACACAGGTCTCGCATGGAGGCCCAGTCATTGGTGGTGAAGTGGTGCTGTTCCGCCGAGCGACTCACCCGTGCGTGCTGCAGCTGAAACTCCACTATCATAGTCTGGCCAGCATGTGCAAGGTGGAGTTCCACCTTGTGGGCACATTGCATATGAGGCACAGACGGCCGGCACTATATGCAGAAGCTTTGACATGTCGGGTTAATTTTTAAGGAATCTCTGCCACCAAATACAGCACATGCGCCAGGCAAGGGATGTGCGTCAAACCGGCTAGTCCCAGAGCTGCTACAAGATTTCGCCCATTATCGCACACCACCAGGCCGGGCTTGAGACTGACTGGCACAAACCACTCATCGGTCTTTTGTTCAAGGCCCGTCCACAGTTCCTGCGCGGTGTGGGGTTTGTCCCCCAAACAGATACGTTTTAAAACTGCCTGCTGTCGTTTACCCCTGGCTGTGCCGAAGTTGGTGGTGAAGGTGTTACGCTGACCGTGTACACCTGATTTTGTCCCCTACTTGGTTGTGCAGAGAAGGGATGGCTCGTCTTGAAAAGTAGTGGCGGCTGGGCACGACGTACTGTGGGCCATAAGGCCTTTAAAACTATCCATCTCCACCAGACGGAATGACAGCATTTCAAAGGCCAGTAATTCAGAAATGTTGGCATTCAGGGCCAGGGATCGCGGGTGGGTAGGGGGGCACTTCCTCTGCAGCGTTTGGGATATGGAGAGCTGAATGCTCCCGTGGGACATTGTGGAGATGCTTGGTGACCCAGGTGTTGGTGTTGCTGGCAGATCCTCTGTTTGCAGGGGTGCCAGGTGGCACTGTCACTCCAGAGGTGGATGAAGAGGCCGCGACTGCAGCAGAAGAGGAAGCAGGAGGAGCCAGAGACCTTTCTTGGTTTTTGAGGCATCTACTCCACTGCAGCTCGTGCTTTGCACTTAAATGCCTGGTCATGCAGGTTGTGCTCAGGTTGAGAACGTTTATGCCTCGCTTCAGGCTCTGATTGCACAGCGTGCAAACCACTCATGTCTTGTCGTCAGCTTATTGTCTGAAGAACTGCCACTCCAGGGAACTCCTTGGAGCTGGCTTTGGTGTGCTCTGTCCCTTGCTGCGATGGGCAGTAGGAGGCATACTGTCTAGAGGATGGCCGCTCCGCTTTTGCACCCTGCTCCCTCTTCTGCTGTGCTGGTGGCTCTTTGCGACCACCGCCTCTTCCTCCGAACTACATTCCATGTGGGGTCGCATGACCTTGATTCCATGTGGGGTTGAGGATCTCATAGTCCTCCACATCATCTTCCACCCAGTCTTCACCCCTGCCTTCCTTGTTGGTCTGCACACTTTCGAAAGCCCCAGCAGTTGGCACCTGTGTTTCGTCATCATCCGAGACGTGCTGCGATGGTCCTCCGATGTACTCATCTTGAAAGATAAGTGGTTGGGCATCGGTGCACTTAATCTCTTCTACTTCTGGGGCAGGGCTAGGTGGATGGCCCTGGGAAACCCTGCTAACAGTGATCATAAAGCAGAAGAGACTGCTGCATGACTTGGGGCTCAGACTGCTTGGCTGATTTGCAAGGGGGTGAGGTGAAAGACTGATGGACATCGGCAGGTGCCAACTGTGGTCTTTCAGCAGGAGACTGGGTGGGAGACAATGTGAAGGAACTGGATCCACTGTCAGCAACCCAATCTACTATCGCCTGTACTTGTTCAGGCCTCACCGTATACCGCTGCAGGTTTTGTCGCCTACTCGCATCTGAGGAAGGGGTTTCACTTGTGTGCGTGTAGCTGGCACAGATCGACCACGTCCTCTCCCTGCAACAGGAGCTCCACCAGCAGCACCACGACCTGGGCCACGTCCCTTTTTTGACACTCTCCTCATATTTTTCTAAATTTAGGATCTTGCCCTAAATGGGTGTTTATTGAATAGTAGAATAGAACAACAGTATGTAAAGGGAGTATCTCACAGGGCCTGAACCAGTGTAGGCCTGAAGTAAATATTTATTTGCCAAAATGGCTGTATTTCAAATGACTATATTTCAAATGCCTAAATCAAACCCCTGTATGTAGAGGGAGTATCTCACAGGGCCTGAACCACTGTAGGCCTGAAGTAAATATATCTTTGAATAAAATGGCTGTATTTAAAATGCCTGATTCAAACCCCTGTATGTAGGAGGGAGTATCTCACACGGTCTGAACCACTGTAGGCCTGAATTCAATATTTCTTTGCCCAAAATGGCTGTATTTCTAATGTCTGATTCAAATCCCTGTATGTAGAGGGGGTATCTCACACGGCCTGAACCAGTGTAGGCCTGAATTCAATATTGGTGCACCAAATGGCGGTATTTAAAATCTCGGAATGTAACCCAAATGTATTAAGGGTGTATCTCACAATGACATCAGCATCAAAGGCTGCCAACTAATTTTTTTGTGCCCAAACGAGTGTTTGTTTATCAACTGAATTTGACAGCAGTATATAAGCCTGTACTTTTACACGTGCTGATGCTGCAAGGCCTGAAAATACAGTTTTTCAAACCACAGAAAATGATGGGTGTATTTCTAGCTTAAATTGCACACTGACTAATACATACAGATGTTGTAGATTGCCCAAAAAAATGGTGATTTGCAATGTCCCAAAAGCTCAGAGATGCAGTGCTGGTGCACTGAGCTTGCATAAAATGGCCGCCTCCACCCACCTAACTAACAGAATTATAAAAGTTATTTTTTTTATGTCAATGGCCTCAGGGCAGGGTAAAACGATTGTGCCCTGCACCCACACAACTATTTCTAGGTAGATCGCTGAGTTAGATTCTCTCCCTGAAATCACAAGTCCAGCAGCATCCTCTCCCTACACTTGTAACAGCAGAGTGACGTGCAGCGCTACGTGACTCAAGCTTATATAGAGGATGTGTCACATGCTTCTCTGGCCAATCACAGCCATGCCATTAGTAGGCATGGCTGTGATAGCTTCTTGGGGCAAGTAGTATGACGCTTGTTGATTAGCTGCTGTGCAGCCTTTCAGAAAGCGCCGAACACCGAACCCAAACTCTCAGAATGTAGGGACAACATGGATATGGACTCAAGCACAGAGGGTGAGAAACCATCGACTCCTATGTCTAATGTATGCAAGACTGCAGCCAAGGACAAAAAAGATAAAGTGAAGTCTCAAAGGAAGCAGCTGTTGCTGGGTGATTCAATCATAAGAAGTGTGGAGCTTAAAGAAAATGGTTTTGTGAGATGTCTCCCTGGGGCTACTGCTAGAAGAGATAGAAGACGTATTATTAATATTGTTAAGCAAGCAAAGCAGGAAGGGGACGTGGATGTTCTTGTCCATCTAGGGACAAATGACCTGGCTTGCAATGAAGTGTCAGAGGTGAAAAAATCTTTTATCACACTTGGTAATGACGTACAGGATTTTGCATCCACCATTTCATTTTCTGAAGTTCTGCCTGTGCATAATGTTCAGAATGATAGGCAGAGGCGCATAAAGGAGTTCAACATATGGCTTGGTAAATGGTGTCAAGAGCAAGGATTTGGCTTTGTTTCTCATGATAGCTCTACTTGGAATAGAATGGAACTGTACAAAAAAGATGGTTTGCATCTTTCTCTCAAAGGAACAAATGTACTTAGTGAACAACTCCAAGAATTTGCGAAAGAGTATTTAAACTAGGAAGGGGGGGCAAAAGAGTGAAAATAAAAGAGTCCAATTGCCCCCCGAAACAATGCCAGAACAGGTCAGAAGCACAGAGGTTAAGAAATGATAAGCTCAGAGTCCTGTCTACAAATGCTCGCAGTTTAGGTAAAAAAAAAATCAATGAACTTGGGTCAATAATGGCATCTGAGAATGTAGATTTAGTGGCTGTTACGGAGACATGGTTTAATGAAAGAAATGACTGGGACATAACCATACCAGGGTACTCTTTATACAGAAGAGACAGAGAAGGCAAGAAAGGAGGAGGAGTGGCCCTGTATGTGAAAGATAGCATTAAATCTAACCTAATACAAGTTGGTGAGGCCAACATAGAGTCAGTTTGGGTTACGTTGCAGTTTGCTAATCATGCAGTAACTCGTGTGTGATATATAGACCACCTGATCAAGTTAAAGAACTAGATGATCTACTAGTTGAAGAAATAGCTAAAATGACAATGAAAGGAGAAGTTATCATTATGGGAGATTTCAATCTTCCAGATATAAACTGGAAAACCAAAATAGCAAGTTCTACCAGGAGTACAGATATTCTAAATTCCCTACTGGGGTTATCCCTACAACAAATGGTTGAGGAGCCAACCCGGAGGGAGGCCATTTTGGATTTGATATTCACAAATGGGGATTCGGTATATGATGTCATTGTAGGCGAAACCTTGGGATCTAGTGATCACCAGTGACTGTGGTTTAATATAAGAACTGTGAAAGAGTCCCACCACACAAAAACAAAAGTTTTAGATTTTAGAAAAACAGACTTTTCAAAAATGAAATTAGTCATAAATGAGTCCTTATCAGACTGGAACGGATTACATGGAGTCCAGGAGAAATGGGACTACTTAAAAGGTGCATTATTGAAGGCAACAGAAAATTGCATTAGACTTGTCAGTAAAAGCAAAAAAAGGAAGAGACCACTGTGGTACTCAGCAGAAGTGGCCCAAATCATTAAAAATAAAAAGCTAGCATTTTGTAATTATAAAAAAAAAAACAGAGCAATGAAGATAAGGAAATCTACAAGATTAGGCAGAAAGAGGCCAAGCAAGTTATAAGAACTTCTAAAGCTCAGACAGAAGAAAAACTAGCTCAATCTATGAAAAAAGGGGATAAGACATTCTTCAGATATATAAATGAAAAAAGGAAATTAAAACAAGGAATAACTAAATTAAAAACAAAGGATGGAAGGTATGTAGAAGAGAATAAAGGGCTAGCGGACTGCCTTAATGAATACTTCAGTTCAGTTTTTACAAAAGAAAAAGAAGGAGAAGGACCTCCACTAGAAAGGATGACTAATAAATCGTTTGATGCGTGTGTCTTTACAGAGGAAGATGTTCTAAGTTTGCTGTCTAAAGTGAAGACAAATAAGTCACAGGGGCCTGATGAGATACACCCAAAATTATTAAAAGAGCTTAGTGGTGAGCTGGCAAAACCGTTAACAGATTTATTTAACCAATCATTAGTAACAGGAGTCGTCCCGGAAGATTGGAAATTGGCAAATGTCGTGCCCATTCACAAGAAAGGTAGTAGGGAGGAATCGAGCAACTATAGACCAGTGAGTCTGACATCAATAGTAGGCAAATTAATGGAAACCCTATTAAAGGATAGGATTGTGGAGGGGGCGTGGCCTGACCGAGCTCGATGGCGGCAGCTTGAGACCAGAGCTCCTGCCACTAGATCCTATCTTAGCACTAGTCTGAGCACCACCCGACCCGCGGAATGAAGATTCAATCCAAAGAATCGATCAGAACCATAGCAGAACAAAAAAGGGACCCTTCACAGCAGTCCGACATGGATAAATTCTTTCAAAAGACGGCACCTCAGTCAAGCTCCCGGCCGGGCAAGATGGCGCCGAAACGAGGAGAGGAGGAAGAAGGAGCAGATGACGCCGGCGGTGCGGCGATGTGTGAAGCACTGACGGAGGTGAGCAAGAAGCATGCAGGGGAAGACCCGACTGCTCTTACCAGGGACTTTTTAGAGTGTGCTCTGCAAAGGGCATTAGCTCCGATAGCGGCCGATTTATCCACTATAAAGGCAGAGGTCCGCCATATTGGGGACAGAGTGGAAGCGCTGGAGCAAACACAGGAAGCTATGATAACTTTCAATACTGCGGTTAAAAGCTCGTTAGGCTCGCATACCAGAGCCATGAATAGTTTACTGCTTCAAATGGAAGATCAAGAAAATAGAAATAGAAGACGCAATATAAGAGTCAGAGGGTTCCCTGAAGCGGAGAGCAGTGAAGATCTGCTTGCAGTGATGGATTCACTTTTTACATACCTGCTAGGCCCAGATAGAGCTAAGGGCATCACAGTAGAAAGGGTGCACAGGGCACTTAGACCCAAACCAGGGTCATCTGAAAACCCCAGAGACATTATATGCGGATTGTTGAGTTACAGAGACACAGAAGACATCCTACAAAAGGCAAGAGAAAAGAAGGAGATTTCGGCGCAAGGCAAGAGTGTGCAAATTTATCAAGACCTAGCAGCCTCCACACTTCAAAAGAGGAGGTTATTGAAACCGCTGACTGACACACTGCGCTCTGCAAAGATTCCCTATAGGTGGCTGTTTCCATTTGGCCTCCTGGTCTCAGCAGGAAATCGTCGCTTCACAATACGCACCCCAGATGATTTGACACCGTTCTGGGAAATGGCAGATATAACCCCTGTTGAAATTACATCATGGATGCCGGCCATTGAAGAAGAACTGCCGCCGCTGCCAAAAGTCTCTCCTTGGACTCAAACAAAACAGAAGATAGGACGAAATAGGAAGACGGTGAATAGAGCAATAGACACTTGAATACCCATTTCACCGGAGAAAGGTGTTGTCTGATAGAATACTATGCCAATTTTTCCGTATACCTAAAAGTAGTATGATATGTTATTGTTATTCCATGTTGCTCATAACTTCTGTTGGAAGCAAAAATTTTACCTGGTGATAGGTTAGAGTTCCTCGTAGGTTTTTAAGAAGAGGTTCTTAAGCAACCCAGTATTTTACTGGATTACTGAAACATAAACGGGTGCTTAGTTGCTATTGGTAGCCACTCTAGTGGGCTGAGAGGGATCTAGGCCGATCAGGGTGTACTGTTGATAATTGATTACACCCCCCCCTCAAATCGACCAGAGGGAATTCAAACTGATAATGCAGTTATCAGTCAGTTTATACGGTTCCTATATGGTTAAATGTTGGATTACACTCCATTTAGTATTATTGTTAAATCTCCTAGTCTGGTCACCTTGGTCTTGCGGCACACGTGCTGCTCTTAACATGACACAAAGATGGCGCCGCTGACACTCAAAGTAGCAACCTTTAATGTCCATGGTTGTATAGGCCCTGTTAAAAGAAGCCGTATATTCAGTATCGTCAAGAAAGCAGCTATAGATATAATAATGCTGCAGGAAACTCACTTTACTGCTCGAAATGTGCCCAACTTGGGAAGTACCTCATTTCACAACTGGTTTCATGCCTGTTCAGACAGATCAGCATCTAAAGGGGTTAGTATAGGGCTGAAAAGAGGGATACCTTTCACTCTGCACTCCCAATTAATTGACCCAGAAGGCAGGTTTTTACTGATAAATTGTGAGATAGGTCACACAAAACTCACTTTGTGTAACTTATACGCCCCAAATGTTAAGACAGTGAGTTGGCTGATGGACACTTTAGACGAGATATCCGCTTTCTCCTCTGGATGGTTATTAATAGGCGGTGATTTTAACTTAACGTTAAACCCTTTATTAGATTCCTCATCCCGGAGATCAGCCATCTCCTTCAAAGCGCTTAAATCCCTGAACACGCGTTTGAGAGACCTTCACGTAATTGATATGTGGAGATCAATTCATGGGGACAGAAGGGATTATACCTTCTATTCCAACCCACACAAGTCTTACCAGAGGCTAGACTACCTCCTGGTCTCAGAACAATATTTAACGTTAGTCAGGTCAGCTGACATAGATAGCATAACGACTTCAGATCACGCAATGGTGTATAGTACCATTACGATTCCAGAGGTATTAGGGAAGGAGTGGTCATGGAGACTAAACCACACGCTTTTGGACTCACAAAGGCATGTTGAGGGTATCACTAAGAAACTAAAAGATTATTTTGATATAAACACGTCCTCAGATACATCACCAACTAATGTATGGGAAGCGCACAAGGCGGTAATAAGAGGAGAATTTATTGCCTTAGGATCATATATCAAAAGGGAGCGCACAAAAAAGTTGGCAGAATTGCTGGAGAAAATTTCTCAAATGGAGAGGATACACAAAAGATCTCTAGCTGTAAAAGATTTTGAATCACTGGTCACTCTTAGGCAAGAGCTGAAAACGCTCCTTAACGTTAAGTCTGCAAAAGCGTATCTAAGGGTTAAACAAAAACATTATATACATGGGAACAGAGGGAGTAAAATCTTATCTGCAATGATTAAAAAGAGAACGGAACAGGCATTTATTAAACAAATGAGAAAAACAGATGGTTCACTGACTACAAAAAATGAAGATATTTCAGAGGTGTTTGTAACATATTACCATGAACTATATAACATAAGGAAAAACGAATCCACAGAGGAATGCCAGGCAAGAAGGGATAGGATAAAGGTTTACTTAAAAAATCTCAACCTTCCGGAACTTTCAGGAGGGGATACTGAATCACTGACAGCCCCGGTAACTATGGGTGAGATAGAGAAAGTCTTAAAAAGTGTTCCTAAAGGAAAAAGTCCGGGACCGGACGGCTTAACAGTTGCTTACTATAGGAAATTTTTACCTACACTAGGCCCTCATTTAGTATCTCTTTTTAATGCCCTTTTACGTGGAGTACCTTTGCCCAAACAGTCACTTGAAGCCCATATTACAGTGCTGCCCAAACCGGGTAAAGACCCGGCGGTACCGGCCAGCTATAGGCCAATATCACTGCTAAATGCAGATATCAAAATATGGGCCAAAATATTAGCCCACAGGGTCGCTCCCAGGCTCCAAAATCTAATCTCGCCTGAGCAGTCGGGGTTTGTGGGAGGGAGTGCAGAGACAGCACGTTTCGGGTGATTCAGGCTCAACAGTATGCTATGTCGAGAGGAGAAGGGCTCACGTTCCTGAGTACTGATGCCGAAAAGGCTTTTGATAGGGTGGACTGGGAGTTTATGGAAGCCACCTTGCTGAGGTTTGGCTTTCCCGCTCAGTTTGTGACCGCTGTGCTGTCTCTGTACTCCACACCCACGGCTAGGATAAGGGTAAATGGTAACCTTACTTCCCACTTTGAAATTAAGAACGGAACCCGTCAAGGCTGCCCTTTATCACCAACCCTGTTTATTTTATGTTTAGAGACCCTCATGCAGGCCATTAGACAGGATGATGGAATTCAGGGACTCAAGATAGGCCCACAGATTCACAAAGTGGCAGCATTCGCGGACGATATGCTCTTTCTGCTCACCAAACCTTTAGAAGCGTTCCCAGCTTTACTAAGACAGCTAGATGAATTTGGAGATTTGTCCAATTTTAAAATCAACTTATCTAAGTGTGTTGCATTGGGGATCAACACTACCCGAACAACTATAGCCCACCTTAAAAACAAATACCCTTTCCAATGGCAAGAAGATAATATAAGTTATTTAGGAGTCTGTATAACTAAAGATCCTGATCAGCTATTTTTACAAAACTATCCTAAGCTACTAAAAGATATTAAAACTCAGTTAAGTGAGCTGAAAATCCCCTTCTTGACATGGTTGGGAAGGAAAAACGTGTTGAAAACGTACATACTTCCTAAATTTTTATACCTGATGCAGACGGTGCCAGTGCCTTTGCCAATGTGCTATCTGAATCAGGTAAAAAAGACCTTTTCCAATTTTGTGTGGAATCAGACTAAGCCCAGATTAGCATATAAGAGACTAACTCTGCCAAAACACAAAGGAGGGTTTGGGTTACCTGATCTTAGGGGATATTATGGAGCAATTCAATTGAGATTACACTCAGAATTGGCAAATACCAGAGTTACTAAACTAGGATGCCAAATTGCTAGGAAGATATTAGGACAGAGGAATTTAGCCCTATTATGGGACATGAGTAGAAAGCCTTCCAGTAGAGATAAAATACCCAGTTCTCTAAGAGGAGTTTATGATACCTGGTATAAGCTATCGGGACATATACATCCCTCTAAGAAATTATCACCTTTCACGCCTATCAGTTATCTCCCCTATCTGTTGCAGGCAGATTTTCAGGACGATATGGGTATATGGGCAGCTATGGGAGATGTAGCGGTTGGTGATGTTTTAGAAAACAGAAAGGTCCCATCTATTCACAGTCTAAAAGACAGGTTCAAGCGCATTCCATGGGCCTCGACACAATACTTACAATTTAACAAAATATGCTCTCAGTACTTGGTGTGCACTACGAGCAATTATGTCCCTTCCTGGTATGGTATGATACGTTATGCAATCAATTGACAGGTGTGAAGGGTACTGTCTCACGTATATATGATAAAATACTGGAGATAGGAGCAGATCTCAGACCTCCGTTTGTTTTAAAATGGGAAACCGAGATCGGGCAATCAATGGACGAGGGCACAGTTAGGAGAGTATTGGCACACTCACATGGTTACTCCAGGTGCATTAAGATCCAGGAAAATGCCTTTAAGATAATAACGAGGTGGTACAAAACGCCAGATAAGTTACACTCTATTTCACCCGAAGTACCTGCTGATTGTTGGAGATGTGGAGGGGCTGAAGGCACCATGTACCATATATGGTGGACATGCCCACAAATCTCTAGATATTGGAACTTGATATCAAAGGAAATCCAGAAGATATGTAGGATATCAACACCTCTTACACCACAAGTAGTACTACTCAACTTGCCAGATAGCCATTACAAGCTGACCAATAACTCATTGCCGGCGCTATTGATAGCTGCAGCAAAGCTTCTAGTACCGAAATATTGGCTATCCAAACAGATCCCGAGCCTGAAGGAGTGGGTGTTTAAAGTACAAGAGATTTATCAGCTGGAAGAGCTCACGAGTTGGGAGACATTGTCCCATGATAGATTTTTACTAGCTTGGGACAAATGGTCTGAATGGTATACGGAGTTCACCACAAGACCGAATGTTTAAAAAGTTTGGCTAGTAACAAGGAGAGATGACCAATATGTACCCATTAAGGTTCATATCACACTTAGTTAGGAGAGTCCTCAGTCCAGTATCTAGAGGCATAGAATTTTTGGTTGAGGTTCGAAAGACGGGCTGGCTGCAGCTATTAAAGAAGGGACATTGTGGGTTGCTAAAGAAGATCGCGTTATGAAACCACGGATTGTGTCAGTCTTTTTGTTAGGGAATGAACGTAACAGCACATGTAAGAATTAATACTTGACCAAGTGTGAAAATTCAAGAGATGGAGTATTGATATTATTATTTTTATGTTCACTTTATTGTTGTTTGTATCTTCTACAAATGTCATGACATTGATATGTCTGAGCATTGAAAAAATCTAAATAAAGATTTGACAAAAAAAAAGGATAGGATTGTGGAACATCTAAAATCCCATGGATTGCAAGATGAAAAACAACATGGGTTTACTTCAGGGAGATCATGTCAAACAAATCTTATAGATTTTTTTGACTGGGTGACTAAAATAATAGACGGTGGAGGTGCAGTAGACATTGCATATCTAGATTTTAGTAAGGCTTTTGACACTGTCCCACATAGAAGACTTATCAATAAACTGCAGTCATTGAGCATGGACTCCCATATTGTTGAGTGGATTAGGCAGTGGCTGAGTGACAGACAACAGAGGGTTGTAGTCAATGGAGAACATTCAAAACAAGGTCATGTTACCAGTGGGATTCCACAGGGATCTGTACTGGGACCAATTTTGTTTAATATCTTCATAAGTGATATTGCAAAAGGCCTCGATGGTAAGGTTTGTCTTTTTGCTGATGACACAAAGATATGTAACAGGGTTGATGTTCCTGGAGGGAAACGCCAAATGGAAAAGGATTTAGGAAAACTAGAATGGTCAGAACTCTGGCAACTGAAATTTAATGTGGATAAGTGCAAGATAATGCACCTGGGGCGTAAAAACCCAAGGGCAGAATATAGAATATTTGACACAGTCCTGACCTCAGTATCTGAGGAAAGGGATTTAGGAGTAATTATTTATATTTCAGAAGACTTAAAGGTGGGAAGACAATGTAATAGAGCAGCACGAAATGCCAGCAGAATGCTTGGATGTATAGGGAGAGGTATAAGCAGTAGAAAGAGTGAAGAGCTTATGCCGCTGTACAGAACACTGGTGAGACCTCACTTGGAGTATTGTGCGCAGTACTGGAGGCCATATCTCCAGAAGGATATAGATACTCTAGAGAGAGTTCAGAGAAGAGCTACTAAACTGGTACATGGATTGCAGGATAAAACTTACCAGGAAAGGTTAAAAGACCTTAATATGTATAGCTTGGAAGAAAGAAGAGACATAGGGGATATGATAGAAACTTTTAAATACATAAAGGGAATCAACTCGGTAACGGAGGAGAGCATATTTAAAAGAAGAAAAACTACCACAAGAGGACACAGTTTTAAATTAGAGGGGCAAAGGTTTAAAAGTAATATCAGGAAGTATTACTTTACTGAGAGAGTAGTGGATGCATGGAATAGCCTTCCTGCAGAAGTGGTAGCTGCAAATACAGTGAAGGAGTTTAAGCATGCATGGGATAGGCATAAGGCTATCCTTCCTATAAGGGCCAGGGACTATTCATAGGATTTAGATATATTGGGCAGACTAGATGGGCCAAATGGTTCTTATCTGCCGACACATTCTATGTTTCTATGTTTACAGAAATGTTCGGGTTCAGGTCCAAAAAACCTAAAGATCGGTACGAACCCGAACTTTACAGTTCGGGTTCGCTCAACCCTATTCCTGACCCTTGTATGGCCAGCGTAACAAACACTTGCAAGTTACATAAATGTAAGTAAAACCAGACGATTTTTATCAACTGGCAATCTAATGTGTATAGGGACAGGATTTGCTGGAAAAGCAGCCTGGAAAGATTAGTCCATGGAAAGCAGCCTGACCAAGATTACTCAGATGCTTATCCCTAGGCGAAATTACCTCTGAAGTGGAAACAGAGTAATGCCTCCATTCACAGCAATTTCCATCAGTGATTTTTGAGTCAAAACCAGGTGCGGCTCTAAACACAGAACAGGTGCAGATCTTTCCATTATACCTTATGTCTGTGGAGGCTCCAATCCTGGTTTTGGCTTAATATTTGTGTTGAGCGAACTTGAGTTTTCAAGTTCGGCGTACAAGGTTCGGGTTATCTAAGAATTCCGTTATGGATTCTGCTACCACGGACCAGAAGTTATGGTCCGTGGTAGCGGAATCCATAACGGAATTCTTAGATAACGTGAACTTTGTACGCCGAACTTGAAAACGCAAGTTTGCTCGTCCCTACTCAAAAATCACTGATGGAAATCACTGACCAAAACACTGATGTGTGAATGAGGGTTTAGGATTAGCAGATAATTTGAAACTGAAATTATTGTTTGGGGTTTTCAGTCAATGGGATGACAACCGGTTCTTTATGATGAACCGGTTGTCATCAGTAGCGTCTCTAGCTTTCAAATTTTGGGGGGGCACACTGGGGGCCAGGAAAAAAGTAGGGGGGGGCAGCTATAACAACGATACATTTACACAAGTACACTTAGAAATGCTGCGATACTTTACCCAATACCTAAAACCGCAACAGGGAAGAAAATTCCAGCTGTCTGTGGATGACACTTTTATAGAGAGGGGGATGTGTGGATGACACTGCTATGGGGGGGGGGGGGGGGGGGGAGATCTGTGGATGCCACAAACCGTGTATAGCATCTTAAGTGTCATCCACAGATCCACCCCATGACAGTGTCATCCCCATTTCCCCCTCCATAACAGTGTCATCCACAGATCTCCCTCCCCGCCTCTCACAGGAGTGTACATTTGACATTTCTAAACTGTAATCCATATCCTGCAGTAACTTTAACTTTAAATCAGGATTAAGCGGCCGCTCATCTCTACTAGTACCTTAACCTTACACCACTCAGCTAGCTTTGGTAACAGGGCCAGGCAACAGCCTACAGGTACTGCCTGTTAGTTGTTACCGAGCGAATACTGATTTCTGCAGGTCAGATACGGATTACAGTATAGAAGAAATGTACACTCCTGGGAGCGGTTCAGACCAGTGGCGGATCCAGAGCCTGGACTCGGAAGGGGCACTTCCAGATTTTCTGTCCGCAGCCACAGAACAAGGGTGCTTATAGAACAGACTACGCGGTGTAGCGGTATACTGTATATTGTGGGGCACAGTGTAGCGGTATACTGTATATTGTGGGGCACAGTGTAGCGGTATACTGTATATTGTGGGGCACAGTGTAGCGGTATACTGTATATTGTGGGGCACAGTGTAGCGGTATACTGTATATTGTGGGGCACAGTGTAGGCTATGTGTGTATAACATAAAAATATTTCACATGAACACTTACAGTTACTTGGCTTGGCCCTTGGGGGTCTCGGACGCCACTTCCACACTTTGGCCGGGGGCTCGGCGGAGCTGATGTTGTGTTTTATCCTAATGAGAAAGATTTCATAATAAGGATTTGGACAAGGGGCAGAGGGATAGCAGAGCAGGGAGAGGCTGGTGCTGCTACTAGGGGGTCATACCATGGGGGGGTAATTAAACCCACCATAATGCCCCCCCAGTAGAAATAATTCTCCTTATAATGTGACAATGCAAAAAATACCCCCTTATGCCCCCAGTTTAGCTAATGTCCCCCATAATCCTCTCCCCCTTCCTCCTAGTGCCCCCCATAATGTACCAGTATAAAATGCCCCAGTAGATGCCCTCAGTGTCCCCTATAATTTGCAAGTATAAATTACCCCTTCTTAGTGCCCCCGTAGATGACTCCATAGTACTCCTCTCCCCCCTTCCCCATAGTACCCACCATGATGTGTCCCAGTATAAAATGCTACTGTACGGAGCCCCCCATATAAAACACCCCTTCTTTGTGGCCTCAGTAGATGCCCCTATAGTGCCCACCAATAATGTGCCAGTAATAAGACCCCCCATTACGTGCCAGTAATAAGACCCCCCATTACGTGCCAGTAATAAGACCCCCCATTACGTGCCAGTAATAAGACCCCCCATTACGTGCCAGTAATAAGACCCCCCATTACGTGCCAGTAATAAGCCCCCCCATTACGTGCCAGTAATAAGCCCCCCCATTACGTGCCAGTAATAAGCCCCCCATTACGTGCCAGTAATAAGACCCCCCATTACGTGCCAGTAATAAGACCCCCCATTACGTGCCAGTAATAAGACCCCCCATTACGTGCCAGTAATAAGACCCCTCATTACGTGCCAGTAATAAGACCCCTCATTACGTGCCAGTAATAAGACCCCCCATTACGTGCCAGTAATAAGCCCCCCATTACGTGCCAGTAATAAGCCCCGCCATTACGTGCCAGTAATAAGCCCCCCATTACGTGCCAGTAATAAGCCCCCCATTACGTGCCAGTAATAAGCCCCCATTACATGCCAGTAATAAGCCCCCCATCATGTGCCAGTATTAAGTAAGTCCCCCCCATCATGTGCCAGTATTAAGTAAGCCCTCCCATCATGTGCCAGTATTAAGTAAGTCCCCCCATCATGTGCCAGTATTAAGTAAGTCCCCCCCATCATGTGCCAGTATTAAGTAAGTTCCCCCTTATTATGTGCCAGTATTAAGTAAGTCCCCCCCCCCCCCCAATGTGCCAATGTGCCAGGATCACTATTGTAAAAAAAAAAACAAAAAAAAAAACTTACCTCAGTGTCAGCGATGCGATGCAGGCCTCTTCTGGCCTGTGTCCCACGCTGTATGGCTCAGGCTATCAGAGAAAGGGGAAGGGACACGCCTCTCCCTTCCCTGCACCGCCGCTGGCACAGGCAGATTACTAAGGAGATGAGCGCAATGGAAGCGCTCATCTCCCTGTGCCCGGCGGCGGCTCACTTGGGGAGGGGGGGGGGATTTTAGTTGGGGGGGCACAGCATGATATAGGGGGGGCCGTGGCCCCCTCTGGCGACGCCACTGGTTGTCATCCCATCCCATTGAACCGGATTCCAAAAAAGTTTGGACACTAAACAAATTGTGAATAAAAACTGAATGCAATGATGTGGAGATGGCAAATGTCAATATTTTATTTGTAATAGAACGTAGATGACAGATCAAACGTTTAATCCGAGTAAATGTATCATTTTAAAGGAAAAATGCATTGATTCAAATTTTCACGGTGTGAACAAATCCCCAAAAAGTTGAGACAAGTAGAAATAAGAGTCTGGAAAAAGTAAATTTGAGCATAACGAAGAGCTGGAAGACCAATTAACGACTAGTGAAAGACTAATTAGGTCAATTGGCAACATGATTGGGTATAAAAAGAGCTTCTCAGAGTGGCAGTGTCTCTCAG
The DNA here is from genome assembly GCF_014858855.1 of Bufo gargarizans. NCBI lineage: Eukaryota > Metazoa > Chordata > Amphibia > Anura > Bufonidae > Bufo > Bufo gargarizans. The sequence goes on along the minus strand of NC_058081.1, from coordinate 219,311,902 downwards.
AAGCCAAGATGGGTAGAGGATCACCAATTCCCACAATGTTGCGCAGAAAGATAGTGGAGCAATATCAGAAAGGTGTTACCCAGCGAAAAATTGCAAAGACTTTGCATCTATCATCATCAACTGTGCATAACATCATCCGAAGATTCAGAGAATCTGGAACAATCTCTGTGCGTAAGGGTCAAGGCCGTAAAACCATACTGGATGATCTCCGGGCCTTTAAACGACACTGCACCACAAACAGGAATGCTACTGTAAAGGAAATCACAGAATGGGCTCAGGAATACTTCCAGAAACCATTGTCAGTGAACACAATCCACCGTGCCATCCGCCATTGCCAGCTGAAACTCTACAGTGCAAAGAAGAAGCCATTTCTAAGCAAGATCCACAAGCTCAGGCATTTTCACTGGGTCAGGGATCATTTAAAATGGAGTGTGGCAAAATGGAAGACTCTTCTGTGGTCAGACGAGTCACGATTTGAAGTTCTTTTTGGAAATCTGGGACGCCATGTCATCCGGACCAAAGAGGACAAGGACAACCCAAGTTGTTATCAACGCTTAGTTCAGAAGCCTGCATCTCTGATGGTATGGGGTTGCATGAGTGCGTGTGGCATGGGCAGCTTGCATGTCTGGAAAGGCACCATCAATGCAGAAAAATATATTCAGGTTCTAGAACAACATATGCTCCCATCCAGACGTCATCTCTTTCAGGGAAGACCCTGCATTTTTCAACAAGATAATGCCAGACCACATTCTGCATCAATCACAACATCATGGCTGCGTAGGAGAAGGATCCAGGGACTGAAATGGCCAGTCTGCAGTCCAGATCTTTCACCTATAGAGAACATTTGGCGCATCATAAAGAGGAAGGTGCAACAAAGAAGGCCCAAGACGATTGAACAGTTAGAGGCCTGTATTAGACAAGAATGGGAGAGCATTCCTATTTCTAAACTTGAGAAACTGGTCTCCTCTGTCCTCAGATGTCTGTTGAGTGTTGTAAGAAGAAGGGGAGATGCCACACAGTGGTGAAAATGGCCTTGTCCCAACTTTTTGGGGATTTGTTGACACCATGAAATTCTGATTCAACATATTTTTCCCTTAAAATGGTACATTTTCTCAGTTTAAACTTTTGTTCCGTGATTTATGTTCTATTCTGAATAAAATATTAGAAGTTGGCACCTCCACATCAGTGCATTCAGTTTTTATTCACGATTTGTATAGTGTCCTAACTTTTTGGGAATCCGGTTTGTATATATATCCTTAGACTGTGCAATTTTGTATTTATGGTGTTCAATATTTAATATGGAAGAGATTTTCATATGTGCGGCTCCTTTGCATTTTTGATGTGGAACTTGGGTATCATGGTTTAGATCTGTCTGTGAGCTGAATTTCAAGAGAACACATCTCCTGCTGCAAGACAACGACCATAAGCACAGTAAGGGTCCATTCAGACATCCGTTGAATGGGTCCGGATCCGTTCCGCAATTATGCGGAAAGGGTGCGGACCCATTCATTTTCCATGAGGCCGGAAAAGATGCGAAAAAAAAAGCACACAGTGTGCTGTCCGTGGCCCCGAACCTCCGGTCCACGGCTCCGGAAAAAAATAGAGCATGTCCTATTCTAAGACCGCAAAACACTATGGATGTCTGAATGGACCCGAAGTCAGTTAAAGAGGAATAAAGTTAAAGCTTTTAAATGGCCAAGTCCTGACCTTAATCCAATAGAAATGTTGTGGAAAGACCTGAAACAAGCAGTTCACCCACCAATATAACAGAGATAAAGCTATTTTGAAAGGAGAAACTGGCTAAAATGGCCGCATGTTTAGCTTTGGTTATCTTTATCTACTTTTAGGACTTGTGTGGAAATCTTTCTTTCAAATCTTTGTTTATTGCAAGCAAAGGATAATAAATGTAAACAAAGTAGGGCAACACGCCCTAAAACAATCATAAGGACAATTTGAGCAGAAATAAGAAATAAGTTAGGGCTCTTTCACACTTGCGTTCTTGTCTTCCGGCATAGAGTTCCGTCGTCGGGGCTCTATGCCGGAAGAATCCTGATCAGTTTTATCCTAATGCATTCTGAATGGAGTGAAATCCGTTCAGGATGCATCAGGATGTCTTCAGTTCCGGAACGGAACGGTTTTTGGCCGGAGAAAATACAGCAGCATGCTGCGCTTTTTGCTCCGGCCAAAAATCCTGAACACTTGCCGCAAGGCCGGATCCGGAATTAATGCCCATTGAAAGGCATTAATCCGGATCCGGCCTTAAGCTAAACATCGTTTTGGCGCATTGCCGGATCCGACGTTTAGCTTTTTCTGAATGGTTACCATGGCTGCCGGGACGCTAAAGTCCTGGCAGTCATGGTAAAGTGTAGTGGGGAGCGGGGGAGAAGCATACTTACCATCCGTGCGGCTCCCGGGGCGCTCCAGAGTGACGCCAGGGCGCCCCACGCGCATGGATGACGTGATCACATGGCACGTCATCCATGCGCATGGGACGCCCTGACGTCATTCTGGAGCGCCCCGGGAGCCGCACGGACGGCAAGTATACTGCTCCCCCGCTCCCCACTACTACTATGGCAACCAGGACTCTAATAGCGTCCTGTCTGCCATAGTAACACTGAACGCATTTTGAAGACGGATCCGTCTTCAAATGCTTTCAGTTCACTTGCGTTTTTCCGGATCCGGCGTGTAATTCCGGCAAGTGGAGTACACGACGGATCCGGACAACGCAAGTGTGAAAGAGGCCTTACATTAACATTACGTAACAGGAGAAGACATGTGCGCGGTATAAACGTAAGGACAATAATGAGATTGTGGATCAGCAAGAAGCATACAAAAGACTCCCCTAATGGAGAGCTGTAATGACAGAGGGCAAAGCTAATAATCGCTAGGGTAGAGAAGGTAAGTCACAGGTCAATAGAGCGCTAGTCAGTGCCAAAATCAGGTACTGTTATTGCCCAACCATTCCAACCATGGCTTCTACATAATCACAAATTTATCATGGGAGAGTGTCTCCCAGCTGGATAGTTCTTCAAATCTATAAATTTCATTTACCTTCTGTACCCATTCTTCCATGGAGGGGGCTTGCTGGGACAACCAGTGCAAAGGGATTATTAGTTTCGCCGCTGAAACCAGGTGGGCTAACAGGGAGTGTTTGTGTAAAGGAAAACCACAGGTAGGGATGTTCAAAAGCACTGAGGAGGGATTAGTAGGCGTCGAAAGAGGGCATATGTGTAGGATGGCATCAGAGATAACGGACCAGTATGGGGTCATTTCCCTACAGGACCACCAAATGTGGTACAATGTTCCCCTCTCCTCCTGACATCTCCAACACAACCCAGATGAGGTTGGATCTATTCTCTGGATGATATCTGGAGATCGATACCACCTAGTTAACAGCTTATAAGAGTTCTCCTGCACTCTTATACACCTAGAGAACCCATGGGAGTTCTTGAGAAAAATGGATACCGTTTCGTCAGACAGCGCTAAGCCCAGATCCTTCTCCCATTTCTGTATAAAAGCCGGTCTGTTGGAAGCCCCAAGACTAAGTAGCTTGAGATAGAGAAAGGATAAAATCTTCTTAACCAGTCTATCTGAGATAGTTAATACATCCAATCAAGAAGGGGTATAGTTCCTAGGCGCAACTTGTTTATACTTCTGGCATATTAGGGAGAAGTGAGAATAATGTATGGATGTCCAGTTAGTAGCTAAATGTGAAGTCTGGAGGTCCTGCAGAGAAGGAGGTTCTTGAAGTTTCAGCATATGACCCGTTAAGGAAGTACCAAAGGCCGACCACACACCCAGAACGTCTGAATAATTTAAATCAAAAAAGCAAGGACTTGTGTGGAAATCGGATGTAGTTTTAGGCCTAATTTATGCAACAATATAAAACAAATTGAAGGGTTTACAAACTTTCAAGCTGTATTTCAAGGTCTTAAATCCTCACCTTATAGCATGAAAAATACAAATGAAGACTTACTTTTCTGTCTCTCAGATTCTGGTTGAAGTAACACCCAAATATCATAGATTTTTCTCAGTCCAAAGTTTTCTGGTCCCTGAAACAGACAAGCAAAATATAAACGTCTTATTGTTCTCCTTAAAGCTATGCCCTGGACACTACCGCCAGGAAAAACACCCTTTAAAATGAATATGGAAGGAGACATCACTGTTTACCCCTATAATGTGGATCAATGAGGGATTTTCTTTATCAGTAACACTGACAGCCTGGTCAAACACACATGCATTGGTTCGAGATAGAATAGCAACCTTAGTTTGGAAGTGCTCACGAACAGTACCTGCAATGCAAAAAATGAGAGCTTGTTTAGAGTTTTTATATTATATAATAATACTGTATAATTATATGAATATATTATGTCCACATACAGTATTTAGAGCATATTCTGTTATATATAAAAGGGAAGAATGGCGTAGCTTGAAGCACCATTATACTTGTCAACATATGGACACCACAACTGAGACCAGAAGGATCCCATTTAGGGATTAGGGAGTCTGTCAGCAGTCCTGACCATAGTAAACTGCTGATAGCACTAGGAAGGGTCGAGGGGGAGCAGGACAAACATTCCTTTTGAGGAAATTTTATTATCTGGAGTAGTGTGAATATGAACTTTTATTCTGCCAAGGTTTTGCTCCTGTATGTGCTCAGGAGGCAGAGCTTCACTGTGAATTGCTCTCTACTTTCTGCACTGAGCTGCTTCAGAGCCTCTACCCTCCGCTCTGAGCGACAGCTGCAGCATCCAAGTGGGAGGCCACTACTGCTGTCACTCACAGGAGAAGTTCAATACAGAGATCAGAGTTATCTTCAGAGTGAAGCTCCGCCTCCACGGCACTCCTGATAAATGTTCTACAAAAGAAATATTTGTACTGCCCTCATCAGCCCACACCTGGTGCTGCAGCAGTTTAGCATGGTCAGAAGTGCTGACTGATTCCCTTTAAATCAACAGGGTCCATCAGGCGTTGTTGAAGTCCACCAAGTGATGGATCAGGCACAGAGCCTGACCCCTTTCAGCCTGGAGGGTTTTAGTTTTTTTTGCGTTTTTGTTATTCACTCCCTGGCTTTCCAAGGCCATAACTTTATATTTCCGTTCACATAACATATGAGGGCTTGTTTACCGGACAAGTTGCACTTTCTAATTCCACAATTTGGATATGATTTAGTGGGGAGATGGGATAAAATATTGCAAATGGGGTGAAATTGCAATTCTGCAACAGTTTTATAGGTGTTGTTTTAACAGCGTTCCCTGTAAAGTAAAACTGACCCGTTACTTTCATTCTCCAGGTCAGTATGATTACGGCGATACCACATATGTATAGGCTTTCTTGCGTTTCAATACTGAAAAAAATATAAAAAACCTTAATTTTTTTTTATCATCGCCATATTCTGACCCCTATAACGTTTTTGTAGTTATGTGTTCAGAGCCACGTGGGGGCTCATTTTTTGCCGGGTGATCTGTACTTTTTATTGATACCATTTTGGGGTGTGTGACTTTTTGATCACTTTATTTAGTTTTTTGTGGGAGGTGAAGTGACCAAAAATCTGAATTGGCCATTTTGACTTTTTTCCCCCATTTTGCCATTTGCTGTATGGGATAAATAATTTTATATTTTAACAGTATGGGCGTTTTTTTTGCATGTGGCGATACCACTAAGGTGTATTTTTTTTTATTGTTTACACATTTTTAGTTATATTTTGGTGGATATTTTTTTTTTTAAACACCCCTCTTTCCCCCCCAGACTTTTTAGTTTACCACAGATTTTTGCACATCACGTGGCTGTGACAGTTTTGTCTAGGTTAAAAAACAACTAAGTATGTCCAACGGGACTATATAGGCCAGATTTTAAACTACTAGTTTAATCATTATGAGGGAGGTTTAACAAAATTGGCTTAGTGTCCCATAGCAACCAGATTCCACCTTTTATTTTCCAAAGGAGATTTGAAAAATGGAAGGTGGATTTTGATTGGTTGCTATGGGACACTAAGCCAGTTTGCCTTTAGAACTGATTTGATAAATCTCCCCCATGTGTTTTGGGAGGTTTTATTTAAAATGTCGATGCACATTTACATCACTGACTGTTCACATCTGCACTGAAGACTCTGTTGGGATTCTGTTAGTTGATGGGAAGAACAGAGACGCCTGCAGCAAGATTTTTCCCCCATCAAAGTGATGGACAACACAGTGGACCTCAGTCGATGGATCTGTCCAGTGGTTTGTATTTATTATGGAGAATTCCCGCAGGTGTGAATAGAGCCTTAGCCACTGAGCATGAAAACAACTGCTCTTATTCTGTTAATGAAAGAAATATCATACCTTGCCGCCATAATGTACTGGAGCACTGTTGTTGCAAATCATGGACATACTAATAAAATATTGGACTTCTCACCTTCTTGGTTTCCTCCGACTAAAGTTTTACGTCGTATCTTCTTACAGGCATCAAGTATGGTGGCACCAATGTAAGCTATCTCAGCACCAAATCGGAAACTCTGAAAACAGAGCCAGAACTGTGATCTCCAAACGAAGAGTAAAGCAGTCTACAACAGAGCTCCTCAACCTTTTGTAGATCGTGAGACACTTTCAAATACACTGCATATTAAAATGGAACAAGCCTAATAAATATTGGCTTTTATCCAAGTGTTCACTGTTACCTATATATGCCTTCACTTTGTTGAGGCCTTACAACAATGGTTTAGTAATGACTAGGGCTGCACGATAAATCGAAAAAATAATCGAATCGCGATAATCGCCAAATGCGATATGGCGATTTGGCCAACCCGAAAATGCCACGATTATATATAAAAGGGGCCCCGCGCACATAACTGCCTTTTGCATGTAAAGTGTTTTACTAGTGTCTGTGGGTGAAACAATCTCTCTCCTAAGAGGTCCGGCCTCTGTACTCACTATGAACGCAATGCTCTGCAGCGAGCGGCAGCGAGGTGACCGGCCGGCGCGTGACTGACGTCACTTAGTAACGCTCCTGCTTCCTGAAGGGGGAGGAGCGTTACTAAGTGACGTCAGTCACGCGCCGGCCGGCCGGCCACCTCGCTGCCGCTCGCTGCAGAGCATTGCGTTCATAGTGAGTACAGAGGCCGGACCTCTTAGGAGAGAGATTGTTTCACCCACAGACACTAGTAAAACACTTTACATGCAAAAGGCAGTTATGTGCCCAGTTTAGGACACATGAGGGGGACCAGCATAAGATGCTATGTCTTAAGCTGGCCCCCCTCATGGCCCTATGTGTCCTCCACTCATCCCCCATAACAGCCCCCTCCACAGATCCCCCATAACAGCGCCCTCCACAGATCCCCCATAACAGCGCCCTCCACAGATCCCCCATAACAGCGCCCTCCACAGATCCCCCATAACAGCGCCCTCCACAGATCCCCCATAACAGCGCCCTCCACAGATCCCCCATAACAGCGCCCTCCACAGATCCCCCATAACAGCGCCCTCCACAGATCCCCCATAACAGCGCCCTCCACAGATCCCCCATAACAGCGCCCTGCACAGATCCCCCATAACAGCGCCCTGCACAGATCCCCCATAACAGCGCCCTGCACAGATCCCCCATAACAGCGCCCTCCGCAGATCCCCCATAACAGCGCCCTCCACAGATCCCCCATAACAGCGCCCTCCACAGATCCCCCATAACAGCGCCCTCCACAGATCCCCCATAACAGCGCCCTCCACAGATCCCCCATAACAGCGCCCTCCACAGATCCCCCATAACAGCGTCATCCACAGATCCCCCACAACACAGCGTCATCCACAGATCCCCCACAACACAGCGTCATCCACAGATCCCCCACAACACAGCGTCATCCACAGATCCCCCACAACACAGCGTCATCCACAGATCCCCCACAACACAGCGTCCTCCACAGATCCCCATAACTATGTCATACCCAGCCGCGTCAGCGGCTCATATGGGGAAAATCCAAGCAAATAGACCTCTAGCACAATTCCTTTAAAATATTGCATCGCATATCGTTATCGCAATTTTTAGGGCCCTAATCGCAATCGCACAAAATTCCCATATCGTGCAGCCCTAGTAATGACGTAAAATCTTTGGTGTCAGAGGAGCAGAATAATTTCAACAGAGGAGCCCGACAAAGGAAGCTAAAGAGCCACATGTGGCTCCCCAATCCACTGATTGGGCAACACTGGCCGACGTACCCTCTTTGACCACAAAGGTTAAAGAGGACCTTTCACTAGTATACAAACTAAAAACTAACTCTATCTGTGGGCAGAGCGGCGCCCAGGGGTCCCCCTGCACTTACTAGTATGCCTGGACGTCGCTCCGTTCGCCCGGTATAGGCTCCGGTGTCTCAGCTCCGTCTGTTGTACTGGACTGATTTTTTGTAGGAGGCGTGTCCCTTGCTGCAGCACTGGCCAATCGCAGCGCACAGACGGAGCTGAGACACCGGAGCCTATACCGGGCGAACGGAGCGACGCCCAGGCATACTAGTAAGTGCAGGGGGACCCCTGGGCGCCGCTCTGCCCACAGATAGAGTTAGTTTTTAGTTTGTATACTAGTAAAAGGTCCTCTTTAAGCATGGGGTGCACAACCATACTTACCTGTGTAAGATAGAAGATGTGAGTGTGGGGCACCTCACAAAGAGCATTTACAGCACCACGGAAGGTATAGATCTGCTGGTGAGGATCTCCAACAAATATTTTCCCACATTTCTGGGACAGGACAACCTCCATAATAGCTACAAAAAAAAGCGATAGAAATTTTTTAATGAGTCACACGACAGTCATGAATATCTGCCAGGCTCTGTGCATGCTCCCATACAGTAATTTATGCAGCATTTGGACATAGTATCACATTCAATAAGATACCAGAGATGGGAATACCCCTTAAGGGTTCATTCACGCGTCCGCAAAACGGGTCTGCATCCTTTCCACGGAACAGGTCTCATTCATTTTCAATGGGGCCGGAATGTGCTGTCCGCTGTCCGCATTTGTGGATCCGCACTTCCGTTCCGCTCAAAAATAGAACATGTCCTATTCTTATCCGCAATTTCGGACAAGAAAAGGCATTTTCTATGAGATTGCCGGCGATGTGCGGTCCGCAAAATGCGGAATGCACATTGCCGGATCTGCAAAACACATACGGACGTGTGAATGGACCCTTAATGTTTGACTGTTAACAATATAAATGCTTAAAAAATAAATGCTTTTCAAAGTTGGCTGCTGACGAAGTCAGGTAGACCTTGAAATACATTCTAGGTTTTTTTTACTTGATGTTGGTGGTGCCTAAATATTCCCTGCATTTTTGGAATTTCAGACTTTTCCATTGGGATCCTAAGTTTGGGGTTGGCAGGTAAAGCAGCAGACACATCAACAGGAGGTAGAGCAAGGAGATCAAGCCTCTTAGTGTTATGCCTGCCATTTGCACCATTTTATCTTATCCTTTATCATTGTTTACACTATGGAGCACTTGCTGTACCTTTGGACTGAGTGTATTATGTCTGTCAACGTAGAAATGATAGGTAGCCTATCAAGCCCTTTCTCATGCAGGGCCTAATAGGCTTCTGTACCTGGCAGCCCTAAAGGCCATTGTTAGGCCCAGAGCTACCATAGAAATCCATCAAAACACTTACACTTGTGTTTACATCACAGGGGGGCAACGGAGTGAGAGAGGGACTACTTAAATGCAGTGGTAAGCATTGGCCATGGCATCTAAGTAGTTAGAATGCCGGAACTGAGCACCGGGGACCTAGGTTCGAATCCGACAAAGGACAACATCTGCATGGAGTTTGTATGTTCTCCCCATGTTTGTGTGGGTTTCCTCTCGCACTCCAAAGACATACTGATAGGGAACTTAGATTGTGAGCTCCACTGGGGACAGAGTGATGCTAATGTCTGTAAAACGCTAAGGAATATAGTAGTGCGTAAAATAAATAAAAAATACATTTCTGATCCTGGCAGTAAGTGAAGGCGTCTAAATAGTTTGGTGCAAAAGTATGTTGGCTCATGTTAACTAGCTGCAGCATACTATTAAGGTGCAGAGCGGTTAAAGCTCTGGGAACCGCACCTGTAAGACAATGGGGGCATATCCTAGCGATATGCCCCCATTTTCTGTGATAAGACAACCCCCTTAAAGGAGGAAAGTGGACTTCTGATTGGTGCAATAGATAAGTGTCAGAATATCATATTAGCTGTGTAGAACCATAAATGATTTCTTGGCGTATCTTGTGACAGCATTCCACTCACAAGGCGTACAGTCCTGAGCTTCATCTACAAATATAGCATCATAAGAGGAGAGATTTGGCCTGCGGAGCTGCCACAGCTTCAGATAGCCTGTAAGAAGACAAACAAAATTATCATAAAGAACTAACTGTGCTCTTATTAAATATATTACATGCCTTATTAACCATTTAAAATCTCAAGCCTGGTGATTTTTATTGGCTGGTTTTCTATAGAAGAAACACAAGATAAATTGCTAAGAGTTACTGGGTACTGATATAGTGACCAAAAAGTGGCAGAATTTAGGTGGAATTTGACACTTTTGTCCCATCATCCAACAAGGGAGCATGGCCTAAGATGTTCCAATGTGTGCAAAACATAGCTGCCAAATTCTGAGGTAGACTAAGCCAACTAAAGGGTGCATTCACACATCTGTGTGTGTTTTGCGGATCCGCAAAACCGGCAATGTGCGTTCCGCATTTTGTGGACCGCACATCGACGGCACTAATAGAATATGCCTATTCTTGTCCGCTATTGCGGACAAGAATAGGACATGTTCTATTTTTTTCGGGATCTGATTGCGGCCCCATAGAAATTAATGGGTCCGCAATTCCGTTCCGCAAAATGCGGAACGGAACTGCGGATGTGTGAATGGAGCCAAAAGGAGGTATGAACTAAACTCTGTATTAGACAGCTCGCTTCTGCCGGTGATTGTCAGGAAGGAAGCGTTCCACCATCTCTCTTCCCCATACTGAATCATCGTTTGCTGGCAGCAGATCGTGATTACACACCATGATCTGCCGCCGGCAAATGATAATTTTTAAACCTGTTGAATCAGCATTTTAAATCGGTGGCACTATTACACTGCCAGATGATCGCTAATGAGCGTTACTATGAAAATCTGCCTGTCTAATAAAAGGCTTTACACTAGACAGTCTAAAGATGTCCAGCATCAGTCGCTGTGATAAATCTGGTGCAAATCAAGTGCCCCTGATTAGTTAATCTGAAAGTGTGACCACCTCTACAAAAGCAAAAGTTTTGGTAGTTTGCTGGTCTGGAGCATTCAAGCTTGTGTCAACACTATGCAAAGGAGTAAAGACATCAGCAATGATCTTATAGAAGCAATGATTGTTGCCCCTCAGTCTGGGAGGGGTTATAAGGCCAAACAATTTGAGGTCCATAATTATACAGTGAGAAAGATTATTCACAAATTGAAAACATTTAAGACAATTGTAATCTCCCCAGGAGTGGATGTTGCAGCAAATTCACCCCAAAATCAGAGAGTGCACCCCAAAATGCAAAAACTCCAAGAGCTATATCTTAGGCTGGTTTCATACTAGCATTCGGGAGATCCGGCAGGGAACAGCCTACTGGGTCTCTCTGAATCCACCAAATGCTACACGAATGCCACCTGGCACAATTAACTATAATGGGGACAGGCAGAGATCCGGCCGCAAACCTGGCAAATATGCTGGCAGATCCGGCCAATTCACGGCATATTTGCCGGGTTGCAACCAAATGTCCACCGGTCCCTATTATAGTTAAAGGGGTATTCAAGTTAGATTAAGTGAACCCTTATCCACAGGACCCCCACCGATCACAAGAACAGGGGCTCCATATCTCCTGGAATGCTCCCCTGAATTGAATGGAGCGGCCGTCTGGGCATGCGTGCAGCCGTTCCATTCATTTCCATGGGATATCCGGAGATAGCCGAGTACAGTGCTTGGCAATCACTGAAACTCCTATAGAAACGAATAAAGCGGCTACTGGTGTCTGACAGTGCTACAGAAATGGAGAATGAGTTAAAGAATCAATTCTGAAACTAGTTAGGAGTCACTGACAAACCAATTGCGACATTTGGGGTGATGGGAATACTGCGATGGGTGTGGTGATAGCCTACTGTCTAGGATGGCAGCTAATCAGAGCTCCAGCACGTTTCCATGGAAAACTGCACTATGTTAAAGCGGTGATGTACTATTAAAACACAGAGCTGGAACTATCTTCCTTCAAATTTTTTCCCCCCCCCTAAATAATATTTAGTTTGTTAATAAAGTTGGCTAATTCAGTACAAAGTCACAAAGCCTTGTTTTGCTGTCGGTGTTCCATATTACACCTGCACGCTTGTGGATCGCGGAAATACGGGTACAAGACTAGATTTTCTTACCATCATGTGTCATTTTGTAGGCATATTCATGAGTTTCCTCAAGACTTTGCATTCTTTGCCAGATTTTGTCTGCTTCTCTCACTGCAAACTGAAGAAAGTTATAAAAATAAGTACAAAGAGAGCAGATGTGACGTAGTTTATTGTACAGCCTAAAGGGAAAAAACCTTTAAAGGGGTTGGACACTAGCTGCACACGTGCAGGGAACGGCACATACATGTAGCTAGTAAAAGAAATTATTAAGTCACAGGCGCCGCTGTCCGATGGTTTAATATACCTTTATTGTCACTTGCAGGTCCGCTTACTGCAATAGGTTACAAAGAATGTTAAAGGGGTTATCCACTAAATGTGCAATTGCTGCAGTGGACAAGCGATGCATGTTCTTAGTGAGAAACCCCTTTTAGGCCTCCTTCTGCCCTGCTCTATATTGAAATTAATGGAGTGTGTATGCAGCAAGTGAACGAAGCTAGTTTACAGCATAGAGAGCTATTATTTCCCAAACGTATGGACGTACGCTTTAACCACTTCAACCCCGCTAGCTGAAACCCCCTTAATGACCAGGCCACTTTTTACACTTCTGCACTACACTCCTTTCACCGTTTATTGCTCGGTCATGCAACTTACCACCCAAATGAATTTTACCTCCTTTTCTTCTCACTAATAGAGCTTTCATTTGGTGGTATTTCATTGCTGCTGACATTTTTACTTTTTTTGTTATTAATCAAAATTTACCGATTTTTTTTGCAAAAAAATGAAATTTTTCACTTTCAGCTGTAAAATTTTGCAAAAAAAACTACATCCATATATACATTTTTCGCTAAATTTATTGTTCTACATGTCTTTGATTAAAAAAAAATGTTTGGGCAAAAAAAAAAAAAAATGGTTTGGGTAAAAGTTATAGCGTTTACAAACTATGCTACAAAAATGTGAATTTCAGCTTTTTGAAGCAGCTCTGACTTTCTGAGCACCTGTCATGTTTCCTGAGGTTCTACAATGCCCAAACAGTAGAAAACCCCCACAAATGACCCCATTTCGGAAAGTAGACACCCTAAGGTATTCGCTGATGGGCATAGTGAGTTCATAGAACTTTTTATTTTTTGTCACAAGTTAGCGGAAAATGATGATTTTTTTTTTTCTTACAAAGTTTCATATTCCACTAACTTGTGACAAAAAATATAAAATTCTAGGAACTCGCCATGCCCCTCACAGAATACCTTGGGCTGTCTTCTTTCCAAAATGGGGTCACTTGTGGGGTAGTTATACTGCCCTGGCAATTTAGGGGCCCATATGTGTGAGACGTACTTTGCAATCAAAATCTGTTAAAAATGACCGGTGAAATCCGAAAGGTGCACTTTGGAATGTGGGTCCCTTTGCCCATCTAGGCTGCAATAAAGTGTCACACATGTTGTATCGCCGTACTCAGGAGAAGTTAGGGAATGTGTTTTGGGGTGTCATTTTACATATACCCATGCTGGGTGAGAGAAATATCTTGGCAAAAGACAACTTTTCCAATTTTTTTATACAAAGTTGGCATTTGACCAAGATATTTATCTCACCCAGCATGGCACAAGTTAGCGGAAAAAAAAATTTGGGGGGTATTTTCTCACAAAGTCTCCCTTTCCGCTAACTTGGGACAAAAATTTCAATCTTTCATGGACTCAATATGCCCCTCACGGAATACCTTGGGGTGTCTTCTTTCCGAAATGGGGTCACATGTGGGGTATTTATACTGCCCTGGCATTTTAGGGGCCCTAAAGCGTGAGAAGACGTCTGGAATATAAATGCCTAAAACATTTTACGCATTTGGATTCCGTGAGGGGTATGGTGAGTTCATGTGAGATTTTATTTTTTGACACAAGTTAGTGGAATATGAGACTTAACAAAAAAATAATAATTTCCGCTAACTTGGGCCAAAAAAAATGTCTGAATGGAGCCTTACAGGGGGGTGATCAATGACAGGGGGGTGATCAGGGAGTCTATATGGGGGTGATCACCCCCCTGTCATTGATCACCCCCCTGTAAGGCTCCATTCAGACGTCCGTATGCGTTTTGCGGATCCAATCCATGTATCCGTGGATCCGTAAAAATCATACGGACGTCTGAATGGAGCCTTACAGGGGGGTGATCAATGACAGGGGGGTGATCAGGGAATCTATATGGGTGATCACCCGCCTGTCATTGATCACCCCCCTGTAAGGCTCCATTCAGACGTCTGTATGTGTTTTGCGGATCCGATCCATGTATCCGTGGATCCGTAAAAATCATACGGACGTCTGAACGGAGCCCGACAGGGGGGTGATCAATGACAGGGGGGTGATCAGGGAGTCTATATGGGGTGATCACGGGTTCATAAGGGGTTAATAAGTCACAGGGGGGGGGGGTGTAGTGTTTTGTGGTACTTTACTGAGCTACCTGTGTCCTCTGGTGGTCGATCCAAACAAAAGGGACCACCAGAGGACCAGGTAGCAGGTATATTAGACGCTGTTATCAAAACAGCGTCTAATATACCTGTTAGGGGTTAAAAAAAAAAATCACATCTCCAGCCTGCCAGCGAGCGATCGCCGCTGGCAGGCTAGAGATCCACTCGCTTACCTTCAGTTCCTGTGAACGTGCGCGCCTGTGTGCGCGCGTTCACAGGAAATCTCGGCCCTCGCGAGATGACGCGTATATGCGTCACTCTGCGCAGGGCTGCCGCCTCCGGACTGCACAGCTGCGTTAGGCGGTTCGGAGGCGGTTAAAGGCTATGTACACCTTTGGGGGCATTTTTTTTTATTATTGCATTGTACTTATTGAGCGAAAAATAATTTTTTCAATTGGTCTTTTTTGTGTACAGAGCTGAGCTGCTCTACTAGCTGCCTGTGGATTTTCTGTCTATTCCGTCATCTGGGGAGCTGACGGACTCCTTATCTCTGCTCTCTGACATTACAAACACTCATTATAGTGCAATCCTTATCTTACTGATAAGAGTGTGGCTTACATAAGGGTTTATGACATATAGTTTACAGATAAAGGTTATTAGATGACTGGCACAAAGCGAAAGTGAGAGTACCAGTCACACAGAAAAAAAACCTTAACCATTTATGACAGAATGGCTCAACATTTTTAATATAGGCCAATTGAAAATATTTTCACAACAATTCATAGTTTCACCAAAAAATATATAATAATTTGTCTCCAAAAGGTGTACATAGCCTTTAAATAGGACCTGTCACCTGTCTTGATGTCTCTTTTATTAAGTGTTCTTGCATAGCAAGACCACTTAATGTTATCTCACATATATATTATTCTTATTATAGCCAAATTTGCCACCCTAACTCCTCCCACTGTTTTTACACTACATAGACAAAAATTTACCAAAACGTGAACATTGTTCCCGATCGGATTGCCATTACTTTGTGGAACGTTTCGCCGAATGGTTCACCGAATATCGTGGTTCTTCTAGCGAAAGTTGGAATGAATGGCAAAGCTAGAGTGGGAGCTGGCAAAAGCTGAAAAATCAGGGCATGATTTCTAAACTGCCACCACTCCCTCATTTTCAGGCCACCCACACAAATCTTATATCAAAACGTTCAGCTATCCCTGCTGCCACTAAAAATGTCCACAGCTAAGCAATCCAAGTTTTTCCCATTGACTTTGACAGGGAAAATTTTCAAATTGCTCCCAGTCGCATAGATTTGAAACTAAAGTCACCAAACTTGGGTCACTTAGTCATGGGGTCCGACCCCAACGATTAGGTGCACCCACCCCGACCCTTAGGTGCAACCACCCCTACCCTTAGGTGCACCCACCCCGACCCTTAGGTGCAACCACCCCGACCCTTAGGTGCAACCACCCCAACCCTTAGGTGCAACCACCCGACGATTAGGTGCAACCACCCCGACCCTTAGGTGCACCCACCCCAACGATTAGGTGCACCCACCCCAACGATTAGGTGCACCCACCCCAACGATTAGGTGCACCCACCCCAACGATTAGGTGCACCCACCCCAACGATTAGGTGCACCCACCCCAACGATTAGGTGCACCCACCCCGACCCTTGGGTGCAACCACCCCGACCCTTGGGTGCAACCACCCCGACCTGGTGCAACCACCCCGACCCTTGGGTGCAACCACCCCGACCCTTGGGTGCAACCACCCCGACCCTTGGGTGCAACCACCCCGACCCTTGGGTGCAACCACCCCAACGATTAGGTGCAACCACCCCGACCCTTAGGTGCAACCACCCCAGCGATTAGGTGCAACCACCCTGACCCTTAGGTGCAACCACCCCAACGATTAGGTGCAACCACCCTGACCCTTAGGTGCAACCACCCCGACTTTTAGGTGCAACCACCCCGACTTTTAGGTGCAACGTTTCCACAGTTACTCCAGCCAATCCAACCACACAACAGTTACTCAAGCCACTCCACCCAGTTACTCCGCCCACTCCAGTTGTAAGCTACTGGTGGAGGCAAGAACACTTCACACAATTTCCCCAGAAATTTTAGCTTTTCTAGATTATTAAATATATGCATTCACTATGTAAACAAAATTCTGGAACATCTGTTCTTATGAGGCTTTGTAGTGCCAGTCTTCTATTATCACTACTGGAAATCTATGAATTAATTGCCAACTGGGTGTTACCAGTTGGGGGTGTTTCCCTCCACAACCTAATCAGTGCCAGAAGGTGCAGCCCTAGCTTGTAACACCCAGTCTGTAACTCAATCGTAGCCTTCTAGTAAGAATAACAGAAGAATTGCATGACATGGAGATTTATTAAAAAAAGATTTTCCAGAATTATTATTGCAGGCACGGCATCAGAGGTGGCAGGTCCTAAACAAACAATTGGTGGTTTGGAAACTTGTGCAAAGAAGATATGGTCATTTCCATCAGGATAATCCTCACTGCCCGTGGGGAGAAAGCTCCTTCTCACAGGTGAAGAACGTCACTGTTGTCCAAAAATCAGAAACATCTTATCTGAACAAAATAAGACACTTCTGTTCTCCATAATTCAGTCTGTCAGATGAGCCTTTCTAGTCATGGTGACTGTCAGACAACAGAACATAAGAAACTGTCTGGTGGATTCCTATCAGATCAATTGGCCAATCATTGAAGGACGAACATCAGAGTGTGTGAACCCCTGAATCTGATTTTATGAATTTTACACAGAGCAAGGTAAGTGTAACTTAGGGGTAGCAGTCCATGGCCCTACAAAGAAAGGTAATTGATCACAGCCTCTACAGTGTAAGTGGTTAAAGAGAAAGAAGAGGCTCCTCTGCCATGACAGCCAGGGGCCTAGAAATGGTCCAAGACCTGCCGTGTACTGATGCCTATTTGGCCTATAGCCATTCTGGCACATTTAGTGTGAGTGACACCTACTGGGGCTTCAGGGGGAAAAAAACAAAAGAAGAAAACATATTTTTCTCTTACAAGTGGCTTTACTTACATAACAAAATATTAAAAAAATAAAAACTATTATCAAACTGGTGTAAAGTAGAACTGATTCCACATTTTATTTATTTTTGACAGCTCCTTTGGAAAATGAAATGAGGAATCTGATTGGTTGCTATGGGCAACTAAGCTACTTCTACTTTACACCAGTTTGATAAATGACCACCTATATAACTGGTATTGTCGTGTCCCTAATGAACCACAAAAAATAATAATAATAATAACACATTGTTTAAGCCATATGGTAATCACAATTAAAAAAAGCCTAAACTTGTTGATTTTTTTGTTTGTTACACCTGCAGAAAAACGCAATAAAAAGTGATCAAAGCCATATTTCCACTGCCAGTGTAAGTCGGATTTTTACAACCAGTATTTTTCACTGTGTAATGGGAAGGAATACTATGTGTTGGTGATGTGTGCCTCCACGTGATCTACTATGCACAATGACTTTAACCAGAAGACCAGTAATCTCTGTTGGTACCTGTTGATCCCGTGGATTCACCATTTCCCTTTCTCCACGGTTATTTTTAAACCATATAGGAACATGGTCTGTTTCAATTGCTTCGTCGGCAGAGGCAAGAAAGTTCTCCAGTGTCTTAACCACAAGTTTGGCTTTTACAAAACCAGCTTGCCTTTCAGGAAGGACAAAGTTAACAGTATATGGAGTCAGCTTGGAGCGGTTCAGCTTCTTTCTTTGCTGATACCTAAAAAATAAAAGTATTAAACCCCTAGATAATAAATAGCCTTATAAAAATGTAAGGATTCTCCAGCAAAATTTCCCTTAACTATGTAACCTCCTTTGAGGAAAAAGTAGAATAAGCAATTCTTTACACAGATGTGAATTCTTCTGTATAGTGAATTTGTGGAATCTTATATTAAAATGCTTGAGAAGGGCTTATTTAGAGCTGAAGCATTGTAGGATTATCACTGTGGTGCTGCCTTATATCTCTACGACCGGAGTCGTACTGAGGTTTGCACCCTAGGTGGTCTTTATCTTGGGCTGCCGATTTCTCCATTACTGCTTCTGTTATAAGATCCTAGGGACCATGATGTATGCAATGCATGAAATCTTCACACTGTCTCCTGTCTTCAGTACAGCAAAGCTTGATGTATTGCAGATATTACAGTACTACGGGGCAGCACAGTATTGGATTTACTCTACGTGGCTCTTGGTATGTTGGACTGCAAACTCTTTGAAAAAAGAGGCAGCATCTAGTCTTAAAGCGAAACTTATAGAGGCACATTTATTAAGACCGGCGTTTTAGAAACCAGTCTTAATAAAGCCCTGCACTGGCGGTGGATCCGCCGGAGTTATGAAGAGGCACAGGCCTTACATTTAGACCTTTTTCTATGCCTAAAACAGGTGGAAAAAATGATGAATGAGACGGGCCTGCCGACCTGTCTCTTTCCCCGCCCACTTTTTATTTATTTATTTTTTTAAACATGGCGTGAGTAGGGAGAAGTCGCAGATTGCAGTGCAAAAGGACCTTTGCGCTGTAATCTGTGCCTTTCTGTTTAATAAATGACCCCATAGTCCTTTGTGCTTCTTACGCACAATGAGTACCTGGTCCACAAAAACCCATTATATATTTTTAATATGTTGGAATCCATGGATTAAACTAAATGAAAAATGTAGCATAACACAAGGAGGAGAACTCAAATGAGGTCTTCGTGAAAGACATCCAACCGATGTAGAGATAAAATAGATAACGGTTGCTTTGGAATCCTGATTTACAGGCAGAAAGCTATGTAAGAAACGTACAGTTTTCCTGTCTGCTGATAAGCCAACGAGTGGAAAGTTTTGCACACGACATTCTTGGGGAAATTCTGGTCAGCATGATTTGCAATTGATTTGTTGAATGTTGCATACAAAAAGCGTAGATGCGGTCTCCTCTCTGCGTACTTAATAAGGGTAGAGGTTTTCCCAGTACCTACAAAAAAATAACCACATTATTATAAAGGAAAATATATGAGGCTAGAAAATTATAAATACTACAAATTACAAAACATTGGTATAACAGTTGGAACAAGAATGACCCCACAGCAGCAGAAGACAGGATGAGGATACACATCTTATCAGCGTGGGTCTAACCACTGGAGATAGTCAAGTGCTGTACTCCATTATCTCCACCGATAATGAACTGAGAAGCATCGAGCATGCTCGACAAGCGCTCCATTCTCCTAACTGGTGGTGGTCATAGCAGTCAGACCCCCACCAGTTGGAAGTTTACCCCCTAGCCACAGGTATAAATCTTTATTGTGGCTATACATCTTGATTATACTGTACATTTAATATGCACCATCAAAAGTAACAGAAAAAAACTGACAAATCCAAAAAGGAAATTGGAGTGGAAATATACAACGGTTCAACAGCTCACATGTCAGAAAATATATTAGTGTAAAATACCCCACTGTAAATATACTTTATAATTTCAGATTACATGAAACTTGAAGAGTAACTTAAAAACTTTTGATATGTCATGGAGACACATCAATGATTTTGATATGTGGCGGCCTGAGTGCTGAGATCCCCACTGATCGCTAGAACGAGGCGAGAGAAGCACTCACATAGCACACGGTCATTTCTTGCTGCAGGAGACAGAATTAAGACGCATTCATAGACTTTCTATTGAGTCGGAGTGCAAGCTATGTGAGCATCTCTCTCCTCGTTCTAGCGATCAGTGGGGGTCTCCGCACTCAGACTCCCACTGATCGAAACCTCTGATATGTTGTTATTATGTATCAAAAGTTTTTTTTTTTTTTTTTTTTTTCAAGTATGGTGACCCATTAAATACTTAGCTGAAACACGTTTCATTGCATCATCTTCTTACCTGCAAAAGCCATGATTTTCATAACTTGCCCTTCCTGAATATCGTGGTTTATTATTTGCTGTTGTTCATTTGTTAGATTGAAGGTGGGCTTAGTTCTTAATTTGAAAATAAATGAAGAATTAGTGTCAGAATACAGAACGTACACGTTATAGAGATTATCATATATATATTTTTAAAAATCTCAATACACCATAAAACAATTGTATATATTTTTTTTTATCAAACCATTAAAAGGGGTGGAACCTGCAGGAATCTGGCAGCAAGCATTCAAACTCTCTGCAGCGCCACCACAGGAGAAATGAAGTCATTTTTATTGAAATCAACAGGTTGTGTGTAATGCATGGATGTGCTGGGTCCTCCAGAGCCAGAGAAACTTGGTAGCTGCTGATTGCCTTTACCAATATATGAGGGTCCTGAATAGGGACTCTCAAATTAACTCAGAATTAATTGTATCCTCTATGCACTGATGGGACTGGATAGTTGATAGGGAACAATGCTACGGCTGTCACTGAAGAGCAGAGGGGTCAAAAGAGGGTACATAGCGTGCTCTGGTTACAAGTTCTAACATACACTTAAATCAATTCTGCAGTCCAACATCATTCAAGGGGCTTACATGAAAGCATAAGGATGTCTTGAGGAAATACTATCCTGTGCGCAGAGATAATTAGGTTATAGAACAGACACCTAGTCAAGGCAGCCAAGCCGTGCCGTTAGGGCTAATTCACACGTCAGTGATGAGTCCGTGTCAGCCACAGCTCTCCTGACGCGAACTGATTGTATCAGAAATGTATGACAGTCTTCTGATGCACTCATGATACAGTCAGTCTCTATGAGACAATCAGGTCAAGGGAGCAGTGGTTGGCTGAGTGAGAAGAAGCAGCTCAGGTGTGGGGTGTAATGCTTCTCATTGAAGAGACACAGCGGTGTATGGATACCTATTTTTCGGGCAATGCATCATGGGAAAAATAGTATGTAAATTAGGTCATACCAACCAAATCATAGACACACATCAGACACGCTGAGACTCTTCGAGAAGCAGTATTCCCCAAGCCATTTATCCAGGCAGCCAATACCCTGCTCTGTACTGACACAAGGAACCCAAAATAGTGCAGTTAAATATTATATAGGTATTGTACTGTAGAAAAGATTTTAGGCAGGTGTGGGAAAATACTGCAAAGTAAGAATGCTGACTGGCTCCAAATTTATTTCACAGCAGGACAATGGCCCTAAACATATAGCCAGTGTCATTAACGAGTGACTAAACTTTTCTACAACCTTGCTTTAAAATGCTCTAAATAGCCTAGAAATGTTTTTCGTAATTTACTTAATTAAATCACTAAATACAGTTTTCCTGCTCAAACAGGCACCCAAAATCCTGGGTGCTATCAAGTCTTAAAACTATTCTTGTACAGCGCTGACATGTCAGCGGTGTACGGATTTGACAGTGGGCTCCTGCCTGTGTGCCCCCCAAGCTTGACTAAACTGTGGCACAGCACATTGGTACCCAGTACAGATGGGGTATGCCAGGATTTACGGTAAGACTGTATTACACAGCAATTGCCTGCTCGCTAGCAGAGGAGACTGCTGCTATTACATGCAGCGATATCCTCCACAGAATGGGGAGGAACGATCGCTGTGCCATCGCTCATACCCATACTGTATAGTGGTTTGCTGCCTGCAAACACCAATTTTTTAACATGTGAATAGATTTGGAGACAGTATTAGGCTACTTTTACATTAGCATTTTTTTGCTGATCCATCATGGATCTGCAAAAACGCTTCCGTTACAATAATACAACCGCATGCATCCGTCATGAATGGATCCGGTTGTATTATTACAATTAAAAAATATATATATAAATATTACAATTATTATATATTGTCTTCTATAGCCATGACTGATCCGTCATGAACACCATTGAAAGGCAATGGGGGACGGATCATTTTTCTATTGTGCCAAAGAAAATGGATCCATCCCCATTGACTTACATTGTGTGTCAAGACGGATCCGTCTTGCTCCGCACCACATTGCAGACAGAAAAATGCTGCTTGTAGCGTTTTTCTGTCCGCGATGGGGACGCAACCAAACGGAACGGATTGCATTTTGCTGCATTCAGTTTCGTTCAGTTTTGTCCCCATTGACAATGAATGGGGATAAAACAGAAGCGTTTTCTTCCGCTATTGAGATCCTATGATGGATCTCAATAGCGGAATTGAAACGCTAATGCGAAAGTAGCCTTACACTGCAAGATGATCACTAACGGGGGCGAAGCCTGACCAAGCTCGATGGTGGCTGCTTGAGGGGAGCTCTCCCGCCAACAGACTCCCATTAAGCCTATTTATTAGCGACATCTCTCCACAATGGTGAAGACCAACAACACAGATAAGAACAGAGACCCGAGTAACACCCAGAGGGTGCCACGCTCTCTACTTAGACTATTCACCTGATTTGGATTCCAATTTTAAAATTAAATTCTCTAAGTGTTCAGCCCTAGGGATTAATTTGCCCCAAAATATTACTTTCACTTTCCCAGTCATTTCCCTTTCAATGGCCCCTCACCCACATGTCCTATTTATGGATCAATATTGCACCCAAGTCAGAAGCCCTATACCAGCTTAACTACCCTCCATTACTGAAGGAGATTAAACATCAATTAGTTAATCTGGATATTCCTTACATGACCTGGATAGGAGGACGTAAGAACTTTCTGAAAACCTTTATAGCTCCAAAACTAGTATACAGTACCTCATGCAATCCGCTCCAATATATTGGCCACTTAGTTTCCTGGCCTCGGTAAGGAAATTATTTTCTTAATTCGTGTGGAAAAACTCACACCCATGCCTTTCATATAAAACCCTGATCCTGCCCAAGCATCTGGGCGGTTTTGGCCAGCCAGATGTTGCAACTTACTACAGGGCCATTCAATTGCGTTTGCATACTGAATTACTTAACCCCCACACCAACAGGCTAGGACTTCACATTGCAACACTGCTGCTATCACTCTCTGACTTTGCTAATCTTTGGAAAACTCCTAAACGTCTGTCATCAACATTTCACCTTTGTAACCCTTCCCATAGCTTTCTAGCATCCTTACAGTTAATAAAAACGTTACCTTTATGATCAATCCTGGACTTAGAAAATCGGCAAAAAACATCTTTGTAGCATATGCAAATGAGGGCTCGCAAGTGCCCAAGGGCGGCGTTACCCTCGTAGGTGCCCTGCTTGCTCAGCCTTTTCTTCGCTTCCCCCCGCCCCTTCCTACCCTCTGACCGCCTATCTACTAACTTCTTGTTTCGCTGAGATCCCGCGCCTGCGCACTCAGTCCATCGGCCAGTGCATGCGCACTGCGATGCCCATTCCTTGTACGGCATCACAGTAATTAATGTGCATGCGCCGATGGACCGCCTCCTTTGTTGAGTTTTCACGCCGTTAGCCAGCGCATGATGCCGTAACTAATGCCGTAGTTATGGTGATGCCTTAACTGGGAATCGCAGTGCGCATGCGCCGGCCGACGAACTGAGTGCGCAGGCGCAAGATCTCGGCGAAACAAGAAGTTAGTAGATACGCGGTCAGAGGGAAGGAAGGGGCGGGGGGGGGGGGGGGTGAAGAAAAGGCTGAGCTAGCAGGGCACCTACGAGGGAAACGCCGCCCCTGGGCACTTGCGAACCCTCATTTGCATATGCAACAAAGATGTTTTTTGCCGGTTTTATAAGTCCAGGATTGATCATAAAAAGGTAACGTTTTTTATTAACTGTAAGGATGCTAGAAAGCTATGGGAAGGGTTACAAAGGTGAAATGTTGATGACAGACTCCCTTTAAAGGGGTTTTGCATACCCAGCATAAAGGTCTTAGATCTCTCTTCTATAAAAAGATTCTAGAGGGAACTTCTCCATCTAAGCCCACATATCTTTTACAGTGGGAGAAGGAACGAGGTCTCTCTCTCAGAATCGGAGATTAAACAATCCTTCAAAATTCACATGGCACCTCTAGGTGCATCCGAATACAAGAACTTGTGACCAGGTGGTATCGGACCCTGGAAATCTTGATAGAATAAGTCCCTCACTACCTGCAGAGTGTTGGGGCATGGTGAGGGGCATATTATTGGTGGGAATGCCTGCACATCTCCACTGTTTTTGGAATAATGTAAACCGAGCCATTAACCACATATGCTCCTCCTCCATCATTCTTCGGAAGACGCACACATCCTTTTTTTTCACTTTTTTAATTAGTTTAATTTCAGTTTTTCTGAACTAAATGACGTCTTAGATGTCGGAGGAATACGCTGTACACCACGTGTCCAATATTAGCCTATGTCATAGATTGTTATTGTCGAGTCTTTTCCCATTAACATGTTCTTCATTGATTGATTAAGGGTCCATTCACACGTCCGTGTGTATTTTGCGGATCCACGGATCCGTGGATCCGCAACACACGGACATCTGAGATGTGAGTTCCGCATTTTGCGGACCGCACATCGCCGGCATTCTCATAGAAAATGCCTTTTCTTGTCCGCAATTGCGGACAAGAATAGGACATGTTCTATTTTTTTCCGGATCGGAATTGTGGACCCGGAAGTGCGGATCCGCAATTCCAGATCCGGGCAGCACATTGTGCTGCCCCATAGAAATTAATGGGTCTGCAATTCTGTTCCGCAAAATGCGGAACGAAATTGCGGATGTGTGAATGGACCCTTAAAGGTTATCCATTAGTTGATTTGTATTTACTACTATGTGCTATTTCTGATAATTAAATAAAAAGGAGATTTTTGTATAACTTACCAGTTAAATCTCTTTCTCGCTCTTCCTTGGGGGACACAGACCTTGGGTATAGCTCAGCTCCCTAGGAGGCGTGACACTAAGTAAAACTGTTAAGCCCCTCCTCCATCAGCTATACCCTCAGCCTGGAGATAGAGGCTACCAGTTGCGTGTCCAAGTAGTGAAAGGATAACAACCAATAACGGAAACAACCAGCCAGCAACCCAACGGGGCGCCAGACCATAACCCTCTAACCAAACACAGAAGGGTGGGTGCTGTGTCCCCCAAGGAAGAGCGAGAAAGAGATTTAACTGGTAAGTTATACAAAAATCTCCTTTTCTCGCCCATTTTCCTTGGGGGACACAGACCTTGGGACGTTCAAGAGCAGTCCAAGAAGGGAGGGACCACAAACCCAAGGCGGAACACCACCGGAGCATCAGGAAACCGCTGCCTGCAAAACCAGGCGGCCCAAAGCAGCATCCGCTGATGCATGCGTATGCACTCTATAGAACTTTGTGAAAGTGTGCAGAGAGGACCAAGTGGCTGCTTTGCACAACTGTTCAGCCGAGGCCCGATGCCTCTGCGCCCAGGAAGCTCCGACTGCTCTGGTGGAATGAGCAGTGACGCCAAAAGGCGGAGCTCTGCCCTTGGCTCGATAAGCCTCAGACACCGCCAGTTTAATGAAACGGGCAATAGCCACCTTGGAGACCGCCAAACCCTTGCGCGAACCCTCCGGAACCACAAACAGGGAGTCCGTGCGCCGAAAGGATCCGATGACCTCCAGGTAAATCTTCAACGCCCTGACCACATCCAGACGGTGCAGTTCCCGTTCTCTGGGGTGGGAAGGAGAGGGACAGAGCGACGGAAGGACGATGTCCTCATTGATGTGAAAGGCGGAGACCACCTTTGGCAGGAAGGTCGGGACAGGCCGAAGCACAACCTTATCCTGGTGGAAGATCAGGAAAGGTTCGGAGCAAGAAAGAGCCGCTAACTCCGACACCCGTCGGAGAGACGTGATGGCCACAAGAAAGATGACCTTGCAGGACAGAAGGCGAAGGGAGACCTCCCGTAAAGGCTCGAAGGGGGCTGATTGGAGCGCCGAGAGCACCACATTCAGGTCCCAGGATGGAACTGGAGGGCGGTACGGCGGAACAGAGTGAGCCACCCCTTGTAAGAAGGTCTTAATTGGCCCTAGAGGGGCCAGGGGACGCTGGAGAAGAATAGACAGCGCCGAAATCTGTCCCTTCAGAGAACTGAGGCTCAGCCCTAGGTCCAGACCCGACTGGAGGAAGGACAGGATTGTGGGAAGAGAAAACCGGAGAGGTGGGATGCTCCGGGACTCACAGAACCCCAGATAGGACCTCCAAACCCGATAGTAGATCCTAGATGATACGGGCTCACGAGCACGGATCATGGTGCGGACTACGTCCGCGGAGAAACCCTGTCGCGTTAAGACGGCGGTCTCAATAGCCACGCCGTCAAACGTAGCGAGCCTAAATGCTCGTGGAAGATCGGTCCCTGAGAGAGAAGGTCTTCCCTGGAGGGCAGTGGCCACGGTGCGTCTGCCAACAGCAACAGGTCGGCGTACCAAGACCGGCGGGGCCAATCCGGGGCGATTAGAATCGCGGGAACGCCCTCTGCCGCGATCCTCCGAAGAACCCGTGGCAGGAGGGGAAAAGGAGGAAAGACGTACAGAAGGGAGAATTTGCGCCACGGAAGGACGAGCGCGTCGGCGCCGTATGCCTTCGGGTCCCGTGCCCTGGCCAGGTATAGGGGGACCTTGTGGTTGAATTTTGAGGCCATGAGGTCCACGTCGGGGCGACCCCAGCGAAGACAAAGGGCTTCGAACACCTCTGGGTGCAGGGACCATTCTCCCGGGTCGATGGTGGACCGGCTGAGGAAATCCGCCGCCCAGTTGTCCACCCCCGGGATGTAAATCGCAGATAAGGCCGGCACGTGCGTTTCCGCCCAGAGGAGAATGAGGGTCACCTCTTGCATCGCTGCAGCGCTGCGAGTGCCTCCCTGATGGTTTATGTATGCCACAGCCGTGGCATTGTCCGATTGGATCCGAACAGAAGAATCGCCCTCAGTTCCAGAATGTTGATTGGAAGTCTGGACTCCGATAGAGACCAAACGCCCTGGACGGACCGGGGAGGGAAACCCCCACCCCCCCCCCCCACCCCCGTAAGCTGGCATCGGTGGTAATCACCAGCCAGTTCAGTGGAAGGAAGGACTTCCCCCTTAGAGGGATATGCAACCACCAGCTGAGGGAAGCCCGAGCCAGGGGAGGCAGAAGAAAGGTCCTGTCCAGACTCCTCAGTGATTTGTCCCAGGCCGACAGAATTGCCCTCTGAAAGGTGCGGGATCGGAATTGTGCGAACGGCACCGCTTCGAAACAGGCAACCATCTTTCCCAACAACCGCATGCTGGATCTGAGGGAAGGGTGGTGATGACGGAGGAGACTGCGAACCGACCCGCGAAGGGCCAGACGCTTGTCCGACGGGAGGCGGACCTCCGCCAACTCTGTATCCAGGAGCATCCCCAGGAAGATCAGCCGTCTGGAGGGGGTAAGGGAAGACTTGGGGTGGTTGATAATCCAACCGAACCGCGTCAGGGTCTCTAGAGTGAGTTCCACACTGCCGGATGCCTGAGAGAAGGAGGGTGCCTTGATCAGGATGTCGTCCAAGTATGGGAGAAGAAAAACACTTCTTGAACGTAGTAGGGCCAAGACAGGGGCCAGGACCTTGGTGAACACTCGAGGAGCCGTCGCCAGACCAAAGGGAAGGGCGACGAATTGGAAGTGATCGTCCCCCACCGCGAAGCGCAGGAAGCGGTGATGACATGAAGCAACCGGAACGTGGAGGTATGCATCCTGAATGTCGATTGAGGCCATGAAATCCCCTCTTTCCAGGGAGGCCACTGCGGACCTGAGAGACTCCATCCGGAATCTCTGCAGTCGGAGAAAACGGTTCAGGCGTTTTAGGTCCAAGATCGGTCGCACTGAGCCTTCCTTCTTGGGAACCACAAGAGGTTCGAGTAGAACCCCCTGAACCTTTCCGTCGGAGGCACGGGGGCGACGACACCCTTGTCCATTAGAGAGCGAATGGCCGCGACGAAGGCGGCCGCTCGTACGGGATCCCGCGGAGGACGGGATCGGAAGAAACGGTCTGGCGGAATGGACGCAAATTCGATTTTGTATCCGCAAGATACAATCTCGAGCGCCCATGCGTCTGAGATGTGGGCCCGCCATACGTTCCTGAATAGGAGAAGGCGGGGCGCACCTTCAGGCAGAGGGCTGCTGGCCTGTGGGAGCCCGTGCAGGCTGGGACTTGCGCCAGGTAGGTTGCGTCCGAAAAAACGGCTTCTTGCATCTATCCTGGGCTGGGCCAGAGGAAGAAGAACTGGCCGCGGGTCTAGACCCGGTGGGCTTGCGAAAGGACCGAAAACGGGACGAACCAGCGCGACCACGGGGGACGCCCTTTGGCCTGGACTGGGGAAGGTGAGTACTCTTCCCACCCGTGGCCTCTGATATAAGTTCGTCCAGACGGGTCCCGAACAAGCGGGAACCCGTGAATGGTAGGCCGGCCAAAGAGCGTTTGGAAGCGGCGTCCGCCGCCCAAACCTTCAGCCAGAGTTCCCTCCTGACAGAAACTGCCAGGGCAGAGGAACGGGCAATGAGGGCACCCGCATCAAGGGAGGCCTCACAGACAAATTTTCCGGCCTGAACAATTAGTTGGGCTAAGGAACGGAGGTCCTGAACAGGGACGTCCGACCCTAACTTTACCAACCCAGGCGGAGGCAAAGACCGGTCTAAGGGCCGAACCAGAGGCAGTAAATATGGCCTTGGAGAGGGATTCCGTACGACGGTCCTCAACAGACTGGAGGGAAGATCCGTCCTGTACAGGAATAGTAGTGCTTTTGGACAGGCGAGCCACGGGAGGATCAACCTTAGGCGGGGATGTCCACGTGGTCACAGTATCCGCTGGAAAGGGATAACAAATGTCCAGCTTTTTGGGTGTAATAAAGTGGACGTTAGGCCGAGTCCAAGCCTTGGATACCACAGAAGAAAAATCAGCGTGTATGGGAAAAACCTTGGAGGCCTGTCTGGGACGGAGAAAGGACACGCCGGTCTGTTCAGAGCTGGGGGGGTCATCGTGTAGCTTAAAGGTATCACGGATGCTAGTGATAAGATGCCCCACCGCGGACGCCAATTTGGACGGAAGCTCTGAGTCCATGTCCACGTCCGAATCCGCCAGTTCTCCCTCAGAAGGCGTATCCTTTTGAGAGGATAGACTTGACTGAGCTCGCACGCATGGCGGAGAGAGCGAAGCATCTGAGGAAGATGTGCGCTCAACCCTTGAACGTTTCTGAGTATGCCGGGCCCTGGAAGATTCGCTGGGAGGCAGGGAACCAGTGGGGGCTGCAGAAACGGTAGTCCCAGCGGGTGCGACAGGGATTGTGGCAGCCTGCGGGAGAGGCGGTCTATCCACGAGACGGCCCACTACGTGTGTAAGGCTTTCCACTGCCTGAGACAGAGACTTAGCCCAGTCAGGGGGTCCAGAGGCACCGGGGGGCGCAGCGGGAAGCGGGCCCTGCACCGGGGCCTGACATGCAAAGCAATGCGGCTCAGATTGCCCACGCGGAAAAGGTTCCCTACAGGCGGTACAGGCATGGTACCAGGGTTTGGGGGCACCCGTGGGATCTGACATGCTGAAATGTGGTCGTACTCTAATATAGAGACCACAAAGGGTTATAGCAGCTATGACCAGGAGGGTTAGGAGAGGGTTAACTGTCCTACCAGTGCCTCAGAAGAACGTCAGGAGTAGAGATGGTCCAGATCAGCAGCAGCAGAGAAGCAGTGAACAGCAGTGAGCAGCAGAGAGCAGCAGATAGCGCCCACAGAAGCCGAGCGATGTACACAGGAGTTTAGAGTCCCCCACCGTGTCCCAGCTTCCTGTCAGGAGTGAGGAAGCGCGGGAAACCTTAGCAGAAAGCGCGGGGAACAAGCTCCGCCCCCTCCAGCGCTTGAAATGTCGCCTGTGAAGGAGAACTTAGCTCCGCCCCCAAAATGACGCGCTGCGCGTAAGCCACGCCCCCTGCGGCCGAAAACGCTCTCAGGGCTAAGAAAAGCCAGATGCCAGAAAATAAAGAGTGCTATAGAGCCTTGAGCCCCGCTCAGCTAAATCTTGGCATAGTACATCTGCATAGGAGTAGCAATGTGCTATGGAGCCTTGAACTCCGCTCAGCTAAATTTGGGCATAGTACATCTGTACAGGAGTAGCAATGTGCTATAGAGCCTTGAGCCCCGCTCAGCTAAATCGTGGCATAGTACATCTGTATAGGAGTAGCAATCTCCTATAGAGCCTTGAGCCCCACTCAGCTAAATCTTGGCATAGTACATCTGTACAGGAGTAGCAATGTGCTATAGAGCCTTGAGCTTCGCTCAGCTAAATCTTGGCATAGTACATCTGTATAGGAGTAGCGATGTGCTATAGAGCCTTGAGCCCTGCTCAGCTAAATCTTGGCATAGCACATCTGTACAGGAGTAGCAATGTGCTATAGAGCCTTGAGCTTCGCTCAGCTGAATCTTGGCATAGTACATCTGTACAGGAGTAGCAATGTGCTATAGAGCCTTGAGCTTCGCTCAGCTAAATCTTGGCATAGTACATCTGTATAGGAGTAGCAATGTGCTATGGAGCCTTGAACTCCGCTTAGCTAAATCTCGGCAGAGTACATCTGTATAGAAGTAGCAATGTGCTATAGAGCCTTGAGCTTCGCTCAGCTAAATCTTGGCATAGTACATCTGTATAGGAGTAGCAATGTGCTATGGAGCCTTGAACTCTGCTCAGCTAAATCTCGGCAGAGTACATCTGTATAGGAGTAGCAATGTGCTATAGAGCCTTGAACTCCGCTCAGCTAAATCTCGGCAGAGTACATCTGTACAGGAGTAGCAATGTGCTATGGAGCCTTGAACTCCGCTCAGCTAAATCGTGGCATAGTACATCTGTACAGGAGTAGCAATCTCCTATAGAGCCTTGAGCCCCACTCAGCTAAATCTTGGTATAGTACATCTGTACAGGAGTAGCGATGTGCTATAGAGCCTTGAGCCCCGCTCAGCTAAATCTTGGCATAGTACATCTGTATAGGAGTAGCGATGTGCTACAGAGCCTTGAGCTTCGCTCAGCTAAATCTTGGCATAGTACATCTGTATAGGAGTAGCGATGTGCTATAGAGCCTTGAGCTCTGCTCAGCTAAATCTTGGCATAGCACATCTGTACAAGAGTAGCAATGTGCTATAGAGCCTTGAGCTTCGCTCAGCTAAATCTTGGCATAGTACATCTGTATAGGAGTAGCAATGTGCTATGGAGCCTTGAGCTTCGCTCAGCTAAATCTTGGCATAGTACATCTGTATAGGAGTAGCGATGTGCTATGGAGCCTTGAGCTCTGCTCAGCTAAATCTTGGCATAGCACATCTGTACAGGAATAGCAATGTGCTATAGAGCCTTGAGCTTCGCTCAGCTAAATCTTGGCATAGTACATCTGTATAGGAGTAGCAATGTGCTATAGAGCCTTGAGCTTCGCTCAGCTAAATCTTGGCATAGTACATCTGTATAGGAGTAGCAATGTGCTATAGAGCCTTGAGCTTCGCTCAGCTAAATGTTGGCATAGCACATCTGTATAGGAGTAGCAATGTGCTATGGAGCCTTGAACTCCGCTCAGCTAAATCTCGGCAGAGTACATCTGTATAGGAGTAGCGATGTGCTATAGAGCCTTGAGCTTCGCTCAGCTAAATCTTGGCATAGTACATCTGTATAGGAGTAGCAATGTGCTATAGAGCCTTGAGCTTCGCTCAGCTAAATCTTGGCATAGTACATCTGTATAGGAGTAGCAATGTGCTATAGAGCAGTGTTTCCCAACCAGTGTGCCTCCAGCTGTTGCAAAACTACAACTCCCAGCATGCCCGCACAGCCAAAGGCTATCCAGGCATGCTGGGAGTTGTAGTTTTGCAACAGCTGGAGGCACACTGGTTGGGAAACACTGCTATAGAGCCTTGAGCTGTACTAGAATAGTACACTTGAGCAGGAAAACTGTATTAGTGATTAATAAAGTATACTACAAAAAACATTTTTAGGCTATTTAGAACATAAAAAAAAAGGGTTGTATAAAAGTTTAGTTACTCTTTAAGAACTATCTTCAGCGTAATGAAGAAAAAGTAGTCCTGGAAGTGATGATATGGCGCCCAGAGCCCTGATCTCCACATCATCAAGTTTGTCTGGGATTACATAAAGAAACAGAAGGATTAGAGCAAGCCTACATCCACAGAAGATCGGTGGTTAGTTCTCCAACACGTTCGGAACAACTTCCCAGTCGAGTTGCTTTGAAAAAATGTCGACAAAATTTTGAACAGTACTGTATGTGGACAATTGTAGTACATACCTTGCATTTTCACAGGATGGCGTTTTCTTCTGTGAGCTGCTGTTCTCCAGAAGATATAGACTATAGAAAATGTTGTAATGAATTCTGGTAAAATAAGAGTAAAGGCAGAAAATCAATATAATGCACATGCATGTTGAAGGGAGTAGTTTCTATTTAAAGGAGTTATCCCACTAAAAGTATTACCATGCAATGAAAAGGTGAATTATTGCAATATACATGGAATAAAAATAGTTAGTTTTTATGTACATGTTCATCCCTGGTAGTCCCTGCAGTTTATCCTTCTCCTGCATTCAGAACTTACCACCTGCATTTTACAGCACTGCCTCTCCAGACTTCACCTCGGGTCAGGTATTACAGGCTGCAGAGGTGATGTAGTTGTATACGGCAGGTAACAGGTGCTGCCAATCACTGGCCTCAGCTGTCTTGTCCCAAACCTGCTGAAGCTAGTGACTGGCTGCAGTGGTGACATGGGATATATGGCTACATGACTACAGCATTTAAACACTGACTGGAGCAGCAGTACTGGAGATGGCAGGGAATTAAGTGGTGAATATCTTATGAATACACTATACGAGTGTATTACTGTACAGCAGCGGCATACCACGGACCGCTCTCGGCCGCGGAACACGGCCGTGTGCATTCGGCCTTATACAGGAGGTTTGGAGCTCTGACCAATATAAGTACATACAGTCCATAATTAAATCAGCACAACATTTTGGCCATTCACTTTGAAGGAACACGACCATCAAAAGTTCTACGGTCACATATTAACAGTGTGTATGTGTATATTATATGCATTTATAAAAATAAAAAATTTTTTACAAAACAACAAGCAGGTGGATAGTTTTCTGGGTATAATTTTTTGAAGTCCTTCCTGTCCTGGCTCTTTAACTTCCTCCTTTGTTTGAGCTTTTAGCACAGTCTCGCTTGAGTTTCTTACTCAGACCATTCACTCTGACCAGAGGGGGATGAGCGACTCAATTAGAGCATCACACTGATAGGTGCAGTGCTCTTCTGTGGCCATCCTAATTCTACATCTACTTTTCTACTACTGGGCTCCCCATCTATATTGGAGATTTATCTCTCTGTGCTGCTTGCTACAGAAGGACAGTTCTCTATGAATAAAAAACCCTTTTTGACATGTGTCCCTTTAGGCTACATTCACATGACAGTTTTTTATTAGTACCACTTACTTTTATTGCCTTTTTTGCCCTGTTCCCACTTTTTTTAGATGCATTACTGCTATTAAAGGGGTTGTCCAGCCATTAATATTGATGACCTATTGTAAGGATAGGTCATCAATATCCGATTGGTGGGGTTCTGTTTGAAGAGGCGGTGGAGCTCCATGCAAGCGCAGCTTCCTCTTCATTACACTGCACTTTATCTCGGAAGCGCAGAGTAATTACAAGGACCCGTTAAATTCAAGTGTACGGAGCGAGTGCTTGCAATTACATTACGCCACCGCTTCACAGGAAACAACGTGCAGGGTAATGATCAGAAAGAGCGCTCGCATGGAGCGCCAACTCTTCCTCTCATAGCTGATCGGCGGGAGTGCTTGGTGTCGGACACCCACCAATTTGATATTGATGACCTATCCTGATAATAGGGGTTGAGATTCAACAGCCAAAGTGGCTCCGACAATGACATTTGCCTACCAGATCACTTTGAATCAGAGTGACGTGCTTAGGTGCCCTTGTAGTCTAGGAGAGGATGTAGAGTTTCATTTGGTGCAGGACAGAAGTAGTGACTGGGCTACCTGTAGAACAGGTCCTGGCAGGGCAGCTGGTCTGCTTCATCTCAGCATTTACCAGCCAAGGAAACAGAGGGTCCCACAGCGAAAATGCTCTCCTCCAGTCATCTGCAGGCAATGCTCTAGAAGGAGTTCAAGAACACAAGCTCAGCAGGACTCAAAAGAGAAAAGACTTGGTGACAGCTGAGGTCAAACCGTATGTCTCATGGCTAACATTCTCTGCTTTCTTCCACAGCGGTGGAATCAGCAGCTCCCCATTCACCACTGCTGGTAGCAGAAGACACATTCCAGTAGGGAGTGATATCTACGAACACATATGGCCTACAGCTATTATCTAAACTGGCTTGTCCAGTGACCAGACCCATTATCAGCAGTTGCCCAGCCTGCAGTAAGGTTACTGGAAATCATTGAAATGGAAAAACCCCATAAAGCACACAGGACACACCACAATGAAATTAATACAAGGGATATTTGTGCCTACAACGGTAGTTGTACATCCATTTTACTGAAGGTTTCTAATTCCGTGTGGATATATGTGGAGCAGTACTTAAAAGGGACAGTACACAATTTCTGTGTGGGAGACAATGTTCAGTAAAGTGCGTTCAGTAAAGTGCGTTCAGGGGCAAAACGTCTTTTTGCTCTCCCCTTCTTACAAGCACAGTTGTAGCTGTGGGGATCGGGTGGTGTTTTGCTACTGTATATAGGACATCTGCACCAATTACTTACATGAGTAAAGTATGCGATGAGGAGAAAGATAATTTTTATATACCCACACCATAATGGAGATCATAGGCCCGGACAACTAAAGATGTCAGATAAAGGAGCTCACAACATTTCGGTTACATGAGACGTAGCTCGTTCAAATAGAAGATTCTATTTTAGATTCTTTTTTTTTCCTTTTACAGTTTGCCCTTTTTCATTTATACCTATTACTGACGAGGACCTTCTGCTCTCTCATCGCAAAGAGTAAGGTTGCCAAACAGTACAAGGCTTCCATGACTTCAACAAGCCTTAAAGGTGATCTAAAATGCCACAAGCATCTTATCAGTCTCTGGATGTCACCAACTTTGATTGACAGAAGAGCGATTACGGCCAGGACTGCCCAAGCATTCACAGCCTGCAATGATACACAAAAAGCAGTAAGGCATTAGGTTAAATTATTACCAAGTGAACCGCAGAGTAACCGCTGGATACCATCCAACACCAAAACAGCATATGAGACACTTTAGGTATAAGGTTCCATACAAGTGCAAGTTTATTCCTCCTACACTTCTGAGAAGATGGCAATACATATTGCCAAGGCTACGTTCACATGACCGTTCTGCCTTTCTGTTCTCCTGCTCCGTTCTAGCAGGAGAACGGAAAGGATGGATTCGGCACATAACTGAGCCGAACAGAGCCCCATAGACTATAATGGGGTCTGTTAGATTTCCGCTCAGAGGAAGATTTTCGAAGCGGACAAAAGTCATGCAAGCTTCAAAAATGTTCCTATAAGTGTAAACCTAACATACCCCATTATAGTCTTTGGGGCCCGTAAGCTCAGTTCGGCTCAGTCATGTACAGTATCCGTCCTTTTCGTTCTCCTGCTATAACGGAGCAGGAGAACAGAAAGGCTGAACGCTGATGTGAACTCAGCCTTAGCAAATCAAAAGACTATGTTCTGGGTAGATAATGAGTCTGCTCCAAATGCTGGCAGATTTTGAGGTCTGAAGCCAGGAGAATTGTGAATACAGCTCTGGGCTACAGTACCTAAACAAGATAAGTGAAAAAAATGTGGGAGTCTTTTATGAATGCATATACGCCGATTTTTGCGTATATCTGTCGCAGATTCGCGGTCCAAAGGGGATTTGCGGACGAATCTGCAACTTTTTCCCCATCCACGCCCGTTCTAAAAAAAAAAAAAAAAAGATGGTGTGCGCGGGGAAGGCGGGTCAGCCTCATTTATCTTTTTTTACACCTGTTTTAGGTGTAGAAAATTATTTAAATCTACGCCAGCAAGGCAGCTGGCATAGATATATGACAGCAGTGGATGCGCCCAAGTTATGTAGAGGGCTGCGCCTCTACATAACTTAGGTGCATCAAGCGCCAGCGCAAGGTTATTAACACCAGTGTCTAAAATGCCAGTCTTAATAATTGACCCCATTTGTGTTTAGATCAATTCTGTATGTATACTCTAAAACTGTGTTCAAAGCTGGCCATACTGGATGCTTTAAAACTCTGCATCATATACAAATATACTGCAACAATGCAGTATATTTTATATTTGGTCATTTATTTTGACTACCCTCATATAAAAAATGCTTGATAAAGTTAACATAGCCGTAATTCTAGATGGGCAGCATTCTAGTGCAAACCAGTCCAAAAAAAAATCCTAAGTTCCTTTAAAGAGCACGTGAACAGGACTTCACAGTAAGCTGGTCCAATGCTATTGCTTTTGGAACAGATTTTTGAACATAGTTTCCTGGTCACAGTAATGCAGTTATCATACTACCAGTCACTTCTGCTACAGGAAACGCGTTAGTCTGAAGTGCATTGCCTCTGCTGCCCTCTAGTGACCTTACACTGTGACTACAGTGATGCCACCTATAGCATGACATGTGGACAAGCAACTGAGAACATGAGACCAAAACAAGTACTTGAATACTGCATATTAGTGGATACAGCCAGAGCAGCATCACAAGTCATAGGCACATTCATTCTCAATTACCACTGGTCTATAGGGATGATTGTTTCTCCTTTATATAGTTCTGTTGGCAGCACATCCCTGTTTTACACAGGGCAATGGTGATTTTTGTGCTGCATAAATAACAGGATCAAATGACGAACAAGAATTTCACAAATAACATGTATACATATAAATATACCTCGTTGTTACACGTCAACTCTGGTAGTCTCTGGGTAACACATTTTTCAGCAATTTCATATAAATGGTGGTTCTTCAGACATTCCAAAATGGCTTGGGAGTCGGCGACGTGAGAAAACAAAGTAGTAAAGTACCTACAGAGTAGTCACACAGTAAGGAAATAATCATTTACATTTTTGTGGAGCCAAAACGATCAAATTACAGATACATAAGTGTAAACGGTATAAGGCTGTACATTAATTTACTGGGACACCACCGATCACTACAACAGGGTACCCCAGTTTCCCATACCTCCTCAGCAGAACATGGAGCAGTTGTATGCAGAAGAACTACACTTTCACTTTATGCCGATCATCTAACCCTTATCTATAAATTACTAAGAGGTCATAAACACTTATTTAAGCCACATTCTTATCAGTAAGATAAGGAATGAGCTTTAATGAGTGTCTATAATGTGAGAGAGGAGAGATAAGAAGCTTGTCAGCTCCCTGCCTAAAGGAGCAGAGAAAAGTCAGATCCTGCTAGTAGAGCATCTCAGCTCTGTACAGAGAAAAGGGCTCCATATTCTTAATAAAGACCAATTGAAAAATCATTTAGCTCACAAGGCATACAATGGTACTAATAAATAAATAAAAATTGCCCTCAAAAGGTGTACATAGCCTTTAAGGATGGGCTTCCCCTGCTATTCATTTTGTGAGGTAGTAGAAAGACGTAGTATGAAGCTTTCTTACTTTACTAGTTGTAGTATACAGAGAGGATTGTCTGCAATTATTCCATTCTTCTTAAGAAGATCCTCAATCTCCATTACAGCCGGGCCATCTTTTGCAAGGTATCGGTGGTACAATTTCTTCCATTTAATAAACTGCAAAATCACAAACAGGAAGTGAGGAGTATATGTAATGAGAGGAAACTGCACAAATACAAAGGGAATATACAGTCTGTGGCTAGTTCTTGCTCCAGTGCTTCCTGGGCTTGTGTAAAATTATCGGAAGTAAAAGAAAAAAAAAAGAATGCATCATATGCTGAACAGAAGGGGAGAGAAGACAATCACACATGCCGGTACCAGTGTAGCCGCACCACTACTCTGTCAGCGGTACCAAATACCATAGTTTTCTTAAAATAGCTGTCCTTGGAAAACCAAACTAAATTGTGTTACTGCGTGTAAACGTTTTTGATGTGGGTTATGGCCTCATGGTTTTTACAGGGGAAACCCACAACCACATTGCCAATGTATTAGCTACAAATGAAATGTAAGCTTCATTGATAAAAGCTGTTTCACAACAGAATATAAACCGATATTGCGGAACTAAGTGCAGAATAAGAAGGTGTCAGGATCCGTGACTCACTTGGACTCCTGCTCTGTTCTGAACTTTGCTCAGAAATGTTTTGGCATGTAGCTATGCTATGTAATTTACTTTGAATTGTCCCATGATAAACTATTGGAGTACAGCCACAGGGGCAGACATTTCATTGCAGATTTGGACACCAATTTCTGAAGATTTCACCCTATGCATTTTAAAGGGTGAAGTTATCGGTGGATATCGGCAGCATAAATGGACATGCTGTAAATTTAACATCCGCAAAACAGGTATATTTTTGTAGTGTGTGGATGAGAATTCTTAAAATCTCCATATTGCCTGCACTGTAAAGCACAGTGTATTTGCACTGAATGTAACCTTAGGGTAGGACAGAAAAATCCACAAGGCTGACTCTCAGATTTGCCAGGGGTTGTCCAGCTTCATGATTCTGATAAGAGATCGTGGGGGTCCAACTCTTGGCTCAGTTTTGGGAATAGGCGTTGGCGCCTGTGCAAGCGCTGAATCTTCTTCAATGATTACATGCCTGCCGTCTGGGTGGTGCAGTGTAATTACAGCTTCCTTGTATACAAACACTGGGAAGATGTAGCAGAGCTGCGGTGCACAGAACGGCAGGGAAGAAACAGGTGAGTATAGGATTATTATTATTTTTTTAGTTTTTAGTTGTTGAACATGGTGTTTGGGCTGAAGGTAT
The DNA here is from genome assembly GCF_014858855.1 of Bufo gargarizans. Lineage (NCBI taxonomy): Eukaryota > Metazoa > Chordata > Amphibia > Anura > Bufonidae > Bufo > Bufo gargarizans. The sequence goes on along the minus strand of NC_058081.1, from coordinate 219,272,459 downwards.
CATGTTATAAAGCCGGAGGAGCTGAGGAAATTGATATATAGTTTTGTAGGAAAGGATTCAGTAAAACTTGTATCTTATACATTTATATTCCTCCTCATTCTGAACTGTGAAGTCAGTGAGACGGTCCTATCAGTGACTGACAGCCTCTCCTCTATGACTGTGTACAGAGATAACTGTCAATCACTGATAGGACCGCCTCCCTGACTTCAAGGCCCAGAATGATATTAAGTTATAATGAATCTTTTCCCACAAAACAATACATCCAACCGCTCTTCGTTGCATTTTCATGGTGACAGGTTCCCTTAGGAACATGGGGCGCATTTTAGGTCAACCTCTTTAAAGGGGTAGTCTGGTGTAATTAAAACACCAGCAGCAGGCAGCATGTTGGGGAAAAAAAGAAACCTAAAATCTTTTAAAATGTCTTGTGTTTAGCGCTATGGCTCCTATCGGTCCCCGCCAGCCCAGAAGTGAAGGGACACCTTCTTAGTCATGAAACTGCTGCAGAAGCTAAGTCAGAGATGGCCAACCTGAGGCTCTCCAGCTGTTGCAAAACTACAACTCCCAGCATGCCTACAGCTTTCAGCCTACAGCAGGGCATAGTGGGAGCCGCAGGTTGGCCATGCCTGAGCTAAGTGGTCACATGTGCAATAATGGCACCTCACTAACAGTATAGTGCCATTGTTGCCACGTGCCTGCTAAGGCCATTGACTGGCCTTAGTGGTCTTGGGACCAATAAGGATTCCCAATGTATCTAGTATCTATAAGTGGAAAATGAAGCAACTTTGTACATCAGTGTACTGAGCTTGTCAAATATAATGAGACACCAACCCAGATGTGGACACAACTTAATGGAGTTTTCAAGGATTTTAACATTGATGGTCTATCCTCAGGATTGGACAGCAATATGTGATCGGTGGGGGTTGACACCAGAACTAAACAGCTCCGCACACTGTGTAGTGGGCAGAGCTGGTAACTGCAGTGCTGCTCCTACAGAGCACTTTCACCAAACGCCTACAAAAAGCCAATGAAAATGTGTACGAACCAGTGAGTCATGGACCAAAGACTTCCACTTATGACAAACCAAGCTGATGTTCCGATAGAGGTCCACTGCTGGAAGGAAGCTGAAGATACACTGCAGCAGTTCATCAGGGAATTGGTTTATATGTCCACATGATGGTTGGCTCTGGTCAGTCACACCAAGGAGTCCATAACAAGACTCAGAAAGTGAATCCAGCATAAGACCCATTTCATCATCATCATCATCCTCCTCCAAGAAATTGCTGGAAGATGTGCGAGTGTCCACTACTGGCAAGAAGTTCTGGCTTATGCTTTCTATGGAAGAATAGGGTCTTTTTCTGCTGGAGTGGAGATCTGATGGGTGTACATCATTCTCACTGTCTGACTCCACAGCGTCCTCATCCATACGACTAGACACGTACTCTGCCATCTCTTGTGAATGGCTGCAGCTGGGGGATATATCAGTGCTTAGAATATTGTGGGAAGTGCTCAAAGTCGATTTTCCACCTTTACCTGTAGAGAGAAAGGGAAAATTCTAAATAAATTGTGCACAAACATCACAATACTGACTTATACAATGTTACGTGCAGACAAAATATAATTTACTGAAATGATACAAAGTCTATAGATTTTGCAACACATTTGGGGCAAATCCACAGTAAAAAAAATAAATAAAGATCTTACAGGGGAGAATACATGGCAAAACTGATTTGAAAAAACAAGCTTAAAAAAACATCAGCGCAGAATATGTGCTTTTTTTTCAGTGTGAATATACGGTACATTTTTCGAGTGGCATTTGATCCAACTTTTTAACGTGATTTTTTATTTTTTTTTAAACCAATGAGTGTTCTCTATATTACAAAGCTGAATTTTCTTGAGGATTTTGAAGCAGAACTGCATCAAAAGTGTGAAAAAATGCATGGACTTCTTTGGAGCGTTTTTAGCTCTAATCCGGCCCAAGATAGGGCATGCTGCTTCTTTTTTCCCACGTATAATAAAAAATAATAAATAAAAAGTGCCGCTTCCCATTGAAATGAATGGCAGGCTGTTTTTGGAGACGATTTTGAGGCAGAAACGCTGAAAAATAGGTTTAGATTTTGTCCAACAGTTGTATATCAGATAAAATCGTATTAATTGCATTGTGCAGCAAGTCACTGATTGTTTCCAGTGCAGAATCTGCACTGAAAATCCCCAACAGAACCACCATGCCTGGACCTTTGCCAAACGTACATGTTAGTCCAGGGTTGGCCAACCTGTGGCACTCCAGCTGTTGTAAAACTACAATTCCCACCATGCCTTGTCTGGGCATGTTGGGAGTTGTAGTTTTGCAACAGCTGGAGAGCCGCAGGTTGGCCATCCCTGTGTTAGTCCATGAGCGTCAGACCAGGAGGACTGCTGCCCTACAGAATACAGGGTACATGACCTCTGCTGTGCCATGGAGAAAGATGGCCAGTTGTGGGCACCAGGTTAGACGCAATGCCTTTGCATTTTAGACTGACATGTTTTATTGGTTCCGGCCGCTGGGGTGCACTTAGCATATGCATCGCTTGTCACCCCATTTAAAAAGGCCCCTATAATACATTTATTAGGCTCTGTTCACATTGGCATTTGCCATTCCATCAGGGTTTCCGGTATTTCTACAGGACGAATACTGTATGTAGAAAGCCAATGGTTTCTCTTAGTTTACAACAGACGGGCCATCGTGGCTTCCATCATTACTAGAGCCGAGATGGCTATGACAGATTTTTATTAGGACTAGGGGTGCACCGAAATTCCGGCGGCCGAAAATGCACCTAATCCATTTCGGCCGATATTGATACATAAAATCGGCAGAATATAGCGGGGAGGGAATGGGAGGAGGAGTTGGGGGCCGGTGCGTTCACTGTACTCCGGCCCCCAGCTCCAGTAGTTATAAAATGTGTACAATTAATAAGGATTCTATTCATGAGGCCCCCTCTGCAGTAGAACATTCAATACAGCCACATCCTACTCACAGGGCTGTTATCTTAATGCTGGCCGGCCGGGCAGAGGAGCGGCAACGTCACGACTGACGTCATGTGCCCGGCCTACTTTCTGAATGAAGGAGGCGGCGCAGGCATGTGACGTCAGTCGTGACGCTGCCGCTCGTCTGCCCGGCCGGCCAGCATTAAGATAACAGCCCTGTGAGTAGGATGTGGCTTTATTGAATGTTCTACTGCAGAGGGGGCCTCATGAATAGAATCCTTATTAATTGTACACATTTTATAACTACTGGAGCTGGGGGCCGGAGCACAGTGAACGCACCGGCCCCCAGCTCCTCCTCCCAGTCCCTCCCCGCTATTTTCTATTAATTGTACACATTTTATGGATGGCACTGTTATGAGGTGGGGGGGGGGTCTGTGGATGGCACTGTTATGGGGTGGGTGGGGGTCTGTGGATGGCACTGTTATGGGGTGGGTGGGGGTCTGTGGATGGCACTGTTATGAGGTGGGGGGGTCTGTGGATGGCATGGGTGGGTGGGGGTCTGTGGATGGCACTGTTATGGGGTGGGTGGGGTCTGTGGATGGCACTGTTATGGGGTGGGGGGTCTGTGGATGGCACTGTTATGGGGTGGGGGGGGTCTGTGGATGGCACTGTTATGGGGTGGGTGGGTAATATGATTTATTAAATTCATGAAAAAGAATTATTAATAAAATCATTTAAAAAAAAGTATTTTAAAAGTATTTGGGCAAAAAGGCAGTTTCGGTTTCGGTCAAGGGGTATCCTGAATTTTCGGTTTCGGACCAGAATTTTTATTTCGGTGCACCCCTAATTAGGACATTAACAGATCCTGACAGATCACAATAAAGGTTTTTAGTGCAGGACAGACTCCAACAAATCGGAATGAAAAATAAAGGGATATTAGGGTTTAAGTGTGGATTTTAAACAGATCTTTAGATCAGGGGTCTGCAACCTCCGCCACTCCAGCTGTTATCAAACTACAAGTCTTAAAGGGGTTCTGCACTTTCAATTTACTGATGATCTATCCTCTGGATAGATCATCAGCTTCTGATCGGCCGGGGTCCGACACCCGGAACCCCCGCCGATCAGCTGTTTGAGAAGGCAGCGGCGCTCCAGCAGCGCCGCGGCCTTCTCACTGTTTACCGCCGGGCCGCCCGCCCACTGACGTCACGGCTTGTATCAACTAGAGTGGGCGCGGCTAAGCTCCATTCAAGTGAACAGAGCTTAGCCGCGCCCACTGTAGTTGATACAAGTCGTGACGTCAGTGTGCGGGCGGCCCGGCGGTAAACAGCGAGAAGGCCGCGGCGCTGCTGGAGCGCCGCTGCCTTCTCAAACAGCTGATCGGCGGGGGTCCCAGGTGTCGGACCCCGGCCGATCAGAAGCTGATGATCTATCCAGAGGATAGATCATCAGTAAATTGAGAGTGCAGAACCCCTTTAACATACTCCATTTACAACTAAGAAAGCTGGAAAGGTGAGCATGTTGGGAGTTGTAGTTTCACAACAGCTGGAGTGCAGATGGTTCCTGACCCGTCTTTAGAGGTTCACAGTTGGGACAAAAGTATATCAACACATACTCGTCAAATGTCTGTTTTTTTTTTTCTTTTTGTGGTCTTTTGCATTTTTGGCCCTTTTTTTTTGCCAAATCACCTTTCCCAGATGCTGGTTGAAAGTTGCTAAGAATTGCTAATGGAGTGAAAAAAATGTGCTTTTTTGTGCTATTTTTCTTCACTTTCACTGCATTTTTAAAATCCCAGAATGCTCTGCGTCTGGTATTTTTTTTACCTCTTTTTTTAAAATTTTTGTGCTATAAGCAAGCATTGTTTTTTTTGTTTTGTTTTTAACCCCGTTTAAAAAAACACAAATGCCAATGGTGGCCATTTACGGTAATCCATACCACATTCCCAAACTCCAGTCTTGATCCCTTTGCGTTGGAGTGCGATTTATTAAGAAATACATGCCTCTCAATCTCTGGCACTCTGTGCACCACAAACTGGATTCTACGTGAGCTAGAAGCTGGCATAAACAGTTTCATGGTAAATTCAGTGGGCAGTGGTACGCCCCACCCCCTCATCAAGTCCAGGCCCTTTCTAGCCACTAGAAAAGTGATGAAAAGCTCAAAAACTTGCAAAAATTGTGCAAATATGGAGCACAATAGTGATGTCAACAACTTGATAAATGCCCCTAAATGCTTTTTTCCCAATGGCTTTTACAGAGAAAATTGGGTACATACTGTAGTTTCCAAAAACACTTGGCTTCCATTAAAAAAAAAAACACATGCTAAAATACGCAGTTTAAAAAAGCCAAGAAAAAAAAAAGAACCACTAAGTTAGTGTTTTTGTATATATATATTATATTATTAATTTTTTTTTTAAAGCCAACCAAAAAGACATTTTAGGCATATGTCAGGGAAATAGGCCTATGGGCACAGTAGACTGATGCACTGAACACTGACCCCCATATATGATGGGAATTCGTCTAAAGCAGGGGTGCACAACCTGCGGCCTCCAGAGCCAAGGTTTGCGGCCCCCATCCTCCTGGTCAGAAACACAGCTGATTGTGTGATCAGCTGTGTTTCTGCCCGCCGGCACCGCACGATGAAGCATTACAGCTCCTGCACTGTAGCAGGAGCAGGATGGGTCCCGGAGGTTAGTGACAGCAGGGCAGACGAGAAGAAGGCAGAAGCGGTGTATCAGCGCTTCTGCCTTCTCCTCACATAGGTGAGCACTATGCAGGAGTGCAGAGCTGCAGGGTCAGGAGACCTTGATCAGCTCTGCCTTGTACAAAGCTCCCACAGCAGTCTGGTTTCCCCTGTAACTGGGACTCCTTTGGATGCCGCAGTTACAGTGAAAATAGTGCAAAAAAAGAAAAGTCTGTGTCCCCAAAAGGTCTTTCAGTGAGAAATGATGTGGAAAAAATATATATATAAAAAATAATTTTTTACCTTAAATTTTTTTTAAAAACAAACAAATAAAATAAAAACACAAATATAGGAAAAAAATAATAATAAGATATGATAGAAAAAAATAGAAAATGAAAGAAACAAAAACAAAATACAAAGAAAGGAAAAAAATAAAAATAAGTGTAAAATAGTAGATTGTTCATTGTTCCCCAACAGTCTTTTTATGACCTCTTGGGGGACATGTTATGTGGCAAAAATATATTTAAATAAGTAATAAACCAAAAAAAAAAAAAAAATACAATAAAATATTAATAAAATACAAATAAAAGTAAAAAATAAAAAGGAAAAAGTGAAAAATTAACAAAAAGTGTCAGTCCCCCAAAGGTCCTTTTATGACCTTTTGGGGGATATTATTTGTAGCAAAAATATATTAAAAATTAAGTTAAAAAAATAATAATAATAACATACATAAAAGAAAAAATACCCACACCAACCAAAACCGTCGCGATTATCGCCCCATTCACATGAAAGTATACGTATTATATAACAAAACGACCGACACAAAATAGAGAACTAATTATAATAATTTATTTTGATGGCAGTTTGCATATTTAAAGAATAAGGCGCTATAGTTTGAAAAAAATATACTTTTGTACAGTTTGCCACTTTGCCCCAAATAAAAAAATAAAATAAATTATAAGGCCCTATGTGTCACGTGAAAAATTGTTGCAAGAATAATTTTGGTAGTCCCAACAACCGTTACAACCATTTGAACCACCACGTGCGCTAAATCACAAAACAAGTGTGTTAAAGTGTTAACCAATAAGCGCTTTCCCCACTAGTAAGGCAAAATGCTTACTGGTTATTGCATGGCACCTGTAACGGGCAGAAGGTGGTAATAACCAGGAAGCACCGGCCTCTGCAGTGAAGGAAATCGCCAATTTATGAATAAGAGGCAGGAAGAAAATGTCACTCGTTTTCCTGTAAAAATTACTTTGAACAACTTCCTGCAGCATGGCCCCTGAACCAGAAGATGCATACTTACCTGATTCAGGCTGCCCTGGCCCTTTGCGCTGTCCCCTCTGCCTCCTGCACTTTTACACCTGTCAGTGCATGGCCATGATCACATACACCGCTCCAGTCAATGACTGGCTTCAGCAGTGACATGCTTCTTGTGGCCACATCACTGGTGAAGCCAGTGATTGGCTGGAGAGGTGCATGTGACCATAGCCATGCACTGCCAAGTAAAAACTGCGCGGGGACCAGAAGATGGGGGCAATGCGGAGGACCGAAGCGGCGGGGAGCAGGTAAGCATAACTCTTCCGTTTCAGGGGCTAAGCTGCAAGAACTTGTTATAAATTAATTTTTACTGGGAAATCCCTTTAAGCCCCTATTACACTGCAAAATATTCAGGTCAATTACTGGGAACAAGTCTTTATAGGAACGCTCATTCCTGATAACTGCCCGGTATTATCGTGCCACACCTATCTGTGTATTCAGGGATGTGCTACCGATAATCAATATAACTAAATGGAGGAATGACTGATAGTGATCATTCCTCCCCAGTCATTTTACATTGGCCTGATGCAAATGAGCGCCAATCAACATTTTTTTATTTTATTTGCGGCCCCTTGAAATAGAGTGATGTGACAATGCGGCCCTCAGGACCACCCCTGGTCTAAAGCTTTCTATGTGGGTGATAAAGTGCCAGTGTCTACCTCTGAACCATCTCTCAGCCCTGCTACGAGGGTACAGGCCTCTGTGCACATCTTGCTTGGTATTCCACTGGTTGAATGGCTGAGTGAGGGCGCACAAGCCTTCTCTGCTCTGAGCCAGCTCCTGACACTCGGGTCCTGTAAGATGCTTCCGCCTTTTCACTGTTGAGCGATAAAAAGTTAAGAGTGAAATTCTAGCACAGCTTTGTATGTCACAACCAAAGCAGATGGACCAGGCCCACAGGACACAATCAGTGGGAGGTCTATTAGGCCGGGTGCACATTAGCACTCTTTGGGGTAGACAGTGGGGAGCTTCATCTATTAGCTGACTCATTAAAGGGGTTTCCGAGAGTTCAATATTGAGGACTTTTCCTAAGGATGGGTCATCAGTATCTGATCGGTGGGGGACTCCGGGCACCAGAGATGGTGAGCGCTACGGTCCATTTCTAGTTCCGAGATGTCATGTTCATCGGTCACGCTGCTCACTCCAATTCAAGTAAATGGGGCTGAGCTGCAATACTAAACACAGCCACTATACAATGTACGGCTCTGTGCTTGGCAAGCTCTGAGGAGGCCATAGCACCCACTAGCGGACACAGATGCTGAGTGTTAGACCTCGCTGATCAGATCTTGAAGACCTATCCTGAGGATAGCCCATCAATATTAAACTCCCTTAAAATGAAATGAAAAGTAATGGATAACAACAGAACCTTTAAAGAGGTTATCCAACCCCTAAAATACCTACGCATACACCCCAGCCCTTCACAGAGGTTGTACTTACCTGGGTCCCTGGCACCCACGTTGCTTCTGATGCCCGCACGGCTGCATCTCCCCGTCATGCGGATGAAAACTCCCAGGGGTGGGGGGTTTGGGGTAAACCAAAAGCAGGCCGTGATTGGAACGAGCCTCCTAAGCATTGCGGGTGACGCTAGAGCAGCAGTGACTGTGCAGGCATCAGAAGCGACGGGGGTACCGGGGAGCCAGTTAAGTACAACCTCTGTGAAGTTGTGGGGAGGCATTTTAGGGATTGCCCCTTTAAGGACTCATACACACAGCCATATGGCTCGGTTTTGTACAGATCTGTAATAGGGTGGCCATAGATTTCATGTTTCAGTTCATGTTCAATTAATCTCCGTATACAGTGAGCCCAGTGGAGCCTGTAAGGCAGTGCATGGAGGCTGTACGGCACCCTACAGGCTCTGTGCAGAGGTTAGGTTACATTACGCTTTAACTTGATAGACTGGATGACAGAAAAAGCATGAAAGGCACAATCTTACTCCAGTAGGGGTTTGGCATACAAAAACTTGAGACGCATTTCTAGAAAAACGTGTTCTATTTAAAGATTTTCCAAATTTAAAGGGAACCGGTCATCACTTTTATGCAGCCCATACTAACGGCGGTATAAGGCTTCATGCACACGACAGTGGTCAGTGGTCCGTGTCTGATTTTGCTTCAGTTGTGTTTCCTTGTGTCTTCCTTTTTTTACTTTTTTTTTTTTTTGTCCGACAGGGGAAAAAAAGGAAGGTTAATGAAAAGTGTAATTTTATTGCACGGATGACAGACCAGTTGTGCATCCGTTTTTTTTTTACAGATCCATTGACTTGAATGGGTCCATCCTCCGTTTTCCACTGACAGGAATAGGACAGGTTATATTTTATGGACGGACTGGAATCACGGATCACGGACTCGGAGAAAAAACTGAGGACTAGCAGTTTTTTTCACAGCTCCATAGAAATGAATGGGACCTCCGCTAAACTGTGAAAAATGACGGAACGGACGCGGATGCACAAAACGGTCGCGTGCATGAGGCCTAAAGTAGAGACAGGTGAGTTGATTTCAGCGGTCTGTCAGTTATAAGTTAAAAGTAAGTGATTTCCGAGAACCAACATCACAATCATTGCAGACTGGGCCTGGAAAAGAGTCCCGGCCACCTGAGAAGAGTCCTGGTTCTTCATGAATTCCTGCTCTCCTGCCCACCTGCTGATGACTGACCGTCTTCTACCTAGTTTTCTCTCTTTATCTCTAGGAGAGAACTGACAATCATCAGCAGGTGGGTGAGAGAGCAGGAGATTATGGATAACCAGGACTCTTCTTCGGTAGATTGGACTCTTTTCCAGGCCTGGGCTGCAATGATTATGATGCTGGTTCTCAGCAACCACTTATGTTTAGCTGATGAGGGACACAGCGCTGACATCAGCATTTCTGTCACTAATGTATGCTTCCCTCAGTGCGGTCAGCATAAAGTTGATGACAGGTTCCCTTTAAAATTAAAGCAACACAGACTCAGAAAAATTCCCATTGATCGCTCCTGACTAGTAGTCATCAGTTTGACAGTGGGACTTTCAGGGATCCCAAGAAAAGGGGTGCTGGGTCCCCATTTCAGAAGCGCTATAGTGAATAGGAGTAAGAGACAACATTCCACTCTCATCCTTCAGGGTCCAAGACAGGGCTGCCACCTAATCACCACCAGGGGCTGGAGGCTGGGGTCAGTATTTTAGGTTTACCAGCTAGTAATATCCCTGCTCTGCCCTCTAGTCATAGTCAGTGCTAAGAGGATGAAGGGTGGGGGTATTCTGCCTACTGACAGCACTTGGGGATACCCCTGTATATTTAGAGCTGTTTTCTGACTGTTTTGTATTGATGACTTAACCTCTAGATAGGTCATCAGTATCTGGTGGGGGTCCGACACAAGGGATCCCCTACGATCAGTTAAGGTAGCCATGGTGCTGCAGCCTCCTCACAGCTCTGTCCAGTTCACTTAGATGGGGCTAAGCCTAGGTCACGTGATGTCACTGGCCTAGGGCAACTGTGAGAAGGACACAGCGCTCACCAGAGCACCATGGCCTCCCCAAATAGCTGATCGGCAGTGGTCCCGGGTGTCAGAACCCCACTGATCAGATCCTGAGGGAAGGTCTTCAGTATAAAGCAGTCAGAAAACGCCTTGAATTCTGTCTTTTTAATGGTTACTGACGGCAGACAGTCTGAGGGATGAGCCACAGAGGCCAGTTATTAATTAGAAGATTTTCTCTGACTAAAAACCTCAATAGCACTCTTCCCATGTATAATGTGAACTGCTACCTACAACTATACCTCTATATTGCAGTACATTGTACTGGACGTTTTTTTTAAGAGGAGAAAAGCAGAAGTAGATTTTTTATTTTTTTTTCTAAGTAAACGCAAAGTGTTTAATGGCACAAAATATGTTACAATAATAAAAAAAAAATCTGTCATAAATTACATGACTCTTAGGGCAGCCCAAGTGGGAAACTAATATTGTGGTAAAAAGCCAGTCTTAGTAAATGTGCCCCATTTTCTCTCAGTGACGGCCACCATAAACTATTGTCTTCTACTAGTTATACAGACCAAAGCAGTATGACAAACCTTGGCACAATGGGCTCCTGCATAGGGCCACACAGTTACGGGGCAGCACTGGAATAGGTGGCGGGGATGGATTTTACACATCGTTTTTGCGGCTCGGGTGCGGACCCATTCACTTCAATGGGGCTGCAAAAGATGCGGACAGCACTGAAGCGGCCCCATTGAAGAAGTGAATGGGTCCACACCCGAGCCGCAAAAAAGACGTGGCTCGAATGCGGAACCAAACCACAGTCGTGTGAATGAGTCCTTATGGTTATCTGCTTCTAGTTAGAGCCCCTTCATTACACCTGTTCACACATGAGGCTGGGACACCATTTTACATAAAAAAAACGACTGGAAAATTTTGATTACAAATAAATAAATAAAAAAAAAAAGCACAACACTTTGGTGTCAAATCACGCCCACTGTTAAGCCACGCCCCTTGTACATTTGCCCAGTAATTTCTGTTGGGTTTTAAGGCATTCCTACCAAGCCCCAGTCACTATCAGCCCTTTGAGCTCAGGTCGTATAACTTTTATACCATTAACCAATCACAAGCGTCGAGCAATGGCCCGGGACCAATCAGAAGACAGAACACATACTGATACTAGAGGGAAGACCAAAATGTACGCTCCCCAGCGAGGTCCCAGACTTGCGTTCCAGCGCTCGTTAACCTCCACGCCATGACTTCTGCGTCGCCCTTCAGCCGCGCCGGCGGCAGTCACCAATGTATTCCTTCCAATTGTCCACACAAGCTGCTTGACACTACGGCAGTGGAAAACGAAAGTAGCACAGCGTACGGAGGCGGGAAGATAACGTAACGTCGCCTAAGCCAAGCGCTGACTGGACGAGGCTCGTGGCCACGCCTTCTTACTGTAAGCCATGGAGCCAAACATAGCCTAACCCGAGGTGAAAGTTGGTTTATACAGTTCGGTCGTCTGCACTGTGGCGCTTATGGGGCAGGAATGCTATGGTGAAGATTACCAAGGGCAATATATGGCTGTCCTACAGAGGGCAGTGCTGTGGCTGAACACATGTTCACATGAAGGAGATGCTGTCACTAGGCGCCTGCAGTGGTGGCACACTTCATGGCTCCAGATACTCCACTGTAACGCCTGCACTATGTCACTGGAGGAGCAGGAGAAGCAGGTCCTGAGATTCGTTCAGGAGGGCAAAATCCACCTCCTCCAGGAGGAGCTTGAGAGGAACAGCAGGCTGCTGGCCGATCTCCATAGTAAACATTTCGGTAGATCCGGGGACACTGTGTTACATTATGCAGCACGCCAGGGGCATCTCCGTGTTCTCTCCTACTTGGTGGAGGTGGTGGGCATGGATGTGGAGGCTAGAAATAATGATTACAAGAGACCACTACATGAAGCAGCCTCCATGGGTCACAGGAACTGCCTGCTGTACCTGCTAAGTAATGGAGCCAAGGTGGACTGCCTGAAGAAGGCTGACTGGTAAGGGTGGCATGGAAGTCCCCCAGATCTGGAGTGATCACCATGTTATATAGGTGTCCTCGGTGCTGGAAGTCTCCCAGATCATTTATATGGTGTCATCACCATGTTATATAGGAATCCTCGGTGCTGGAAGTCTCCCAGATCATCTATATGGAGTGATCACCATGTTATATAGGAGTCCTCAGTGCTGGAAGTCTCCCAGATCATTTATATGGAGTGACCACCATGTTATATAGGAGTCCTCCGACCCGCCCCCCATCATAGTGAATTGGACCGGAGCAGACTTCCGGCAGCACGGTGCACTAGTGTCAGCATGGATCCGGTAGGCTGTTCCTCTGCCGGAGAAGGCTGCCGGTAGTGTTAAAATAGCCTTCCTCAGCAGTCGCAGTGCTGGCAGTCACAGTCCATTTATATGGAGTGATCATAATACTGTATTCAGCTGTAAATGACATCTGTCAGCAGGTTTGTACCTATGACACCGGCTGACCTGTTACATGTGCACTTGGCAGCTGAAGGCATCTGTGTTGGACCCATGTTCATATGTGCCTGCATTACTGAGAAACATGAATTCTTAATATACGCAAATGAGCCTCTAGGAGCAACAGGGGTGTTGCCGTTAAACCTAAAGGCTCTGCTCTCTCTGCAACTGACATGTCCTATGCACTTTGATAGGGCCAGGCAGTGAGAACATCACTCCTTTTCCTATCAATGAAAGTGCAGAGGACATGTCAGTTACAGAGATGGTAGAGCCTCTAGGTGTAATAGCAACATCCTAATTGCACTAGAGGCTAATTTGCATTATATTATTTTCCAAAATATAATCTCCTTAGTGCTCTGAAGTTGTGAAAATGGTAGGCTAGCATTGGCACTCCTGCCACACTATATGCTCTTTTAGGCTGCTTTCACATCAGCACTTTTCCTTTCCGGTATTGAGATCCGTCATAGGGGCTCAATACCGGGGGATAACGCTTCAGTTTTGTCCCCATTCATTGTCAATGGGGACAAAACTGAACTGAAGGGAACGGAGTGCACCAGAATGCAATCCGTTCCATTTGGTTGCGTTCCCATGCTGGACAGAACAACGTTGCAAGAAGCGTTTGTGTGCGCATCATGGGATGCGTGGAGCGAAACGGATCCTGCATGAAACACAATGTAAGTGAATGGTGTTGGATCCATTTTTTTCGGACACAAAGGTCATTTTAGAGATTACCGGATCAGTTCTACCTGAAAACGGCATCCCCATGGCCCTATTAAGATGGAGAGGGTGCGTCAGTTGCAGAGAGAGCTGAGCCTCCTGGAGGCTCATCTGCAAATAATAAAACATAATATTTCTCAGCAATGCGGGCACATATGAACATGGGACCAACACAGATGCCTTCAGCTGCCAAGCGCCCATGTAACAGGTCAACCAGTGTCATAGGGACAAATCTGCTGACAGATGCCCCTTAAAGTCCCCACCACATGTCAAGTTATGTGTGTTTGAGATTTTTGAAAATCTCATCCATTTTACTGTTACTCTAAATGTAGCTTTTTCCAAACACAAATCCATAACCATAGAGCGGGTGTTGGGACACAGGAAATAATGATATGGGAAATGGCTGATGATAAGTATGTGGTGTCACGGGCATAAGCAATAGTAAATACACCAGTGCTACAGGGCTTATTCATTTGGCACTTTTTATGTACCAGTAGCATCTGTTAAATTTAGGACCCCTCTGATGATGGCCTGCACAAGAAAAAACCTGGATGTTATCAAAGATCTCATTGAGCATAAGGCCGACCCCACGCTAAAAAATAAGGATGGCTGGAACAGTTTTCATATTGCGTCCAGAGAAGGTGACCCCGCTGTCATCACCTACCTGCTTGCTGCAGTCCCTGATATCTGGAATACCGAGAGCAAGATAAGGAGAACACCTCTGCACACAGCAGGTAGCATGCAGAATATTCTGTCATACACATTTATCTAACAACGGGACCTGTAACTACTATTACATGTCAATAAATTAGAATATCAACGAAAATTAATTTATTTCAGTAACTCAATTAAAAAAGTGAAACTCCTATATTCTATAAATTCATTACACACAGGGATCTATTTCAAGTTTTTTTTTCCCTTTTTAATGTTGATGATTATGGCCTAAAGCTAATGAAAAGCCAAAAGTAAGTATCTCAGAAAACTAGAATATTGTGAAAAAGTTCAATCTTGTAGACTCATGGTGTCACACTGTCATCAACACAAAACTCCTGCAAAGGTTTCCTAAGCCTTTAAGTGGTCCCTCAGTCTGGGTCAGCAGGCTACACAATCATGGGGAAGACTGCTGACTTGACAGTTGTCCAGAAGACAGTCATTGACACCCTCCCCAAGGAGTGGAAGCCACAAAAGGTCATTGCTAAAGAACCTGGCCATTCAGATTGCTGTGTCCAAGCATATTAATGGAAAGTTGAGTGGAAGGAAAAAGTGTGGTAGAAAAAGGTGCACAAGCAACAGGGATAACCGCAGCCTTAAAAGAATTGTCAAGAAAACACCATTTAAGAATTTAGGGGAGATTTACAAGGAGTGGACTGCGGCTGGGGTCAGTATCCAGAGCATGGGCTACAACTGTTGCAAAGAGGAATGGACTGTTGCTCAGTGGTCCAAACTCCTGTTTTCAGGTGAAAGTACGTTTTGCATTTCATTTGGAAATTAAGGCCCCAGAGTCTGGAGGAAGAGTGTAGAGGCGCACAGTCCAAGCTGCTTGAGGTCCAGTGTGAAGTTTCCAGTCAGTGATGGTTTGTGGAGCCATATCATCGGCTGGTGTTGGCCCACTGTTATATCAAGTACAAAGTCAGCGCAGTCATCTAAAATGAAATTTTAGAGCATTTCATGCTTTTCTCTGCTGACGAACTTTATGGAGATGCTGATTTCATTTTCCAGCAGCACTTGGCACCTGCCCACACTGCGAAATGTACCAACACCTGGTTTAATAACTGCAGTGTCACTGTGCTTGATTGGCCAGAAAACTCGCCTGACCTAAACCCATAGAGAATCTGAGGTATTGTCAAGAGGAAGATGAGACACCAGACCCAACAATGCAGACGAGCTGATGGCCGCTATCAAAGCAACCTGGGCCTCCATAACGCCTCAGCAGTGCCACAGGCTGATCGCCTCCATGCCATTCCACATTGATGCAATCATTCATGCAAAAGTAGCCCTGACCAAGTATGAGTGCATATACTGTCAACATTTCTGTATTAAAAATAATTTTTTAAAATAATGTTCTAGTTTTCTGAGATACTGACTTTTGGGTTTTCATTAGCTGTAGGCCATAATCGTTAACATAAAAATAAATAAATGCTTAAAATAGATCCCTGTGTGTAATCAATCTATAGAAAATGAGTTTTGAATTGAATTACAGAAATTAACGTTTTGATGATATTCTAATTTATTGAGCTGCATTAGAACATGGTCATATTATTTCTCTGTACAACTGCCAAACTGTATGGCGCCTGATAGGACTTTTAGACTCAACTGTATCTCTCTATTTCTCTGACTTTTATAAGAAGATATCTAGATTTTGTTCCTGTCACATTCTGTAAAAATGACCGAAAAACCTGTAGCAACCTCCACTGCCATATTATGGAACTGTTCTCATCTAGAAGTATTACTTCCAGGGGTGAATAACCTCTTGAACTAGGTTCTCATATGTGGTGCTTTTCCATTGTCCTGTCCTGGTATAGTAGCAGAACAAAAAAATCATTGGATCCAGCATAAGCCGGACACTAACCCCATTGACCATACTGGGGCCAGCAGTGGTATTTTGTCCTGCCTTTTTGTTAGAATCCCTGCCATAGGTGTGTACTGTACTAAGCACCACATAATGGCTTTTGAAGTGCCTTGAACTCCATACCTCAGCTCCACAGAGACTGCGCGTGCCACCATAAAACCTGCTCACAGTGGTGCATAAGGATTAAGGCTAGTTTCACAATTACCTGAATGCGGCCAGCTTTCCGCTGATCCCCCATTATATTTGATGGGGCTGGACGGAGACTTACAAACTGCCAGCAGTGCTGGAATTCACAGAGATACCACAGGCTATTCCCTGCCGAAACAGCTTGCCGGATCTCAAGTGCTAGTGTGATGTGAAACTAGCCTAACACCTAGTGATTTAAGGGGGTTGTTAATGTGGGAAAAATAATAAGATGCTGTATTCCTTATACCTTCACCAATCTCCCACCATTCCTGTTCTGACTCTTATCGGGCCCCCCAGGTCTCTACTTCCTGGTTCCTCGACACATACAGGAAATGCCTGCTCAGCCGAGGTGGTCATCATCTCCTCCTGGATTATCATTATCTCAATGTATGGACTTTTCAAAATCACTGTGGGACTTTGAACACTGGGTTAAAATTTATGAACGTTGCTGTATGTTATATTCATGCATATAAAATAACTTATATATTATTTTTTTGCATGTTTTTAGTTTTTTGAAGGATTGAGATATTGTCAACTTTGGGTGTGACACACTAGTGGTATCTGCAGCACAGGTTTCACCTTCATCCCACTTGGTATGATCACCAACATAATTTGGGACATTGAAGCTTCTTACCCATCTGCCCCACAACCCGGCCCAATTCGCACCCCGCTTAGTGGTCGGCCTCACCCATTTCCAGAGACTGTTGGCGACCAGGTTGGCCGCCCCAATCTTGATATCATCCTTTATCTTCTATCAAGCTTCTGGAGAAGGCAGGGAATCTCGAGATTGTTACTGCTGTTAGTGGCATGCAAAGGCTACTATATTACATAATAAAATATATCTATGTGTATGTTATATTCTGACCCTTTCTCTTTTCTTATCAGCATTGCACGGATGTTTTGATGTGGTGCAGATTCTTCTAGAAAGGTAACATTTGGTTTTTCTACTTCTGGTTTTGTAGATTGATCTCAAGTTGTTAAATGTGTATTCTTATCTGGGACACAGATATATATTGTTGGTATATCGTTAGGATATGCATTCTATGTGGGACCCGCACCTATATCCATAATGGGTCCACCAAAGTGCACAGAGAGCAGCCGCGTATGTGTTTCCACCCTCCGTTCACATGTATGGGAGTCAAAGGGGTTGTCCGGGTTCAGAGCCGGACATACCTCTATTTTCACCCCGGCAGCCCCCCTGACTTGAGCATCGGAGCAGTTAATGCTCCGATGCTCTCCTTTGCCCTGCACTAAATCGCGCAGGGCAAAGGCATTTTTTGTAGATCTGGTGACATACCGGGCTCTTCATGGGGCTGCCAGGAAGCCCGGTGACATCACCGGCACTGATGGGCACGCTTTAGCGCTGCCCTAGCCAGTAAAACGGCTAGGGCAGCGCTAAAGTACACCCATCAGAGCCGGTGATGTCACCGAACACACTGCCGGGCGGAGGTTTCCGCCCGGCAGTGTGTGATTGTAAATAAAAGAGCCTGATTTAGCGCAGGGCAAAGGAAAGCATCGGAGCATGAACTGCTCTGATGCTCAAGTCAGGGGGGCTGCCTGGGTGAAAATAGAGGTATGTCCGGGTTCAGCTCTGAACCTGGACAACCCCTTTTAAGAAAATAAGCTTTTGCTTGGCCATTTTCAGAGGTCTCATAGCGGTGAATGGAGAAGTGGCCACGCTTGTGCACTGCGCTTTCCATTCATTGCTATGGGACCTCTCGGGCTATTTTCGTAACTCCAATAGCGATGGAGTCCCGCCTTCTAGATAGGAGCGGGCCCAAAGGTGGGACCCACACCTATCTGACATTGATGGCCTATCCTAGCAATATGCCATCAATGTCCCAGATGAGCCAGCCCCTTTAAAGGGAACCTGTCGGCAGATTCATGCTCCCCAACCACAGGCAGCATTAAATACTGAGGGGCTTCCTCATTATGATGAACTGTGTTTTACTCTGAAAAGCTGCGGTTTATCAGAACACCTCGTTTTAAAGAGGAACTGTCTGTTTTAGTGAATACTCCTTGTGAAATATCTCCTCTGGAGTGTCTTTTCGTAGAGCTTTGTTGTTCCTCTTTCATTCCTCGAAATGGGACTGTGCCCCTCCACTGGCTAACCAGTGCTGAACGTATCGGAGTGGAAAAAGCAAACTTGATAAAGAAGATGTCCAAGGTTTTATTTCACACACATGGAAATCCACTGGAGCATGAAAAGTCTTGGGAGTGTATTGCTTACGCGTTTCGAATGCCCCCTGTATGGATATGACTAAGAAAGTTTGGGGGGCATTTGAAATGTGTAAGCATTAGAGTTCCATTTGGTGTTAATGTATGTGAAATAAAGCGTTGAATATCTTTTACCAAGTGATGGATCAAGTCTGCTTTGTCCTTGCCTGCCCCTGTCAGAGTGGGATCCATGCACCTGGTCGGAGAGCATTGGAGTGTCAGATTGTATAGTGACACACCCATTTGACAAAGTGGGATGGTAACGCCCCGTTGTCAATTTATTCATCAGTTTCTAGGAGGAATAACTAAGGAACGGCACAAAGCTGAGTTTATAACTCCGAAGAGAGATTCCGAATAGTTTGAATGAAGAATACAAATATTTACGAAAATAGGCATGTCACGTTCTCATTAAAACTATTGGGGTGATTTATTAAGAACAGTGTTTTAGACGCCGGTCTTAATACCCCTGCACCCCTGCGATCCTTCCGTTCCGCAAAAAGATAGAGCAAGTTCTATCCTTTTGCGGTGCGGAAGCACGGAACGGAACCCCAGAAAGCACTCCGTAGTGCATCCGTTCCGGGCTTCCGTTCCGCATCTCCAGATTTTCGGACCTATTGAAGTGAATGGGTCCGCATCCGGGATGCGGAATGCCCACGGAACGGTGCCCATGTATTGCAGATCCGCAAAAGTGGTCCGCAATACAGCAACGGGCAGCACACGTTCGTGTGAATGAGCCCTAACATCACATCCCCAACAGCGTATAACTGCCTTAGGCCTCATGCACACAAATGTATTTTGTTTCTGTGTCCGTTCAGTTTTTTTTGATGATAGGATGCGGACCCATTCATTTCAATGGGTCCGCAAAAAATATGCTATCCGCATCTGCATGTTCGTTCCGTAGCCCCGCAAAAAAAAATAGAACATGTCCTATTCTTGTCCGTTTTAGGCATTGTTACAATGGGTCCCCAAAAAAAAATGGATGGCACACAGATGGCATCCGTTTTTTTTTTGTTTGTTTTTTTGCAGACCGCAAAACACATACCGTCATGTGTATGTAGCCTTAAATATATCCCAGCTCCCTTGCTGGCGCAGATTTAGATAATTTTCTATGCCAAAAACTGGCGTAGAAAATGATAAATGAGATGGGCCAGTATCAGATCTGTGGGGGTGCAACACCCGGTACCCCCACCAATCAGCTGTTAGAGTCCTTGAGCGGCACAGCCTCTTCCCAGGCTAGTGACATCACTGTTCATCAGTCACATGGCCTAGTTGCAGCTCAGCCCCATTCAAGTCAGTGGGGCTGAGCTGCAATACCAAACACAGCCACTATATGATGTACGGTGCTGGATGCCTGCTTCGCTCCCTGCAGCAGCTGATCGGCGGGGGTGCCATGACTTAGACCCCCGCTGATGTGATAATGATGACCTATACTGATGATAGGTTATCATTATCTTTTTCAGGAGAAAAATCCACAACAAAGTTTGCAAGTAATATGTGGATTTTTGTGCAAAAACACAGAAAATTGATATAAATGCCGAGTGCAGACATTTAACCCCTCAGATGCCGTGGTCAAATGTGACCACGGCATCTGGGAGCCCTAAAACTGGGAGACATTTTTTCATCATTTAAATTCCCCAAAAAATAAAAATTGATCAAAAAATCATACACACTCCAAAATGGTATCAATTAAAACTACAGATTGTCCCATAAAAATGGATTCCTTACACAGCTGTTCAGAATAAGTTTTTATGCAGTTTACATGCAGCGTAGTAAAGGTACATGTCCACTGTCTTAGACATACGGTGGACTCCAAGATCAGCTACGGCATTAGTCTGCTGGATCTGAGAGACTGGTCATTGCCAACAATCACTGTATCAAAGAAATGGAGCTGAGAAGCTGATGACAATAGAGCGCTACATGAATGGGGCCTTCATTTCTGTAATAATGTAGTTTAAACCCCCTGCCCCCCCCCCCCCCCCAATTTTTTTTTTCTTAGGTGCAATTATGATCCAGATTGTAAGGACAGCTGTGGGGTGACTCCATTCATGGATGCAGTGCAGAATGGACACCTCCAGATTGCTGAGCTACTGATGGAGAAGAAAAAGGTATGTAGCTGAGCACATGAAATAAATACCATATCAGATCATTGACCCCGGCAGTCACAGGTGCAATGACGGCTGAGGCCAGTGATTGGCTGGAGCGGTCATGTGACCTTACCACTTTCCGTCCAGTCACAGATAGGAGTTGTGGCGCTGGAACGGCAGGCTTTTCAGCCTGTGTTTTTTTCACATGGGATGCAAGTTTTTGAATAATTTTAGCCCTTACTGTGTCGGAACTCGTTAATTGAGCGTCAGGAGTCCGATGTGTTGATGAGGTGCATTGCTGACGCCACGTTCTCACTTGCCTGTGAGTTCTCCCCATAGAGCTGATGGAGGGAAATGGCGCAATCCATGCATCTCGTTATACGTCAGACTTCTACTCGCCATTGTAAAACACCAGATGAATGAAACTGCATTCTAACACGGGAAAGACTAAAATCACTCAACACTTACACCCTACACTCAGTGTCTAGAGCTATTAAACCTGGTCCTCAGATTAGGCCCCATTTTCATGCTGTTGTATCTTACGACAGTGGTCCTCAACTCCAGTCCTCAGGGTTCACCTACCAGGATTTCCTTAGTATTGGGCAGCTGATACAATTAGTGTCCGTCCACAGGTATTCATTCTGTGGGATACTCCTAAATCCCGACCGGCAAGTGGGCCCTGAGGACTGGAGTTGGGGAACCCTGTCTTACGATACTGAATGAGCAGGTTTAGACTTTGGTGGGTTCCAGCACGACCCCTTTCACTATCAGTAGTGGTACATTGGGAATAAGCCTTGCTGTGCAGCCCTGTCCTAATACAGATGAATATGCTCTACATTTGTCTTCATTTCCATCCGTCGACTAGGTCTGCTATACAGCTGTGGATAAAATGGGAGCCCAGGCACTGCATCGGGCCGCAGTTACAGGACAAGACCAATCCCTCCAGTACCTGGTATCTCACCTTGGTCTGAATGTGAATGAAACAGCAACTTCTATGAAGCTGAGCCCACTGCACTATGCTGCCAAGGTCAGGCGTCCAAACGAATGTACCGTCTGCAGCATGAGAAGGGATGTCCCATCTGGTCAACCACCGTCTCTCTATTAGCCCTAGTGGAGAGCGGCTGGTAGACTCTTGACGATGTGATGCATCTTACCAATTCAGAAGGGCGGCATATGCATTACTGCGACGCATGTGGGGAAGCCTTCAGCTCTCTGGGGTTTCTTCAGCCTGGCCTGATGGATGGCTGTTTTTAAAAAGTGATTGTCCAGACAGTACAACTCCATTATACAGTGAAGAGATTTACATGCTTTGGATACCTTTTGGAGCCATTTATTTATATACATGTATTTTGGGCGAAAAAAGGCTTTTTGTAATAGGTTTTTATTAAATATGAAACTTTGTTTGGCTTCTGCAGCTTCTATGTTTTACAGAACCAAGCAAGCTACAGAATGCGGTTCACTGTGAAATCTGTCAGACAGCTTGTTCTCCAGGCGCCTCTCTCCTGAACAGTTTTCTAAAGCTACTTTCACATCTGCGCTTTCTCTTTCCGCTTTTGAGATCTGTCATAGGATCTCAATAGCGGGGAAAACGCGTTTTGTCCCCATTCATTGTCAATGGGGACAAAACTGAAAGAAACGGAATGCACCAGAATGCATTCCATTCCTTTTGGTTTTCTCTCCATCGCGGACAGAATAACACTGCAATCAGCGTGCAGTTTCTGTCCGCCATGTGGTGCAGAGCAAGACAGATCCGCCATGACACACAATGTAAGTCAATGGGAACAGATCGGTTTTCTCTGACACAATAGAAAACGGATCCGTCCCCCATCCGTCATGACTATGTTAAAGATAATACAACCGGATCTGTTCAAAACGGATGCAGCCGGTTGTATTATCGTGACAGAAGCGCTTGTGCTGATCCATGACGGATCCAGCAAAGACGCTGGTGTGAAAGTAGCCTAAGCTGAATTATGATTACATCAGCATTTAATTTTGATGTGACTGTAAATCAGGTTAGAAGATCGTTCAGGAGAGGTCCAAATCAAGAATAAAAAAATGGCTTCAAATGTGTCCATAGCCCTCAACTCTTGAACGTGGCATCACATTGCTTAGGAAAAGCTGAGAGAAGGCTGCCGCGTTACTCTGAGCCTCGGTGCCGTCTTAAACAGCTGATCAGCGGGGGTACCGGGTGTCGGATACCTACCTATAAGATACTGATGACTTATCCAGAGGATCAGTTAAAAAATCTCAGAAAACCTTTTAAAAAGGGTTGATTCATCTGGATATTTCTGTCATATCTAGAGGGGTGGATGTCACTTCTGGCACCTGCTTCTACCTCTAGAACAAGGCCCTGTCTCTTGCTGTCGGAGAGATGGCTCTGTGTGCGTCCTTTCCATTCACTTCTGTGGGACTTCAGAAGATAGCCAAAACACCTACTCACTTATTTTTGGATATTCAGTGGAAGTGAATGGATAGAGATGTGCATGCACGGCCACCTCCTCCGACAGCACAAGACAGGGCCCCGTTCTAGAGATAGGCGTGTTCTCACTTTTATCGCATATCCTGTGGATATCCACATGGGCAACCCCTTGAACTTTACAGTAGTTCAATATTTTATTTTATTTTTCTGAATTAAGCTGCTTATAGATGGAAAGATTTGATCTGATCGGGTTCCAATCTTTTTACTGTTGGGGTGCAGATTGGTAAAGCCGTTATTCCAACCATTGCATTTTAATGTGATCAGTCATGTACATTGTTGCACATATCATTTCTCTTCAGTCTGGAACTGATTGCTCTAGTACAGTAGACATAATGAATGTCTTCAGCAATTATCTCTTTCAATCATCTCAACCTATTGTTCATGTTCTGTTATCGCAGGAAGGACATGTTCATTCTCTGTCAACCCTGTTATCCCTCGGTGCTGATCTAAAGAGCCGAGACTCAAAAGGAAGATCAGGTAACAATGTAATGACTTTTCTCTTGTGCCAATCTAGCATGTTGTGCACATTGAAACAGTAATTCAGTCATCGGTCCGTCCGTATTCAATAATCTTCTTTGACAGTCAGTAAAGGGGTTGTCCATGGCTGTGTTCTTCCAGAAACGGCACCACACCTGTCCATAAGTTGTCCGGTATTGCTTCTCAGATCTATTGAAGGGAGTCTGTTGGCATTAGGATGTCCCCTATAAGAGCTAGGCTGCAATGTCCGATCACAGAGGGTTACAGAAACCAGACCTGTGGATTTCAGCTGATCGCTGGCTCAGTTTCCATTTACAAAGTCCCTTTAATCACTGTATATTGCAATGTTACGTCAGACTGAGCACAAGTCTTCCTCCCTTCCTAATGGTTGTCTGCAGCATATAAGTGTCACGAAAAAGGTATCAGCCTAAGGCCCAAAGAGTTCAGCTCCAGCATTATGTAGACTCCATACAATTGTAGAAAACTTTTACAATACTCCAGCTCACCTTAGATTTGGTGCACAGAAGGAATCAGGCGAAATCCAAGAAACGATAATAAAGTAAATTCCAGCACCTTTATAAAATCTGACTGCACTTTATTTGAATTAGTATCAAATAACTTACAAAGACATAATCCTCCAGCAAAGCTCCAGTTGACGCGTTTCGAACACTGGTGTGTTCTTAATGGTAACTATTTTATAAAGGTGCTGGAGTTTACTTTGTAGAAAACTTTTAGCAGTGACCAGGACTAAGTATCTGTGACAAAGCAACCCAAAAAATATTTCCCATGAAGCGGTACTCAACCCATATATGTTATAAAACACACAACCAACAGAAATATATGGATCCACTATGCGTAACCACGAATTGTAATCAATAATCAAATAATTTATTATTAACAAATGTATTGTTCACATGATTGACATAGCACAATACATAAAAACATGATTAAAAATGAACAGGGCTGGTAGTGCATGGTTAATGGGCATATAATAAAGTGCAAGTGCAACAATTGGCCAACATAAAGTGCATAACAAGACTATGAGCACAAGTTAAGTCTGGTCACAAATAAAATGGTACAAATAGAAAGTAGACTTGAATCGGCATGAACCAGCGTTTCCTTTATGGACAAACTGTATGGCGTATGTCTGGATATCCCCATTGTATTCAGTGGATCTGTGTAGAACATGGACCGCACACAACTGTCATTTTGCCTATGGACATTTGTGACCGTCTGGTCCTCACCTGTTTCATGTGATCGACACTGACTCTCCAACTGACACGGGGTCTTATGTGGACAGGAAGTCATTTTCTATATAAGACTTTACTTGCTTATATAGTGCTGACATCTTCTGCAGAGCCTTACAGGTATCATCATCACTTGCTGTCCCCAGTGGAGCTCACAATCTAAATTCCCTATCAGTATGTCTTTTGGGATGTGGGAGGAAACCCATACAAACTAGGGGAGAACAAATTAAAGAGGACCTTTCATGGGTCCAGACATTATGAAATAAGTAGCAGGTTATGTAGGGCATAGTCCATGGATGTAAGATCGCTTACTTTTTTTTCTGGGCGCCGCTCCATTTGCCCGCTGTGCCCCTGTTCACTTCTCCCGCCTGATATGCTAATGAATAGCATCGGTACAGGGAGGAGGAGATGCCAGGGTTTCTCAATGGGCGCCTCCTTCTCCCTGGCTGTGCCGTGATCCAATCACAGCGGAGAGCGTCACAGGGAGAAGGTAAGCTTTTTTTTTTTTCTCCCTGGCTGTGACGCTCTCACGGCACAGCCAGGGAGAAGGAGACGCCCATTGAGAAACAGGGCAGTCTCCTCCACCCTGTACCAATGCTATTCATTAGCATATCAGACGGGAGAAGTGAACAGGGGCGAATGGAGCGGCGCCCAGACAAACTAGTAGGCGATCTTACATCCATGGACTATGCCCTAACCTGCTACTTATTTCATAATGTCTGGACCCATGAAAGGTCCTCTTTAACTCCAGTTGTTGTCCTTGGGCGGATTCAAACTGAGACCCACATCACCACAAGGCACCAGTGCTAACCACTGAGCCACTGTGCAGTGAGTATTATAGGACTGAATAGAGAGACTGACTTCCTGTCCACACATAAGACACTGTGTGAGTTGGTGAGTCAGAGTGCTGGTCACATGACACATCTGAGGATCAGAAGGGAGAGAAAAACTTACAGCTATGGCCACAGGTAAAAATATTACCTTCACTATTTTTCTCATAAGCCTTACAATAAAAAATAATTTTGGGAGTGCTTCTTTAAAGGCTATGTACACCTTTGGGGACAATTTTTTTTTTTTTTATTATTGCATTATACTTATTTTGATTACACTGCTGGGGCTCTGATTGGAACTGCAGCTGCACCACCAATGAAGAGGGCAGAGAGGACCCTGTGGCCACTGCCACCAATTATTATAATACTGGGGGGGGCGCACTGCGCCACCAATGAAGATAACTAACCTATTAATACAAATGCAGGCGGCACCTGAGGGGTAAACTGCCGCGGATCACAGCGCCCTGTCATAGAGGTTGGGTGCCGGGTATGTGATTCTGCCGCCGGTACCAGCCTCCTGTATTTGTATTAAACGTTAGTTATCTTCATTGGTGGCGCAGTGGCCACAGCCCCTCCTCCCCTCTCTCCTCATTGTAGGCTGCAGCGGCACAGTGGGGAGGCAGAGACTCTATATCCCCTGTGCTGCTAAGGAGAACATGGCGCGCACTGACAGCAGCGTGTTCGCTAAAAGGCAAATCCCGGTATCAGAACTATCCGGGTACAAAAGTATCAATTGGGTATCGATAATTTGATACCCGGTGCAACCTTAATTTAGAAATAAGAGTTATTAGTGAAAGTACCAGTCACACAGTTAGAAAAACAGTTAACCCTTTGTGAAATAATGGCTCAATATTTTTAATAAACGCCAATTGAAAATATGATTTGTAGCCAAAAATAAGTTAAATACAATGATTAAAAAAAATTGCCTCCAAAGGTGTACATAGCCTTTAAATATGGATCAACTGAGCTGTTTTTTGGGCCAAACACTTTGGGGTATTTTTAAAAGACTGGGTAAAAACAGTGGTGTTAGCTTCTGCTTTTGCACTCGTTTTCGTGCATGATTCTCATTGTTTTGGTATCATTTGGATTGTCACAGTTTTGCGGTGTTCTTTCCCTGCAGCTCTTCACATGGCATGTACTGGTCAGCACGCAGGATGTGTTGAGTTTCTCATGAAATCTGGACTCAAAGACACTGTCGATTGCAATGGGACATTTGCTGAACAGCTAGCTAAAAAAGACGACGTCAAGAAAATATTTGCACTTTTTCAAGAACAAGATAAAAATGCTAATTAACCTTGACTGTAAACAGATGTACTTAAAGACTGCATCAACCGATGAACTCTGTAGTTTACATATGGATTGAACATGTATAAAACGCTGGGTAACACTGTAAGCCCATTGCATTACTTATCTTCTATTGATCCTGCGTTACAGCCTGTAAAACACTTCATAATTCTGCAGACTTCAGAGCTGAAATCTCCCAGCAATCCTTGCCCACTGAACCCCTTAGTGAACAGCTTGTTTTGCACCTTAGTAACAAGCAAGTCACATTCCCAGAGCTATAGGGGAGATTTATCAAAGCTGGTATAAAGGAAAACTGGCTTAGTTGCCCATAGCTGATTCCACCTTTAATTTTTCAGAACTTTTTTACTTTTCCATTGATGTAGCTGTAAGAGGGCTTGTATTTTCATGAGACCAGTTGTCGTTTTAATGCACTATTTTGGGGTACACACGACTCATTGATTAACTTTTAAATCTTTTTTTTTTGTGAGGGGGGGTGAAAAAAACCAGCAATAATGTAATTTGTCTTTTTACATTTTAAGTTCTGCGACGTTCATTTAACCCCTTTGCTATGGCGCTGGAGTGATAGGTAAACATGCCGCCCGCTCGCACTCACAGCGGGCACAATGGCCGGCGGGTCTCCTCTGTTTCTAACAGCAGAGACCCGCGGCTAATGACCGCGACCAGCAATAATGCCGACCGCAGTCATTAAAGCCTTTTAGATGCCGTGATCTAGTGTGACCACGGAATCTAAAGGGTGAAAAACTTGGAAGCTCGGGCTTCTTACCACCATCCTCTGCAGCCAATGAGGGTGCCAGTAATTGCCAGTAATTGGTTTCAATACGCTGGGTCTCTCTGAAGAGACCCAGGGTATTGAAGCTGCAATTCTTATTTTGGCCAGCACGTGGCAGGCCAACAGAGGAAATGAGCAATTCTAGTACCAATATGGGTCACCACGTCCGAAAACATCCATACTATTAAAATATAAAAATATTTTTTCAATACTGCGAATGGCGTAACGGAAAAAAGGGTCAAAATGGCTGATTTGTCATATTTTCATCGCTTCTGTTACCCAAAACAATTAAATGTGATCAAAAAGTCACACACACTCCAAAAGGGAATCAATAAAAACTACAGATCGTCCCGCAAAAAATGAGCCCTCACACAGCTCAGTAGATGTAACTATAAAAAAGTTATGGGGGTCAGAAAATGGTGATTTGAAAAAAAACAACAACTTTTCTTTCAACGATTTAATCTATTTTTACACTAATTAGACATTTAAAAAAAACTATACATATGTGGTATCATTGTAATCGTACTGACCTAGAGAATAAAGGGCACAGGTCAGTTTTGCCGCAAAGGGAATACTGTGGTAACAAAATGTGTAAAACGGTGCAGGAATTGTGTTTTTTTTTTTTTCAATTCCACCCCATTTGGAATTTTCTTTCCCACTTCCCACTGCATTGTATATCAACCATTGAAATGAATGGTTCCGTATACGGAACGCAAAAAACGTCCCGCAAACAAAAAAAAAAACTGTCGTGTGAAAGAGGCCTTATACTGCTGCCGATTGCTCGTTTATCGGGTAATCCAGATCTTTAAGCATGCTGAAAGATCAGGATTCGCTGGCAGCATATCGTGCTGCCTAATAACAATCTGCTGCTGGCAAACCACTGTACAGCATGGGGACAAGTGATGGCATAGCGATCGCTCCTCCCCATGCTGTGGAGGACATCGCTGCAAGTAATAGCAGCGGTCTCATCCGCTAGTTAGCAGGCAATTCCCGGGAGGGAATGCTTCCTTCCTGACAATCATCTGCCTGATCACTCCGATCATGTCTTATACACCCTCTAGTTTTACTATTTTTGCATGACAAAAACCCTTTAAAAAAAATTGCTTTGTTCATCTGAAGACCCATAACCCATAAATTTCTTTTGATGGAGCTATATGAGGGACAACCTGTGGTTTTATTGGTATCATTTTGCGGTACATGTATTGAATGCTTTTTATTACATATTTTTTTTTTTTGGTGGTAAATAAGTAAAAAGCAGCAATTCAAATGTTGTTTTTTTTCCCCATTCACTATGTGGAATAAAATACATGACTGTATAGTTTGAGTAATTACAGGTGGGGCTATACCAAATATGTATACACTGTTTTCTATTGAAGAAATGATTTTCAATAGAAAAAACTGTTGTTTTTTTGGGTTTGGAGATTTTATTTTAATACATGCGATGGTTTGATTCCTCACACAATGCACCCTGCTATGTAATGGTGCAGTGTATTATCCTGTCGGGCAGTCCATTAGGTTGTGATATTAGGAATACAGATAGGGCAGAACTAGGTTGATCCGTTGGACCCTCTGCTGTGGTGTACAGACATCGGCACGCTGTGATCTCATTTGCAGTGATGGAAGGAACCCCTCTCCCTCTGAAACCACTTAGATGCCGCAGTCGCTGTTGACCACATCTAAGGGATTAAGCCAGGACTGGCGATTCTGCCTATCTGGGCCATTAGAAAAAGGGCTTGGCTGTCATAAGGCAGCTATGCTCCTGCCCTTCTCTGCACTGGAGATCCATGCAGCGCTTAGACTAGGCCGCCGTAAGAAGTGGTGCCTTGCCTAGCCCCTTAGTGACTGCTGTAAAAAGTGCATATTGGTGGTCAGTAAGCGGTAGAGTATACACATTGTGGTGATTTACTTTCGGGATGTGCCATATTTACACCAGGGATTTTAAGAAAAATACTGGATCAAAAATTAAAAAGAAGGTAAAGGGCCTAGGTTTCAGTCAGGGTCTTCGTCACCAGTTTGTGCTGCCCTCGGGATGATTTCCTTAACCAAGTGCATAGCCTGGTTCACAGAATACTGTGCTTGGCCACATTAACAGTGAGACCATACGATATCGTGTGCATGTGCGTCAGGCGTGAGGTATAGGAGGACATGTACGTATCACTGGGAAGTTGTCCCTAAAATATAACCTTTATTCAACACATAAAATAGGGTATTTCCAAATCAAATATACATACAAATGGCTAAACCTCAGTAGAATTTCCACCGGGTATGAGTCTATTGTCAATCACTCAGATCCCGATTTAGGACTGCCTACATGATAGGGGAGTCACAAAGGGCAGAGACTGAAGGGGGAGAGGGTATGAAACAGTATATTGCCTGGATACAGACCTCTACCAGACTAACTAAAAGTAGTATTGCCCTCCCCTATACTGGCTACAAACTGAATACTGCTTCTACTAATACATGGCTCGACGCGTTTCTTAGGTTGCTATTGATATGCAACCGAGTCTTCAGGAGCACAAGGGAAGCTATATCTAGCAGACAGACCTCAGGTGCTGCTGAAGATTTGGTTGTATATGTATATCACCACAGCTGCGCCACGTAGCCATACCCTAAACCAAGACCGGCAAACCGGATGTCAGTAAATGTCAGGAGAAATAAGGATCAGGTAGCTGGTTCAACACTTGTGGATACCCCCTGTATATTTAAAGAAGTTGTCCAAGTTCAGAGCTGAACCCGGAGATACCCCCATTTTTGACCAAGACAGCCTTTCCTGATATGAGCATCGGAGCATTTCAGGCTTCTTTAGGAGAACTGTAACGTACTAGGCTCTCCATGGGTAAAGCTAGGTGAAGGCTTCCACCCAGCAGTGAGCCCGGCGACGTCACCGACACTAATGGACGGGCGTTAGTGCTGCCCTAGCCTGTCAAATCCTCCCATCGGAGCCGGTGACTTTAACAGCAACACTGCTAGGAGAAAGCCTCCAACTAGCAGTGTAAAAAATATAAACAGCCCTTGCCCTCCAGCGCAAGGCAACGGAGAGCATGAAAATGGGGGGATGTCTGGGTTCAGCTCTGAACTCGGACAATCTCTTTAACTTTTATTCCTTCTCTTTTCAATTGTCAATGCTGGTTATTAAACTTTTCTTTGTATGGATTGTCCCTTATATATTGTATTAATAAAATTACCTCTATCTTATGCGGTCTGGTAGGTTTTTTTTTATAGGTATTTTTAGATTAGCTATTCAGCTGTATATACTATAACTGGTGGTATGTATATACTAGAGCTGGTACTACTGGCACCATGGCTGGCACCATTACCAAGCCTATTTTGTAGTAAGAGATTTCTTCCAACAACGTGGCCACGCTCACTGTCTGGACAAAAATTATCCAGACTAAAGCCAGTCCTCTCCTCCTAAACTTCCTGGCTTATGTGCACCAGAGTGAGGGGGAGAGGACATGGCTGCAGCCTGAGAGAACAATGCTCTGCTTTTATAGTGTATTTTTCATGGTCTGCAATTGTGATATCTGATTATAAAAGAGCAAATAACAAAGACACATAAGGAGATTATGCTATGTTTTGTTGCTTGTTCTTTTTTTGTGTTTGGATTTAGTGGCCCTTTAAGGGGTATTGAAGGGGTTGTACAGTGGAATTACATTGATTACCTTTCCCTCAGGACAGGTCCTCAACATCATATCAGCTATTTGAGAAGGCAATGCCCCTGGTACAAGCGCTGTCTCCCTTATAGTGGCGGTGCAGTGTAATTACAACTGCTGCATCCCATTCACCTAAATAGGAGAAGGAATCTATAATTACACTGCAATAGAAATAACGTGGGGGTAAACTTTGTTGAGGAAGCAGTGCTCATACCAGTGCCGTGATTAGGCTTGAGCTAATCGAGCTTCGGATCATAGATTGGCTCCATGTAGGCAAACTTCGTATTGCCTGAAGTTGCGCGAGACTTCCAAGAATTGTATATATGGACTTCTCCAAAGCATTTGAGACAAATGTAAGGTTATGCACATAGGAAGGAATAATGCAAGTCACCTGTACATACTAAATGGTAAAACACTGGGTAACACTGACATGGAAAAGGACCTAGGAATTTTAATAAACAGCAAACTAAGCTGTAAAAAACAGTGTCAGGCAGCTGCTGCCAAGGCCAATACGATAATGGGTTGCATCAAAAGGGGCATAGATGCCCGTGATAAGAACATAGTCCTACCACTTTACAAATCACTAGTCAGACTACACATGGAGTACTGTGTACAGTTCTGGCCTCCTGTGAACAAGGCAGACATAGCAGAGCTGGAGAGGGTCCAGAGATCTATCCCATCATCTATTTATCCCCAGGACTGTGACTGTGACGAGGGGACATCCTCTGCGTCTGGAGGAAAGAAGGTTTGTACACAAACATAGAAGAGGATTCTTTACGGTAAGAGCAGTGAGACTATGGAACTCTCTGCCTGAGGAGGTTGTGATGGAGGAATTCAAGAGGGGCTTGGATGTATTTCTGGAGTGTAATAATATTACAGGCTATAGCTACTAGAGAGGGGTCGTTGATCCAGGGAGTTATTCTGATTGGAGTCGGGAAGAATTTTTTTCCCCCTTAGACCTCATGCACACGACCGTGTCGTTTTTTGCGGTCCGCAAAGCGCGGATCTGAAAAAAACTGAAGCCGCCCGTGTACCTTCCACAATTTGCGGAACGGAACAGGCGGCCCATTGTAGACATGCCTATTCTTGTCTGCAAAACGGACAAGAATAGGACATGCTATTTTTTTTTGCAGGGCCTCGGAACAGAGCAACGGATGCGGATAGCACACGGAGTGCTGTCCGCATCTTTTGCAGTCCCATTGAAGTGAATGGGTCCGCACCCGAGCTGCAAAAACTGCGGCTCGGATGCGGACCAGAACTACGGTCGTGTGCATGAGGTCTTAAGTGGGATAAATTGGCTTCTACCTCACAGTTTTTTTTTTGCCTTCCTCTGGATCAACTTGCAGGATAACAGGCCGAAATGGATGGACAGATGTCTGTTTTCGGCCTTATGTACTATGTTACTACTGTATTTCAAAAACATTTTAAAAAAGGAATCCGAAGTGAGTTTTGGTATCGAGGTACCAGCTGTTACCAAAGCTGACTTCGGATTCCTATTTTAAAATGTTTTTAAATATGTAGATAGGAATACCGAAGTCTCGTGCAACTTCAAGCGATTCAAAGTTTGCCTACACTGAGCCAATACATTTTAAATGCTGGACGGAAACAGCATTAAAGGGGTATTCCCATCACAGACAATGGGGGCATATCGCTAGGATATTCCCCCATTGTCTGATAGGTGCGGGGCCCTCACCTACACCGAGAACGGACCGGGGAAAGTGGGGGGGGGGGGGGGGCACACTGCGCATGCACAGCCGCCCTCCATTCATTTCTATGGGGCTGGCGAAAATAGCCGAGCACTGGCAGGGCTCCGTTCTCAGTGTAGGTGCGGATGCCAGAGGTGGGACCCTCATTTATCAGACAATGGGGGCATATCCTAGTGATATGCCCCCATTGTCTGTGATGGGAATACCCCTTTTGAATGAATCAATTTCAGATCTACGATCTGAAGCGCGATTCGCTGAAGCCTAGTCGCGACCCCATCAAACAGCTGGTAAGTGGGGTGCTGGGAATCAGATCCCCACCGATCTGATGTTGATGACCTTTCCTGAGGATAGGTCACCCGGTGTTACCACTGCACAAGCCTTTATGATGGCAGACGTTTTGAAAACTTCTAGAACAGAATATCCGTCCGCATCCGTTCCACAATTTCGCGGATTGGGTGTGGACCCATTCATTTCAACGGGGCCGCAAAAGATGCGGACAAAAAAGATAGAGCGTGTCCTGTTCTTGTCTGCAGCCACGGACAATAATAGGCATTTCTATTATAGCGCTGGCCATGTGCGGTCCGCAAAACGCAAATGGCCGATGTCCGTGTTTTGCTGATACGAAATTTGCAGACCGCAAAACACTTGTGGACGTGTGAATGGAGCCTAAGGGGTTGTTTAAAAAGTTGAATCTGATTGGTTGCTTTTACACCAATTTAGATAAATGTTCCCCACTGAGTTCTAACCCATCTTTCCCAGATGCAGAAAGTACAAGTAATGGTTGATTTCCCTGTGCTGACGCAGCAGCCTCATATTCAGGTCCTCGGACACAAGACTGTAGCCTCTGGAGGGGGAAGGGCACAGGAAACAGTTCCAGTACTGGCAGCCATGATTTTAGAAAGCGCTCGCCGCTCCGATCAAACCCCGCCCTAATTCATCCCCTGACCAATCCGCTCATTTGGTCGGCGCCGTTTCCGGAAGTGACTTGTCTCTAGGGCGAGGCTATGAGGCTGTCCCCAGGACTCCCCTCTTTTCTACGCTCTGATTGGCTAACTAGTGACGTTCGAGCAGACGTAGGGCGTGTCCATCCGTGCGCGCTCCCGCCTCCTCCGCTTCCGCATCCGCCATAAGCGCGATCTGTGAGCGCGCCCCCGACTTTTCTCCGCTGACAGAGGCCCAGTCACCCGCCGCCGAGCACCATGAATGAGGAGTACGACGTTATCGTGCTGGGGACCGGCCTGACGGTGAGGATGCGTTCAGTCCTTGTGCCCGGCTCCAGCCAGCCACACCCCCGGCCGGTGGCCTCCGGCTTCCCGGGGAGACCTACCTCAGGCCTGGGGAGGGAGGGCGAGGCTCGGCCGGTGCACAGAGCACCATTGTTTGGCGGACTTCCTGCCTGTGCTGCCTGGTCACCTCCCGGGCCTCACCCCCTGGCATTGCTATGACGCTAATGGGCAGCTTGTACATGAAAGGCTGCTCCAGCCGGAAGCATAGGTGATACACAGGTCATTAGTAGGGGCTGACCACTGGGGGGGTCCCTGCTCCCCGTCAAATTATTAGGGGGTCTTCCATCACAACAGCCCATCCCCAAGATAGGAGGTAAGTGTCAGATCACAAGAATGGGGGCTGTATTCCCCTGTTTGGAGTGGTGGTCTCTCATGCATTCTCCCACTCCAAACGGGGGCCTCCATTCTCTTATTGGTGGGGCCACCTGACGATCACACACTTATCCTCTATCCTGTGAATAGGGGAGAAGTTGTCTTCCTTTGGGGCCATGAGATCCAAGAACAATGGGCTAGATCCATCAGGCTTATTAGTCATGTGCTTTCCGAAATCCGGTAGAGGAGCAAGCTACCAGGCATAGTCTGATACTGCCGGACCACATGGACTAAAATGGGATCCGGCAGACTGCTATCACTGCGTGCGCCAGTATTTATGCCGGGACAGGCTGCCGGATATCACTAGTGTCAGTCACAGGAGATGCATCTGCAGAGAACGTGGGTGGTCTACATGGCTGGCATTGGGGGCTTTGTTTAAAATGATACTCTGCATGCGCTGTAACTAAAGACGTATTCTGATCAGTTTGTTTATTGGCTCTGGACATAAGGTAGCATGAGCCCCTGCCCGGGTACCACCCTCACTGCATTACATAGACAGCTACTCGACTGATTCCTGCAGAGGACATTACTGGCTGCTGATGGTTTGAGACGAGACCTCTCCCATAGATTAGAGGGGAGGAGACTCATCCCTTTTTTTTTTTCAATTTTTTTCTTTTTTGGACCCACTTTGTCTCAGCTGATAAAACTGTCAGAAACTACACTTGTGATGCCAAGGTAGGGGAAGCAATTCCATGTCTTAGGCTGGGGTCACATCTATCGGCTAGCCAAACGAACAATGCATGCGTCGGTTTTTGTCTGTCTGAAACTTGCCATTTGCGCTGGAAAGCGGGAGGATCACTGCCAGATCCCATTATAGTCGATAAGGATCCGTCAGTGATCTGTTGAATTCGGCAGTGCTGGATCCTCTGAACGCTGACAGGCACTGTAGATGTGAACATAGCCTTATCTGAATGGGAAATGAAACATTAGAAGGGGTTGGACACTATTAGAGAACATTGCTGCTATGCCGCCTCCTGGTCTATGTACATCTGTGAAAGGACGTTTAGCGGCTGCACAGAGATCCTGCAGGAGCGGGGCGCCGGGCCGTCAATGATGGCGGGGCATCTTTATTCCCCGTTGTATACACCATGCTCAGTGAGTGCTATGTATATAGATCGGACAGAGGGAACGCCACCAGCTCCTGCTCCGTTCCTAAAAACCATGTGCGGGGTCCGGATAGCTGCAACCTCTTAGTTCCGGTCACTCTACAGCGAGGCTTTATTTCCCTTGTAACTTGTAACGTGAAGCACAGTTACATGAGAAATCAACACCGTAAGTGTTGCATGGCCTTATGGGGGAGTACAAAGTGTTAAAAAGGCACAAAGATTGTTTAAATAACCAAATGGGGAAAAGTTATGGCTTTTTAAGACGCATGCAAAAAAAAAATGCATCTGGTCAGGAAGTGTGGTCAATGGTCCATGTAACCGGTTAGAAAACTGCCACGCCTCTCCGCAGGTGACGTGTGGTACTGCAGCTCAGCCCCAGTCTCCTGTGCTCTGTTTTTGTAACACAACTCTCCATGCTTTTCTAACTTGTTCCAAAGCACTTAAAGGGGTTCAGCAGTTTATTTAATCAGCATCTGATCGGCTGGGGTCCGACACCCAGGACCCCTGCTGATCAGCTGTTTGAGAAGGCAGCGGCGCTGGCAGTAGTGCTGCGGCCTTCTCGCTGTTTACCGCAGGCCCAGTGACATCACTGACTAGTATCAATGGCCTGGGCGCGGCTAAGCTCTGTTCACTTCAATGGAGCTTAGCTGCGCTAAGACCAGTGATACTCGTCGTTACGTCACTGGGCCTGCGGTAAACAGTGAGAAGGCCGCGGCACTACTGCTTTCTCAAACAGCTGATCGGCGGGGGTCCCGGGTGTCGGACCCCTGCCAATCAGATGCTGATCTATCCAGAGGATAGATCAGTTTAAAAAAAAACTGCAAAACCCCTTTAAATCAGCGAGCCGTCCATGTAATATTTTCTTCAGAGAGAATATGGTGGATTCTGGCGGATAAATGTATGATATACTGTATATTTATATTTCCACCTGCCAGCCTCACTTGGGGCCATACGTGTACTAGTGTACAGCATGTGATCCGATGTCATTACAGCAGGGAACGCAGCGCTGGCCCGGGAGGAATATAAAAAAAAAAATTATGAATGGGGGGGAGGGGAAGGCATTAAGAAATAAAAATAAAATTGTGGATAACTCCTTGAATCATTTTCCTTTCCTAAGAAATAGAAGTCATTAAGTCCAATGTCCACGAAAATTGTGCCACTTGTCCAGCAAAATGACATGTCTTCATGAAGCTCTGCCAGTAGTTGTCTCTCAGAATATGGCCACACGAAAATAAATTATTTTAGTTTTTATTATTGTATATTCAGTATTGCCCAGCGCTGTGTGTTTTATATCTATATATTGAGTGGTTCGTGCAGGAAGGAGAAGTAGACGCGCTTCCTTCATATTCCTCATTCCCTTCCTACCCACTCCTGGCCTTGGCTCAGACATTGTGTGTGATACCACGGAAGGTTCTACTCCGACTTCTCTCTAATCTTCTTCCCACCTGAAATGGCTGCTCTTAACATAAAGCCAGATAGAAGAGTTGTTGGGGATGTAGGTGGCTTCACTTACCTTGGAGCCTAGATCATGGAAATCTCCTCAGGGTGCTGGCACACAGTGCACTTCTGATATGCAGTTTTTTTTTATTGTAGCTGGCTGAAATGAATGCAGAACACCAGGGGTTAACGAGGCTGCCTCCTGAATGCATGGCAGAAGTGCACTGTGTGGCATCACCGCTGGTCTTCAGGAGCTTTTACAGACCCTATTTACAGCTGTGTATGTGGACCCTCTACTGCACATCTTGGCTTTTTAAGATATCCTCCTGTTTAGGCTACTTGGTGCTGATCCGTTCAGATAAGACAACCGTCTGCATCTGTTCAGAACGGATCCGTTTGTATTATCTGTAACATGGCCAAGACGGATCCATCATGAACTCCATTAAAAAGTCAATGAAGGACGGATCCAAGTCAATGAAGGACGGATCCATTTTCTATTGTGTCATAGAAAAAGGATCCGTCCCCAATGACTTGCATTGTGTCAGAACGGATCAGTTTGTCTCAGTGACAGACACCAAAGGAGAATGGAGACGGAACGGAGGCAAACTGCTGCATTCTGAGCGGATCCTTATCCATTCAGAATGCATTATGGCAAAACTTATCCGTTTTGGACCGCTTGTGAGAGCCCTGAACGGATCTCAAACGGAAAGCCGAAGCACCAGTGTGAAAGTAGCCTTAGGCATGAGCGAACTTGTGTTTTAAAGGGAACCTGTCATCAACTTTATGCTGACCGTACTAAGGGCAGCATAAAGTAGTGACAGAAATGCTGATGTCAGCGGTGTGTCACTCATCAGCTAAAAGTAAGAGGTTGCTGAGAACCAGCATCATAATCATTACAGCCCAGGCCTGGAAAAGAGTCCAATCTACCTGAGAAGAGTCCTGGTTATACATAATCTCCTGCTCTCCTCGCCCATCTGCTGATGATTGGCAGTTCTTTCCTAGAGAGAAAGGGAGAAAACTAGGTAGAAGCCTGTCAGTCATCAGCAGGTGGGCAGGAATTCATGAAGAACCAGGACTCTTCTCAGGTGGCCGGGACTCTTTTCCAGGCCCAGTCTGCAAGGATTGTGATGTTGGTTCTCGGCAACCACTTACTTTTAACTTATAACTGACAGACCGCCGATATCAACTCACCTGTCTCTACTTTATACTGCCTTTAGTATGGGCTGCATAAAAGTGATGACAGGTTCCCTTTAAGTCCGGCGTACAAGGTTCGGGTTACCTATGAATTTAGTTATGGATTCCGCTACCACGGATCATAACTTGTGGAGTTGTCATAACATAATGGAGTTCTTATATAACCCGAACCTTGTACGCTGAGCTTGAAAACACAAGTTCGCTCCTCCCTACTCCTGTACAGTTCATGTATTAGTAACTACGCAGGTGCTTTGTGGGGACATTAAAGGGAATTTCCAGGATTAGATAAATTTGCCTGCTTTCTTCTCAAAACGACACAACCCCTGTCCACAGCTTGTGCGGTATTTCAGCTCTGCCCCATGGAGCCAAGCTGTAGTACCAGTCATGCAGGATAGTCACTGATTGACCTTCAGTGCATCTGTGTCCACATGTGCCCCCAGGCAGGGATAGCTACGGTGTGTCCTCTGGGGAGGCACTGCTGTCCTTGTCTCCTAGAGTTTACTGGATCACTCCTAGTTGTCTCCCATTACCGGTCAGGATGCTACATGTATACATGCTGACGTGTAGACTTCTATCCCTGGTGTAAGGAACATGGCTTAGTCATAATCACTGAGCTTGGAGATTAGTATCCCACATGACCACGTCTCCAGACCTTTGACTTCAGTGTCATCAGCACTACCCAATTATAACTTACCTGACCTCTTAGGCCCCATTCACACCCACTATTTATTTCTCTCGTTCTCCTCATCTAATGGATCGGGCACATAAGGCTGGGGTTTTGTCATAAGATCAACATACACAACAGATGCCGTACTGTGACATCCATCACCATGGAATTTCTATAGTAAAAAAAGTGCTGTTTTTGTTTTAAGGACTCTGCAGGATTGAAAAGGGGTAGTGTACCATGTTTTTCCATCCTGCAAAGTCCAGCAAAAAAAACATGTGGGCGAACGTCTTTTTACCAGATCAAAAAGTGCTGCATACAAGGCTTTTTGTCCAGTCTTTCGACAGAATCTGCAACAGAGGCTCCAAACGCAGCCTCCAACTCAGATATATTATATATTTGTATTACTGCAACTTTCATACTCCTCCTCGGGTAAAAATACTCCTCAAAAATGGTCGGAGGAGTATTTCTACTCTTCTTGAAAAAATGTAGTGTGACCTCCTGGTTGGAAGTTTAATAACCAGTTGTGGCCTGTAAGGTGGAGACTGGGAAGCTGGCATCTTACCATCTGCTATGTGTTTGGCTGTATAGCAGGGTGTTTTCATCTGGAGCGGACGTTGCCTTCACTGGAAACTTCAGCTGAAATAAGAGCTTTTTGTTGGAGCAGGGAGTCTCAGGAAGCGGTGTACTCCTTTATTGTATGCTGTTCCAGCCTATGTAGATAGTAGTGTATGCTCAGACCCTGACCTCCTTACATCAGAAATGGGTTTAGAGCAGGGAATTCTCCTAAATGCACAAATAGCACTACAGGCGCAGTGTGAATGTAGTCTTAGAGGTTGTTGGCTTTTTACTATTGATGACCTATCCTCTGGATACGTCATCAGCATAAGGGTCCATTCACACGTCCGTTATTTGTTTCCTGATCTGTTCCGTTTTTTGCTGAACAGATCTGGACCCATTCATTTTCAATGGGTCCTGAAAAAAACGGACAGCACAATGTCAGATTTTTTTTCAGGACCCATTGAAAATTAATGGGTCCAGATCTGTTCAGCAAAAAACGGAACAGATCAGGAAAGAAACAACGGACGTGTGAATAGACCCTTAGATTGGCGGGCCGACCCCCGGCATCCCCGCTGATCAACTGCAGCGCTGAACACATGTACTGACACGTATGGCCTATTGAAGTGAATGAGACACCATAGTTGTAATTACACCTGCTCACCACAGCAGTTGTGATGGCAAGCAGGTAAACAATGAAGAGCAGGCAGCGCTTGTACTGATCAACGGGGATGCCAGGCGTCGGCCCGCCTAGGATGGGTCATTACAGACAACCCCTTTAAGGGAGCTCCCAATGATGTCGGGGGAGAGAAGGATCCGGCAAAGTGAACAGGCGGGGTTTTGCAGCGTATTTCCCCTGTCCCCATTAAGTACATGTTTGATCAAGCCAAACCTGTATTTGTATGGGGGAATCGTTCAGCCGCCAGCCATTGAATGTATATGGCAATCTTCATGCAGAGTTTCTGTGTGCACAATTGGTAGAGTAGAAATCCTGCAGTAAGGGGGGGGGATGGTAAATCCTGCCACTTGTAATTGTTCTTTGTTACTTCCATTAAATGAAAATTAATTCCCACTTCGGGTCATCACATGTCCTGATAATACTAAGCCTGAGAGACTGGATCTTGTAGT
This sequence comes from Bufo gargarizans, assembly GCF_014858855.1. NCBI lineage: Eukaryota > Metazoa > Chordata > Amphibia > Anura > Bufonidae > Bufo > Bufo gargarizans. Next base: position 219,231,567 of record NC_058081.1, on the reverse strand, counting down.
CCAGTTAGGGAAGAGCAGTGTTATCAGGGAGAACGTGGGATGTACATGAAGCAGACATGGTTTTATATCGATTGTCCTACAAACGCTTCTTGGTTCCAGACGGGTTCTGTGTGCGTTTTTGCGATAGCATGCGATTGTGATTTGTATTCGTCTACTGTAAACAGTGTCGGACTGGGGTACCTAGGGCCCACCAGTAAAATTTATTTTGGGGGCCCACCGTATGGGTACATTCAAATATAATAAATAATGTAACAAGTTTTTTTTATATGAACAGAGGCTGGTTGAGGTGCTGTACATTGAATATATGTATGTAGTTCAGTAAGTCTACTGTGTTATGTGCCACTTGTGCAGGGGGTGGGAGACAAGGGGCCCACCTTGCTCAGGGGCCCACCGGGGGATTCCCCTGTACCCCTATGGGCCAGTCCGAGCCTGACTGTAAATGCTGTATTAGACAGCCAGATCAGCCTGCTCTCTAGCAGAAGAGACCGCTACATGTACATGCAGCGATCTCCTGCACAGCATGGGGAGCAGTGAACGCTAATGCCATCGCTTGTCCCCTTGCTGTCCAGTTTGCCGGCAAACGTAAAAATATGGATTGTTCATCGGGCGATCGGCGGCAGTATCAGACTGTTAGATCATCGCTAACTAGCATTCCTGCAAACACTCGTTGATGACGGACTGGCCGGTCTAATACAGGCTTAAATGTACAGCCACAGGCGTCTTTAGTGATTTCCGTGCATGCAGACAAGCTTATGGAGCTGCCTTATAGAATGGCTGACCAAGATCTCAATGAGTACGAGTTATTAGCCCTGTTTTATACTGCACACAGCAGTGTACAACATGGTTTTGTACTATGAGAATACTACACTTTATTATGACTAGGGATGAGCGAATCGACTTCGGGTGAAACATCCTAAGTCGATTTGCATAAAACAGTCTTTTACCTAGTTTTCTCCCTTTCTCTCTAGGAGAGAACTGCCAATCATCAGCAGATGGACAGGAGAGCAGGAGATTATGGATAACCAGGACTCTTCTCAGATTTGACTCTTTTTCAAGGCCTGGGCTGCAATGATTATGATGCTGGTTCTCAGCAACCTCTTATGTTTAGCTCATGAGTGACACACAGGTGACATCAGCATTTCTGTCACTAATGTATGCTTCCCTCAGTGAGGTCCTATTAAAACATCCGGCAAAGTGAACAGGCGGGGTTTTGCAGCGTATTTCCCCTGTCCCCATTAAGTACATGTTTGATCAAGCCAAACCTGTATTTGTATGGGGGAATCATTCAGCCGCCAGCCATTGAATGTATATGGCAATCTTCAAGTTCGCTCATGCCTAAGGCTACTTTCACACTGGCATTTGGTCTGGTAAAAAACGAGCGATTCACCATTTTTTTTTTTTTTTTTTAGTCACTTGTCCCCTCCAAAAATAGGATCGGGCTGTTAGATTATGAGTCGGACGTTCCATAAAATGCAGAATACATGCTTTTTTTTTTTTTTTCTGCGTGGTATTGAGTATAGCAATACTTTTTTTTTTATGGTATCGAAATCAAATCAAAATTTTGTATCGCAACAACCCTACTAACATGATTGATAATGCTCTGTGCCTCTCTGATCTTTTTACTATAAAATCACAGGGAGATAAAGTTGTCACCGTGATTTTGTAGTAAAAAGATTCAGAGAGGCACAGAGCATTATCGATCACGTTACTGCTCCGTGTCTCTGATGTCCAGGGTGGGGCTTGGCTGTCTTTCGCGCAGCGGATGACACGCACAACATCCGCTCGTGTGAAAGAGCCCTACGAGGTGCAGTGACCATCCTTGTGCTTCATAGCTGCATATGCAGTAGGGTTTAGACACACATCTGGTAGCCCTCTGGTTCATTTTGGCTGTGAACTGTTCCACTGTAGCATGTCATTTCACCCTTGTGCACCTTCGACGTTAAACACTTACATCAATGGCATGTGTGCTCCATAGTTTCCTCGTCGCTTATTCGCAGTGGTGCCATTTGTCCACTCACAATACACTTTCACCACGGCAGCAAGAGAACCGTACACAAACTGCGCAGTTTCAGAATTACTGCCACCCTGGGCCTGAAAGCCAACAATCGTCCCTTTTTGCAACTTTGATAAATCGCCCCTTTTACCCATGACAGCAATGAGGTATGTGCGCTGACAGCCTGTCTCACACCTTATATACCCACCAAGCCAGCTCACCACACAGGACTTCCTTCATGAGCTATGCGCTGCCAACGTCGGAAGTAGCTCATAATAATGGGACTCCACTGTAAAAAACAGTGTTTGTGACAGGGCTGTGGAGTCGGTAAGTCAACGTTCTGACTCCGACTCCTATGTTAATGGCCAATCACTTAGTAACAACAAATGTCCTGTAGTAAAATGTTGACATCCGGCTTTTTCTTACCATCATGGAGGTAATCCGGCTTCTTAGAACATATTTCTAAATTCCTGTAAGTAAATGTGTAATGCACTATGTATTTAATAACTGGAAAACACTGTTATACACTTAATAATTGTAAGAAGTCTTTGAATGTATAAAAAAAATGGAGGATGGACTACACAGACAACTGGTACATAACTTAGGTGATTGGTGTGCGGAAAGTGCTCAACATGGAGGTGATAGGTGTGGTAAAAAGAAGGAACCTCTCCGGCCTATTACTAATAACAGACGAGAGGTTGTCAGCAGCTGTAAATACCCGGGGGCTTACCAGTACAGTAAACTAGACTGGCAGAGAAACGGTAATGTCCACAAAAGGGGAACAAGCAAACTGAGAAGGCTGAGGTCCTTGAATGTTTCAGATACTGGAAATGTTTTATTACTTGGTTATGGACAGTGTAATGTTCTTTGCAGTGTTGGGGTAGCAGATGGGAATAAGATCAAGAAAAACGGAAAGGTCTTGGGCACCCAGCTGCCTGAGCTTCTGTGCTGCAGTAAGTTTACACGGATCACTACTAATCAGTGCCACCCACTACACTCACTAGTGCAAAACAGTGAGGGGTTCATCCAGCTGAAGTGCAAAATAGAGAGGCTTGGGAAGTCATTCATACCAGTTGCTATCACTTTATATAACAAGCCGGTATACGTCAGAGACTGACCCGTATCGGGATAGACCAGGAGCCGAGTCATCTTATCGTATCACAAGGTCAATAGTATTGCCGTATTGTATTGCACACACTGTTTGGTAAGCTCCTAACGCGACACCAGAATTTCCCTCTCACGGATTAATAGTTTATCCCCTAGGGTTAGGTCATCAATAGAAAAAAGCAGACAACCCCTTTAAAGGAAGCTGTCAGCAGTGTTGACCATGCTAAACTGCTGACAGTACTAGGTAGGGACTAGGGACACTAGTACAAATATGCATTGTATGGAGTAGTATCATCAGGAATAGTGTGAATTTTAATCTTTATTCTGCCAGGTTCTGCTTCTGCAAGTGCCCTGGAGACAGAGCTTTACTGTAAAGTGCTCTCTGCACTGAGCTGCTTCACAGGCTCTCCCCTCTGCTCTCAGTAAGGTTGTAGCACCCAACCAGGAGACCGCTATAGCAGAGAAGGGGCCGGTGAAGCAGCTCAATACAGAGAGCACTTTACCATAAAGCTCAGTCTCCAGGGCACTTGCAGAAGCAGAACCTGGCAGAATAAAAGTTCATATTCACACTTTTCCCTTATGCCCATGACAGCACCCTTGAGAGACCGCCTCCTATCCAGGACAGGAAACAGGAACTTTAGTGGAGAGCTTCTTAAGGAGGGACCCGGCATCTATCCACCAGTTCCTGTTTCCTGTCCTATGGATAGGACGCTTCTTGGAGAGCTTTGGAGATGGCTGCAGGGCCCTGCCGGTAGTTTTCTATTTTGGCCATAGGGGTTACCTGGTACGGCGTAAGCCTCCTCTGGGAGCCGCCTGGACGAACACCCTTCCCGGTCCTGGCTTCTGCTGCTTCACCCTCTCCGCTGTCACGCCGGATCCTCTGAACGGTGTTTTAGAGGTCTGGGCCTGTTCTCCTCTTTTTTTGCAGTGTCCGGAGCGGTGCTGTCATGGGCTCATGGAAAAGTGATTACCGGTGAGTGTAATCTTGTATTTCCCTTATGCCCATGACAGCACCCTTGAGAGATGACTAGAATAGAAAACTAGACTTTAGGGAGGGATGACAGCCTGCAGGACTTTTCTTCCAAAAGATAACTGATCCTTGCCGCCTAGATCCAGTTTGTAATGACGGTAATTCAGGGCAGCACTCCTGGTAATCGGGTGCCAGCGATGGAAACACCTGACCAAGGTGTACAATACAAGAAAATTGAAGACACCGCAGCACATCCGTTGGTGAAAAATTGTGGATCTTTATTCACCCACGCGACGTTTCAGTCCGCTTACTGGGACCTTTCATGAGAGAGATGAAGTTGGATTTTTGTATGAATTATAGGACAAGTTTCTCGCAAATAACTGATGGATAGATGCCGGGTTCCTCCTTTAAAGAGGACCTTTCACCGATTATTACAATGTGCACTAAGTATACAGACATGTAGAGCGGCGCCTGGGGATCTCACTGCACTTACTATTATCCCTGGGCGCTGCTTCGTTCTCCCGCTATGCCCTCCGGTATCTCCGCTGACTAAGTTATAGTAGGCTGAGATTTCAGTCGCTAAGTTATGGTAGGCGGAGTCTGCCCTTGTTCTTCTGTAGCACTGGCCAATCGCATTGCAGAGCTCACAGCCTGGGAGGTTATTTTCTCCCAGGCTGTGAGCTCTGCAATGCGATTGGCCAGCGCTACAGAAGAACAAGGGCAGACTCTGCCTACTATAACTTAGTGAGCGGAGATACCGGAGGGCATAGCAGGAGAACGGAGTGGCGCCCGGGGATAATAAGTGCAGTGAGATCCCCGGGCGCCGCTCTACATGTCTGTATACTTAGTTCACAGTGTAATAATCGGTGAAAGGTCCTCTTTAAGAAGCTCTCCACGAAAGTTCCTGTTCTGGATAGGAGGCGGTCTCTCAAGGGTGCTGTCATGGGCTCATGGAAAAGTGATTACCGGTGAGTGTAATCTTGTATTTCCTGATATTACTCTAGGGATGAGTGAATTTCATATTTTGAAATTTGTTTTCGGTTCGTGTTGTGGTCAGTTCGGAGTCTGTCAGCAGTTTTGACCATGCTAAACTGCTTGATAGTACTAGGCAGGACTGGTGAGACCAGTACAAATGTAGTATAGGCATGAGCGAATTTCATATTTTGTTTTCGTTTCATGTAGTTGTATTTACTACATTGCGTTATTGAGGTGTGGGTCCAACCTCTGGGACTCGGTCCTTTCTGAAGAACAGGGCCTTGGTGTGAATGGTGAGCACGACGCTGTGCATGCGTGCCACCCCTACATTCGCCGCTATAGGACTTCTGAAAAAAGCCAAGCGCTGCCTCAGCTATTCCTATAGCAGTAAATGGAGAGGATGCAGCACATGTGCTGTGCGCTTACTGTTCCCAGCGGGGGCCTGCTCTTCAGATGAGAGCAGGTCCCAGAGGTGAGACCCACATCTACTGGATACTGGACATTTATAACAAATCTCATTAATATACCATACATGTTCCAGATGGGACCACCCCTTTAGGTTAAACGGAGTCTGTCAGCAGTTTTGACCATGCTAAACTGCTTGACAGTACTAGGCAGGACTGGTGAGACCAGTACAAACGTAGTATAGGTATGAGCGAATTTCATATTTTGTTTTCGTTTCATGTAGTGGTATTTACTACATTGCGTTATTGATTCCGTTACCACGGACCATAACGCAATTCTATGACAATGCATAACGGAATGCCTTTACAGGCATTCCGTCATAATAGAAGTCTATGGGCTGCAAAATGGATCTGTCCGGATTTCGTTATGCTGGAGTCCTCTCCTGCATAACGGAAACCGGACAGATTTGTTTTGCAGCCCATAGACTTCTATTATGACGGAATGCCTGTAAAGGCATTCCGTTATGCATTGTCATAGAATTGCGTTATGGTCCGTGGTAACGGAATCAATAACGCAATGTAGTAAATACCACTACATGAAACGAAAACAAAATATGAAATTCGCTCATACCTATACTACGTTTGTACTGGTCTCACCAGTCCTGCCTAGTACTGTCAAGCAGTTTAGCATGGACAAAACTGCTGACAGACTCCGTTTAACCTAAAGGGGTGGTCCCATCTGGAACATTTATGGTATATTAATGAGATTTGTTATAAATGTCCAGTATCCAGTAGATGTGGGTCTCACCTCTGGGACCTGCTCTCATCTGAAGAGCAGGCCCCCGCTGGGAACAGTAAGCGCACAGCACATGTGCTGCATCCTCTCCATTTACTGCTATAGGAATAGCTGAGGCAGCGCTTGGCTTTTTTCAGAAGTCCTATAGCGGCGAATGTAGGGGTGGCACTCATGCACAGCGTGCTCACCATTCACACCAAGGCCCTGTTCTTCAGAAAGGACAGAGTCCCAGAGGTTGGACCCACACCTTATTGGACATTAATGGGCCCCTTAAATACTCTTTAAAGGGATTCTGTCACCAGGTTTCACCCCCTCCAGATAAAAATATGGTTATGTTCAGGGAGCTTTAACCATTCCTAATGTGGTCTTATAAATGTAATCTATCTGTAGGCTCATTTTGCTAAAAATATGCTATTACTAACCTGTCAGTCATAAAAATAAGGTGCCCAAGGGGATGTAAATGGCTCCAAGCTGCCGCCCTCACCTGCTGCCGTTCGTGCCCAGCGCCGCCTCATAATCTTCTGTGAGCCTCCAGCTCTCCCTCTGTAACATCGCTGTGAAAGCCTCCTGCTCGCTCTCTCTCTCCTTCCCCCCCTCCTCCCTCACAGAAGATTGAGGCGGCGCTGGGCACGAACGGCAGCAGGTGAGGGCGGCAGCTTGGAGCCATTTACATCCCCTTGGGCACCTTATTTTTATGACTGACAGTTTAGTAATAGCGTATTTTTAGCAAAATGAGCCTACAGATTACATTTATAAGACCACATTGGGAATGGTTAAAGCTCCCTGAACATAACCATATTTTTATCTGGAGGGGGTGAAACCTGGTGACAGAATCCCTTTAAACCTGTATAGCCCTTTTCTAGCCCTCTTTAGAGAAACGTCTAGCTTTTCTATTGGTAACCGGATTATTTTTTTCTATTTGTAGGAATGTATCCTGTCAGGAATAATGTCAGTAAATGGAAAGAAGGTGTTGCACATGGATCGCAACTCGTACTACGGGGGAGAGAGTGCTTCCATTACCCCTTTGGAAGATGTAAGATTGACCGTTTATTACTTATGCCTCCTCTATCTCTGTACTTATTTAGATAGTGTGTCTTCAAATGATTGCTTCTAAGGCTTATTGTCTTCAGAACGTCTGGATTTTTTATCATTGTATTTTTGTTGCCACTTAGCTATACAAAAGATTTAACCTCCCTGGATGCCCCCCAGAGTCCATGGGACGTGGACGAGACTGGAATGTGGATCTAGTCCCCAAGCTTCTCATGGCTAATGGTAAGATTATTACAGCTTGGTGAGAAATGGATGAGCCATAAGAGCTCCAACTTCTGGAGATTTTTCTGTAGGGTCTTGCTTAATGTCTTCTTGTTCTGTTTTTCAGGCCAGTTGGTTAAAATGCTGCTTTATACTGAAGTTACCCGTTATATGGACTTCAAAGTAATAGAAGGAAGTTATGTGTGCAAAGGAGGAAAAATCTACAAGGTTCCCTCTACAGAAGCAGAAGCTCTTGCTTCCAGTGAGTAACTCATCCCCACCATTGAATAATAAAGCTAACTAAACCTTCAGACATGCCTTAGGACAGTCATGTCTTCTGATTATGGCAGTGTATGAATCTAGGGTTGTCACAATACCAAAATTTTGATTCTATTTTGATACCATTGCAATACTCTATACCAGGGATGCTCAACCTGCGGCCCTCCAGCTGTTGTAAAACTACAACTCCCACCATGCCCTTCTGTAGGCTTATAGCTGTAGGCTGTCCGGGAATGATGGGAGTTGTAGTTTTGCTACAGCTGGAGGGCCGCAGGTTGAGCATGCCTACTCTATACCATTCGATACCACACGGAAAAAATAAAACGCCAAAAAAGCCGTCTGCATTCCGCATTTTATGGAACATCTGGCCCATAATAGAACAGTCCTAACCTATTCTTTGGGTGGGCAAGGTGACTAAAGAAATTGCGCAGTTTTTAATTTTTTTTTTCTTTTACGGCTTTTACCGCATAGATTTTTTTTTAATATATTTTAAAGCTTTGAATTTTTTTATATGTAAAATTGGGAAAGGGGGTGATTTCTTTTAATATTTTGGTGTTCTAAGTTTTTTTCTTTTTAATAACTATTAGCCCCCTTAGGGGCTAGAACCTGGGATATTTTGATCCTTGTCCTATTCGCCCTAATAGAGCTCTATTAGGGTGAATATGATTTCCTGCTGCCCTGCCATGGCTCCAATCGGAAGCTGCCAAAGTGATACATGATGGGGTTAATGTGAGACACAGGCCCAACCGTTCCTAGTGATAACCCCCCCCCCCCCCCCATGTGCCTAATAACCCTGAAGTATCCATATCCTTGCATAATGGGTTAATGCATGAGCTACATGAACAGTCAGTTATTGGCACAGTCTTATGAATTTTGACTTCCAATCCTTGTGCCTCATATGAAGTGGCCTGTATTCTGTAACTCAAATTAACCCCATGTTGCCCATTATGTGTGATGTGACTTTGGGAGTCACTTACTATTAATGTGAGGCACATGGGGTCCAGTTCAAAAGCACATGCCCAGCCTGACATTAAAAATAAGTGACCCCCATCATGTTTAAAACGTGGCAGTGGCAAGATTGGGGTTAATGAGCCACATTAACCCCAATCTTACTGGCTGCCTGATGCACTCTTGCACAGTGTGGGGGTGGGGTACCTGCTATGCTGGCTGCTCAATGCACACTGACTCTGGGGCCTGGGCTGACGCTGAGGAGGACAGGACACTCAGGCGGAGGCTGCCGCTGCTGCTGTTCGCCGAGCTCACTAGCTCAGATGACGCAGCAGTTAATTCCCTCCCGCCTCCTGCTTTAATTAGCCCAGATTCATTGGTGGCAGTGGTGCGGGCAGCTTCAGAGCCAGCTCTTTTTATTGGTTTTAGTGCGGCCGCGTCATAAGAGGAAGGGACTCCCTCCTCCACTGTCTGGCTGGACAGAACATAGCGCGCGGCACACGCCATGTTCTCTTATAAGAGGAGATACTAGGCTGCACACCAGCTCAGCCTAGTATTGCAATAACGCAATTCCCAGTACTGAATTGATACAGGCATAAAAGTATCGATTGGGTATCAAAATTTCGATACCTGATGCTACCATAGTTTGAACTGTTCTGAATATTCTGTCTATCTAGATTTTGTTTACCAGCTGCCTCAAGAGATGTCCAGTGCAAGCAGCAGCTGTATTGTCATGGTACACTCGCACCCGGCCTCAGGCTACATTCACATGAAAGTGAAATAAAAACGCCATGAAAAACGGATTCACTGTCAGTTTTTCATGGCTGTTTTGGATCAGTGGGTATCCATGTTCTGTCCATCTGTTTTTATGGCCCTTTTGCGCATGTAAGTGGTCGAGGTGTGTATTATTAAAAATAAAAAAAATTTAACACCTGAGGCCATTTTTCCCTAGTGTACACTCCTGTCTAAATAGTTGTTATAAGCTGTCCCATTGATTTCAGTGGGGTCCATATCTGGCCATGTAAACGGACTGAAATAAGACCTGTCCTATTTTGACGCCCACTGCTCCCTGGTCGTTACAAAAACAGCCAAGTGAAATGCTCCATAGACTTCAATTGGTTGTAAAAATGGCCATTTTTAATGTAGGTTTGTGTACGTAGCCGCAGTCCTTTAGCGCGCTTATAGATGCAGAATGATGAGATGAAATTATCACTTGATATTTCTAAGCTTTCAGATTAGCATGAACCTTTTATTGATTTTTGATTGTACAAAGCGATTTTAATGTAGATAAGTTTTGGCAATGTGATTGGTGGCCCTGCCATTTTATTGTCTACCAATGTGCAGTGAATCGTTCCCTTGACGGTAATCCTTTGTTCTTGCTGGCTTTTCACAATGTACCTACTAAATTATCCTTTCCTTAAAGGTTTGATGGGTTTGTTTGAAAAGCGAAGGTTTAAAAAGTTATTATGCTTTATTACAAACTTTGACGAAAATGATCCTAAGACACAGGAAGGAGTTGACCCTAAGAAGACTACTATGCTAGACGTTTACAAGAAATTCGATTTGGGGCAGGACGTCATCGATTTCACAGGCCACGCTCTGGCTCTGTACAGGAATGATGAGTGAGTGTTACATCCCTTTGGGGGGGGGGGGGGGGGGGGATTTTGAGAGAAGCATGCCATTTTTGTATAGGCTGTGTTAATGAGCTCTGCATTTTTAATTTTACGCTTGATATATGTGAACAAAGAGGACGTGATGAGGCGGATTGCTTTATAGTCACTTTCTTGTTAGGATGTTTGGTTATGTTCAATGGTGGTTGTCACCCTCTCTGTAATCTGTACTTCTACAGGAGACCATTATATGTGAATGAGCCCTCTTGACCCTTCTTATGAGCCAAGGGTAATGAGCAACCTCAAGATTTCCAGCTGCGGTTATACTACAACTTCCAGCATGCTCACTTGCTTGGCTGCTCTCAGATCTCAAGTGATCTCATGCCGTACTTATTTTAATGTTCTACTGGGTCCAGAAGACCAGTGAATCTAGTAGTATTTTGGCACAGAGCGCTGGTGTTGTGGTTGAGAACCCAGTGGGAGAAAAAGTTGAGTCCTTGGTTCAGCCTTGCAAATTACATAGACTTCTGTATGATGACCTCTGCTTGCATTCATTATTGTGCATCAGCGTCTTAAGTGTTTTTGTTATGTTCTTTCTCACCATTAGCTATCTGCATCAGCCTTGTCTGGAGACCATAAACAGGATTAAGCTTTACAGTGAATCTTTAGCACGTTATGGGAAAAGCCCTTACCTTTATCCACTCTATGGCCTTGGAGAGCTGCCACAGGGGTTTGCAAGGTAAGACACCTGCATGTTCTACATAGGATCACAGTAATCCTGCTATATTGGAATACAATTCTGTGATGTCCTTCATTGTCTACCAATCACAGATCTGTACTTTTACTAGTGTCAGTCCTAGTCACTTACATGGGACTGTATAGCAAGGGCCTCAATATCAGGCACCGCCATTACAAAATGTACTGAGCTATGCCCCATAAATAATGAAGGGACCTGATGTTTGCCAAAGCCCGTGGCCCCCCTCAGCTGATCGTGGGTGTGCTAACAGTATCAGTCCCAGTAAATGCCTGTGCGCTTAAAATAAGAAAACATGAACGCCATTAGTACATTGACGGACCTGCATATTGCTGTGGGTTTGTGTTCAGTGCTTGTATAGTTTAATCTTTTGATTAGATACTAGGTTAACAAATCCATAGTCTCACTCTCACATTACAAGCTTAGGCTACTTTCACACCTGCGTTAGGTATGGATTCCGTCTTGTATCTGCACAGATGGATCCGTACCAATAATGCTAACGCTTGTATCCGTTCATAAGGGCTCAATTTGCATTATAAAAAAAAAAAAAAAAAAAAGTCCAAGTCAAAACGGATCCTTCTTGACTTGCATTGAAAGTCAATGGGGGAAGGATCCGTTTTCAATTGCACCATATTGTGTCAGTGAAAAACTGATCCGTCCCCATTGACTTACATTGTAAGTCAAGACGGATCCGTTTCGCTCCGCATAGTTAGACGGTCACCAAAACGCTGCAAGCTGCGTTTTAGTGACACTCTAAAAAAAACACAACGGAGACAAAGCGCAGCCAAACTGATGCATTCTGAACGGATCCTTATCCATTCAGAATGCAATGGGGCTGAACTGATCCGTTTTGGACCGCTTGTGAGAGCCCTGAAACGGATCTCACAAGCGGACCCAGAAACGCCAGTGTGAAAGTAGCCTTATTTGCAATTTAATGAGAAATTATTTCCGGTAAACATTTTTCATTTTCTGTTTTTCAAGATCTCTGCTTGCAGTCAATGAATAGAAACATTCTCATTTCTATTCAGTGGGTGACAGCATACCCTAATCACTTCCAACTGCCTGTTGGCAGACATAATCAGGACAGCTTTTTTGCCTCTGGATGCAAATAAGAATTCTTCCAATCCCTTCTATCAAGTGGTGGTTTTGAAAATGGTGGGAAAGGCTTATTATAGAGTTGATTTAACTTTTCATTATTTGGCAATTTTATATCAAACCACTTAAAAAAATAATAGAAGTGAATTCTGAACCTGCTACTTTGCCAGATATTTAATAATTGAATATATCCTTTGAGGTTTTTTGCTTTTCACCATAGATTAAGTGCCATTTATGGAGGAACATATATGTTGAATAAGCCAATAGAGGAGTTGGTGATAGAGAATGGAAGAATTGTTGGTGTAAAATCTGAAGGAGAAGTAAGCATAATTTCTAAATACTTGTCTCGGTCTCCTTGTCACAGACTTAGAAAACGCATTATTCAGCTCCTTAAGGGAGTTTTCCATCCTCTGGATAGGTCATCAGTTGCAGAGCCTGTCGATCAGTTGTTTGAGTAGACACTGGTGCTCGCAATAGTGCTGCAGCCTTGTGTTTGCTCACCAAGCACAGCGCAATACATTGTATAGTGGCTGTGCTTGGCATCGCAGCTCGGATCCATTCATTTCAGTGTGGCTGTACTGCGACCAATGAACACATCATTGGCCTAGGAAAAGCTGGAGATGGCTGCGCCGCCACTAGGAGAGCCACTGCCTTCTCAAACAGCTGATCGGCAGGGTCTGACCGCTGGGCCTCCGCCTGTTACAGGGCCTGTGCTCCCCGTTTCAATGGAGCAAGTCTGCCCTTCCATTAAACTCTGGGGACTGCTGGAGATATTGGAGTACCAACGCTCAGCTATCTCTGGCAGCCCCATATAGCTAAATGGAGCAGCAGCCCACATGCGTGACTTGCCGCTTCGTTCAAATGGGTGAACATGAACCCCTATTCTCTTGATTGGTGGGGACTCCAGTAGTTGGACCCCCATCATTCAGACACTGCATTTGAGTGTGAAATGCACTTGCAGACTCTAAAAACACTACATACACAGCCGCACCTCTGTCCAGACTTCTACCCACTTTCTTAGGGTACTTTCACACTTGCGGCAGAGTGATCCGGCAAGCAGTTCCGTCGCCGGAAACGTATGCTAACTGATGACATTTGTAAGATTGATCAGTCAGAAAAATGCATTGAAATGCCAGATCTGTCTTTCCGGTGTCATCTGGCAAAACGCATCTGACATTTTTTTTTCACCTTTTTTTTCGGTCTGTACATGCACAGACCAGAAGGACTGATCTGGCATTTTAATATTTTGAATGCCTGATCTGGCACTAATACTTTCCTATGGAAAAAAATGCCATGTCTGGCATTCAGGCAAGTCTTCAGTTTTTTTTGGCCAGAGATAAAACCGTAGCTTGCTGCGGTATTATCTTTTGCTTGATCAGTCAAAATGACTGAACTGATGACATCCTGAACGGATTACTCTCTATTCAGAATGCATTAGGATAAAACTGATCAGTTCTTTTCCGGCATTGAGCCCTTTTGACGGAACTCTGTGCTGGAAAAGAATAACGCTAGTGTGAAAGTACCCTTACAAAAACAAATGTTGTACTGCTTTTCTTCATCAGTTATAACTTGTTCCTTATAGATTGCCCGATGCAAGCAGTTGATTTGTGACCCAAGTTATGTTCCTGATCGAGTTACTAAAGTGGGGCAGGTCATTCGTGTAATTTGTATCTTGAGTCACCCAATTAAAAACACAAATGATGCCAATTCCTGTCAAATCATCATTCCTCAAAACCAAGTCAACAGGAAATCTGGTAAGATTAGAAATATGCTGTCATATTGATAGTCGTTGTTTCTTTACCTTTTTTTCCCCCCCTCATGAATGTTTTTTCCCTTTCCCCTATCGTTAAGATATCTATGTGTGTATGATTTCCTCTGCACACAATGTGGCTGCACAAGGAAAGTACATTGCCATAGCCAGCACTACTGTAGAAACAAATGATCCTGAGAGGGAGATTAGGCCTGCTCTTGAACTCCTGGAACCCATCGAGCAGAAGTAAGTTGATTTGCTTTTCTTAATGAAAAATTCCTATATACTATAGATTTTATTTTTATCATTTTTACATTATGAAAAACCGTGCAGGTTTGCTTTGGGTTTCTGTGGACAAATCAGTATTTTACACACTTATGGTATACATAATACTGACACTGCATACTTTCATTCAGATCACACATTTCAGCAGAGAAATGCCACCGATTTTTCACCATGTATTTCACTCACTGAAATAAGTGAAATCTGCAGCTATTTCCACATGTCATTGTAGATTGTAAGGCAGTTCCACAGATCCCATATCTTTTCCTGTCCAGCTTGTTCAGAGTGAAGCTTTGTTCACACAGTGCAGATTTGTTTTATTGTTTGCCTATTTTAAACTGCAAACAGGAGTGGATCCTTGCCCCCATGAAGTTTTGCTTTTATCTATAGACCCTTAAAGAGGTTGTGTAACTTCAGCAAGTGGCAAGTTTCATGTAGAGGAAGTTAATACAAGCCACCTAACTAATGTATTGTGATTGCTTCCATTGCTGGCTGGATTCATTTTTCCATCATGTTATACACTGCTCGTTTCCATGGTTATGACCACCCTGCAATCCATCAGTGGTGTCCGTTAGTGTTGAGCGAAGCGAGTGGTGGCTTCATTCAAAACTTCGGAATAATACTATACAGAGATTTGTCCCCGTACAGTATTAGAATGTATGGGCTCCGATGAGACAAAGTAAAAAGCAATTACCGAAGTTATTCAAAGCGAGACTTAAAGTGGTAAACCACTCTGCTCCGAGGTACTAGTTGGAACGGAAGCGGAGATTGGTTTCAAGTTTTAAAATGGTTTTCCACTTTAAAAATCAATGACCGAAGTCTGCATAATGCTGTTTGCTGAAGTGAGACAACCCCTTTAAGGGCTCTTTCACACGAGCGTGTCCCTTGCGGGAATCGTGCTCCATGCCAGTATGATTCCGTTACAGAAAGGTCACAGAGGCACAAAGCCTTATCAATCATGATAATGCTGTGCGCTTCCTAAGCCCATAACATACAATCCCTCTCACACAGAGCCGAATTCCCGCAAGGGACCTGCTCGCGTGAAAGAGCCCTTACGCTTCACTTTTTGACAGAAGTAATATAGAAAATTTGTGTTTTTACTGCATATATATGCTTTTATTGTAAGCCGCACTGGTAATGCATGTCCCTATGCTGTTTCGTTCTTTAATTTAGCTTTATTTTCCACCCCATTTAGGTTTGTAAGTGTTAGTGACCAGTATGGCCCAACTGATTTGGGAACAGAGAGTCAGGTAAGTTTCTAGAAATGCCTACTTGTAGTTATGGCACAAGAATGAAAATACTGACAGTAAAGTCTAATGCCTAACTAGTCTACTATATTCTCTGACTGTATTCTTAGTTGCTATCTGGTCTTTTTTTCCTATATAACATATGAAGTTATTCCAGTTGGAAGTTGCAGCTATCAGTTATTCCAGTTTACATATTCATAAGATACTAATCTGACATTTCAGGATAGCGCTTTATCATTATGCAGATATAAACATTCTTTCTTTAGTAGTTTACAATAAACTTTTTTTTTTTTTGTCAAATAGTTTTTCTGCTCGTGCTTAAATACACCACACCCATATAATGCTGTGACTTCAGAGAAGCCAGGGTCATAAAAAAGCAGTATACTTTAGATATAGATATCTATATCTCTTAAAGCAGTGATTTGGTGGGTAACCACTTTTAAACATTGTATATTTAGCAAGCATTCTGTCGGATACGACAGCAAAAAGTGGACAGTGGTAAGATGTAGTTACATAGTTAATACTGTTGAAAAAAGACATAAGTCCATCAAATTCAACCAAGGGATAGGTGGGGATGTGAATCCCAGAAGGAAGTTAGACTCTGATTTCTACACATTTTCATAAGCATTAATGTCATTTACTTTACTGTCATTTAAGAATTTATCTAAACCCTTTTTAAAAAAACTATCCACTGTTCCTGCTGTGACCACATCCTGAGGAAGTCTATTCCACAGCTTCACAGTTCTTACAGTAAAGAAGAAAAGAAAACAATCTTGGTCAATAGGTGGTGACTACGCCACCATTATAACTTTCTAGCCCCGAGCAGGCGATAACAGTGGAGTCCCCAAAAGAAAGGCTATGTAGAGTGTCCAGATGTGCTGACTAGGCAATCGGCGATAGGGAGACGTTCCTCCGGGTTCGAGAAGTGACGATCTTGCTGAAGGGGACATTACTCCACGATGGCACTTTGGGCGAGGGTAGGCGACGTCTCTTGTGGCCTCCAGTCTGCCAGGCGGGTGGGGCGGGCAGGGATGTTATGGCAATCTCCCAGTCAGGGAGGTCTGGTACTGGCAAGTCCAGCGCAGCACAGAATGGGTCCAGGTCAGCGTAGGACCACAGTGTGACCGTTTATCTGGGTGTTTAGGGCAAAGGGGAACCCTCAGCGGTACATGATCTTATGGTCCCTCAGGGAGTCTAATAGGGGGCGAAGATGGCATTGTTTCTGCAGTGTGATCCACAACAAGTCCTGGAAAATTTGGACCCGGGTCCCTTGGAAATCCAGACATCGGAAGTCCCTGTCTTTCATCATGATCTTTCCGGGTGAAGTCATGGACACAGCAAATATAGTCCCAGGATTGGGAAGTGGATCCTTTGGGCCGAAGAGCTCTATGAGCCCTTTCCAGCTTTGTACAATGGGACGGGGGTCCCCCCATAATTTTGTTGAAGAGTGCGTCCAAAGTTCCTTGTATGTCCTCCTCCCCCTGGGGCCCCGGGAGGCCACGGATCCTAATATTATTCAGAGAATGAAGAGTGAGTGGGGGTGGGAGCAGCATATTGCTGCATGGAGGGGGTAGCCCTTACGTCTTCAAATTCCAAAGGGGAAAGCGGGGCAGGGAGCACTGCCACTATATTTTAATCTGGAGGGTCCCTTCTGCAGGAGGATGGCAGAGGGAGTCAGAGTGATTCTTCTGGACACTGACCTGTGGGGGCACTTCAGTAGCTGGTGCGCCAGCACATGCAGGTGCCATCTTGGATGCTGGGTCCTCCTGCTGGGCCCACGTCTGGTGTGGTGGTGGAGAGGCTGGAGGCTGAATAGCTTCTGTGGCCACACTGGGGCTGGCTGAGGGGAACCTGTAAGCGCCTGCTCCCGTCTCTCATTGCAGCGCTGTGGGAGCGCATCTGTCGAAGCTGCCAGATCAGGCAGAGAAGATGGCGCGGCGAGCTCTGTCTTGAGCGCAGGGCAAAGCCCCGCAGTGTGCTGCGATGCAGGGAGTCCAGAGGAGGTAGAGCCCCTTGCGGGGGCTGCTTGGGCTGTCTTGCCCATGGGGGAGCAGTGCTGCGGGCTCGAGGCCTCTGGCTTGGTGGCGGAGCTCAGCGCTCGCACACGTCATGCTCCATGAACTGCTAGGCCACGCCCCCCAGAGCGTCCTTACTGTGAACTGGTGCCCAGAACTGAACTGCATATTCCAGATGAGGCCGCACCAACGCTTTGGTTGTATTTACACTACACCGCCTCTGCAACGGAGAGTACGTACAGTTCATTTTGAAGAGGAAGCAGTGTCGTTACCCCTTCAAACAACCGATCTGATATTGATGATTACTTATTCTGAGGATAGGTTATCTGATTATTTTTAACCGATGACCTATCCTCTGGATAGGTCATCAGCATCTGATTGGTGAGGGTCTGACACCTGGGACTCCCACGATCAGCTGTTTGAGAAGGCTGGGTGCTCCTGTGAGCGCTGCAGACTTCTCACTGCTTACCCTAGGCCAGTGCTTCATGACCATCAGTCACGTAGCCTAGGCGCAGCTCAGCCCCATTCAATTGAATGGTGTATCCAGAAGATAGGTCATCAGTTACAACTACTGTAGGCAGATAACCCTTAAATCCACTGCACAAACCCATTGATTTATTCTCATCTAAGGCACATTTTACATGGGCTGAGACACAAGGCAGGGACTGAAAACAAAACTATGTTCCCAATACATGCAGCAATCATCCCTTCTGTATAGGGGATAAACAATCTCTACTGTGATAGCACGTCCCCATTTATGGTTTATACAGGGAGATGTCCTGGCAGTAAACTATTACTTTATGCACCACTTGATGCAATCATCTGTCGGGTCAGCAGTGGCACCTTAACATATAAATGTTCATAGCCAGTAATTGCCAGATCCTTGGCTTATGTAACAGGGCTTTAAAAATTCCTTTTGTCAGATTTTCCTAAAGAAACTTTAAGGCTTATCTTTTTATAGGAGCACTGAGTCTCAGACATCAGTAGAAATTGCCCCCAAAAAATTTAGACCTGTAGCTCCTCTGACACATCCTCTTATGACTGTTTATTGTTTCTGCTAGAAGTTAAGAATTAATTGCTAGCAGTTTGCAGTACGAGTCCAGATTTGGGGGGGGGGGGGGGGGGGTGTTTAACTACACATTATGAGATTATCCTTTCGGGACTGCCAGTGTCACGATGTGCCCAACTGGGAACAGAATATGATGGAGGGATAGAAGCTGGGCTCTGATTATCTATCTATCTTGGCGCAGAGTAGATTGTTAGTGGGCTCCTAGGAGAGACAGACTCCTGATTACTCTGCACACACAGGATGATTGACTGTTTTTCTTGTGTTTTTTCTCTCCAATTATTTGCACTGCTACAAGCAGAGATGTCTTTTAGGGCTCATGCACGAGACATACAGTCCGTGAGCGGGCCATATGTCCCGGAGTGGCATACATGGTGTGCACAGGAGCGCACAGCATCACAGGTTACTATGATACTGTGTGCATCGGGCCGCTCACGGGGCTATTGTCCTGCACTCATAAGATCATATGAGTGCAGGACAATAGTCCCGCGGGCGGCCTGATGCGCACAGTATCATAGTAACCTATGGTGCTGTGCGCTCCTGTGTGCACGATCAATGCCGCTCCATGACATATGGCCCGCTCACAGACTTTGTCTCAGAGGGCATACGGTCGTGTGCATGAGCTCTTACTGTGTGTCAGTTTAGAAATCACCTAGTGATCTACCTAATAAGGGGTTCTTCTAACAAATTGTCTACAGTGGAGAACTGCTTTGACACATTACCACCAGATGTGGAGCAATGTGTTTGCATAGTTTTACAATGATGACCATATGTTTAGTGATTATGCTTTGCTTTAAAGGGGCTCTGCACTTTGCTTAAACTGATCTATCCTCTGTATAGATCATCAGCATCTGATCGGTGGGGGTCTGAAACCCGGGACCCCCGCCGATCAGCTGTTTGAGAAGGCAGCGGCGCTCCAGCAGCGCCGCGGCCTTCTCACTGTTTACCGTTGAAGTGAACACAGCTTAGCCCCGCCCAGGCCAGTTGATACTAGTTGTGATGTCACTGGGCCAGCAGTAAGCAGTGAGAAGGCCGCGGGACTTCTGGAGCGACGCAGCCTTCTCAAACAGCTTATCGGCGGGGGTCCCAGGTGTCGGACCCCCACCAGTCAGATGCTGATCTATCCAGAAGATAGATCATCAGTTAAACTGTAGAGCCCTTTTAAGATCTGAAGAAACAATGTGGATTTGTAATTTACTGGTCATCCATAATGTTAATCTCTCTGCAGATCTTTATTTCACGCACATACGATCCAACAACTCACTTTGAAACCACCTGCGATGACATCAAGGACATCTACAAGAGAATGACTGGATCAGAATTTGATTTTGAGGAGATGAAGCGCAAGAAGCAAGATATCTATGGGGATAACCAATAGAGAGACCTGCACCATGTCAGAGAATTGCTGAATCAACTACAAAACACACATTTTGGAAATTAGGAACACTGTATGAAACTCAATATTGCAAGACCTGCTTTTTGTAAAAACTGAAAGCCAAGAATACTGCACTGGTAACTGCTCTGTGCCCTGCCCCTGGTTTATTTCCCGACGTCCCAATCTGTTCTGCCATTTCTAGCTTGCTATGGGAGAGAACTGCCCTTTTTCAGTTTGACTGTAGGATTCATTGATGCAATGATGTTCTATGCCTTCAGTTCTCACATTTTATCTTTATTTTAATTTAGATTCTGCTCTGGCTTACTAAATAATGCTTTTTTATATATATCAGGATTAAATGAAATACTTAACCGATCATCCGTTTAATCTGATTTGCTGTAAGAAGCTTGAAAATATTTTGAGCAGCGCCTCACTTACTGCTATCCCATCACTGTATTGGTTTCTGTTCAGGAGCTCCCGGTGTGTTATTCTTGCAAAGTTTTTAACCTCCTGTCTCCAGCTCGGAAAAGTTTTGGCTGTAGACTCCTGTTTTATCTGCAAATTATTAAACCATGTCAATAGTATTATGCAGGCAAGGCTTGCATTTCTCATCTCTTGTGATAAAACTGAAAAGCAGTATTGATTTGATTGAGTCCTACCCTCAAATGTTTCTTGAATAGAAATTAAATTGATGTCTGTACTGCGAAGTAAAGCCAAATTGTGGAAACCTGTTTGGTGTTTTATTGCATTCATGCTTGTGTGTCGTGATGAGATTTGAGAAGACAGCAGGTGTAGAATGACTGTCCCTTTTGAGATCAGGTTTTCATTTACACTAGTGTAATGTGAAGTACAGTATTTCATCTCTGCGCACCACTGGTTATATGAAATGACATACTGTATAATTAAACTGCACTACATGAACAATTCCAGATTTTGGAGTAATCTACAGACCATAGACTACTGTAGTGTACCTGTGGTGCATGCATGAATTTCTGTAATGTGGTGGTGGTTTCCTTGCATATGCTATTAAAGGGGTTGGTCCATCTTGCACACTGGTGGCAAAGTGAAGGGCAGTGCACTGCACATGTACGGCATGTTCTCCGTTCCCTTCTTTGGGAGTTCTGAAAATAGCCCAGCACTTAAATCATGTCTCATTGGTTTTGGCCAGTATCCATGCAAAAATCAAATTTTTACAAATGGCAGGACTGGAAGTAAAACAAAACGGTCTGTAAAAATATACATTTGTGACCCACATCAGTAACAGGAACACCAGTTTGCAATTCAGTCAGCATATAAGTACATTAGTATACATGTAATATCATCACACTGATCATCAGGCCAATGTAAGAAACCTATGATGTGCTATCAATTGACCATAGATGATCGATAATGAGGACCAGCATGGTATAAGGGCTCATGAGCATGTGTTCCCTGTGCTGCGACCCCCCCCCCCCCCCTTTATGGCGGTCCGCAACGCACAGTCACTGTGTGGATGCTGTTTGCGGATGCTGACCCACTGACTTGAATGGGTCTGTGATCTGCAAGAGACAGCCTGTCTTAAGGATTGCAGACCCATTCATGGACCCTGCCTGTGTATTGCGTACCTGTTTGCAGTATGGGCACAGAGGCTTGTGTATGAGCCCTAATGGATGTAAAGCTATAACTGGTGACCTGCTAGAAATGGAAACAGCATTAATTTCGCTATTGCCATTGGTACCTGTAAAGTTCTGCTTGGATTGATTTCAGGCTCATGCAGATTTCTATGAATGAGTCTGAATAAGCTTCAAACTGGTCATGCATGCATCTCAGTATGTGCGTTAAAACAAATGCATAAGAAGAGGTTCTCAGAACAACATCTTCTGTACAGGCCAAGGCTCCAAATGACATCAGCCATGCACAAATTAAAGGGGGTATTCCAGTTATAGAATGTTATCCCCTATCCTCAGAATTGGGGAGAACTATCAGATCGGTGGGGGTTCTACAATCCTTTCTATGGGAGCGCCAGAGAGAGCTGAGAAAGGAAGTCCCGCGGTGCACTTTTCCGACCAGCGGCTCTATGGGGTGTGGGGGGGCCTGTTCTCAGGGATTACATTCCATAACAGGAATACCCATTTAAGTCTCGGGCTAAACAGCAGCATGTGTTGCAATGATAATGGGGTTGCACAGCAGTGGGACAGTTGTGCTCTCAGCATGTTACCAGTGACTCCCATTTAAAAAAAAAAAAAAAAAAGTTGCCTGACTTTTCAGTGACAAAGTTGCCGTACATCCCTGTGAACGCATTGTGTCTGCACAGAATTTGGACCCATTCATTTCAATGGGCGTGTGTGCATGAGTGTGTGTTTTTCAAGAGTTGCGTGAAAATCGAAGCATGTTCTATATTCTGTGTTTTCTATGGGGCCAGGGCTGTGTGAAAAACGCATTGCTTCTGCAAGCAAGTCTGGATGCAATGTGTTTTTCACTGATGGTTGCAAAGAGATGTTTCTAAACCTTCATTTTTTTAATTTTTTATCACGCGTGTGAAAAACGCATGAAAATGCATTGCACCCACGCGAAAAAAAAAAAATGAACATAATCGCAGACAAAACTGAACTTGCTTGCGAAATGGTGCGAGTTTTCCTGAACACATTCGGACCTAATCTGTATTGTTCGTGTGCAAAAGGCCTAAGGGTGCAGGTAAACATGTACAAGATCCGTGCAGATGTCTTTGCATTTCCGGATGTGTCATTTGCAGATTTGAAGGGGTTTTGCCACAGATCTCATCTTTCCATTGAAAAGGGTGAAACTGGCACCAAAAATTGAAATGCTGCAGCCCTAGATCCACACAGTAGGTCAGTATCTGCATGGAAGAAATAAGTAAAGTGTTTATAGGATTTGCCTTAGCTGGTACTGTATTACGCATGTGCATGTAGCCTAAGCCAGTAAGCTGCACGACGCACCTAGATGTGGTGGATAGAAGATGCTCAGCAGTCCTGCACTGGCAGCTAAGGAAGCCTCCTGGTGTAGACTGATGGACATTTATGCCCTTATTCAGATGGCGGCAGCAGCAAGTCCCAGATCAATATAAGTCTGGCTAGATTGTTAAAATGAATGTCGTGTAAATATACAGTATATCTCTATAGAAACCCTAAACACTGCAGCAGGCCTCAATCTGAAGCACTTTTTCGTCAATGTAGACAATGTGCAGTGATGAGCACAAATGTGTGTGCCTACGTCAAACTTTTCTCGTACATTCCATTGGGGGACACAGACCATGGGTATAGCTTAGAGGTATTACTAGGAGGGACACTGCAAAAAAAAAAAAAAAAGCTCCTTCTCGGGCTATACCCCTCAGGCTCCACCAGGAGGACTTCAGTCTTTGCTTAGTGTCCGGTCAAGGAGGTTGACGCTTACTCTTCTGTTTGTTATTTTTTCAGATGGGGATGCAGGTCAGCATTGCGCTTTCCTGGCCCCCGTGGAGTGTCTGCCACCGTCTTCTGACGTTTCCAGGCTACATCCCATTCCCCTACAGAATTAAAGTGGATCCGGGCTAGACCTGTCAGCTCTGGCATCCCACCACCAGCTGCCACTCTCCACCAGAGCACTGTTCTCCTAGATTGGAGTCAGAAGTCTGAAGAGGTGCATCCCTGCTGGTCCTGACATCGAGGGAGCAGACTGCAGGAGCAGATAAGTATTGCCTGCATCCACCCTACTACTTTGGGCGGAGCCTCCTCGTCCCGCTCTGACACTACCTACGCCGGAGACTCTTGCTGGTTTTCGGCCGTGCAGCTCCTCGCTTCGTGTGTCTCTCCCCTGCTCCTCTACGCCAGAGACTTTTTCTGTTACCTGGGTGGTAGGACTCTTTCAGCTCTCCTTGCAGCAACTGGTAGGAGATCTTTTACTCTTGGATAGCCATCATCCCTAAACCTGGGGTCCCTAAGTCGGCCAAAGCCTCCTCTCAGGCTCCACTGGGGTCATGTAAGGTGTGTCTTCTGCCTTTCTCTGTCGCTGGTACCTGTGACTCGTGCCCTGCTCCTGGACAGGATCAGCCTCCTTCTCTTGCTCAGCCCAGTCCCCCCTCTGCCTCTGCGGAGCCAGCGGTACCCGCCTGGGCCTCCGCCATGTCTAGTGTGGCCGCGGATCTGGCCTTAGTTGCCAAGGCAGCCATGTCCTTTATGGAGCGTATGGCAGCTACTAATCCCGTAGCTTCCACCACTCCATCTCCTCTCAGTGATTCTCACAGGGGGCGCCTGACCACTAAGAGGCAGCGTGAGCGGCAGCATTCCTCCTCAGATGACTCTGCTTCTCCACCTCGCCTTGAGGCATGCCCGGATGACTCTCCCTCTCTCAGGGAGCGCAAATCCGAAGTGGAATTGTCCGGATCGGACGAAGTCATGGAGCGGGAACCCCTGCCTAAGCTTTCCACCATGGTAACTGATTTGGTGGAGGCTGTCCGTGACACCTTTAATATCCAAGGGGATTCTCCTCCCTCCACTAGTCGGGAGTTCTCCCTTTTTCCGCCCAAAAAAACTGAGTCCGCTGTGTTCCCCGTTCATGAGGAATTCACTGCGGTCATATCAAAGGCTTGGGACCGCCCTAATCAAAAATTTTCGGCCACAAAGCGCACGGATACGCTTTTCCTTCTGACACTGTGGAAAAGTGGACTTCTTCCCCTACGGTAGATCCTCCGGTGGCCAGGTTAGCCAAGAACACGGCCCTTCCCGTCCTAGACGGTTCTTCTCTGCAGGATGCGGTGGACAGGCGTCTGGATTCGCTTTCCAAGTCCATCTTCTCCCTGGCAGGCACTTCTCTGCGACCGGCCTTTGCATCGGCTTGGGTCGCCAGAGCCCTTACGGCGTGGTTGCAGTGCCACCACCAGGAACTGGCGGAGAAGGACGCAGACACTCTGGATTTCATCCTCCAAATGTCTCAGGCTTCTAAATATCTCTCTGGAGGCTTTGATGGACATCGGCTCCCTCTTTGCCCGTATTTCGGCCCTCTCGCTTATTCAGCGCAGGGAGGTCTGGTTGAAGGTGTGGGATGCTGATGCTTCTTCTAAGCGTTCCCTCGCTAACCTTCCTTTTGAAGGGTCCAGGCTCTTTGGGGCCCAGTTGAACGAGTTTATTTCTGCCGCAACGGGGGGCAAGAGTACCCATCTGCCTCAACCCAGGACCAAGCGCCCTTTTCGATCTCGGGCTTCAGGTTTCCAGGTCCAGTCCTTTCGTCGCTTCTCCACTGCCAGAACGTCAACGTCTTCATCAGCTGGGGGATCCCAGGACTCCCGCAAAAAGCCCTTCTTCAAGCCCCAGTCCTCTTGGCGACCACGGACGCAGTCAGCCCGTCCTCCTGCTCCCAAAGCAGCCCTCCGTATGAAGGGGTGCCCCCCACCCTTCGCGGTGGGGGGCCGCCTGCTCTCCTTTCAGCAGGTTTGGAGGGCTCACGTTCAGGACGCCTGGGCTCTGGAAATTGTGATGTCCGGTTACAAGTTGGAGTTCGCGTCCAGACCACCGGAACGTTTTTTCCCTTCTCGCATTCCGGGGGATCCGGCCAGGGCCTCGGACCACGTTTTGGCGGTCTCCTCCCTTCTGGACCGTGGTGTCATTTTCCCCCGTTCAACTAGAAGAACAAGGCACAGGTTTCTACTCAAACCTGCCCGTTGTTTCAAAGAAGGAGGGGTTGGTGCGTCCGATCCTGGATCTGAAACTTCTCAACAAGTTTCTACGGGTGCGGAAGTTTCGCATGGAGTCCCTCCGCTCCGTTATTGTTTCTCTGCTTCCAGGAGAATTTCTCACGTCTGTAGACATTCAGGACGCCTACTTGCACGTCCCTATTGCAGAGTCTCACCATAGTTTTCTGCGTTTTTCCGTCAGGGGTCGTCATTACCAGTTCGTCGTCCTTCCTTTTGGGTTGGTGACCGCCCCTCAAGTTTTTACCAAGGTTCTAGCGCCTCTCATGGCGCTTCTTTGCACCAGGGGCATCTTTGTTGCCCTACCTGGACGAAATTTTGATAAAAGCCCTGTCTCTTCCACAGGCCGAGGACAGCGTCTGAATCACTGTTCAATCTCTGGAACGGTTCGGTTGGCTGATCAACCTCCTCAAGTCCTCTCTGCGCCCCTCCCAGAGACTCTCTTTCCTGGGGATGGTCTTGGACACCTCGGTTTCTCAGGTGTTTGTTCCGGATTCCAAGTCCTCCCAGATTCAGCTGGCAGTGTCGCTCCTTCTACGATCCCCTCGTTCCACCATTCGGGAGTGCATGCGGGTTTCTGGGCCTTATGGTCGCCTCCTTCGAGGTGATACTGTATTGTATGCCCAATTCCACACTCGACCGCTACAACAGGTGATCCTTGCCCTCTGGGACAAGACCTCTCGGGGTCTGGACGCTCCCGTCCACCTATCCCGGCAAGTTTGGGCGTCTCTCCCTTGGTGGCAGTCCCCCCCTGAACCTGTCGTCGGGAAGGTCCTTCCTTCCATTCCATTCTCCTGGACGATAGTCACCACCGATGCCAGCCTCATCGGTTGGGGAGGCGTTCTCTGGAACCTCACAGTTCAGGGGGTCTGGTCGGCGGAGGAATCCTGTCTCCCGATAAACGTTTTGGAACTGAGGGCGATTTTCCACTCCCTCTCCCACTGGACTCCTCTCCTTGCAACTCGTCCGGTGCGTGGCTTACGTCAATCATCAGGGCGGAACCCGCAGGCAGGCGGTGATGCGGGAGGTGGAGAGGATCCTCCTATGGGCGGAGTCTCATGTTCCAGTGTTGTCAGCGGTGTACATTCCAGGAGTCGACAACTGAACGGCGGATTTTCTGAGTCGCACCAAAGTGGATCCGGGAGAGTGGTCTCTACATCCGGAGGTTTTTGAAGACATCTGCCACCGATGGGGCCGTCCGGACGTGGATTTGATGGCGTCCCAGCTCAACAACAAGGTGCCGGTGTTCCTGGCCCACGCTCGGGACCCGCAGGCGTACGGGGTGGACACGCTGGTGTCTCCGTGGCAGCAATTCAGCCTCCTCTATGTCTTCCCTCCACTTCCTTCTGCTGCCGAAGGTGCTGCGCAAGATCGAGGCGGGGGGGGATACCGACCATTCTCATCGCCCCGGATTGACCTCGCCGCGCCTGGTTCTCCAACGTCGCTCGAATGCTGGCGGACATTCCATGGCCTCTTCCCGACAGAGAGGATCTCCTGTCTCAGGGACCGCTCTTCCATCAGAATTCACGGCCGCTGCGTTTAACGCTGTGGCTATTGAGACCTCCATCCTGAGGAAGAGGGGGTTCTCTGATGCGGTAGTGAGAACCATGATCAGGGCTCGAAAACCGGCTTCTTCACGGATCTATTATCGCACCTGGAGGGCATATCTGACCTTTTGTGAAAACTCAGGTTTTCCGCCCCTTCATTTCTCTGTCCCAGTGGTGCTGTCTTTTCTCCAGTCCGGCCTCGAGGTGGGGCTGTCGCTCAGTTCTCTGAAGGGTCAGGTTTCAGCCCTGGCTGTCTTTTTTCAAAGGTCCATTGCCTTTTTGGGTCCTGTGAGAACCTTCCTGCAGGGGGTGGCGCATTCGGTTCCTCCGTATGTTCCTCCCTTGCCCCCCCTGGGATCTCAACTTGGTCCTGCGCGCCCCTTTTGAGCCTCTGAGGGAGGTCTCGCTGACCTTGCTCATCTGGAAGGTAGTTTTACTGGTGGCCATAACCTCCATCAGGCGGGTTTCGGAGCTAGCCGCACTTTCCTGCCAGGAGCCTTTTCTGGTTTTTCACCAGGATAAAGTGGTGCTCTGGCCGGTTCCTTCATTTTTGCCCAAGGTGGTTTCTCCCTTCCACCTTAACGAGGATCTTGTCCTGCCCTCTTTTTGTCGTTCTCCGGCAAACCCCAAGGAACGCGCTCTCCACTCCCTGGACGTCGTCAGGGCCCTGAAGGTGTATCTGGGGGCTATCGCCTCTTTCCGTCGTTCGGACTCCCTCTTTGTGATTCCTGAGGGGCCTCGTAAGGGTCTGGCGGCTTCCAAAGTCACTGTGGCGCGGTGGATCAGTTCCGCTATTGCTGCGGCTTATCGCGCTCGTGGCCAGGTTCCCCCGCCTCGGATTACCGCTCACTCCACGAGGGCGGTGGGAGCTTCCTGGGCTAGACGCAATCGCGCCTCCTCGTCCCAGTTGTGTAAGGCGGCCACTTGGTCGTCCTTACATACTTTCATGAAGTTCTATCAGTTGCACTCGCTGGCCTCGGCTGATGCTGTCCTTGGGCGCAGGGTATTGCAGGCTGTGGTTCCTGTTTGACTGCTGGATGTTTCTTCTCCTGGCGGTGTCGGGTTATTTCTTTTTCCCCTACCCCATGGACTGCTTTTGGAAGTCCCATGGTCTGTCCCCCCAATGGAATGTACGAGAAAAGGAGATTTTTTGTGAAACTCGCCTGTAAAATCTTTTTCTCGTCTTTTCCCATGGGGGACACAGCTCCCGTCCCTTTTTTCGTTTACGCCTCATGGTGTGCTGTGTGATGGTTTCCATTTAGTTTTTTTCCATTCTCCTTCTCCTACTGCTTTTGCAACGACTGAAGTCATCCTGGTCGAGCCTGGGGGTATAGCCCGAGGAGGAGGAGCTTCTTTTTTTGCATAGTGTCCCTCCTAGTAATACCTCTAAGCTATACCCATGGTCTGTGTCTGTAAAGGGGGAATATTAATCACCAATATTATGCGAATATCGATAATTAATATTCCTAAATAGGAGGAGCCGTCTAGTGATGACTCCGCCTATTTATGCCTTTATATAACAATAACACAATACTTTCACTATGCTTTACACTAATCACTATACTAGCTGCATGCGCCTTACTAACTCGCTACCGCTAACAAGTACACGCTACACAAAGGGTACAAATATAACGGTATTTATTAAATACACTAAGCACACAATACACTAACAATACACAGCACTACACATATACAATCCTAAACTACACTACACGTTCCCAATTCCACCCATAAACTAACTATACAATACACACATACAAGTAATATTAACAACCCACCCCACCTGACTAATTCTATCCCTATGGGGTGCGACGAGGGTAGACGGTGGTCTTACAGGGGTGTAAGCCAACCACAAACAGAAAGGGTCAACAATGGGGAGCTGTACAGCAATGCAGGGGTATTAATACTCTGTAAGTGTACAGTGAGGAGGGGGTGCGTGGCAGGGGTTACCACCAGGGGTTTATGGATTAGGGACATCAGGGGCACAGAATCAGGGCCACCAGGGTCCTGGCAGGGAAGGGGTTAAACACTCAGGGGTATGAGACCAGCAGGGGAGCTGGGGTGGCAGGGAAGAGGTTAAACAGTAGGGTTAATCAGGGATAACAAGGGGCAGCATGGGGTCTGGGATACAAAGGGTTAGGATAGTGGTAGGGAAATAAGGGGGGTGAATATGGTTGGCACTGCAAGGGAGGTACAATGCCATGCCAGTGTATACTCAGCCATCTCCAGGGCCAAATGGGCCTCTCTTCCTTCAGGCAGCAGTCCTCATGTGTCTCTTCTGCTTCTAGTCTGGTTGCAAGAGCGAGCCCTGTTCCTTTGTCTTGGACTGATATATGTCACTCTCACCCCCCCCCCCCCTTTCCAGGGGTGTGACATCATCGTGTGCGTGTGACGGAATGCATGCACTCAGATTGCAGCAGACAACTGGCTGGCCCCCTGAGGCTCACAGCACCACACGCCCAGCCATGTCACAAACACAAGGTTGGGGCCGCATAGTAAATAGGCTGATAATTCTTAGCCTTTGAAAAGTCACCAGCCACCTGGAGACATATCCACCCCCCTGCAGATGCCTGGGAAACTTAAGTATATATATATATATATATATATATATATATATATAGATACTTGGGGCGCATCTATACACATATATATACTCATCATAAACCTGGGGGCATACATGGGCAGTTATAGGCCCATATATACATACACACACACACACACACACACACACACACACACACACACGGGGGAGAGCCATGGCAGATACACATATATGTCCTCCTGACAACATATATACACACATATTATAGATATATATATATATATATATATGTTATAGGGGGCCACAGCCATATATATTATAAGGGGCACGGTCTAAAGGAGGCACATATTTCCCACAGGGGCCACCATGCGCCCCTGGGGATCACCATGGGCAGACGTGCGCAGATGCTGGGCACATCGTCCCATGATGCTGTGGTTAATGTATGCACATATATACCATACATGCCCGCACGTGTTTGCAGGCATGCATGGATATATATGCATACGTCTCAACCCTTCCTCAACAGTGTCCCCCAATGGAAAAGACTAGAAAAAGATTTTACAGGTGAGTTTCACAAAAAATCTCCTTTTTCCAGTCTGTCTTACTATTGAAATTAGGCTACTTTCACACTAGCATTTTAGTTTTCCGGTGTTGAGTTCCGTCATAGGAGCTCAGTACCAGAGAAAAACGCTTCAGTTTTGTCCCTATTCATTGTCAATGGGGAAAAAACAGAACGCTCCAAAATGTGTTCCATTGTGTACCAAAGAGCAAACCGCAACATGTTGAAGTTTGCTTTCTGTCCTGGGATGTGGAGCAAGACTGATACGGCTTGACCCCCAATGCAAGTCAATGGGGACGGATCTGTTTTCTCTGACACAATAGAAAACGGATCCATCTTGGGTATGTTAACCCTTCCTGCCTGTCACTTTATAATTTATCTAAGTCATTCTGAGAATGTTTTCTCGTGACACATTGTACTTCACGATAGTCATAAATTTTAGTCAATATATTTCACCTTTTATTTATGAAAAAATACCAAATTTACCAAAAATTTAGAAAGATTAGCAATTTTCAAAATTTCAATTTCTCTGCTTTAAAAAAAGAAAGTGATACCTCATAAAATATTTATTACTTAACATTCCTTATATGTCTACTTTACTTTATGTTTGCATCATTTTGTAAATGTAATTTTATTTTTTGGGGACGTTAGAAGGCTTAGAATTTTAGAAGCAATTCTTAAAATGTTTAAGAAAATTTCCAAAACCCTCTTTTTAAGGACCAGTTCAGGTCTGAAGTCACTTTGTGGGGCTTACATAATAGAACCCCCCCCCAATAAATGACCCCATTGTAGAAACTACACCCCTCAAGTTACTCAAAACTGATTTTACAAACTTTGTTAACCCTTTAGGTGTTCCACAAGAATTAAAGAAAAATGGAGATGAAATTTCTAAATTTCACTTTTTGGCAGATTTTCCATTTTAAGCAATTTTTTTCTGTAACACATCGAGGGTTAACAGCCAAACAAAACTCAATGTTTATTACCCTGATTCTGAGGTTTACAGAAACGCCCCCACATGTGGTTGTAAACTGATGTAAGGGCGCATGGCATGGCGCAGAAGGAAAGGAACGCCGCATTCTTTTTGGAAGGCAGATTTTGCTGGACTGGTTTTTAGACACCATGTCCCATTTGAAGCCCCCTGATGCAACCCTACAGTAGAAACTCCCCAAAGTGACCCCATGTTGAAAACTAGGGGATAAGGTGCCCGTTTTATTGGTACTATTTTGGGATACATATGATTTTTAATCACTCTATATCACATTTCTTTGTTTCAGTTTTACATAATGCATTTTTGAAAAAAAAAATGTTTTTGTGTCTCCATTTTCTGAACGCCATATTTATATTTTTTTTTTCTGCCAATCATCTTGTGCACTGGCTCATTTTTTGCAGAAAGAGTTGACTTTCTATTGGTACCATTTTTGGGTACATATAATTTTTTGATCATTCATTATTACACTTTATGGGGCAAGGAGACCCAAAAAATTGGTTGTTTTGGAAGTCTTTATTTTATTTATTTATACAGCGTTCACGTCACGTGATATTTTCATAGAGCAGATCGTTACGGACATGGCAATACTCAACAATAGCATTTTTTAAACAAAAAAAAATTATGTTTTAGTGTCTCCATAGTCTGAGAGTCATAGGTTTTATTTTTTGACAGATTGTCTTAGGTCGGGGCTCATTTTTTGCGGGATGAGATGACTGTTTTATTGGTACTATTATGGGGGGGGGGCATACGCCTTTTTGATCGCTTGGTGTTGCACTTTAAATGATAGGTGACAAAAAATGGCTTTTTTGGCACTTTTTCTTTTTTTTTTTTTTTTTTTACGGTGTTCACCTGAAGAGTTAGGTCATGTAATATTTTTATAGAGCAGGTTGTTACTGACACGGCGATAGCTACTTATTTTTTTAATTTATTTCACTTTAACACAATAATAACGCATTTTTGAAGCAAAATAAAGTCATTTTAGTGTCTCCGTTTTCTGAGAGTTATAGTTTTTTTTTTTGGGCGATTGTCTTAGGTAGGGTCTCATTGTTTGAGGGACGAGGTGACTGTTTGATTGGTACTATTTTGGGGGGCATACGCCTTTTTGATCGCTTGGTGTTGCAATTTTTTTGTGATGTAAGGTGACAAAAAAATTGCTTTTTTGGCACTTTTGTATTTTATTTTTTTACTGTGTTCACCTGAGGGCTTAAGTCCTGTGATATTTTTACAGAGCTGGTTGTTACGGACGCAGTGATACCTAAAATGTATACTTCCGGATCCAGTAAAAACGCTAGTGTAAAAGTAGCCTTACATATTTCTCCTTGTCTAAAAATACTCCTTAACACTTGCTGGAAAAATTAGAAAGGTCTCATACAGAACCAAAAGCTTTGCACTAGAGATGAGCGAATTTCATATTTTGAAATTTGTTTACGCTTTGTTTGGTGGTAAAAGGTGAATTGTGTTGTGGATTCCGTTACCACAGACCATGACGCAATTCTGTAACAGAATGCCTTAAGAGGCATTCCGTTATAATAGAAGTCTATGGGCTGCAAAACGGATCCGTCCTGTTTCCATTAAGCAGGAGAGGGGACTCAGTGCAAGTGTTCATCTTCACTCAGACAATAGGTGACACATGAACATTTGTTGCATCACTCACTGGGCACTTGTTTACAGGGGCAGATTGGCCATAGACTCTACAGGAAAACTTCCTGGCGGGCCGCCCAAGCCCACTGTACGCCAGCCAGGTACATAACAATCTAATGCTATTAGCATAAGCGTCCATTCACACATCCGCAAATGGGTCCGCATCTGTTCCGCAATATCGGGAACGGGTGCGGATCCATTCATTCTTTATGGGTCCGGAAGAGATACGGAGAGCACACTATATGCTTTCCGCAGCCGCATTTCTGGAGTGCGGCCCCGAACTTCCAGGTTGCGCCTCCGCAAAAAAATAGAACATGTCCTATTCTTGTCCACAATTGCGGACAAGAATAGGCAGTTCTATGGGGGGGGTGCCAGCCGCGTGTATTGCGGATCCGCAATACACTACGGATGTGTGAATGGACCCTTAATGAACGCTAGGAGCGTCAGGTACTTATGCAGGTGGCATCATGAATTCACGTCCTCAGGACGGTGATGCAGTTAGGCCTCATGCACATGACCGTTGTATATTGCCAGCGCATTTATATTGCCGGCGCCCCATTCCGCAAATTGCGGAAGGCAACACGGGCAGCTTCCGTTTTTTGTGGATCTGCATTTTGTGGACCGCAAAAAACGGAACGGTGGTGTGCATGAGGCCTTAGTGATACAATAGAGCAGTAGTTTGTGCTGCACTGTGGTATTTGGTTCTGCTGGGGTAGCATTTTGTGCTGCACTTTGAACCCCCCTCCAACATGGGGCTATTTTTTTTTTTTCCAGGGCCACTAAGTTCCCAGGCTGCCCCTGCTTGTCTAACTAGTACATCATTTGTAAAAGTTATTCATTAGGAAGTACAGTCCTGATCAAAAGTTTAAAGGGAACCTGTCATGTGGATATTTGATTATAATTAACTAATTATATACAATCATTAACTACTAAAAAGTACCTTAGATGTATTCACTTACTGGTGTGACAGATGGTTACCTCATAATATACACACAAAGATGCCGCATGCTAATGAGCTGATTCGAGTCCGGCGTGATGTCATTGAGTCCAATGTATATTTAATTCAGAGCTATAGCCACTCCCCTGCCCACTTGCTGCTGATTCCTATGGAAACAAACTGTCATTCAGCAGCAGGTGGGCGGGGAGAGTCAGGAGCTCATAAATATTCATGACTCATCATTATCAGCTGGAGCTTTTCAATACAAGAGGTCGGCAGATTGACTGGGTCAATTAAAGAAAGTGACCTAGCATTTTGCTCAGAGAATCAGTCACTTATTTATGTTGCCCTTAGTTAGGACACCATAAAACTGGTGACAGGTTCCCTTTAAGTGCACAGGCCGCATGTTACCTTGTCTGTCCAGGTTCAGCCACGGCCGATACTATACTTTATGTTTTTGTCTTGTTACCTGGATCGCCCAGGATAAGCTAAATGTTGGGTGACAACTGGAATGTCAGGTTCAGCCGCTGCTGATACTACGCTAGATGTCATGTTTTGTTGTTAGAATAAGTCTCTGCCATACCCCACTCTATTGGTATATCGGGTTTACTCTACTCGCACCCAAAGCTGCGTTCACACATCCTTTACTACGACTACAGGTTCTTTCCAGGCCCATTTCAAGAACTGCATTCATGTAGCTGTTACATCTATGTTATGCTCCGCTCACAACCAGAGCTGCTGTTATACCAAATTTCATGCTCTGCTTATACCCAGAGTTGTGTTCACACTTCTGCTACACCAGGTCGTATACCCCACTCCCCAAAGCTGCTTTGCATGTCTGCTGTCACATCAAGTTAATATTCCGTTCACATCCAAAGCTGCGTCCACATGTCTGCTTTTACATCTTGTCCTATACTCCATTCACTACTAGAGCTGCGTTCACGTGTCTGCTTTCGCATCACGTCAATACTCTGCTCACTGTCAAATTGCATTCATACGTCTGCTTTATACCATGCTTTTCATGCGCTACCCATACTCGGAGCTGCGCCCATACCATGTTTTTTTTTTTAGGTACCACTCACATCCAAAGCTCCATTCACCCATTTGTTGTTACATCATGTGTTGTACTCTGCGTCCACTCAAAGCTGCATTCTCCTGTTCATTGCTACGTCATGGTTTTACTCAATAGTCTCACCGGGGCAGTCTGCACACACCGCTCTGGTTCTTTAATCCTGGTTCATATTCACTCAGACTGGTCTCCTTTTACTTCTGGTTCGTATTCACTCAGATTGGTCTCCTGCTCCAGTTCACCAAACAGCTCCTCAGCGGAGGTCAGTCGGCCAATAGGAGTACGTTTCCTGCTATGTTTTCACAAGCTGTTCATTTGTTTGTCACAATAAGAGACTTCTCTTAGCGAACTTGCAATGCCTCAGGCTATTGTTTTTCTCCCATCTCCGTTTTAATTTCATGTTTACGTTTTATGGTTCGCGGTGGTTAGTGTTTTATGTATGCGCGTGCTTCGGATTACTAATGTCTATATTTTCAACGCCTGTTGGCAGTTATGTTCTTTAGGCCACCTTCTAGCCAATCCAATCATTCAAGTCTCTGCATATCCCATCAGGTCTGGCTTACGTTTTAATTACTTATCGTCACCGCAACGTCATCGCTCTGGCTTCAGGGGCCTCTGGCTCCGGGGGCCCTATGACTGATCCGGCCTCATGGCTCCGGGGTCCCCATGACCGTTTTTCATGTTTTGTTTTGTTTGTTAGGGGTACGACATGGTTGTAGGCTGGTTAGTGTCCCAGGTTTGCTGTTGGAGGGGGTCATGGTTATGCGAGTCCCCAAGGCATTCTAGGTACTGCATAAGTGGTTTAAAATAAACAAAAAAAAAAACAAAACATAAGAGGCTCACCCGAGTGGCTCTTCGTTTATAGGACCTCATGATTGGCACCGGCACTTGTAGTTTGCACGGCCATCTGATACTTTTTTCCGCCATAAAAGTCTCACATGCATGGCTCCTGCCATAAGAGACTCGCATGCATGGCTCCTCCCATAAAGTGGCTGTTCGCTTATAGGACCTCACGACTGGCATCGCTATTCGCAGTTCGCACGGCCATCTGATACTTTTTCCCGCCATAAGGGACTCGCACGCATGGCTCCCGCCATAAGGGACTCGCTGGAGTGGCTCTTGGCTTAGAGGATTTCACAATTGTCATCGACGATGGTAGGTCATACGGCCATCTGATACTATTTTCAATGGCACACCTTTCAGAAGTTTTCTTTTGTTCATTTATATTTTACAGATTAGTACTTGCGGTTCATTTCATTAAGAAGCTTTACCCCATGTCATTGTCTTTCTAGGTTATCGAGTCCCGGTTGATTACTAAACCCGTCGGGTTAAGCCCCAATCTTTTCCCCAGCCATCCTCAATTCTAAGGTTCACACCCCGGCGGCTGCCTGGCCCCATGGGCCCCTGGTGGTTGCTTCAGCCCCATGGCTTCAGGGGTCCGACCAATGGTTGTCTGTGCCTTTTTACCACGACCAGGAATTCATTTTCGCCGGTAGCTTCATTGCAATTGCATTCCCTCACACATGGGAGGGCATAGACAGAATCTTGTATATTATGGCCTCATAGCTTCTTGCCGCACTAACCTCAGATTCCCTACAACCACGTTAGATCGGGTTTTGGACAAGGTTCAGCATTTCCGCACGGTAGAAGATTCAGATAGTAGGTCGGTCTTTACGTCTCAAGCGTTAAAACAATTCTCAGGGGCACACAATAGAACAACTCGCGGACCACGGCTAACAGATAGCTGTGGTCTGGGGAACTATTCAAGGATTCTCTTCCTATCTACATAGTTATTTTTGGCCCTCATTCCTGCATAGTCTAGGCAGTTAGGTTTCGGTCCCACGATCTCCTGAGGCTAGGGCATTGCCAGTACTCCCTAGAACCAAAACGTTACAAGGTTCAGTTGGTTTTCATGATCCATTTCACAACGTATTCCCGGTCCTCCATTCCGCTTTGGGGCAGTATCCGCAATATTGAGCATCATATCTCTGGCCTTGTCATCCACAAGATGGGTTCTAGGTCTCCTTCTGGCCTTGCCTCATACACCCCTAATTTTTTGCTCTAGATCCCTGACACCTTGCAGTTGGCTTGGAGATTAGTTTGCACATGCCATTCGAGTTCCTTTTCTACCCTAATTGGCTTGGTTTTTTTTCACTTACAGGCCTACCCACGATCATGGCTTAGGGCACACAACAAGCCATTTAGTCAGGTTAGCTAAGACACGCCTAGCTGGGTTAGGTTGTTCTCGTTGTTTCTCTCCTTAGGGTTCTTTGGATATCTCTTGGCCTTAGCCATGACCACAAGTTGGTAAGGCTGATTAGTCAGCCTGCATTTGTGGGAGGGGCAGAGGCTCTTCATATACGAGCCACAGCCTCACTCACAGGCGTGTGTTCTCAGGTGCCCCACCCTCCCTCCCTTATCTTCTCATTTCCACAGGGTATGCCCACTTACAGGCCTACCCACGATCATGGCTTAGGGCACACAACAAGCCATTTAGTCAGGTTAGCTAAGACACGCCTAGCTGGGTTAGGTTGTTCCCGTTGTTTCTCTCCTTAGGGTTCTTCAGATATCTCTTGGCCCGTAGCCATGACCACAAATAAACTGAAACAGGCAGTTTTTCAGCTGATCAAAAGTTTTAGGACCACACCTCCCCCCAAAAAACTAACCCCCCCCTTCTACCCCCCCAAAAAACAGAAATCCAACTTCCAAACATGAACTCAGTAATGAGTAGCTCTGCCGTTATTGTTAGTCACTTCAAAAATTTGTTTCGGCGTGCTTGGTGCAAGCGTTTCCATGAGGTGAGTGGGAACATTTCTCCAAGTGGTGAAGACGGCCGCATGAAGGCCATCTACTGTCTGGAACTGTTGTCCATTTTTGTAAACTTCCCTTGCCATCCATCCCCAAAGGTTCTCAATTGGATTTAGATCAGGGGAACACGCAGGATGGGCCAAAAGAGTGATATTCTCCTGGAAGAAGTCCCTTGTCCTGCGGGCATTGTGTACTGTAGCGTTGTCCTGTTGAAAAACCCAGTCGTTACCACACAGACGAGGGTCCTCAGTCATGAGGAATGTTCTCTGCAACATCTGGACATAGCCAGCGGCCGTTTGATGCCCCTGCATTTCCTGAAGCTCCATTGTTCCACTAAAGGAAAAAGCACACCAGACCATTATGGCGCCCCCTCCACTGTGGCGCATAGAAAACATCTCAGGTGGGATCTGCTTGTCATGCCAGTAACGTTGGAAACCATAAGGACCATCAAGGTTACATTTTTTCTCATCAGAGAATAAAACTTTCTTTCACCTTTGAATGTCCCATGTATGTTTGGTGCTCTCTTGCAAAGTCCAAACGAGCAGTTCTGTGGCGTTCAAGGAGACGAGGTCTTTGAAGACTTTTTTTGTTTTTGCAGCCCTTCAGTCTCAGATGCAATCTGATTGTTATGGGGCTGCAGTCAGCATCAGTAAGGGCCTTAATTTGGGTCGAGAATCGTCCAGAGTCTTGATGGACAGCCAATTGGATCCTCCGGCTCAGTGATGATGAAATCTTTTGGGGTCTTCCACTTGACTTTTTTGTTCCATAACCCTCAGGATCATTTAAGAAATTCCAAATGACTGTCTTACTGCGTCCCACCTCAGCAGCGATGGCAGTTTTTGCCATTTTTCAAGTGGTCTTAAACTTTTGATCAGGACTGTATTAAGTCTTTTGCTGTGTTTTTCATACAAATGATCAGAACCTGACCTTGTGCATGGAGCCTGGATGGTGGCATATGGAGTGGCTGTTTTTTTCTCAAACTAATGACACATTATAGATCTACAGTGGGATATGGGTACCATGTTTTATATCCACAATACACTAGGTCACATACATTTAATTTGGTCACATTTTGTTCATAACAGATTTTTTTTTTTTATAACCAAACTGGACTGCATATTCAAGATAAAGTCACACCAGGGAATGAGAGCACCGACCAGTTATTACAAAGTGGAAAATGATGCGTTTTTTTTCCCCGTCCTAAAACCCTCCCCATTCTAATACAAGAAACATGTTCAGTTTTACCTGCAGTGCTATGGAAACCCACACTACAGATTTTTATATCAGTCTTAACTACAACTGCATTTGATATCGGGCCGAGGTATAACTTTTGCATATTTCAGTCCAATAACTGGTCAGAGCTGGCTGGACTTACCGTAAATCTCTCTCCCCATATCTTCACTTCTAAGTACTTAGTCCTTGGACAAATCTACTGAACTGGTAATGCAAGGTATACTCCTTTGCTGTCAGTTGTATGAGCACATTTAATCTTTAACAAGCACCATAAGCTCATTTTAGACTTCTTGCACTGCCAAATCTTTCCACATATCCATAGTGACATGTAATGTAATGTAATGCTAATGCTTCATCTGAAGTCTCTTCGTTCAAAACTTCAGAGTAATACTGTACAGAGATTCGTCTCCGTACAGTATTAGAATGTATGGGCTCTGATGAACCGGTTAGTTATTCAGAAAGTCGCGTGTGACTTAATTGAATAAATTCGGAAGTTGATTTTTAAAAGTGGAAAACCAAGCGCCCATACATTCTAATACTGTACGGAATGCTTTGGAAATTAATTCACATTTATGGATGACCCACGGAGGGCAAAAATGGACACACGGACCAAACATGCATTCTTCACGGAAGAAACACAGGCGCTTTTTTTCACAGATGAGAAACTGACAAGGAAATGTGAATGAGGCCTAAGGGTCAGTGAAAAACACGGACCCAACAAGGATGCCGTCTGTGTTTCACAGACCATGTATAGGAGGTGCACTGAAAATTCATTTTCAGCTGTGCCGTGTCCGTGGAACAAGGGTGACACATGGAGAGCAAAAAAACTGACATACAGACCAAACACAAGTTTTTCACCAAACTCTTTGTGGATGAATCACTTACCACCATGTCACGGATTTCATCACAGACGTTTGAATAAGGCCTTAGGCGCCTGATCCCTCAAAAGAGAAAAAGAA
Organism: Bufo gargarizans; assembly: GCF_014858855.1. Lineage (NCBI taxonomy): Eukaryota > Metazoa > Chordata > Amphibia > Anura > Bufonidae > Bufo > Bufo gargarizans. The sequence goes on along the minus strand of NC_058081.1, from coordinate 219,191,705 downwards.
CGGATCTATAATTTTGAGCATGAGTTTGCATCAGTTAATTTTGACGGGAGAAAAAAAGTCTTTCAAATAGTACTTACATTTTCCCCTGTCAAAAATAACTGACACAGACTGGTGCTCAAAGTAACACCTGATGTATCAGAAGAACAGAAAGCTAAACAGCGATAGGAACTTGACCTTAAAGGGGTTTTCCGAGATTTTTTTAAAGTTGCCATAGAGCAGAATGCAGCACCAATTCGCAGTTCATCATTCAAATGACTTCTGCAGCTAATTGGTGGTCTCAGCAGGACTGCGTGCAAGGGGACAGGAGAGGCGAAACATTTAGAAGGTGGATGAGGTTTTTTTTCTTTATTTAAGGCAGTCTTCCTGCTCTCTGGCAATTTTTTAAAAACATTTTTAAATAGGTTACCATCTAATGATACACTCCTTTAAATGTGATGTCACTTTGGACAGCTCTCTATCCATATGCAATCTTACTGCATACAGATGTAAGCAGGAGGAGCTGAGCAGATTAATATATAGTTTATGGGAAAAGCAGCATTTCCTTTTTTTTTTATTCATTTAAATTCTGTGTATACAGAGACAGCTGTCAATCACTGATAGGACCGCCCCCTAGACTTCAAAGCCCAGAATCTTTTCCCATAAAACTATATATCAATCTGCTCAGCTCCTCCTGCTCTATAACATGCTGCCTGCAGCTTACATTGAACTTTCATGGTGACAGGTTCCCTTTAAGAAAAGGGGCTGGAAACTAGCTCAAATGTTAGGCAGGTTGTTCCCTAAAATGAAGGTGTAGCATCTTTGCAGGATCACATTTGGAGGCGAGTACCTAACGATTATGAAAATAACATCTATTAGTGTTCACAGCTTGTAAATGCATGTTAATGTTGTAGAGATGGAGCACCGCACACCGTTGTCGCTGGTGCCAGAAAAGACATGTAAGTCGTAGTCAAATAGTAGAGAATTGCGGCACACAGTCTCTTATCTGCAGTTAATAATGTTTATTGGTATTACATCACATAAAGTTCATGATCCAGTTATGTCATAGGATATTTAAAGTGATCACATTCAATAGATATAGCGACCGGATGTTTCGGCCCATGAAGGCCTTCTTCAGCGGTCTATTATCTGAGAAAAACAATAATACACATTCCATGAGTGACTGGATACATAAACGCAAGATATGGATGAACATTGGAAAGTATACAGTACAGACCAAAATTTTGGACACACCTTCTCAATGAAAGCAAAAGGTGGCTACTTTGAAGAACCTAGAATATGACATATTTTCAGTTGTTTCACACTTTTTTGTTATGTATATAATTCCACATGTGTTAGGCTACTTTCACACTAGCGTTCGTCGGTCCGCTCGTGAGCTCCGTTTGAAGGGGCTCACGAGCGGACCCGAACGCCTCCGTCCAGCCCTGATGCAGTCTGAATGGATGCAGATCCGCTCAGACTGCATCAGTCTGGCGGCGTTCAGCCTCCGCTCCGCTCGCCTCCGCACGGACAGGCGGACAGCTGAACGCTGCTTGCAGCATTCGGGTGTCCGCCTGGCCGTGCGGAGGCGTGCGGATCCGTCCAGACTTACAATGTAAGTCAATGGGGACGGATCCGTTTGAAGATGCCACAATATGGCTCAATCTTCAAGCGGATCCGTCCCCCATTGACTTTACATTGAAAGTCTGGACGGATCCGTACGAGGCTATTTTCACACTTCGCTTTTATATGCTAATATAATGCAGACGGATCCGTTCTGAACGGAGCCTCCGTCTGCATTATTATGATCGGATCCGTTCAGAACGGATCCGATCGAACGCTAGTGTGAAAGTAGCCTTAATTCATAGTTTTGATGCCTTCAGTGTAAATCTACAATTTTCATAGTCATGAAAATAAAGAAAACTGTTTGAATGAGAAGGTGTGTCCAAACTTTTGGTCTGTACTGTATATGATCAGTATAAAAAATAGTTGCAAGAACAAAATAAAATATATGCATTTTCAAAGAAAGGGGGGAATGTATAACACCCAATATCTTAAGGTAACACTGTGAAATAGTTTAATATGGAACCAGGCCATAGTAAATCACCTGGTGTCTATAATGCAGGATGGTGTCAACTTTGGAATACCGGATGCCAAAGGGTGATGTCCCTAGTCCTATATGGGCATATAAGCGCCCAAAGGGAGTGATTCACAGAGTGTTGAAATAAAATATTTACCATGATGTGGCTGCCTGTCAGGAATGGTGCTGGATCACATACTGTGTGTCCTCTGCGCGCCGCTTTATAACTGTATGGGCTCCAGGTAGCGCCGGTCATGTGCTCCGGAAGTCAGGCAGCGCAGACGTGCGTTCCACCCGCGCGTCACATGGTTCCGGACCCAGTGTTCGGCGCTCTTGGTGTTATGTGGGAGGGGAGACTAATATGACCTCCAGAGTACACCGATCATGTGATCCGGAAGTCATGCGGCACCGCGTGACTTCCGGAGCACATGACCGGCGCTACCTGGAGCTTATACAGTTATAAAGCAGCGCACAGCGCGTATGTGATCCAACGCCATTCCTGACAGGCAGCCACATCATGGTAAATATTTTATTTCAACACACTGTGAATCACTTCCTTTGGGCGCATATATGCCCATATAGGACTAGGGACATTACCCTTTGGCATCCAGTATTCCAAAGTTGACACCATCCTGCATTATAGACACCAGGTGATTTACTATGGCCTGGTTCCATATTAAACTATTTCACAGTGTTACCTTAAGATATTGGGTGTTATACATTCCCCCCTTTCTTTGAAAATGCATATATTTTATTTTGTTCTTGCAACTATTTTTTATACTGATCATATATACTTTCCGCTGTTCATCCATATCTTGCGTTTATGTATCCAGTCACTCATGGAATGTGTATTATTGTTTTTCTCAGATAATAGACTGCTGAAGAAGGCCTTCATGGGCCGAAACGTCCGGTCGCTATATCTATTGAATGTGATCACCTTAAATATCATGACATAACTGGATCATGAACTTTATGTGATGTAATACCAATAAACATTATTAACTGCAGATAAAAGAGCTTGTAAATGCGGACTTCAGAAAGAAATGCCATAGTGATAAGCATTAGGTACCTGGGGCACAACATATTAAAGAGACATGGTAACCTGCTACAGCTTATCTGTACTGGCTACACAGGAGGAGTCGGACACTTTAGAATATGCTCTGTAATATGTCCTGCGTTCTATTAGTCTGCAGCATTATGTAATTTACTCTTTACACCGATTATTGCTCCCTTCTCATTATTTTGTCCTAGCCTGGAACCTCCTGCTTGTACATTTTGTGCCGTCTTTTTAATCTATTTCAAGCAGTCTATTTTTTTTTTTATTTTTTTTTTTAGAGATGTCTAATTTTATCCTCAAAATATGTTAAATGAGTTTACTTCTTTATTGAAGGGGTTATACTTAAATATTGCTTTATTATAAATATATTCCCAATTACCTTACATTAGTTATAATGGCTCGTTTTGTTTGGGGAGCAATCATCAGGAGAAATAAAATGGCCGCTGTCCTATTAGTACATACAAAACTTGTCCTAATCCCACAGCAGGACAGGTTTCTTCACAACACTGAGGTAAAGAGCTGCCTTATCCTTCTCTCTTACTTGTCAGGGATTATGCTCCTGAATACAGCTGACAAGAACTTCGGTTGAATCTCTGTAGGAATGGAGTTCATGAGGAGACATGAAGTACAGAGAGGTCAGACAGGACAGACTGTGGTAATGTGGGGCTGCGGTAATGGAGACTACATACAGGTGCTGTATTTCTCCTCATGAACTCCATTCCTACAGAGATTCAGCTGAAAATGTTATAAGTAATATTCAGGATCATAATCCCTGACATGTAGGAGAGGAGGATGAGGCAGCTCTTTGGCTCAGTGTTCTGAAATAACTTGTTCTGCTGTGTGATTAGGACAGGTTTTGTGTGTACTAATAGGACGGTGGCCATTTTAGTTCTCCTTATGATTGCTCCCTAGACCAAAAAAAACATTATAACTAATGAAAGGTATTTGGGAATATATTTTAGAATAAAGTAGTATTTAAGTATTTTTATTTTCTTAATTCCTGGAGAACCCCTTTAACCCTCTACAAAATGAAAACTTACTAGACCTCATTTACATTACAATAAAATACTCGCTTGTAACTAATCCTGAATGGGCAATGCAGAACAATGTCTGTCACCAACTAAACATATCAGACTTGAAACCTGTTAAAAAGCAGGAAAAAAGTATAATCATGGATATGCCTTTAATACAAACATTGAACGGAGCACACTTTATTTATAAAATTGTTAACAAAGACTCTTTCCAACAGCTCAATAAAGTAATCTATTACATTTACTGTACATTTTCCATAGAAAAAAAAAGAAAGTATCAAGAAAGGGTCCTCCCCCAGCCCTATACACCTTTATTTACAAAACCACACCCTCTACTACGCCCTCACTGATAACATCTTTAGAAAATAGGAAAAATAAAACTAAATATTCCATTAATACAGATCAATGTACAAGTATTGATTTGTAACATACATTAATTTACATTATTAGCTTTTCTGCAAGCTATGTCATAGCCTATTGTTGTGCACATAGTCGTTTACAAAGCGTAAAAGAACAAAAATAGACATTTAAACTGAGATATACATTAATATTTTGGTTAATAAATACTTTGCAAAAACATACGGATTTTGATATCATAGCAAAAGTAAATAATTTATTTATTTTTTAAAATAAAAAAAAAAGAGAGGAAAAAGAAAATAGATAAAAAAAATAAAAATAAACTACCATGGACATGGCTTTCGATTTTCAATCATCTATAGTGCTGAGGTTGTGTATATCCAATACAGATAAAGATATAAAACAGTCTTATCTTTGTATACTTCTATAGCTTTCTGCATATTAGTATGAATTATAATTAGAAGCATTTTGTGAAAAAACAAAACAAACAAAGCTGCAAAGGTAAGACTAGGTTTTAACTGCAAAGTGCATGCATGTACTACGCTGCTATAACCAATACCAGATTGTCTGATGGATTTGCTTCTATAGACAGAGTTCATCAAGTCCTATGTTCCACAGAGGTTATTTTCTGATGCATCATGGCCTGAAGAAAAAATATTAAAATTAAAATAAAGATGTTAAAGTTGAAAGTATTTCCTCCAATAATTCCCTCCTTTCCTTTGATGCCATTGTGCCTTATATTGTAATCCAAACTGAGAAATATAAAGAGAATTCTATTTATTATGTTCTGGATTTCAGCCGTTCCCCTTCCTCCTCTCGTCACAATCTTGTGTCTGGCTATAAGGCTAGGGCTACACGACGACAACAAGTCGCGCGACACATAGGGCACAAATACACTGCAACATATGTCGCGCGACAATTTTTATAATGATAGTCTATGGTGCTGCGACTGCGCTGAGACAGTCGCCGAAAAATCCATCTTGGATGGGTTTTTTGCTACTGTCGTGTCACAGTCGCAGCATGTCACATGTTGCAGTGCGACACCATAGACTATGATTATAAAAATTGTCGTGCAACACATGTCGTTGTCTAGCCCTAGCCCAAGACTGGTTACAGCAGGAGCCTGCCCCCACTACTGGCTACTATATACGCATTGCTGCAGACCACAGATCTGCTGGGAACAGTGCATTATCCCTTTCAGGACAAGGCGATTTTCTGTTTTTTACTCTCAGCTCGCCCAAAGCCATAACTTTTTTAGTTTTTCATTCACATAGCCATAAGAGGGCTTGTTTTTTGTGGGACAAGTTGCACTTTCTAATAGCACCATTTACGGTTGCATAAAATGTAGTGATAAGCAGGGAAAAATCCAAAGCTGTTTGAGGGCTTATTTTTTGCGGAACAATCTGTACTTTTCAATTATACAATTTTGGGGAGTGTATGACTTTTTGATCACTTTTTATTTCATTTTTTTTTTTTTGTGGGAGGTAAAGCAACCAAATAATGCAGAATCAGTCATTTTTGTTTCCCAGTGGTTGGTCCCCATGAATCAGAATAGGGTTGTCATCATGACACCAAAATTTGGATTTTGATACCAGAATGATACTTTGCTGAGGTATGAATAAGTTTGTCAATGTTTTCCAATAGATTGTGCATGTCCGGCTGCTTGATTTTGCTGAAAAACTGCCTTTTCTCCCATGAAACTGCGAGCCCATTAAAAATCTGGCCTCTGATCAGGACATGACATTCGCCATGTTCTCTCAGTGGGACCTGCTTCTAAGCTAAGCAACAACGACGCTCAGTATAGAAATACTGACAATATCAATAGTGAACCGAAGAGGGCATTAAATTATTGAAATAGTATCAGATCAGACACTTACCCTGTGTCCACAGGCTAGCATAAGTTTAAAGGGCTCATCCAGGAAATTATAATAGGTCTTCATTATTACATCACCGGGGGTCCACGTTCTGGCACCCTCACCGATCAGCTGTTCTAGCGAACCGGAGCTCTGGTGAGTGTGGCGGGCTCCTGGTCGCTCACCAAGCACAGCAACGTACATAGTAAATTACCATGCTTGGTATTGCAGCTCTGTCTCATTCACGTTAATCGGGCTGAGCTGCAACTAGGCCAAGTTACCGATGTACAGTGACGTCACATGGCCAAAGAAGAGACTGCGGTGCTCATGGAGCGCACAACCTCTCCTAACAGCTGGGTGTCAGACCCCAGCCGATCTGATATTGATCATCAATATTATTTCCGGGATAACCCCTTTAACCTTGGCACAAACCCTTCTCACCTACCAGGTAAAAATAGAAGTGATCAGAGTGAAGTTTCCTTGTGTTGGAATTTATTTCAGAAACTTTCAGAAAATCCACTACAGTAAAACAGAGCGAGTGGGTTTACCTCCAGTTTACTGTTATCATTCATTTTCCTCTTAGTGTCCCTATAAAGTGTCACAGAACATGACACAGCAACATTTTAAAGGAGGAGACTTTTACCAACCACTAGAACGAGGAGAGAACAGCGCTCACATAGCGCACGCTCTCTCTCTTTGCTGCAGGAGACAGAATCAAGACAGGCCCATAGATTTTTCTATCGAGCCCGTCTCCTTCAGCATGTGAGCACTTCTCTCCTTGATCTAGCAATTGGTGGGGGTCTCGGCGCTTGAGCCTCCACTGATCAAAACCTTTTGAAAGTTCAGTGATCACTAAGACTTTTATGGGATTAAAAAGATTTTGTCCCAGAGCCACCTGGATGCCAATATTTCTCAATATTGAGACTCATTGAAGGGACAGGCATTTCGAAAATTCTACCCATCAGTAATAGCCCAGAAAAAACATTCAATACGTTCTGTACTTATCACAACTAATGAACAATGTTCAACTATTAGAATGGATGTATTTACTACCCCAGACATGTCCAATACGTTCAAAAATTCAACATGCGTATTTTCCTTTTAAATAAACTCTCAGTATATGGTTGCATTTTAACCTGTCCAAACGGAGTTCAAAGGGGTCCATTAACAACAGTTTATCCCCTATCCACTAAGATCACTGCGGTTCTGACTGCTGCGACCAAACTGAACACAAATGTGTGGGTTCTGTGCTCCCCCCCCCTTACGAACGGATCACCAATCGTCACTGCCGCTCCATTCATCTCTACATCATTTCCAGAGATTACAGAGCTCAGCCACCTCCAGCAGTCCCCAAGTTTGAATGGAGTGGCAGCACGCATGCTCCATCACCTCTTCATTCATACAATGGACGCGGGAGTCCTGCTTTCATGATCAATGGGGTTCCAGTGGAAATCTAGACGTACAAGCCCCCCTCACCAATATGAAGCCTGGAACTGTGAATCCACTTTTTGAATTTTTCTTAAGAAAGTGTCCACATCATACACAAGGATGCCATTCTGCTCATACTCCTCAGTAACCACGGAGGTCGGGCCTGTATAGAAAAAACATACACATTTTTACATTTGATTATAACACAGCAACATAGTCCACAGCACTGCACACAGATCACTCACATTAGTCCCTATCCCCATTGAAACGTACAATCTAACTTTCATCTAATTTTCCTATCTCAGACACACACACTAGGGTCCATTTCACCTATTAAAATTAAAGGGGTATTCGGGTGAGAAAAAATATATGTGGTAAATGCAAGCTAATAGAGAGATGTACATTTCATTAACAATCTGAAGCAATCTCTGACTTCTAGGCCCCTTCTCTGGAAGTTCAGTAGTTCTTGTGGTCTCGACACAGGAGGAAACACTTCCCCCTAGAGCATGGGACCCAAGGGGTTTGGCTCTGTTTAATACATTGTTCAAAGCCACACTCCTTGGGTCCTTCTCACTCAGCAGCATCAACGTAGTAATCGGACTTGTAACGCTCCCCTAAGCTGTGTCACAAATCACGTGTCCAAAGCTTCCAGCCACCATGGCCACCTGTGTAACAGATGCCATTAAATCCCTCTAACTGTACTCTAACCTGCCTGCTTGGTCACTGGCCCTCCCTTCCTGCCTGCTTGTGTCACGTAATGGCAGCCGTCCAGAGAATGGAGACGGAACGGAAAACGAAATGAAAGAGTCTGTTCACAAGCTCCAGACAGTAGCTGTCATGTGACGAGGTCAGAGAGGGCGGGAGACCGGCCCTGTGCAGTGAGGGAGGGAGGGCGGAGTACAGTCATTCCGCCGTCACGTGAAGGCAGCTCTATGGGGGAAACGAATGGAGCTTCTGAACAGGCTCATTTACTTTTCCACAAGCAGACTTAGGCTAGGTTCACATCTGAGCGTTTTACAGCACGTTCCTACGCACTGTAAAACGCTCAACAGGCAAAAATGAATGTTTCCCTATGGGCATGGTTCTCACCTGAGCGTTTTACAGCGCGTATGAACGTGCTGTAAAACACCTTACGCCCCAAGAAGTACAGGAGCTTCTTTGGGGCGTATTGTCGCGCGTATTGTGGCAGTTTTTCATTGGAGGCCTCTGTGGTTAAGCACACAAACGCGCCTACTACGCACGTTTCCAAAATACAAAAACGCCCCAAAATACGCCTCAAAAACGCCCGATAAAAACGCCTGTAAAAAGCGCTTATCGAATACGCTCAGGTGTGAACCCAGCCTAAGGTAATCTGGAGGCTTCATGTGCTTAGAAAAGGTTGACATGGAATAACCCTTTAACCTGCCAGTATAAGTGGATATTGGAAGGGTGAAGTACCCACAGGAAATGCAGGCGCAGAAATAAAAACAAACAAACAATCTTGGTGTAGGCGTTACCCTTGCCAGATTTCAACCCAAGACCCTAGTGCTTCCAGGCAACACTGCTACCCACTAAGAAACTGTTCAGACAAGGCTGATAAAGTGGCATCACTAGAACTGAGGAATGATACCTGTCAAATAGACAGCAAGTCTAGAATGGATATGTTGGTACTGGAGGTTCACGAGACATGAAAGATCATCTGATGGCTCGTTAGATCTGGAGTCACATTGGTGATAAGGCAGCATTTCAATAACATTTGAATATTGGTGAGATTTAAGCAGAGACAACTTTGTCCGAGACAGGGGTTCAGCCCTAAAAAGAAGAAGAGGGGAGTAAAACACTCATCAGACAACAGTCAATGATGGCACCACAAACTACAGTGTACAACAACCAGACTTGTCGTTTCAGACTTAAAGGGTTTTGCCCACTAATCACTCTTATCCCCTGGCAACAGGATAGCATAGAAGCTAACGGTCCATTTACACGTCCGCAAAATGGGTCCGCATCCGTTCCGCAATTTTGTGGAACAGGTGTGGACCCATTCATTTTCAATAGGGCCGGAATGTGCTGTCCGCATCCGCATTTGCGGATTCGCACTTCCGTTCCGCAAAAAAAAAAATAGAACATGTCCTATTCGTGTCCGCAATTGCGGACAAGAAAAGGCATTTTCTATGAGAGTGTCGGTGATGTGCAGTCCGCAAAATGCGGAACGCACATTGCCGGTGTCCGTGTTTTACGAATCCGCAAAACACATACGGACGTGTGAATGGACCCTCAGTGTCTGATCTCTGGGGGTCCAGAAACTACAACCTCTGAGAACAGAGCAGTACTGTGCATGCGTGACCGCTGTTCCATTCACGTCTATCAATCAGTTTGTCAGAAATAGCACTGGGCGCTGTGCTCTGCAGTCCCATAAGTAGCAGGGGTCTAGGGTGAGCACTACCGCTCCATTCACATGGGGACTCTGGGATCTCTGTTCTAGTAATCCCTGGGGGTCCCAGCAGTCAAACACTTATCCCCTATGTTGTAGATAGGCTATAAGTGTCGTCAGTGGGAAAGCCCCATGTAAAGCTAAACATAAGCAGGATCTGCATATCATCTGAGAAGTTCTGGTTCATCTTTAGTGATGTGATAAAGGCTCATTACTGAAACCCTAGTTTCCCAAGTGCCAGTAATCTGAAATGAATAGGACAAGCAGAATACAGACCTCTGGCAGCCAAAACCCATCTAACAAAGAACGTGTAAGTTCCTATCAGGCTTTTCCTATGTGTAGATGACAGTGTGCAGCACACTCTAGCAGCATATCTTTTTTTCTAATCTGTTTTTACTTTAAGATTTTTTTAAATTCTATTTCTGAACATGATTATGAAGGCAGCCATCTTGCCTGTGCTCTTCTTAACAGCATTAACAAAATTGCTTTATGGCAGCCCCATGGTCCATAGACCCAATGGACAGGAGGGGACCTCAGTGACTTCTATGGGACAGTCTTCTAGCCATGCTCTGTGACCTGTGCAGAGGACATTGTACAAGGAAAGGATAGATGAGCACTGACACTCACCTGTCCCTCACCTGTCCCTATGTACTGTAAAACTCTCCACGTCTTTTATACATGGCACTGATCATGGAAAGCGCATCTCTCCTCTATCTCCCAATCAGTGCTGACAGACAGTGTATGGGGCCGTTCACACATATACAACAGTAAACTAGTCAGTTACAGCTGTCCTATGGTGGGTGATAAGTTTCTAAAGTGTATGCTTTATGTCATACAACAGTGGAATATGGAGTATGCTACAATGTAACAGACAGAAAGAAAACCTTTTATCATCTTTGAGCTTCCGATTCTCTCTGTAATGAATTAGCCACTTCCAAGTAGAGTTTCTGTTCATCTTCTCCAAAATGGCAAGAACTTCCTTTAGCTTTCCTAAAAGGTATTCAAAGAAAGGTTGAAAATGAAGTATTATTGCAATAAGTTTATTTTATGTACTTTACATTTTCCTCTCTGGTAGCGCCCCCTGCTGTTTATCCTTCTTGTCCACTTCTCGCACTACTAGCGTAATCATCTCAGTCTTCATTCATCACTATTTCTAGATTCAGCTAAATACTGTATCTCTCTATGGACAGCAGAGAAGGAAATTGCAGGTGTATTGCATACCATATGTATCTCTGGAGCTATATGTGAGGAACTATTTTCTACGCAGCTAATTGCAATGCATCCTGGGAGATAAGGCTGCTTGATGAGCTGCTGCCTACTCACAGCAAGGGAAGAAAGTCCTCCAAATATGTGGGTAAGAAAATGGTTTTAAATTTGCAAGATAACCTCTTTAATGCAATGGGATATGGTCACAGAAAACTCAGCAGTACAAAGACTCAGGCTACTTTCACAACCGTTATAGGATCTCAATACCGGAAGAAAACACTTCAGTTTTGTCCCTATTCATTGTCAATGGGGACAAAAAAGAAAACGGATCCGGCGCCCGTTGACCTAAATGGTTTAAGTGCCAGGCTACTTTCACAATTGTGTTGTTTTCCGGTATGGAGATCTGGCAGAGGATCTCAACACCGGAAAAAAAAACTTTTCCGTTTAGTCCTCATACATTATGAATGGAAAGAGATCTGTTCAGGATGCATCAGGATGTCTTCCGTTCCAGCAGCATTCAGTTATGTGACTGGAAACAAAACTGCTGCAGTTTTATGTTATGTCATAAATGTTTTATGTTATGTCATAAAAACGGGAAAAAAAAAACAGATCCGACACTGAAAACAATGTAAGTCAATAACGACATCAGGTTTTTTTTTGGGGGGGGGGAGCCAAAAAATAATAATATCAAATCTGTCACCCACTAACTTTCAATGTATTTAGTGACGGATCCTAACGGAACTGATGCATCCTGATGTGCAAAATCAAAACTGATCCATTTAATTCTGGTATTGAGATCCTCTCCTCGGAATTAACAATGCAAGTGTGAAAATAGCCTTAAAACCAGATCCTTTCATAACGGATGCAGCCAGTTGTACTATCTTAACGGAAGCGCAGATGTGAAAGTAGCTTCAAAGTCAATCAAAACAGTTGAACACATACTTCTGTGTGCAACAGAGACATACACTACTCACAAAAAGTTAGGGATATTTGGCTTGTGGGTGAAATATCAGGATGAACCTAAAATGCACTCTAACCGTTACAGGTGGACTTAATGTGACCTTTTCTAAACTTTCAAATGCACATGTCCAACCGTTCAATGTTTCAGGTGTTTGATCCACAAATTGCCCAATAAATGTCCTGGTTTAATTAGAATTGGTATTTAAAACAGTCCTCCTCATCATGCTGTTCACATTTTGACATGAGACCAGGACGACACCTAATAATTGATCAACAGTACCTCACCACTGTGAGGCTTCAAGCAGGATGTTCTCAGACGGAAGTGGCCACTGAGCTTAGAATGTCAGGGAGTGTCACGAGAAGTTTGCAATAGAGATATAGAGAGACTGGAAGAATCACAGAAACGCATAGAAGTGGATGTCCTTTGGCCACATCCCACATTAATGAACACTTCATTGTGAACAATGCCCTGCAGAACCAGATGATGAATACCACACAACTCTAGGCACCCAAGTGTGACCATTCAAAACTATTTATATAAGCGTGGTCTGTGTGCCAGATGACCTGCAAGGGTACCTGACCACACCACCAGGCACAAGCATCATTGTCTTGCATGGGCCAAGGAGCATCTACGCTGGACGAAGGACCAGTGGGCCTCAGTGCTGTTCACTGACAAATATCGATTCACGCTGAGCAGAAATTATGGCAGCCAACGATGTTGGAGACGTCAAGCAGAGCGCTATGCATCAGCCACTGTTGTCACCAGTCGAGTCTTTGGTGGTGGTGTTACAGTGTGGGCAGGTGTGTCTAGTCAATACAGAACTTCCCTACACTTTGTGAATGATACAGTGACAAGCCCATACTATCTGAATAACATCATTAATCCAGTCATTGTGCCTGTGCATGAACAAAACAGGCCTAATTTCATCTTCATGGACGACAATGAGCCAGCTCATTGAGGTCACATCATTAGTGAACAGCTGCTTGAGACTGGGGTACCTCAAATGGAGTGACATGCACTTTCTCCAGACCTGAATCCCATTGAAAACCCAGCTGAGTCGCCGTGTAGAGGCTCGTACCTGTGTACCCCAGAACCTCAATGACCTGAGGGCCGCCCTTCAACAAGAGTGAAATGCCATGCCTCACCTCGCCAATAAGTCAACTTGTAAACAGCATGAGATGATGTTGTCAAGCTGTAATTGATGCTCAAGGCCACAAGGCAAGTTATTGAGACATTTTTGTGGGGAATACCCACCACTAGTTTTGGCTTTTGTTTCCATAAATTATATGAGATGAGGAAATCAACATTGGATGCTTCTAATTAAAGGCCGTACTTTCATGATATAATATCACTGTATCGTAAACTTTTTACGCTTTCCATAAATTTTACCCGAAAGCCAAATATCCCAAACTTTTTGTCAGTAGTGTATGTAGTATATCTAGCCTTAACTCCTAAACAAACACTAACCCAGTGTTATATTCCCCAATACACTTTTATCTGAGACCACAAAACCACCGGCTTGAAAGAGCTCCCCATATGTTGACTCAGTAATATCCTCAGGGGTGTCCACACCAGCAAAGGTGACATTAGGCAGGAGCTTCAGTTGCATCAAATAAGGAATCTGCAGACATAAAGAGAGAATTTCAGTACAATTCAGCACAATATGGAAATAGAAATACATCACTTTATGTTATGTTGCCTTCTATGGCTCGTATTAGATTTAAAGCTAAGGGCACTTTGGGAGGAATGTATCACGCCCTATACTTCCGAATTGTGGCTTTAATGTTGCAAAAATTCCACCCTTTGACCCTTTGGAATCTTTTTTATTGTACATTTGCATCCTAAACATGAAATTAAAGTGGTTTTGTGGGACTTACTGATGACCTGGAAAACCTGGACCGTAGAAAAGGTCATTGATATCAGACTTCCGGGGGTCCAACTCCCGCCCCCCTACCAACCAGCTGTTTGCTGGAACCAGGCACCAGAATACCACAGCTCCATCACTGTGTAGAGGCCGTGTGATATAACCAGGCACTTCACTAAACAGCGTTTTAGATGTTTAGTTCTTCCGGCATTGCAGCTCCTCCAAACAAGTGAATAATGGGAATGCAGGAGTTGGACCCCTGCCAATCCTATACTGATGATCTATCGTAAGGTCGTCAATAGGTAAGTCCTAGAAAACCCCTTTAAGCAACTTTCTTAATATTCTGCATTGTATAAGTCCTACACCTAGCTGACGGTGCTGGAAAATAAATGGTGAACATGGTAATTCATTAATACAAAAATAAAAGTTTACAAAAAGGTGAACCATTGCTTTAAATGATTCACACGCTGCTTCCACCTTAGACGTCTAAAGGTGGATTTCTTTTCACATGCTTCACCCAATATTATAGGTTTAAACCTTTATAGCAGAGAACAAATATTGCAGCACATATCAAATTGCCAAACCTTCCAGACAAACAACTGCAACCAGATCCTGTTCTATAACTTGACCTGAGGAAAATATATATCCCCCCCCCCCCAAGAGTCCCCCTATAGCTTATCATTTGTTAGCAGACAGTAAACAGTCTAAAGTGCCGTTCCCTATTATTTTTCCCTGTCAAAACAGTCAGGAGGGACGAGCGGCCCAAATATATAAAATAGAAGATGTCCCAGGTTAGGGGAAATGTGCAACTGGCTATCTGGGTTGAGTTCTCCTAAAAATAAATATGTTATTACTGATAATGTATTGAAAATCCAGATATCTCAAAGTCGGCCACAACAAAATATTGCAGCAAGAAAGTCAGCCACAGGCTCAACTAGTAGTTTAGGAAAAAGGAATGGTGATCTCCAGCATTCAATAAAATACAAAAATACTTATTTCAGATTCTAGGATTGAATTGGCTGCAGCAGCGCACATAGCGATGGCTGCCAGCCAAATCTCTCTCTAACATATCTCTATCAAGTGACTGTAAATCTTTTTTATTCTCCTCTCCTCCCTTCGAAACACAATCAGTCACACCGTATTCTGGGTTTTAATATCTCTGTCAGAGGTCCTCTCTCTCCTGTGTGGGACCTTATATAGTGCCTATGACCCATTGACTGACTAGCACCTATAGTTCCTCATGGGCAGGCCCGCCAGACTAGGCTGCCGCCCAACATGATTTCAGACCCTTTCTCGCTGTCTTCTGGTCCGTAAAATGGCTGCCACCATTTTGAGCGATTCGTGTGGGTCGAATCCCAAAATTTTAAGATTCTCTGTACACTGAAGCTCTTGGGAAATTTGTAACAGTCGATTTGTGTCCAGTCGGCAGCTAAAAACTTGCATGTAAGTCATTACCTATAGGCGCTGATATTCCCTCAGATCTTTGTGCTCCTTCGCTTTTTATCTCTAATGGGGCAGAGCTGTAATCTATGACTACAGCTTAGCTACACGTCCTACAGGGAGTCTGAGGTAGTCCGAGACACACCCCCTGCGTTTCCTTATTGGTTCAGGCTGCTGCTCTGCCTCCTCAGATTGGCTAATGTGTATATACACATATACATATATATCACAGGCTCAGCAGGAAGTCAGTGCTTGGAGAACGGATTTCTATCACAGCGAGGACAAATGATTATAAATGACATACAAATAAGCAACAAGTGGGAAAAGGGAGATTAACCGCTAAACATAAACTAAGGCATATGAGCCTTAGCAGGGAGGAACATGGAGAGTCACTTTAACTTCCATCAGAAAAATTATTTGACAAAACCTTTTCTTACCTTGTTGATGCAAGAAAATACATCCTCGTTTTTCATGATCACTAAGAGCTGATGAGAGTCAGAATGTTCACTGCTCAAAAAGGCCGGTGGGTCTGTTTCAACATGACCATCCTTTACTAGTAAGCTCTGTGAAACAAAACATTTCTTTTGTCACCTAGTGGACTTTAGTTTCCCAAACTTGTCAGGATTTTTGACTTGATGAAAGTACAACTTTTTCAAAACCATCCTTTCTGTACACTGATCAGCCATAACATTGACCTCTGAAGGACAAACTACTTTAGTACTAAAGAGTCTACGATTTATTTTCATTTTTTATTTTACCTCTGCATCAGTCATTGGAGGGCTTGTTTTATGTGGGGCAAGTTGTATTTTTCAAAGGCACCTATTTGGGGTACCTCTACTGTATTGTACAACTTTTTAAAAAAAAGTTGGGGACGAAAGGGAGATCGGTAGTGGGGAACCTGTATGATATGTATGGACTTCCAATGTTTAACCCAGGGTGACTAGGTTTTCCTGACTTCATCGTGAGATCCGTTTTCCCTAACTAGCAAGTTCTCCCAACCGGTGGTTCCGTCGAGTGTCACAACAAAGGGGTGAGGATTTTTTATCGATAATGAGGAAAGTACTAAAAGCCCATGTTACTGGGCAAAAAGTTGACGAGGGCACCCAGAGTAAAAATCAAGCCTGGTAAGATAGTAAAGGTTGAAAAACAAACACTTTGTATCACGACTCTTGGTGGGGGTGCCCCAAAGATTTTCTAACTGCCTGGGCATGCACCACAGTGCCAGCACACATTTTATGAAAGAAGGTTGATTTAACAAAAAAAAAAAAAAAAATGGTGTTCGATGCATCTAGAGAAACTGTGACAGTGTTTAAGGATAAAAGCGTCCAGATTCTGAAAATACAGTATTAAGTTCCCGTTCCCACACCAATAAATAACTAGGTTTTTCGGGCCTCTAATGCAAGCAGATGTGTGTAATTCAGAAATGTGATGACTGGGAGACTTAGAGAGTAGAAGGAGAGTAGCTAGCCAGGACAAGTCTTAATCATCTTGAGGCTTGTTCAGAAACTTGGTGCAGAGTGAAGTTCCTACAATGTAAGGGCTCATGCACACGACCGTATTGTCTTTCCGTGTCAGTTTTTTTTTTTGCGGACCGTATGCGGAACCACTTAAAAAAAAAAAAAAAAAACACGGAAGTTACTCCGTGTGCATTCCGTTTCCGTATGTCCATATTTTCGTTCCGCTAAATAATAGAACATGTCCTATTATTGTCCGCATTACGGACAAGGGTAGTACTGTTCTATTAGGGACCAGCTATTCCGTTCCGCAAAATACGGAATGCACAAGGACATCATCCGTATTTTGATCGGATCCGTTTTTGCAGACCGCAAAATACATATGGTCGTGTGCATGAGCCATAAGAAAGAGATGGAGCGTTTGTAAAGGTCTGGGAGTACTGTATGGAGGTCCCTTATTTGAGGGTATTCTTAAGTGAAAGGTTATGAAGCTGAAGCCAGAAGTCCAGGTGTGGTCCTTTTATACCTTTGGGAGACAGGATAGGGACATCAGTGGGGTAAAACCTGAGATTGGTTTTATTCTGTTAATAACCCAGTTAAATACTACTTCTTTAAGGGGGTTGAGAGAAGAATGGGTAGAGAAAGTAGCTTTTAGGGAGAACCACAGCTATGGCCATTAATAATTCAAATATAAAAAAAAAAAAATATTGAACCTTTTTTGTTATTACATTTTTGTTAGTCGCTTTAGGGAATTTGAACCTGTCACCTTCTGATTACTTGCACTATACACTGTAATACTCCTATATTACAGTGCATAGTCATTATGACAAGCAGGCTAATACATCCTGCCGCACACATTGACGGCCAGAACAAGGCAGGCCTGGGGACCTTTTAGAAGGCCCCCTGCTGCCAAGCCAAGTACTCGGCACCCCACAATTGCATACAGAGGATCCCTCTGTCTTAACCCCTCAGATGCTGCAGATCATATCAACCACAGCATCTGAGAGGTAAGAGTTTTTTTTTCTTTTTTCTTACTAATTATCTATTCTCTGCGGCATTCTTGGAGCTTTCTCTATCCCATGTGACCAATGAACCTAATGGCCTAGGTGCAGCTCAGCCCCACTGAAGTGAATGGGGCTGAGCTGCAATACCAAACACTGCTGCGATACAAATTACGGAGCTGTGCTTGGTGAGCTGATAGAAAGCTGCGGCACTACCGATCAGACACTGATGACCTAACCAGTGGATAGGTCATCGGTAAAAAACAAAAAAAAAAACAAAACAAAAAAACCCTTAACTCTTATTTCAACTGTGAGAGCTGGGTGCCTGCTGTATAATAAAGCTGGCATCCACAGGCAATGGCACAGGCCCAGCATCTCAGCTATCGCCCTGACATACTATTATGCAACAGAGCATTGAATACCATTGCTGTAACGTAATAATACGTCAATGAGATTGATGGGTTTTAGCAGTTACCATGCTAGTGAAAACCACACTTTCTTTCAGTTTTACCACAAATCGGAAGTTTCAGGAAGAAACTGGACAACACTCAGGGTGTCCCTGAAATTAGAATTTTACCCATCGAGCAGATCTGCGTTTCTGCCCCGATTCTCCCACTAATGATCTATTTTAATTTCTGGAAAGCCCCAAGTAATGTCCGATTTCTTTGTGAAACCTTACAACCCATATAAAAGATCTACTGTTGACATCTTGATTCCAGATACGAAAGGACACCATTAATGGTTTTGTGGAGTCCATTGCCTTTACGGGTCACAGCAGTTTTGGTGCCACAAGAGGGGATGTACACAATATTTGGGCAAGTGGCTTTAATGTTATGTTTGATCAGTGTCTTATGCTAAGTTTATACACAAGAAGAGTTATAGTACATAACAGCATATCAGACTGTTTGCTTAGTATGATAATTACCTTAGCTGATGAGATGAAATCACCATCGTCTGTCTCATATATGTAAAAAGAGACCTTTTGCTCAGATGCTCTTGCAACATTCTGAAGTCTTGAATGTAAGTTCGTACACAGATCTGATATAAGGTTCTTAACAGATTGTGATTTGGAGGAGACTGGTACAAATGGTCTTCTTGAAGGCCTATCACTCTCCTCTGCAAGCTGAATGGCTGAAGTTATATCCCCTGCAGTACTATCCAAGCCAATGCTACTCAACTTTAAGTGATTGGACTGTACACACTCATTAAGAATGACAGAAATGTCATTATTTGATTTGTCCAATGAATGTTCATACCTTAACCGACTAAAGTGATAAGGAGAATATCTAGGAGTTCTAGATTTTCTTTTAGTCCTGGAACTGGTAACAGGCCTGTCCCATAGTTCATCCTCATAATAAGGTGAACTATTACAAGTGCTCGGGCGCCAGCCATCATGCCTTCTAAAATCTGTCCTGCGGCGTCGTGGGCAGTGCATAGTGATAAGGAGAGGGCCTCTACACTTGACTGTAGATTGTGAACAGCTGGGAATCCTCCTGGACTCAAACATTGTCTGAAAAGGAGGTCCATGAATGTGCTTATCTGTTGCCGAATTTCGTAAAATATCCTTCAACTTACAAACGAAACGCACATTTTCCATGTCAAGAGTGTTCTGAGTAAGGTCGTCTGACACCATTCTTCTATCAGAGAAGAGGTGGTCCAGGTCAGACATCGAAGAACTCGCCTCAGTGACTGTCCGCAGAGCTCTACCATGGCCTTTAATGTTTCTAGTTACATTAACATTCCCACAGTTTGTATGGCTCTTGGATTCAAGATCTGGGAGATGCCTTGAGAAATATTCATCAGTTTCGTATAAACCACTATTTGAACCAGGCTGCAACTGAAAGTTCTTTTTTGTCCTATCTGTGGTAGTCTGTTCCTGAGACTGAGAGCATGTTACCTTATCCTGGAATAAACTAGAAGACTCTCGAATTTCTTTCTGTAACTGGTCTTCATGTGGCAGTGGTTCCTTATATGAACGTATATACTCAATATCTTCATCAGAAGTTTCAGACCAACGATCATACTGTTCCTTACTTATACTCCCTGTATTAACTATGAAACAAATATCAGGTAGCTCAGGAGCTAGATCCTGCTCAATGCTGTCAGAAACATCTTCAAGGGATGAGGATATTAAGTAGACATCTTGAGAAGACTTTACTCCTTCAAGGATCTTTGGTTCAACAGAAGTCATGCCTGATTCTTCTGGTGACAAGTTGTCTATTGCAGGCTCTTCTGCTACATCATCACTATTCTTCAAAATGCTTTTATCCTTATCACCTGGAAGTGAATTTTTTGCCAAATCTATATTTTCAGTTTCCTTTGTGAAGCCGCCAGCGATGGAGTTTTCATCCTGAGACAAGAGAACATTTGCACAACTGGAACTAACAAGATGACCAGTCATGGACCCTAAGCATATGCGCTTTAATTTTGACAGGATTTCTTTTTTATTCTTGCTTGACTTTCTGTTGCTGTGTTTTGAGTCTTTGCCACTTGTTCTGGCTGGCGTGACAGTTGAACACAAATGAACATCCTCTCCAGCGAGATCAGGAGACTGTTCTTTTAAAGGCTGTTGTGTAGAATCCATTATATTTGTCTGCAGAGTTTTTTCATTTAAGTTACCAACATCAGATTTTCCTCCTAACATGTCATTGCTTAACCCAGATGTTACAGAACTATTTACAACAGTTTGACATGTCTGAGTTTCAGCTATGGTTAATAAAGCATCATCCTTCTCATTTACCATCTCCACTAAACATAAGTTATTTTCTGTCTTGTCTCCTTCAAAAGGTGCCTGAGATATAGGTTGGCGACTTTGGCTTTCAGCTAAGCCTTCATTATGGATAGAATCCTCTATTGTACATTTTTCACTGTTGTCTTCTCTATCCAAGTCTCCACGAACAGATGTGCTTGCAATCCCTCCAGCACCAACTAATGAGGGGTCATCTACTAAGCAGGCTCCATCTGTATAAGGCAGTGCATGACCTGCAGCAGAAATCTCTTGGGTAGAAGGTACCTCTTTTTTAGAAAATTCAAGTAGACCTGCACTGTCAATATTCATGTTCGCATCATGGTTTAATGCTTCTGGCTCTTTTGTTCCTTCATCTGTGGCTGCTTCATTAAAAAGTTGAGTGTCCTCATCATTTAGGCAATTTTGGGAAACATTAAGGGTGAGGATTCCCTTCTCTGGCACTTCCTTCTCAGGTTCCTCCACCTTTTAAGAAAATAACAGAAATTTAAGAAACTACATATGTAAGCATTAGAAAAGCACTTCAGCAGTATTTCAAGCCGAGTGAGATGCATTGAAATTAAAAAAAGACTGCACTTAAAATGGCTGCCTGGAATAAATGCTTTTCTTTTCATACTGGTGCTGCAGAAGCCAAACAAATCACAATTTTACACCAAAAATTTAACCTTAAGTTTACCTCAAATTATTTAAAAAAATAATTATACTGTGAAAATAATTGCTTTTCTAAAGCACAGCAGATTGTTTATAAAAAGCAGACACACTCTTGTATTAAAATTATATTTCCATATAACTGGAGGTACACTTCATACATAGATACTCTCTTCCCTCAGATTAGGTTAGCACAGTTTCCCTGCATGGTGCTCCTCCAAATATAGAGGCACAAAGTCTGCCATGGCTCTTCCCTAGGCTTATAGATGGGATAAGCACACTCTATTAAGTCATATGTCCTACAGTGTACTTTGGACTGAGGCTCTAGTTACCGTAATAAAAAATAAAAAAATATGAAGTTTACAAAAAGGAGAATTAAGATCTTCATATAGTGCTTACCATGCTTGCTTCTGAGATAGGACTAGGCTCATGCACATCTGTTTCCTCTCCATTTTCCTTTTCAGGAACAGAATGGTCCTTATAGACCACAGGCATGGAGTGTTCCACTGTGGTACTGATTTTGTCCTCCCCAATACTATGCCCTTCTTTTTCCTCCGTTTTCTCAGATACTTCTTTCAAGGATTTCTCTTTACGCTCCAGTTCACCAGACTCTATATGATCCATAGTACAGCTTTTAGCACTACAGTCCACGTCGGACACCTCATCAGAGAAGTTACTTAATTTGATTCTGCTCATGGTGTCAGCAGCGGTGATCTGTATTTATCAAAGCATGAATGTAAGTGAAAAACAAGATACCAGAATAAACCACACAAATTAGGAGTCTTTAGCTTAAGATCCACATTACAATAAAATAGTTGGTATTGAAGATCATTTCAACAAATGTAAAATAAACAGTCACAAGGGGTTAGAAAATAAAAAAATAAACCATACTGACCCTCACCGATAACCGATAATGCATTATAGCGTATATGTGACAGTCTAATAAACATACAATCATCATTTCCCAGGCACCCGGCCACAATGGCAGATCGTGGTAGAGGGGGCACTGTTACCCTCTCCCTAGATGCCATCCATTACAGCAGGAGCTTGGCCTCAGTCACTGCCGGGCTCCCTCGGTGATCAGCGCAGCCTGTGAGTTCTGTTGCGTTCCTGCCAGCCGCGCCAAGTGGCAGGCAGTAGGGACTGAAGAGACCAGATACCATAGGCTGCACTGATACAGCACCCTGGCAAAAAGAAAGTCTCATGCGCAGGCCAAGTACATAGTAAATGACACTGACTCTAGGGCCAAGTGATAATATCACTATGATTGATTAGGGAGATGAGTAAACCTTTGTCAGCACTATGTAGAATTCTGCAAGATGAGAATACCCCTTAACACAATGTATGATTGGGGAGATGAGTGTACCCCATGCAACTAAGTATAATTGGGACAGATGAGTATACCCTGTACAACTATGTATTACTGGGTGATGTAAGCATACCCCTTACCATTATTTATATGTGGGTGAGATAAGTATAGCCCATACAACTATGCATAATTAGGGGAGCAGAGTATTCCCCTTACATCTATGTATAATTGGGAGAGACGAGACAATCCCACACAACTGTGTAAAATTCAGACAAATAAGTATATCCCATACAACTATGTATAATTGGATGTGAGTATACCCCTTACCCCTTGAATGGAGCTTAGCCCCGCCCAGGCCATTGATACTAGTTGTGACGTCACTTAGACTGCGGTAAACAGCGAGAAGGCCGCGGCACTACTGCCAACGCCGCTGCCTTCTCAAACAGATGATCGGCAGGGGTCCCGGGTGTCGGACTGCCACCGATCAGATGCTGATGATCTATCCAGAGGATGGATCATCAGTTTAAAAAAAACTGCAGAACCCCTTTAAGTCTCGGAAAACCCTTTGAAGTCAGATTTTGTTCCAAAACCGCTAGAGTGTATGGCATCCAGACCAGATATGAATTCATCTATTGTAGCGCCAACATATCCTCCGGTATTGAATAGGGAATATGCTTACACTGAAAATCATCTCTCTTGGTACTTCTTTGGCTGAAGAAACGCTGGTGGCATGAAACCAGCCTGTCTACTAACTGGTGTGTGAACCACAAAATACTGGATCACTCACAAAGCCTTGTTACCATGCAATGACCTGGATACTTAATAAAAGGTCCCAACATTTTTTTTTTTAGAGGAGACTGAGGGACTCCGCAATGAATCAATACTCCAGTTTACAGCTCTCCTTACTGAATTACCACGTCAACTGTCAAAGCGGGTAGGTTCTACACTGGAGGGCCTTGTTATCACATTAAGATTCTACTTCAAAATAATGAAAATGTTACCCAACTTATATACTGTGGTACCTACCTTGTTCAACACATTTTCATCAAGCTCATGTGTATTCTTTGGCTCCACCACATTTTCAAATTCATCAAAGATGTTTTCTATAGCTTTTTCCTCTCTATCTTGTAATCCAATGCTGTCCAAAGCAGAATTTGATTTACCCCCCTCTGTACAATTACTATTACAGTCCACATTCATGTCTGAGTCTATATTCTTTGAATGATTAGGACTGTGACCAAACTCCAGTCCTTCCATTTTCTGTGATCCCTGATTGCTTGCATCGGTGTCTGTGTATTCACCAACCTGTCTGACATCATCACTCTGTACTGACTTGGAGTGGACATTTCTATCTGGAGTTTCAAAAAGTCGAAGGTTGTCCGGGCCTACATGGTTAATCCCTGAGGAATCTTTATCACACTCCAATGCCTACAAGACACAAATGATGATAAAATTAGTGATTTACAGTTTTCAAGTGCCTTAAGAAAGCACCAAGAGGGAGGAGGTCTGCAGGGAAATTTTGTCCGCGCATGCACGTGTTCTTAATGGGGAGGGCTGAAGCCAGATACCTTTGGTCTTTATCCCCCCCCAAGAACAAAAGGATCCAACTGCCTAATTCTTCTATCAGTCCCTAACATCTGCTGTCCCGGGACAGTTAAGACACCCTCCTACACATTAGATGTTTGGCCAGTAACACCAAAAAACACCAGCAGATTTGGACAGCTTTAGAGGCAGGTTGGTAGATCAGAAGAGACCAACAATGAGGTGGTTCTTGAGCTATAAACCCAACCTAATTCACAGAATGAAGAGTTGTAAAAAGTCAGTAAAAACTGAAAGCTCCTTGCTGCCAAGCCTGCCATAGCATTTTCAAACATGCTACTTGTCTCATTTATACAGGTGGATATACAAGACAAAAAGAAAAAATGTCACATATCAAAATGAAGCCTTCGTGAATTTGAAAAGGCCTAGGATCAATTTATTCTGCTTGCTGTCTTAAGGACAAATATATATTATACACATTACTAAACTATAAATATTACAACTATATCACTGTAGTATACTAGTAAAAATATTAAATCAACATTATTTGCCTTTTATTTAAAGAGGACCTTTCACCGCTCCTGACATGCCTGGTTTAATAGCTTCATGTATTCCCCATGTATTAACGATTCTGGAGCATCTATTCTTATGGCTCTATGTTGTGCCATTCCTTTATTATTTTTACTAGAAGTAATGAATGACTTGCTAGCAGTCTGCAGTAAGGGTACAGAGGGGAGGTAACCAGTTGGGTGTGTCCCTGCACAGACTCACTCTATCCAATCAGTGCTGCCATTGTCAGACTGTGCAGGTACACACCCCTAACTAGTTACCACCCCTCTGTACCCTTACTGCAGACTGCTAGCAATTCATTCATAACTTCTAGTAGAAATAATAAAGAAATGGCACAACATAGAGACATAATAGATGTTCTGGAATTATTACATGGGGAATGCATGAAGCTATTTAAACAGGCATGTCAGGAGTGGTGACAGGTCCTCTTTAAAGCACAAACTTCTTACATTTACTCCTCCTAAAGTCAAGCTGCACAAGGTCCAGGAGGACCAAAACGTTGGCCCTCATAACTGATGTCTATTGGTGGCATTTCAAAACAATAAAAAGATTCTTCTTTCACTCATTTCAAGATTTCGAGTGCTGTGAATTATTTTATAATATACCTCCTAAAGTCAAGCTGCAACTCTCCACATCAGAGGTCACATTGGGTGCGAGAGTATGCCAGGGCAAACCCTTTAAGATCTGGGGATCCTAATTTGGAGGTAATGAATACTGCAATATGTATGAAAAACAAAGTGAATAGTATTTACAGCTCTTTTAGTTACCTCTCTGTTCATCCAAGGATCCACTAAGTCATAGCTTATACCCGTACAGAACTTTGCTTTCACATCATTATGATCTGATGGACTTTCAACCACCATAACATCGCAGCTATTTGGAATGGTCACCCGACTGTCATTTCTTTCTGTATTCCGAAGTACGGCATCAGGAGGTTTACTGGGTTCATCAGCAGTAGCGGAGTGGTCATTTATTTCCTGTGAAGGCAGAACAGCGTCTGGCAGTGGACCCTGGCTTTCAGCGGTCTCTGCTGCAGCTTTGTGACTGTCAACACTTGCAGGCACCCTGGCACCCAAAAGACTCACACTTTGAACAGAAAGCTCATCCTTTTCAGGAGACCGCTCCACAGTTGCAGGATTCTCATCTGTAATGTCCTCCCTCGTGTCATCTGCAGATGGAATCTCAAGACTTGGAATAGATTTAGAAAAATATTTCCCTTTATGGCCAGCCAGTTCTGACTTGGAAGTAGTTTCATGGCTTTCCCCTGTAGTTGGTGGCTCATGTAGAGATACAATGTCGCTGTGTGTTTGGCTTGTCCGTCTAGAGAAGCTAACTTTGATATTTCCTGAATTTTCCTCGGCATCGCTGCTTACTATTTTACAGTGAGCTTGTTTGCCTGCTGACTTCTGGGCTTCATTCATGCGGGAGAAATGTCTGGAATATTTATGCTCAATGTCTTTAGGCTTTGCCTGAAATCAACAATACGTACGAACATAATGGATTACAATAAAGGCAGCAGCAAAATGACCATACCTTTAACGTTCTACACCAGATCCAAAAGCTCTAGAATTTCAGAGGAACATAAATCGTAGGGCTTGCTAGCTTATTTAGCCTGGTGCAGTTCTAATGGTTGCGCACTACCACTCACTGACTATGGTGAGTCACTGCTGCAGCCATGGATTGGCTGAGTGGGTGTTTCCTACCATCTCTTCCATGTTGAGAAAGGACCAGGATGGAGACACCAGTAGTAAACTGTAAGGCCCCTTGCAGGCGAGTCCGCATCGCAGCACCCATAGTCAGTGACTGGTAGGGAATATTTCCTGGCATTTGTGGAACTGCCTGTGTGTTGGGACAATACCGGAAAGTAAAGACCAGTGGGGATCCAGTTAGTGTTGGAAACGGAGCAGCAGTGGTGGAGTATTGATTTTTTTTTTTTTCCAAAAGTCTCAGGCCACTTTGCTAAAAACGTTGCCCCACTGGACAACCCATTAAAGGAAATGTGTCACCAAAAATGTTATCCAGATAGCAACTAATCTTTTTATTTTCTGATTGCAGATTTATTCTGAAATTGATTATGGGGGGGGGGGGGCATCTTGTCTGAGCTGTTCTTAACAGCATTTAGAAATCATGTAGAGAATTGCTTTATGGCAGCCCCATGGGCCATAGACACAATGGTCAGCAGGGGACCTCGTTGACTTCTATGGGAGAGTCTTCTAGCCAGGCTCTGTGACCTGTGCAGAGGTGATTGTTCAAGGAAGGAATAGACAAGCTTTAAAAATTGCCTATTGTGAATGGTGGATCCTGTCTTATCTATACACAGAGGTGGTATCATTATAGGCAGGGTTAGGGGAATATTACACCAACAGATTATCTGACCAATTTCTGTCCAATCAGACCAATATTTAGTGTTTATAACAAAAGATCTGTGTGTGTAATTGGCCATCTGACCATTGATTGGTCAGAAAATCAGTCAAATCTGTCTAGAATTAAAACGTAATTTAAACAATAGGTCATTTTCTGGTGACACATTCCCTTTAATAAATGAAGTGAAGGACCATCTGAATTTTATGATAGAAACCACATATGAAGATTTGGCAATGAATAGGGGGAAGCGTTGGGCTCAGTTTTCACGCCCATGTTTGTGTAGGCCATTATAAGGATGCACTATATGAATAAGTGACCCATGGAAAGGAAAGTTATCAGTAAAAAAGGAAATAAACATGCAGATCTGCTATGCAAACCCACGCACAGCAGCACCCTTCAGGCACCAAGATATAAGCAAACATTTCAGATTTTCATTATTTTAAATGCATTTCATTATTTTAAACTGCACACGTGGGGTAGGGACTGCCTCTATCTTGTTCACACACCCCTCTGATCTGTCCAAGCATGTTTTTAATTAATCCAGAATTAAGGGAGGGTTCACATCACGTTTTACATTTGACGTTCACGTTCTTGTATCCTCCAGTTTTTTTTTTTACAATGGAACTCTAAGGTGAACAGATGTCTCTGTATGACATCAGTTCAATGTATACGTTTTTTATATACATTAAAAGGTTGGGAAAGACCATGATGTGAACCCACCCTTAGGCTACTTTAACACTTGTGGCAGAGTGAACTGCCTGCCGGATCCGGCAAATCGTATGCCAACTGATGGCATTAGTAAGACTGATCAGGATCCTGATCAGTCTTAAAAATGCCTGATCAGTCAGAAAAATGCATTGAAATGCTGGATCCATCTTTCTGGTGTCATCCGGCAAAACGGATCCGGCATAAAAAAAAATCGGTCTGTGCATATCCGGCATTCCGGTATTTTGAATGCCGGATCCGGCACTAATACATTCCTATGGGAAAAAAATGCCGTAATCAGGCAAGTCTTCAGTTTATTTCGCCGGAGATAAGACCTGCGGCTGCGGTTATATCTTTTGCCTGATCAGTCAAAATGACTGAACTGAAGACATCCCGATGCATCCTAAACGGATTACTCTCCATTCAGAATGCATGGGGATATACCTGATCAGTTCTTTTCCGGCATTGAGCCCCTATGACGGAACTCAGTGCCGGAAAAGAAAAACGCTAGCGTGAAAGTACCCTTAGCTGGTTCCTACCTCTCCCAAGTTTATTTTGTAGGTCTAGGATCAAACGAGAGGTATATCTTCTGCTGTGTAGATTGTGTAGTGTAGAAATCACCTTGTCGTAGCAGAAGGGCGCACACAATTTGAACAAAACGTGCGCTACGAATCTCAAATGTCTAAGCGTAGTAAATATAGCAGTAACGTAATTTGAAATCATAAAAATATCACATCACTGAGTATATCTTGGTGCCCGCAGGGTCCAGTGCGTTGTGTTTGCTTTAGTGATCATGATCAATATACGGCCCACAGAGACACAAGGGCACAAATACAGCCCACCTCCCTGGTGTCCCCACACTTTCATTGTACTGAGCAGCACATAGCTCATTCCCCCTTTAATCGTAGAGGTCATGGTAAATGAATATACAAGGAACATCTATAAGGCCTGTAATGTCCTGACGTATGAGACACACATGGATCATTTACCTTTTCAGAAGAAAAACCACCAATGTGCATGCAATTCTCTGATTTATCTGCTAGTTCAGTGTTAAACAGGTTGGTGTCACGGATGTAACACACAGTTGGAACATTGGTACCAAAGATTGTTTTCATTACATTGGCAGGTGCTGGGGCACCTTTGCTCGTCGGTGCCATTATGCCCATCATACTTGTTTGAAGGCTATCACTGCAATCTGCACTCTCACTGTCCTTACACATTTGGAAGATTTCACTTGATAATTTTATATTATAATCCTGTAATGACACATTATGCAGAATTTTGTGTGCAGTTGTCAGAGGTTTTACTTAATCTTATTTAAGAGGATTATTGTATTACTTAAAGGGGTTGTCTCACATCATGTAGAGAAAGTTAATACAAGGCACTTACTAATGTATTGTGATTATCCATATTGCCTCCTTTGCTGGCTGGATTCATTTTTCCATCACATTATACACTGCTCGTATCCAGGGCTTATGACCACCCTGAAAATCCAGCAGTGGTGGCCATACTTGCACACTATAGGAAAAAGTGCCAGCCTATGCACACTCCCGATCACCAGAGAAGCTGGTGCTTTTTCCTAAAGCGTGAAAGCGCGGCCACCACTGCTGGATTGCAGGGTGGTCCTAACTCCTGAAAACCAGCAAAGGAGGCAATATTGCCACAATACATTAGTAAGTGCCTTATATTAACTTTCTCTACATGATAAATGCCATTTACTGAAGTGAGAGAACCCCTTTAACACAGTTGATTGAGCTATTATTGAACAGTACAAAAAAATATTTATCTGTTAAGTCAAAATGTAATTTAATCAGCTATAGGTTGTGCATGTCTCTTCTACCAGCTCTCTGTTCTCTCACTTTAATGTTGTCAAACCCTCTCCTACAAGGATTTCCCAAGCAATAGCTCATGGAGAAGGCATACCAACAGTAGTGCGCTTCTAGGAACTTCTGGAAAAGTAGAGGTTGACCCCCAGTAAATAGAGCTAACCCATGGTTGGTGGTGTCTTCTAGGGTTATAAAGCATTATAATCTAGTTGCAATCATTAAAGTTGTCTATGACGAATTTGGAACTTTTTTTTGTTAACCAGATGAACACATGACAACACACTGGGAATGAGGAGATCCCAACCGCGTAGATGTTCTACTAACAAAATGCTCTAGAGCAGGGGTGGCCAACCCGTGGCTCTTGAGCAGCATGCGGCTCTTTGCTTCTTCAAGTGTGGCTCTAGCTGTGATACAAGGGAAGCAGTCAGGCCGGCTCACTCTCCACCCCATGCTCAGATCTCTTTTCCTGATCGGGCACTGTTGCTACTTTGCAGCTCCAGCTCCCTCTCCACTACGTCCTGATGCACACGGTGTTAGAACGTAGTACGTGGAGACTCGCACTATGACCTGACATTGTGCTCATCAGGTCACAGAGACCCAGTGCCTGATCAGGAGAGGGAAGAGATTTATTTATTTATTATAGAACTGAGCATGGGGCTCTGATCCAAGCATGGGAGGTTGTGATCTGAGCATGGGGGGTTGCTGATCTGGGCAATGGGGGTCTGATCTGAGTATGGGAGGGAAGATCTGAGCATGGGGGTTCATATTTGAGCATGGGGGGCAGATCTGAGCATGGGGGGGTCTTGTTTGAGCATGGGTTGGTCAGGTCTGAACATGGGGGGGTCAGGTCTGAGCATGGGGGGTCAGATCTGAACATGAGGGTTCAGATTTGAGCTGGGGGGGGGGGGGGGAGTGAGCATGGGGGGGAGGGGGAGATCTGAGCACTGAGGGTCTGATTTGTGTTGTCTGATCCAAGCATTGGGGGTCTTATTTGGAGGTCTGATGAGGTTTGGGGATCTTATTTTAGGTCAGATAAGGATTGGGGAACGGATTTAGGAGTCTGATCTAAGGTCTGATGAAAAATATTTTTTTTCTCTGCTAATGAAAAATGGATAAAAATATTTTTATCAGCCCTCAGATCTTATTTTTCTTTGTTAAAACCTAGGTGCATCTTGTAGGGCGAAAAATACAGTGACTCTTGTGTAAATGTATAGCTTGTTGCTCCTGGTAGTCATACGTTGCTTTTTTTCTGGCTCTTTGTGTCTGTAAGGTTGGCCACCCCTGCTCTAGAGGGCTCCTTTCACGACTTCATTTCAGCACACCAATCTATGAAACAATTGCCCTCTACTGGACTATTATGATCACAGACAGATTTGGTTCTACATGGCATTCACATTATTATGTATTTTCTTTAACTTAAATTCAAGGAGATGACATTAATTAATTATCAACCCCTTCATATACAGACATAATACTGATATAAAGAAGTTTACCCATTTTTTAAAGTGATGGACACAAGTTGATCTAGACATCAACTTTATGATTAATGGGGGCCCAACCTTGCATACCAGTCATTACATAACTATTCACATTTCAGGGACTAAACATATCATCTTTCCCTCAAGCCTTGTGACGGATGAAAGCCTCTGACATGATTGCACCAATATGGTTCCATAACTGCCTTGCCCGCCAAGCCAAAGGAACATGAAAGTTGTGAGTACATAAAGAATAAGGCCTCCATTCAGATGTCCGCACTTTGGGTCCGGATCCATTCCGCAATTATGCAGAACAGCACGGTGGCTCAGTGGTTAGCACTGGTGCCTTGCAGCACTGGGGTCCTAGGTTTGAATCTGACCAAGGACAACATCTGCATGGAGTTTGTAAGTTCTCCCCATGTTTGTGTGGGTTTCTCCGGTTTCCTACCACACTCCAAAGACCTACTAATAGGGACCTTAGATTCTGAGGCCCACTGAGGACAGAGTGATGCTAATGTCTGTAAAGCGCTGCGGAATATAGTAGCAGCTGCGGACAAGAACAGGCATTTCTATTTGGGTGCTGGCCCGGTGTTTTGTGGATCCGCAAAACACTGCGGACGTGTGAATGGACCCTTAGTCACACACATGTTTGTCACAAGTCTCAGACAATGACACAGCAAAAGCTGCATGTGTGACATGTAGATTTTGCTGTAGATTTCCTGCTAATTTCACCGCTAAACAGTGAAGAGATGAAATTCACAGAATTTGCACAATTCGAGAAGAATTAGAAAATCCACAGCATTCTCATTTTCCCATGCAAAAAAATTCCAATACATGTTAATGTACATTTGCTGCGGATTTAGTGTCCAATCTGCACCACAAATCCACCACGTCTGAACTTCTAACATTTGATTTGCTCTACGTCACCTGTACATAAGGCGATGCACTGGACTCACCTTTGTCGGAATGCTAGTAGGGGGAACAGTTACATCTTGGAGACTCTTACTGTGACTTTTCCCCAGTCTACAAGACAAGACTGAGTCAAATGGATTTACTTGGCCAGACAATTCAGATCTTTTTCCCATGGGCAGAATTACATTGCTATTCTCTGCAGAAGGGACATCGTCCAGCTCCATGATTTCATAAAATTCAAAGGGGTCCAGGACGGTGTTTATAGACACATATTTGGCAGGATTGCTGTGCTCCACCACTTTCCGTGAGCTGAAATTTATCGGCTTGTTCGA
The DNA here is from genome assembly GCF_014858855.1 of Bufo gargarizans. Taxonomy (NCBI): domain Eukaryota; kingdom Metazoa; phylum Chordata; class Amphibia; order Anura; family Bufonidae; genus Bufo; species Bufo gargarizans. The sequence goes on along the minus strand of NC_058081.1, from coordinate 219,159,161 downwards.
TTTGCTGTAGAACAGAGCTATCCACATGTGCAGAATGATTTTTACATCTTCTACTTTCTCTTTCAAATTGGGGTTCCATGGGCTGAAAACAAAGAAGCATCTATTATAATATGGAGTCTGTGCATTATGTTTGAACTAAAAGTATTCACCCTTTGGCCCGCCATGTTTTTTGCCTTTGTTTACCACTGAAGTTCATGCCCACCTCACAGGTTGTGGTACTTTAGTATTTTTTATTTTTATTTTTTTATAACTGCGACGAATCGTCGGGTTCTTTATTCAGCATGAAAACTGACATATGGCACCAGGGTGCAGTTTCCTTAAAGGGGTTTTCAGAGACATTGTAGCTGATGAGCTATCCTCTGGATAGGTCATCAGTACCTGATTGGTGGGGATCCGACACCCGTGACCCCCGGCCAATCAGCTGTCTGAGAAGGCAAGGCGCTCCTGTGAGAGTCGCGACCTTCTCACAGCTTTTCCTGGGCTAGTGACAACACATTCATTGGTCATGGGGTCTAGGAGCAGCTCAGCCCATTGACGTGAATGGGACTGAGCGCGATACCAAGCATAGCCACTATACAATGTACGGTGCTGTGCTTGGTGAGCACCGATGCCTGCATGTTGGCTGCTGATTGTGGGAACACTGGATATTGTAAAGGAATGCCTTAGAAAATAAAAAAGTAAAAACAAAAAACAAAATGATCATAGAAATACCTTCCTTAATATTATGTTTCATAAAAGAAATAGATTATGAAATCTGCTCTATTTGTGTCACAGAAGATCAGTCACCCTTCCCTTCTAACTTACCCTGTGACACCTGACAGCATTAACAGCATCCTAGAAAAAAATCATAGGGTGGGGGGATTTATCATTAACGGAGCCAGAAAACGAGCATCAAAAAGTCACAGATTGTGGCATGGACACTATTTTTAGGCAAAAAATTGTGACTGTGCTTTAACGCGATTCTTGCCATTTGTTAAACCTGTGTGTCAAGTGGCCATGGTGAGCTAGAAGTAGTTGTGGGCAAGATTTATCAAATGTCACCAAAAATGTCAAAAACTCACTCGGGGCAAAGGTATTATTGCGACCTCTGCTAAATGTGATGCAAATCAAAGCCAAACAGACTCCAGATTTCCCCACACAATCAATTCTCCTCCAAAGACTGTCACGCCTCTCCGCTGCTCGCCGGAGTTTGGACTCATGCACACGGCCATTGCAGCCCGCAAACGCGGATACCGGCATGCCACTATTTTTTTTTTACTTCTGTAAAAATCTCCTATCCTTGCCAACAAACCAGACAAGAATAGGACATGTTCTATTGTTTTGGAGCCACAGACATGTGGACATATGGAAAAGGACTGCACACGTTGTAGTCCCCGTTTTTTTTTTTTTTGCGGGCCCATATAAATGGGTGGTGATGTATTTAGCCTGCAACTAAAACGGAACAGAGGCGGACAAAATATACGTTCGTGTGCATGTTGAGCCCTTAAATGGAATGGATTAGCAGGAAATTAAGCCTGTTCATGAAACAATCTGCGTGGGCACATTTATCTTCTGCTTGCTTATTCCTATATCATACGTTTCTGATTTAAGATGTAGCTTTGCCACGGTTTTAACACTGCCATTTTACTGAAACATGTAAATACCTCCTAAAATCCTCACAGAGGCAAGCATGCTGGTACCTGCCACAGAAAAAAGAAATGAAATATCCCCCAATGTGCATCTTTGCATTGGCTTTCTATTAACACATCTTTCCTGCCTTCGCAACCATCTCATCATTACCTAAAGGATGATAATCAATAACTTGGAAAAGGACAGTCTCATGCACAGCATCTTTTTTACATTAATTAAAAAGAAAGCTCCTGTACAAAATGAAATTAAAAAGCTAAAAATGACAAACACCATTTCTAACTGCAGGGATTTTGTAAGTTTTTTCAGTGGCATTTTACAAGGCAAACAAAACTCAATTTGATGTTGGTCTTACAGTTTCCTTGACATATAGTCATTATAGGAACCCAACATTTCCAATTATATTATATTGACAATTTGTAATGAATGGACAGGGTGTGTTGGTGTGAATGTGTTTACGGTTTCAGATGGAAATATACCCTAGTTATAAATTACCATATTTTTCACTTCATAAGACGCACTTTTTTTCAACCCAAAAAGTGAAGAAAAATTGCAGTGTGTCTTATAAAGTGAATACAAATTACTACTTCCATTATGGAAGCGCTCATTAGTATGCAGGAGATGCTGAGAGATGATTATAGCACTGGCTGTTCTTCTTCCGGGCCCCAAGCTGCACTGCGTCTTGACTCTGTATAGGCCCGCACTATGACCTCATGCTGTGTGATATCAGGTCACACTGCAGCTTGGGGCCCCAAAAGAGCAGGGAGTGGCGAGTACGAGAAGATCATGCCATCCAGAAAAGCATAGGCAAGTTCATTTATTTTATGTCTGTTCTGAGGTCTGTTGAGGATTGGGGGTCTGAATGAGGGTTCTCATATGATAAAAAAATATTTTTTTTTCTGATTTTCCTACTCTAAAACCTACTTGCGTTTTCTAAAGTGAAAAAATATGGTGCACATGCCCTACTTACCCATGTAGTGCCCGATTTATTGTTTTCTCTAAGGGATCCCGGGTAAATTTGCTGTCTACATCAAAGTCGTATTTTGGTTCCCAGTGAAAAGTAATTACAACATTGTCCTGGAACTTTGACACTGCCCTCTGTTTCTGACCGGCGTCTGGGCACACACTTTCGTTGGTCAATATTAAATTCTCTCCTGGCAGACCATTTGCTGATGGCTCAGGAGGCACAATGTCAGCCGATGTAGTGGAATCAGGGACACCTTGAATGGGTTGTTCATTTGCTTGTTTTGCAGGTTTGCCTGGAATATCTTCCATTGGAAGCTGAGAATAAGAATGCTCCAGGCAGATTTTACTTAAGGCATTGTACCGTGCTTTAGCCTTGGCAGCAGCAATGTGAGCTTTTGGTGACATTTGTTTTTCAACATTGTCAAAACGTTTTTGTGATGCAATGTTCCGAGGAGAGACACTCAACCCATTCTTAGGTTTATCAATTTCACTTTCCAATATACGTTCAACCTCAGTGATTGTTATAGTAGACTGAGCTGGGAGACTACATCCCTTTGGTGGAGGCTCTACCGTACTTACGCTGTCACCTGTACTTGCTGCTTCCTCAATTAATGGCTCATTTGCTGATGCCACATTTCCACTTTTTATGTAAGGGATGCCTGTGGAACCAAAGGAGTTTAGAGCCAAGTCAGCCAGTAGATTAAGGGCATGTGATTCATACATGCCTATTCTCTTCTCAATCATACTGTCCTCAGAGATCTGAGCACTGCTTTCACTGGATTTGCTGAACGTGTTGATCTGTTCAACTGTAACATTCTTCATTTTCTCTTGATTCCTTTTAACGGATCTTCCTGCCTTTCCATCTTCTATCTGATTTGCCCTTCTCAAGCTTTCAGATTTCTTAGTAGCCCCCACCGACATGTTTTTATTGCCTGCTCAAAAAAAAAAAAAAAAAAAGAATACATACGTGAAGCACGGTTTACAATGTTACTGCCACTCCTAAACAGATTATCTATTAAGGCCAAGCTGATCCGGCACAAATGCCAGCTGACGGGCAGACCAAAAAACGTTGCCTGCAACAGTTTTTAGTCTGGCCAAAACTGCCAGAAAGCAGCAGGATCACGTTCGGACCCCATTACAGTCAATGGGGAGGTGAACAAGAGCGTCCATCAGGTTGTTCCCTACAGCCTGCCGGATCTGCTTGACAAAGATGTGAACTAGGCCTAAGGCTCAATTGTCCTGGGGGTAATGATGCATTTACATGCTGTAAAAACAAATCGGTGAAGAATTATGACATTTACTTACATAGTATGGTGCCACCTGGTGTTCAGAGCGTATGTTAATATGCATGTCTATCTACTGAGCTGAGTGTTCCAGGTCACACATGCTCAGTCACTACAGCCAGGTCTCCGCATGGTGATCTTCTGTACACCGCAGAGCAGCTAACAGAAATCGTAACCAACAGCATTCTTTTCACTAGAGCAACATGCACATTAACATATACTCTGAATACCAGGTGGCACCTTACTAGTAGGCAAAGTAAATGGCATAGCTTTTCACTTTATCATCGTAACAGAATGTAAATGGAAATATATATATATATATATATATATATATATATATATATATATATAATATATATATATATATATATATATATATCTATATATGTACACACACACACTTTTTTTTTTTTTTATCTATGAAATGAATGATATGTAATGGTGGGACAACCCTTTTAGCTCTCCACCCTAACAGGCGCTGTGGATAGTGTCCCTAAATGGCGTGGATACTGTCCCTAAGTTTTAGCATCCAACACTATAAATGAAAGTACCAGAAATGTGAGGAAAATCTTGAACCCACTTTAGTAGTACTTTACCTGGATCAGACACTTTACGTTTTGAAGGCCTATCAGGAACAAGAAATGGCTCTTCAGGGGCTAAGATTTTTCTTGGGGTTCTCTTTATGGTTTTAGCCTTTTGAGTTAGATTCTTGTTCTCTTCATTTGTTTTGCTTGTAGCCATCTTATCAGTTGTCTGGATTTTCTCATCTTGTATAAAGGCAGCTGTCAAAACTTCAGCTCCTAGAAATAAAACTAAACATGTTCATTATATTTTACAGGTTAAGCAGTCAGGTTGATTAAGTGACGGATGTTGCTTCCCTTTCACAGAAGATTCTCTGGCTTGGCCAAAATCCCTAGTTCCAGCTACGTCACTTTAATAGGTCAGACACTGACTTAGGGTTAGCTAACTATAGGTGGAATTAGAGAGATAGGTCTCATGTTCTGGAGAATTCATTTGAATACCTTTTCCCCAGGGAGCATTGCCTGTAAAAGTGGCCATACAAATAGATAGAACTAGGCTGATGGTTGAACAACCATTGAACGAATGGTCGTCTGGTGAGCAATCGTTACACAGAGGTGGCTATACACATTCGAGTCTATCAAGGCCATTACAAGGCCATGACATTCAAAATGACACCATGAGAAGGACAAGAAATCTTTCTGGGAATATTCTTTCAAACAAAGATCTTTTGTTCAATTATTGGTCAAAAATTTCAAAAACGGTGGACTTCTCTTCAGATGATGGTGATATGTTATCTGTTAGCTAAAACGACTGTTGGTTGTTAAATTTTGCCCAACAATCATTTTAATTGAATCACCCATTTTGACAACTTTTTTGGGCACCTAAAGACTCTATATGCCAGCTGTCATGTCCACAAGGAGAAACAGTACACTGCCAAAAGCTATAACAAACTTATATAACCCCGGTTACAAAACTGCATTACACACCAACCAGTTTACCAACCTCTTTTTCTCCTTTGCGGATACGGAGCACTAGCAAGTTTTACCATGACTTCACTTGAAGAACCAATCTGCTTCTTGTCCTCAGAGAGAAGCCGTTTTCTTTTGTTTGAAGTTTGATTTTCACTAGTCTCTGCTTTGCTCAGGGCCGCCCGATGGACAGATTTTGGTTTGCTTTTCTTCTCCTTTCTCTTTGTACTTTTCCTTTTGGGGCCTCTTTTTGAAATTTGCTCTCTGTCCTCATGAACAGCACGTTTTCTGCGCGGGTTGCTACTGGTAGCTTTTGAGTCTGCTGACATAGACAGCTTAGACATTGAAGACGGATTGTCCTGCTTTATTATGTTGCCTACAGTTTTACCACTCTGGTCACTGTTACCAGATAAGGCAGCGTTTTCAGCTACGATGTTGGACATTCTTATGACTGGGATATTGAAATTTACAGGTGATGAAACATACAACTGTAGACAAGAAAAAGCCAGTTGACTACATTTTGTAGGTGGTTCATCACCATGACTGTTAAATACAGATAGAGGTACAGTTTGCTCAGCCTTTCTCTCTGATGAACTGCCTTTCTTACTTTGGAGAACTACATGTTTCCTAAAATACTGTTCCACCAATGGACCAGGGTAAAGGGCTTTGTCCTTTTGCAACTTTCTTGACTCTATAATGGCATAATGAAGGCCAGGTAGAAGATTTGTTATTGTCGATGAAAGTTCCTTTCTGGTAAACTTGCTCTCCCATTCGTCTCCCCCTAAACAGAAAACATGTAAAACATTAGCACTCACTCTCCATTATTCATTCCAGTTCGTTCTATGTGTTCTTCTGATAGACTTTACTGAACATTGATGTATTTTTGTGTAAATAACCTGTGTTTCAGGGACTTGAAGGGAATCTGTCACCAGTTTTATGCTGCACGGTTCTAACAGCTCCAGCACATGCAGAGTCCTGATATTCATAAGCCTCTGCCTTTCTCTGCCGACTGCCAACGATTGAGAAAAAAACAGCACCGCCGTATTCCAAACTGGTCACTTTATTTGTAACAAAAAAAAAAAAAGGAAACACTCAAGCAGTAAAAAAACATCACCTCCTTGACGCGTTTCGGGCACCCAGGCCCTTTGTCAAAAGAATGAATGAACCATTGATTCAGGAGTCTCTGCTCACCGTGACACGTCGACAGCTTTTCATACACGTGGTTCCCTGATAGAGCCGGTAAGGGGGTAATATCCCTGAATTGTGTTTTGTTTGACACTGCCAATGATTGACAGTTATTTTTCCAACTGAATTAGCAGCAGGGGGACAGGGAGAGCTCATGAATATTCAGGACTCATCTGCATGTGCTGGAGCTGTTCAATTCAAGATTTTAGCAGGATGGCTGTCTCAACTAAAGAAAGCGACCCAGCATTGTGCTAATGGGATCTGTCACTAGTTTACGTTGCCCTTAAGACACCATAAAACTGGTGACAGTTTATGTCATTGATGGCAGACTGAGCATCCAAGTAGCCTATTCTCATTCCCAAAGTTTCTATATCTTCCCACACCACACACTTTTGTACTCCATCTCTCATATCCTGAATTACATTGATAGGGCTTACTTGGAAGCTAGCACATTTGTTTCATAATTCTAGTACTGCAGATTTGGATGTTCACCACATTGGCCGATGACCTTCCATTTTACATTACTACCGTAAAGTGACCGTCAAGTCACACAATGTCCAACTTACAATAGTCTTTTCTGAAAATGGCAATCCGACTTGAAGATGCAGACAATCAGTGCAGGCATTTTACTGGTAAACACTTGAACTAGCACATGACATTAGGCACAAACATGAGCCAATCAGTGGGTACTTTACTACTGAAGTCCACACGGCTGTCGAATATCCGTCAGTGCTACATGTAGTGTACTGCCATCTTTGTCTTCAGATGGGTTGCTGCATGGACACCAGACGAGGCGTACTTGCCGAGTTGAGTGCATAATATAAATTGCCAAAACTCAAACATATCCACACTATGCTCATTTATATAGAAAACCAATTAACCCAACAGTGGATGTGGGAGGAAACCCACAGAAACTCCATAATGTTGTCCTTGGACAAAATCTAACCCGAGAGCTGCAAGCCACGGGAGATAGCATGTTAACATGTAAATAATTAACTGGTAGAATTATGGAATAAAGTTGGAGGTCATCTTTAAATGTACCCATGCAATAGAAACTTTATGACTTATTACAAAAGGAATTTTCTGGACTAATAAGGACATATAGCTATGCTTACATAATTTGTAGTTTTACCTCTTTTATCCAAAAACCTCTGGTGAGGAAATAAAAACAGGGCGTTAAGTTGAGCCGAGTTTCCGTCTGAGATACCTGCAAAATATACATTTTGTTAGCACTAAAGAAAAACAGTAAAAATATAAAATCTAGAAATCTTCAGATGATAAATGCTACCTGTGTTTCTCTGAAGTGCAGTAGAGTTCACCAAAATAAGAAAGCCTTGACCGTTTAATTCTTTGATGAGTGCCTAAAAGAGAGAGATGACAATCCTAAACTGCACACGGATAGTAGATGTCTAACAGGCTCTGGAGCCACTGCAGCTCGCCTGCCCTCCTCAAGTAGCTTCTCCATTCGGGCACCATGATGTAGACTTAACGTTGCTATTGCTGGTCAGACAGCACAGTGAATGTTGTGCCGTCACAAACCCCTAAAGAAGCTGCAACCTACACGAGTATTATTGCTAAGGCTGCTGCCACACGTTCAGGATTTATAATGCAGTTTTTGAAGCAAAATCTAAGCATGGGTTAAAAAAAAGGAGTTGTAAAAGTTGTATCTATTCTTAACATTTTCTCTCCCTTTAGGATCCATACCTGATTTTGACTTCAAACACTACAACAAAAAACCTGAACGGTGTGGCGACACCCTTCATTCCTCTTCTAGACCTTGTGTGTCGAGACATGGTATGAATGCTTGAAATAGGTTAAACTTTCTCACTGCCTGCAAAGGGCCTTTGTTAGTAGGTTGATATGAGTAAGCCTTAGCCTACAAGTAGAGTCAATAGATGTCTGCTTCACAGAAACTTTCAGTTTTGATTTGCAGATAAACAGAAAGTAAAAGTAAAAAACCTCCTCCAAGATAAAACCTCAGTTGGTTTTGCTCTACACAGACATTAAGAATCTACTAGAGAAGAGGAGGATAAGATGCAGAATCTAGTCCACTGAAAGAAAAGAAACATCTCTTTTAAAGATCTGCTTGGTCACGGTAAGCGAGCACTGATAACTTTAACCTATGTGTGGCCGCTATAATGTGTTCATTTGGCTGTGGAATTTCTAGCATTCCCCACCCAAACTAAAGACTGCAGTCCATCACTTGATGTTCTTACCAGATCCTGATCTCTTAAGCACTTCAGCAACGTGTCAGATCCAACAATATTTGAGGTTACTACAGAAAAAAGACTGTAGTAGATATTTCCACAAGACACTGAAGAGAAAGCAAAGGGTAATAAGCAAATAAACTCGACAACAGGAGCACTTATTTATTTAAGATTAAGGTCCCATTCACACGACCTGATAGCAGCCGTACCCGGGACCACAAACAATGGACCTGGAAAACACAGGCACCAGTCATGTGAATTTCACAAAGCGTTCCCATTCACACCACTGTATGGCCGCTGTGCCTATGCTGAGGTGCGCAAAACACAGGCACCAGTGCTAACACACTGACTTGAAAGGGTCCGCGACCCAAAACATATGGCAAAAGATAGGACATGTTCTATCTTTTGTGGAGCGGAAGCACGAGCACAGAAGTCCACGGAAGAGCTTCCAGAGGGCTTCCGTGCCTCAGTTCCACACAGAATAGAACATGTCCTATCTTTTGCCGTCTGTTTCGGATAGTGGACCTATTCAAGTCAAGGAGTCTGCTCTCCGATGCAGAGTTCAAGCGGCCGATGCCCATGTTTTGCACCATGTCACACTTGAAGAGACCCTGAGGTACCTCTACATAATACCCCAAAAAGTGACTGGAAATTTTCAAGAAACTTATCAAGGGGTATACTGAGTGCTTTGACCCCTCAAAAGCCTCCAAAGCTGGCAGATCCCAAGACTTTTGAAAGGCCTCAGAGTGACTTAGCGCCAATCGTCATCAGTCATCGCATCGCAGCAGCCGATAAGGGTCAGAGAGGGAGCTCCCTCCCTCTGTAAATCCCTTAGGTGTTAGTCTGCACCAATGCTGGTGCTTACCAGTTACTGACAGCCGCGCCCCTGCCACCGATCAGGTAAGCACTGCTCCTGTGCCTACCTGAACAGTGTGCCGTATATGTAGGGCGTTGGTCGGTAACTCACCCCTCTGGGGTGCTGGTCAGTGGTCACCACAAAGAAATGGGATCAAGTGCCAGCATCAGGTAGCTAGGCCTACAGAAACAGCCAAGTGTGCCAGAACTCCACGGTTTCCATAATTACATTGTAGTGAATAGGAGCTATACAAACACCAATAAACATCACTTTACATAGAATTAAGCCATATAAAAAGTTGTGCTAACTTTGTAAATATCGTGCATTACTTAAAGTGCAGTGATTCGGAATTACAGCTTGGATTATCCTCCAGTCTTTACACCGCACAGTAATTTGATTAAATAAAATTTCGTTCCTTCACAACATTTTAGAGGAGAGATGTTGAACATCTTAAAGCAACCCTTCGGTTCAAGACCCAATTAACAGGCTGATAAACTATCATATATCCCTGTGACGATCTTTTCAGCTGCAGATCCATCAATTCCTGGGTTCCTCTTCTTCCATCCAAGATAGACACAAAGCTACTCAGACTACTTCATCCTTACTGTGCACTTGGTAGCCCAAGACAGTTCCTGCTTCTCTTGAATGGGCGAGCAGTGCTCACGTGAACAGTGCTGACCAATTCAAGAGCAGGGCTGGACAAACAAGAAGTGTCCTGGGCTACTGATGCACAGTATGCATCAGGTAGTCTGAGAAGTGGTGCAGCCATCTTGGATGGCAGAAGAGAAGCCCAAGAATTAGTGGTTCTGCAACTAAAAAGATGAAAGAGGTCACCATGCAAGTTTTCTGTTCATTCTGCAGTTAATGTGTTAATTTTTGTTTTTATGGTCTGGAGGCCACATTGTCACATCACTCTATTTCAAGGGGCCGCAAATAAATAAAAAATGTCGCTCATTTGGCCTTTTACACAAACCAGTGCAAAGTGGAGGAATGATCGATATCAGTCATTCCTCCTTCATTTAGTTAGGCCTCTTTCACACAAACGTAAAGGCTCCGTGCCCGTGCTGCGGACCGCAAATTGCAGTCCGCAATGCATGGGCACCAGCCGTGGGGCAGCTGCATGCGGATCGCAGACCCATTCAATGGGGTCCGCGATCTGTCTGTTCCGCAAAAAGATAGAACAAGATCTATCTTTTTGCGGAAAGGAAGAACGGAACACCACAGAAGCCTTCCGTAGTGCTTGCGTGGGGTTCCGTTCCGCACCGAATCTCCAGATTTGCGGACCCATTCAAGTGAAAGGGTCCGCAGACGTGATGCAGAATGCACACGGCTGGTGACCCGTGTATTGCGGAACCGCCGTATGCGTCCCGCAGCACGGGCACGGAGCCCTTACGTTCGTGTAAAAGAGACCATATATTGATTATTAGTAGCCCATCCCTGATTACACAGAGAGATGTGCTGCAGACAATCGTACATCTTTCATCCTGATAAAATAAGCAAATCAGCCGACAAACGAGCAATTCCTTGTTTATCGACTGATCAGCTGCACGATTATACCGGATAGTAGGCCTGCACAATATATCGCCAAAGCAATCGCAATTAATCGCCACATCGCAATCGCCAATTGGCCGACCCAAAAATGCTGCAATTATATTACCATATTTTTCGCTTTATAAGACAAACTTTTCCCCCCTCAAAAGTGGGGGGAAAATGGCAGTGCACCTTATAAAGCGATGGTTGACTTTTTACGTGGTTGACACGGATGTATCACCGGCCGCTATGCTGCACAGCGTGGCCGGCGATACATCAGTTACAGTATGGGGGGGGGGGAGGAGGGGCTGGAGGAAAGTCGTTATTTTAATGAACAAATGTTCTTTTATTTATTTTATTTATCTGTTCTGTGCAGTGCTATTAAGAAAATGGCAAGTTTTGTATTTTGTACTTTTGCAGTAATGCAAATATGTTGTTTAATTTAGTAAAAGATGTTTTATTTTGAAAAACACTGTGCATTTCAGTTCTTGAGTTAAAGAGGACCTTTCACTCGTATACAAACTAAAAACTAACTCTATCTGTGGGCAGAGCGGTGCCCAGGGGTCCCCCTGCACTTACTAGTATGCCTGGGCGCCGCTCCGTTCGCCCGGTATAGGCTCCGGTGTCTCAGCTCCGTCTGTTGTACTGGACTGATTTTTTGTAGGAGGCGTGTCCCTTGCTGCAGTGCTGGCCAATCGCAGCACACAGCTCATAGACTGGCTATGAGCTGTGCGCTGCGATTGGCCAGTGCTGCAGCAAGGGACACGCCTCCTACAAAAAATCAGTCCAATACAACAGACGGAGCTGAGACACCGGAGCCTAATATGGGGCGAACGGAGCGGCGCCCAGGCATACTAGTAAGTGCAGGGAGACCCCTGGGCGCCGCTCTGCCCACAGATAGAGTTCGTTTTTAGTTTGTATACGAGTGAAAGGTCCTCTTTAAGCATAACTAAATTTCTGCATTATCAGTAATGTGTGTGCTTTTGCCTTGAAAATCCAAGCAAATAGACCTCTAGCACAATTCCCTTAAAATATCGCATCGCATACCGTTATCGCAATTTTTAGGGCCCTAATCGCAATCGCACAAAATTCCCATATAGTGCAGCCCTACTGGATAGATATCAGCGCTCCTATGAACACTTACCTGCTTACCGCCGCTCTGGTCCTCCGAACTGCCCCTGCTGCCTCAATCTTCGGATCCCTGCGCTGTTTACACCTGGCAGTGCATGGACATGGTCATGCACCGCTCCAGTGGTAATGTGGCCACAAACTGCATGACACCACTGAAGCCAGTCGTTCACTGGAGCAGTGTAGGTGACCATGCACTGCCAGGTATAAACAGCGTGGGAACCAGAAAATGGAGGTGGCGGGGGCAGGGCAGAGGACCGGAGCGTCATGGAGCAGATAATTATGAATCTTCTATTTCAGGGGCCATGCTGCAGGAACATTTAAAAAATAAATAAGAAAAATCGCAAAGTGGCGACATTTCCTTCCATCCTGCCTCCTATTCATGCAGAGGACAGAGCTCACTGGTTATTACCTCCTCCTGCCCCCCAGTTACAGGTGCCATGCAATAACCAGTAAGCACTTTACCTTGCTAGTAGGGAAAACAATTAATTGGTTAACGCTTTAATGACCAGTACTGAAAATGCTCAATGATCAGACACTTTTTTGTATTTTAGCGCCTGTGGTGGTTCAAACGGTAACTATCTTATTTGTTGGACTACTAAAATAATTTTTGCAACTATTTTTTACTTGACATAGGGCTTTAGAATTTAATTTTTAGTAGTTTTATTTGGGGTAAACTGTACAAAACGTTTTTAAAAAGTATATTTTTTCAAACTATATCACCTTATTCTTTAAATATGCAAACTGACACCAAAATAAATTATTATAATAAGTTCCCTATTTTGTGTAGGCCATTTTGTTATATAATATGTATACTTTCATGTGAATGGGGGCGGTAATGGTGACGGTTTTGGTTGGTGTGGGTGTTTTTTCTTTTACGTATTTTTTTATCATCATCTTTTTTTTAACTTAATTTTTAATATATTTCTGCTACATAATATGTCCCCCAAGAGGTCATAAAAAGACCTTTGGGGGACACACCAACACTTTTTTTTTTTTTTTTATTGCACTTTTTCCTTTTCTTATTTGTATTTTACAATTTTTTTTTTATTCCTTTTTATTTTTCCCCGCTCTCCCTAGCAGCTGGAAACCCTTTCCGCTCCTGCTACAGTGCGGGAGCAAGAGCTGTCATCCATCGCTTTGCGGAGCTCCGGGCAGAAACACTGCTGATCGCAGGATCAGCTGTGTTTCTGCCCAGCAGGACCGGGGTCACAAACCATAGCTTTGGGGGCCACATGCGGCCTGTGCACCCCTGCTTTAAATGAATACCGGCAAAGCTGTGAACTATATACAAGCTACAAGATAAGTAATGCAATATATTCACTCCACTTACAGATTAGATTGTGACTACTTGTCAAAATTCTTGCAAATGATGCAGGACTTTTTCCTCTTTAAAGGAAACACGTAGGTCGTGCCACAATGGTGGCAGACTCGACTGGTTTACCACGACTAACCTAAAATGACACACTTTGTAGGGTTTTCGTTGGAGCTTCTCATTAATTCTGTAAAGTGGAATATATGTGTTATATGCTTTGGTTATTTGGGTTTGTGCAATTCTCTCTTTTCTATGTTCCAAATTGTAGACTCTTGACTATGTTAAGCTATACTCTCAGCAATAAGGTATAGAAATAACACAGAGTCACTATACTGTCACCTAAAACTATTATAAAGCCACTGCCGTGTTAGACGATGCACAAGTTTTACCTTCTTGACCCGTTGGATCTGTCTTCTGGAATATGTCTTCAGGTAACGTTTTTCTTAAGTCAGACAACTGGATTACTTCTTTCAGATCTAGTTTTTCTGACCTGGTTTATGCAATTTAGCACAAAGAATGAAAGTCACACAGAATTAAACGTATTAAAAACATTGTACTAGAAATAAAAATTGGATAAATCATCATAGCTCCAAGTGTCACCTTCCTGCCTGGCACTTAGAGCTGGGTGGACATTTCTGAGGATGTTATCTTCGGCCATCACTAGAAAAACGTGAGAGCACATCATATTTATTAGGCCTCATGAACATGTGCCAGCGGTCCGCAATGCAATGGCACTGACCGTAGGGCTGCTGCATGCAGACCCATTCACTTGAATGGGGCCTGTAATTCGCATCTGACAGCAAAAAAGTAGTAGTGCGTGCACTACTTTTTTGCGGTGCAGAGGCATGGACAGAAAACCCACGGAAGCACACAGTGGTGTTTCTGTCCCTCCGTTACGCACCAACCTTCCTGACTGGGGACCCATTCAAGTGAATGGGTCCGCATGCAGCAGCCGCCCTACGTCGGGCCACAATACGGCCACGGCCGGGCAACAACTGTATGCATGAGGGCTTAATCAAAGACTTGTTTCATGTTATCCTACAACATGCACAACTTTTTTTTTTCTTTTCACATAAACCAAGGCCTAATTCACACAACCATATTTTCGGTCAAATTCATTTCTATGGGGCCGCAAACAAATACGGACAGCATACGGATGTCATCTGTGTGCCGTCCATATCTGTGTGGCTGTGCCACAAATGACAGAACATGTCCTATTCTTCCCAGTTTGCAGACAAAACTAGGCATTTTGATAATGGGGCTGGCAAGAAGTGCAGGATGCACACAGCCCGTATCCACATTTTGTGGATCCGCAGTATGTGGAGTGATCGCATCTTTTATGCGGCACCGAAAATCATTATTTGTCGGCAGCACATAACCCTGTGTAAAACAGGAGATATGCTGCTGACAAATTAAAACTGCATAGAGACAAACGATTGTGTAGCCTGTAAAAGCAGGCAAAGAGCGCAGATTGACATGCCGATATCGCTGACTGGTGTTCGTTACTAGGAACATTAGAAGCGTCCTGAAGTTGTCTATATGGCGACCACTACCCAAAAGTCAATTAAAATCTAGACTGGTTGAACTAAGCTGATGAGGAATGATCTACATTTGATTTTATACTGCATTCAATTTTTGAGGTGATCACAGGGATATATAAAATGTCGCACATAGGTTTAAAGATATGCCAAATTTATCAAACTAACACTTTTGTATAGAAATTCTACCCCAGTTTTTCTACCCCACCCCTTTACTGGAGTGAGTTTGATTTTTTTCCCCCCTAAGTCTCAGTGATAAACCTGGAGTGAAACTATTTAATAGTTCACCATGCCCTCTTTCCCAAATATTTCAAAACTGGAATAAAGGGTATATTACATGGGCAGATTTTCTGCCCAATGGTCGCTAACGAGCGTTTGAAGCAATCATCTTGCAGAGAAATACTTCTACCGATTTAACAATGAATGAGCAAACGCCAGTTCATTGGGTAATGCAGATCTTTAAAGGCTATGTACACTTTTGGAGGCAATTTTTTTTTTTTTGTGATTGCATTTAACTTCTTTTTTGGCTAAAAATCATATTTTCAATTGGCCTTTATTGTCTCACAAAGGGTTAACTGTGTTTCCAATTGTGTGACTGATACTTTCACTTTCAGCTTCAGCTAATAAATCTGATTTCTATACTACTAAGAGGCCATAAACACTTATGTAAGCCAGCAAGATAAGGATTGCACTATAATGAGTGTTTATAAAGGTCAGAGAGCAGAGATAAGAAGTCCATCAGCTCCTCAGATGACGGAAAAGACAAAACATCCACATGCAGCTAGTAGAGCAGCTCAGCTCTGTACACAAAAAAAAAGGATTCCATATGGTTAATAAAGACCAATTGAAAAGATTTTTAGCTCAAAATAAGTACAATGTAATAATTTTAAAAAATTGCAACCAAAAGGTGTACATAGCCTTTAAGATCAGGACCAGCTGACGATAGACTGTGCAGTCTAATAACCATCTGCTGCCGGCAAACCACCGTACAGCATGGGGATGAGGCATGGCATAGTGATCGCTCCTCCCCATGCTGCAGAGAAGATCGCTGCATGTAAGAGCGGCGGTATCCTCCACTAGCAAGCAATTGTGAATAGCCCTATTTATTAACATTAGCAGCGGATTCTGGCATACAAACTGTCATATACGGAACGCAAATACGCTCGTGTGAAAGAGGCCTAAGTGGTGTAAAAATGAAAAAAATTGCAACATTTTGTGCGCAAGTAAGCCCAAAAAATTGCAAAGCACCTGTTTTGCGATTTTTTTTTAAGCCAGAATTCTAAAGTACAGGGCTTGATAATTACCCGCACAGTCATTTTAAAGAAGCACTACCACAAAATGTTTTATTCTCTTACCTGTTAGAAAGGTATAGGATTTAAACCAGACATCCTCAAAACTGTGGCCATCCAGCTGTTGCAAAACTACAACTCCCAGCATGCCCGAACAGCCTACAGGTATCAGCCTACAGCAGGGCATTGTGGGAGTTGTAGTTTTACAACAGTTTGAGGATGCCTAATTTAAACTGTCATGAAGGTAATCTTACCAGTGACTGTATTTGTGAGTTATAACCTCCCTTCTGATCCTCAGCTGTGTCATGTAATCAGCACTGTGACTCCCCAATTACAAAGAATGTTATGTGTGGACAGGAAGCCAGTTTCTCTATGTATTCCTATAGTAGTCTCAATGTCATTTTCAAAGGAATGAATAGAGAAGTTCAAACTACAGGGCGGTGGCTCACTCTGGGCAAAATTGTGGAATAGGTGCTACTAACCCAAGGTAGAGGGACACCCACCCTCTAGTTATTGGTATTTGGTATAAAAACTAAAAATATGGCGAGCACACTTCATTTGGACTCATAAAATTAGTAAAATTGAATTAAATCACAATATTTATAGATGAACACGTGTGCAGTATAATAAAAACAATAAAATACAATAAACTAAAATACACTTCATAAAATCTCAAAAAGTCCACGGAAATTGAATTTGTTGGTGGGAATAGTTCCTTATTTCCACAATAAACGTTGCGGTGATAAAGTGCTCTGTAGTTAATGCGTTCCAATTGAGGTATGGCTAAACGTGCGAGTAAGGATGTATATTAGGGATCTTGCTGTATGAGAGATCGCTAATAACACGGATACTTCACAAAATATTATGCACTGATGCAATGAGTAAAGCCGAAATCACGTCTGAATTCCCGCGAGATCTCGGGTAAGTTGGCTGAAGGAGACCGTAGCGAGACGCCGGCAGTGTCCCGCGCCGCTCGACCCTCACTGAAGTAAGACGCCAACACTTAGGCTACTTTCACACTAGCGTTCGGGTTTCCGCTCGTGAGCTCCGTTTGAAGGAGCTCACGAGCGGACCCGAACGCAGCCGTCCAGCCCTGATGCAGTCTGAATAGAGGCGGATCCGCTCAGACTGCATCAGTCTGGCGGCGTTCAGCCTCCGCTCCGCTCGCCTCCGCACGGACAGGCGGACAGCTGAACGCTGCTTGCAGCGTTCGGGTGTCCGCCTGGCCGTGCGGAGGCGTGCGGATCCGTGCGGATCTGTCCAGACTTTCAATGTAAGTCAATGGGGACGGATCCGTTTGAAGATGCCACAATGTGGCTCAATCTTCAAGCGGATCCGTCCCCCATTGACTTTACATTGAAAGTCTGGACGGATCCGTACTAGGCTATTTTCACACTTAGCTGTTCTATGCTAAAAATAATGCAGACGGATCCGTTCTGAACGGAGCCTCCGTCTGCATTATTATGAGCGGATCCGTTCAGAACGGATCCGCCCGAACGCTAGTGTGAAAGTAGCCTAAGGAAGGTAAGAAGATTTGACTTATGAATATATAAGCCAGTGGCATGGGACTGAAACAAGCACATTAGCCACCTCATTGCATCAGTGCATAATATTTTGTGAAGTATCCGTGTTATTAGCGATCTCTCATACAGCAAGATCCCTAATATACATCCTTACTCGCACGTTTATCCATACCTCAATTGGAACGCATTAACTACAGAGCACTTTATCACCGCAGCGTTTATTGTAGAAATAAGGAACTATTCCCACCAACGTATTCAATTTCCGTGGACATTTTGAGATTTTATGAAGTGTATTTTAGTTTATTGTATTTATTATACTGCACACGTGTTCATCTATAAATATTGTGATTTAAGTGTGCTCGCCCATATTTGTAATTTTTATGAATAGAGAAGGTTATAAATCACAAAAACAGTCACTGGTAAGATTACCTTCACTGCAGTTTACATCATGTACCCTTCTAAGGCTAGTTTTACACTAAATTCCTACATGGACAAGAGAAATCAATGAAAGGCTCTCCATTTATGAGAGGATAAAATGAGTGATGCTGCAAACGTTTCATACACGACTTGCTATCTGTAGTGTTCCTCTGATTCGCAGTACGTGTTTCTTTTGTACGCTAAATATAGCGGTTTTTGATATGCCCTTTCAAGGACGGTTATCACTAGACACAGCTTGAAGAAACCATTTATGAGAATTGTTAAAGGGGTTATCTGAGTGTTTAAAGGAAATCTGTCACCAGTGACCCCCCACTAGCTGACACAGACACATAGCGGTGGTTCACCTGATTAAAACGTGGTTTTTCTTTTGTTAACCCGAGACTCCATTCAAGAGTTAGGAGACTTTTTATTTATGCAAATTAGGCCACTGGTGCAATGAGGGCGTCACCATTGCTCTTGTTGAACCCAAGCTCCTCTCTTTTCTGTGGCCAGCCCCAACCCCCTGCTTTGCCACTGTTTGGCCCTGTCAATCAAAGCAGCCAGGAAAGGGCTGGCCACAGAAAGGAGAGGAGCATGGCTGCAACAAGAGAGATGGTGACGCCCTCATTGCACCGAAGGCCTAATTTGCATATTGAGAAAAGGTATCATAGTAAACAGTTGGATAGGGAGGTCACTGGAAGCAGATTTCCTTCAAGCTTTTATTTTTAACTACAGAGCGAAGCAGTTGTAATAAGGTCTAATACAGGAGATCACTTACAGTTGAGCAGGAATGCTGCAAGCGCTAGGTGCCTGTAAAGCAATGCTGCACACCAACTGCTCATGGATATACAGCTGTCCTCTCCATGCATTATACGGTGCTAAAAAAGTAGAATAAGTGATATACAAGGTGACAATAATCAACAGATTAACGTACGTTTCACAAACAAAGACCAATAACATACCTACAGTGTTTAGGTGGATCCTGAAGGGGGGAAAAAACAAAAAAACACAATGCAATGAAATATTCATATGATAAATGCAATATTTTACTTTTTAATTCACCTGAAAATCTATCACTTCGCCCAGATGTTCCCCACCCATGTTTTGTTTAAAAAAAAAAAAAGTGTGAAGAACACCTAAGGAAATGCGACACCAAAAAGTTATCTGCCAATTAAAACCAGATAGCGACAGATCTCTTTTTTTTTTTTCTAATTAGTTTTTATTTTCTGATTACAGATTTATTCTATTTCCTGAGCAGGATTATGGGAGCGGCCATCTTGCCTGCCCTGTTCTTAACAGCATTAAAGGCCCTTTACACAGGTCGAGAATCCGCTAGATAATGGCTAACCAGCGTTCACAGGAACACTTGGTGATTATCTGGTGGTGTAAAGGTGCCACGATACTCATTTGTCGGGTAATTGGACTATTTGTGTAGGCATCTAAATCATTGTTTGCCGGCAGCAGATTGTGCCGTGTGAACAGCCTCTGCCGCCGGCAAACAACGCGTCTGTAGGACGGCATTAGCAATTACTCTGCCCCATACTGTGGAGGAGATCACTGCATGTAATTGCAGCGGTCTCCTTTACTGACGAGCAGGTGATTGTCAGGAAGGAACTCTTCTTTCCTAACAATTACCTGCTAAATTGTCCAATCTAAAAGGGACCTATAGAAAGCATTGAGAAAACTGCCTTACGGCAGCCACATGAGCCATAGCCCCAATAGTCAGGGGGGCACCTCATTGACTTCTATAGGACAGTTTTCTAGACATGCTCCCTTGACCTGTGCAGAGGTGATTGTCAAATCGTATCTGTTCTTCCCTTGTACAATCACTTTTTTTCACAAATACTGTCCTCTGTCCAAGATATGCTCATACCATGTCGTATCCAAGATATGTTCATACCATGTCATAGAAGTTGTGGCCATCGCTAGCAATCTTGATGCTCCTGAGTGAATGATAATATGGGTAATGGGTTGACACACTGTTGTGTTTGTAGACGTTTAGACTTTTTTGTTTTTATGTCCTGTAAGATCTCTCACCTTGGGGCCTTTGCCCTAACCGAGGGATTAATGTATCCTAGCCTGTATTGTTAGGCTCTGCCTTTGAAGATTTATGCCTTGCTGAAATGGGATATGTATCACCCTCCATTTTACATATGTATTAAGCTGATGATCTTTGTTTGTCTTAATAAAAAGAGATTTCAAACAATCACTTATTGTGAATGGTGGATCCTGCCTTATCTAGACTCAAAGGTGATATCATAACAGGCAGGATAAGAATGACATAAGCAGGTAACTGCAGTAAAATGATCTGTACAGATTCAAGAAGTAGCATCTATGATTAGGCTTAATGGACACTACAGGATTTTATGGTTTTTGCTTAAATATAGATACTGAAATAGAAAATTAAAAACAACATCACCAAAAATTCTTTAAACTATGTTAAAGATAAAAAAAAATGCTTTAAACAACAAGTCATTTTCTGATGACACATTCCCTTTAAAGTCCAGCTTCATTATATTGAAAGGCTATCAATATCAGATCAGCGGGGGTCCGACTCTCGTTTTAAAGGGAACCCGTCACCGGGATTTTGTGTATAGAGGACATGGGTTGCTAGATGGCCACTAGCACATCCACAATACCCAGTCCCCATAGCTCTGTGTGCTTTTCAAAAAAACGATTTGATACATATGCAAATTACCACGAGATGAGTTCTGTCCCTGACTCATCTCACGTACAGGACTCATCTCAGGGTAATTTGCATATGTATCAAATCGTTTTTTGAAACAATAAAAGCACACAGAGCTATGGGTACTGGGTATTGCGGATGTGCTAGCGGCCATCTAGCAACCCATGTCCTCAGCTCTATACACAAAATCCCGGTGACAGGTTCCCTTTTAAAGTACATGTGAGAGTGCTGCATCCTCTTTACCTGCACACGGCCTACAATGTAGCAGAGGTGCAGTGTAATTACAGATTCCTCTGCCATTCAGCTGCATTGCTCCACCACTACAGGTAAACTCTGAAGATGCAGCACTCTCACAGGTACCATGCCCCCTTCAAACAGATCGGCGGGGGTGTCACTGATCTGATATTGATGACCTATCCTCAGGCCAGCCAATCAAGATCATGAAATCGGACAATTTGTTTAAATCATAATATTTTTAGATCCATAACTCGATTCATTTCACAGATATAAACTTAAAGGGCTTATTAGAGACTGTCTGACTTTAGACAAGTGCTAATGTCAGCTGAAGCTAAGTCTTTGTCCCTTCTTTCTATGTGTCTCTGTTTTGTGGAAAAAATGAACTTTTATTTATGCAAATAAGTTTCTAGGAACAAAAGGGGCGTTGCCTCTACTCCTAGAGACTCCATTCTCCCTCCTCTGGCCACGCCCCCTCATGTTGATTGACATGCCAGGCAGAGTTCACATCACCCTGCCTGGCCCTGTCAATCAGCATGATGAGGGCACGGCCAGAGGAGGGAGAACGGAGTCTCTAGGAGTACTGGCAACACCCCCATTGCTCCTACAGGCTTATCTGCATAAAATAAAAGTTCATTATTCACAAAACTGGAGGTGGAAAGAAAGAAAGACTGCTATCGTCAGCTGATATTATCACACGGCTAAAGTCAGCCAGTCTAATAAAAATGTTCCCGACGACAGAAGCCCTTTAAATGAGAACATGCTGGCGGCCTGCAGTGCCACTGGAGGGTGCTCACAGAATACCATTGAGTTCAATGGAGAAGAGTGCACATTTATCTTTTGAAACTTTAGATAACAAAAAAACAACAACAACAACAACAACAACTGGGTATTCAATGAAATTGAGCTTAAAGTGTAACTGCCTTTTTTTTTTCTAATGTGTAAGGACAGTGATGCATTTTTCTAATATACTTTATTTAGGGAAAACCCTTATTTATAGGAGAAAGCTGGGGCTGAAATGTGCCTTAGCAGCGATCTTCTTCAGAGCTGTCTTCCTAAGGGCTCATGCACACGACTGTTGTTCTTTTGCGGTCCATTTTTCATGAATCCTTTGTTCCGTATCGGAGGTTTTTTTTTCCTCCGATTTAAGTCCTCTTCCATTCAGTTATTCCACAAAACATATCCATATGGTACCCGTATGTGATCCGTTTTTTGTGGATCGGAAACGGAAACAGTAACTTGTTAATCACCAAACACGGGCTGGGCATAGCATTTCTACAGTATGGATCCGCAAAATACGGATGAAATACGGATGTGTTCCATGTGCGTTTCGTATTTTTTTTGCGGACCCATTGACTTGAATGGGGCCTCCGACTGTGATTTGCGGACAATTATGGACAAGCATTACTTTTTTGTGGAACGGAAACATGAAAACGGAATGCACACAGAGTACCTTCCGTTGTTTTTGGGGACCCATTAAAGTGAATTGTTACGCATACGGTCCACCAAAAAAAAAAAAAAAACGTAACGGAAGCGGAAAGAAAATACATTTGCGTGCATGAGCCCTAACACTGCAGTGCTGTACTAGGGAGACGGGCTGGGAGCTGCCCGGTGTCTGCCCGCACTGCTCCCTCACATAGTAGTTATTATAGATGATATATGTATTAATATAGGATTAAATATCTTTACTTTCTTCCTGCTCACTGGCCAGTGCTGTCAATGATCGCTCGGCACGCTGGAGCGATGCCTGTGTGAGCGGTAAGCAGGTAATGCAGGAAGAATCTGTTATACAGTATATAAATATCCCAATGTACAGTACAATAGCTTCCCCCTGCCTCCCTGCATTACCGCTCACACTGACCAGTTTCATAGGTACAAATCTGCTGACAGATTCCCTTTAGTAAAGACGGTCACAGAAATGAACTAACTGCTGGATATTTGGTGACATACACGTCACAGTAACTTGTGGGCCACAACATAACCACATTCACTTTCATTATGCTGCAGCGTAACATCGCAATTCTGTGATCTTTGGCTCGGCAGAGTGTTGTAGTCATAACTTAAACAGGTTGACCCACAGTCCCCTATCCAGCAGAGAGAAGTGTCTGATCGGTGGAGGGGTGACTGCTGGGGCCCCTGTTAATTACAAGAAAGGGTTCCTGTGTCCCCCATTGGCATGGAGCCGCAGTCCGAAACGTGCACCGCTCAACTATACGTAACTGCTGGAGATGGTGAAGTCTGCTATTTCTGAATGGAGCAGCAATTCTCGTGCATGACCACTTCAATTCAGACAAGAGGATCATGGGGACCCATATTCATGATCACCGGCAGTCCCAGCAGTCGCACCCTCACCAATCAGATACTTACCAACTAAGGAATAAGTGTTTATCGCAGGACAGCCCCATCAAGGTGGCAGATTTTAGGTTTGATAGAATGTATAGTTCAGTGCTTTGGAGTAGGCTGGGGCCTCTTATCTATAAGGAAAGCACGGAGGAGGGCAGGACAGTTCTATTTAGCGGATCAATGGCTCTCCAAATATGAATCCACTGACAGACGTATACCGACACTGCAGTGTCATTACACGTGTATGTCCAGGCACTGTATGATGCTTTCAGAGGTGTATAGGCTATTTATCTGTTACCTTTTGGCACTGTATATTGTGTGGGGTATTATTTTGACTCTTATATGGGCATTACTATTCAAACAGGTTTTGCAATTATTAAATTTTTGTAAGGTACATTATTTTACAGCTACAGGAGGCTACCATTTATTGCACTTTATAGCAGTATTGCGCACTATACTGTGGAATTATTTGAACACTGTGTATGGTATTTGAGCAGTGTAATGCTGCCTTTGGTCAATGTATGATGGTATTATTTTACATTCCTTTTATCACTATACGGAGGTGGTATTATTTGAGCATAGTATGGCAATATTCTTCAGACACTGTTTGCAGATAATTATTTGAACAGTGTAAGGTGCAGACTCTCTGTAGGTTAATGTGAAAGGGGGATGGTTTTGAAAATAAAGAATATATTAGACAGGCAAACTTACTGCCCGATGATCGCTACCGCTCGTTAGCGATCATCTGGCAGTCTAATACTGCCACCGATTGCACGATGAATGAGCAAATACTTGTTCATCGGACGATTGAGGTCAACAATCAATATTTGCAGAAAAATCAATATTTGCCTGCGGCAGATCACGCTGTCTAATTACGACCTACCGCGACACACCACTGTAAAGCATAGGGATGAGCAATGGCTGCTCCCCATGTTGCTGAGGAGATCGCTGGAAAAGCCTCAACTACGCCCTAGTGAACACAAGCTCACCTGCCTACAGTCTCACACTATGCATGAGGTGTAACAGGCAGTACTACAAGCAGAGAGGGCTTTCTTCCTGCATCTGATGCATCATTGTGCACCATGTAGACGCGAATATAAGAAAAAAAAGAGTAGGCAAAGTAAAAGGTGCAAGTAATACTGTACTATACAAGTAAAACAATAGTAACTGCTTACATATCAGAGTCCTTCAACATGAGCATGCTATCTTAAGCAAGAAGAAAGGAACAATTATAATTCAGAAGACCGGTGATGACTTATGAAGTCGTCTGCCATTATGGAATCCGTGTGGTTAATCCTGAAAGGTGAAAAAAAAAAAACATTTTTATATACCGTAAATTGAGCCCTTAATATTATATCAATATTCTATAATATCAATATGTCCTAATATACCACCTATATCACAATTGTAATACATGGATATAGGTATGCCACTTCAGCAAGTGGCATTTATTATGTAGAGAAAGTTAAAACAAGGCACTTACTAACGTATTGTGATTGTCCATATTGTTTCCTTTGCTGGATAGATTCATTTTTCCATCACATTATACACTGCTTGTTTCATGGTTACGACCACCCTGCAATCCAGCAGCGGTGTTTGTGCTAACACACTATAGGAAAAAGTGCCGGCCTATGCGCACTCTCACAGTCCTAGTATAGTGTGCAAGCACGACCACAGCTGATAGATTTCAGGGTGGTCGTAACCATCAAAATGAGCAGTGTATAATGTGATGGAAAAATGAATCCATCCAGCAAAGGAAACAATATGGACAATCACAATACATTAGTAAGTGCCTTGTATTAACGTTCTCCACATAATAAATACCACTTGCTGAAGTGACACAACCCCTTTAAATGGCGGTGTTTTTGCCTCTCTGGCTTCTTTTCAAAAAAACATTGCATGGTGGAGCTCTTGTTTTTTTTTTTCTTCAGGCTTTTTCAAATCTTCTTCTGTATAGGGGGAAAATGCAATTAAGAAAACAATACTGGGGAAAAAGACTATTTGCAAAAAAACGTCTGAATAAACACCACAAAAACATGGTAAAAGTTACAGGTGGCCAGACAAAAAATACATGCGTCATTGTGGCATCTTACAGTCCCCCCAAAATGTGTGCAAATATTTGTGTGTGTAGGGACCACAGATGAGTGAATTGATTCTTCTCATCAAGCAGAGTTCTGCACCTGCGACAGGGTGTCCCTGAAGCGGAGGGTTCCCCTACCCCACTGCTCAAATGACAGGGCCAGAGATCCTCAGCTTCAGACCTCCTGCATCTGTTTTTTTTGCAGTTTACAAAACATGGATACCGGGCGTGTGAATCTTGCAGTTTCCCTTTTTCAGGTTCCGCAGCATGTAACAAATGCCTATTCTTGTTCGTAAAACGGGCAAGGAAAGGACGAACCCACTCATTTCTATGGAGTTCTGAGAACAGCCAAGCAAGTGTACATCTTGGGAGTTGTAATTTTACCACAGCTGGAATGCCAGAGGTTAGCCTTCACAGCCCTAGGCCATGGAATGGATGAACGTGACATCACATGGCCTCGGCAAAGCAGGAGAAGGCCGCAGTACTACTGCTAGTGCCGCTGCTTTCTGAAACAGCTGATCGGTGGGGGTCCCGGGTGTTAGTCCCCACCCATCAGATACTGATGACCTATCTGTAGCTGGCCAGCTAAGACCTGTCCTGGGTTGCTAATATAGCTTATGTGTTTGTATAGCTAGACCTGCTAAAAACTAATAAAGTTCCTATGTTTGTGTGTTAAAGACAAAATCAGAGTTATTTACAGTGACTTCATGTTTGGATGTCATATAACTGTTATATATTGTGTTCACAGAAACAGAAAAGATAATATGCCTTTAAGAATCATTATATGGATGTGAGGTAAGCTCAATGACACAGCAGAAACAACAGAAAGCATAGAGTAAGGCCTCCTGCACACGACAGTTTTTTTTCACGGTCCGCAAAAACGGGGTCCGTGATCCGTGACCGTTTTTTCGTCCGTGGGTCTTCCTTGATTTTTGGAGGATCCACGGACATGAAAAAAAAAGTCGTTTTGGTGTCCGCCTGGCCGTGCGGAGCCAAACGGATCCGTCCTGAATTACAATGCAAGTCAATGGGGACGGATCCGTTTGACATTGACACAATATGGTGCCATTTCAAACGGATCCGTCCCCATTGACTTTCAATATAAGTTCTTTTATACCATCGGATTGGAGTTTTCTCCAATCCGATGGTATATTTTAACTTGAAGCGTTCCCATCACCATGGGAACGCCTCTATGTTAGAATATACTGTCGGATATGAGCTACTTCGTGAACCTCAGATCCGACAGTATATTCTAACACAGAGGCGTTCCCATGGTGATGGGGACGCTTCAGGTTAGAATACACTACAAACTTTGTACAAGACTGCCCCCTGCTGCCTGGCAGCACCCGATCTCTTACAGGGGGATATGATAGCACAATTAACCCCTTCAGGTGCGGCACCTAAAGGGGTTAATTGTGCTATCATATTCCCCTGTAAGAGATCAGGACTGCCAGGCAGCAAGGGGCAGACCCCCCCACAGTTTGAATATCGTTGGTGGGCGCACACTGTGCCACCAACGATTTTTAACTATAGAGGGAGGAAGGGGGGGGGGGGGCGCGATGGTGGGCGCACACTGTGCCACCAACGATTTTTAACTATAGAGGGAGGAAGGGGGGGGGGGCGATGGTGGGCGCACACTGTGCCACCAACGATATTGAAACTGGGGAGGGGGGGGGGGGGGGGGGTCTGCCCCCTGCTGCCTGGCAGCCCTGATCTCTTACAGGGGAATATGATAGTACAATTAACCCCTTTAGGTGCCGCACCTGAAGGGGTTAATTGTGCTATCATATCCCCCTGTAAGAGATCGGGTGGTGCCAGGCAGCAGGGGGCAGTCTTGTACAAAGTTTGCAGTGTATTCTAACTAGAAGCGTCCCCATCACCATGGGAACGCTTCTGTGTTAGAATATACTGTCGGAAATGAGTTTTCACGAAGTGACAACTTAGATCAGAAAAAGATTTTATGCAGACGGATCTTCGGATCCGTCTGTATGAAAGCAACCTACGGCCACGGATCACGGACACGGATGCCAATCTTGTGTGCATCCGTGTTCTTTCACGGACCCATTGACTTGAATGGGTCCGTGAACCGTTGTCCGTCAAAAAAATAGGACAGGTCCTATTTTTTTGACGGACAGGATACACGGATCACGGCCTCGGCTGCAAAACGGTGCATTTTCCGATTTTTCCACTGACCCATTGAAAGTCAATGGGTCCGCGAAAAAAAACGGAAAACGGGACAACGGCCACGGGTGCACACAACGGTCGTGTGCAGGAGGCCTTAAACTGTTTTTGCTGGGCGGGAGTCTAGACCAAATCACAGCCAGCCTCACACACAGCCTGTGTGGGAAATTCCCCTAGCTGGATTAATTACACCAGAGGAGAGAAGCTGAACAGACATTCACTCCACTAAGAGCTGTGTTTTATGGAAGCAGAGAGGCCCAAATAGGTATTTAAAACAATTATATAATGTTCCTACTGTTAATATTGTGATTAGAACTGTATACTGAACTAGTTATATGTGTGTTTACTTACAGTTCCCCCAAACTACAAATTCAATTGCATACAATCCAAACAAATTGCATACAAATGCGAACTGCACATACCAGATCATAAGCAATTGTATAAAGCAAACTGCAAACCAAGTAGAGCAAGTGAACTATTGGTTAGACCTCAGATATACCTCTCAGAGAGATCATAAAGTGCCTAAATAACTTAAAAAGTGACAGTACAGATATTGAAGAGAGAAATATATCCACCATTTTATGTTGAATGACAAGATTGAACAGTTGAACCACCATCTTATGCATGCCGCCATTTTGTGATATCTTTTCAAGACGTGTTATGTACATGGACTATCTGCTGAGGAGGCGGCAGTGTTATACATGAAGAAAAGTTCAAGTTTAATAAATAAGTTATTTCAAGCATTTGGTGTGCTCTTTAACCACTTCAACCCCGCTAGCTAAAACCCCTTTCATGACCAGGCCACTTTTTACACTTCTGCACTACACTACTTTCACAGTTGATCGCTCGGTCATGCAACTTACCACCCAAATGAATTTTACCTCCTTTTCTTCTCACTAATAGAGCTTTCATTTGGTGGTATTTTATTGCTGCTGACATTTTTACTTTTTTTTGTTATTAATCAAAATGTAACGATTTTTTTGCAAAAAAATGACATTTTTCACTTTCAGCTGTAAAATTTAAATTGTTTGGAAAGAAGACACCCCAAGGTATTCCGTGAGGGGCATGGCGAGTTCCTAGAATTTTTTATTTTTTGTCACAAGTTAGCGGAAAATGATGATTTTTTTATTTTTTTTCCTTACAAAGTCTCTTATTCCACTAACTTGCGACAAAAAATAAAAAATTCTAGGAACTCGCCATGCCCCTCACGGAATACCTTGGGGTGTCTTCTTTCCAAAATGGGGTCACTTGTGGCGTAGTTATACTGCCCTGGCAATTTAGGGGCCCAAATGTGTGAGAAGTACTTTGCAATCAAAATGTGTAAAAAATGGCCTGCGAAATCCGAAAGGTGCACTTTGGAATATGTGCCCCTTTGCCCACCTTGGCAGCAAAAAAGTGTGATACATCTGGTATCGCCGTATTCAGGAGAAGTTGGGGAATGTGTTTTGGGGTGTCATTTTACATATACCCATGCTGGGTGAGAGAAATATCTTGGCAAAACACTTTTCCCATTTTTTTATACAAAGTTGGCATTTGACCAAGATATTTATCTCACCCAGCATGGGTATATGTAAAATGACACCCCAAAACACATTCCCCAGCTTCTCCTGAGTACGGCGATACCACATGTGTGACACTTTTTTGCAGCCTAGATGCGCAAAGGTGCCCAAATTCCTTTTAGGAGGGCATTTTTAGACATTTGGATCCCAGACTTCTTCTCACGCTTTAGGGCCCCTAAAAAGCCAGGGCAGTATAAATACCCCACATGTGACCCCACTTTGGAAAGAAGACACCCCAAGGTATTCAATAAGGGGCATAGCGAGTTCATAGAAATGTATTTTTTTGGCATAAGTTAGCGGAAATTGATTTTTTTTTGTTTTTTCTCACAAAGTCTCACTTTCTGCTAACTTAGGACAAAACTTTAAATCTTTCATGGACTCAATATGCCCCTCAGCGAATACCTTGGGGTGTCTTCTTTCCAAAATGGGGTCAGTTGTGGGGTGTTTGTACTGCCCTGGCATTTGAGGGTCTCCGCAATCATTACATGTATGACCAGCATTAGGAGTTTCTGCTATTCTCCTTATATTGAGCATACAGGTAATGAGATTTTTTTTTCCGTTCAGCCTCTGCGCTGAAAGAAAAAAATGAACGGCACAGATTTCTTCATTCGCATCGATCAATGTGGATGAAAAAATCTCTGCCAAAAAAAAAAAAAAAAAGGAGGGGAAAGGCGTCTGCCAGGACATAGGAGCTCCGCCCAACATCCATACCCACTTAGCTCGTGTGCCCTGGCAAACCAGATTTCTCCATTCACATCAATCGATGTGGATGAATAAATCATTGCCGGGATTTTTTTTTTTGATTTTTTTTTTACATACAAAGTGTTTGCCAAAGCATAGGAACGCCGCCTCCTCCTCAGCTCGTATGCCTTGGCAAACGTATCTGTTACTGCAGAGTAGAAATCTCGTCTTGCAGCGCCGCATACACCGACTTGCGTGTAATCTGACAGCAGCGCAATGCTTCTGTCAGAATGCACATCAGTGCTGCAGCTAGTCGATCGGTTGGTCCACCTGGAAGGTAAAAAAACAAAAAACAAAAAAAACAAGCCGCAACGCAATAATTTTATTAACTTTGCAACAGAACATATAAACTTTAACTTTTTGAACTAAACATTAACCTTTTTGCTTACTGTAGAGTTGTTGCGATACCAATTTTTTGATTCGGTTTCGATACCATGAAAAAGTATTGCGATACTCGATACCACGCGAAAAAAATAAACAAAAAAAGCCACGTGCATTCCTCATTTTTAAAAATGGCGAATCGCGCAGTTTTTATTTTATTTTTTCTGTTCCGGCATTCACCACCTAGATTTTTTTAATATATTTTAATAGTTTGGACTTTTCTGACGTGGCGATGTAATATGTTTATTATTTATATATTTTATATGTGAAATTGGGAAAAGGGGGTGATTTATACTTCATATTTTAGTGTTTTTTGTTTGTTTTTTTTACACTTTTTATTTAATAACTATTTCCCCCTTAGGGGCTAGAACCTGGGATCTTTCATCCCTTTTCCTATTCAGCCTGATAGATCTCTATCAGGGTGAATAGGACTCCACACTGTCCCTGCTGCTCTGTGCTTTGTGCACACAGCATCAGGGATGTTACCATGGCAACCAGGGCTTCGTCCTGGCTGCCATGGTAACCGATCGGAGCCCCAGGCTTACACAGCTGGGGCTCCGATCAGAAGCTGCCACTGCACCACCAATGAGGGGGGGGGGGGGGGGGAGAGGTCCCTGTGGCCACTGCCACCAATGATTTTAATACTGGGGGGTTGAGAGGGGCCGGCGCACTGTGCCACCAATGATTTTAATGGGATGGGTGGGTTGAGGGGGGGGGGGGGCAATGATAACTACCTCTTTATACAGGAGGCGGGTACTGGCAGATCAGCGGCAGTTAACTGCCGCTGATCGCAGCTCCCTGTCAGGGGCAGGGTGCCGGCAATGCGATTCTGCTGCCGGCACCCGCCTCCTGTATGTGTTAAAGACTGACTACTGTATATGAGTCCAGACTTTCACTATCAGGCCACACAGAGCGGAGCCCAGCAATGTCCCAGCACTCACCATTAGTCCTGGGCGCCGCTCCGTTCGCCCGCAGTGCCCCATTACTGTCTCCTGTCCTGCTCCACATGCTGCTGATTACTATCGGAGCGATGGGAGGAGACATCAGATTCACTAGTGGGCGTTCCTTCTCCCTGGCTGTAGCGCTGTCCAATCGCAGCGCAGGGAGAAGGAACGCCCACTAGTGAAGCTGATGTCTCCTCCCATCGCTCCGATAGTAATCAGCAGCATGTGGAGCAGGAGAGGAGACAGTAATGGGGCACTGCAGGCGAACGGAGCGGCGCCCAGGACTAATGGTGAGTGCTGGGGCATCGCTGGGCGCCGCTCTGTGTGGAAATAATCCCATCATTGGTGGCGCAGTGCGCCCGCCCCTCCTCCGCCCCTCTCTTCTCATTGCCGCCCCTCCTCCGCCCCTCGCTTCTCATTGCCGCCCCTCCTCCGCCTCTCGCTTCTCATTGCCGCCCCTCCTCCGCCTCTCGCTTCTCATTGCCGCCCCTCCTCCGCCCCTCGCTTCTCATTGCCGCCCCTCCTCCGCCCCTCGCTTCTCATTGCCGCCCCTCCTCCGCCCCTCGCTTCTCATTGCCGCCCCTCCTCCGCCCCTCGCTTCTCATTGCCGCCCCTCCTCCGCCCCTCGCTTCTCATTGCCGCCCCTCCTCCGCCCCTCGCTTCTCATTGGTGGCAGCGGCAGCAGCACAGGGGGAGGGAGGACAGCTTCCTTCTCCCCGTGCTGCTGAGAGAGAACATGAGCGCGCCGATAGCAGCGCGCTCATGTTCAGAGATACTAGACTGCGCAGAAGCGCAGCCCAGTATCGAAAAAACGGAAATCCCGGTATCGTATCGATACCGGGACAAAAGTATCGATTGGGTATCGAAATTTCGATACCCGCAACAACCCTAGCTTACTGGTGTTTTTTTTTTGTTTTTTTACCTTTATAGAACAAACCTCTCCTTCCCCATGGTTCAATGTGCAAAGCGCAAATCGCCCAAAGATGTGGCGAAGTGCGTTATGCACTTTGTCCCAGGTGAAAGGAGACGTTTGCAGCAGCTGTGTGAGTGAATGGGCCCTAATAGCCCTGTGTGCCTGTCCTGGTGAGATGATCCCTATGCTAGGTGTACCTGTGTGTGGTACTTCCGGAAACACTCCCCTAAGCATAGGGCAGGGTGGTCAGGACAGTCAGGACAGAAATAGCAGGTGTCACGCCTTATTCCACTCCTGCTACAGACACAACATTTTTTTCGGGGTGGCGGTCGGTTTGAGGTACCAGGAACGACACTAGGGAAATGTCGCTCGTGTAGACGGCTAACTACACTGGTGGATGGGGCCACGGAACCTCCTGGGTACAGGAGGTTCGCGATGATCTCTTCCTGAAATTTGAGGAAGGATCCAGTTCTCCCAGCCTTACTGTAGAGAACAAAACTATTATACAGAGCCAATTGAATTAAATATACAGACACCTTCTGGTTCTGCGGGAAACTAAATACAGAGACAACATCTGGTCATTGAAGTCCACCCCTCCCATGTGAGGGTGGAGGGCGAGCTAAGGTGACTGCGTTTTGGGTGGAGGGCGAGCTAAGGTGACACTAATACTATTATAGATCTGACCGTGATCAGTTTTGATCACTTCCAGATACTATAAAAGTACAAATGCTGATTAGCGATACGCTAATCAGCGAATCAGTGACTGCGGTGCGGTGGGCTGGGCGCTAACCGATCCCTAAACTACCTAACCAAGGGGCCTAAACTATACCTAAAACCTAACGGTCAATACCAGTGGAAAAAAAAAGTGACAGTTTGCACTGATCACTTTTTTCCTTTCACTGACAGGGGCGATCAAAGGGGTGATCAAAGGGTTAATTGGGGTTCAGGGGGGTGATTTGGGGCTAGTATGTGGTGTTGGTGTACTCACTGTGTAGCCTGCTCCTCTGCTGGATCCAACCAACGAAAAGGACCAGCAGAGGAGCAGGCAGCCATATAACAGATCATATTTACTAATATGATCTGCTATCTGGCACTCTGATTGGTTTTTTTAAAAATCAGCAACCTGCCAGCCGCGATCATTGGCTGGCAGGTTGCTGACGAAATACTCCTTGACGAAATGCCGGCCCGCGATGCGCATGCGCGGGCCGGCTGTGACCGAAATCTCGCGTCTCGCGAGATGACGCGCGGATGCGTCCAGGAGGAATAAATCAACCACCTCCCGGACGCATCCGTGCGTAAAGCGGTCGGGAGGTGGTTAAACCTACTGTTTCCATAGAACGGCGCTAGAGGAATTACAGAGTAATAGACAGTCTGGTTAGATTAAAAAGTCAGAGATTTCAAAATTCTTCTAATGCCACAGCGCAAAATGCTGCGCCTGCCACACTATCATAGGTCATAAGTAAAAAGGAAGAAACCCTTTTAACAATTTTTTGGACATGTTATACTTAATATGTGCCCAGAATGAATTCATTAAAAAAAGCATTTGTCTCCAAAGGCCTCTTTCACACTTGCGTTGTCCGGATCCGGCGTGTACTCCACTTGCCGAATTACACGCCGGATCGGGAAAAACAAAAGGGTACTGAAAGCATTTGAAGACGGATCCGTCTTCAAAATGCTTTCAGTGTTACTATGGCACCCAGGACGCTATTAAAGTCCTGGTTGCCATAGTAGTAGTGGGGAGCGGGGGAGCAGCATACTTACCATCCGTGCGGCTCCCGGGGCGCTCCAGAATGACGTCAGAGCGCCCCATGCGCATGGATGACGTGTCCATGCGATCACGTGATCCATGCGCTTGGGGCGCCCTGACGTCACTCTGGAGCGCCCCGGGAGCCGCACGGATGGTAAGTATGCTGCACCCCGCTCCCCACTGCACTTTACCATGGCTGCCAGGACTTTAGCGTCCCGGCAGCCATGGTAACCATTGAGAAAAAGCTAAACGTCGCATCCGGCAATGCGCCGAAACGACGTTTAGCTTAAGGCCGGATCCGGATCAATGCCTTTCAATGGGCATTCATTCCGGATCCGGGCTTGCGGCAAGTGTTCCGGATTTTTGGCCGGAGCAAAAAGCGCAGCATGCTGCGCTATTTGCTGCGGCCAAAAAACGTTCCGTTCCGGAACGGAAGACATCCTGATGCATCCTGAAGGACGGACTGTCCATTCAGAATGCATTAGGAAAATTCTGATCAGGATTCTTCCGGCATAGAGCCCCGATGACGGAACTCTATGCCGGAAGACTATAACGCAGATGTGAAAGAGCCCTTATATGTTAAACATTGCATATTTTTTCAAACCTTTATTTGAATATCAGGGAATTGGTCAGAAATTCCCTATTCACTTCTATCATTTAAATTGCTGTGCTTACAAGTGGGAACAATTTGGTTAATAGAGGAGAGCAGCTGGAGAGAATTCCCTCGGCTGCAGTACCCAGAGCCATTTATGGCATCTGTATACCACCCATGGAAAGAGGCGAGGAGCTGTCATGACGTGCTAAAGGCCAATAAAACAGCCCCTCCTTTTCTCTAAAAGAGTTTCTGCAAAAGTTGCTCAGAGAAAGGTGAGTATTAATAGATGTTATGTCATATCTATTGTTCTCCGTTTTTTTAAATCTGAGAGCCTCTTTAAAAAGCCACAGTGGTGTCCTAAACAAGAAGTATCTAGCTTTTGGAATTAAGGGGCATCTTTGCTTAGAACTTTAAGCTGCATTGTGCCATTCCTCAGTTATTCCTTCTGAAAATGTAGAAAATAAATGTATAAATATATTGCCATTAAGGTGTGTCCCTTACAGTCTGCGACTGAGGCACCCAGTTGTCAATTTATTCATACATTTCCCAGAGGAATAACAGAGGCATACTTGCAGAGTGAACAACATCTTTACTGACTGTTGTGGAGAGCAGACTCACAGCAATATATTTCCCTTCACTTGTTACCTAGTACCTGAATAATCCCATCTTGTAAAGGGAATAGTTCAGGTGGCAGAAATATATTCGGTTATTATAAAAAAGCCTTACTTACAAAAGTAAGGCTAGGTCTACACAACGACATTTTGTCGCACCAATGTCACACAACAATTTTATTAATGATAGTCTTTGGTGTCGCACTGCGACATGCTGCAACTGCCAAAGTCGCTAAAAATCCATTCGAGATGGATTTTTCTGCGACTGTCGCGTCGCAGCATGTCGCATTGCAACACCATAGACTATCATTATAAAAATTGTCACGTGACATTGGTGCGACAAATGTTGCAGTGTAGTTGTGCCCCATCTGTCGCGCGACACATGTCGTCGTGTAGACCTCGCCTAAAGCCTGCTCAGTAAATAATGTAAATCCAGAAGCTTTGTGAGACCAAATCGTGCTAAATGAAGGAAAATAACCGAACTGTCCTGGGAATACATGACACATGGGAAACATAATGAGACCCTCTCCTTACCCTGCTACAGGCTACATGGGTCTGTGGTACCCATATGCTGTGTTTTATTATTATGGTGCAGGGGAACGCCAAGGGTCCGTTCACACGGCTGATTTTCAAAATACACATGTAAAAAAATAAAAATAAATCAGTGCTGAATCCAAGCAGATTTTTACACCTCAAAATTATGCATGTTTGATGTGTTTTTAACGCGTTTTTCAGGCAGATTATTTTTATTTATTTTTTAAAGACTCCACAGCTTCGTTTCTATGCCAACCATAGAAACTCTGTTCTTCTTCATCCCAGGAGCCATTTTAGATGACACACAATAGCACATCTGTATGTTAACCAAGAGCTCCAATAATCACATTAAAGTACGCAGAAATGAAATGCGCCTTTTAATGAAAATTTTTGCAAACATATCCAGAATTGCACTTTTATGTACCAAAACAAATAAAACTATTTAAAAAAAAAAAGTATTCAAAACTTTATTAAATTCTATAGTACTTTTCCCACAACAGTTTTTGGCATGTTTACGCACATCGCAAATGGTGCGTTTTTTTTCTTCTTCATTTGAATGGGAAAATCAGAGCTGATTCTGCCCTAAGATAGGGAATGATGCTTCTTTTTTACACGTGTAAAAAAGAATAAAGTGCTGACTCCATTCAAATTAATGAGAGGCTGTTTATAGGCCTTTTACATGTGTAAAAACGCGTCATAAAAAGCACAAAAATCAGCTGTGTGAACAGACCCTAAGACCAAGCAGAAATTACCATCAGTAAAAACATTAATACTATCACACGTTACCTGTGTTAATTCAGACACTTGAATGAATATGATTTTCTAGAGAACAATCATACTCGAAAAAGTTACTGTGCTTGCAGAATTGTTGGATGAGGAGTACCTGCAACACAAGAAGTAAAAACGGTGGTTAGAGGCATGAACATTAAATACCAATAACCTATGATCCATATCAGATCTGCTGGGGTCCGACTCCTGGAGCAGTATAGCTCTGTATGCGGTGTAGTGGCCTTGCGCGGTTACTGACCACCAACGCTCCACACATTAGCTGGACATGCAGAGAAGGAATCAAAGGCACATCAGCGGGCGCAAAAGGAGTTCTAAAGGAGCTCAGTTCAGCTATTGCTTTGCCTCTGTTCATAATATTTACAGATTATTTAATGACAGGCAATGTACCAAGAGACTGGCGCAAGGCGAATGTGGGGCCCATTTTCAAAAAGGGTGCTTGGTCTTCACCAGGAATTTATAGACCAGTAAGCTTAACGTTCATAGTGGGAAAAATGTTTGAGGGCCTTCTACAGGACTACATACAGGATTATGTAATGGTAAATAATATTAGTGATAGCCAACATGGTTTACTAAAAACAGAAGCTGTCAAAGTAACCTGATTAGTTTTTATGAGGAGGTGAGTAGAAGCCTGTCGATATTGTTTTTTTGGACTTTGGAAAGGCGTCTGATACTGTCCCTCATGGATGACAAATGGGTAAATTGAGGTCTATTGGTTTAGAAACTATAATTAGTAATTGGATTGAAAATTTGCTTCATGATTGTTTTCAAAGAGTTGTGGTCAATGATTCCTACTCTGAATGGTCCCGATTATAAGGTTCTGTGCTGGGTCCGCTATTATTTAACTTATTCGCGAAAGGGAATCCGTCACCTGGTTTGAGCATATTAAAGTGTTACTACTGCCATGTACAATAAAATACCTTATTTCTTGCTGTAGTCTTTATTTTTTGTTTCATGGTTTTATTAGCGATAAAATCCACTTTTTATGTTATGCAAATGAGTGTCCAAGGTGCCCAGAGGGGCGTTATTATCCTTCTCTGGAGCCCAGTAACGCCACCTACAGTGCCCAGTCCGCCTTTCTTTAGAGCCCAAGCACGCCTCTTCCAGCATAAGTAACTGCCCAGACCTAAACTCTTTGCCACCACCCCTCTCCGCTATGTGAAATCTCACGCAGGCGCAGTACCATGGACTGCCTCTGTGCGATGTGGAAGCTTCTGAGGTCAACAGCTTCAAATGTGTCATTGGGCATGCACAGATGCACATTTAAAGCTATTTCCCTCAGGAGCTTCTACATCACGCAGGAAGTCTGCGGTACTGCGCATGCGTGAGATTTCACATAGCGGAGTCAAAAAGTTCCTGGATTTTATTGCTAATGAAACCATGAAACCATGAAACAAAAAATGGAGGACTACAGCAAGAAATAAGATATTTTATTGTACATGGCAGTAGTAACACTTTAATATGCTCAAACCTGGTGACAGATTCCCTTTAATGACATAGAAGATGGGATTAATAGTGCTGTTTCTATTTCTGCAGATGACACCAAACTTTCTAATACGGTCCAATCCATGTTAGATGTTAATAAGTTACAAGCTGACTTGGACAAACTTAGGCTACTTTCACACTCACGTTTTGGGCAGATCTGAAAAAACTGATCCGTTACAATAATACAA
This sequence comes from Bufo gargarizans, assembly GCF_014858855.1. Classification (NCBI taxonomy): domain Eukaryota; kingdom Metazoa; phylum Chordata; class Amphibia; order Anura; family Bufonidae; genus Bufo; species Bufo gargarizans. The sequence continues at coordinate 219,120,800 of NC_058081.1, read as the reverse complement.
CCACATGCATCCATCATAAACGGATCCGTTTGTATTATCTGTAACATAGCCAAGAGGGATCCGTCATGAACTCCACTGAAAGTCAATGGGAGACGGATCAGTTTTCCATTTTGCCAGATTGTGTCAGAAAACGGATCCATCCCCATTGACTTACATTGTGTGCCAGGACGGATCCGTTTGGCTCAGATTTGTCAAGCGGACAGCAAAACGCTGCAAGCAGCGTTTTGGTGTCCGCCTCCAGAGCGTAATGGAGACTGATCGGAGACAAAACTGATGCATTCTGAGCGGATCCTTTTCCATTCAGAATGCATTAGGGCAAAACTAATCCGTTTTAGACTGCTTGTGAGAGCCCATGACGGATCTCACAAACTAAAAGCCAAAACACGAGTGTGAAAGTAGCCTTACTGTTTGTGCCTCCACTATCCAAATGAGGTTTAATATAGATAAATGTAAAGTTATGCACTTGGGGCCTAATATTCTGCATGCAGCATATGTCCTAGGGGGAGTAAACCTGGGAGGGTCACTTGTTGAGAAGGATCTGGGTGTATTAGTAGATCATAGACTAAGGCCCCATGCACACTGCCGTGTTTCACAGCCGTGTGCGGGCCGTGGAACCGCGGCCTGGATCCCTCCTGAGAGCAGGAGCGCACGGCGTCACTGGTTGCTATGACGCCGTGCGCTCCCTGCTGCAATACAGTAATACACTGGTATGATCTATACCAGTGTATTACTGTACTGTGCCGGCAGCAGGGAGCGCATGGCGTCATAGCAACCAGTGACGCCGTGCGCTCCTGCTCTCAGGAGGGATCCAGGCCGCGGTTCCACGGCCCGCACACGGCTGTGAAACACGGCCGTGTGCATGGGGCCTAAATAAAAGTATGTAATGCCAGTCAGCTGCCTCTAAGGCCAACAAAAATGTGTCTTGTAGCAAAAGAGGTATGGACTCGCGGACAGGAATGTAATATTGCCACGTTACAATGCGTTGGTGCGGCCTCAACTGGAATTCGCAGTTCAGTTCTGGGCACCAGTCCATAAAAAGAATGCCCTGGAGTAAGAAAAAGTGCAAAGGAGAACAACTAAACTGATAAAAGGTCCTGTAAGATCTTCACTATGAACAAAGATTAAATGTACTGAATTTGTTTAGCTTTGAAAAAAAGACGTCTAAGGGGGGTCACATGATTTACCTGTACAAATATATAAACAGACCATACAAAAAATATTGAGGGAAGCTATCCTGTGTTAAACCCGTTCACAAAACAAGGGTCCACTCCCTACAGAGAAAAAAAGATTCAGTCATAAGAGGCGACAAGCATTCTTTACAGTAAGATCTGTGAATCTGTGGAATAGCCTGCTGCAGAAGCTGAACTCAGCAAATACAGTAGTTGGCTTCAAAAAAGGTTTAGATGACTTTTTATTTCAAAATAACATTGACTCTAATGACAATGTATAGATATCTTGTTCTACACACCCTTTCCCCAACCCCTCCTTAAGAGGAAGGACATTGATCCAGGGATTTGTTCCGTGGATCAATATAGCAGGATTGAAGGTTAGACTTAATGGACTTTTGTCTTTTTCCAACCTTAACAACTATGTAAAATATTAAGTATGAAACATCAATATTCCAATTGAAAAATGTTTGTTCTGGGTGATCTAGGAGAGAACTGTAAAATATAATCATGGGACATCCCCTTTAATGTAATCACTGGAGTATTTGCACCTATCAGTGAGGGCTATGTGACAAAGCTTATTGCAATATCTGCCATTTTTTACATGGACAGGCTAGTTTGTTTGCATGATCACTGTTTGCATTACTTAAGTAATGGATCTGTTATTAAGGTCTTGACGAGATCCGATTCGCAGTACCAAGGGAGCCTTGTTCTCCCTGGAGTGCCATCAGTACGCAGCTTTTGCTTACTCCTAGGCAGGCGCTTCACCCTCCACAAGACAGGGACAATAAAGCATTTGACTTCCTGCAAGGTCTATATTCATACTGCATTTTGCTAAATGTTTCTCTCCTCTCCAGTTTCTTCCAAGAAATATATGAAGCACACACCGGCTGCAACCACATGACCATATTAACAGTGTAAAACAGATGATGAGGAAGTGCATATTCTATTTATGCTCAATCCCAGCCACACATTCTACTGTGGGTGGTCAAATGTTTTTTTTTTACCATAGACACGTGTGGCATACCCCACTTCTGGAACTGTAAGGTGAAGCAAGTGTCAAAATCCATATAGAGAAAAGATGGCTGCAAATGGCCATGGCACTCTCAACTCAAGTTTATTAGAGTGACAGTCAACAGATATGAATGTTCTTTAACCCCATAACAGTTCTGCCCGAGCTCTGCTCAGGCTTTGAGAAAAAAAAAAAAAATGACCAAACAGTTCAGAGGTCGAACAGCAGGGTGGAGGTCATATCAGGGGCTCAATAGCAGCTAGGGATATGGGTCTTTGGGCCTGGTCTTGTTTTAAAGCGTAGATTCTCAGCTTTCAAACAAGACCAGCATTAGCTCTTCTACATTTGAATATAGCCTTTAGAAATCGGGTCGTGAGTGATAGCAGCTGAAAGCAGTTTTTTCCAGAAAAGGAGTGAGAAGATGAGCACCTGCCCATCTAAATCACCCTCTGCACTGAATTAGCCAATCTATTGATGCCATGACACAGACGTTTACCAGCATCCAGATCATAGTGTCAAGTTACACCAAACACTTGTACCTCACACACACAAAATTCAATAACATTTTCATTTTACACTTTTCCTCCTGTCCATATCCTATTTTTATGACACAATATGTGAGCCACTTCTCTGCCAGAGGTGGCACTCAAAGCCCTCTCTGTGAGTACCCGCACCCTGGAAAAATCTATGGTGTACCAATATGTCTTAGACATTTCCTGCCATTCATCACGCACTATGAACGGCACAGGCAGCGCATTGAATGCAGGAAGGTTATTATAGCTAAATGATAAAGTACATGGAAGATATGCTGTATTGGACTGCAGTATTCAGGATAAATTGCAGTGTTGGCACTTTGCGATAAATAAGTGGGTTTTGGGCTGCAATTTGGGCACTCGGTCTCTAAAAGGTTCACCATCACTGCCCTAGACGCTACAGTAATAGCGATAACAAATTAATTTTATATATTAGCCCTCTCATGGTTATGTCTTCAGAAAAATAAAAATGTTCTTGGAATGCAGCAACAAAAACATTTTGCAAAAAAAAAAGTGTTTTTATTATGCAAATGTTAGAACTTAATAAAAAATTACATAAATTTCCCATAATCGTACTGACCCACAGAATAAATGTTATATTACTTAAAAGACACCATAAAAATAAATCGCACAAATAACGTTAAAATTGCAGTGTTTTTATCTTTCCCAAAAAAAATTAATAAAAGTTATTTAATAAACTATATCAACCCCACAAGAGTTCCTAAAAGAGCTACAACTTGTCCAGCAAAAGTCAAGGTCTCAAAAAGCTAAAATTGAAGGGAAAAAAAATTGTCCCACTTTGTGTTCCAGTGGTGATATTTAATATTCCATATGATATAGTTGGAAGTTTAGTTTTTATAGCATTCACTGTGCAATAGAAGTGACATGTTAGGCTACTTCACGCTAGCGTTTTTTCTGGATCCGGCAGGGCTCAGCAAAAACGCTGCTGTTACAGATAATACAACCATCTGCATCCGTTATGAATAGATCCAGATGTATTATCTTTAACATAGCAATGACAGATCCGTCATAACCACTGAAAGTCAATAGGCGGCGGATCCGTTTTCTATTGTATCCGAGAAAACGGATCCGGCACCATTGACTTGCATTGTGGGATCTGTTTTGCTCCGCATCCCATGAATGAAAGAAAACCAAAGCTTGTTACGGTTTGCTCTCCAGTATGGGAACGCAACCAAATGGAACGGAATGCCTTTCCGTCCCCATTGACGAAAAATGTAAACACAAGTAAGAAAGTAGCCTTAGGTTTATGTTGTGGGTCAGTATAAATATAATGATAGCATTATGGACAAAAAAAACAAAAAACGGGAAAGGGCCAGCCACTTAAAGAGGACCTTTCACCAGAATAAAACATCTAAACTAACTATACAGACATGGAGAGCGGCACCCAGGGACCCCCCTGCACTTACTGTTATCCCTGGGCGCCGCTCCGTTCTCCCGTTATTGCCTCCGGTATCTTCATAGTTAGGCTCCACCCAGGGGAACCTGCCGGCGCCTCCTTCTCCCAGGCTGTAGCGCTGGCCAATCGCAGTGCTCAGCTCATAGCCTGAGAGGCTTTTTTTTCTCTCAGGCTATGAGCTGAGCGCTGTGATTGGCCAGCGCTACAGCATGGGAGAATGAGACGCCGGCAGGTTCCCCTGGGTGGAGCCTAACTATAAAGATACCGAAGGCTATACCGGGAGAACGGAGCGGTGCCCAGGTATAACAGTAAGTGCAGGGGGGGCCCCTGGGCGCCGCTCTCCATGTCTGTATAGTTAGTTTAGATGTTTTATTCTGGTGAATGGTCCTCTAAAATATATATATATATATATATATATATATATATATATATATATATATATATAAATCAATATCTTTTCATATAGAAATCACAAACATGTAATGCTCCAATGAGCACGTCAATGGCAAATAATACAAATACCTACAGAAAACTGCCAGACCGCATGAATCAATGATAACCTTTACTGACAAAAAAATCATACACATTAAAATGTTAAAAACAAGTGTAGGGAAAATGGCAACATAACTGGAAGAGAACACAATGGCAGCAGTTCATAATAGTCCAAGAAAAACTAAATAAAGTGAAAGTGCAAAAAGTATAAAGGACTGAATCAGTTACCCATATTGTGTCTCCTCCAGGATGGCGCCAACCCATGGTAGCTTTTCTTATGTTTTAATACTTAAAATAAAAAAAATAAAAAAAATGTCTTTGCATTGTATTATTCACCCATAACTTTTTATACTTCCATCTACAGAGCTGTGTAAGGGCTTTAAGGGTTTTCACTATTTTAGGATATATTCGACTTTCGATCACTTTTTATTAAAATTTATTTTCCACTTTTTAAATTCATTTTAAGAGTCTGGTCATTCTCAGACACGGTCATACCAATTATATTAATTTTTTACTGTTTTTGTAAAATTGGGGAAAGGATCGTTTAGAATCTATGATTGTTCATAATTTAAAGAACTTTTTTAACACACAATTGTTAGATTGCTTAAACCATAGAATGTAATGGTTCCCCACTGCACTCTATTAATTCCTGCCTGCGGTAGAGCTTAGGCTACTTTCACACTTGCGTTCGGGGCTCCGCTTGTGAGTTCCGTTTGAAGGCTCTCACAAGCGGCCCCGAACGGATCCGTCCAGCCCTAATGCATTCTGAGTGGATGCGGATCCGCTCAGAATGCATCAGTCTGGCACAGTTTGTCCTCCGCTCAGCAGGCGGACACCCGAACGCTGCTTGCAGCGTTCGGGTGTCCGCCTGGCCGTGCAGAGGCAAACGGATCCGTCCAGACTTACAATGTAAGTCAATGGGGACGGATCCGTTTGAAGTTGACACAGTATGGCTCAATTTTCAAACGGATCCGTGCCCCATTGACTTTTTTTTTTTGTTGTTGTTCATGGTAATGCAAACGGAGCATCCCCTTCTGCCACTTTCATCAGAGTTCTCGGAATCGGGTTGAATGCATATAAGAGACCCTTTGGACAAGGGCGAGATAGGGCATCCACTATTTCTGGACAGTCTAGGGGAGATAGGGAACAAAACCGCTCTACTTTTCTGTTCATCCAATCTGCGAATAAATCCAGAATTGGAACATCCCACATCTCGGCAACTTGAAGGAAGACATTGGGATGTAGAGTCCATTCTCCCTCTTTTAGAGTCTGACGGCTGAGGAAGTCGGCTACCATATTGCTGCTTCCTTTTAAGTGAACTGCTTTTAGAGAGGATAAGTGTTTCTCTGCAAAGAGAAAGATATCCCTCGATGTTGCTGCCAGCGATCTGCTTCGGGTGCCTCCCTGCCTGTTCAAATAAGCGACTGTCGTCATATTGTCTGACAGGATCTTGTCATGATCGAGAGAAGTTTTTGAGTGAAGAGCCAGAAGAACCTCGTAGACTGCTCTGAGCTCTCTTAGGTTTGAAGATGCCTGTCGCATGGAATCGTCCCAGACTACTTAAACCATAAGGTCTACTGTATGACCTCCCCAGCCTCGTCTACTAGCATCTGTAGACGCTACTAGAACATTTTCTTGACGCCAGAAGACTTTTCTTCTTATCCTCCACCAAGTCAGGGAACGTTTTACAAACTGTGGAATTGATATTTTCTTGTCCAGAAAGTTTCTGCTGCCATTCCAAGATGCTAGAAGAAAAACCTGCAGGATTCTGGTGTTTGCGCCCACCTGACAGCCAGGATTGAGGATGTTAGAACTTCCAGGATTGGAATGATGTTTCTGATAGTAGTGGATCTTAGACTACAAACTGATTCACTTTTAATTGAAGGGACGATTGCTTTTCTTCTGGAAGAAAGGACATAAGCAAGCAAGAGTCAAAAGGACCCCTAAAAAGACTATTTGTTGAGCCGGGACGAGGTTGGATTTTTTGACATTTATGTACCAGAAGTCTACTGTCAATAGCAAGTCGGCCAATTACGGTATTATAAGAATGCCCAATAGATTAAGATAACTGGTTATTTCTGCCACTACTTTGTGAAAATTCTGGGAGCTGATGACAGGCCAAAGGGGAGCGCTTGAAATTTAAAATGACAGAGGCGACCTCTTATACTGCTATCCTGAGAAATATTTGATGATCTTTGAAGATGGGTATATAGTAATATGCGTCCTGTAAATCTATTGTCACCATGTAATAATGTTGAGGAAGCAGATTTCTTGTTGACTTTATGGTCTCCATCTTGAATTTCTTGTAAAATAGGCACCCCCTGGTTTTTTATGATAAAAAACTGGGGAATAAAATCCTTGCCGTTTCTTTGGAACTGGTAGTAGGACGATTTTTTTAATTAAGTTTGTTATTTCTTCCTGTTCTTCTTTTGCCAACGGCTTGTTGACAAAAAAGTGGTCTGGTGGATAGGTGCCGAATTCCAGCATGAAACCTCTCTGAATGGCGGCTAGTATCCAAGTGGAGGTTCCTATCTCTCTCCATTGTGGAACCAAATGTTTTACTCTTGCTTCCACCTGGCCTCTGGCGTCATTGAGCGGCTTTTGATGCATTGTCAGGATTGAAGAGGAATCCTTTGTTTCTTCCTCTTGAGGATTGCCATTAGAGATCGACCGATTATAGGAGTTACCGATATTATCGGCCGATATTCATGATTTTCAAAGTTATCGGCATCTAACCTTGCCGATATGTCGATAATGGGTCCAGCGAACTATCACAGAACATGATTGCACTGCTGTCAGCACGCTCTTGTTCTCTCAGTAGCACATGGGAGAAGGAGTCACTCTCTCCCTCCCCCTGTGCCGCGCTGCCAATGAGGAGAGACGGGAGGAGGATAGGAGGGCACACTGCGCTACCAACGAGAGGACCTTTCATGGGTCCAAACATAATAATAGGTAACAGAACATGTAGGGGTTAATGCAGGGATGTCCCTGCACTTACTATTATTTGCGCGGTATGCTAATCACTAGCATTGGAACACCAGGGAGGAGACATAATCTTCTCTCCCTGGGCGCTCCTTCTCCCTGGTTGTAGCGCTGTCCAATCGCAGCGCAGAGCATCACAGCCAGGGAGGGAGTAGAAAAAAATAAGTCACCTTCTCCCTGGCTGTGATGCTCTGCGATTGGACAGTGGTTAGCATACAGCGCTGGAGAATGTAACGGGGGCCACAGCTGCGCAACGGAGTGCCGGACAGAAATAATAATAAGTGCAGGGACATCCTGCATTAACCCCTACATGTTCTGCGACTTACTTTATTATGCTTGACCCATGAAAGGTCCTCTCACGTTTAATACAAATACAGGAGGCTGGGTGCAGAATCATATAGCCATCGCCCAGCCTCTATGAAAAGAAGCTGCCATGGTAAACTCCCTGCTGCTGTGTGCACAAAGCACAGGGCAGCAGGGAGAGTGCGATGTCCTATTCACCTTAATAGAGCTCTATCAGGGTGAATAGGACAAGGGATTAAAAGATTCCAGGTTCAAGCCCCTAAGGGGGGAAATAGTTATGAAATAATAAAAAAAAGTAAAAAAAAAACCACCAAAATATTAAGTATAAATCACACCCTTTCCCAATTTTACATATAAAATATATAAACCACAATGAAATTGCACAGAATATCAGTATAAATTATTGGCTATCAGCCTGAAAGTTCACAGGTTATCGGTATCGGCTCTAAAAAAAAATAATCAATATCAGTCGATCCCCAATTGCCATCTTCCTGAGTATTCTCGCTTCTTTTGATCTGGTTTAGGCTTCCTTTTGACTACGAAAGGAGCATCTCTTATGAAAATATTTTGAGTCAGTGGGAAGACTTTTTTTTTCTTGTCGGAAGCTTGCTCTAATACATTACCCAACACAGACCCAAAAAGCCCATCCCCCTCACAGGGGGTGGAAGATAACCGGCTCTTTGTACCAGCATCTCCCGATCAAGAGCAGAGCCATACGGCCCTGCAGGTGGCATTAGAAAAAGCCAGTGATCTTGCCGACAACCTGACTAAATCCGCCGAGGCGTAGGCTAGAAAATTTGAGGCCTGTTTAACCACCTCCGGACCGCCTAACGCACATGTGTGTTCCGGAGGTGGCAGCCCTGCGCACAATCACGCATATATGCGTCATCTCGCGAGACGCGAGATTTCCTGTGAACGCGCGCACACAGGCGCGCGCGCTCACAGGAACGGAAGGTAAGCGAGTGGATCTCCAGCATGCCAGCGGCGATCGTTCGCTGGCAGGCTGGAGATCTGATTTTTTTAACCCCTAACAGGTATATTAGACGCTGTTTTGATAACAGCGTCTAATATACCTGCTACCTGGTCCTCTGGTGGTCCCTTTTGTTAGGATCGACCACCAGAGGACTCAGGTAGCTCAGTACAGTCGCACCAAACACCACACTACACTACACCCCCCCCCCCCCGGTCACTTATTAACCCCTTATAAACCCCTGATCACCCATGATCACCCCATATAAACTCCCTGATCACCCCCCTGTCATTGATCACCCCCCTGTCAGGCTCCGTTCAGACGTCCGTATGATTTTTACGGATCCACGGATACATGGATCGGATCCGCAAAACGCATACGGACGTCTGAATGGAGCCTTACAGGGGGGTGATCAATGACAAGTGGGTGATCACGCATATAGACTTCCTGATCACTTCCCTGTCATTGATCACCCCCCTGTAAGGCTCCATTCAGACATCCGCATGATTTTTACAGATCCACTGATACATGGATCGGATCCGCAAAACACATGCGGACCTCTGAATGGAGCCTTACAGGGGGGTGATCAATGACAAGGGGGTGATCACGCATATAGACTTCCTGATCACTTCCCTGTCATTGATCACCCCTCTGTCATTGATCACCCCCCTGTAAGGCTCCATTCAGACATCCGCATGATTTTTACGGATCCACGGATACATGGATCGGATCCGCAAAACACATGCGGACGTCTGAATGGAGCCTTACAGGGGGGTGATCAATGACAGGGGGGTGATCAGGGAGTCTATATGGGGTGATCAACCCCCTGTCATTGATCACCCCCCTGTAAGGCTCCATTCAGACGTCCGCATGTGTTTTGCGGATCCGATCCATGTATCCGTGGATCCGTAAAAAATCATACGGACGTCTGAATGGAGCCTTACAGGGGGGTGATCAGGGAGTCTATATGGGTGATCATCCCTCTGTCATTGATCACCCCCCCTGTAAGGCTCCATTCAGACGTCCGCATGTGTTTTGCGGATCCGATCCATGTATCCATGGATCCGTAAAAATCATACGGACTTCTGAATGGAGCCTTACAGGGGGGGTGATCAGTGACAGGGGGGTGATCACCCTGATCACCCCCTGTCATTGATAAACCCCCCCTGTAAGGCTCCATTCAGACGTCCGCATGTGTTTTGCGGATCCGATCCATGTATCCATGGATCCGTAAAAATCATACGGACGTCTGAATGGAGCCTTACCAGGGGGGTGATCAGTGACAGGGGGGTGATCAGGGAGTCTATATGGGTGATCACCCCCCTGTCATTGATCACTCCCCCTGTCATTGATCACTCCCCCTGTCATTGATCACTCCCCCTGTCATTGATCACTCCCCCTGTCATTGATCACTCCCCCTGTCATTGATCACTCCCCCTGTAAGGCTCCATTCAGACATTTTTTTGGCCCAAGTTAGCGGAAATTTTTTGTTTGTTTTTGTTTTTTCTTACAAAGTCTCATATTCCACTAACTTGTGTCAAAAAATAAAATCTCACATGAACTCGCCATACCCCTCACGGAATCCAAATGCGTAAACATTTTTAGACATTTATATTCCAGACGACTTCTCACGCTTTAGGGCCCCTAAAAAGCCAGGGCAGTATAAATACCCCACATGTGACCCCATTTCGGAAAGAAGACACCCCAAGGTATTCCGTGAGGGGCATATTGAGTCCATGAAAGATTGAAATTTTTGTCCTAAGTTAGCGGAAAGTGAGACTTTGTGAGAAAAAAACAAAAAAAATCTATTTCCGCTAACTTATGCAAAAAAATAAAAATTTCTAGGAACTCGCCAGGCCCCTCATTGAATACCTTGGGGTGTCTTCTTTCCAAAGTGGGGTCACATGTGGGGTATTTATACTGCCCTGGCTTTTTAGGGGCCCGAAAGTGTGAGAAGAAGTCTGGGATCCAAATGTCTAAAAATGCCCTCCTAAAAGGAATTTGGGCACCTTTGCGCATCTAGGCTGCAGAAAAGTGTCACACATCTGGTATCACCGTACTCAGGAGAAGTTGGGCAATGTGTTTTGGGGTGTCATTTTACATATACCCATGCTGGGTGAGAAAAATATCTTGGTCAAATGCCAACTTTGTATAAAAAAATGGGAAAAGTTGTCTTTTGCCAAGATATTTCTCTCACCCAGCATGGGTATATGTAAAATGACACCCCAAAACACATTCCCCAACTTCTCCTGAGTACGGCGATACCAGATGTGTGACACTTTTTTGCTGCCAAGGTGGGCAAAGGGGCACATATTCCAAAGTGCACCTTTCGGATTTCACCGGTCATTTTTTACACATTTTGATTGCAAAGTTCTTCTCACACATTAGGGCCCCTAAATTGCCAGGGCAGTATAACTACGCCACAAGTGACCCCATTTTGGAAAGAAAACACCCCAAGGTATTCTGTGAGGGGCACAGCGAGTTCCTAGAATTTTTTATTTTTTGTCGCAAGTTAGTGGAATATGGAACTTTGTAAGAAAAAAAAAATATGAAAAAATCATCATCATTTTCCGCTAACTTGTGACAAAAAATAAAAAGTTCTATGAACTCACTATGCCCATCAGCGAATACCTTAGGGTGTCTACTTTCCGAAATGGGGTCATTTGTGGGGTTTTTCTACTGTTTGGGCATTGTAGAACCTCAGGTATCATGACAGGTGCTCAGAAAATCAGAGCCGCTTCAAAAAGCGGAAATTCACATTTTTGTACCATAGTGTGTAAACGCTATAACTTTTACCCAAACCATTTTTTTTTTTGCCCAAACATTTTTTTTTATCAAAGACATGTAGAACAATAAATTTGGCGAAAAATTTATATATGGATGTCGTTTTTTTTGCAAAATTTTACAGCTGAAAGTGAAAAAGTCCTTTTTTTGCAAAAAAATCGTTACATTTTGATTAATAACAAAAAAAGTAAAAATGTCAGCAGCAATAAAATACCACCAAATGAAAGCTCTATTAATGAGAAGAAAAGGAGGTAAAATTCATTTGGGTGGTAAGTTGCATGACCGAGCGATAAACGGTGAAAGGAGTGTAGTGCCGAAGTGTAAAAAGTGCTCTGGTCATGAAGGGGGTTTCAGCTAGCGGGGCTGAGGTGGTTAAGCATCGGTAATGAGGCAAAAATTTCTTCCCTTGGGGTTCCCGCTGTAAGATGATCCTCTAACTGATTGAGCCATACTGACAGGGATCTGGTGGTACAGGTCGATGCAATGCTTGGTCTAAACTAGGGATCGACCGATTATCGGATTTACCGATATTATCGGCCGATATTCAGGATTTTGAACACTATCGGTATCGGCATCTATTTTGCCGATATTCCGATAGTGTATGGGGAACACAGATCGCGCTGCTGACAGCGCTCTCCGTGTTCCCTCAGCAGCAGCACAGGGGAGAAGGAAGCAGTGTCTCCTCCCCCTGTGCTGCTGCTGCTGCCGCTGCCGCCAATGAAAGGACAGGGGACAGGAGGAGGGGAGGAGCTATGGCCACTGCTCCACCAATGAAGATTAATCTATCATTCATTCATATACAGGAGGCGGGAGCTGCAGAATCACATAGCCGGCTCCCGGCCTCTATGAGCTGTAGCTGCGATCTGCGGTAGTTAACTCCTCAGGTGCCGCGGATCGCAGCTACTGCTCATAGAGGTCGGAAGCCGGCTATGTGATCCTGCAGCCAGCTCCCGCCTCCTGTATATGAATAAATGTGGGATTAAGCTTCATTGGTGGCGCAGTGCGACCCCCCAAGCCCCCCAGTATCAGACATTGGTGGCGCAGTGCGCCCCCCCCCCCCAGTATTAAGCATTGGTGGCGCAGTGCGCCCCCCCTCCCCCCCAGTATTAAGCAGTGGTGGCGCATAGGGCCCCCCCACCCCAGTCGCAGTGCTTCCCCTCCCCCCCCCCCCACAGGATTCCCTCTCCCTTGCTCCTCCGATCGGAGCCCCAGCAGTGTAATGCTGGGGCTCCGATCGGTTACCATGGCAGCCAGGACGCTATTGAAGCCCGGGCTGCCATAGTAAGCTCCATGCTTACTATGGGACAGTGTGAGCTCCTATTCACCCTGATAGATCTCTATCAGGGTGAATAGGACAAGGGTTCTAGTCCCTAAGGGGGCTAAAAGTTAGTTAAAAAAAAAAAAAAAGTTACAACAAAAATAATAAAAACACCAAAATATTAAATATAAATGAAAAAGAAAGATTTACAAAAAAAATAATAATACACATTAACAATAAACATTAATTTTCAGCAGATTTGTGGGAATTTTTATTTTTTTTTCAAAAATGAAAATTCCCAGAATATCGGTATAAATTATCGGCTATCGGCCTGAAAGTTCACAAATTATCGGTATCGGTATCGGCCCTAAAAAATCAATATCGGTCGATCCCTAGTCTCAACATAGCGGTATTTACTTCCCAAGCTCTTTTCAGTAGGTTCTCACACTTCTTATCCATTGGATCATGGAGTAATCCCATGTCCTAAAATGGAAGGGAGGATTTTATGGATATCCGTGTTACTGGAGCATCAATCTTTGACTCAAATCTTTGGGATAAGACTCCAGAGTCCGAAAATGGATACTTCCATTTGAAAGTGTTAGTAACCAGGGCTCTCTTTTTGGGATCCTTCCATTCCCTTGAGATTAGGGCCTTGACATTATTATGGATTGGGAAAACACGTCTTTTCCTTTCTCCTAGACCTTGAAACATCTGATCCTGGATGGAACAACTTTCTTTAGATTCCTCCAGGTAGATAGTAGCCCTTATAGTTTTTAATGAGACTATCTGCATCTTCTGGGAGAAACAATGGTCTACCCCCGTCGTCAGATGAGTCAGAAACAATCTCCCCTTCATCCAAATCCAACCCAAACAACTGGGAGCTCTTGGATTTTTGGGATGTGGAGGCTTGCGGTGAGGAAGGAGGTAACCTAGACTCCACCTAGAATCATACTCCACATGGAGTCTAAGAAGAAAGGAGCTCCTTCAGCCACCACTTTTTCAGCACATCTGGGGAAAAGTGATTTTTTGGCTTTTGATATAAATAAATTCTTGCACATTTTTTGCTATAAGAATCAGACCCGGGTACCTTGGAGGTGGAGGTGTCTCTACCCTACAATTTTAAGAAAAAAATAAGAATAGGGTTTAGAGGCTTTCCAGAAAAAGACACCAAAACCAGGCACCCAGGTGGATAATAATACACATCAATATATGCAGAAGTCAGGAGAGGAGGCTTACCGGGCTGATGGTGCTTGCGGCCACATCCAGAGGCTTTCGGACGGTATCCAATTCCACGGGAGCAGACATATCCAGGAAGGGAACAGCACGAGTCACTGCACACAGATCCGCTCCCCATTTAAATTTCCCGGCTCTGAAGGACATCCGCGACGCCGTAACCCCATGACGTCACGACGCCTGTACCGCCCACGATTCAGAGCGAGACTTCCACTCTCCAGGAGTCTCCGCCCCCAGCATACCGCAAGATGTTCTGTGCTCCTCCAAAAGAGCCTGCAGGATAAAGCCCGGGGCAGCCTTGAACAGGACTTACGCCAAAGGTACAGGGAAGGGAGGCCGTGCGTCCCCGGAGCCCCTTTCCAGTGCAACGAGACCAGGCCGTGCAGAGGAAACTTCTGCGAACCTGCACACACAGGTAGGAGCTTCCATGCTGTCCGGGACAGGAAACAACACTGATCATGCAAGGGGAGGAGGCCCCCTTTTAAAGCTGAGCTTCTGTGTTGTTTTCTTTCCTGGAGGCGGGGATCACTCTCCTGTCAGTGCCGTTGGGGGAGGCGCCGGAGGAAATATTACATTTTTTTTTCTTTACCATGAATGAATTATGAACTGCTTAGCCTTAGTTGTAGTGTTTGCTTGTCAGAACCTGCAATAGAGCTGGAGTTAAACCTGTAATTTAGAGACTAGATGTCTACTAATACTGGATGAACTACGACCACATTATCACGTACGGTAACACAACATACCGCGCCACGCTGTGAACATAGTTTTCAAACTGATTGTTTTACAGGACAAATCATGTGGACATTAACAATCAGTTTGAAAAGTAGGCCAATCTGCGATAGACACAAAATGACACGGCTTTCTGCCTATGCCCGCACCCTAACAATTACATACCATCAGATACAGTATAATTAACATTTCTAGAGATATAGATAAAAAAAAAAAAAAAAACGGATGGACAAGTTGTATTTTTTAGTTGCTTGGTAAAAAGAACCAACCTAGAGAGCAACAGAGAGGCGGCAGTGGCATATTTAACCCCTTGGGGACACAGCATATTTTGGACTTCAGGACATGGCATTTTCAAAAGCTTTTTTTTTTTTTTTTTTTTTTTCTTTTTTTCTTTTTTGCAGGACAAGTTGTATTTTTAAACGGCACAATTTTAGGGTAAATCTAAAGCAGGGATGCTCAACCTGCAGCCCTCCAGCTGTTGGAAAACTACAGCTCCCTGCATGCTCTAATAGCTGTAGGCTGTCCAAGCATGCTGGGAATTGTAGTTTTGCAACAGCTGGAGGGCCACAGGTTGGGCATCCCGATCCGTAACGTGGAGGGGACAGATGTGACAACACACCACAGCCTTTCTGCCAGTGTTTTTCAGGGTTTGTTTTTATGGTTTTCGGTGTGCAGTAAAAGTCACGTGATAATGTTAGGCCTCATGCACATTACCGCTCCGTTTTTTTTGCGGTCCGCAAACCGCGGATCCGCAGAAAACAGAAGCCGCCCGTGTGCCTTCCGCAATTTGCGGAACGGAAGGCCCATTGTAGAAATGCCTATTCTTGTCCGCAAAACGGACAAGAATAGGACATGCTATATTTTTTTGCAGGGCTTTGGAACGGAGCAACGGATGCGGACAGCACACGGAGTGCTGTCCGCATCTTTTGCGGCCCCATTGAAGTGAATAGGTTCGCATCTGAGCCGCCAAAACGGCGGCTCGGATGCGGACCCAAACAACTGCCGTGTGCATGAGGCCTAACTCTGTGGCTCATTACAATTATGGCAAAACCAAAGAAAAAAAAAATTGCACAGAGTTTAATACGTTCTGCGTACCAATTTCTGAGGGCAGAGACAAAAATATGAGCTGTATGAAGTGGCTCCAGTGAGACCCATTGGTATTGCATGGTGTACATTTTTTTTGTCTTGTCTAAAAAAACGGATCTCAAGCGGACGCCAAATGTACATAATGTAATCGGATGCACAGGATGTTTTTTTTTTTTGTTTTTTTTTAACAGGATCAGTTTTTTTCCCTTTATTTTTCCCAAACCGGCGGCTCGGATGCGGACCCAAACAACGGCCATGTGCATGAGGCCTAACATACACCAGTTCCAGCAAAACCCAAGTCTACATTTTACAAGTTTGTTTCTTAATAGCTACAGCAAAAATGAAATTTTCCTATATACAGCCTGTCAGATTATTTCCCCACTTTTCTCGTGACTGGTCACTTCCTGAGAACTCTTTAATGGTTCGATCACACGTCCGCAACTGTTTTGCGGTCTGCAAATTGCGGATCCGCAAAACACGGACACCGGCCATGTGTGTTCCACATTTTGCGGACCGAACATGGCCGGCACTATAATAGAAATGCCTTCTCTTGTCCGTGTCTGCGGACAAGAATAGGACATGTTCTAATTTTTTGCGGGGCCGCAGAAGGATGCTGAACAGAGACCAACGGTGCCAATCAAATGTAGCAGGGCGCGGCCAGAGATGGAAGAACAGAGCCTCTAGGAGCAGGTGCAGTGAGTGAAGCCGGCGAGCGTCCTTCACTTACTGAGGCAAATACTGAACGGGATGGTGCAGGAGCGAGATTTCCGCAGGAGACAGAGCCTGCAAGCGGAGACCAACGCTGCCTGCTCCTGTCAATCAAGTGTAGCAGGGTGCGGCCAGAGGTGGGCGAGCGGAGCCTATAGGAGCAGGAGCAATGCCCCCCCCCCCCCCCCCCCCGCTCCTAGAGGCTTATTTGCAGATTATAAAAGTTATAAAGTTATATTTTTTCTCGATAACGGCGGCACTAATATAGCTATGTTCAGCTGACATCAGTACATCACTAATGTCAGCCAGGTTAATACCCATTTTCCTGCTGACAGAAACCCTTTAAAGGGCTGAGGGCAGCATAACTGCACTAAAATTTATGCATATGGCGTTTGAAAAGTTCAAAACCCAAGGTTTGCAACTTTACGCCAGAAAACTGGCATAGGGTCACAGTATATGACCCCCCATAGGTGTAGATTTTTTTCACCGCTCCATTAGCCAGCTTCACTTGTTTTGGTAGCCATGTACTAAGATGTTTCATAGGTGTTAATAAAAACAGAACAAAAACACTTGACAGGAACATCTTTTTGGCAGTTTGCCCTACTGATCCTGGGATTTGTCAAGCCCTGTATCACGAGGGACAAGGCCATCCTTCTTATCTCAGAGGGTTTTCATCCATGTGGATCAATACGAGCACTGAGAGAATGAAAGGTCATGGGAAACATAAAACATCTACACCAACTGCATCAAACATGCCTAGAAATAGCACCAAACACAAAACAACCAAAAAGGATACATTACATAAACTCTAGAATGTATGAGATGGACACAACATAAATATTATGAAGCATCTAGAGTAAGAACACACAGGCCTAGAAATCTGTATCTGCTCCGCATGTGTTTCAGAATGATTTCTCTCGTCCAGGAAACCTGTCTTCTTTCTAGAAAATCCAGATATTCCCCAGTGGTTTGGGAGATCCCGGAGCTGCACCTGACATCCCTCCCTGGTTAACAGCTGGGAGAGGCTTGCTATGACTCCTTTGTGAGGTGTGACTGGACAAGCTGAGACACAAGAAAGCCTTAATACTGCAGCAAAGGAAGGAAGCCGAATAAGAACTCGCCTTCGGTGTATTTCCAATGACTGCTTAACGGACTCTTATCTGCAAGCTAGCAGTAACTAACAGGCTGAGCTTACAGAGAGCGAAAGTTCTCAGGACTCCATGGCCCAGACCTACTAATCCCAACGGTGGTGACTGTAGACCTGCACCAGATTTATCACAGGGGCTCAGGATGGATGATAAATCTAGTGCAGGGATAGGCTCTTTGCTTTGACTCTATACAAACTATTGTTTGGCTTACTTTAAGACACATTTTTACGCCAAAACTGTGCCAAAATTTTGTTCCAAAATGCTGCATCGCAGGCGACGACGCCCTGTTCATACAAAGACCCACTCTCTTTTTAGCATGTCAGGGTAAAGTGCAGAAATCTACTTGTGCCACCATTTTAGAAAGACTTTTGGTGCAGATACATTAATAACTAATAGTTGTACACGGGGGAGGTGTTATCAGTGATTGATAGTATTCTCTGTGTAAGTGTGTATACAGAGATCTCTGTTTTAGGCCTCTTACCCACGACTGTATGCCCTCGTATATATATGCGGGCCATATGTCCCGAAGTGGCATTGATCGTGCACACAGCATCATAGATTACACTGATGCTGTGCACACCGGGCCGCCCGAGGGACTATTGTCCTACACTCATAAGATCATATGAGTGCGGGACAGCATCCCCGCGGGCAGCCAGACATGCACAGCATTATTGTAATCTATAATGCTGTGTGCACGATGAATGCCGCTCCAGGACATATGGCCCGCTCACGGACCGTATATCTTGGAGGGCATACAGTCTTGGGTAAGAGGCCTAAGTGTGTATTAGGGATCGACCGATTATCGGTTTTACCGATATTATCGGCTGATATTCAGGATTTTCAAAGGTATCGGCATCTATTTTGCCGATATGCCAATAACGAATCAGGAACAAGGATCGCGCTGCTGTCAGCGCGATCCGTGTTCCCTCAGCAGCACAGGGGAGAAGGAAGCAGTGGCTCCCTCCCCCATGTGCCGCCGCCACCAATGAAAAGAGAGAGAAGAGGAGGGCATGGGTTGTGGACACTGGGCCACCAATGATGTTAACTCACTCATTCATTCAAATTCAACAGGAGGCAGGAGCTGGCTGCCGAATCATATAGCCGCACCCGACCTCTATTACAAGTAGCTGCAATCCGCGGCAGTTAACCCCTGTCGCACCTGAGGGGTTAACTGCCCCGGATCGTAGCTACCGCTCATAGAGGTCAGGTGTAGCTATATGATTCTGCAGCCAGCTCCCGCCTCCTGTATAGGAATGGGCGAGTTATCTTCATTGGTGGCGCAGTGCGCTCCCCCAACCACAGTATTAAAAACATTGGTGGCGCAGTGCCCCCACCCAAGCCCCCCAGTATTAATAATTGGTGGCAGTGGCCACAGGGTCCCCTGTTCCCTCCTCATTGGTGAGGCAGTGGCAGCTTCTGATCGGAGCCCCAACAGTGTAATCCTGGGGCTCCGATCAGTTACCATGGCAGCCAGGACGCTACTGAAGCCCTGGCTGCCATGGTAATCTCCCTGCTGCTGTGTGCACAAAGCACAGGGCAGCAGGGAGAGTGTAAAGTCCTATTCACCCTGATAGAGCTCTAGCAGGGTGAATAGGACAAGGGTTCTAGCTCTAAGGGGGCTAAAAAATAAATAAAATAAAATAAAAACACACACAAAAAAAAATATTAAGTATAAATGAAAAAGAAAGATTTACAAAAAAAATCTAAACATGTTCATTTTCAGCAGATTTATGTCTGAATTTTTTTTCCAAAAATGAAAATGCACAGAATATCGGTATAAATTATCGGACAGCGGCCTAAAAGTACACAAATTATTGTCTCTAAAAAAAATAATCAATATATCGGTCGATCCCTAGTATGTATACATAGATAGCTGTCAATCAATGATAATTGTCCTCGGGGGAGGTGTTATCAGTGATTAATAGTATTCTCTGTGAAAGTGTGTATACAGAGATAGCTGTCAGTCAATGATAGTTGTTCACGGGGGAGATGTTACCAGTGATTGATCGCATTCTCTGTGTAAGTGTGTATACAGAGATAGCTGTCAGTCACTGATAGTTGTACATGGGAGGTGTTATCAGTGATTGATCGCATTCTCTGTGTAAGTGTGTATACAGAGATAGCTGTCAGTCACTGATAGTTGTCCACGGGCGAGGTGTTATCAGTGATTGATAGTATTCTCTGTGTAAGTGTGTATACATAGCTGTCAGTCACTGATAGTTGTACACATGGGAGGTATTATCAGTGATTGATAGTATTCTCTGTGTAAGTATATATACAGAGATAGCTGTCAGTCACTGATAGGTGTACAGGGGGAGGTGTTATCAGTGATTGATAGTATTCTCTGTGTAAGTGTGTATACAGAGATAGCTGTCAGTCACTGATAGTTGTACACTGGGGACGCGTTATCAGTGATTGATAGTATTACAGAGGAAGTTGTCAGTCACTGATAACACCTCCCCTGTGAACAATGAAGTCAGGAAAAGCAGAGATATAAATTACAAGTTTTACAGAATCTTTTCCCATAAAACTCTACATCTGCTCAGCTCCTCCTGCTCTATACCATGCTGCCTGCAGATTGCACTCCATTCTGTGGTGACAAGTTCTCACTATATAATGTCTACAAACGAAGAACCCAACACCAATCCTGAGTGTACTGTATCTTAGCTATGGTAAACCAGGTTCTTCTCCATCCCGATGACGTCACACATTTCCCCAAATTACTGTAGCTCACTCCTCTGCGGATCACCGCTGCTCAGTAGGGGCCACATAACTTCTCCGACTTCTGGGCACAGTGCCAAGAAAAGGAATGACGCCGAAGAGCGAGGGTGAAGCTGGCGACCATGCCCGGATTGCACAATATCAGGAGGGATGTAGTCACGCAGCCCGTGCCCGCTCCCATTACACCAATCCTACCCAAACCTAACGTGAATGGGCACCGGGCCCGCACCGGCAGCTTCCAGGACCGGACCCCAGCTGTAGGTAAGTATAGCAGTGAGAGCAGGAGAAAAGTCCGGAGCGCCAGGAGCGGGCACAGCTGCCACCGACAAAGTCACAAGGGCACACGTACAGAGAAGTGGCACAGACGCCAGCGCTTACCCTCCGGGCACTTATCGCAGCTCCTGTACACAACCTACAGCAGGCAGAAAATGTCTGACGAGCACACACCGTCCTCCTACGGGGGCTCGACCTCAGGAAGTGATTCCTGCCATAGGAGAGAAAGTGAAAGCTAACCCGGAAGGAGTGTTGGCTGGTGGACGGCGACTGCTCAGCTCTGCTGTGTTCTGCCTACACGTCATATGCAGTGCCAGGCTCTCTGCACTATGGGTTCTGGGCTTGCCAGCAATGCCTTATGTCACATTTGGGGATATTTTTTTTTTAGAAGTTTAGAAATTGTCTGCTTATAGAGACAATAAGTTAGTACATTTATTTCCATTAAACCTTTGGAGGGTGGGTAGCAAACCCTCTCTACAGGGCAGAGCTAAGGCTTCCTGGTGCCAACTCCTGGCATCTTTGCCCCCAATCTCAGATCAGTCAGTGGACCAACCAGCACCCCTGCTGATCAGCTGTTTGAAGAGATGGTGAGCGCTGCAGCCTATTCCTAGGACAGTGACATCAGGATCATCGGTCATATTGCCTATTCGCAGCTCAGTCCCATTCAAGTCAATGGAGCGGAGTTGCAATACCAAGCACACCTGCTATCCAATGGACGGTACTGTGCTTGGTGAAGTGTAAGGAGGCTTCGGCGCTCATCACAGTGCCGTATCCTCCACAAACAGGAGGAGAGGTCAGCAGTGTCAAACACATAGAAAACCCCTTTAATATAGTCGATATACACAGATTACTCCCCAGGACACAATCTGTCCCCTATATTTCTGACCAACTCTCATAATACATCCTACCCATGGGAGGGTAGGATTGGCTAAAGGCTGGGCCCCTACAGCAAACATTTGAATGCCCACGACCACGTGGCATGAATAATGTGTAATTCAATGGGTCGGTATCATTACGATGATACCAAATATGTGTATTACTTGCAAATCTCACTCCCAACTAGGGTTGCTACCCAACCGTTAAGCAATCAGCATAGCCGGTATTTACAACATGGGACTTGTGCTGATATAGATTTTTACTGGCAATCTTATTTGCCGATATTTTCCAGCAGCACCTACTTCAACTGCATCCGCATCCTCAGGACATAGATGCAGTTGAATACAGTGGTGGAGCAAGGTGGAGGCTCATAAAGGAATTTTATACTGTGTGGGGACTTATAAGGGGACATTATACTGTGTGGTGGGCAAAACAAGAGGGCATTATACTGTGCGGAGGGCACATTATACAGTGTGGGGGACACATAAGAGGGCATTATTATCAGTGATGGTCAGTTTGCAGTGTTTGCCAGCGAACACATGCGGGCTGCCATCTTTAGTAAGGTAGACTCACCCATCCGGCGATGCACAGGTAAGGGCTGGCGAACACTGAGAACTGACCATCCCTGATTATTATTATACACACTTATATAGCGCTACTATATTCCACAGCGTTTTACAGAAATTAGCATCAAGCTGTCCCCAATGGGATTCAATCTAAGTTCCCTATCAGTAGGTCTTTGGAGTGTGGGAGGAAACCGGAGAAACCCACACAAATATGGGGAGAACATACAAACTCCATGCGGATGTCCTTGGTCAGATTCAAACCCAGGACTCCAGCGCTGCTAACCACTGAGCCAATGTACTGCAGATTATACTGTAGGGGCACTTAAGGGGGCATTATACAGTGTGAGGCACACAGTAAATGCATAAAAATTTGTTTAAAAAAATGGCACAAAGCTCAAAGTGTGAAGAAGCCATTAGTGTTGAATAACACATGTGTTAAGCCATGCACACAACCCCCCCCCCCCCCTCCCTTTTTTGCCATGTAAGCTTAGGGTACTTTCACACTAGTGTTTTTGTTTTCCAGCGCTGAGTTCCATCATAGGGGCTCAATACCGGAAAAGAACTGATCAGTTTTATCCTAATGCATTCTGAATGGAGAGCATTCCATTCAGGATGCATCAGTTCAATCCCTCTTACGTTTTTTGGACAGAGAAAATACCGCAGCATGCAGAGATCACAGCTGCACGCTAATCGTGCAGCTGCAGAGCGGGTTGCCCGCTGTCAGTGATAGCAGGGCAACCAAGAGAGAAGGCAGGGACAGTTCTCAGGTGTCCCTGCCTTCTAGATCGCTGCATACACAGCGAGCACTGTGTGTACAGATCAGGAAGCGCTATGTCGGGGCCGGGAGAGTACAGGAGCTGTCGGGTCTTTCACAGACCTCGATCAGCCCTGCACTGAGGCTGTACAGCGCAGTATACCGCTGTACAGCCTCTCTGGGGGGTGTATTTCCCCTGTAACTGGGGCTACTATGTCAGCCCCAGTTACAGGAGAAATCAATAGTGAAAAAATAAAATTAAGTCAAATGTCCCCCAGAGGTCTTGTATGACCTTATAGGGGACACAAAGTGTAAAATAAAAAATAAAGTGTTTTATAAAATAAAAGGTTTCACATGTAAAAAATAATAATAATCCCCAATTAAAGAGCTTCTGTCACCCCATTAAACCGTTTTTTTTTTCCTTTACTAATAATCCCTACACTGCGATCTCATCATACATAAGCTAATTAATGATTTTCGTTCAGTAGAATTAGTTAAAAATCGATTTTTGAAATATGTAAATTACCTTGCCACCAGCAAGTAGGGCGGCTACTTGCTGGTAGCAGCCGCATCCTCCGATGGTAATGACGCCCCCTCTGCTTGTTGATTGACAGGGCCAGCGGACGGGATCTTTCTCTGCTGGCCCTACCTGTTTTGATTCAATATCTGGCGCCTGCGCCGCGGCCGTACCTCTCTTCAATCTGCGCAGGCGCACTGAGAGGCGGCCACTCACTCGGCCGCTCGCTCCTCAATGCGCCTGCGCCGTGTGTAGATGTGACGTCATCGGCGCAGGCGCATTGAGGAGCGAGCGGCCGAGTGAGTGGCCGCCTCTCAGTGCGCCTGCGCAGATTGAAGAGAGGTACGGCTGCGGCGCAGGCGCCAGATATTGAATCAAAACAGGCAGGGCCAGCAGAGAAAGATCCCGTCCGCTGGCCCTGTCAATCAACAAGCAGAGGGGGCGTCATTACCATCGGAGGATGCGGCTGCTACCAGCAAGTAGCCGCCCTACTTGCTGGTAGCAAGGTAATTTACATATTTCAAAAATCGATTTTTAACAAATTCTACTGAACGAAAATCATTAATAAAAAAATAAAAAAAAACAGTTTAATGGGGTGACAGAAGCCCTTTAAGTAATTAAAAAAATATATAAAAAATATATATTCTATAAATATATCACATGATCCACCCTGTCCGATAAACACCATAAAAAATAAAAACTGTGTAAAAAAAACTATTTTTGTCACCTTACATCACAAAAAGTGTAATAGCAAGCGATCAAAAAGTCATATGCACCCCAAAATAGTGCCAATCAAACCGTCATCTCATCCCGCAAAAAATTATCCCCTGCCCCCTATGGAGAAACTAAAACATGATTATTTTTTTTGGTTTCAAAAATGATATTATGTAAAACGTATGTAAAGTATACATATTAGGTAATGCCATGTCCGTAACGACCGGCTCTATAAAAATATCACATGACCTAACCCCTCAGGTTAACACCGTCAAAAGAATAAAATAAAAACTGTGCTAAAAAAAATACTTTTTTTGTCACCTTACATCACTAAAAGTGCAACACCAAGCGATCAAAAAGGTGTATGCCCCCCAAAATAGTACTAATCTAACAGTCACCTCATCCCGCAAAAAATGAGCCCCTACCTAAGGGCTCATTCACACGAACGTGTGCTGCCCGTTGCCGTATTGCAAACCCATTTGCGGATCCGCGATACACAGGCACCGGTCTATGTGCATTCCGCATCACGGATGCAGACCCATTCACTTCAATGGGTCCGGAGATGCAGAATGGAAGCACTGAACGGAACACTACGGAAGCACTACGGAGTGCTTCCTGGGGTTCCGCACCGCAAAAAGATAGAACTTGCTCTATCTTTTTTTGGAACGGAGGGATCGCGGACCCATTCAAGTGAATAGGCCTACGATCCCCATGCGGCTGGGCCACGGTCGGTGCCCGTGCATTGCGGACCGCGATTTGCGGTCCACGGGCACGGGCTTCACACGGTCAACTATGGCTCTAAGAATATGAAGACACTAAAATATCATTTTTTTTATTTAAAAAGTATACATATTAGGTATCGCCACATCCGTAAGAACCTGCTCTATCAAAATATCACTTGACCTAACCTCTCAGATGAACACCGTAAAAAAAAGTGTCAAAAAAGCAATTTTTTTGTCACCTTACATCACAAAAAGCGTAATAGCAGGTGATCAAAAAGTCATATGCACCCCAAAATAGTACCAATCAAACCATCATCTCATCCTGCAAAAATGATACTCTACCTAAGACAATCACCCAGAAAATTTAAAAAACTATGGCTCCCAGACTATGGAGACACAAAAATGATTTTTTCTTTGTTTCAAAAATTATATTATTGTGTAAAACTTAAATAAATGAAAAATAAGTGTAGCTATTAGGTATTGCCGCATCCGTAAGAACCTGCTGTATACAAATATCACATTGCCTATCCCCTTAGATGAACACCGTAAAAAAAAGGTATCAAAAAAGCCATTTTTTGTCACCTTACATCACAAAAAGTGTAATACCAAGCGATCAAAAAGTCATATGCACCCTAAAATAGTACAAATCAAACCGTTATCTCATGCCGAAATAAAATGAGCCCCTACATAAGACAGTCGTCCAAAAAAATAAATAAAAATATGGCTTTCAGAATGTGGAGACATTAAAATATATATTTTTTTTAAATGCTTTATTATGTAAAACTGAAACACACAACCCAAAAAAGTTATATTTGGTATTGTCGCGTCTGTAACAACCTGCTGTAAAAAATAGCATATAATCTAACCTGTCAGATGAACATTGTAAATAACAAAAAATAATAACGGTGCCAAAACAGCTATTTTTTGTTACCTTGCTTCACAAAAAGTGTAATATAGAGCAACCAAAAATCATATGTACCCTAAAATAGTACCAACGAAACTGCCACCTTATCCCGGAGTTTCCAAAATTGGGTCACTTTTTTGGAGTTTCTACTCTAGGGGTG
Source organism: Bufo gargarizans (assembly GCF_014858855.1). Classification (NCBI taxonomy): domain Eukaryota; kingdom Metazoa; phylum Chordata; class Amphibia; order Anura; family Bufonidae; genus Bufo; species Bufo gargarizans. The sequence goes on along the minus strand of NC_058081.1, from coordinate 219,094,772 downwards.
CATCTTCAAATGACCAAAATCTGCCTTCCAAAAAGCACATGGCGCTCCTTTCCTTCTGCGTCCTGCCGTGTGCCCGTACAGCAGTTTACAACCACATATGGGGTGTTTCTTTAAACTACAGAATCAGGGCAATAAATATTGAGTTTTGTTTGGCTGCTAACCCTTGCTTTGCTACTGGAAAAATGGCAAGTTTGCCAAAAAAGTCAAATTTCAGCTCCATTTTCAATTAATTCTTGTGGAACACCTAAAGGGTTACCAAAGTTTTTAAAATCAGTTTTGAATACCTTGAGGGGTGTAACTTCCAAAATGGGTCACTTTTTTGGAGTTTCTACTCTAGGGGTGCATCAGGGGGGGCTTCAAATGGGACATGGTGTCAAAAAAACAGTCCAGCAAAATCTGCCTTCCAAAAACCATATGGCGTTCCTTTCCTTCTGCGGCCTGCCGTGTGGCCATACAGCAGTTTACAACCACATATGGGGTGTTTCTGTAAACTACAGAATCAGAGCAATAAATATTGAGTTTTGTTTGGCTGTTAACCCTTGCTTTGTTACTGGAATAAAATGGAAAATTTGCCCAAAAAATGTAAATTCTGAAATTTCATCTCCATATTCCATTAACTCTTGTGGAACACCTAAAGAGTTACCAAAGTTAGTAAAATCAGTTTTGAATACCTTGAGGGGTGTATTTTCCAAAATGGGTCACTTTTTTGAGTCTCTACTCTAGGGGTGCATCAGGGGGGCTTCAAATGGGACATGGTGTCAAAAAAACTGTCCAGCAAAATGGAAAATCTGCCAAAAAAGTTAAATTCTAAAATTTCATCTCCAATTTCCATTCATTCTTGTGGAACACCTAAAGGATTAACAACATTTGTAAAATCAGTTTTGAATACCTTGAGGGGTGTAGTTTCTAAAATGGGGTCATTTTTGGGTGGTTTCTATTATGTAAGCCAAAGAGACTTCAGACCTGAACTAATTCTTAAAAAGTGGTGTAGGAGAGTCCCCGGAATAATAATGGACGGACGATACGTGCCACCAGAGGTCCTGGCCTCGGTGGAGTAAGAACCGGATCATTGCGGTTACAGCGGCGAATGCTGCTGGCGCAGCGTGTCCGGGCCAGTTCTTACTGTTCCCCACGGCCAGCCCAGGTTTTTGGTGGAGCTGGGCCTTTAAGAACCCAGCCTGCTGATGATGGGGGTGGGGTGTGTCTTGCTGGGCTGGAGATTTCCACAGACAGAGTGAGTGCTGGTGAAGGAGAGTCTGGGCGCAGCACACATTGAAGGATAGCCCTGGGACCTGTGGTGCTACGAGCCGAAGGGGCTCTGGCCTGAGGGAGACAAAGGCAGATAGCCTAGAAGCCTGCAGAACTGCTGTGGTCTGTCCAAAACAAGGTGACTCAAACCTGCTGTTTATTTTCTATGGAAGGACTTTTGTTTTATGCACTATGTGGATATGCACCTGTGTGGTCTGCACGTTGCCTGTTATGCCGTTGGTGTGAATAAAGTCACAGTGTATCACAAAGACTGTCTATGATTGCCTCAATACTGCCGCCGCTACCGTAGCCTACCACGAGCACATCCCCACAATTGGTGGCTTGGAGCGGGCATTCCTGCAGTGAGGCAGGCCTGAGGCAAAAGTTGTGTTGGACTGCATGTCATATATCAGGCCTGCAAGTTTTATGGTTCCTGACAAGATGGAGGAGGCCATTAAGCACCTGATTCAGAGTAATGTACAGCAGCAACAGGCATTGCAGGCTCAGAAGGAAAGACATGAGGAGGCTATGTGTGCACAGCAGCAAACAAACAATCTCCTAATGCAGCAGCTGGTAGCCATGCAAGAGTCGGTGCGAACATCCCTGCAAGGAGTTTCAACTGCAACAACCCCGACTGTGTCTACCGCCAGGGACAAAGTCCGATCCGCCCTGAGGAAAATGGGTCCGGGAGATGATATAGAGGCATTCCTGATGGTATTCGAAAGAACCGCGGAGCAAGAGAGGCTGCCGTTGGAGCAGTGGGCCGAGGTGGTGGCGCCTTTTCTGGTGGGGGACGCACAAAAGGCCTATTTTGACCTCAGCTGCGATGAGGCCAAGGACTATGAGAGGCTAAAAACTGAGGTGTTGGCCAGGTTGGGGGTAAACACCTATGTGCGAGCGCACAGGGTGTATCAGTGGGTGTTTGCCGAGTCCCGACCCGCCCGGTCACAAGCCTATGACTTACTTCACCTAGTAAAAAAATGGCTTCAGCCTGAAATATTGAGCACTTCTCAGATGGTTGAAAGGGTCGTGGTCGACAGGTTCGTGCGCACCCTCCCGAGAGCCATACAGCGCTGGGTGGGACAAGGCGATCCAGGCAACCTGGAACAACTGGTTAGCCTGGTGGAGAGGTATATGGCCACTCAGGATTTGGTGCGGGACTCAGCGGTACTACCGAAGTCACGTCAGCCCCCGTTGCCGACCCGGGATCCTGAAAAAGGGATCCCACCACATAAGGAGGGGAGTGGATCTCCAGTCCGTGGGAGGAATACCCTGGGGAGGAGGGAGGCTGCGAGGATCAGATGTTGGCATTGTCAGGACTGGGGACATGTGGCATCCAACTGCCCTAGGGCATCCGAACCCATGGACTGCGGGTTCGCTCGCCGGTCCTCTTTTTATGCCCAACCGGTGTATATAGCTGACCCCCTGCTGGCGGCGGACAACCCTCCGGTGTGTGATGTCGTTGTTAATGGACACTCCGTGCAGGCCCTGCTGGACTCTGGGAGCCTGGTAACTCTGGTCCATGAGTCGCTGGTAACGGAAAAACTCCCAGAAAGGCGAACCCTTACCATTGTCTGTATACATGGGGATCGCAGGGAGTATCCCACCACTAAGGTTACCCTGGCAGTGTGTGGAAAGGAGGTACCACATGTCGTCGGGGTGGGGAGACGGCTCCCTTATGCCGCAATATTGGGGAGGGACTTTCCCCTGTTCTGGACTTTGTGGAGGAACGGGTTGCCTACCTATGGGGAAGGAAAATGTCCAGGTCCCGAGCCCGAGGACCCCGAGGCAGGGACCCCAGCTGTAGGGGTCACCGTAGAGGAGGTAGAGTGTAACCCTGACCGGTTTCCCTTAGAAGTATTGGCGGGTGAGACAGTAGAAAGTTCGTCCATCCTGGATCTGGAGGTACCCCGAGAAACCTTCGGGACCGCACAGCTCCAGGATTCGACGTTATTGCGGGCTAGAGAAGGTGTGTCGGTGGTTAATGGTGTTGCCCAGCGTCCCGGCGCCGATACCGTATTTCCTCACCTGGCCTATAACCAGGACCTGTTATATAGGGTAGACAAGGTGAGGCAGGAGGTGGTGGAACAACTGGTGGTGCCCCAGCCTTACCGGCGAATGGTCTTGGATTTAGCGCATGCGCATGTGTTGGGTGGTCATCTAGGGGTTAAGAAAACGCTGGAGCGAATTCTACAACGGTTCTATTGGCCTGGGATATATGAGGAAGTCCGGAGGTTCTGTCAGTCCTGTCCAGTGTGTCAGCTGACTAGCCCCCAACCTCACTATCGCAGTCCACTGGTACCTATGCCCATTATAGAGGTGCCCTTCGAAAGGATCGCCATGGATCTGGTAGGCCCCATTATTAAGTCAGCCCGAGGTCACCAACACATCCTGGTAGTGTTAGACTATGCCACTCGCTATCCGGAGGCGGTCCCATTGCGCCATACGTCGGCCAAGGTAATAGCTAAAGAGCTCATGAGTATGTTTGCCCGGGTGGGGATACCAAAGGAGATTCTGACGGACCAGGGGACACCCTTTATGTCCAAAGTAACAAAGGAATTGTGTAAGCTATTAAATATTAAACACCTGCACACGTCCGTCTACCATCCCCAAACCGATGGGTTAGTAGAACGGTTTAATAAGACCCTGAAGTCCATGCTAAAAAGAGTCGTGGCTAAGGACGGGAGGGATTGGGACTTACTGTTGCCCTATGTTTTGTTTGCGGTACGGGAGGTGCCCCAGGCGTCCACGGGGTTCTCGCCCTTTGAGTTGTTATATGGGCGACATCCCCGTGGGCTACTGGATATCGCTAAGGAAGCATGGGAGCAACAGCCTACGCCTCATAAAAGTGTGATAGAGCACATAGAAAAAATGCAGGACCGAATAGGGGTCGTGTTGCCGATCGTCCGTGAGCACATGGAAGCGGCACAACTGGCCCAGAGTCGGGTATATAACCGAACCGCCCGGGTAAGGACATTTCACCCGGGGGACCGAGTTCTTGTACTCGTGCCCACGGTCGAGAGTAAATTCTTGGCCCGGTGGCAAGGACCCTATGAAGTTAAGGAGAAGGTGGGCCCAGTTGATTACAGGATATACCAGCCAGGGAGGCGGAAGCCCGAACAGGTATATCATGTGAATCTACTAAAACCTTGGAGAGACAGAGAGAATTTGTTTGCAGACAGCCCGCCCTCTGTCGGGACGTCAGGGAGTGACCCGGGGTCACCAGGTGTTCCGGAGAGCGCCGCTGGGGTGACGATAGGGGACGGACTGTCGACCAAACAAGCACAAGAGGTGAAAGAATTTGTTAGTCGGAATAGGGACGTATTCTCTGACCTTCCTGGACGTACCACCTTGATCGAGCATGACATTATCACCGAGCCCCGGGTGAAAGTCCGCCTAAGACCATACCGAGTACCGGAGGCTCGGCGACAGGCCATTTCGCAGGAGGTAAGATCGATGCTACGTCTAGGGGTCATAGAAGAGTCAAAGAGCGAGTGGGCTAGCCCGATTGTCCTTATTCCCAAACCGGATGGTTCATTACGGTTCTGTAATGATTTTAGGAAATTGAATGAGGTATCAAAATTTGACGCCTATCCCATGCCTCGGGTAGACGAGTTGATAGAGCGGCTGGGAAAAGCCCGGTATTTTTCGATCCTAGATCTCACGAAGGGCTACTGGCAGGTACCTCTGACGGAGGCGGCAAAGGAGAAGACGGCCTTTGTCACCCCGGAGGGGCTTTTTCAGTATAGGGTGTTGCCTTTTGGGTTACATGGCGCTCCGGCTACGTTCCAGCGTCTGATGGATGTCGTCCTCAAGCCCCATCACCAGTATACCTCCGCGTATCTGGATGATATAGTCGTGTTTAGCCCAGACTGGGAGGGTCATTTGTCAAAACTTCAGGCAGTGATAGATTCTCTAAGGAAGGCGGGGTTAACTGCCAACCCAAAAAAATGCTCTGTGGGACTAGAGGAAGCTCGCTATTTGGGGTATGTGATTGGACGCGGAGTCATTAGGCCCCAAGTAAATAAAGTTGAAGCAATCCGGAATTGGCCCAGGCCTTGTACGTCCAAGCAAGTACGGTCATTTTTGGGCCTGATTGGGTACTACATGAGGTTCATTCCCCATTTTGCCACCTTGGCAGCCCCGTTAACCGGCCTCTTGAAGGGTAGAAAGTCGGTGATGGTTCGCTGGGGGGAGAAGGAGGAGGAGGCGTTCTCCCGTTTGAAGTCGGCCCTATGTGAGTCCCCAGTTCTGGTGACGCCCGACTTCAAGCGGGAGTTTGTAGTTCAAACAGATGCCTCGGGAGTAGGACTAGGGGCTGTGCTTTCCCAAGAGCTCAACGGGGAAGAGCACCCCGTGGTTTTTCTAAGCCGCAAGCTTACCCCAGCAGAAACCCGGTATAGCATTGTGGAGAGAGAGTGCCTCGCCATCAAGTGGGCACTCGAGTCTCTCAGATATTACCTTCTGGGGAGAAGGTTCCGTCTGGTGACCGACCACTCCCCTCTCCAGTGGATGAGTCGGGCTAAGGAGGGGAGCGCTCGGGTTACCAGGTGGTTCTTGTCCCTCCAAAACTTTAAGTTCACTGTTGAGCACAGGGCCGGCCGCTTACAGGGGAACGCAGATGCCCTGTCCCGGGTACACTGCTGTGCGTGTGTTCACCCCCTCAGGCTTGAACGGTATGTTCAAGCCCTCAGGGGTGAACAAAGGGGGGGGATATGTAGGAGAGTCCCCGGAATAATAATGGACGGACGATACGTGCCACCAGAGGTCCTGGCCTCGGTGGAGTAAGAACCGGATCATTGCGGTTACAGCGGCGAATGCTGCTGGCGCAGCGTGTCCGGGCCGGTTCTTACTGTTCCCCACGGCCAGCCCAGGTTTTTGGTGGAGCTGGGCCTTTAAGAACCCAGCCTGCTGATGATGGGGGTGGGGTGTGTCTTGCTGGGCTGGAGATTTCCACAGACAGAGTGAGTGCTGGTGAAGGAGAGTCTGGGCGCAGCACACATTGAAGGATAGCCCTGGGACCTGTGGTGCTACGAGCCGAAGGGGCTCTGGCCTGAGGGAGACAAAGGCAGATAGCCTAGAAGCCTGCAGAACTGCTGTGGTCTGTCCAAAACAAGGTGACTCAAACCTGCTGTTTATTTTCTATGGAAGGACTTTTGTTTTATGCACTATGTGGATATGCACCTGTGTGGTCTGCACGTTGCCTGTTATGCCGTTGGTGTGAATAAAGTCACAGTGTATCACAAAGACTGTCTATGATTGCCTCAATACTGCCGCCGCTACCGTAGCCTACCACGAGCACATCCCCACAGTGGGTTTTGGAAATTTTTAGAAAATTTTCAAGATTTGCTTCTAAACTTCTAAGCCTTCTAATGTCCCAAAAAAATAAAATGACATTCACAAAATGATCCAAACATCAAGTAGACATATGGAGAATGTAAAGTAATAACTATTTTTGGAGGTATTACTATCTATTATAAAAGTAGAGAAATAGTAATTTGAAAATTTGATTTTTTTTCGAATTTTTGGTAAATTTGATACTTTTATATAATTAAAAATAAAAATGTTTGACTTAATTTTACCACTGTCATGAACTGCAATATGTGAAGAGAAACCAATCTCAGAATATCCTGGATAAGTAAAAGCATTTTTAAGTTATTACCACATAAAGTGACACATGTCAGATTTGCAAAAAAATGACTCTGTCAGGAAGGGGGAAATGCTGAGGTAATATGATGTGTGATGGAGCTGGGGGGTGCATTCTAAGTCTGATTACTATGCTGACACTTGTCAGGGGAAAGGACCCAAGGGGTCAGCACGTTATGGAGCAGAGGGTGAACTGTTTCCTCACATGTCAAGTCACATGAAGGAAGAAGGGGCCAGAGAATGCTTGCAAATTGTTAATTAAAATACATTAGTAAAATGCACATCTTTCTATTAGCTCGCAATTGCGACATCATATTTTCCACTTGAATACCCCTTTAAAGAAAACCTGGTTTCTGAGCTGAAGGCAGCATATTATAAAACAGGAGGAGCTGGGGCGTGGCCTGGCGCGCTAGTGAACGGACGCAGAAAACTCTGCTCCTCCACACAAGCCTTAATCTAAGGACATCCAGTGCCCTAAATTCCCCATTCTTACTGAAAACCCCCAGATATAATAGTTGGGGACCTGCCTGGCGGCTTTTCACCCTCCTCGGAAGTGGTTTCGACACAAATCAAGGTCACGGCCTACCACCCGAACGAAGCCCCGCCCTCAATTGCCGGCGGTATCATGCAGGGTCGTCAAAGCCCGAACATACTTGACCCAGGAATACATCCTCTGGAGTTAGGACCTCTCCCGATCCGGGGATCCGTCGGTGGAGAAAGCCGAAGTGGGAGCCCAGAGGTGGGCCATGAGTGGAAGCAAGGTGAGAGGGCCCAGATGGCGTGGTAGGCGCCCACAGCCGCCGACATATAGGCAGACAGCTAAGCTTAGCAAGGGGAGACTAGAGCGCACGAGGGGCGGAAGACCGAATCGGGTCACAGACATTACCCCCACCACTGCAATAACGCTCAGTGGTTACGGCATTGGAGGCCCCAGTGCACACCAGATAACAACGCCAATAAAACATAACGGCCATACTTCCTACACAGAGTTCTCTCACGGATACTCTCCCTCCACCATACAAACCTCTGGGAGAACAACTTTTGAAGGCTCCAGCCCTCGCTATCAGCCCCTAGACCTCTTATTCACATCACTGGATATTTAAAGGGCCAGCGACCCAGAGGAGTGTGGCTGAACAGCCGGGGGATATGGCCATATAATTGAAGACACTCCGGCATATAGTGACAAAAGCACAGCAAAATCCAGTTTCTCACAGAATACTTATCTATAATATAAAGGGGACATATTAACTGATTATGAGAAAAACAAAATAAACTAGAGCAATACTTTGAAAAGGACCAGGGAAGAGATAATGCTGATACGCATGATGTGACTTCTCACCCAGTCTCACAAAGATGCTCCTCAGTGGCGCAGACACTCCGCTCAGAGTCTCCAGCCTCTGATCAAGAACTCACAGAACCAATCCGAACCCTCACTGCCTTCAACACCAGAAGGCATCAGGTAGGGACACAGAGAGGGCGAACAAGCGGGAAGAAACAACCACGCACCCTCACACAGTCCGCAGTGCAGGAGGCTGAGAATGGAAATGGGAGACAAGACCCTGGCTGCTGTTCCTAGAAATATTCCCCCTCATACAACCAGCATCAGAAGATACCCTTAAACAAATGCTAGTACCTTTGAAAACATCTTTGCAGACGGATATTTCACAACTTCTGGCTCCACTGTCAGCCTCCATACAAGGTCTAGAAGACAGGGTAGAGCATATAGAATCCAAAATGGAAGAGTATGCCACATCTCAAAATAATGTAATTGACGCACATAACGATATGGTGGACGAAGTGGAAATGTTAAAAGCCAAAATAGATATGGAGGACCGATCCCGCCGTGATAACATAAAGATCCGTGGCATACCTGAATCAGTGCCTAATAACGAGTTGCACCCTTACCTCGATAAGTTGTTTTCAACTCTTCTACCAGAGATTACACCGCAAGATATGATAATCGACAGAGTGCCAAAACCGCAGTTCCTAGACAAGGAAGTACCCCGAGATACGCTGGCAAGAGTCCATTTTTTTCATGTCAAAGAAGCCTTAATGGCGGCAGCACGAAAGCATAAAAATCTACCACTTCCCTTCCATTTGGTGAAACTATTTACCGACCTATCTGCAGCTACACTCCGCCAGAGAAGATCTATGATCCCCATTACCACAGCATTATGCAATCATAATATTGCATACAGATGGGGCTACCCATTGAAAATACAAATATATGTAGAAGGTAAAACACATGTAGTGAAGTCCAATTAGGAGGGGAAGAAACTTCTTCAAGAATGGAAGACAGGGCCGGCGCCACCCATAAGCAAAGTAGGCCACCGCGTAGAGCACACTCTTGCTGGGGGCACCGCTCTGGCCGTGACGTAGTAGTTGCAGCAACACCCCGCTCCCAGCGTGGTGCAGAGTAGGAAGTGACCGGTAACCTTCACTCGGGGCCGGGATCAGCGGAGGAGAAGATCGGGAGGCGCAAGGAGCAGCCATGGCGCTGGTAAAAGAGTTGTAAGTTGCGGGATGGGGGCTGTATGGGGACGTGCTGTCGTGGAAGGGAGAGCGGAGAATGAATGAGGGGAGAGCAGCCGGAGGAGGCGGTGATGGGATCAGTGCTGGCAGGATGTGTGAGAGGCTGGGCTATGGGATGGAGAGGAAACATACCGGTGACAGATGTCTATACATAGCATGGGAGCCTATAGATCAGACTGAGGATGTATGTACATATCATGGGAGCCTATAGATCACAGCTGAGGATGTATGTACATAGCATGGGAGCCTATCGATCACAGCTAAGGATGTGAGGACAAAAAAGAGGCGGATCAAAGGGGGTGGTCAATGGGCAGAATCAAGGGGCAGCAAAATTACCTTTTGCCTAGGGTGGCAAAAATCCTTGCACCAATCCTGATGGAAGATCTACATGGAACCACAGAAGGTCACTAAAGACAAGACACACAAGAGATAACTAACTATGCTGTCACTTTGCCAGGGCGCATTGAACGGTGACACTTCTGGTATCTATATGGAACTTTTCCCTCCAAGTTACCGTAAGCGGCATTATGCTGAATGGTATAGTCATTACAGGCTATTTGTCTATAAGTGTTTTGTTGTTCAGTTTAAGTTTTTATTAAGGCTCTCTAGTGCATGTGACAGAAAGCAGTATTATTCCTGTGAGTTAAATGGAGATTAAATTACTGTCAGTTAATGCTAACAGATTAAATAACCCTTGTGAGGGATTAGCTCTTTTTTGGCTGTCATTATTACAATTATCGCCCCAACAGCCGGATTGCAGGTCCAAACGTACAGCCAAACAAAAACAACAAAACAAACCCCTTGCCCGTCTGGGCTCTAACTAAACAAAGATAATCCTACCTCACTTATAGCACCGTTTACACACGATACCAACATGCGGCTTTTCCAGCCTATACTCCAGCACTTCCAGGCTGTAACAAAGTCCAGTACCTTTGGGGGGTTGTGGCCCAGAAGTCCGCCTGGCTCTGGCCTAGTGACTGTCGATTCCCAGACCTCGAAGAGTCCCCCAAAGCTCGGGCTAACACCTAGCCAGCCTGGCTGAGACCACTCGTACAGAGCCTCCAGCAGAACTCTGTTTCAGAAAGACTCTCTCCCCTTGACTGACAGTCTGGGCTGGGCTCTTATCCCAGACTGATTGTTTCACCTGGTGCTGCCTCAGACCTGATGACTGACGGGGAAGACACAGAAACTCCTGCCATGAATCTCCCCTAGCGGCTATGAGGCTGTCACTGCCTCACACCCTCAAAAGAGGGTTTATGTTTGGAGGGAGGCGATAAGAGCACAAGCAGATGTCCTCAGCGTGCAAGAGTCACATTTGCTGTAGACGGACACTCACCGAATAAAACATTGCCTTTATCCAACCATAATACACGCACACAACAATAATAAAACAAAAGGTGTTTTTATTGCTTTGAGGAACACATTGGCCTTTTCTGTAATTACCCAATCAATAGACCTGAAGGGAAGATACATTATCTTGGTTCGCTGTATTAACAATATAATCTACACCCTGGTAAACATATATGCTCCCAACACGCACCAGAAGGCATTTTTGCGACGAGTAATGAAAAGAGTAAATACTATTAAAAAAGGTAAACTGATTATATGCGGGGATTTTAATACTGTAGTAGACCCGACAATCGACACTACCAACACCAACCACAGAAGAGAGTAAGGCATGTCCTCACTGCTGCATGCAGAGGGATTGTTTGACGTGTGGAGATCCCAACATGGCTTAGAAAGAGATTATACTTACTTCGCTCCCCCACACGCATCCTATTCACGCATCAACATGTTTTTGGTAGATCGCACCACACTATTTCATTCAACGTCCACCACAATAGGCCTCATACAATGGTCGGACCGCGCACCAATAACATTGTCAATAAGGGAACAATCCTAGACTCAAAGAGCTCCAGTATGGAGGAATAATACCTTTATAATGAGCCATAGGAAATACCCCCAAGAAATAACAGAGGCCTTGGAAGAATATTTCAAGATCAATATTGACTCTGTCACAGATCCATATATTGTATGGCGCATAAAGTGTGCATTAGAGGGATAATGATAAAAATAGGCCATCAGGAGAAAAAAACAATAGACAAAACTATAGAGAATGTTCTAACCAAACTGACATCCTTAGAGCAGACTATTAAACAACAACCAACAAAAGCGCAGAAATAGCATTAGAAAGAGAAAAGTTGAGGAATCTTCTCTCATTTAATTATGAGAAAGCCTTATCTCGCACAAAAGCTAGACGCTAAACTTCTAGCGTCAAAATCTCAAAACCATGCAAACCAAAACTCCCACAAAACTTCAGGACAATATCTCTGCTTTAGGCTCCATTCACACGTCCGTAATAATGGGTCCTCATCCGTTCCCAACGGGTGCGTACCCATTCATTCTCTATGGGGATGGAATGGATGCGTAGAACACACTATATGCTCTCCGCATCCGCATTTCGATAGCGCGGCACCGATCTTACAGTCCGCGGCTCCGAAAAAAAAATAGAACATGTCATAGTAACATAGTACATAACATAAGGCCGAAAAAAGACATTTGTCCATCCAGTTCGGCCTGTCATCCTGCAAGTTGATCCAGAGGAAGGCAAAAAACTCCCTGGATCACCGACCCCTCTCTAGTAGCTATAGCCTGTAATATTATTATGCAATTGCGGACAAGAATAGGCATTTCTATGGAGTATGGAGGTGCCGGCCGGGTGTATTGCAGATCCGCAATTTGCGGATCTGTAATGCACTACAGACGTGTGAATGGACCCTAATGCAGATATAAAAATATTCTCCATACTGATTGCAAACCGACTAGCACCCATATTGCCTTCACTCATCAAGGCGGACCAAACAGGCTTTGTTAAAGGGCGCCAAGCTGCAGACAACACTAGAAGACTATTGAATATCTTTAATTACGCAGAGGTGCGGAATATCCCACTCCTCGCCATAACTTTAGACGCCGAAAAGGCATTTGACAGGCTCAGGTGGTCATATGCACTCTCAGTGTTGGATGCAATTGGTGTCCAAGGCCAAATAAGACACTCCATTTCAAGCCTGTATACAAATCCGTCTGCTCAAGTCTATATAAATGGAGTTATATCCCAAAGATTTAATATAAGGAATGGATCACGTCAGGGATGACCCTTATCGCCACTGATCTCTATTCTTGCCCTGGAGCCTTTGCCGCAACAATAGAAGGAATAACTATTGGCCAACAAACATGCAAGATTGCAATGTATGCAGATGACATTATACTAATCCTAACACACCCGAGACAATCCATACACAACGCCATAGAGATTATCTCACACTTTGGCAATTTGTCATATTATAAAATTTGTGAAAACAAGTCTCAAGCCCTGCCAATGCAAATAAGCGCCGATGAGTTACAAACCCTTAAGACGGCGTATAAGTTGGATTGGCAGGACTTCAGCATCACCTACCTGGGAGTTCAAATCACGACCCCATGTTCACTACTATACAAGAAAAGCTGCTTACCCTTACTACATACCCTAGAAATAGACCTTAATGGATTTGCATCAAAGGAGATGTCGTGGGTAGGTAGAACAGTCTCCTTTCAAATGATGACTCTTCCCAAGATGATCTATGTATTTTGCACATTACCCATTCAGATCCCGAACACATTCTTTAAAAAAGCACAATCTATCTTAAATAGATACATTTGGAACAAGAAGTCACCCAGAATAGCACACACTATAGTGACCAAAAGGAAAAGAGTGGGGGGTATAGGCCTATCTATTAAGGATTATTATACGGCAATAGGGATATCGTTTTTGAAAGAGTGGTGGACGGGAGATAGCCGTAAACCTTGGGTTCAAATTGAGGGGCATGTTGCGGGCAGAGGCCCTCTAAGAGATCTTTTGATCAGCTCCATTTGGAGAAAGGAGACTCTGAACACACCTATGCTTATGACGCAGCATGCTATCAAACTTTGGACTCCAATACACTCCGTACATGGAAAACTCACAACCCCACCGAAACAGCTTGTAACTATTTCAGTACTAGAATTGACTATTGAAGACGCAGACTTCTCTGCATGGCTTGGGGCTGGAGTCAGAGATATTTGACAATTAGTGGACGGAAACGTAATAAAATCTTTTGAAGCAATTCGATCAGCTTTTATAATTCCGAACATGGAATTCTTTAATTACTTAAAGTATAACTGTCATATATATATTTTTTGGAGTATTGGATTGTGGTGATTAATATCACCTTGGTGGCCCTATTTAAACTTTTCACTGTGTATTCAATTACCCCTTAATTCCACAGTTTTGTTCCCTGTACTGCCTACTTTTACCTGTGCTTAAAATAGGGTTGCTATGCAGGGTCCTCTATGTGTTGAAGGACGGAGAAGCAGGCTACGTGCAAGGTCACGTTCCTGACAGCCAGGGACTGTAAGTAAATGATTAAAGCCAGGTCCTCCCCAGCAGCTGATAACAGTGCCTGGGCTGTGTGCACTTTTCCCTGTCCCTGCGCTTGGCAGATGCTCCCTCACTCAGCAGAGCTGGAGAATGCAGAGTTGAACCAGTGCACAACAGGGAAGGGAGATCTGCCATCTGCTCAGTGTCTAAATGAAAGCAACATGTGGTAAGAGGACCCCTTTGTGCTGCAGGAGATTAACCCTTTAGGGGGAGGGCTCTGGTTACTGACACTTTTGGGGGGCAATTGTTACTGGCTTGTGAGGACAGGCGGGATTAGCCTCAGGGTGAGGGCAGTGGCAGCCATCTTAACTGAATAGAGAAACTGCAGTTATATGCAGACTGGTTGCTAAGGGCTGAATCTTATTAAATATGGGGTAAGTCAGTCTAATAGTAACTGATTCTGGAATATCATGTTATTAGTAACTACATATATGAAAAATGAAATTAGGGTCTAAGTGTGACAGTTATTCTTTAAGAATACGCCATTTCCTGAATCAGATCTTACTATCTCCCCCCAAGCTTAACCTAGACCTAATTAATATAGGAAATAGGGGGAAAAAGAAAAGTAGACATATTAGGTTTTGCCGCGTCCGTATCAACCGGCTCTATAAACATATTACATGACCTAACCCCTCAGATGAACACCATAAAAAAAAAAAAACACCATTAAAAAAAAAAAACTGTGCTAAATAAAAAGAAAATTGTCAGCTTACATCACTAAAAGTACAACACCAAGCGATCAAAAAGGCGTATGCCCGCCAAAATAGTACCAATCTAACCGTCACATCATCCCGCAAAAAATGAGCCCCTACCTAAGACAATTGCCCAAAAAATAAAAAAATATGTCTCAGAATATGGAGACACTAAAACATATTTTTTTTTGTTTTAAAAATGCTGTTATTGTGTAAAACTTAAGTAAATAAAAAATAGTACACATATTAGGTATCGCCGCGTCCGTAAGAACCTGCTCTATAAAAATATCACATAGCCTAACCCCTCAGGTGAACACCGTAAAAAAAAAAAAAAAAAAACCGGTGTAAAAAAAATGCTGTTTTTTGTCACCTTACATCACAAAAAGTGTAATAGCAAAGGATCAAAAAGTCATATGCACCCCAAAATAGTGCCAATCAAACCGTCATCTCATCCCACAAAAATGATACCCTACCTAAGAAAATTGCCCAAAAAATAAAAAAAAATATGGCTCTCAGACTATGAAGACACTAAAACATGAATGTTTAAAAAATGATGTTATTGTGTAAAACTTAAATAAAAAAAAGTATACTTATTAAGTATTGCCATGTCCGTAACCACCGGCTCTATAAAAATACCACATGACCTAACCCCTCAGGTGAACACCGTAAAAAAATAAAAATAAACTGTGTAAAAAAAGCAATTTTTTGTCACGTTACATCACAAAAAGTGTAATAGCAAGCGATCAAAAAGTCATACGCACCCCAAAAATAGTGCCAATTAAACCGTCATCTCATCCCTCATCCCGCAAACATATTTTTTGGTTGTTTCAAAAATAAAATCATTGTGTAAAACTTACATAAATAAAAATAGTAGACATATCGCCGCGTCCATAATAACCTGCTCTATAAAAATATCACATGACCTAACCCCTTAGGTTAATACCGTAATTAAAAATAAAAATAAAAACTACCAGGGGCCTGGATTGGCTGCGCCCTACTCCAGGTCGTCTGGACATTAGGGTGGAGGAGGAGATGTCGAACCTCCAGTTACGCTCCTTACTCTTCCTTGATCTGATAAAGGTTAACAAAATATTGAAAACACATAGCTCGATCACTAAGCACACAATAGCACGGTGGTGTAATTTGAATTTGTTACAAAAACTGATGCCTAACTATGCTTTACTTATGCAAGTGAGGGATGTTATGTGTCAGTCCAGTTTATGTTTCTGGAACACGGTCAAGGAAGAAGTTAAGAATAATACGACGCCGATATTGTCCTTGTGCCCAGATACTGATTTACCATCATTGTCAGAGTTGGAGTCACATCCTGCCTTGAAACATTGTACTATGTTCCAAATAGCACACTGTTATCAAGTGTTCAAAAAACTGACTAGAGCTCCAATATAGGGCACGCAACATACGAAATTTGAAAAAATGGCCTTGCAAAAACTGGAACCTAAAAAGAAGATTTCCCAGTTATATACTTCAATTAATTCCTTCACTAATACAACTAGATGCGGATTCATTGATAAATGGGAGGAGGAACTAGCTATAAAGTTTGATAAAGGGGAATTGCCAAGGGTTTTATTAGCTCCAGGAAAAGTATCTCGGTGTGTAAAGCTGCAGGAAAACAGCTACAAAGTTCTTACGCATTGGTATTATACACCACAACGTTTACATGCTATGTTCCCAGAAGTTAGCCCCATTTGCTGGAGATGTGATCATGCTGTAGGGACTCAGAGTCATATTTGGTGGTCGTGTACTAAAATACAAACTTATTGGCAAAAGATTTGTGGGGATTTATCCCGTATAAGTAGAGTAACAGTCCGGGCGTCGCCCAAATTATGTCTTTTTAGTTTAATAGGAGAAGTAGCTGGTAAAAGATTGAAGGAGAGTAACATCTTGTGTAAAATATTATTGGCTGCTGCACGTATTCTTGTGGCGGTATATTGGAAGAAACCCGAACCCCCATCTTTGCAACATTGGTATCTGAAGTGCGACCAAATTTATAGATTGGAACAGTTAGCTCACTGGGATGCCAGAACACCTCAACGTTTTGCAGATATATGGAGCCCGAGGAAGGAGTTTAGGGGATTTACTGACTAAGATAGTACCCACTGAAGAATATGACAAGGTCTATAGAAATAGTTCAGTTGGTGATATAAATGAGATAAGGAGATTTACCATGCCTAGAAATATAAATGGGACACGAAGACCTACCATGCCTCTACCGTACCTTTACCCTCTTTCCCTCAGACTTTCCCCCCTACCATCTCTCCCCCTCCCCATCCCACCCCCTCTGGGGGATGTTTCCCCCAAAGTTGTGTTATGTTATGCCTGATGGAGCGATATACTGATGTTATTAATATCATTGTCTCTGATGTATTGACTGTTACTTAAGCATGCTGATGTATCTAAGACATTGTCAATGCGAACCTTTTATTGACTTTCAGTATATTTTTCATATCTCTAAGAAACAATAAAAAAACAATTTGAAGTAAAAAATAAAAATAAAAACGGTGTGAAAAAAGCCATTTTTTGACACCTTACATCACAAAAAGTGTAATAGCAAGCGATCAAAAATTTATACGCACCCCAAAATAGTGCAAATCAAACCATCATCTCATCCCGCAAAAATCATACTATGGAGACACTAAAACACGATTTTTTTTGTTTCAAAAATGAAATCATTGTGTAAAACGTACATAAATAAAAAAAAAAGTAGACATATTAGGTATCGCCGTGTCAGTAATAACCTGCTCTTTACAAATATCACATGACCTAACCCCTCAGGTGAATACCGTAAAAAACAAACAAAAAAAACGGTGTAAAAAAAGGCATTTTTTGTCACCTTACATCACAAAAAGTGTAATAGCATGCGATCAAAAAGTCATATGCACCCTATAATAGTACCGATCAAACCGTCATCTCATCCCGAAAAAAATTAGCCCCTACTCAAGACAGTCTCCCAAAAAATTTCCTTTAAAAAAATGCTTTATGTAAAACTGAAACAAACAACCAAAAAAAGTTGGCATATTTGGTATTGTCATGTCCGTAACAACCTGCTATATAAAAATACCACATGATCTAAGGCTACTTTCACACCTGCGTTTAGGTGCGGATCCGTCTGGTATCTGCACAGACAGATCCGCACCTATAATGCAAACGCTTGCATCCGTTCAGAACGGATTCGTTTGCATTACCATGAACAAGTTTGTTCATGATAATGCAAACGGATCTGTTTTGACTTACACTGAAAGTCAATGGGGGACGGATCCGTTTGAAAATTTAGCCATATTGTGTCAACTTCAAACGGATCCGTCCCCATTGACTTACATTGTAAGTCTGGATGGATCCGTTTGCCTCCGCACGGCCAGGCGGACACCCGAACGCTGCAAGCAGCGTTCGGGTGTCCGTCTGCTGAGCGGAGGACAACCGATGCCAGACTGATGCATTCTGAGCGGATCCGCATCCACTCAGAATGCATTAGGGCAGTACGGATCAGTTCGGGGCCACTTGTGAGAGCCTTCAAACGGAATTCACAAACGGAGCCCCGAACGCTAGTGTGAAAGTAGCCTTACCTGTCAGATTAATGTTGTAAATAACAATAAAAATAAAAACGGTGCCAAAACAGCTATTTCTTGTTACCTTGCCTCACAAAAAGTGTAATATAGAGCAACCAAAAATCATATGTACCCTACAATAGTACCAACAAAACTGCCACCATATCCCGTAGTTTCCAAAATGGGGTAACTTTTTGGGAGTTTCTACTTTAGGGGTGCATCAGGGGGGCTGAAAATGGGACATGGTGTCAAAAAACCAATCCAGCAAAATCTGCCTTCCAAAAACCGTATGACGTTCCTTTCCTTCTGCACAATGCAGTGTGCCCGTACAGCAGTTAACGACCACATATGGGGCGTTTCTGTAAACTACAGAATCAGGGCAATAAATATTAAGTTTTGTTTGTGACCCCCTTAACAGCTCATGTCTCTCAGATATTGCACAACTGTCATTCATTCTAGGCCCCTTGACTTTAGCTAAAAAAGGGTGACTGATATTTTCTGGGAGCACTAACTGGCTACAAACTGGATATGGGAACTTCGCTTGAACAGCAATCAAGGTAGATAGGCTTTCTCACTTCTTCACTGCACGGTAGTGTTTGGATAGGTTCAGGTCTTGATTGGCCTTAAAGGGAATCCTTCACTAGTTGTATGCTGCTCGGTTTTAACAGCTCCTGCGCATGCCAATGAGTCCTGATATTTATGAGCTTCTGGCTTTCTCAACCTCCTGCCACTGATTGACAGTTTTTTACTAACTGAATTTGCAGTAGGGGGCGGAGAAAGCCAGGAGCTCATGGATATCCTGGACTAATCTGCCTGGGCTGGACTGTAACACTGCTGACAGATTCCTTTAACCCTTTAAGGACATGGTGAATTTCCTTCTTTTTTTTTTTTTTTTAGCTGGACAAGTTCCAATTTTTAATGGCCCCAATTACTGTTGCATACAATGTAGTGGGAAGCTGGAAAAAAATATCTAAATGGAGTGGAATTGGAAAAAAAAAAGCAATTCTGCCAGAGTTTTATGGTGTTCAAACTGATCCATGCCCTTCATTTTCTGCGTCAGTATGATTACAGGAAAATCATATTAATAGTTTTGCTTGTGTTAAAATAAAGTTGGAAAAAAATATTTTTTTATTTT
Organism: Bufo gargarizans; assembly: GCF_014858855.1. Taxonomy (NCBI): domain Eukaryota; kingdom Metazoa; phylum Chordata; class Amphibia; order Anura; family Bufonidae; genus Bufo; species Bufo gargarizans. The sequence goes on along the minus strand of NC_058081.1, from coordinate 219,075,503 downwards.
CATCGCCATATTCTGATTTTATTTGTATGTCTACGGAGTTGTGTGAGGGCTCATTTTTTTAGAAGTGTTCTGAAGTTTTCATTGATACTATTCTGGGATGGGTACGATCTTTTTAGGGAGGTGAAACGCCAAAAAACAGTAAATTAGTCATCGCCATAGTCTGATTATATTTGTATGTCTACGGAGTTGTGCGAGGGCTAATTTTTTGAGAAGTGTTCTAAAGTTTTCATTGATACTATTCTGGGATGGGTATGATCTTTTTAGGGAGGTGAAACGCCAAAAAACTGTAAATTAGTCATTTAGATTTTTTTCCCATTGACAATTCTGTGAAGCTCTGTGCTGACGTACCGTAAGGCAGCTACACAGAACAGCTGATTGGCGGGGGTCCTGAGGATAGGCCATCACTTAAAAAAGGCTGGACAACCCCTTTAGGCCTCATGCATACGGCAGTTGTTTTGGTCCGTATCCGAGCCGCAGTTTTGGCGGCTCGGACGCGGACCCATTAACTTCAATGGGGCCGCAAAAGATGCGGACAGCACTCCGTGTGCTGTCCGCGTCCGTTGCTCTGTTCTGTGGTCCTCAAAAAAAAATATAACCTGTCCTATTCTTGTCTGTGCTTTGCGGACAAGAATAGGTAGTTATATTAAAGGCTGTCCGTGCCGTTCTGCAAATTGCGGAACGCACACAGACGCCATCTGTGTTTTGAGGATCCGCGATTTGCGGACCACAAAACACACAACGGTTGTGTGCATGTAGCCTTAATCTAACGCATATGAAAAATTGCTAAATTGTGTCTGATTACAAAGATTGCAATTATCCTAGTCTTGAACAGGTTAAAGGCGTTTTCCCATCTCAGGGGCATATCGCTGCACCAAGAATGAAGCCCCGAACGCCCTCCATTTATTTCTATGGGGCCGCTGAAAATAGTCAAGTGCTGGCTAGACTATTTTACGTGGACCCCGTAGAAATCAATGGGAGCGGTGGCTGTGCAAGTGCGGTGCGCTCCCATTAACTACTATGGGGAGAGCACTTGGTGGTGACCAGACCCAGCTCCGTTCTCGGTGGATATGCCCCTATTGTCTCAGATGGGAATACCCCCTTAAGGCCTCATGCACACAACCGTATGTATTTTGCGGTCCACAAAATACAGATAACGTCTGTGTTGCATGTTATCTTTTGCTAACCTATTGACGTTAATGGACCACATTCTTTTGAATGGACATATGGACGGAGAAAGCATGCATATCATTTGTGTGCTTTCCTCCTCCATGTCTGTTCCTCAGAAGATAGAACATGTCCTATACTTGGCTGCAACCACAAGTGTCCCTCTGTTCTTAGTCATAGCAGCTCGAAACGCGCAAGTGTATATGATTGTCTTTATATACAAGTTTATTACTCTGGACATATCTTGAGGGCATGCCCTTAGCGTATAGGCGACCATATTTTATCGGTAGGTCTGTGTGTTATGTCCATAATAGGTACGGTTACATACAGGTGCAGTACACCACCCTAGAGGTCCTTCCTATATTTTATTATGACATGCCAGGAAATAACATTAGAAAACTGCCTGGCAGGATGTGACTTATTTCCCTCATTAGGTTCCTGTAAACGTCACTATTCTCAGGCAGCCGCAGTTAGAAAACTACAAGTCCCAGCATGCTATGAGAGCTGCAGCCTGTGGATGACAACTTTACGACAGCACAGAAAACGTCATTGCAAATGGCGGGCCTGGTTTAGGCTAAATAACACATGACTATAATGTCGACGCGTGGCATACAGTCACGTGCGGCCCGGGTACCGCCTAGTCACGTCAGAGCGGAAAACTACAACTCCCGAGATCCTTTGAGAAGTTGTTTTCCTCTGGTCACACCGTACAGGAAGCATTTTTAAATGCGTAGTAAATCTAGGTCAACGTTGTCATGGAAACCGGAGCAGCTCCCATTGACTGCGCCGTCTGCTCTGAGGAGCCCTGTAATCGGAGACATCGGTAGGATGGGGCAGAGTGCGCATGCGTGTTGTGGGCAGCGCTGGTGGTCCTGTCACTACCGCACACTGCTGGTTTACCACAGACCATAGGAATAACGTAATGGTTCTGGGCCAGAAATCCATCCAGTTACATTTTGGATTCTTCTTTCCCAAAAATGACCACAGACGGAGTGATAAAGGAACTAGTTTGAGCATGGTTGGGATATTTCTAGTGATACAATTGTATTATGGGTTAGGGAGGAGCGAACTTGTGTTCGGCGTATCTAAGAATTCCGGTCCGTGGTAGCGGAGTCCATAACGGAATTCTTAGATACGCCGAACTTGAAAACACGAGTTCTCTCAACTCTAATTATGGGAAATATGTTTTCATTGGTGGCACCTTCCCAAACGTCGTAGGCCTCCTGCACATGAACGTGTGCGCCCCGTGGACGTGCTGCAATACACGAACACCGACCGTGGGGCAGCCGCAGCGGATCGCAGACCCATTCACTTTAATGGGTCCGCGATCCTCCCGTTTCGCAGAAAGATAGGACATGTAGTACTTCCGTGGGTTTTCGTTCTGCAACATTTCGGATTTGCGGACTCGTTGAAGTGAATGGGTCTGCATCTGTGATGCGGAATGCCCACGGAACGGCACCCGTGTATTGCAGATCCGCAAATGCGGTCCGCCATACGGCCACGGGGCGCACATGTTCTTATGCAGGAGGCCTTAGTTACTTAATCCTTTAATGACCAGGAAATGTTCCATTTTTATTTATTTTTTCTCGTTTTTGTTTCTTACTCCCAGATCGCCCAGTCATTTTTATTCCTTCATTCACATAGCCGTATGAGGGCTTGTTTCTTGTGGGACTCGATGCACTTTCTAATGGCACCATATATGGTTGCATAAAATGTGGTGGGAAGGGTGGGGCGACCCAAAAAAAGGCAAATCGGCCATTTCGCCGTTTGTCGTGTATTTTATATGTGTATGATGTGTATTTTTTTATTGTTTACATATTGTTTACATATTTAAAATCTTTTTAATTTTTTACACTTGTTTTTTTATAGCAAGCAATCATTTAATTTGCTTCTCTCATGGACTCCAATGCATTAGTCCTGGAGTCAGTGAGAATTCTACTATGTTCCTGTGGGCTCCATAGAAACTAATATGCGGCAACCTCCTGTCACACAGGAGGACGGGCTGTCAGAATCACGGTCTGGCTCCCCCGATCCCCGCCAGGGAAGCGCGCTCTTCTGGTTTTAGGGCATCCAGAAGCCCTGGTCACATTTAACTATGGCATCTGAAGGGTTAAAAGCCCACAATCGGCATTGCCACCCGTCATTAGTGCAGGGTGTCTGCTGTTTAAAACCCACTGCTATGGGGGCTTCCCAAAATAGCAGGTTATTTCTGGCAGTCACATAGCGGTGAATATAGATGTGCCCGCACTTGCACTTTTGGTATCTGTATAACATAATATATAATATAAGTTTTTTGAAAAATTTGTGACCCATTAATCCCTTACCGCACCTTTATGTAATAGCAGGCAGGGGGGGGCTTGGCATTTCTGGGGGCCCTAATAAAAAGACATTTGAGTGAGGTGTTGCCGCCAAGATCGCTGTGTAGCCCCAGCCTACATTTTTACGACGACTACTCTACTTGTCCTTGTACTAGTCCAGGGCTGTGTGTAGCCAAGCCTTCTGCTAAAGGGGCTGTGTGGTTTGAGGATATTGATGACACCATCTGACACCACACGATCAGCTGTTTAAAGGGGTCCTGACGCCCATGCGAGCGCTACATTGACTTCAATGTTCACCTGCACGCTATCTAGGTAATAGCGATGGTGCAGGGTAATTACTGCTTCCTCCTCCATTCACTCAAATGGGATGATCAGCTGTAATTACTCTCCACGTGTCCGCGAAGTCCACAGACAGGACACAGATACATTTGAAGGCCATTGCACCTGTCGGGGCCCTACTCAATTGTATAGTATGTGGTCAATACTGCCACTGACAGTACGTCAAGGGCCGGAGACAGTTAACCCTTTCACTGCCAGGGAGGTGTGGACATTTTGTAGTTCTAGTAACCAGGACAATTTTCAGTTTTGACACGTACAAATAAACCAAAATTTTTAAATAGAAAATCATACTAACCCTCCACTGCGATCCGATGTTGTTATATTGATGACCATTGTAACCCCATGAAATTGTAAAGGATGCCTGTATAAATAATTGAACACATGTCACCTCTTTATCGTGTTGCATAGACAGACTTAACCCCTTAGTGACCACTAATGCACCTTTTTACTTGTACTTAACCACTTCAACCCCCCTAGCTAAAACACCCTTAATGACCAGGCCACTTTTTACACTTCTGCACTACTCTACTTTCACCGTTTATTGCTCGGTCATGCAACTTACCACCCAAATGAATTTTACCTCCTTTTCTTCTCACTAATAGAGCTTTCATTTGGTGGTATTTCATTGCTGCTGACATTTTTACTTTTTTTTGTTATTAATCGAAATGTACCGATTTTTTTTGCAAAAAAATTACATTTTTCACTTTAAGTTGTAAAATTTTGCAAAAAAAACGACATCCATATATACATTTTAAATTTATTGTTCTACATGTCTTTCATAAAAAAAAAGGTTTGGGTAAAAGTTATAGCGTTTATGGTACAAAAATGTGAATTTCCGCTTTTTGAAGCAGCTCTGACTTTCTGAGCATCTGTCATGTTTCCTGAGGTTCTACAATGCCCAGACAGTAGAAAACCCCCACAAATGACCCGATTTCGGAAAGTAGACACCCTAAGGTATTCGCTGATGGGCATAGTGAGTTCATAGAACTTTTTATTTTTTGTCACAAGTTAGCGGAAAATGATGATTTATTTTTTATTTTATTTTTTTCTTACAAAGTCTCATATTCCACTAACTTGTGACAAAAAATTAAAAATTCTAGGAACTCACCATGCCCCTCACAGAATACCCTGAGGTGTCTTCTTTCCAAAATGGGGTCACTTGTGGGGTAGTTATACTGCCCTGGCATTTTAGGGGCCCATATGCGTGAGAAGTAGTTTGCAATCAAAATCTGTAAAAAAATGACCGGTGAAATCCGAAAGGTGCTCTTTGGAATGTGTGCCCCTTTGCCCACATAGGCTACAAAAAAGTGTCACACATGTGGTATTGCCGTACTCAGGAGAAGTTGGGGAATGTGTTTTGGGGTGTCATTTTACATATACCCATGCTGGGTGAGATAAATATCTTGGTCAAATGCCAACTTTGTATAAAAAAAATGGGAAATGTTGTCTTTTGCCAAGATATTTCTCTCATCCCAGCATGGGTATATGTAAAATGACACCCCAAAACACATTCACCAACTTCTCCTGAGTACGGCGATACCAGATGTGTGACACTTTTTTTGCAGCCTAGGTGGGCAAAGGGGCACACATTCCAAAGAGCACCTTTAGGATTTCACCAGCCATTTTTTACAGATTTTGATTTCAAACTACTTCTTACGCATATGGGCCCCTAAATTGCCAGGGCAGTATAACTACCCCACAAGTGACACCATTTTGGAAAGAAAACACCCCAAGGTATTCCGTGAGGGGCATGGCGAGTTCCTAGAATTTTCTATTTTTTGTCACAAGTTAGTGGAATATGAGACTTTGTAAGAAAAAAAATCATCATTTTCCGCTAACTTGTTACAAAAAATAAAAGATTCTAGGAACTCGCCATGCCCCTCACGGAATACCTTGGGGTGTCTTCTTTCCAAAATGGGGTCACTTGTGGGGTAGTTATACTGCCCTGGCATTCTAGGGGCCCTAATGTGTGGTAAGTAGTTTGAAATCAAAATGTGTAAAAAATGACCTGTGAAATCCTAAAGGTGCTCTTTGGAATGTGGGCCCCTTTGCCCACCTAGGCGGCAAAAAAGTGTCACACATGTGGTATCGCTGTACTCAGGAGAAGTTGGGGAATGTGTTTTGGGGTGTCATTTTACATATACCCATGCTCGGTGAGAGAAATATCTTGGCAAAAGACAACTTTTCCCATTTTTTTTATACAAAGTTGGCATTTGAACAAGATATTTCTCTCACCCAGCATGGGTATATGTAAAATGACACCCCAAAACACATTGCCCAACTTCTCCTGAGTACGGCGATACCACATGTGTGACACTTTTTTGCAGCCTAGATGCGCAAAGGGGCCCAAATTCCTTTTAGGAGGGCATTTTTAGACATTTGGATCCCAGACTTCTTCTCACGCTTTCGGGCCCCTAAAATGCCAGGGCAGTATAAATACCCCACATGTGACCCCATTTTGGAAAGAAGACACCCCAAGGTATTCAATGAGGGGCATGGCGACTTCATAGAAATTTTTTTTTTTGGCACAAGTTAGCGGAAATTGATATTTTTTTTATTTTCTCACAAAGTCTCCCTTTCCGCTAACTTGGGACAAAAATTTCAATCTTTCATGGACTCAATATGCCCCTCACGGAATACCTTGGGGTGTCTTCTTTCCGAAATGGGGTCACATGTTGGGTATTTATACTGCCCTGGCATTTTAGGGGCCCTAAAGCGTGAGAAGAAGTCTGGAATATAAATGTCTAAAAAATGTTATGCATTTGGATTCCGTGAGGGTTATGGTGAGTTCATGTGAGATTTTATTTTTTGACACAAGTTAGTGGAATATGAGTAATAAAAATAAAATTAAAATAAAATATCTATTTCCGCTAACTTGTGCCAAAAAAAAATGTCTAAATGGAGCCTTACAGGGGGTGATCAATGACAGGGGGGTGATCAGGGAATCTATATGGGTGATCACAAGCCTGTCATTGATCACCCCCCTGTAAGGCTCCATTCAGACGTCCGTATGTTTTTTGTGGACCCGATCCATGTATCCGTGGATCCGTAAAAAACGTACGGACGTCTGAATGGAGCCTTACAGGGGGGTGATCAATGACAGGGAGGTGATCAGGGAGTCTATATAGGGTGATCAGGGGTTCATAAGGGGTTAATAAGTGACGGGGGGGTGTAGTGTAGTGTAGTGGTGTTTTGTGGTACTTTACACAGCTACCTGTGTCCTCTGGTGGTCGATCCAAACAAAAGGGACCACAAGAGGACCAGGTAGCAGGTATATTAGACGCTGTTATCAAAACAGCGTCTAATATACCTGTTAGGGGTTAAAAAAAATTGCATCTCCAGCCTGCCAGCGAACGATCGCCGCTGGCAGGCTGGAGATCCTGTCTCTTACCTTCCGTGCCTGTGTGCGCGCATTCACAGGAAGTCACGGCTCTCGCGAGATGACGCGTATATGCGTCCCTCTGTGCAGAGCTGCCGCCTCCGGACCGCAGATCTGCGTTAGGCGGTCCGGAGGCGGTTAAAAAGGTTGTCCAAGTTATATTTATTGATGACCTATCCTCAGGATAGGTCATCAATATCAGATCGGAGGGGGTCCGACACCCGGCACCCCCTCCGATCAACTGTTTGAAGAGAAGGCGTGTGCCGTGCCAGCGCTGCCTCCTCTTCACTGTTTACCTTCTAGCTGTTGCATCTGCAGTGGTGAGCAGGTGTAATTACACCCAAGCCGTCCCATTCATTTCAATAGGAAGGCTTGGGTGTAATTACACCTGCTCACCACTGCAGATGCAACAGCTAGAAGGTAAACAGTGAAGAGGAGGCAGCGCTGACACCGCGCGCGCCTTCTCTTCAAACAGCTGATCGGAGAGGGTGCCGGGTGTCGGATCCCCGCCGATCTGATATTGATGACCTATCCTGAGGATAGGTCATCAATAAATATAACTTGGACAACCCCTTTAATGTACGCCTTATTACATGTACTTAAAATGGTGCATTAAAACCTTATCCTGCAAAAAAATAAGACCTCATACAAGTACATTGATGAAAAAACAAAAAAGTTAAAGCTCTTGGAATGCAATGTTAAAAAAATGTGCGTGGTCACTAAGGGGTTAAAGTAGCCAGCAGTATGTTCCTAAAGATCCTTTTCTTCCTCCGGCCAGATGCACCAAAATCTTTAAAAAACACACTTTAATCCCCTGCACGCGCTATGTAACAGCAGAGTTCGAAGTCAAGGGAGCAGCAGCCTCCTCGCTTCAAGTCAAGATAACCACGCCCCCTTTCCTGCCCCTTCGCTTTTGATTGACACCCGATAACTTTCGGCTGTTCAGCAAAGCCGGCCGAGTGTGAGTGCGCGTCAGACGTTAACGTGCGCGGCTGTCAATCAGAGGTGAAAGGGGGCGCGGTTATCCTGGCTTGAATCGAGGAGGCTGCTGCCCCCTTGACGTCAAACTCTGCTGGTAAATAGCGCATGCAGGGGATTAAAGTTAGTTTTTCAAGATTTTGGTGCATCTGGCCGGAGAAAGAAAAGGATCTTTAGAAACATACTGCTGGCTACTTTAAGGTAATGCTGGTGGTTTGGGAGGCGTTTTTTAGCCGACAGGTTCCTTTTAAGTACAAAGACAAGCGTGAAGTCTTTGTACCTACTACCATACATGCTGACAGACCCACCCCTGTCCCAGTTTGTGGATCCACAGAATCAGTCCCCAAACCTGTGTGCATCCAGGACTATAATACGTTTATGGGAGGGGTGCATCTGTCAGACCAGGTACTGCAACCATACACTGCCCTCCGCAAAACTCGGGCATGGTATAAAAGATTGGCATTGCACCTGACGCAAATAGCCCTCTATAATGCTTTTGTAAAATACAGAAGTGCAGGAAACAGAGGAAAATTCCTCAAGAAAAAGTAATAAAGACCTTTTTATTTGGGGAACAGGAAGTGGAAGGGAGCAGGGCCACAGGAAAGTGAGAGCAGAATAATACGAGGACAGCATTTCCCTGGGGTAGTTCCCCCCCCCCCCCCCCCACAGAGACACGGAGAAGGCCACAAAAATGTGTCGGGTATGCTCCAGAAATGGAATCTGGAAAGACACAATTCACCATTGTGAGACGTGCCCCTCAAAGCCGGGTCTTTGCATAAAAGGTTGTTTTAGAATCTAGCACACCTCTGTGACTTTAACTCTACCCCTATTGATGGTTTTATCAAACACCCCCTTGAAACTGTATTTGTAGGATACCGAATGCATAAGCTGTCGCACTGAAGTGAACTTTACAGTGTGCACATACAGAAGTTCGCAACCACATGTGAAGTGTTGCCATATTCAGGAGAAAATAGGAAACACATTGTGGGGGTAATTTACTCTGTTACCCCTTGGGAAAATGAATAATGTGGGCCTAAAGCGACATTTTATTGTAAAAAAATACATTTTTCATTTTCATGACAAAATATTTGATAATTCTGTGAATCGCTTGTTGGGTCAAAGTGCTCGCTACACGCCTTGAAAAATTCCTTGGGGGTGTAGTATCCAAAATGGGGTGACTTCTTGGGGGTTTCCATTGTAGGAGTATTTCAGGGTGTTCTCAATTGTGACAAGGCACCTGAAAATGATTCCAGTGAAATCTGCCCTCCAGAAGCCATATCGTGCCCCATCTGTTCTAAGCTCTGCTGTACACCCATATAGCAGTCGACAACCCCATATGGGGTGTTTCTGTACACTGCAGAATCAGGGTAATAGATAGTAATAGATATTGAGTTTAGTTTGGCTGTTAACCCTTGCTGTGTTACAGGAAAAAAATGATTAAAATAGAAAATCTGCCAAAAATTTTGAAATTGTATCTCCATTTTCCTTTAATTCTTGTGGAACACCTAAAGGGTTAACTAAGTTTGCAAATCAGTTTTGAATACCTTGAGGGATGTAAAATGGCGTCATTTTTGGGTGGTTAATACTATGTAAGGCCCACAAAGTGACATCATAACTGAACTGTTCCTTGAAAAAGTGGGGTTTGGAAATTTTCTTAAAAAAATGTAAGAATTTCTTCTAAAATTCTAAGCCTTCTAATGTCCTAAACAATTAAAATTACATTTTCAAAATGATGCCAACATAAAGTAGACATATGGGAAATGTAAAGTAATAACTACCATATTTTGTGAGGTATCACGATCTGCCTTAAAAGCAGAGAAATTCTAATTTTGATTTTTTTTAAATAAATAATAGTAAAACATATTAACTCAAATTTACCACTAACATGAAATACAATGTGTCACAAGAAAACAGTCTCTGAATGGCTTGGATAAGTAAAAGTGTTCCAAAGTTATTACCACATAAAGTGACACATGTCAGATTAGCAAAAATCAGTCTGGTCACGAAGGTGCAAAATGGCCCGGTCATTAAGGGTTAAGGTAAGGCCTCTTTCACACTTGCGTTGTCCGGATCCGGCGTGTACTCCACTTGCCGGAATTACACGCCGGATCCGGAAAAACGCAAGTGAACTGAAAGCATTTGAAGGCGGATCTGTCTTCAAAATGCTTTCAGTGTTACTATGGCAGCCAGGACGCTATTAAAGTCCTGGTTGCCATAGTAGGAGAGGGGAGCGGGGAGCGGTATACTTACAGTCCGTGCGGCTCCCGGGGCGCTCCAGAGTGACGTCAGAGCGCCCCATGCGCATGGATGACGTGCCATGCGATCACGTGATCCATGCGCTTGGGGCGCCCTGACGTCACTCTGGAGCGCCCCGGGAGCTGCACGGATGGTAAGTATACCGCTCCCCACTACACTTTACCATGGCTGCCAGGACTTTAGCGTCCCGGCAGCCATGGTAACCACTCTAAAAAAGCTAAACGACGTTTAGCTTAAGGCCGGATCCGGATCAATGCCTTTCAATGGGCATTCATTCCGGATCTGGCCTTGCGGCAAGTCTTCAGGATTTTTGGCCGGAGCAAAAAGCGCAGCATGCTGCGGTATTTTCTCCGGCCAAAAAACGTTCCATTCCGGAACTGAAGACATCCTGATGCATCCTGAACGAATTTCACTCCATTCAGAATGCATTAGGATAATCCTGATCAGGATTCTTCCGGCATAGAGCCCCGACGACGGAACTCTATGCCGGAAGACAAGAACGCAGGTGTGAAAGAGCCCTAATGCTGGTGGTTTGGGAGGCGTTTTTTAGGTGACAGGCTCCCTTTAACAAGCATCATGTTATCACTGCAAACTGCCCTGCTTTCCCTCACTCTTATCCTTTGGTCTATAAGATTTTTTGGCAGATGTTTTTGGTTTTGTCGGAGTTCCGCATGCTAACAGTGTCTCTGGAAAACAGCCATTTCAGTAGTGGGACACTTGTGTAGAAGTTGTCAAGGTACAAGTTGTACCCTTGACCTAGCAGGGAGTGAATCAAGTCCCATACTATTTTTCCTGCTATTCCAAGGACAGGGGGGCACAGTTTTTTTTTTTAAATCAAATCTTTTCCCTCGTAAACTGAATTTATGTGTATAGCCCCTTTTGGCTTTCACATACGGTAATTTGTAGAGTTTGATGTCATACCTGGCCCGTTTGTTGGGCAGGTATTGGCGAAAATGCAGTCTGCCTTTGAAATGCACAAGGGATTAATAGATGGACAGATGCTTTTTGTATACCTGGCCAAATTTGAGATTATACAAAAATTGACCCATTATAGATTATTATAAACGATCATTTCCAGGATCATTAGGGGGTGGACAATCAGCATTATTGTTATAATGTGGAAATTTCAGGAGAACTTCGAATCGTGCCCTGGGCATAATGGTGCGGTATATTGGCGTGTGATGTAAAATATGACACTAGTGATGGTTTTTTAATTATCCCCATATTAAGTATTAGACCCCAAAAATGTTTTCATTTCCACAGGGGTCTTTGGAGTCCACTGAAGGGGTCTTGCATAGTATGAGTTGGGGTGGGCGGCTAAAAATTGATTGGCATAAAGATTAGTTTACTCCACCATCATCAATTCATCAGAAAAAAAGGTGGAAATAATCAGCTTCTGTGAACCCTGCAGTGTTCACATAAATACCTGTAGTGGCCGTAAAGTCCGGCACCTGAGGTACAAAGTTAGTAGCGGAAGTCCAGCTGGGGTCATTTGTAGAAGCTGATGCGCTGCTAACTCTACTGCGTCTGTTAGAGGGTTCGTCAACTGATGAATGAGAAGAAGAGCTATACACAAGAAAAGATTCTTCTCCACTGTCAGAGTCCGAGGCTAGTATGGCATAAGCCTCCTCGGCACTGTGAGCCCTTGAGACATTTTGTAACTTTAACAACTAATATTAACTTGGAAAGTACTTTTAAAAAAAAAAAAAAAAAAAAAAAAAGAGCGCTAACCCTGATGAATTCCTAATACTAAGATAAGGACCCAAACATGCTTTCTCTCCAATATGCTAAATGAGCCCCAATTATTTTTTATTTATTTATTTTATTCATAAAAAAATAGAAAAAGAAAAGTGCTCCAAAAGCAGTGGAGATTTATATCAGTCACTGGTAACAGAAATTTGTCACTGCTGGCAAAATCAGTGACAAGGACTGGTCATAGATAGAAGATCGGCGGGGGTGCCGGGTGTCAGACCCCTGCCGATCTGATATTGATGACCTATCCTGAGAATAAGTCAACACTAAAAATAATTTAATACAAGGCACTTACTAATGCAGGCATGTCCAAACTGTGGCCCTCCAGCTGTTGCAAAACTACAACTCCCAGCATGCCCTAATAGCTGTAAGCTATCCAGGCATGCTGGGAGTTGTAGTTTTGGAACAGCTGGAGGGCCGCAGTTTGGACATGCCTGTACTAATGTATTGGGATTATCCATATTGCCTCCTTTGCTGGCTGGATTACAACCACCCTGTAATCCAGCAGCGTTGGTTGTGCTTGCGCACTACAGGAAATGGTGCCAGCCTCTCTGGTGGCTGAAACCGTGGGAGTGTGCATAGGCACACATGCGCAGTATCTCCCGTCCTGGCTATCTCCGATCTGCTCTGCAGCGGTGGCCATGACCCCTGGAAAGGAGCAGTGTATAATGTGATGGAAAAATTAATCCATCCAGCAAAGGAGGCAACATGGAGAATCATAATATATTAGTAAGTGCCTTGTATTAATTCTCTACATGATAAATGCCATTTACTGAAGTGAGACGACCCCTTTAATATCATAATATACAGTGCTGCCCATAATTATTCATACCCCTGGCAAATTTAGACTTAAAGAGGACCTTTCACTCGAATAAAACATCTAAACTAACTATACAGACATGGAGAGCGGCGCCCAGGGATCTACCTGCACTTACTGTTATACCTGGGCGCCGCTCCGTTCTCCCAGTTGAACCTGCCGGCGTCTCATTCTCCCATGCTGTAGCGCTGGCCAATCGCAGCGCTCAGCTCATAGCCTGAGAGAAAAAAAAGCCTCTCAGGCTATGAGCGCTGTGATTGGCCAGCGCTACAGCATGGGAGAATGAGACGCCGGCAGGTTCCCCTGGGTGGAGCCTAACTATGAAGATACCGGAGGCTATACCGGGAGAATGGAGCGGCGCCCAGGTATAACAGTAAGTGCAGGGAGATCCCTGGGCGCCGCTTTCCATGTCTGTATAGTTAGTTTAGATGTTTTATTCTAGTGAAAGGTCCTCTTTAAAGTTACTTTTATTCAACCAGCAAGTAATTTTTTGACGGAAATGACATAGGTGTCTCCCAAAAGATAATAAGACGATGTACAAGAGGCATTATTGTGGAAAAAATAAATTTCTCAGCTTTTATTTACATTTGAGCAAAAAGTGTCCAGTTGGCGTAAAAAAGGAGAAGCCTTCAACCCAAAGAACACCATCCCCACTGTCCAACATGGTGGTGGGAACCTAATGCTTTGGGGTTGTTTTTCAGCCAATGGACCAGGAAACCTAATCACAGTAAATGGCACCATGTATAAAGAGCCATACATGAGGATTCTCAACGACGACATCAGGCAGTCTGCAGAGAAACTTGGCCTTGGGCACCAGTGGACATTTCAGCATGACAATGACCCAAAACACACAGCAAAAGTGGTGAAGAAATGGTTAGCAGACAACAACATTAACGTTTTGGAGTCCAGACTTGAATCCAATTGAGAATCTGTGGAGGGAGCTAAAGATCAGAGTGATGGCAAGAAGACCCTCCAACCATTGCTAAAGATAAATGGGCAAAAATACCTGTGGACACATGCAAAGAGCTGGTCTGCAATTATAGGAAGCGTTTGATTGCTGTAATAGCCAATAAAGGCTATTGATTATTGAGAAGGGTATAAATAATTTTGGACTGGACACGTTTTGCTCAAATGTAAATAAAAGCTGAGAATATTTTTTTTCCCCCACAATAATGCCTCTTGTACATCGTCTTATCTTTTGGGAGACACCTATGTCATTTCCCGTCAAAAAATTACTTGCTGGTTGAATAAAAGTAACTTTAAGTCAAAATTTGCCAGAGGTATGAATAATTATGGGCAGCACTATATATTACTAGCATTAAATACTGTTCTGTAGCCGCCCTGAATTTTCATTCATTGTGTTACTGATCGTTCTCATACAGGAAACTGGGTGGACCGGACGCCGGTCCATGATGCATCGAGACAAGGTCAGGCTCTGCAGCTCAGACAACTGATCGAGAGTGGAGTTTGCGTGAACTTGGTCACAGTGGACTCCATTACACCGCTACACGAAGCTTGTCTTCATGGCCACACTCAGTGTGTGAAGCTGCTGCTCGCTGCTGGTGCACAGGTTTGTAACCCTATGGATTGGTTTACTTAAAGGTGTATTCTGGTGCTAAAAAATATATATTCCATTTGCAAGCTCTCCCCCAAAATTACATTTTTCTCATTTAACTTCACTTGAAATTTCACTGATTTCCCTCACATTTAAAGGGGTATTACAGTGAAGTAACAATAAAAAAATAAAAAATGCATTAAAGGGGTTATCCAATTTTCCAATTTCTCAAACAGCCACCCCATGTTCCAGGCCCCTTACAGGTAATATACTCACCCCGCTCCCGGCGCCGCTCCTGGTTCCCGCACCGCCGCTGCTGCTTCTCCCTGTACACGGATGAAAACATCCAGTGTCAGGGGGGAACAGCCAATGGCAGACAGGAACAAGCCTCCCTAGCATCGCGGGTGACGCTAGGGAGGCTTGTCCCATCCCCTCATGCCATTGGCTACTCCCCCCCAACACCGGATGTTTTCATCCGTGTACAGGGAAAAGAAGCGGCGGCGGTGCGGGACCAGGAGCGGTGCAGGGAGCGGGGTGAGTATATTACCTGTAAGGGGCCCGGCACATGGGGGGGCTGTTTGAGAAATTGGATAACCCCTTTAAGGCTGAAAGCTGTGACCCAATCAGAACCTATACCTTTACATATAACCAGAGCTTAATTTTACCTTGCAATCCATTAGTCTAGCTCCTGTGTGAGCCTGCAACACACTGAGAGAATCATGGCGCCTGATCTTCCCTCACAAGACTACAATCCCCACAATCCCTAGCTTCCCTGCTGGATGCTTATTGATTGGCTGCCTGATATACAGCCCGGTCACACCCTCTCTACTCAGTAATCACCAGCACACTAACACGCCAATTGTTTCACATTAAGGCTCCATTCACACGTCCGCAAATGGGTCCGCATCCGTTCCGCAATTTTGCAAAACGGGTGCGCACCCATTCATTTTCTATGGTGACGGAATGGATGAGGACAGCACATAGTGTGCTGTCCGCATCCACATTTGCGGAGTGCGGCCCCGATCTTCGGGTCCGCAGCTCCGCAAAAGATAGAACAAGTCCTATTCTTGTCTGCAGCTGCGGACAAGAATAGGCATTTCTATAGGGGTGCCGGGCAGGTGTGTTGCGGATCCGCAATACACCACGGACGTGTGAATGGAGCCTAAGCTAGAGAACTGATGGCAACACTGAGCATGCTCGACCTAACAAAGGCTCAGAACTACAGGTCGTTGCCATGGTCATTTTTGAGGAAACACAGTGAGTAGCAGAGGAAGAAAACTACTTTTATAACTACTGAACCGTAAATATGTGAAATTTACGATATATTTGATAATTATTAATGCTGAATTAGTCTAAAACATAAGTTATATTTATGGTAACCGGAATACCACTTTAATACCCTGTACCGCAGACAACAGTATTCTTTCCCCTGTGTCAAGACAACATGTTAACTCCAACTGGTAGCAGCCATCTGGACCTTCATTGCAAACTGCTAGCAGTTCATTTATAACTCCTAGCAGTAATAATAGAGGTAATTGTTATTAAATGAAAAATGCACGAATTTTCGAAAAATAAAAAAAACATCAGGAGAGGTTACAGGTCTTCAAATAGAGCTATTGACTTCTCCCCACGGCTCAGTTGACCTCCTCTCTCTGCACCACTGATTGGCGTCCTACAATATTACTAACAGCAACAGGAGCGTTGTCATTACTCCTACAGGCTCTGCTCTCTGTGTAACTGCTGTACCCGCTGCACTTTGATTGACTGGGCCAGGTAGTGAAAACATCATCATACCTGGTCCTGTCAAAGTGAAGAGGGTGTGGTAGTTGCAGAGAGAGCTGAGCCTCTAGGTGTAACGACAACGCCCCTGTTGCTCCTAGAGGCTCATTTGCATATAATACAACATCATTTTTGTCAGCAATGCGGGCACATATGAACATGGGACCAACACAGATGCCTCCAGCTGCCAAGTGCACATGTAACAGGTCAGCCAGTGTCATAGGGACAAACCTGCTGACAGATGCCCTTTAAATCTTAGACGTTTATGGTGTATATGTCACCTCTGGGACCATATAGGTAGATGCCAGAAATATTGATAGCAGTACACCCCTGTGTGATGCCTCTGCCGCAGGAAGTCTGGAGTGTATACAGGTGCTCCTGGACCATGGAGCTAAAGTGAACCCTCCGCTTTTTACTGCGTCTCCTCTTCACGAAGCATGCATGAGTGGTGAGTGCATCCTCTGCGGATGGTCTGCAGTCATTTAGTTTTTTTATCTAAATCTTTACGGTTTATCTTCATATGATTGTTATATTTTTTAATAATAGGTAAACCTGATTGTGTGAAACTTCTAATCGATGTGGGGGCAAATCTAGAAGCTCATGATTGTCATTTTGGTACCCCTTTACACGTAGCATGTGCAAGGGAGCACTTGGAGTGCGCTAAAGTATTACTCACTGCAGGTAGGTGGAGAGCTTTGGGTTTACGTCTGATTTAATGCCTTCCTGTTCCCCCCTGTCTATACGTAGCTTGTGATCACAATCCAGTGGATAGGGGATAACTTGATGTTACTGGAATACCCTTTTCGGACACACATAATTTTCAGTGTTTTTTGTTCTCTATGTGCCTCATAATATTCTTATTTTGGGATATATTTTTTTAAAGGAGCTAATGTCAATGCAGCAAAACTTCATGAAACAGCGCTGCATCACGCTGCCAAGGTGAAGAACAAAGATCTTATTGAAATGCTGGTGGAATTTGGAGGAAATGTGTACGCAAGGGACAATCGTGGAAAAAGACCTGCAGATTATACCTGGCCAAACAGTCCCACTGCTAAATGCTTTGAATATCATGAAAGTAAGTTCTGTCCGGTTCTTGTTGGTTTATTTAACCCCTTCAGGACCTAGCCATTTTTCACCTTAAGGAGCAGGCCGGTGCATTATTTTGCTCCTTCTTTTTCTCTGAGAGTGTCTTCCACTCCTTGTAGATAAATGAAACCCTGGAGCGGAAAATTGGAAGTAACAAGAACTATATTGCCAATATGCCAATAACTGCGTGTATTGTGGACTGCCGTAAATGTGCAAAATAGAATCATATGTGCATCAAACTCCACCATACGAAAACCAAAGCAGATTTACTGTGATGTCATTTACTTTAAAAGAGTTTTCTGAGACTTAAAGGGGTTGTCCGGGTTCAGAGCTGAACACGGACATACCTCCATTTTCACCCCGGCAGCCCCCCTGACTTGAGCATCGGAGCAGTTCATGCTCCGATGCTCTCCTTTGCTCTGCGCTAAATCGCACAAGGCAAATGCTCTTTCGTTTACAATAAAACCGACTCTGATGTCACCGACTCTGATGGGCGGGCTTTAGCGCTGCCCTAGCCATTTTACTGGCTAGAGCAGCGCTAAAGCCCGCCCATCAGTGCCGGTGATGTCACCGGGCTCCCTGAGCAGCGGGAAGAAGAGCCTTCAGTGCTCCTGAAAGGGACCCGGTACGTCACCGAGTCTAAGAAAACTTCACTTCTGGCAAATAATTTCCTGTAAGAAAACAGGGCTTTAGAAAAATGTGGAAAAGTTAGGACATGGATGTATGTTATATGTATGTCTGTATTGTACTAATAGAACAAAGTCCTCAATCCCGGACAACCCCTTTAAATACTGATGACCAATCCTCTGAATAGGTCATCAGTTTCTGAATGGTGGGGATCCTACACCCAAAACCCCCGTTGATCAGCATCTGTGTTCCTGTGAGCCAAGGCCTTCTACATGTTTACCAAGCATAGCACCATACATTGTATAGCGGCAGTGCTTGGTAGCGCGGCTTAGCACCGTGGAAGTGAATGGGGCTAAGCTGCAGTACCAAGCACAGCCGCTATACCTGTAATCGATGAACGTGTTGTCATTTGTCCTAGTGAAAGCTGCGGCGGTCCTAGGTATCAGACACCACCAATCAGATGCTGATGACCTATCAGTGTTTAAGTCTCTGAAAATCTGTTAATGCGGATTTGCATATGGTGGGATATGTATGCCTGAGTGTAAGAGCATTAATTCTGTATTCTTGATTTATATAACAAGGATCCAGATGTGATCGTGTACATGAACCCTGAGAGTGGAACTACAATAGCCAGATTAATCTGTTTTCAGATACCAATGACTCCTGATGAATCTGACTGACCCATGGGGTCCATCAGATTTTAATCAATTTTTGACTTAAAAAATACTGCTGCAGACTGTGCTATTCTTAACGACAAATATATATGGACTCCTGAAGGTAAGAGAATAAAGGAAGCCTGAATAGATCCTTAACTTTGCATTTAAAAGGGACCTGTCACATCTTCATGGAACTCAAACTGGCCACATACCTTTACAAGTCTCCACCTCCCACCTCAATGACGGAGTTGGTGTTCCATTGACACTGGATGGTGGAGACTGCCCATCTGACAATTCACTAGTATCAGGCGCTAAAACTAACCAATGCAATTGCAGGCAAAAAGGGGGAGTAGCATCAAATGCGTCAAGAAAGAAGAAACGCCTGTAGGACCGTTTTAGTTCTGTGACAGGTCCTTTGTATCACCTAGTATCTTTGTAATTAAATTGTAATGTTTTTATCTTCTCAAGAAAAGTCATAGTTCTGTAGTGGATGGCATTTTCAACCAACCTTCAGATTACATTCTAATTTGTCTTTTTTCCCCCAGAGACCCCTAGAACCTTGTCACAGCTCTGCAGACTCCGGCTCAGAAAAGCCCTCGGCCAGGGAGCAGTGCAGAAGGTTTATAAATTAAATCTTCCACAAAGACTTATGGATTATCTTGCATATAATTGACTCATGTAAACCTATGTGCATATGCCCCTACACATTGTACATACAGTCCTGCATACAAGTACCTCGACTTTGTTAGGCTACTCTCACACTGGCGTTTTGGCTTTCCGTTTGTGAGATCCATTCAGGGCTCTCCCAAGGGGTCCAAAACGGATCAGTTTGCAATTTAATGCATTTTGAATGGAAAAGGATCCGCTCAGAATGCATCAGTTCAGTCTCCATTCCGCTTTGGAGACGGACACCAAAACGCTGCTTGCTGCGTTTGGTGTCTGTCTGTCGAAACTGAGCAAAACGGATCCGTCCTGGCACACAATGTAAGTCAATGGGGACAGATCTGTTTTCACTGACACAATCTGGCACAATAGAAAACGGATCCCTCCTCTATTGACTTTCAATGGTGTTCAAGACTGATCCGTCTTGGCTATGTTAAAGATAATACAAATGGATCCGTTCTGAATGGATGCAGACGGTTGTATTATCTGAATGAATCTGTCCATGACAGATCCGCACAAAACACGAGTGTGAAAGTAGCCTAATAAACTAACACAAAGTCCATAAGCGAAGTGTTGAGATCTGATTTATTGCAGATGCTTCTTAAAATTATCCATTCATCAGAGGTGATCATATTGTTTCCATAAGTACTCGTTGTCAAGTTATTTTTCATTTCTAAATATCTGTATTTGTAAAACATGTCATTTATTAGGACAATTAGTTGTCTGCTTCTCCAGCTATAATGAGCATGCTACGTACAACTCTAGTAAAAACATATGCCTTGAATTATGTGTTCCTGATGGATCCCTGCCGTACTGTTTGTTAGGAGGTGCTAGAAGTCACACAGATGTAGCTGGAGTACCTATTTACAGGTTAATAACATGGTGAGTTTTTACTGAAGCTAGACAAAATTAGCTCTGGGACAAATGTTTCAATGTTAATATCTGAGCTGCTGTAGTTTCGATGTGTATCGTGACAGCTAGTGATGAGCGAAGCAAACGTCAGATGTTACATCCGTAGTCTCTTTCTTCATAACTCTGGATTAATACTGTACAGAGATCCGACTGGTACCTCGGAACCGAATCCAAGTTTTCCACTTTAAAAATCAATTACCGAACGTATTCAACAAAGTCACGGGCGACTTCGTGAATAACTAACTTTGGCCCAACAGATCCCATACATTCTAATACTTTATGGAGACGGATCTCCGTACAGTATTAATCCAAAGTTATGAACGAAACGACTTTGGATGTAACATCCGAAGCTTGCTTCGCTCATTTCTAGTGACAGCCCACTGGTCACTGTCTAATGTCATCTAAACAACCACACATGGCAGGTGACAGCCCTCCTTCTCAGTGTCATCCTACGGTGTAGATCAGGGGTGCACAACCTGCGGCCCTTGAAATTATTCTGTGTGGCCCCAAACCATCTGGTATGTCTATGTCTTGTTGCTGCTCACATGCATTTTCATGTATTTTCCCATTAGATGGGAATCCTAGAGGTGTAACCTGACATTTAATGTATGTACAATACACCATAAATACAGTATTTCAGTTGGTAATACCCCTTTAACTTTTATTTTCGACCCCTGGAATGCCTTCAGACAATGTTGCCCCCAACTAGAAACGGTTGTGCACCCCTGATGTAGATGATACTACAAGGGGACCTGGCTCCTTCTATGTGGTAACATAGGTGGCTGTTTGCCTGCTGCTGATTAACATGTTTTAGGTAGGTGACAGAGGGCACATAGAGAGCCTCCACTGAGCTGCCATGTTACACACTAAAGATATTCCACAACTTGCATCGTTCTCTAGTAATTGTGATTGAAGAACCTCATCTTCAGTTTTTCAATGTGATTCATGAGGGTCAGGGGCATTAAACTAAATGGTTTCTGTCAATGGTGTCTAACACTGATGGTGTTATCTTAATTATACATACTAATAACAATAAAATGTGGTACGTTGTTTTTACCTATTTATTCATCAGCTTCATTTTTTTATTACAGTTGATCATATATACCAGAGATACACTTTTTTTTTTAAAGGTCCATATATCTGGCTCTGCCATTGGGTGAAGGTCCAAGCTGCTAAAAAATTTAAGGAGTGGTAATAACAGTGGCGTGTAGTCCTCTGCAGCAATTTTTTTACAATAAGCCACAGTTATAAACCCACTGAATCCCCTTTGTGCTCCCACAGTAAAAGTTCCTCCTCAGCATCTCCCCACACAGTAAGAATGTCCCTTTTGTGCCAACTAACAATAATGGTGTCCCTTTAGTGCCCTCACAAAGTATGACGCTTCCATAGTGTCTCCTGACAGTTAGATGTCCAGTTAGCACCACCACGCAGTATGATGCCCTTTTGTGCCTCTGTCCCAGTATAATGCCCCCTTAATACCTCCCCACACAGTAAGATGCCCCTAAATACCTCCTCACAGGAGAATGATTGCCTCCATATACACCGAATGTGGGCCCCTTTTAGTGCCTCCCACACAAAATAATGATCTCAAAATACCCCTCACACAGTATGATGCCCCCTTAAGTGTTAAACAATGTAAAGAAAGTTCCAGCACTTGTAAATCGATATTTTGCTTCGTCTTTATTTTCGGTAACAAGTTACAGCATGTGGACACCACCGCACAATTGACGCGTTTCGAACTGTAGTGTTCTTAGACGTAACCGTATAGAATGCCAAACCTCCAGGTTTAAGTAGATCTACTTCCCCAACCAACAATAGGGTGGGGAGGGGAAACACCTCCCAGAGGCAGGGCACTTCAAATCTCTGTCATGTACTACACCTGTGATCTGCATTTAACAGCATAAAAAATACATATGTGTATATAAATCCCACAAGATGCTGCTCCCTATCTAACCTTTCTAATTCGCCTCTCCCCCTATCCGACCACAACCTACTCACCTTCTCTTCATTGGTCTCTTCTGCTGCTCCCCCGGTCCACACACTAGCACACCCCTGCAGGAACTTTAAACATTTCGACTTTCGCTTGCTTTCTGACTCTCTTCTTCCACTCTCTACCATCTGTTCCCTCCAAGACCCAGATGCTGCTACCACCCTATATGACACCACAATAAGTACAGCTCTGGACACTGTAGCCCCCCTTACACACAACAAAAGCTGAAAAATTTACAGACAACCCAGGCACACTAACCTGACCAAAAAACTCAGACAAGCTTCCAGGGCTGCTGAGCGGCGATGGAAGAAATCCCATTCTAAAGATCAATTTACCGCATACGAGCAATCCCTCCTCATATTCAAATCCTCACTCGCTGATGCAAAACAGGCCTACTTCTCATCTCTCATATCTTCCCTGGCCCACAGCACTAAACAACTTTTTAACACTTTTAACTCCCTTCTCCGTCCCCCAGCGCCCCCACCCTCTTCTCTCATCTCAGCTGAGGACTTTGCCAAATACTTCAAACAAGATAGTCCAGATCAGAGAAAGCTTTAGTACACAGTCCCCACAGACCCTCTACACAACTGCTCGGTCCTCTTCTCCCAAAACCCGCTTCTCCATTATTACAGAAGAAAAACTCTCCACTCTACTCTCCAGATCACATCTACCCACCTGTGAACTTGATCCAATCCCATCCCACCTCATTCCTAATCTCACAGTGTTTATCCCAGCCCTAACTCATCTCTTCAACCTATCACTAACCTCTGGTATCTTCCTCTCTGCTTTTATACTTGCTACCATTACAACCATCCTCAAATAGCCTTCACTTGACCCATCTTTGTCCAGTTATCGCCCCATATCACTTCTTCCGTATTCCTCAAAGCTACTTGAACAACATGTCCATTCGGAAATGTCCTCTCACCTCTCCTCCTGCTCCCTCTTTGACCGGCTACAATCTGACTTCCGACCCCACCACTCGACTGAGACTGCCCTTCCAAAGTCACCAATGACCTACTAACAGCCAAAACCAAAAAACATTACTCTGTCCTCCTTCCCCTTGACCTGTCCTCTGCCTTCGACACTGTTGACCACTCCCTTCTGTTGCAAACTCTCTCATCTCTTGGCATCACTGACCTGGCCCTCTCCTGGATCACATCATACCTCACAGACCGGACGTTTAGCGTCTCCCACTCTCGCACCAGCTCCTCATCTCATTACCTCTCTGTTGGTGTCCCGCAAGGCTTTGTCCTAGGACCCCTGCTCTTCTCTATCTACACTTTTGGCCTGGGACATCTTATAGAGTCTCATGGCTTTCAGTATCACTCTTATGCTGACGACACACAAATCTACCTCTCTGGTCCAGACATCACCACCTTACTATCAAGAATCCCACAATGTCTATCTTCTATATCATACTTCTTCTCCTTTCACTTTCTAAAACTTAACATGGATAAAACAGAATTCATCATCTTTCCCCCATCTTCCTCACACCCCCCCAACAGATCTATCTATCACGATCAATGGCTGCACACTCTCCCTGGTCAACCAAGTCCGCTGCCTTGGAGTGACCTTGGATTTTGCCCTCTCCTTGCGACCGCACATCCAAGCCCTTTCCACCACCTGCCGTCTCCAACTCAAAAACATCTCCCGCATCCGCGCTTTCCTTAACTTTGAATCTGCGAAAATGTTTGTACATGCCCTCATCATTTCCTGCCTAGACTACTGCAACATTCTCCTCTGTGGCCTTCCATCTAGCACTCTCGCACCCCTCCAATCTATCCTCAACTCTGCTGCCCGACTAAGACACCTCTTACCCTGTTACTCCTCTGCCTCTCCCCTCTGCCAATCCCTTCACTGGCTCCCCATTGCCCAGCCAGTTTACTTCAAAGTACGAACAAATACATACAAGGCCACCCACAACCTGTCCCCTCCCTACATCTCTGAGCTCCAAGATTTCTCCCGTGCATCTCCCACACTCTCGAACTCGCTACCCCAACATATCAGACTCTCACCTACAGTAGAATCCTTCAAAAGAAACCTGAAAACCCACCTCTTCAGACAAGCCTACAACCAGTGACCCTGCTGCCTCTGTACCGCAATGACCAACTTCACCTGCACCTACTGTGTCCTACTCCCATACCATGTAGCTTGTAAGCCCTCACGGGCAGGGCCCTCTATCCTTCTGTACCAGTTTGTAAGTCGTCTTGTTTATGATTAGTGCAGTTGTCTGTATTATGTATGTATACCCCTTTTCATATGTACAGCCCTATGGAATGAATGGCGTTTTATTAATAATAATAATAATAATAATAATAATACAAAGTATAAAATACATAATACAAAATACAACAGCATATTTCCAGGGCATAATCTACTTCTATTACAGCACTTGTTCTGAATCAGGACTCTAGCTTCAAATATTTTTGCCCAGAAAAACTGCATAGTGTGAATGGGATAAAAAGTCAAACATGAAAAATAGGTATAAAAATAAGAAGACATCTAAATTACTAGAACATCTTCATGTAGCTCCCTGTGAAACAAAATTAATGGCTATTATTCGCTTATGCATGTTGGATTAAAACAGTGTTAAAAAAATACATCGGTTCTTTCCTTAGGTTGAGACCCTTAGGATATCTGGTATTCAATCTGAATATCAAATATGCCCCCCACTGCAAAACCTTCTTCTTCATATTCCCACCTCTCAAAGGAACTACTACTTTTTTAATCGCATAAGTGTGGAAACTAGTTAAACTTCGGTTATGTATTTTCAGTACGTGTGAAAAGCGAGGGGGAGAGGACACTAGCCAATGTACTAGGTCGCCTTAATACTATTCTGCATCCACTTTTTAAGGTGTCATATAGAATACTATCCGCATACAAAATAGGAAGACATTTCCTGATAGCTTGTTGAATTTGTGTGAACTGACGGCTTTATATACTGTGGGTATTCGCTCCGGCAGTTAGGATAAGCGGGCGCAGTACAGAGGCAAAATACAGGTTCGTAATTCAAACTTCAGTGTTTATTCACACATGATTCGAAAAACAATCCGTCACTTTTGCAGTGTTTGGTGTTACTTCACACCGAATGGCAAGTTAATAAAACAAAAATCACCTTGGTGGCAGTTCTGCCTCCGAAAGTTCAAATACAGGCTTTAGACGGCCTGTTCCCCTGACACACCGGTCTCCGCTCCCCAGCCCAGCACAGGCCTTATATCCCAGCACACAGGCCTCCTGAGCTCCACTATCAGATGGAGGTAATCATCTCCACCTGGCAGCGCTGGCTAGTTTTTATGCCTGGCAAAACCCGGCCTGGAACATGGGGAGTAGTCACCCACCCAACACTTTAACTACTCCCAGTAAGAGCCGTCCCGGATCAGCTATTACAGCCATGCTAAGTACCAAGGTGTCAAACAGCAACTGCTGCTGATACATAAAAACTCTTACTCCACCGAGGCCAGTAACCTAGGTACGTGTCACCGATCATCCACGATCATTCCTTGTACCTTCTTACAATACGGAAGTGTAGGTTGTTCTGAATCTGTTGAATAACTTTTAATTATATTAGTCCTTTTAGATTTGAACAGTAATTCAGTTCTAGATTTGTTTGCCGCTATAGTCAAAACTGTAGATAACATCCAAATTGGATAACCCCTTTGTAACAAGCGCATCTGAATTAACTGGCATTCGCTAATAAATGCGACATTTGTACTGCAATTTCTGCGGGCCCGGATAAATTCTCCTACTGGAATGTTGCAGACAGAAAACACAGTTTTAAAGATGGCAGTGTCACTGGTTCAGAGTTATCATATATGGACTGGGCCCCGTAGATTTACAATTTAAAAGGTTGGCGGAGACACCACCAAAGTACTATTATGTCCTTCTGATTACTGGACCCCGGCAATTAGTCAGTACTACACACGGCAGTACAGACACATCTTTCTTCATGTTACAACTCATAAAGCCAACCATAACCAGGTGGCTGCTACTACATGGAGATATCGGGTATTACGCCCTCATCTGTGATACGCAAGTAGACAAATATTTATCAATGTCATAACTACCAATTTAAATATTATTTAGATACTAAGGCACTATTTAGACCCCTGTTTCTGAATGCAATTTGGTCCCCTGATGAACCCGAGTACAGTAAGGGGAAACGCGTCGGGACAATGGTGTCATCAACATAGATGGCATCATAATATCTATTAAATAAAGGGATATTGATACCACCAACTCTGGGTGATGTCAAACATTCTGTTTAACTAGAATATGGGATTATGTGCTATCTGACAACTAATAGTATGTATCTACAAGTATAAGTAGGAGATAGACTAATCATTTCATGATCTGTCTCTAAACTTTAATAACTTTTTATGGTATATTTTATTTTATTTTATTTTTTGTACCTTTAGTCGTTGGCTATTACAATAACGATTAACTAATAGGTTAGCATACAAAAGCTACCAGGGACATCCCGACTCAGGGGCGGCCATTCCCTTTATAGGCAGGGCATAAATAGCGAGAGGGTCAGATATAGGTAGAGAGCCCATAGCTATATATTAGGCCCAATCTCTGCCATTCCTAGCGCCAAAGCTAAGTATCAACCTAATGATATCTTCCATCTTGTTTTCCTCTTTTACTGTTACGTGGTTTGTGTTGGAGGGTTTGTAGCTATTTTAGATAGATATTAAAGGTTAAGTTTTATGGGTGGTTACCTGTGACATTTATAATATTTCACAGTTGGTTCTGTGTCTGTCTCCGAATCCTCCAATCTATTAATTGAATTGTGAAAATGTCTCTTAAAGGTTAAATTTCTAACAAACTTGTTAATATCAAGAATAGTAGTAAATACATCAAACTCTGTTGTAGGCACAAAGTTCAGACCCAAAGAATCCAACGATAATTGTTGATCTGCACAACTTTCTATTTTTTTCTGCAGCCGCGTGGCCATAGAATTAATTATTTTTCTGTTTCCGTCCGGCCCATCTTGGAGGTTTTTTTAAAGACCTCCAACCTCGTTTTTGCTTTAGCTTTTTTGTAATATGAGGGTTTTGCTAGCAGCACCATCTGGTCCTATGTTTCCAGAGTGTAGTCCTCAGCTGAATCCTGAGAATCACTGGTTACCTCTGATGTTTCAAATTCAGATGAGTTGAAACTTACCAGTACTTTGCCTGATACATTGTGTTTCTCTTGTTTTCTCTGTGATTTTTTATTTTTATTCTTTAATATGGACTTGGTGGTATAGTAAAGATTATCACGTCTCCCCCATTCATAGATCTGATTGTTACTGTAGTCATAGAGATCCCTCTGGAACTTATTATGCTTGGTTTCAATTATGTTCTTTTCAAATTGTTTGACCAAAGTCACAATTTTTTGTTCCATCTTGGTGTACTCCGGTATAGATATTCATTCAGAGTACTTTTACATGTTTCTATCTCATATTCAATAATTAGAGACATTAACTTTAGGGAGCATTCTGAAATTATTCCACTGTGAGACAAAAGTATCAGAACAAATCGCAGTCGGTATTTTTTTTTTAATTCTTAGTCCACATGGAATCATGGACTTTTCCACATATTTTACCAGCGTTGTATGATCCCAACATAATTTAGTCTCTTAAATCATAAGTTTTTCTAGCTCTTGCATTTAATTTTTCATATCCAGCTGGTCATGTGAATGTTGGTCTTTTGTGGAGAATACCTGATCCCCTTTGGATCTGCAGTCAGGTGTTAAAGCGAAAGCCATTGAAATAAAGAGTTCAGAGTGGGAGGAGGTCCACAGAATATCGTTAGTAGTACTGAGACGTGTGAGAACATAGGATGTAGAGGGTGAGGCACGGATAAACCTTCTACTCATAAAGTCCACAAACAAAAATCTAGCTCACCGTGTATCCATCATCCTCTGTGCACGGAACGAACTAGGCAAGTTCTCCAGACCTAAACAATGTAAAGAAAGTTCCAGAACTTCGTCTTTATTTTCGGTAACAAATTACAGCATGTGGACACCATATTACCCCACCGCACAATTGACGCATTTCGAACTGTAGCGTTCTTAGTCGTAACCGCATGGAATACCAAAACTCCATGTTTAAGTAGATCTACTCCCCCAACCAACGATAGGGGGTGAGGGGAACCATCTCCCAGAGGCAGGGCACTTGTTTGGGGGAGTAGATCTACTTAAACCTGGAGGTTTGGCATTCTATACGGTTACGACTAAGAACGCTACAGATCGAAACGCGTCAATTGTGCGGTGGTGTAAGGTGGTATCCACATGCTGTATTGTGTTACCGAAAATAAAGACGAAGCAACAAAACGATTTGCAAGTGCTGGAATTTTCTTTACATTGTTTATGTCTGGAGAACTTGCCTGGTTCGTTCCGTGCATGGAGGATCATTGATACATGGTGAGCTGGATTTTTGTTTGTGCCCCTTAAGTGTTCCCTGCACAGTATTGTCCCCTCAGGTGCCCCTACATAGAGTAATGCCCTACATTACAGGTTTTTGTACCCTCCATCCCTTAGTGATGTTCCATATTGCCTCCAGTTTAGATACTCGCCTACTCCACGTTCACCTGACAAACATTGCAGAGCAGCTCTTCTACTTTCTTTGCTGTGCTCTGTGTGGCTCAGTGCAGGATGTGCAAGGATGCAGATACAGTTCAAAGCGGGACATGCAGAGATCCACAAAGCTGGTCCGCCAGTTTAGTACACCAGATCTATACATAAATTGTGAAAGTGAGTTGTTAAAATTTATTTTTGGCTAATTTTTCTACTCTGTGACCAAATTATTTTACAGCATGGGATCCCGAGGCACAACAAGCCCCAGGGGGTCAAGAGTCATGACCCTGAGATGACATAATGTGTCACCTAGTTGTCCAGAAACCACACATTTCAAGCTCCAGACTACAGGACTATGTGGTACAGCAGTTTTAAGATGGAGGCAGTGCAGCATTGGACCCAGAATTACGACCTTCAGTTTCAAGATGCAATATAGGATGTTGCCCAGGTGTCAGTTGTCAGGATCAAAGACAACTGAGTTCAGGATTTTGCATTTAGGAGTCTGAACTCTGAAACTCTGCAGCTTGAAATCTACCAGGTAAAACTAAGCAGCCAAACAAGACACACACAGACGCGCACCGCCGCGGCTTCTCCCCGTGTGCCGATGAAAACATCCGGTGTCGGTGGGAACAGCCAATGGCAGGCGGAGACGGGGACGAGCTTCCCTAGCGTCACCCGCTATGCTAGGGAGACTCCCCCCCATCTGCCATTGGCTACTTCCCCACTGACATCGGATGTTTTCATTAGCGCATGGGGAGAAGCAGCGGTGCGGGGACCAGGAGCGGCGCAGGGACCCAGGTAAGTATATTCCATATGAGGGGCCCGGCATATGGGGGGTGGGGGGGGGGGGTTTATAGAACTCGATAACCCCTTTAAAACAGCCAAAGACCCATATGTCAGGACTAGGAGTCGCCACAGTATCAAATGTATGATGAAGGAAACCAAGAGTTAGGAGTAATACAATTAATAACAGGATCAAGAACTCAAGACAGGAGTTGACACAGCATAGAACCCAGGAGTAAGGAAAAAGGTGAGACACAACAATATTCTGGCCAATTATTTATTTATTTATTTCATGCACTTATATAGCGCTACTATATTCCTCAGCACTTTACAGACATTAGCATCCAACTGTCCCCAACGGGGCTCACATTCTAAGGTGGGAACAAGTGTTCATAGGAATGCTTTTTCCCAATAACTGGGCCATATAATCATGCAGGCTTGTTTGTTGGCTGATTTGCATCAGGATGAAAGGTACATGATTATCGTCAGCACATCTCCCCGTATAATCATGGATGTCTTTCTGATAATCAATAGAAATGATCCAATAATAATGATCCAACCACATTGGAGAGCGTCACAGCCAGGGAGGTTTTTCCTCCCTGGATGTGACGCTCTCCGATGTGATTGGATTGCGGCACAGCCAGCGAGAAAGAGACGCCCATTCAGAAACCTTGGTGTCTCCTCCTCCCTGTACCAATGCTCTATATTAGCATTCTGAGCTCGAAAACTTCAGGCGGGCGCAGCGCGGTGTAGGGGCGATGTTTAAAGAAAAAACTGGGTGGCAGCATTAGTACAGGTATTTAGCTCCTATAAGTAAAACAGATGAAAGGTCGTCTTTAGACAAAGATCACAGAATAGGGTGGCACTGCTAGTTTTCCCCAATGTTCCATAAATATACGTCTCCACACCCGGGTCTTACTTCATTCACTGGAGTGGTGCTCAAGATTTTCAATAGACTTCGAATATCGATGCGCAAAAAGAGAAAACAAGGCGGCACTCACCAGAATGGTGAATCCTTCTTTTAATCAAGGCTTATACATAAATGTAAATATAAAAAAATACAAAAATATAAACATAAAGAAATTACATCAATAAAAACACACTCGGATCATTTTTCTAATTTAGACCTAAAGGGCCCATAGCTTGAGAACGTATAATCCCCCTATCTTCCTATCTCAATAGGGCAAGGTGTCTGTCTCCCCCTTGTGGCAGGCAGGGAACTACTTCTAATCCCGAAAAACTCAATGCCCTCGGAATTACCTCTATGTTCAGACCTGACATGCTCATTCAACCGCGGGCAATCCTTACCTGTTGTGATAGAATTTACATGCTCTCTAAATCTCTCATATAGATTTTTGATCATCTTTCCTATGTAGAATCTAGCACATTTGCAGATTATTAAATAGACTACATACTTTTACACGTTATCAAAGATTTTACTTTGTAATGTATCCCCCCCGACACTCAAATAGTTTCTCTGGGGATTGTATTTACAGTAGCACAATTGCCGTACCTGCCATTACCTATCCGTATGCAGTCTTTTAGCCACATATTTGGTTTCTCTTCTACAAAACGACAAGCTATCATATCCTGTATTTAATTGCAGTAGATTTTTATAGTGTTCATGTGTGCAGCCAGCCGATTCATTGGGAATGACATTTGGTGCCGCCCACTGAATCAGCGTACATCGGACGAGACCCAGTGACATCTTGACGTCAGTGGCCAGAGGAAGCGCAGTGTGCGCGAAACGGCCGTCGCCACGAGCTGCAAACTGGCTTGGTACGCTTGTCCGCCCCTGTTTAAGCAGGTATCTGCCTTGAATAAAAGAAGAATTCACGATTCTGGTGATATTTTTGGAGTATTTGCAGTAAACGATACGCTTGTCCACACCTAAGCAACCAAGCATGCAGCTAGCCAGGTCATGAGAAAGGGACAGACCATGTTCTGAAATTTGTCAACCAGATAGCCTTGTTCTGGGATTGTCACATCATCATGCTGACTGTGTACTGTGCAGTGATTTTAAACTTGGATGAATAAAGCAAAGCATTTTACATCTATTGGCGCGGTGCTGACATTTCTACTTATCACTGGCTGCTGACTGCACCTAGTGAGGCGAGCTGAATCATACTACTTACTACAGCTTGCCATGCTCTCCAGCTTTTGCCAAGTTCACACTTCACTTATTTGGTCAGTTATTTCCATCAGTTATTGTGAGCCAAAACCAGTAGTGAAGCCTACTCAGACATAAGGTATAATGGAAAGATCTGCACCAGATCTGTGTTTTTGACCCACACCTGGTTTTGGCTCACAACAACTGTTGGAACTAACTGACCAAGTAACTGAAGTGTGAATTGGCCTTAGCTGAGGATCCGATGCTTTCAGGTTCAGCTCCTGCCCCCCCCCCCCCCCTCCTCCATTGGGTTGGGTTATGATGGCCAGTGTCATTACTATCATTATCAGCAGCAGCACATTTGTCTTAGGCCTTCACATAGTCAGTGTTTGTGTATTTCCATCAGTGATTGTGAGACAAAACCAGATGTAGGTGAAAAACACAGAACTGGTGCAACTCATTCCATATACTTTATTTCTGTGTAGCCTGTAGACAGTTTTTAGCTCATAATTGTTCAAAACTGTTACTCGTCCTCAACTTCCTCCTCCATGGAACTTTGTCCATGTAGGTTCCCAACAGCTAAAGGATGGCAAGCATTATGCAAAAGCTGTTCCTCCACCTTCCTTTATTGAATGAGTGTTTTCTCTAATATAAATATCAGGGGATGGCATTGCTGCTGCTGCTGCTGCTGTTGTCCCTAGTCACAAATCTGGTGGCCCCTTTAAAGGTCCTTAGAACATGATGCATGTCCCTGATGAGCTGCCACTGTCTGACCTCAAAACAACACATGCTATTCTGGTCTCATGCATGATATAATCATTAACGACTACACTGACCAGAACTACACAAACATGGAGAAGTCAATAGGCTCTGTCCTCATTGCTGTATCCTCATTGCCATGGTCCTGTGTTACTGCACCTAGGCAATGCACGACTGCAAATCATTGACCCAGTCGGCTGTGAAAGACATGTATTGTCCATTCCTGTAAGGCAGGGGCGGCTGTTTTTTGAGAATAATGGTGGCTAGGTATTTTCCATTGAGGGTGCGGGCACCCCATCAGTTCCCTAAAGGCAGTGGAATCCACTAAGTGGTGCCACAGCTACTGCACCTCCAGCAAATTCACCAGGTGGGAATTCATTTTCCACACAAGCTGATTACTTGGCGCGTATCGTTGTTTCCATTCCATTATGACTGATAATAGAATGGAGGAGGTGGAGGAGTCTGAGCAGGAGAAGCAGTAACTGATGATCTTGATGATAACAGGGACACTGAACTGTTTTTGGATGCAGTCTGGCTGCTACAAAGTAGACTGGGACAAGGAGGATAGGGACAAGGAGGATAGTCTTGTTCTGATTGCTGGCCATTTTGATTTTCCCATTGGACCTGGTGATGACATATGCTGCAATAGAGCTGTGTAATCATTTCACTGAGATCAAGAGGATACACACCCACCTACCATGTAGCCAGTAAAACGGCAGGAGTGATGCTTAATCAACTGCATTGATGTGATTCTATCTTTAACAGAGGAGATGCAAGCATGGCGAGTGGCAGCTATTACTGGGGCAACAGGCCCAAAATGATTGCGCTGTGGCAGCACCTGGACTTTATTAAGAAGGAGATGTGGCCTAGAGAGCCAAGGCTAGCCCCCAAGCCCAGACCGGAGAGTGCTGGAGCAGCTTGCAGAGCGGCGTGCACTTTGGCTGGAGTGACGCAACCCAAAAAAATGCAAAACTGAAAAAATGCATGCGGATCTGCATCCTATCCTCAAAAAATGCAGATCAGATGTGGAGCAAAAATACAGTTGTGTGAATGGGACCTAAAGGTTCTAAAACAAAAAATAATGGGGAGAGTGGGCATCATTGGCGGGTGCAATTACTAATAAAAAAGGGCTTGAATAACATATTGGTCACTGATAAATAAAGTTCTAATAGTTTGTATTTGGCTATGAAATCCACGCAGTTTTAGAACCGAAAATGCATATCCCCAATTAATTCTGTTGAACGCTTTCTCTTTATTCAAAGAAAGGAGCAGAGAAGGAATTTGACTAATCTCCATCCAATTGTGTATATTAATAAAATGGAAGGTGCTTGTCTGTTGGTTGGGGTTTACTAATTTCAGAATCAAGAAGAATCTCTAGTAATCTGAATGAAATCATTTTTGCATAAAATTTAAGGTCACTATTCAAAACAAAGATTAATAATTAGAAGTGTCTTTTCCTGGTTTTGAAATAGTGGTGATAGTATTCTTTAACATCTCTTCAGAAAAGGAGCTAGAGGACATGGCTAAGTTTAAATTGTACCTGAGTTTTGAAAAAAGTTTAGATAATGGCTGTGCCAGAAACAGGTCTTTTTTAGGCAGCCCTAATACCTCTTTCAGTCGTATTATTCCCTGTTTCATCTGCACAGCTAGATGCATTCCACTCAGAAGCAGGGGGCGTCTTTCCCTTACTTTCCGCTAAGTTTGATTTCAGCTCTGGAGCTCACAGAACAGATATGGAGGGGGAAAATCACACTTACAGACACTGCTATAATCTTCAAAAGCTATTCTTTTATCGGCCTTAGGATCTAAGCTAGCACTGACATGCCCCTACTTCCTCTCAGCCATCTTCTGTGTCTCTGTTACTAGGGACAGATCTTACCTGACAACAGGCAGTGGACTGCAATTAGGTTGACGTGAGACCCCTAGTGGCCATTACTGTACAACTTTTTTTTTTTAGGTGGATGCATTTTTTTTTTTTTTTATGAAGTGATTTTAGAAATTTGCTAATTACACAATTGTCTATTAAATGAAATTAAATAGTGTGAAAGTACAGTGACTCTTTAGAGGGAACCTGTCATCAACTTTATGCTGCCCATACTAACGGCAGCATAAAGTAGAGACCGGTGAGTTGATTTCAGCGGTCTGTCATTTAAAAGTTAAAAGTAAGTGGTTGCCGAGAACCAACATCACAATCATTGCAGATTGGACCTGGAAAAGAGTCCTGGCCACCTGAGAAGAGTCCTGGTTATTCATGAATTCCTGCTCTCCTGCCCACCTGCTGATGACTGACAGGCTTCTACCTAGTTTTTTCTCTTTCTCTCTAGGAGAGAACTGACAATCATCAGCAGATGGGCAGGAGAGCAGGAGATTATGAATAACCAGGACTCTTCTTAGGTAGATTTGACTCTTTTCCAGGCCTGGGCTGCAATGATTATGATGCTGGTTCTCAGCAATCACTTACTTTTAGCTGATGAGTGACACACTGCTGAAATCAGCATTTCTGTCACTAGTTTATGCTGCCCTCAGTGAGGTCAGCATAAAGTTGATGACAGGTTCACTTTAAGACATCACACAGGTCAGGAGGTAAAATTTTGGAGAAGACTTAATAATATTCCTTTGTATAGCCTCTGGAGCTTTATTATTCATAACTGAGAGAATTTTTTTTATTTCTTCAAAGCATATCTCATAGCAAATCTATTGAGACCTTCAAGTCAAACTCAAAGATCTTTTTTCTGCATTTCGCTGCGTCAGGAAGGAGTTAATAAAATAGTCTTGGATAGCATCTCTTCTCAATTGTTCACATTCCCATTTGGCTAGTTGTTTAAATGCCAAGAAAATGCCAAGAAAATTCACAGTATGGTCGGGTTTTAAAAAGGATATTATCAAAGGAATAATTTATGCGAAACAAAATAGAAAGAGTCATATAAGTCATTATCATGTACCATTTGCATAACGTAGGAAGGGATCTCTTCTTAAGGGGAACCTGTCAGCACCAAA
Organism: Bufo gargarizans; assembly: GCF_014858855.1. Lineage (NCBI taxonomy): Eukaryota > Metazoa > Chordata > Amphibia > Anura > Bufonidae > Bufo > Bufo gargarizans. The sequence continues at coordinate 219,040,025 of NC_058081.1, read as the reverse complement.
ATGGACCATAAACCGCCAGCAGTACCTTAACTCCTTAAGGACCGGGCTCATTTACACCTTAGGACCAGGCCATTTTTTGCAAATCTGACCAGTGTCACTTTATGTGGTGATAACTTTAAAACGCTTTGACTTATCCAGGCCATTCTGAGACAGTTTTTTCATCACATATTGTACTTCATGACACTGGTAAAATGGAGTAAAAAAAAAATATTTTTTATTTATAAAAAAAATACCAAATTTGCCAAAAATTAGCAATTTTCCAAGTTTCAATTTCTCTACTTCTATAATACAAAATAATACCTACAAAAATACCGGTAGTTATTACTTTACATTTCCCATATGTCTACTTCATGTTAGTATCATTTTGGGAATGACATTTTATTTTTGGGGGACGTTACAAGGCTTAGATGTTTAGAAGTAAATCCTGAAATTTCTCCGAAATTTTCAAAAACCAACTTTTTAAGGACCAGGTCTGAAGTCACTTTGTGAGGCTTACATAATAGAAACCACCCAAAAATGACCCCATTCTAGAAACTACACCCCTCAAGGTATTCAAAACGGATTTTACAATTGTCGTTAACCCTTTAGATGTTTCACAAGACTTAATGGAAAATAGAGATACAATTTCAAAATTGTACTTTTTGGGCAGATTTTCCATTTTAATATTTTTTTTCCAGTTACAAAGCAAGGGTTAACAGCCAAACAAAACTCAATATTTATGGCCCTGATTCTGTAGTTTACAGAAACACCCCATATGTGGTCGTAAACTGCTGTACGGGCACACAGCAGGGCGCAGAAGGAAAGAAATGCCATACGGTTTTTGGAAGGCAGATTTTGCTGGACTGGTTTTTTGACGCCATGTCCCATTTGAAGCCCCCTCTGATTCACCCCTAGAGTAGAAACTCTGAAAAAGTGACCCCATTTTAGAAACTACGGGATAGGGTGGAAGTTTTGTTGGTACTAGTTTAGGGTACATATGATTTTTGGTTGCTCTATATTACACTTTTTGTGAGGCAAGGTAACAAGAATTAGATGTTTTGGCACCGCTTTTTTTGGTTATTTACAACATTTATCTGACAGGTTATATCATGTGGTATTTTTATAGAGCAGGTTGTCACGGACGCGGTGATGCCTAATATGTATACAATTTTTTTTATTTATGAAAGTTTTACACAATGATTTCATTTTTGAAACAAAAAAATCATGTTTTAGTGTCTCCATAGTCTGAGAGCCATAGTTTTTTCAGTTTTTGGGCGATTATCTTAGGTAGGGTCTCATTTTTTGCGGGATGGGATGACGATTTGATTGGCACTATTTTGGGGTATGACTTTTTGATTGCTTGCTATTACACTTTTTGTGATGTAAGATGACAAAAAATAAATTTTACACCTTTTTTTCTTACGGTGTTCACCTGAGGGGTTAGGTCATGTGAAATTTCCATAGAGCCGGTGGATATAGACGCAGCGATACCTAATATGTATACTTTTTTTATTTATGTAAGTTTTACACAATCATTTCATTTTTGAAACAAAAAAAAATCATGTTTCCTCCTAGTGCCGCCCATAATGTACTAGTATAAAATGCACCATATATATAGTGCCCCAGTAGATGCCCTCAGTGTCCCCCATTATTTGCAAGTATAAAATACCCCTTCTTAGTGCCCCCCGTAGATGACTCCATAGTACTACTCTTCCCCCTTCCCCATAGTACCCACCATAATGTGTCCCAGTATAAAATGCGCCTATACACAGAGCCCCCCATATAAAATACCCCCATAGATTTCCTCTCCCCCTTCCCCCATAGTGCCCCCCATATAAAATACCCCTTCTTTGTGGCCTCAGTAGATGCCCCCATAGTGCCCCCAATAATATGCCAGTAAGAAGTACCCCTATAGATGCCCCCATCGTGCCAACCAATAATGTGCCAGTAAGAAGTGCCCCCAGTGCAAAAATACATTTTTCAAGAGCTGTTTTTGTTATTCCACATAATCTTTATGTTTTTTGGTGCTCTGAATCCGAAAATGACCTCAATTTTGTCATAGGACATCACGTTTCCTGACAATTTAGGTAACTATGTTAAATAAGGCAATACCTCAAAATAAATGGAAATAGTCTTATAAAATTAAAGTTTTATTACAATTCTTTCATGAAAATCCTTTTTTGAACTGAAATGAGCTCACCTACACACACTAAACTTATTTCTTTTTCCCTGTGAGGCTCCTCTTGGTGCATTTACGCTTGTGAGTAGCATCTGGAATGTCTCTCTGACGCATCCAATGGTAGTCTGCCATCATTGTAATGCTCCATTTTTCCTGGTATCTCCTTTCCATCTCTTTAATTTCTTTGTGGAATCGTTCACTTTGTTTTGTTCCTCACTCACAGCTCCCAAATTTTCAGGAAAGTAGTCAAGGTGGGACTGGAGGAAATGCACTTTCAAACTCATCAGGCAACCTAAAGCTTGAAATGCATTCAGCATTCATCCAACCATCTTTTAGTAGTGAGGATCTTTGTTATTGGCTAAAAATTTAAATGCAATCCACCCTTCTTTTTGAGACTCCGTCATGGTATTGACAAACTCTTGATCAACTATAAGCCTTCTATTGTCTGGTCCAACAAACACACCTTCCTTCAATTTTAACCTGGAAACTTGGTGACCAAGTATTTGAAGCATTCTCCATCTCTTGGAAGTGATTTTACGAATTGCTTCATCAATCCCAATTTTATGTGGAGAGGTGGTAAAAGAACTTTATGGGAAGGTATCAAAGTTTATGGGAAGGTACCGACTGTTAGCACCCTCGGCTGCCAATTCTTCTTGGTCCAGCGGTTTTGTCGGTCTCGACTGTCCCATAGACACAGAAAAGAAGGGTATTTGGTATACCCAGCTTGTTGCTCGAGCAGCATGCACAAGACCTTCAAGTCCCCACACACTTGCCAACCATGGTCTTCATATTTAAGTTTACGAAGAGCCAATTCCAAGTTCTCGTAGGTTTTCTTCAAGTGTACGGAATGACCTACAGGCATGGAAGTGTAAAAACTACAGTTGTGGAGTAAAACTGCTTTGAGATTTATTTTTTAAAAATCTATAAAAGATCCATAAAAAGACACCATTGCTCTGAATCATATTGGATTTTAAATTGACCCATCAGACCTTTGACATTGATGCAATAAACCAACTTGTCTTCCTGGGCGAAGTAAGGAACAAACTCCTTTTCACGATGTCTGAACCATGAAGATGACACTCCTGGCAACAATAAATTCCTGCTTTTCAGCCTTGATCCAAGTAACTTAGCAGCCTCTTTGGGAAGATTCAAGTCTCTTACCAAATCATTCATCTCCTCCTGAGAAAACGATTTTGGTCTTGTATCATCTTCAAAGTCAGATTCTCCAGGAAAGATTAACCCCTTCTATCATTAGAAGCACAGACTTAGGGCTGAGGCTTACACATACAGCATGCTGCTGAGTATCCCAGTAGTCAGACATGTCACTCAGAGCAGCACTTGTATTCATCCCCTTTGCAGGGGGGAGGGGCAGAGATTGTTTACCTGCAAATAACAACAAAGGGCCAAGAGGAGAACTAGGGAAATTAGGAAATATAATTTTTTCCCCCTAAAACTTGCTTAGCTTATGTATGTATTGCTGACCATCAGATTTACAGTGCTATATTTTTTTTACATACCGTAACTCAGACAACCCCTTTTATTTTTTTGGGGCATTTTATATCTTAATTAGCACTTATGTGAATTAATTAAAGGTAATTTGGACTTTAAATCTGGTTAAAAACCCATAATATAATGGCAAATCATAACGTCTAGGAGTTTTTTCAATATTTTATTTGCTTTCAGCACACCAAAATACATGAAAATTAGATGGAAATAATCAAACAGCTTTTTAGTCGTAGACCTGTGTAATGTGCCAGTAAGAAATGCCCCCATAGATGCCTCCCAATCATGTGCCAGTAACAAGTGCCCCTCCATAGATGTGTCAGGAAGCAGGGGGTTATGTGTACATTTAGTCTTAGACTACTGGTTGCCTACTCTTGACATGTGCATTTGTGTTGTAATTTTTATGGATTTAAAATTTAGCTTTTATTTGTTTATTATTAATAAATAGTGAACTTAATATCTAACCTACTAAATAAAACTATCTCTGGACATCAGGGGTGCTTCGTTTTTTTTTTCTTTTAACACTGTAAATGCAGCAGTAGTGATTGATTTGCAGTTACTGTTGTTGGATACTTTAATTGTGCCCTCAATCTAGTGAGGTAAAGGCAGTTGTAGCTGATGTTACATTATTCAGGCAGTTGGATACTTTTGAACCCAGCTGCTAGTTGCTGTTCATCAGAGGCTAATTTCTGTAACCATATGTTGCAACATATACTGCCTATGATTTGCCTATAGTTTGTTCTATAGTGCTGCTGTTGTTCATAATTATTTCTGCTGATGGTACTATTACTATATTCTACCTGCCTATATGGCTGACTAGACGTACCAGTTTGTTCACTGACTATGATATCTATTATCTCACTTTTGCTGACGGATACCTGTGGCCGTATGTTGCACCATGCACTGCCTATGATTTGTCTTTAGCTAATGCTATAGTGCTGCTACTATCAACTCTGCTGCCTGTGATTGATTCAGTTGCTATAATCAAGCTGCCTTATTAACTGACTATTAGTATCAGCCTGTTTGCTGTCTCTACTATAGATTATCCCGCTTATTGCGGCTTGCTCTGTTTGCTTATGATACTGGTACCGACAGGGTACCTTTCCAGGCTGTTACTATGTGAGTTAGGCGCTATTACATGAGCCTCTGGATGTCCTAGGGTCTAAAATCTAATTACTGCCCCCCGACATGTTTCGCCATTACTATGGCGTCTTCAGGGGATCGGGCAGTCTGCCATTAATAATAAACAAATAAAAGCTAAATTTTAAATCCATAAAAATTACAACACAAATGCACATGTCAAGAGTAGGCAACCAGTAGTCTAAGACTAAATGTACATATAATTAAAGTGCCTCTACATGTGCAGGGTACATATGAATGTATTATATAGGAAGCAGGGGGTGGTACCCCTACTCGGGGACCGCGGGCACGGCGCAGGGCACGGGTTCCCCTTCGGCTCGGTAGAACACCTGGTGCCCGAGGTGCGGGTGCGCTGCGTGTGCGCATGCGCAGTACGCAGGCTGCTCTCGCATTCCCGGGTGCATAGCGTTCCTGCATTATCCGGCTGTCAGGTGTAAGCATTGCTGAAGGAGGTTCCCAGTACACACCTTCCACCTTCCTCACATGCCATTGGTTCCTGGAGGGTGGTTCCTACCTTCCCTGGCTATAAAGACCTGGCCTGAGCTCTGGCTCATTGAGTTATTCCACCTTATGGTGAACACCTAGCCTCCCTGCAGATCCTCCTATTGCCTGTTGTTTCTTTGTATCCTTCCCGGCTACTGACCCCTGGACTGTCTTCCACCTTGAACCTTCGCTGCCTGCCTCGACCTGGATTGGACATTGACTACCCCTCTTGGCTTATCCCTAAACTTGTACCGCGTTCTGGGCTGTCAGCTGTTTACTGCCAGTGGGTTCCTCATCCCTCTATGGGCTCCCTGGGAGGTTTGACAAGATGCTTCCCAATCGTGCCAGTAAGAAGTGCCCGCCCATAGATGCCTCCCAATTATGTGCCAATAACAAGTGCCCCCCCCAGTTATGTGCCAATAACAAGTGCCCCCCCCCAGTTATGTGCCAATAACAAGTGCCCCCCCAGTTATGTGCCAATAACAAGTGCCCCCCCATTTATGTGCCAATAACAAGTGCCCCCCCAGTTATGTGCCAATAACAAGTGCCCCCCCAGTTATGTGCCAATAACAAGTGCCCCCCCCAGTTATGTGCCAATAACAAGTGCCCCCCCCCAGTTATGTGCCAATAACAAGTGCCCCCCCAGTTATGTGCCAATAACAAGTGCCCCCCCAGTTATGTGCCAATAACAAGTGCCCCCACAACGTTCCTCTCCTGTATTGTACCATATATAAAAAAAAAAATAAACTCACATACTTACCTCCATCAGGCTGGCAGCGATGCGATGCAGGCCTCTTCCAGCCTGTGTCCCGCGCTGTACAGCTCAGGCGGCTCATGACGTCATTGCGCCACCTGCACCGGCCTCTGAAAGGCTGCAGGCCTCAGACACGGATCTCAGACGGAAATGTCTCAAGAGGATCAGTTTTTTTTTGCTGGATCCTGTAAAAAAAACAGATGCTATGACAATCCTATGCATAACTGATGCAACAGTATGCGTTTTTTTATACAGGATCCTGTTTTTTCTCTCTCTCTCCTCAGAAGGAGGACGGATCAGAAGAACGGAAAGCTAAGGCTACTTTAACACTAGCGTTTTTGCTGGATCTGTCATGGATTAGCAAAAACGCTTCCGTCTTGATAATACAACAGTCTGCACCCGTCATGAATGGATCCGGTTGTATTATCTCTGAAATAGCCAAGACGCATCCGTCATGAACTTTATTTTAAGTCAATGGGGGACTGATCCGGTTTCTATTGTGTCTGAGAAAACGGATCCGTCCCAATTGACTTACATTGTGAGTCATGACGGATCTGTCTTGCTCCTCACCACATCACAAACAAAAAAACGCTGCTTGGAGCATTCTTCTGTCTGCGATGGGGATGCAACTAAATGGAACGGAATGCATTCTGGTCCACTCTGTTTCGTTCAGTTCAGTTTTGTCCCCATTGACAATAAATGAGGACAAAACTGAAGCGTTTTCCTCCGGTATTTAGATTCTATGACGGAACTCAATAGTGGTAAAAGAAAACGCTAGTGTGAAAGTAGTCAAAATGGTGATATGAATGCACTCTAAACTGTCAGAGAACAGGGTTTTAAGCGCACAGTGAATGGTATGCTTTAGGTAAGAAAGTGTAGTATAACTAGAAAATGAATGAATAAAGTATATTACAGATAGTTTTATTAGAGCTTTAGGGACATCATATTAAACGTTTATCTAAAGGTTTAGTTACTCTTTGAGTCTGTGGTCATCAAATTCTAACAGATGAGTTTCCTGAATACAAACAATGTGAACTTTATGAGAATGAACTTCTTACCAAAGAGAAGACCAATTAAAAGGATGATCAAATTCCTTAATGTTCAGAGAAAGTAAGTAGCTGTGTAGCTGTACACCATAAAAATCATGATGGATAGCATAACCTGATATGACCAGTAGATGTCAGTGTAGAACTGCCAGATTCCCTTTGGTGTAACCTAGAGATGAGCAAATGGATTCTAATGAGCCATCTAATCAGCAGGGCTTCTTCACCTGTGGGACGCTGTGTGTGGCGCCTGCGCAAACGCTGCTCCAAAGCTAAAGCAGATCCTGTGCCTTGCTCTTCTAATCAGAGCAGCATTACAGGCAGGAAATTGTCAGAACTGGTCTAAGTGTCTGGCACTGTCAATTTTGTGGCAGGTGAGCACTTCTTCACCTATGGGGACACCCCCTCCACAGGTGAAGCAGCCCTGCTCGTGAGACAGATCAATTAGTTAGAATTGATTCGCTCATCTGTAATCTTAACCACCTAAAGAAAAAAAAGGAAAAGTCGACCAGGTTTCCAAGGGATAACAGGCCAATCCTTTTGGATGTTAGTAACTTCAGTATGTCAGGATCCAGTTGAGGAGAACCTGAAAAGATATTCAATTTTTTCAAAAAATGAAGTCCATCATCAACATTTTGAATGATAAATGTAGAATCATTTATATTTATGATGACGTTGGCTGGCTATCCCCAGGGGTGGACTGAGAATTTAAAGTGGCCCTGGAAAAAACTAAAGCGGCCCTATATCATACAGACGTGGACAAAATTGTTGGTACCCTTTGGTCAATGAAAGAAAAAGTCACAATGGTCACAGAAATAACTTTAATCTGACAAAAGTAATAATAAATTAAAATTCTATAAATGTTAACCAATGAAAGTCAGACATTGTTTTTCAACCATGCTTCAACAGAATTATGTAAAAAAATAAACTCATGAAACAGGCATGGACAAAAATGATGGTACCCCTAGAAAACACAGAACATAATGTGACCAAAGGGACATGTTAATTCAAGGTGTGTCCACTAATTAGCATCACAGGTGTCTACAACCTTGTAATCAGCCATTGGGCCTATATATATGGCTCCAGGTAATCACTGTGTTGTTTGGTGATATGGTGTGTACCACACTCGACATGGACCAGAGGAAGCAAAGGAAAGAGCTGTCTCAAGAGATCAGAAAGAAAATTATAGACAAGCATGTTAAAGGTAAAGGCTATAAGACCATCTCCAAGCAACTAGATGTTCCTGTGAGTACAGTTGCACATATTATTCATAAGTTTAAGATCCATGGGACTGTAGCCAACCTCCCTGGACGTGGCCGCAGGAGGAAAATTGATGACAAATCTAAGAGACGGATAATCCGAATGGTAACAAAAGAGCCTAGAAAGACTTCTAAAGAGATTCAAGGTGAACTTCATGCTCAAGGAACATCAGTGTCAGATCGCACCATCCGTCGTTGTTTGAGCCAAAGTGGACTACATGGGAGACGACCAAGGAGGACACCATTGTTGAAAACGAATCATAAAAAAGCAAGACTGGAATATGCCAAACTACATGTTGACAAGCCACAAAGCTTCTGGGAGAATGTCCTGTGGACAGATGAGACAAAAATCGAAGTTTTTGCCAAGGCACATCAGCTGTATGTTCACAGACGAAAAAATGAAGCATATCAAGAAAAGAACACTGTCCCTACTGTGAAACATGGAGGAGGCTCTGTTATGTTCTGGGGCTGCTTTGCTGCGTCTGGCACAGGGTGTCTTGAATCTGTGCAGGGTACAATGAAATCTCAAGACTATCAAGGAATTCTAGAGAGAAATGTACTAGCCAGTGTCAGAAAGCTTGGTCTCAGTCGCAGGTCATGGGTCTTGCAACAGGACAATGACCCAAAACACACCGCTAAAAACACCCAAGAATGGCTAAGAGGAAAAAATTGGACTATTCTAAAGTGGCCTTCTATGAGCCCTGACCTCAATCCTATTGAGCATCTTTGGAAGGAGCTGAAACATGCAGTCTGGAAAAGGCACCCTTCAAACCGGACACAACTGGAGCAGTTTGCTCATGAGGAGTGGGCCAAAATACCTGCTGAGAGGTGCAGATGTCTCATTGACAGTTACAGGAAGCGTTTGATTGCAGTGATTGCCTCAAAAGGTTGCGCAACAAAATATTAAGTTAGGGGTACCATCATTTTTGTCCATGCCTGTTTCATGAGTTTATTTTTTTACATAATTCTGTTGAAGCATGGTTGAAAAACAATGTCTGACTTTCATTGGTTAACATTTATAGAATTTTAATTTATTATTACTTTTGTCAGATTAAAGTTATTTCTGTGACCATTGTGACTTTTTCTTTCATTGACCAAAGGGTACCAACAATTTTGTCCACGTCTGTAGGTGGGCCAAAACTGAGAGAAGGTGTGGTCAATGTAAGTGGAGTCAACTCAAGTAAGCGTGGCCAATAATACCATAGAAGGACAGTATACTGTGCTACTGCAGCAGAACCAAGTACCCGGGGTGTTGGTAGGGTCTCAAAGGATCCACAGCCAAAGCCCCAATGTATATGTGCCAAAGTGACCATGCCTCCACACACACACACCCTAGCACTAAATGCATTTTACTTGCTGAATGGGCAGCATTAAACATACAGGACTATACAGCACCACATACCTCTTACATCCAGTGCCTCATAGGTGAGGTCTCCTCTGATGTACACATTCTCTTTACAGCCACATATGGTCTCTGCAGAGTTTGCCACACAGACATCTTAGGTTCCTCACTTTTCTATCATTCTGCCCACCCTGGTGCCCCAGCAGTGTTATCCTGCTGCTACCTCAATACCATTTCTGCTGTGCACCCAAATACTTTACCCCATAAATTTTACTGCCATACAGATAGTACTATAAATGTCCCACCAATAGCTATAATTCTCTCCCAGGGTGTCCTCATTCGTAAGACTGCCCCCAATAATTATAATGCTCCCCGAGAGTTGCCCTGTTGAGTTGCAGTACCCTACATATTGTGCCAAATAAAAATGCCAACCCATAGTGCAAGCAGTAGTAATAAGGCCTCTCTGTAGTGCCCCCCATAGTATTAAGGCCCCTTTATAAGGGTAATACTTCAATATCAGATTTCCTACTTATATCCGTGGAGGGATTTAGGGGGGATCGGTAGTGAGGAGACTCCGAGGGAGTGATGTGCAGTGATTGTGGAGCTTGCAGAATGCACAGCAGCGCTATCTGGTGATCTGGCTTTTTTCGACTTATATTGAAGAAAACCTACTTCAAGTGGATCCTGCAGCATCTAAATTGTGAGACTGGACTAAGGGTTTCTTTTGGATTTCTTGTCTGGGAATCCTTGAGCCCATCAGAATAGATTATTCTGATGCCCCACCCTCCATCTATACAGAAAATTAGGGGTTAGTCAGCAGGAAAACAACGAAAAATGTCCAGCACTGAGATCAATAAAAGTCTTCAATCTTTATTCCATAAATTTAAAAGAATACAATTCTTCACATGGACATGGCGTTACTTTTATTAATCTCAGTGCTGGACATTTTTCGTTGTTTTCCTGGATTATACTACTTTAAAAGTAATAAAAATGCATCAGCCAGATATTGGCTATGCAAACCACTGATAAGACAACCCAATATAAGGCATTCCAACAACTACCATTTACGGTATATCTAAAGTATATGTCATGAGTGTCTGATCAGTGGTGGTCCGAGTCCTTAGCTATGGGGAAAACAGAAAGTCTATGTCTCCTGTTTTTAAAACAGAGTAGCAGTAGCTTAGATTGCAGGGAATTAAGAATAAATTCTGTGTGAATTCTGTATAATTTGCACATGCCCCCACAAATCCTTTTGGTAAATTTGTATTTCAGTAAAGTAATGCCGCTTCTACAGAAATGTTATTTATTGGGAGTGAGAGAAAATTGTCAGTTGCTATTATACAGCCAGACCCTATTTTTGAATATACGTATCTAAACAGTAATAATTACACAAAACTATGTGTACTGCAAAATTCATCAAAATAGCTCCTACACAGGAATATAATCTGGGTGCAGGTCTGGCTTTAGGTTACAATGCATCCTTTGTGAGAAGTATTTTGACGACCCCCAACACACAGACACTTCTGCAAGCATTATAGCGTTCTGAATACACTAAATTAGTAGCATCAATTTTAAAATGTTATTTAATTTTATGGAGAAAAGAATGCACAGCTGAAGTTTAAGGGAGTATTCCCATCTGGCACCAGAACCAAGCTCATTACAACAATACAGAACCAGAACCAACCAGGCACATGCATACCTCCTAACTTTTGAAAAGCCCAAGGGGGGACACTTACTGCTCTTTAACAGTAGTTATGCCCCCTTGGTGTCCCCTCACAGTAAGAATGCACAGGTTTTCCCCTTAGTGCCCCTTTACAGTAGAAAGCCCCTTTAGTGCCCCCATACAGTAAAATGCCCCCATAGTGTCCATACACAGTAGCAGTGCCACTTTCACACTAATTTACCCCCTTATTGCCCCCACACAGTAGTTATGCCTGAGTGCCCCACACAGTACAATGCCCCCTTAGTGCCCCCACATAGTAGTTATGTCCCCTTAGTGCCCCCACACAGTAAAATGCCCCCATAGTGCCACTACACAAAAAAACTCCATAGTGCTCTCACACAGTAAAGTGCCCCCGCAAAGCAGTTATGCTCCCAGACACAGTAAAATGTGTTCCCAAACAATACTTATGCCCCCTTTGTGTCTGCAAACAGTAAATGCCTCCAAAAGTGCACCCAAATGTAGTTGCGTCCCCTTTACAGTAGTATGCCCCCTTATTGTCCCCACACAGAATGCCCCCATAGTGCCCGCACACAGTAAAATGCCCCCTTAGTGCCCCCATATAGTATTTATGACACCTTAGTGCCCCCACACAGTAGAATGCCCCCACAATGTGCCTACACAGTAAAATACCCCCACAGTTCTCCTTCATGGTATTTGTGCCCCCTTCACAGTAGAGTGTCTCCACACAGTAGTTATGCCCCTCAGTGCCTACACACAGTAGACTGCCCCAATAGGGTCCCCCACAGTAAAATGCCCCCTTAATGCCCCCCATATGCCCTCTTAGCGAACCCACACAGTAGACTACCTCCATAGTGCATCATCACAGTAGTTATGCCCCATTAGTGCCTCCACACAGTACAATACCTCCATAGTGCCCCTTCACATTAGTCATGCGCTCTTGGTGCTCCACACAGTAGAATGCAACATAGAGCTCCCACACAACAAAATGCCCCCAAAAAACAAGAATGAAATTAGTGTTAATAAAATCAAAAATGCAATACTCACCTAGCCCAGTTCCCATGATGAATGGAGCACGTCCTGGTCTCCCCAGCAGCAGGTGCAATGCGGTGATGTCATCATGTCTGCTGAGCTGGGGAATGATCATTGGCCTGTGCATTCCCTAGTGTCCAGTCCAGCTCACCAGATTGTGCCTGCTGCTGGGAATGGTGAAACAGAGAGCTGAAGGCTCCCTGCTTCACCACTGCATCCAATTGTATCTGCGCCCTGTGGGGTACAGGGATGCCTGGAAACTGGGTGAATCGTCCTGGTGACCGGGTAACCGGCTAAGAAGACCATCTAGTATCCAGGGTCATGCACCCCGTGCGGGCTGGGTATTCCATTAGCTTTCCTTTTGTCCACAATGCCAGTTACATCCCCTTGTACGTACAGTATTCATGTCACATCATAGCTTACATAAACTGGTATCCATGCTCAAATTTATAGGAAGTTAGTAGGAAAACAAGATGTATTCCTTCTTCCTTAACTAGACATATTTGGGGTAGGTATAATTAGATTACTATTTTCCCTTTTCTGTCCCTTTTTATTAAGTTAACCTAATCGTCAGAGGTCCTCTGCGTGGGAGAGAAATGACCCGTGCTCTGCTTTATTTTATCCATACAACTTTCTCATGACTACACTGTGTTTCTAAATGGATCTTCTTGTTTTTCATTACAATAGCTATTAAAGAGGTTTTCCCTCAAAACATTTTCAACATTTTCCAAAGTAGCACTTAGATGTGAACATTTTTCTAATTTCATGCAATTTTAAAGCCACTGAGTTATTCAATAAAATGTATCTCTATAGCCTTGGGGAAGCGTCTAAGGACATGAAACATCTGTAGGCTGTGCTGATTCGAGCGTATACAGGGATGTGCAGAATTATTAGGCAAGTTGTATTTTTGAGGATTAATTTTATTATTGAACAACAACCATGTTCTCAATGAACCCAAAAAACTCATTAATATCAAAGCTGAATATTTTTGGAAGTAGTTTTTAGTTTGTTTTTAGTTTTAGCTATTTTAGGGGGATATCTGTGTGTGCAGGTGACTATTACTGTGCATAATTATTAGGCAACTTAACAAAAAACTAATATATACCCATTTCAATTATTTATTTTTACCAGTGAAACCAATATAACATCTCAACATTCACAAATATACATTTCTGACATTCAAAAACAAAACAAAAACAAATCAGTGACCAATATAGCCACCTTTCTTTGCAAGGACACTCAAAAGCCTGCCATCCATGGATTCTGTCAGTGTTTTGATCTGTTCACCATCAATATTGCGTGCAGCAGCAACCACAGCCTCCCAGACACTGTTCAGAGAGGTGTACTGTTTTCCCTCCTTGTAAATCTCACATTTGATGATGGACCACAGGTTCTCAATGGGGTTCAGATCAGGTGAACAAGGAGGCCATGTCATTAGATTTTCTTCTTTTATACCCTTTCTTGCCAGCCACGCTGTGGAGTACTTGGACGCGTGTGATGGAGCATTGTCCTGCATGAAAATCATGTTTTTCTTGAAGGATGCAGACTTCTTCCTGTACCACTGCTTGAAGAAGGTGTCTTCCAGAAACTGGCAGTAGGACTGGGAGTTGAGCTTGACTCCATCCTCAACCCGAAAAGGCCCCACAAGCTCATCTTTGATGATACCAGCCCAAACCAGTACTCCACCTCCACCTTGCTGGCGTCTGAGTCGGACTGGAGCTCTCTGCCCTTTACCAATCCAGCCACGGGCCCATCCATCTGGCCCATCAAGACTCACTCTCATTTCATCAGTCCATAAAACCTTTGAAAAATCAGTCTTGAGATATTTCTTGGCCCAGTCTTGACGTTTCAGCTTGTGTGTCTTGTTCAGTGGTGGTCGTCTTTCAGCCTTTCTTACCTTGGCCATGTCTCTGAGTATTGCACACCATGTGCTTTTGGGCACTCCAGTGATGTTGCAGCTCTGAAATATGGCCAAACTGGTGGCAAGTGGCATCTTGGCAGCTGCACTGCTTGACTTTTCTCAGTTCATGGGCAGTTATTTTGCTCCTTGGCTTTTCCACACGCTTCTCGCGACCCTGTTGACTATTTTGAATGAAACGCTTGATTGTTCAATGATCACGCTTCAGAAGCTTTGCAATTTTAAGAGTGCTGCATCCCTCTGCAAGATATCTCACTATTTTTGACTTTTCTGAGCCTGTCAAGTCCTTCTTTTGACCCATTTTGCCAAAGGAAAGGAAATTGCCTAATAATTATGCACACCTGATATAGGGTGTTGATGTCATTAGACCACACCCCTTCTCATTACAGAGATGCACATCACCTAATATGCTTAATTGGTAGTAGGCTTTCGAGCCTATACAGCTTGGAGTAAGACAACATGTATAAAGAGGATGATGTGGTCAAAATACTCATTTGCCTAATAATTCTGCACTCCCTGTATGTCTAGCTCGCCTACCCTCTGTACGTGATGTAATAATAATGATGAGTGCTGTGGATATAGTCTCTATTCGGATATTGCCTTTCTATATAGCACCCCACTGATATGGTGCCAATATAGCCTATTGTCTCCGCATTACAGACATAATAGCAGTGCCAATGTTTTCTCTTTTTTACTATGGTCTATCTGTATAGCGCCACCTTCTGTTTGTTCTTTTCCTTATTTCTCTGTCCTCCATCACTGAAGTAGATGGCTCATGCTCATTTCCATCCTTCAACTGCCATCAGCTGTTAGAAGGTGTGACAGTTAAGGCCCCATTCATACGACCTGTATGGCTGCCATGCCCATGTCGCGGACAGATAATAGCGGCTGCAAAACATGGGAACCAGCCGTGTGAACTCTGTGCTGCAGTGCAGACCCATTGACGTGAATTGGTCTGTGATCCGCAAGATACATGTCCTATATTTTGCGGTGTGGAGGCATGCTTCCGTAGCCTTCTGATCCATGCCTCCGCTCCGCAAAACATAGGACATGTCCTATCCTTTGCCGTATCTTGCGGATCACGGACCCAATGAGTCCGCATCCAGAGCACAGGGTTCACATGGCCAGTGCCTGTGTATTGCGTACCTACTGTATGCGGTCCGCAACACAGGCACAGCGACCATACGGTCGTGTGAATGGGTTCTTTCATGGAGAGCACTGCAGGGGAAAGGACACATACCCTGAGCTGTGAGAGGAAGAGAACTGGAGCAAAAAGAACACTCCACCTCCACCCCATCCTGAACTGCCGACCTGAAATAAATCTTACAGGATATTTTGGAGCAATGAATGGGACAGCTCTGAACCCATGTGAGGTAAGGGCTGTTTTAGCTTTCTTTTTAGAACAAGCCTGTCGTATACTACAGGATGTCTGATTGTTCTTTTTATCCTAAGGGTCTATTCACACATCCATATGTGTTTTGCGGATCCGCAAAACACGGACAGCGGCAATGTGCGTTCCGCATTTTGCGGACCGCACATCGCCGGCACTATAATAGAAAATGACTAATGTTGTCCGCAATTGAGGACAAGAATAGGATATGTTCTATTTTTTCGGGAACTGAATTGTGGACCCAGAAGTGCGGATCCGGACAGCACATAGTGTGGCCCCATAGAAATGAATGGGTCCGCAATTCCGTTCCGCAAAATGCGGAATAGAATTGCGGACGTGTGAATGGACCCTAATCATGAGATAACCCCTTTAAGTCTAGTAACTGTAAATATATTGGTCACCTAGATTTTGGGTTGCTTAATAGCAAAGTTGTGATTTTTTTTACAGAGGAGGAGCTTCTCTCTGGCCACTCTGCCATAAAGCCCAGATTGATGGAGCCCTGCAGTGATGGTTGGGCTTCTGGAAGTTTCTCCCATCTGTGCACAGGATCTTTGAAGCTCAACCAGGGTGACCATTGGGTTCTTGGTCACCTAATTAACCAATGCCCTTAACCCCTGATTACTTTGTGTGATACGGCAGCCAGCTCTAGGTCTTAGTTGTTACAAACTTCTATAAATTCCACAAAAAAATAGAAAGAGACAATGAATATGAAAGCCACTTCTTATTCACAAAGGCACTTCACAATTCCACAGGTATATATAGTAACACCAGTGGCGTGCCTAGGGTGTTTGGCACCCAGAGCGGGTCCTTTCTCTGGCACATCCAGCGACATCTCCTGTCATTTAGACCTTCTCTTTCCTCTTCTCCTCTGTTAGACCGCCATGGCAAATTCTTTCAGCCACATCTTGTCTCTACAGTTTGTAACATAGATACGTTAGATTTCTCAGTTTTTCCATCAACCTCCCCATCCTGGTGTCCCCACAGTGTCATCCTGCTGCCACCCCCAATACTGTGCCCGTTGTGCCCCCCAATGCCCCAGGAACTATACTGCCGAAAAAATAGTGACCCCAGTAGACATAATTGGGGTCATTTATCAAACTGGTGTAAAGTAGAACTGTATTTCCAAAAGAGCTGTCAAATATGAAAGGTAGAATCTGATTGGCTGCTATGGGCAACTAAGCCAGTTCTACTTTATACCAGTTTGATAAATTACCCCAAATATCCCTATAGTGTCTACGGCAATTATAATGTCCCCTAGAGTGCCCCCAGTAATAACACCCTATATTGTGTTCCAGGTAATAATCTCTGCATAGTGTCCCCAGAAATATTAGAATTGCCCCTACAGTGCCTCCCCAATAGCAATGCCCCCCACACTGCCCCCCATAGTAAGCCCCTCATAGCAATTTGCTCCCACACAGTAATTTCCCCCACATTGCCCCTATACAGTAATTTCTCCCACACTGCCCCCACACAGTAATTTGCCCCACACAGTAAATTCCCCCCCACACTGCCCCTATACAGTAGTTTCCCCAACACGGCTTCCCCCACAGTAATTTCCTCCACAATGTCCCCATACAGTAATTTACCCCATACAGTAGTTTCCCCCACACTGCCCCCATACAGTAATTTCCCCCACACTGTCCCCATACAGTCGTTTCCCCCACACTGCCCCCATACAGTAATTTCCCCCACACTGCCCCATACAGTAATTTCCCCCACACTGCCCCATATAGTAGTTTCCCCCACACTGCCCCATATAGTAATTTCCCCCACACTGCCCCATACAGTAGTTTCCACCACACTGCCCCTACACAGTAGTTTCCCCCACACAGAAATTTCCCCCACACAGTAATTTCCCCCACACTGCCCCCACACAGTAGTTTTCCCCACACTGCCCCCACACAGTAGTTTCCTCTACATTGCCCCCACACAGTAATTTCCCGCACACAGTAGTTTCTCCCACACTGTCCCCCCCACAGTAGTTTCCCCACACTGCCCCCACACAGTAGTTTCCCCTACACTGCCCCCCACACAGTAGTTTCCCCCACACTGCCCCCACACAGTAGTTTCCCCTACACTGCCCCCCACACAGTAGTTTCCCCCACATTTCCCCCACACAGTAGTTTCCCCCACATTGCCCCCACACAGTAGTTTCCTCCACATTGCCCCCACACAGTAGTTTCCTCCACATTGCCCCCACACAGTAGTTTCCCCTACACTGCCCCCACACAGTAGTTTCCCCTACACTGCCCCCACACAGTAGTTTCCCCTACATTGCCCCCACACAGTAGATTCCCCCACATTGCCCCCACACAGTAGTTTCCCCCACACTGCCCCCACACAGTAGTTTCCCCTACACTGCCCCCACACAGTAGTTTCCCCTACACTGCCCCCACACAGTAGATTCCCCCACATTGCCCCCACACAGTAATTTCCCCCACACAGTAGTTTCCACCACACTGCCCCCCAGTAGTAATTTCCCCCACACTTCCCCCGACACAGTAATTTCCCCGACACAGTAATTTCCCCCACACAGTAGTTTCCCCCACACTGCCCCCATATAGTAATTTCCCCCACACAGTAGTTTCGCCCACACTGCCCCCATATAGTAATTTCCCCCCACACAGTAGTTTCGCCCACACTGCCCCCATATAGTAATTTGCCCCACACAGTAGTTTCCCTCACACTGCTCCATATAGTAATTTGCCCTCCACATAGTAATCGTCCCATAATAATTTGCCCCCACATAGTAATCCCTCCCATAATATTTGCCCCCACACAGTTTACCACCAAAATATTTTTCCCCCACATTGTCTTCCTGTGTGTCCCCAGCCCCCCCCCCCCATGTCCCCCAAAGTTGGCACATAAAAAATAAATAAAAATAAAATATAAACACTAAATACTCACCTGCGCTTGCTTGCAGAGGAAGGCGTGCACACTTCACTGTGCTGCTGCGTCCCGGCACAGGTGCACGAGATGACGTCATCACGCACGCCTGCATCTGTATTGATGGAAGCGCTCATTGCTTCTGGCACCCCCCTGAGAGCCGTCACCCGGGGCGGACTGCCCCCCACCTGCTCTTCCCTAGGCACGCCACTAAGTAACACTTCATATCATACCAGGTTAGCAGGATGTCCAATAATTATGCAGCAATAACTCTCTAATGTTCACAGTAGAAATCACCTGGGCAAAAGTTCATCATGGACGTACTGCATAACTATTGGACTTCCTGCGAACCTGGTATGACATGAAGTATTATTGACTCCTTCGCAACCTCCGCTGTATATATTGGGACACAGTGACAGGTTTGGTACGGGAAAACAGGTATTTTCCTCCCAGCATGTGCTGCTGGGCTGATTTACAGCCAGGTGAGGTCAAATACCGGACCGGATTTTAAGTGCTGGTCCGAGTTTTGCCAGTACCTGGCTGTCCTTGAATTGGCAGCTGGGCTCAGAAGCGATGTCTGTGTGCTGGGATCTGAGGCCTGTGCTGGGCTGGAGAGCGGAGACCCGTGTGTCAGGGGAACAGGCCGCCTAAAGCCTGTATTTGAACTTTCTGAGGCAGAACTGCCACCAAGGTGACTTCTTGTTATATTAACTTGCTATTGGGTGTGAAGTAACACCAACACTGCAAAAGTGAAGTTTTGTTTTTGGCACCATGTGTAAATAACACTGAAGTTTGAATTACGAGCATCTGTACTGCGCCTACTTACCCTAACTACCCCACAATATGTACAGTGGAAATCAAGTTTTTAAACGTGGTGCCCACTCGAACGTGCAGCGAGCGCAGGGTTTCTGCTGTTTTAAACAACAGAGACCTGTAGCACATGTATACGATCAGCCTTATGACTGCTGATGGCTGAGATCGGGGAGCCTGTTATGCTGTACTAACAGCCAGAAGCCTCAAGCAGGCTTCATCAGCTATTAGTGAAATATATCAACACAGGCCACCAGGTGGCAGCACTGTATTGTTATAATGAAAATTAAATGTTCAATGATGGCTATATAGCCATCAATGAATACAATGGGCAATCTAATGATTGTTAGTTATAGTCACCCAGGGTGACCTAAAAAAAGTAAAAAAAAAGGTAAGGCTACTTTCACACTAGTGTTTCTATTTTCCGGTATTGAGATCCATCATAGGGTCTCAATACCGGGGAAAAAAAACGCTTCCGTTTTGTCCCAATTCATTGTCAATGGGGACAAAACGTAACTGAACAAAATGGAATGATCCAAAATGCATTCCGTTCCGTTCTCATACCGGAGAGAAAACCGCAGCATGCTGCAGTTTGCTTTCCGTCCTGGGATGCGGAGCAAAAAGGATCCGTCATGAGTCATGACCCACAATGTAAGTCAATGGGGACGGATCTGTTTTATCTGACACAATCGGACACAATAGAAAACGGATCCGTCCCCCATTGACTTTCAATGGAGTTCATGACTGATCCGTCTTGTCTATGTTAAAGATAATACAACCGGATCCGTTCATAACGGATGCAGATGGTTGTATTATCAGTAACGGAAGTGTTTTTGCTGAAACCCTGCCGGATCCAGTAAAAACACTAGTGTGAAAGTAGCCTAAGAAAAAGTTTTTAAAAATAATGATAACCTACAGATGTAGTAGAGTTAACACACGTGCTTTCTGAGATGTGTTATCTAAACTAAATGCATTAAGCAAACACCTTCAATTGCTTTTCAGTAGCTTTTGTTTCAAGATAACTCGATGAGTTAAGAAATTTAAGTTAAGAGTTTGTGTGTTAACCCTGCTACATCTGTAGTAAACTAATTGCTGATATGTCCTGTTAGTGGAAAGATAACAGCAACGTTTACGATGCAATTATGACCAGCAGGTTTACTCCTGCTGTATCTTCTCCTGTCTACTAGTTTGCTGAGCCTGCTATGCAACTGTATCCCAGCTCATCCATTACTGTTGGTCAGCTGATCACTGGTGCAAGCCAATCTCATTTGGGAAGAAGTTCCTCAATTGGATAACCTTTTTGTTTATATCATGGATAGTGTAAACGCTGTGTATTTGTATCCAGCCAATCCTTCTTTCTAGCTCCTTGTCTAGTCCTCCTTGTCTGTATAGGTTGGTTCTTGTGATTATTCTTTATCAAGTTCTTCTGAGTATTGCTTTGTATTTTGCTGTTTAAATCTATCTTGCTTCCATTTCAGTTCAGATCTTCTCAGTTCATTTTTACTGTCTCTGGTCCTAGCATGTTCCAGTTGCTGTTGTCGGTCAATATTGCAGAGTAGATATTTGGGGACATTGAGGAGCAGTGGAGTGGTGTTAGGGCCAGTGTTCTGAGATACCTACAGGGAAAGAGTCAGGGAGAGTTAGGATCAGCTGTTGTCTGTTTATTTTTGGTTATCTTCATCCATCTGTAAAATTACCTGGCATTACCATCATCTGTCTGCTTCATTACCTAACGGACATCTCCTTGATCCGTTTGTGCCATCACTCATTTATCATTATTCGGTTTCTGTAATCTAACGGTGAGTTTCAACTCCTATATATTTGTTACCTGCCAGTGGTGATATGTGCTTCATAATACTATTCTTGTGAAGTGGTTGTTATATTCAGCCCTGTTGTACTGTAAGTCCTGGGTGTATCTGAGGACCTGGAGACAGTGTCGGACTGGGCTGCCTAGGGCCCACCAATAAAATTGGGGGCCCACCGTACGGATACATTCAAATATTACCTGCTCACACAGCAGCAAGATGCTACCAGATGATTGAATATAGGGGTCCCTGCAGTGACTTTGAGAGGTCCTGGAGAGAAGAGGACACTGGTAGCTTTCCTCTATACCTAGAAGTCATCTCAGCTCTGATCGTGTCTGTAATAATAAACTGTTTCTTTAATATACTTTATATATAATATATTGTCTATCAAGTTTTTTATATGAACATAGACTGGTTGAGGTGCTGTACACTGAATATATATATGTAGTGTAGTAAGTCTACTGTGTTATGTGCCACTTGTGCAGGGGGTGGGAGACTAGGGGCCCACCTTACTCAGGGGTCCACCGGGGGATTTCACCTGTACCCCTATGGGCCAGTCCGAGCTTGCCTGGAGACGCTGTTAGCACCCAAGAAAGGCAACTGCTGTAGGCGAAGTCCAGTTCTGCAGTCTTTTTAACAACTGATATCATTACACCCTTTATCTAGTTATTATAGGAATCAGCTCCAGGGTACGATACATTCATCACAAGGCACATTTATCTCTTATACAAAGTGATGAAGCCACTATTCATTTCGCTATTACGACAACAGCACTACACATGCAAGTACATTTCTGCATCTTTTCTTTTTCAAAACCTTGAAATCTTGTCTCCATCTTCTCTAGGTTCTCAGCAACTTGATTAGCTTGTGGCCTAATGTTGAATCTCTTCTGACCTAATCTTCAAGGGTTGTTTCCACCATTGAATGTTATAGAATATTAGTGCAATCCGCTTCTACATTCTGATTAGTAGCGGTTCAGCCACCAAGATTTCAGAGAGATGTAGTGCTCCTAGACACCAGCTGCACTGGGAGCTGCAGTACAGCCATATTTACTAATTCCAATCTGCTTGGCAAGACATTTTACAATAAAGTGCTGAGCTGAATATCAACAATCGCTGGGTGGTTGGTAAAAAAAAAGCCAAACACGAGCACTTGCCAACGGAAAGGAATTTCTATATTTAATTCCATGTATAACGTGTCTTTCATATGAACATGGACATAATATTCATGTAGACATATAGACAACAAATACCCTTTATGGACAGGTGCACATTACAATGTATGGGGCAGGTGTTAGTGAATTGAAATTAAAAGTCATCCTCTAAAAATACACTTACTTAGACAAATTCATCTTCCAATCTTTAAAAGACACCCTTAGGATACTTTATTTGTTTCTGTGCCCCAGTACTTCATATATATGGGTCTTAGAAAATTTCAAAAAAGGGCTCCAGAAGAGAGGGTGCCCTGTCAGCTAGATAGGACCAAGCCACCTCTCTCTGTAGCATACTAGATTGTTGCTAAGCTCCTAGGGGCGCTAAAACAGTGAAAGGTAATGTGCAGACCCTTCTTGCTGATCTCCATGCGGTGTCCCTGAGCTTTGCTAGGCTTCTCAAAGACACTGCAATGTGCACCTACCTGGGTATATAAACTGTATGTATATAACAAAAACAAAATGCTATTAAAGGGCATCTTTCAGCAGATTTGTACCTATGAAACTGGCTGACCTGTTTCATGTGCACTTGGCAGCTGAAGGCATTTTGGCTGCTGAGCCTCTAGAAGCAATGGGGGCATTGCCGTTACACCTAGACGCTCAATCTCTCTGCAACTGCCAGTCTGCTCTTTATGGAAGGATTATGGCCAAAAAAGACATACCTTCAATGTGGAAACAAAGCCAAGTGACTCAACTATGCACAAAAACATAGGGGTGCAGTTGGACTGATGAGTCTGCCGGCAACAGTGAAGCATGGTGGAGGTTCCTTCCAAGTTTGGAGCTGCATTTCAGCAAATGGAGTTGGCTATTTGGCCAAGATTAATTGTGTCCTCATTGCTGAGAAATACAGGCAGCTAAGTATCTATCATGCAATACCACCAGGGAGGCATCAGATTGACTCCAAATTTATTCCACTGCAGGACAATGGTCCCCAAAATATAGCCAGTGTCATTAAACTATCTTCTGCATACAGAAGAATAAAGGAGTCTCGGCACTATTTTTTCTGTTTTTGTTCTAGGGACAATAAAGTGCTGGGAAGAATAATAGAATACTTCACCTGTCCCTACACAAAAGCTTCTGTGAGGTATGAATTTGGAGAAGGTGTTACCCAGGAAAGGAAAAAGTTTTCAAGTGTTCCCCATGGTAATGGTATTGAAATGTGGAATCACTCCAGTAGAGGTGAAACTCCAGTACAGGTGAAATTTGAATATCGTGCAAAGTTCATTACACTAATGCAACTCAAAAGGTGAAACTAATATATGAGAGACTCATTACACTCACAGTGAGATATTTTAACCCCTTAAGGACACAGCCTTTTTACACCTTAGGACCAGGCCATTTTTTGCAAATCTGACCAGTGTCACTATAAGTGCTGATAACTTTAAAACGCTTTGACTTATCCAGGCCGTTCTGAGATTGTTTTTTCGTCACATATTGTACTTCATGACACTGGTAAAATGAAGTTAAAAAAAATATTTTTTTTGCACCAAAAAATACCTAATTTAACAAAAATTTGGAAAAATTTGCAAATTTCAAAGTTTCAGTTTCTCTACTTCTGTAATACATAGTAATACCCCTAAAAATTGTGATGCCTTTACATTCCCCATATGTCTACTTCATGTTTGAATTATTTTGGGAATGATATTTTATTTTTTGGGGATGTTACAAGGCTTAGAAGTTTAGAAGCAAATCTTGAAATTTTTCAGAAATTTACAAAAACCCAATATTTAGGGACCACTACAGCTCTGAAGTCACTTTGCGAGGCTTACATAATAGAAACCACCCAAAAATGACCCCATTCTATAAACTACACCCCTCAAGGTATTTAAAACTGATTTTACAAACTTAGTTAAAGGGAGTCTGTCAGCAGATTTACCCCTTTTTAACAGTTGCCATTATGCTGTAGCCGCAAAACAGACGATTAACACGGTACCTTTAAACGCTTTGGTGGACTTTTAAATCTGCAAAAAACGAACTTTGATGAGGGCTCGCAAGTGCCCAGGGCGGAGTCCACCGTGTTGGAGCCCAGGCAGCTCTGCCTCTTCGGCTCTTATCCCCGCCCAGCCTCCTCCTCTGCTCGCCTATCTGTTGTCTTTCCCCCTCAGCGAGATCCCGCGCCGACGCGATAACTTCCTTGGCCGGGGCATGCGCACTGCCATGCCCATTGCTGACACGGCATCGCAGTAGCTTATGCGCATGCCCCGGCCAAGGAAGTCATCGCGTCGGCGCGGGATCTCGCTGAGGGGGAGAGACAACAGATAGGCGAGCAGAGGAGGAGGCTGGGCGGGGATAAGAGCCGAAGAGGCAGAGCTGCCTGGGCTCCAACACGGTGGACTCCGCCCTGGGCACTTGCGAGCCCTCATCAAAGTTCGTTTTTTGCAGATTTAAAAGTCCACCAAAGCGTTTAAAGGTACCGTGTTAATCGTCTGTTTTGCGGCTACAGCATAATGGCAACTGTTAAAAAGGGGTAAATCTGCTGACAGACTCCCTTTAACCCTTTAGGTGTTGCACAAGAGTTATTGGCAAATGGGGATGAAATTTGAGAATTTCATTTTTTGGGCTAATTTTCCATTTTAACCTATTTTTTCCACTAACAAAGCAAGGGTTAACAGCCAAACAAGACTGTATCTTTATTGCCCTGACTCTGCCGTTTACAGAAACACCCCATATGTGGCTGTAAACTACTGTACGGCCACACAGCGGGGCGTAGAGTGAAAGGTGCGCCATATGGTTTTTGGAAGGCAGGTTTTGCTGGACTGTTTTTTTGACTCCATGTCCCATTTGAAGCCCCCTGATGCACCCCTAGAGTAGAAACTCCATAAAAGTGACCCCATCTACGAAACTACACCCCTCAAGGTATTCAAAACTGATTTTACTAACTTCATTAACCCTTTAGGTGTTGCACAAGAGTTATTGGCAAATGGGGATGAAATTTGAGAATTTCATTTTTTTGCCTAATTTTCCATTTTAACCCATTTTTTCCACTAACAAAGCAAGGGTTAACAGCCAAACAAGACTGTATCTTTATTGCCCTGACTCTGCCGTTTACAGAAACACCCCATATGTGGCCGTAAACTACTGTACGGCCACACAGCGGGGCGTAGAGTGAAAGGTGCGCCGTATGGTTTTTGGAAGGCAGGTTTTGCTGGACAGTTTTTTTGACACCATGTCCCATTTGAAGCCCCCCTGATGCACCCCTAGAGTAGAAACTCCATAAAAGTGACCCCATCTAAGAAACTACACCCCTCAAGGTATTCAAAACTGATTTTACAAAGTTTGTTAACCCTTTAGATGTTGCACAAGATTTAATGGAAAATAGAGATACAATTTCAAAATTTCACTTTTTTGGCAGATTTTCCATTTTAATATTTTTTTTCCAGTTACAAAGCAAGGGTTAACAGCCAAACAAAACTCATTATTTATGGCCCTGATTCTGTAGTTTACAGAAACACCCCATATGTGGTCGTAAACTGCTGTACGGGCACACGACAGGGCGCAGAAGGAAAGGAATGCCATACGGTTTTTGGAAGGCAGATTTTGCTGGACTGGTTTTATTGACACCATGTCCCATTTGAAGCCCCCCTGATGCACCCCTAGAGTAGAAACTCCAAAAAAGTGACCCCATTTTAGAAACTACGGGATAAGGTGGCAGTTTTGTTGGTACTAGTTTAGGGTACATATGATTTTTGGTTGCTCTATATTACACTTTTTGTGCGGCAAGGTAACAAGAAATAGCTTTTTTGGCACCATTTTTTTTTGTTATTTACAACATTCATCTGACAGGTTAGATCATGTGGTAATTTTATAGAGCAGGTTGTCACGGACGCGGCGATACCTAATATGTATACAATTTTTTTTATTTATGTAAGTTTTACACAATGAATTAATTTTTAAAACAAAAAAAGTTTTAGTGTCTCCATAGTCTAAGAGCCATAGTTTTTTTTAGTTTTTGGGCGATTATCTCAAGTAGGGTCTCATTTTTTGCGGGATGAGATTACGGTTTTATTGGCACTATTTTGGGGTGCATATGACTTTTTGATCGCTTGCTGTTACACTTTTTGTGAAGTAAGATGACAAAAAATTGCTTTTTTTACACCGTTTCTTTTTTTTTTTTTTTACGGTGGTCACCTGAGGGGTTAGGTCATGTGATATTTTTATAGAGCCGGTCGATACGGACGCGGCGATACCCAATATGTATACTTTTTTTTATTTATGTAAGTTTTACACAATGATTTCATTTTTGAAACAAAAAAAATCATGTTTTAGTGTTTCCATAGTCTAAGAGCCATAGTTTTTTCAGTTTTGGGGCGATTATCTTGGGTAGGGTATGATTTTTGCGGGATGAGATGACGGTTTGATTGTTACAATTTTGGAGTACATACAACTTTTTTGATCACTTTTATTAACTTTTTGGGGAAGTAAGGTGGGCAAAATTTCAATTTCATCATAGTTTTTAATTTTTTATTTTTATGGCGTTCACCGTTTGGGTAAAGTAACATGACCGTTTTATAGATCAGGTCGTTACGGACGCGGCGATACCAAACATGTGTAGGGAATTTAATTTTTTTTATTTTTAATCAGTGATAAATGTGTTTTTTGATTTTTACTTTGTTTTCACTTTTTTTCACTTTCTTTTTGACCCAGACCCACTTGGTTCTTGAAGATCCAGTGGGTCTGATGTCTGTATAATACAGTACAGTACAATATATAGTACTGTACTGTATTTTACACTTTGTCTGAACAGATCTATGCCTTTCAGCACAGATCTGTTCAGCACCATGGACAGCAGGACGCCTGAGAAGGCGTCCTGTTGCCATGGGAACCTTCCCCGTCTGCTCAGTTATGGTCAGAACTGCGCAGACGGGGAAGGGTAAGGACGGGGCTCTGGGGGGGCTGCCTGGGAGCTCTCTCCCTCTCCATTCGGAGGGGCTGCAAAGGCACAGCAGCCCCCCGATGGGAGAGGGAGGGAGCTCCCTGCGCTGTTAACCTTTTCCATACAGCGGTCCGTACGGACCGCTGTAGGGAAAGGGTTAAACGGCTGACATCGCATCACCGATGTCAGCCTTTTATACCAGGGTGCCAGCAATGTGCTGGCACCCTGGTATACCCACTAGACACCAACGATTACGCAATGGGAGGCGGGCGGGGGATCGCGATCCCGCCTACCGCACCGCCCGCCTCCCGCACCGCCCGCAACCCTCCCCCTGCACCTCCCACCCGGCAAAAATCACTAAGGGGTGCAGGAGGGGGGGATACAGATGCATTTTAGGAATGCTAAAGTTTCTGATCCCCGCGGTCAGGGACCGCGGGGATCAGAAACTGCAGAAATTGCAGCAAACCGCAGGTCTGAATTGACCTGCGGTTTGCCGCGATCGCCGACATGGGGGGGTCACGGGACCCCCCGGCGCATTTAGCCTAGGTGCCTGCTCAATGATTTGAGCAGGCACCGGGTTCCGATCACTGCCAGCCGCACGGCAGTGATCAGAAATACACAGGGCGTACATGTACGCCCTGTGTCCTTAAGTACCAGGGCACAAGGGCGTACCTGTACGCCCTATGTCCTTAAGAGGTTAAGCCTTTATTTGTTATAATTTGGATGATTATGGCTTACAGCTTATGAAAACCCCAACGTCACAATCTCAGGTACCCTTTGCTCAGGGGGTATGGATTAATTAGCTGAATAGAGTGTGACACTTTGAGCCTAGAATATTTCACAATATTCAAATTTTAAGTTGCATTACTGAAATAAATGAACTTTTGCATGATATTCTAATTTTTCGAGTTTCACCTATATATGGACTTTCAGTTATGGACTACAAAAGTTTGATGAAATCTGGGATGACTATTGCTTAATTGGGCTTGGCCCTTTAGGACAGGAGAATATGATCAGGGGTGGTTTTGGATGTTTGGCTATGGAAGACGTGGGAGGGTTTAGGGGTCATACAGATGACTATATTTTTCTTTACTGTTCTCTCATTTTTTCTTTGAGTAGCACACTGAACTGATAATATTGCAGCTAGAGATGAGCAAATCGAAGCTGATAAAGTATAATTCGATCCGAATTTCAGGAGTTATTCGATTTGTGCCGAAAACAAATTTCCTCATGCCTAGTGGTAACCAGTGGCAACTCTAGGAACAATATATAGGGGGTGACATAAGATACCACTGTCAAAAATGGTGGGGCACTAATAATTTTCACCACTTAATCATACTACTGAAAAAACGAAATAAGTATATATAAATAAGATTACAAAAATACAAGAGTATTGCGGTATGCAGGGATACCTTTTTATTGAACTATCCTAATACTTAAAAGACAAGCTTTCAAGAGGTTTCCTTTCTTCCTCGGTATTGCTTCAGACCTGAGAAAGAGAGAAAGGCTCTCGAAAACTTTTCGTTATAGTTTTAAGCAGTTTCAGCAAACACCAGGGCTGTGTAAATAACCCCATATGTTAAACATGTCACTAAAGAAGACCAATGAACAGACGCTCACAGGCTTATTCACAGAAGGGTGAAGAGTTTGGAGAAGGGAACAATCTAGGACAACATAACTGTATAGGAAAGTGAGTTGAATTGGAGAATTTTTTTCAAATCAGCCATGTTGTCCTATATTGTTCACTTCTCCTGACTTCTCCAAACTCTTCACCCTTTTGTGAAAAAACCCTGTGGGTGTTGTTGGTGTGTGCAACTAATACTACTTATTCTGCTTGTAACGCAGAATGTGGCGGTCAGGGGTGCGTGTAACGCAGAGTGTGGCGGTCAGGGGTGCGTGTAACTCAGGGTTCGCTGGTCAGGGGTGCTTGTAACGAAAGGTGCACTAGTCAGGGGTGCATGTAACTCAGGGTGTGCTGTTCAGAGGTGCATGTAACCCAGGGGGCGCTGGTCAGGGGTGCATGTAATGCAGAGGGGGCTGGTCAGGGGTGCATCGCAGATAGAAAAGGTACTTACAGTTCTGATATTCTCTTTCCTCGTGAATATGATGTTTCCTGATGTTAAATCCCCAAGCCGCATTCTTCACTGCCTCTGCAGGCCCTGCTAGGCTGAAATACACAGGCAGCCAATGGCAGTGCTGCCCTCTCTCTCCCAGCCAATAGCGGCTGAGGTCGGCGGGGGAAAATTCACTTGGCTGCCGACTGCCGAGGAGCCCATAGTGAAGCGGGTGGGCAGCATGGGCAGTACTTTCAATTTGGCAAAACTGACAGATCGCCGCCGTACTCAGGGCCCTCTTTAATATTGATTGGACCCTGGGCAAGAATTTACTTGGGCCCCCTGGATCCCGCCTTTCTAGCATGCAATCAGGCCCTCCACATAAAACACACAAAAAAAAAATCCACACACCTCGTAGTATAGTAAACTTTAATAATAATAAGTGGCCACTAGAGATGTTCCTTGGCAGTAGTGTAAATACAGCCTTTTTTCCTGAAAAGGCAGTGTTTACATTGAAAAGCTTGCAGAGACATGCTATAGACACCAGAACTACTATGTTTAGCTGTTGTGGTTCTGGTGACTATAGTGTCCCTTAATATAGAGAAAAAAAGAATCAGCACAAAAGTATCAAATAAAATGGCTGTATCATAGAAACATAGAATGTGTCGGCAGATAAGAACCATTTGGCCCATCTAGTCTGCCCAATATATCTGAATCCTATGAATAGTCCCTGGCCCTATCATTATTCTAAAAATTAAAAAAACACAACTTCTGACACAAATATATATTATTTTGCAGATTACTTTTATTTATTTTTACAATGCGCAGATAGTACTGTACTACCAACCCCTCCATCCAACCCTACATACAGGGTAATACATCGCCACATACCTCTTACATCCAGTGACATCTCTATTTACTGTAGATGTTCACTTTCCTCATCTTCTCTTTTCAGACCTCAGACCAGACCACCACCTTGCTGCACTGACTGGGGATCCAAATTGCCATTATACTTGTTTACATGCAATACCTCTGTAATTCCAGCAAACCATTCTTGTTATTGGGGTCTTATTAGCCCTTGTGTGGTGCAGTTATATATATATGTTCTAAAGCCTTTTTGTTGTGTTGAAGTGAGAAAATGACAGCCCTTTTTGGTATGTATTAGTGGCCGTTCACAGCCGCAGTTACATGTTCTAAAGACTTTTTTTAGCGTGTATTAGTGGGGGAAAAGAAAAAGGGCTTATGAGCCTTTGTGTTGTGAAGTGAGAAAATTACAGCTCATTTTGGCTTGTATTAGTTTCATTTTTATTTACTTATTTGATCTAACAGTATGTCAGACAGAGAAGTGCCAGGCCCTGCACAGGGGAGGGGCACAGGCCTAAATGTTTCTGTCGCAGGCACAGGTCGCAGCAGAGTAAGGGGGCGTTTCAGCAGGGGTCACTTCAAGAGGCCTGAGTTCCTGGTGTCATCTACCGGTCGTGTCTCGACCAGCAACCCAGCTGTTCTTGAATGGTTGACTCAGACACTCCCAGCCAAGAGTCGGTGGGAGCAGGCCCTGTGCCCTCACCTGTCCTCAACCTGCCTCTGTCCTTTTCTGTTCCCTCAGCCAGAGAAGTACTATATGATGTGGGCTCAGCTCCACTATACAGCGAAGACGAGCTACTAGAGGACAGTCAGCAGCTACTGCCCAGCCGAGATCCGGAGGAGACATCCGCCACTTCTTCTGGCAGGCGGGCAAGTAGTGATGAGGAGAGTGGCGTGGGAGCTGGTGTTGCGAGCGGTCAGGCTCCTGGCTCAGAGACCGTTGAGGAAGACATCAGTGACGTGCAGACAGTACTCGATGAGGATGTAGCCGATCGCAATTGGGATCGGGTGACGAAGTTGCTTTATCATCATTGGGAAAAGAGGGTGGCAGCTTGCACGTGAGGCAGCGGCGGAGCCAGAAAGTCGGTAGCATGGCCGGAAGTCAGCAGGGTGGCAGCAGTGGGAGGTCGGGAGCCAAACATGCCCGGGGTTGACAACCCGCTTCGCAGGAGCCTACCTGCCCAGAAAGTAGTGGTGTAGGGGTTCATGGAGGCAGCGATGGTAGCCTTCAGAGCGGAGTGTTGGGGGTAAAATCACCTTGGCGGTGTGGCAGATTTTGTTGAGCCACCTGAGACGGTGAGCATAGCTATTTTCCGATTCTGTGGGCAGAAGGTGAAGTGTGGCCAGGGTGCCAATATTGGCACTACAGCCCTGTGTCAACATATGCACCAGAGCTCCAATGTGGTGGTCCAGCCTGCTGCAGCAACCGCTGCATCACCCAGTGGCACGCACCCGATTTTAGGCAGTCAAGGCTCCACCACCTCAGCTGAAGGGAGCTGTCTGTCCTTTCCATTATCTGCTGGTCCTGTGGTCCTGCTCCTCCTCTTTCTACTCCTCATCAGTCATTCCATCAGCAATCGATCACCGTGCACGCATCCAACGGTGCAAAAGCTGAACGTGCTCCTGGCCAAGTTGCTGGTACTGAATTCCCTCCCTTTCCAATGGCTTGTGCCGAGCTGAGATGGAGAGTCCCAAGCCATCATTTCTTTGCCAAAAAGGCAGTACCAGCCCTGCACTCATATGTAGAACAGAAGGTGGGCCAGTCCTTGAGCCTGTCTGTGTCTGCCAAAGTGCACGGCAGCGCCGGCGTTCGGAGCTGTAACTACGGTTAAGGACAATATATGTCCTTTACGGGCCACTGGGTGAATGTGGTTCCTGCCCAGCCAAACCGACAACTTGGCCAGGTGATGCCGCTTCCGCAAGTGACGTCCCTCCGAGTCATTTGCGCAAATGGCCCGATGCATGCTCACCTGCTCACAGTTAAAGGGGCTGCTAATTGTAAAAGGTAATACCGACCAAAATGGTTCAAGACCCCGAACCTCCTTTCGCGTGTAGCTTCCTCAGGGATCTTGAAACGCGCGTCAGGGACTTGAACCATTATGGTATTACCTTTTACAATTAGCACTCCTTTTACTGATTATCTGCTATTTATGGCAGTTTGCACTTTAGATTGGTTTATAATCATCTATGTGATACTTATTTTTGTCTATTGAATACTTGACTATTTGGAGTTTTTTCATTGGGCATATGGTGTGATTTCACACCCATGACACAAGTACGATAGATGTTTGCCTGATTATCATAGATCTAGGATTTTGTATACTTAAACATGTGACTTTTCATATGGTTTTCATATGGTTCTTCTTTTTCCTGTGTACATATGCCACTGCTACTTTTATTCATATTACTTTTCTATATGTATCAATAAAGTTTTTGTTGGACTTATTATATGCTGTGCATAATTATTTGCTGTGGTGGATTGTATTTGTTTGGGCACAGCATTTATGTTTATTTGAGCTATCTTTATTAGGTGTTTATAAGTTACCATTATAAAGTGATGGTAGGTCAGAAATATAAAGTCTGGAATAAATATTGGAATAGTATAAGGTACATGATAGTGTCTGAGCCCATCCATGTAATAATAGCAGGTATTCAAAGTATCCTAAGAGGGCGATCTGTAGAGCAGTATTCGCTGATACCCATGTTTATAACAATGGAGGCAGGTATGTAGAGACTCTTCAGCGATTGATGTGCAACTGTAATGGCTGGTGCGCTTGTAAAGATACCCGGGGAAAGTAGGAGTGTGGTTGAGAGCAGCGGATGGCACTTTATGGACACTGAGAAGGGAGCTGTTACAGTGCATTAAAGAGAATCTGTCAGGTTGATCATGGTGTCTGAGCTGAAGGCAGCATGTTATAGAGCAGGAGGAGCTGAGCAGATTGATATATAGTTTTATAGGAAAAGATTCAATAAAACTTGTAATTTATTCATTAGAATTCTTGCTCATTCTGAGCTATGAAGTCCAGGAGACGGTCCTATCAGTGATTGACAGCCTCCCCTCTATGACTGTGTGTACAGAGATAGCTGTCAATCACTGATAGGACCGCCTCCCTGACAGAATGAGCAGGAATTTAATGGAATAAATTACAAGTTTTACTGAATCTTTTTCTATAAAACTGTATATTAATCTGCTCAGCTCCTCCTGCTCTATAACAAGCTGCCTGTAGCTTACATTGAATATTCATGGTGACATGTTACCTT
Source organism: Bufo gargarizans (assembly GCF_014858855.1). NCBI lineage: Eukaryota > Metazoa > Chordata > Amphibia > Anura > Bufonidae > Bufo > Bufo gargarizans. Next base: position 219,006,559 of record NC_058081.1, on the reverse strand, counting down.
TAAGTAAGCTGTTGTGCTTCGTATCACTGCTATTTGGACATAGCACACTGACCCACTCATTTTTTAGGGGTCATGCACACATGCATTTTTTTCTGGATTCATATGCCCGAGCTGCAGATTTCAGTGCAGATCCTAGTCCCCTCTGTATTTGTACTCCTTTCTGTTGATAGTAGTGAGACAAATTCAAATTTAACATGAAACCTAGCAGTTTTTCTATTCTTTGTGCACCAAAATATGGACATGGCCATGTGCAAGAGGCATTAGGGGATGCTCACATGGCGGATTTTGAAAATGCACTGAAAAAGTCAGCGTGCTTTTTCTCATGTTTTTGTATACATTTTTTTATGTTTTTTTTTTTTTTTTAACCAATGGGTGTTCGCTTTAATACAAAGGTGCATGTTCATCTTGAAGTTTTTGGACTGGATCCACTCCCAAAAAAATGCACGGGAAACGCATAAAACAAAATGCATGGATTTACATGGAGCTTTTTTAATATGCTTCTCATTCCTTTCAATGAGCAGATTCCGCCCCAAGATAGGGCATGCTGCTTCTTTTTTCCATGTGGAAAAAAAGCAAGTGCTGCTTCCCATTGAAATGAATGGAAGGCTATTTTGAGGCATCTCTTTTGGAGCTGATTTTGAGGCAGAAACGTGACAAAATCAGCTCCAAAAAACTCAATGTGAACTGGTCCTTGGGTGATGCTTACATCTGAAATGTTTAGCGAGGGTCTGTACCCATGCTTTTATGATTGATTCCTGAACTCTGTCAGTATTATAATATACTGTAGATTATCATTTTCATTACCTCATGGGGTAGACAACGACTTTAGGTGAGATTTATGAAACTGTCTAAAATTAAAACTGACTTTGTTCCCTATCGCCAGTTTTCAGAAATCTGCCCCTTTATGCTCAGCACTGCAACTAATATTAAGCTTCATAAACAGCATACATTAATGTGTAATGTCATAAGAAACCGCTACATCGAAAGAAAGCACAGCAGCCATCTTGGGAAGCTATGCAGAATGTGTCTTGTGAGGACCGGTAGGGCTTCTCTGTGTGTGCTTGGGTAAGCCCTGACGCGTAGGAGTTTCCTATGCCATTACATATCTGTGTCTGTCATTTCTGAAATGCATGCAGAAAACAGGCAACCCTATTTATGTTTAACTATATATCATTGAATTATTGTCATATGTTATGTACCCTTGCTCTGTTTTCATCTTTTGAAACTGATAGCCTATACAATTTTTTTTTTATTTAGGCAGTTTCCAAAAAGAAGAAATCCATGGCACTCACCTTTCATCAATAAAACAATTTATTTTAGGCCTCTTTTACACGTCTGTGTCCATGAGGACATCTGTGAAAAGGTTCATCCGTGAAGATGTCTGTGAAGGATCCATGTTTGGTCTGTGTGTCCGTTTTTTGCCCTCCGTGTGTCATCCCTATTGGACACTACTAGGCTGACAGTTTACAGAGCATCTTCTACTAATGGTTAATGAAAATAACTTACAGAACATGGAAACCATCCTTGTTGTGTCAGTGGTTTTCATGGACCCATAGACTTCAATGGGCATGTTTGGTCCGCATCACTGGCAAAAGTGCATGTCTCTGTGGTTTTTCCATTGACCCATGGTCAGTGGAAAATCACTCACGTGGAAATGATGACATTAATGTTAATGGGCACGTGTGCTATGGGTAGAGTGACACAGCGAGGCATTTTGTCTGGGAAGGCAGATCTTTTCCTCCCAACATATGCAGCTGGATTGGTTTCCAGCCAGGTGAGGTCAAATACCGTACCGGAGTTTAGGTGCCGGTATGGGTTTCGGCAGCACCTGGCTGTCCTTTAATAGGCAGCTGAGTCTCTGTGTTTGGGATCTGAGGCTTTGTGCCGTGCTGGAGGACTGAGAGCCACACACTGGGAAACAGGCCCCCTAAAGCCTGCTGTGGACCGCTGGAGATAAACTGTCAACAAGGTATTTTTTTTTTCGGTGGACTTTCCATTGTGTGAACTAACACCAAGACTGCAAAGTGTTGTTTTGTTTTTGCCTTATGTGTGAATAAACACTGAAGTTTTGCTTTGCCAACTTGTTGTTGCCTCTATAGTGTGCCCGCTTACCCTGCCCACCACAGCGAATCCCCACAGTAGATAATATGGACAACATGTCTGTGATTCGTTGATGTGTGACAGAGCCTACAGATGGTTGGGGTGTAGACAAGGTGGCACTTGGTTTACAAATAAAATAAAATAAAAATGACAAGTGCTCCTTAAGTATTTACAGTGGCATTCCCATCTATTTAGGACTTTAATTAGAATAGCAAAGCCACATTGCATCAACATATGGGAGTCACGTGACCTCCAATCTTCTAACAAGTGGTGGTCTGCATAAAGGGATTTCATTGATTTATCTTTTTTTTTCTGCAATGTCTTACTTCATTTCTACAATATAAAATGTTGATAACATTGGTTTACAGCTGCAACAAAAAATGCACGCCCTTTACAGAAACTCCAAAAATTCAACCCTCAGTGTCTCAGAGATCTTAAGCCGCTCCAAAGCGCCTGTTGTTATTAGCTAGTCAGAAAGAGGGACTGTCACTGTTATTGTCTTTTGGCTGACACATAAGCGCAAGAAAAAAAATTCCATACAGATTTAGATTTTCAGGCCCGTAGCATGCCCTCCATGTCATAGGTTTCTTCTGAAATGTTCCTGTGGATTTTACCTATGCAATCGTCTGCAGAGTTTTATTTCACTTTGGGTTTATTTCTCTTCTGTCACACAGCAATTGGACGTGGTTAGACAGCCCGGAGCAGACATTACTCAAGCACTGGTTTTGGGTGGGTAGGAAATCCTGAAGGTTAAAGTGATATTTATTCTTCTGCTATCGAGTGAGATGAGAAGCCCCAAATCAGTCACATGATTCCTATTGTTCTCTGGCTCCTATTTCCTGTCCTGTCTACAGGGATGTGTTCTGGGATATGTTTCCTAAATGATACCACAACATAATACAGCACACTTGTTTGCTTTGGAAATACATTTAGTTTTTTTTGTAACAAGGTGTCAGCTTGCAATGTGCAATATTCAGATGTTTTAGAAACTAGGCCGAGAAATACAATTCCTGCCTGCATACCTTCTGTATTGCTTCATGTTAGTCATGTCTCTAGGATAACCCATGTTTATTCTGAGAACAAGAACATATCGTTTGAAACGCGTCAGCTTATGGACTCACAACGTATTTGAACCATTTTATTGCTTGGTTTAATGGATTGAAAAGAAAGTGATGAAATTTTAACTTTCATGAGCTGGATCTTCGCTGATTTTGGATGTTTTCGTCCTGTGGTCCAGCAGTTTTCCCTGCACTTGTGAATGAGGACTGAATGTAGAGGATACAGCGAAGTGGTGATTTTTCATTTTGGTTTTTCATAGATTTAAAGGGAGCCTGTCACCGTGAAATGCAGAGCAATCTACAGGCACAATGTTGCAGAGCAGGAGAAGCTGAGCAGATTGATATGTAGTTTTATGGGAAAAGATTTGTAAAAAAAGATTAGTAAAACATATTCATGTATACCTCTGCTATTTTTATTGGTATGATTCATGTGGCTCGTTCTACTCAATGACTGACAGTCTTCCTGGTATGCTTAGTCCTGCAGAGTTAGCTGTCAATCACCAAGTGGCCCCACCCACATGACTCCTAAGCATAAAGAGATCAGAGGATAAAATGATTACATTGCAAGCTGTACCAGATCTTTTCCCACAAAGCTATATATCAACTGCTCAGCTCGTCCTTCTCTATAACATAGTGTCTGCAGACTGCACTGCATTTTCATGATGACAGGTTCCCTTTAAATGATCATATTCTGCCACCACTAGGACTGTAGGTGATTACTGCATACTGTGTTGTTATTCTGCAATAAGCTCCTTTGCTACACACACCAAGTATGTGTACTTCTAGTACTTTTATAGATTTTTTTTTCTACTATAAAGCAATTGTAATGGGATTTTTAATGGAATGATCATGCAGTCACATGGTAATACTTTGATACTGCATAATGTAACCAGAAGAAGAGTAAACTACTACATTTAGTGACTCACTGGTTAAGTCTTCTCTGTAGTAGTTCTCTTTCTTAGGTTACTTTCACACTGGCGTTTTGGCTTTCCGTTTGTGAGATCTGTTCAGGGCTCTCACAAGTGGTCCAAAACGGATCAGTTTTGCCCTAATGCATTCTGAATGGAAAAAGATCCGCTCAGAATGCACCAGTTTGCCTCCGATCAGTCTCCATTCCGCTCTGGAGGCGGACACCAAAACGCTGCTTGCAGCGTTTTGGTGTCCGTCTGACGAAACTGAGCCAAACGGATCCATTCTGGCACACAATGTAAATCAATGGGGACGGATCCGTTTTCTATGACACAATCTGGCACAGTAGAAAACGGATCCGTCCTCCATTTACTTTGAATGGTGTTCAAGTTAGAAGGCGTGCAGTTAAACAGATGATTGGCAAGAGTGCTGGGAGTCAGACCCCCTCAGATCTAATAGTGATGACCTATCCTGATCGGTCATCAATATACTGGTGCTGCCCAACCCCTTTAATTTAGAATTTATGCAATAAACCTGACAAAGAAGTCCAGTTTGTTACGGTAGAAAAATATAAAAAAAATAAAAACTGAAAAGTGCCTATGTTTTCACTCCCTTTGCTATGAAACCACTAAATAAGGTCAGCTCCAACCTATTAACTTCAGAAGTCACACAATTACTTGAATAAGGCCCTCCTGTGAGCAATCAAAGTGTCACATGACCTGTCACATGATGTGAGCATATATACACCTGTCCTTAAAGGTCCCCAAGTCTGCAACACTGCTACGTGCGGAGTGCTCTCTATTAGCCAAGCAAACAATCCTTTGGGTATTTTTGGAATACAAAGCAAATAGTTGATGTGGTCGCCAAAATCATCGTAGATTGTGCTGTGTAAACAGGTATCTGCTGCCCAGAAACAATGAATCTGTACGGGGAAGAACAATCTCTGTAGCAATCGCTTGTCCCCATACAGTGGAGGCGATGGCTGTATGTCAATTGCAGAACGCACCTACTCTGATGAGCAGGCAATTATCAGGAATAAACGGTTTGGACCTTAATGCAAAAAAATTACAATGGGAAGTACAAGTTTTGGGATCTTAGCAGAAGATATTAACTTTTTTTGTAAATAGAGGTGAATTTTTCAAAAAGTTCAAGCATGATGTCACCTTAGGGTATGTCCACATGGGCAAATCTGCATTTCCAGAAACCTCCTCCACGTGCTGCATAAAATAGCATAAATAACAGCGTAATTGGCCTGCAGGGAGGATTTTTAGTCGGCAGCTTCTTAATTTATTCTATGGATATCCACCACGGATTTCTCCCTTTGCACCCCATGTGGATATGTAGAAAAGGGGCTTTTGGGCACCCATTGGATCAGGGTCCAGGTGTAAATCTGCACACCTCCTGTAGTTTGGTCAGGTAATCCATAGTACAAAGATAAGATGTGTTTATATCCTAACACACCTTCTTACAAGGTACAAGTTCAATTACTAGGTGCAAGGTACAAGTTCAATTCTTACTAAAACATAGCTAATCCTTCTACTGATTAAGGGTGATTTCACACTAGCGTCACGGACCTCCGGCAGGCTGTTTCGGCCGGTGAACAGCCTGTCGGATCCGCCCTGCTGCTAGTGAACACGTGCCCCCAGACGTGTGCCCCCAGCCTGCCGGAGGTCCGTGCCTCTAGTGTGAAACTAGCCTTAAGCATTGTACACTGTAACTGACATGGTCTTGTTATTCTCAGATGAACAGGATAATTTCAGCTCTGCCCAGCACATGCATGATGCAGGTTTATGCTACATTCATTGAGCTGTTTGTCTTTGAAGACCAAGTCAGCACATGTTTATAATCACCAGCACCTCCAAGAAGCTCGATAACAGTCCCAGGCCCAGTTTTCTTTTTCTTCAAGCACATGTTCCTTATTTGCCTTAGTTTTCTAGTTTGTACAGTGCACTAACGAGTGTTTTCTTAGGGAGGAACAAAGGTCTTTTCAGAGTCTTTGCCGATGGTGGGGAAATTCTTTTTCCAGATGCAGAAGTCCTGCTTTCTCCAAAGACTGGAGATTTAAATGCTACCTCCAGCACCAGCTCGGAGGTTAATAAAAGTATTAAAAAACCTTGTGAATAGATTTACCATGATGTTGGTAAAGTTATTACCTTAGTTTGATTTAAGTTTTGCTTAAATAGCAATTTCTAGTAATTTTTCTAAAAAAATGCATTTTTTTTAACACATCTCGCATCTGCAGTTCTAAAGTTCAGTCTGCCATCTAAGAAGTAATTGCATAAGATCTCTTTCAAGGGACATTCTCAAATTTGCTAGAGATAAGCAAATTGAAGCGGATGAAGTGGAATTCGTTCCGAATTTCAGGAATTATTCGATTCGCTGCAAATCCAAAATTTCCTCACGCTTTGTGCTAACGAATCGCATTTTTTCGTAAAATGGCTGCTGCACGTTAGGACATGGAGCAAGGAACTCTGGGAACGAAGGGTCACGCACAATGCCATGCATGCAGCCAATCAGCAGCCAGCCAGCCCTGTGATGGCACAGCCCTATAAATAGCCTCGGCCATCTTGGATTCTGCCATTTTCCAGTGTACTTAGTGCAGGGAGAGACGTCAGCAGAAGCTAGAAAACAGTGCTAGGAACAACTTGAAAACGTATATTTTGCTGAATAGAAGTCCAGGGAAAGATCATTAGAAGTGTAGGGAAAGGATATGGAGAAATTATTCCACAGTATTGAATCAGAACAGGGTCCAATAGGGGAGTGTACAGCCTGGTAGTAGGAACAATACTATTACACCTTGCTGCACTGACTGCGGATCCAAATTGCCATTATACTGCTGCTCATTTTAGGTTTGCAATACTTCTGTAATTCCAACAAACTGTTCTTGTTATTGGTGTCTTATTAGTCCTTGTGCGGTGCAGTTATATATATTCTTCAAATGCCTTTTTTGTCATGTATTAGTGGGGGGGGGGGGCTTATTAGCTGTTGTGTGTTAAGGTGAGAAAATTACAGCCCTTTTTGTCGTGTATTAGTGGAAAAAAAACATACATGTCATTCAGTGGTGAATTTTTTTTTGTGATACAGCCTTTTTTGGAAAAATTGGTTAGTGAATGTAGATTTTCTTTAGTAGAGACTGAGTAATTGCATTGATTAGCCATTCAATGGTGAAATTTGTGGGTGAAACAGCCTTATTTGGGAAAATTGATGGGTGATTGTAGAGTATCTTCCGTAGGGACTAACAATTCGTCGATTAGCCATACAGTGGTAAAATTTGTTGGTGATACAGTCTTTTGGGGAAAATTGGTTGGTGAATGTAGACTTTCTTCTGTAGGAACTGAGTAATTGCGTCAATTAGCCATTCAGTGATGAAATTTGTGATACAGCCATTTTTTGGAAAATTGGTCTGTAGCTATAACTACGCTCAAGGACAATATATGTCCTTTACGGCACACTGGGTAAATGTGGTTGCTGCCCTGCCACACCAGCCAATTGGCCAGGTGATGCCGCTTCCTCCTCCACATTCTCACGCCGTTCTTCCTGCGGCAATGTCCACCTCTGCCTCCTCGTCCTCCACCGTGTCCCCAGCCTCCACTGCAGGGACAATTCACAGTGCTCCTCCAGCATATCATGTGCAGGGCACGGCGGTGTCACGCTGTTCTACACCTCGTTTGCCTGGGCGAACGGAGTCACACAGGGGAAGAACTGCTCTGTGTCCTTCATCAAGAAATCAAATTCTGGCTTTCTCCGCGACAACTCAAAATCTGAACCATGGTGACCAACAACGGAAGAACATGTTGGTGCTGCGTCAAGGAGGGCTGAGCCATGCACCCTGCATGGCGCACGTGTTCAATCTGCTTGTAAAGCTGTTCCCGGGAGCAGGCAGTTCCGAGAACAGCCCGATAAAGGCCCCCGGTGGCTGTTCTCGGAACTGCCTGCTCCTGGTGACCGCATTTTTTTCCGACCGGCTCGCGGCCCAGGCACAGGTAAGGACTTACCTGTGCATCGCCGGAATTGTGATTTAAGAATGGCAGCCCGCATGTGTTCGTGGGCGAACACGGCGAACTGGCCATCACTGTTCTACACCACTATAGAGGCTCTCTGTAGCCAGGAAATCGTCGTGAATAAATTCTGATTGAATCGTTTCGATAATTTTGGCAAACCGGCAAAAATTTTATTTGTATTTTTTTATTCGCTCGTCTCTACTATTTACCATATTTTTTAGGTTTTACAATTACTAAAAGGGCACAATTATGGGTGATTAAGGTTTGTACAGATGCCCAATCCTGTGGGACCAGCACTAATCAGCTTGTTGAACTGGCCACGGCATCTGGATGAGTTCTACAGCTTCCTGATAGTATACCAAGCACAGTGTCATACATTATATAGCATCTGTGCTTGGAATTGAATGGGGTTGAGTGAAAGAAAGGTAATTTGATCAATGGACCGGGACGTGATGTCACAGGTTGAGGAAGAGGTCACAGCTCTTGTTGAAGCACCACAACCCCTTCCAACAGCAGGTTGGTGAGGGATCCCAGGAGTCAGACCCCCACAGATCAGATAGTGATGACCTATCCTGAAGTCCAAAATAATATTGTTAATCAGGAAAGGGAATGGGTATTTCTTCTTCACATGGCACCTAAAACCATTGGATGTAACATTTTATTTTTGCTATATAAAAGGGAATAAGAGTTTCTGATTTATATATTTCTATGATTTTTCATTACTGTAGAATATATTTCATTATTCCATAGTGAGCGTCTTCCATAGTTACCTAGTATCATTGTTCTGTTGAAAAACATCAATTCTTCTATAAATGTTTTTGCAATAACAGTTGATCGACAAAGATGTCTGAAGCAGGGCCTACTTCAATCTAAAAAGTGGTTGTAATAATGAGACAAGCCATTTAACAACACAATACCTAGAGAGGTGATACCTCCGAAAATTTGGATTGAAGCTGGAGATTCAAATGAATTATGAAAATTTTCCATAGACCACATCTTATGGTCCACTAATTTGATCCTCCTCTAACACAAATCCATTAAACTTGACCTTATTCAATTCAATTGCATATATTTTACATTGTATTGGAGATTTTTGCATTTTATTTACAGTATAGTAAGAGAAAGAGTGATATAAAAACCCAGTTGTTGGCCACAGACACTGTGTAATGCCCTTGAAGATTCAATGTTAAAAGGGGTTATCTGGGATTTTTGGGCTAAGCGATTTTTTTTTATATATATATATATAAAACATTACTAACCCGTTAAATGTCACACCGTTCCTGCTGGTCCTGCAGATAACCAATGAGGCCAGTGATTGCGTACATGACATCACTCTAGGACTTGTGTGGTGGCCTGTAGCAGGGGACCTTTAATGGATATGCAAAGGTTATTTTTATCAGATTCCTGCTCTTCACTCATTTTTCTTTTTTTAGATTCCAGACAACCCCTTCAAGTAAAGAAACATGTTGGGAATGCTTTTGCTGTTTTTATATACTGCAAGCATTATGTTCTAATAAAATAGCCCTAATCCACTAATATAGTGCCAAGAAATTCAGTAGAACTTTATTAATTTTTAGTCCTCCTCATTCTGGATTTAGAAGTCCAGTGGGCCTTCCTACTCAGTGATTGACAGCTATCTCTGTATACACTTCAACAAGGAACATTGTCAATCATAAGACCACCCCCTGGACTCTTAAGCTCAGAATAAGCAGGAATTTAAGTGAATAAATTAGAAGTTCTACTGCATCTTTTCCCCCAAAACTACATATCGGTCTGCTCAGTTCCTGTTGTTTTATAACATTCTCTCTGTAGATCAGACACCATATTCAACATGACAGGTTCCCTAAGTTAATACATTTATCATTATGATCGTGCAGGGCTGGAACAGCCCCCCCCCTCCCCCTGCCAAAGTTGAGACCATTGCTATACACCTTACAGTTTACTGTTACCCTTTCACCTAGAATAAAGTACACTACCTATGGTATGGACCTAGAAGAAGGTCTCATTATTCATCCGTCCTTACCCATGTTTGAAGTTGTATGTTTTCCCTAAATAGTGAGCTGCGTTTGACAAGTCAAAGGGCTTTTCTGTCATTTTTGTTCCTGTTATGATTTCACTGAAACTTGTCTTATACAAAGAGAAACTGAGATCATATCAGTGGCTGGGTGACAGTACGGCATTTTTTTCTTATCAGTGAATACTGTACATCTCTCTGTTCCATCTCTTCGATACTCTGTACTGACATGAAGACAAAACATTTGTTTCAGTCTACAGACAAGAACCAGCATTAGACGTTTTTGACAGAAAGGTAATCTGAAACAGGACTGGGTTATCTTGAATACATGTTCAGAAAATGAGGGTAATATCTGTATATATACAGTAAATACTGTTTGTTTCTAATACAAATTTACCTCCAGCATTCATGCACGTACAGTGGATTAGTAGTCTTTTTTTTTTTAAAACTTAGTGCATGTTGTATTTGTATTTCAGACATGGTGGAAAATGTGTGCTGTATTATTTTCCAAAGGAGGAAAACCACTGGAGAAATCCGCAACATATAGGACATGCTGAGCACATGAAACACATGCCCCAAACTTTGTGCAGATCTTTCTTTTTTCTTGTGAAAACATTATTTAAAACTCATGTCAAGAATAAATGTATTGTACGCATATTCCATCACTCCGCAATGTTGGTAACATAAGCATTTGCTAAATTATACCATATATAATATAATTATACATACATAATATTAAACAGGGCTTTCCATGACCATCTTTCGTCGACACTCATTGGCCTTTAGTATTTGTGACAATTAGGGTCCATTCACACATCCGGATCCGCAAAACACGGATAGCGGCAATGTGCGTTCCACATTTTGCAGACTGCACATTGCCGGCACTAATAGAATATGCCTATTCTATACAAGAATAGGACATGTTCTATTTTTTTCGGGAACGGAATTGCGGACCCAGAAGTGCGGGTTTGCAATTCCGTATCCGGGCAGCATATCGTGCTGCCCCATAGAAATGAATGGGTCCGCAATTCCGTTCCGCAAAATGCGGAACGAAATTGCGGACGTGTGAATGGACCCTAACCTGATAATCTTTGTTCTCTTTTCTTTCTTTCATTTTTTTTTGCCTATCAAGTTGACATCACTGTGACATCAGTACAGCTGCCCTGGACCGGATTAGCAGTTCTGAAGCGGCATGTGATTCAACAGGTAAGTAATGATTGTTTTATTTCGCAACATCCCCTGTTTGTATGGAAAACCCTTTTATGAGTAAAATAAATTCCTTCCCGGCTTCAAATATGTCAAGTATATCAGAAAAAAAATCCATGGATCAAGTAACAATCACAAGTAATTCACACAACTAGCAATACCATGGGGAGGTTTACTGACCAGAATGCACCAATAATCTGATTACAAATTGATCCAAGTAGATTATATGGCATCCACCATATTTTTGACACTTTTTACACCTTTAGGTATATAGCTACGGTATATTTGCTAAATGTCCTAAAGACACTTTATTTTGCTAAGTTTGCTGCATTTTGCACCATTTTCGTCAACTCGATTAATTAATGCATCCTATGAAATTATTGATTTCCCCCATGCCTGTCAAGAAAGGCATCAAGTAAAAAAAATATATGCACTATAATGTGAGCAGTGGCGTCTCTAGCTTTCAAATTTTGGGGGGCAACACTGGGGGCCAGGACAAAAGTAGGGGGGCAGCTATAACAACGATACATTTACACAAGTATGCTTAGAAATGCTGCGATACTTTACCCAATACCTAAAACCGCAATAGGGAAGAAAAACCCCAATCACTCAGATTTCAACATGTCCTAGCTGCCTGGGGATCTGTGGATGACACTTATGGAGGGGGATCTGTGGATGACACATACCGTTTATAGCATCTTATGCTATGTGTCATCCACAGATCCACCCCATATCAGTGTCATATCGGGATCCCTCTCCCTATAAGGCCCCATTCACACATCCGAAATTTGCGTAACAGAATTGCGGACCCATTCATTTCTATAGGGCAGCACGATGTGCTGCCGGATACGGAAATGCAGACCCGAACTTCCGGGTCCGCAATTCCGTTCCCGAAAAAAAATGCGGACCCGCACATTGCCGCTGTTACGGACGTCTGAATGGAGCCTAACAGTGTCATCCACAGAGTGGCACAGATCCCCCCCCCCCCCCCCCATAACTGTGTAATCTACAGATCCCCCTCCCTATAACAGTGTCATCTACAGATTCCCCCCCCCCCCCCCGTAACAGTGTCATGACATCCAAAGATCCCCGATCCCCCTCCCTATAACACTATAAGAGTATCATCCACAGATCCCTCCCCCCCTATGACAGTGTAATGACTCATGACAGCCACAGATCACCCTCCCACCGCTCACATTTGAACATGATTTCTCTAAACGGTTAAGTAGTAAACACTGTAATCATCCAGGCTGCACTGACATTAACTTTAAAGGGGTTCTGCACTTTCATTTAACTGATGATCTATCCTCTGGATAGATCATCAGCATCTGATCGGCGGGGGTCAGACATCCGGGACCCCCGCCGATCAGCTGTTTGAGAAGGCACCGGCGCTCGAGCAGCACAGCGGCCTTCTCACTGTTTACCACAGGACCACTGACGGACGTCACGACTAGTATCAACTAGCCTGAGCACGGCTAAGCTCTGTTCACTTGAATGGAGCTTAGCCCCGCCCACGCTAGTTGATACTAGTCGTAACTCGTGACATCACTGGGCCCGCGGTAAACAGTGAGAAGGCCACGGCGCTACTGGAGCGCCAGTGCCTTCTCAAGCAGCTGATCGGCGGGGGTCCCGGGTGTCTGAACCCCGCCGATCAGAAGCTGATGATCTATCCAGAGTATAGATCATTAGTTAAATTAAAGTGCAGAACCCCTTTAACTTTTAAATCAGGAAGATTCAGGGGCAGCCGCCAGCCAGCTCTCCTCTCAGACTCAGTCAGAGTCAGATCTAATCTCTCTAGTTAGAATAGAAAGAGACTTAGTCAGTCCACTAAGTCACTACTTGTAAGTTGTACCTTATTATTATTAAGTTAACCTGCTACACACCGTCACCACTAGGTCAGGCTCAGTCTAGTCTGTTCGGTATCAGTAGGTTAGGGTAGGGTAGGGCCATGCCACGCCACTCACTGTCTGTTCTCTAGTCTGGGCCTGGCTGGCTTAGGCTACTTTCACACTAGCGTTCGATCGGATCCGTTCTGAACGGATCCGATCATAATAATGCAGACGGAGGCTCCGTTCAGAACGGATCCGTCTGCATTATATTAGCAAAAAAAAGCTAAGTGTGAAAATAGCCTCGGACGGATCCGTCCAGACTTTCAATGTAAAGTCAATGGGGGACGGATCCGCTTGAAGATTGAGCCATATTGTGGCATCTTCAAACGGATCCGTCCCCATTGACTTACATTGTAAGTCTGGACGGATCCGTACGCCTCCGCACGGCCAGGCGGACACCCGAACGCTGCAAGCAGCGTTCAGCTGTCCGCCTGTCCGTGCGGAGGCGAGCGGAGCGGAGGCTGAACGCCGCCAGACTGATGCAGTCTGAGCGGATCCGCATCCATTCAGACTGCATCAGGGCTGGACGGAAGCGTTCGGGTCCGCTCGTGAGCTCCTTCAAACGGAGCTCACGAGCGGACCGGTGAACGCTAGTGTGAAAGGAGCCTTAACCACTTCAGCCCCCCTAGCTGAAACACCCTTAATGACCAGGCCACTTTTTACACTTCTGCACTACACTACTTTCACCGTTTATCGCTCGGTCATGCAACTTACCACCCAAATGAATTTTACCTCCTTTTCTTCTCACTAATAGAGCTTTCATTTGGTGGCATTTCATTGCTGCTGACATATTTACTTTTTTTGTTATTAATCCAAATTTAACTAAAATTTTGCAAAAAAATGACATTTTTCACTTTCAGTTGTAAATGTTTTTTTTAAAAATGACATCCATATATACATTTTTCGTAAAATTTATTGTTCTACATGTCTTTGATAAAAAAAAATGTTTGGGTAAAAGTTATAGCATTTACAAACTATGGTACAAAAATGTGAATTTCCGCTTTTTGAAGCAGCTTTGACTTTCTGAGCACCTGTCATGTTTCCTGAGGTTCTACAATGCCCAGACAGTGGAAAAACCCCACAAATGACCCCATTTCGGAAAGTAGACACCCTAAGGTATTCGCTGATGGGCATAGAGTTCATAGAACTTTTTATTTTTTGTCACAAGTTAGCGGAAAATGATGATTTATTATTTTATTTTTTTTCCTTACAAAGTCTCATATTCCACTAACTTGTGACAAAAAATAAAAACTTCCATGAACTCACTATGCCCATCATGAAATACCTTGGGGTATCTTCTTTCCAAAATGGGGTCACTTGTGGGTTAGTTATACTGCCCTGGCATTTTAGGGGCCCAAATGCGTGCGAAGTAGTTTGAAATCAAAATCTGTAAAAAATGGCCTGTGAAATCCGAAAGGTGCTCTTTGGAATGTGGGCCCCTTTGCCCACCTAGGCTGCAAAAAAGTGTCACACATGTGGTATCGCCGTACTCAGGAGAAGTTGGGGAATGTGTTTTGGGGTGTCATTTTACATATACCCATGCTGGGTGAGAGAAATATCTCGGCAAAAGATAACTTTTCCCATTTTTTTATACAAAGTTGGCACTTGACCAAGATATTTATATCACCCGTTATTCAACAAATCACTTATTACAACATCTTGAGAAGTAAGTTATATGCTTTCTGCACAGGACCAGAGACAGATAAGTACAAATGTGCACTGTGTGGCTATCTCTGGGACCGGCATATACAGTATAGGCAGAATGGAGGTTTCCTGACTCTTGTGTGCCCCTCCAGAAAAGTGTACATAAGGTGACCTTGAATGTGGCTGGAGCTCTGGAAGAGGAACCAGCACCAACTATCAGACTTTTTATGGAGTATACTTTTGATATGCCATAAATGTCTTACTTGGCAATACAGCTTTAAAAGGGGTTGTCCAATGAAAAATATTCTACAGTTTTTAAACCTGCACCTGGCTCTCAATACTTTTGTAATTGTATATAATTAAAAATGTATTATAGCTACTAAGTTATTCAATGAAATCAATCTATCTAGAGCCACCTGCTCTTTGCTCTTTTGCTAATTTCTCTATCCTGCTCACTGGGATGCAAGCACATGCTCAGTTTCATCATTCAACTGCCACCAGCTGCAGCAGAAAGGACACACACCTGAGAAAGGACACGCTCCCTATGCTGCCAGACATAAATCTAGCAGAACAATTGGAGCAAGGAATGTGAAAATCTCTAGATCCATATGAGGTAGTGGGCTGTTTCTAGCTTTGTTAGAAATAGGTTGTCATGTACTAATTATGTATGAATTATATTTTTTACATTATTCATGGGATAACCCCTTTAAGTCTTATTATGGTCCTTGGGATTGGTTCAGTCTGACAATGTGGCCCTGGGACCAGAAATATTTCTGCACTAGAGACATAGGGGTGAATGCTGCTGTACGATGTGTCAAAATTATTAAGTATTCTGCCACATCTTCTGGAATCCCATGTGCCAGAAAGTGAAATCTACGGCAGTATTGAGCTGGTATACTTTGCAGGCATAAGGATACACATATTGATAAATGTGTTGGGCCACAAGTGACCTGCCTGCGGCCCAACACCTCCCACCCATGCCCTGCCTTCTTTTTGTAAAAGTGGTGAAGATGGAGAAAAGAGAAAAAAGTTGCAAATATTTCTGCAAAACAGCCAGCCCTGCATTGAGGATGGCACATATGTCAAAGGGATAGTGGTGGATGGAAATGGGGATATATTGTATCACAAAATAGGAGTGCTGGCAGGTAGGAAGGTGGCATTGGGCAATTATGTAAATGATTGTCCTTATAACAGCTATAATGCTGAACTTTAGGGGACGAGGGGAAGGGGCATTTCTGAAACCCCTGCCATGTAAGAGAACATACTTGCCCCTGAGATCATATAATGGCTGAGTTCTTAACTGGTTCTAGTAGCTATTTTCTACTATAGGTAGCAGATGAAGCTATAGTAATGGCTGTGTTAAATTTAATGAATCGTAATAAATGTATAAATCGTGAGACAATTATTAATTAAATCGTGAGACAATTATTAGTAAATGTAATTTCTATTTTATTCTGTTCTACTGCAACCCAATACAGAAATATCAAGTATCCCCACCGAGTGCCACAAACATTTGGCCCTGTGCCACTGTTCTGGGTTTTTTACTGGTAAAATAGTTATCAGTAGAGGCTAATTTGGGCCTTTGGATTACTTTCATTGTTCTGTGATTAGCAGGGTAAAGTAACAACACAGAAGCTAGACATTGACATTTAGAAATGCCTTTTTGAAATCAATTTACGCAAGACGTCGGCAATGATACTAAGTAAAGAATACATTTGGGAGAACAATGGAGGTCTAAATATAGACCTTGTTGCAATCAGCTTAGGGTTGCAAGCACCTTAGAAATACGAGGCAAACTAGGCTTGCATGCATTTATCTAAGAGACTGGTCGAAAAGATCAGTGTTCTGTGTAAAAGGCCCACTGCCAGCATGACAACTACCTTGCAAAATATGCAACAATATGCAAAATGTATAGGGGTAAATGATTGCAGCAATGTACACCCCATCCCATTCAAATTACTTTGCACTGTGTTAAAAAGTAAAGGGGTTGTCCCACATAAAATATTAAACAGTTTTCAAACCAGCACCTGGATCTAAATACTTTTGTAATTGAATGTAATTAAAATTTTTGCATAGTCACTGAGTCAATAAAATGTATCTGTATAGCGCCACCTGCTGTTTGTTTTTTCCTTATTTCTTTGTCCTGCTCACTGAGAAGACCGCACATGCTCAGTTTCATCCTTCCATCCGACTCCTGGGCTGTGATAGGGAGAGCTGAGACACGCCCCCTGAGCTGTCAGCTTGATATAAATCTAGCAGAGCATTGAATGAGGAGATCTCTGGATCCATGTGAGGTGCAGGGCTGGTTCTAGCTTTCTAGCTTAGAAAGAGATTGGCGTGTACTGTATGATGTCTGATTTTCATTTTTTTACATTATTCATCGGATAACCTGCTGATTGTCTTGCATATCGGCGATCACCACTCGTTTGAGGCACAAATTGTCCTGTCTAAGGATCCTAAGGCTCTGTTCTCATCTGTATTGAGAGCAGGGCTGGACTGGGACTGAAATTCAGTCCTGGCATTTTAAAACAGACAGACCTATTGTTGTGTGGTGAATGTGAAGTATGTTTGTCCGCCTCGCTCCCGCCCTAGTGCTAATGGTATATTTGGATGGGCATTACATTCACCACTACTAAATATCCAAGAAAATACAGCACCACATTCCCATTAGATCCAGTGATGTCTCCTCTAATCTAGATGCTCTCTTTCCTCATCTTCTCCATTGGGAGCAGACCAAAATGATGACATCGTGCAGCCATGTCTCGTCTCTGCAGAGTTGACCACATAGACATTTTAGTTTCCTCAATTTTTAAACATCCTTCTTTTCCTGGTGCCACAACATTGCTATCCCGCTGCTACCCCCAATACCATGCCCACTGTGCTCCTCAATGCCCCACAAATACTATACTGTAGAAATAAAATTGTCAGATAGTCCCCCCTATACTAAGAGGGCTTTCAACAATCCGACCAATTATAATTCCCTCTCAGAGTGCCCACATAACTAATAGTGCCCCTAATTACTAATAATGCTCCCTGAGAGTGCCTCTGCTAGTAGTAGTGCCCTCTATATTGTGCGCAAAAATAAGTTAATGTAGGTTTCTCTACAGTGCCTCTAGTAGTTATTATAGGCCCTTCTATAGTGCCACCAGTAGTAATTATAGGTCCCTGTATAGGGCCCCAGTAGTAATAATAGGATTTTTTTTGTGCACCCAGTAATGATACGTCCCTCTATGGTGCCTCCAGTTGTTAATATAGGATCCTCTATAGTGCCCCCAGTACTTTATATAGGCCCCTCTATATTGCCCCCATAGCTTATATAGGCACCTCTATAGTGCCCCTGTAGTTATTTGAAGCCCCCTTATAGTGCCCTCAGTAGTTGATATAGTCTCCTCTATAGTGCCCCCATAGTTGATATATTCTCCTCTATAGTACCCCAGTAGTTGATATAGGCCCCTCAATAGTGCTTCCAGTAATTGATATAAGCCCCTCTTTAGTGCCCCCAGTAGTTAATATAGCCCCCTCTATAGTGCCCCAGTAGGTAATATAGCCCCATCAATAGTGCCCCAGTAGTTGATATTGTCCCTTCTATAGTGCCCCAGTAGTTAATTTAGTCCCCTCTATAGTGCCCCCGGTAGTTGATATAGTCATATTTATAGGGCTCCCAGTAGTTGATATAGGCCCCTCTATAGTGCCTCAATAGTTGGCATAGGCCCCCCTATAGTGCTCCAGTAGTTGATGTAGGCCCCTCTACAGTGTTCTGAGTAGTTATAGTGTCCCCAAAAGTGACAGGGAAAAAAAAACACAGAATACTCACCCGAGTACTGCTCCATTGCCTCACCGCAATATTCAACTGTATTGCCTTCCTGACAATGGCAATACAGTTGTATCTGCAGTGGCAACTAGTTTTGGGGCCTGGGGAGGCCCACCCAGGCACCGGCCCGACAGACAGTTGCCAGAATTTACTGATGGGCAGTCCAGCCCTGATTCAGAGCATTCAGAGTTAGCAGTTCCATTACTTTTGAAGAACAGCATGGGAAGCAGAGCTTTATTGCTAAATATGGACATGGATCGGCCAGGTGCCATTTGGATATTGCATTTAATTGATTTGCTAAATCATGGTGGCTTTCATTATGAATGAAAGCAGTGACGGAGATGTGAAGTACATCTTCAATGCAGAATTGCCATCATAGCCTGGCTTCACATTATTATTATTATTTTTTATTTGCAATAACATGAATTCTCACAATTCTATGATGGTACTGTAGCTTGGGGCAAATTATTTTAAAGGTAAAAATAAACCCATGGAACTTACATATCTGCTGAAGTTAGCCACATCTCTATGCCAATTCTCATGTTTAACTGGAGGCAAAACACATTATGATAATAGATAGTGATGACCTGCATCAATTTATATGCTCAATATATAAAATAGATATCTTTTTAGCATAAGCTCATTGATTGTATATAATCATTGCTGATTTTTACCTTTTTCAAATATTTTATTTATACATTTTAATAGACAACTATAAGGCCTCATGCAGTCGACCGTTGTTTGGGTCGGCATCCGAGCCGCCGTTTTGGCGGCTCGGATGCGGACCCATTCACTTTAATGGGGCCGCAAAAGATGCGGACAGCACTACGTGTGCTGTCCGCATCCGTGGCTCCGTTCCGCGGCCCTGCAAAAAAAAAAAATAACATGTCCTATTCTTGTCTGCGCTTTGTGGACAAGAATAGGCATTTATATTGCCGGCGCCCGTTCCGCAAATTGCAGAAGGCAACACAGGCGGCTTCCATTTTTGGGTGGTGTCCACATTTACATTCTGGATTATTTCATGTTGTACCCCCACTTGCCCTGGCACAATTTGATTGCCCTGGCACAATTTGGCCCTGATTTTGTTGCACAACAATATTTGTGCCACTTGTACTTGCATGTGTGGGTACTGATGATGTTGTTTCTGGGGGGATCTGAATAACAGAAGGTGTTTTGGATCTCACTGAGGCCGCCTGATCCATCTTGTTCTGAGTTCCCATGCCACTTATATTGGGAAATACAAAACCACCCAAGAAAGAGGACTCCCCACTATCCGGAGGCTGAATACATTCTGATATATAATTTTTTGGATTCCCAGTTTTTTTCTGATTTCTGAATCTGTTATATCGCACCTTTCTTTTCGTTCCCCCCGTTTTTGGGGTCTTGAATATTTATACTCTCGGTGCCCGATGTTTCAGATTCAGAATAGTCCGTGTACCTGGTATTTCTCGTCGGATAGCTCTGCCTATTTTTCCAATTATATATTCGGTTGGTATCAAAATCTAATTTATCACGGATGTATTTACGGTGTTTCCTTTCTTTTATTTCCTCTTTCAGGATTTCCAAGCTTTCTTGCAGTCTCAATTCCTGATTCTTAAACTCCGGATGTTGTCCGAAGGTAAGTATCTCTTTTACTTCCTGATTCAATTGTTCAACTGTATGTTCAAAACAACGTTTTTCATACTCCACCATATACCTCATAAGCTTCAACGAGCTCTCTGTTTGGATATCATCCCAACCCTTTATATATTCAGGGTCCTCAGTGTGGATATTCGGTCTCAGGTCTCAAACCTCTATAAACAATTTTCTGGTTTAAATAGGTCTCGAGACTGGCTATTTCCCACCAGGATCGATAATATTGTTTATAGGTTTTGCTGAGATTTTTAAAACCAGTGATTATGTCCGTACTGTTGAGGGGAATTGCCTGCTGTGAAAAGACCTGGTTTGCCTCTAGACTAAATGTATCTTTATTTATGCCCTGTGCCAAGAAACCTGCCATAGCATATATAATAAACGGAAATAATTTTCCAATGTTAGGGCACAGTTTCGTGGGGGGTAACCCCTATTCTCACAAGATTATATTCAAAGTCCCTTTTAGATACCCTCGGGATATTATTTGCAAATACTGAAATGGTCTATAGGACCAAGAATCCCTTTAGGGGTCCCTAACAGATATTTAAAATACTGAGGGCCACTAAATGTGACCTCAGTAATACTGGGGCCACTAATAGAGGAATTCAAAATACTGGGCAAAATACTGGGGCATTACTAATACTAGGGTCCAGTAATGGAGTATTGATTACACTGGTGGCACTATGGGGAGAATTTGATGTCCAGGGGGCACTATGGGGGACATTTTGTATACAGAAGGCACTTCAGGGGTTGTGATTTTTTGTAAAGAAAAAGGAAATTAATAACAAACAGACGGGCAGAACATGGCTGCAAAAATGATTGAAAAATGGCCATGAAAAATGGACAATGTGTCCGTTTTTCATGGCCATTTTTTCAGTGGCATGTGAATGTAGTTTTAGAGGACAGGAGGACCCAGGGAGCAGTGAATATGCTCTTTACTCACCGCTCCTTTATCCTCTTCTGCAGGTGCCAGCACCTCCAGTGTCCTCACCGCACATAGCGTTAGGACATAGTGCAGTACTGGCAACCATCCTGCTCTAAGTGGTTTTTGAAAGCCAAAATATGGTCAGCCTATATACACACACCCCATCCATGTGCAGATTGTTTACTGGTCAAAAGCTTTGTATTGCTTGTCTGAAAGAGCCCTGAGCACTCATATAAAACCATGAACTTGGGTCCTTTGCTGTAGTACACAGAGTTTTTGGATATGTATTAACTTTCTATAGGCACTAATTTGGAAATTTATGAAAAGATGTATAAAAAGAGGAGAGGTGATTGTCAGAGAAGTGTGGCCTCCAAAGGCCTGACAAAGTGCAGAGAGAGCAGTAACTGCAACACCACCATTGCTCCTAGAGGCTCATCTGCATATAGTAAAACTTCATTTTTCCCAGCAATGCGGGCACAGATGAACATGAGACCAACACAGATGCCTTCAGCTGCCAAGTGCACATGTAACAGGTCAGTCAGGTACAAGTCTCTCACATGTCAGTGTTTTGGTTGGGCAGTGATTTCCATCAGTAATTGTGAGTCAAAACCAAGAGTGAAGCCTTACAAAGAGATAAGGTCTAATGGAAAGATTTTCTCCTGTGTTTTTGACCCACACCTGGTTTTGACTCATAATCACTGATGGAAATCACTGACCAAACACTGACATGTGAAAAAGATCTAATTTATGCTAGGATCTGCCCCCAGATTGCCTGAAGATGCAACACATGTATTACGCACTTCTTCTTAACACTGACAGCTGACAGTCCTAATAAATATTCCCCCCCCCCTCGCAATGTGTACCTTCTTATATACATTTTTCTTCTTGTATTTTATATGAATCAGTACAGCACAGATAGGTAATATGGCGGTGTCAATAATATTAAAATGAAGTAAAATGGGCACTCATATATCTAGATCACAAGGTAGGCAAAGAGACTCAAATAATATATTAATTTATTAGTAGCGATAAATTGAACAAATTTATATGAGCAATACACAGTAATGTTATACCCTAAACAGAACTAAGTTCCCTAAATCAACATAAATTGATAAAACTTATATAAAATTGATAAAATGAACATGCAACTGTCCACTGTTATAGCTGATAAAAGATCAAAGTGTCCAGTCCAGTGTTAATAGGTCCAGTCTAACATTAGCAGATGTAACACAGTGCTTTTGTCTTCTATTATCTACAACAGTGGTTGACAGCAAATATACTCCAGAAAAAAGGATAAATAAATCAGTGAGTGGATAGATAGATAGATGAATAATAAGTGCACAGTGACTAATGGTGACCAATGGATAAAATGCAGCATATAATGATACATAAAATCCACTGGATCAACAATATATAATTGAAAAACAATTGGTGAGATAATGTGTATAAATAAATAAATGAATATATAAATATATATTTCTGAAGAGTCAATAAAGTGGCTGTATCCCACTGATGCTGCAGTCTTTCTTTAATGGTAGGACATGTGACCTGAATCCTGGCTTGGTCCGTACAATTGTCCACAAATATATTCAATTTAAGCAGATATCTGCCTGAATAGGCTGTATATTTGAACAACCGCAATGGACGCGGCAGGATACTTGAGCAATGGTATAAGTATGTCCAGCAATGTTACGCAATATTCAATCAGCAATGTAGATGATATAACAAGATGTTTGAGCAGCAATATACATATATCCAGCAGTATTACGGAGCTGAATGGCTCTTACTCACATATCGTCCTATTCCCACCGTGGCGTCCCACGTGGTGTAGATGCAAACAGGACTCGCCTTTGGATAACACAGCTCAATTAGCTGCTAACGATGCTGTATCCACCCGGCTGTGAGCAGAAATGCTGGCTGTGTCACGCTGCAGATCCACGTCCAATTTCTTTGCTTGAGGTAGATAGATATTCTGCTTCTTTGGATCGATAATAATAGTTCTTTTAGAAAGCGCTTTCAATCCAATATAGTAGAAGGTTGTTGCCGGTGTATTGTCAGATCCAATTGATCCTTGCCAGACGCGTTTCAAAGGCTACCTGCCTTCTTCCTCAGTGGCTAGTTTGGGTCTGACTAACTTGCCGGCTTTTTATCCTCCAAAGGGCTCTTTAATAAACCTGAAATGGACCCAAAGGATCTGGATCCAATTTCCTTATATTGCGATAATCCTGCAAAAAAATCGGCGTTTTTTTTGCGCACATGCGATTTTTTATGTGCGATAATCCTGCGATAAATCTGCGGTTTTTATGCGCACATGCGTTTTTCTGTTTTGTGTGTTCCTAAACCAACCAGAATCATTATACATATCAAATTTTACATATCAAATTATACAATAGCTAATTACAGTTGGGTCCAATGTAGATAATAACATCCCATATCATATATTATTATAAACACATTCTTCTAAAATACAATGAATATAAAACTTATAAACCTTTAATGGTCTTATATTAAAAAACATATTAAATAATAGGGAGCTTCTATATAGGGTCTAAAATAAAAAAATATAAAAATATATAAAAAAAATTATATAAAAAATTTATATAAAAGATTATCAGGTATTATATTCTGTAGGAAACTCATATATGTTTTCTTGTTGAATATAATGCAATAAACAATGTTCCATGGGGCTCATTCCCTGAAATGGTTCGGGCGGAGTACATGGGATGGTGGTATATGTGGACTGGGGTCGGAGATCTCTAGCACAGGGGGGGTCATAGTGCTGCTAAACAGCCCGACTAGTACTCCCCATGGGCCAAAGACACCCGACCCATCACAAAAACCCAAAAATTTCAAATTCGGCATTTAGTCCTGCTGGGGCCAAACTGCCAAATTCGAAGATCTTCCTGGACTCAGCCCTAGACATCCGGGCAATATGATTACCTCCCCTCCAATGGCGTTCTATTTGTTCAAATGCTGCAAAGGTTAAAGACTTGGGATCTTGGTTATGCATCAATTTAAAATGTTTTGATAGTACATGTTTTTCGTACCCTTTCTTGATGTTATTTATATGTTCCGTAATCCTAACTTTTAGGGATCTTTTGGTCCTGCCAATATATTGTTTGGCACATGGGCATTCAATAATATAAATTACATTTGAACTATTGCAAGTGAGAAGATCTTTTATCTCAACTGAAAAATTGTTCTGTGTTGAAGTCACTCGCATAGTCCTTTTTGCAAAGGACGTATTCCTGCAATTTATACAGCAACCGCATCTGTAAAACCCACTCATTTTTAACCATTTATTTCCAGATCCGGTTTCTCTTGTCTGATTTTTGATGGATGGTGCTATTTTTATACCCAAGTTGGGGGCCTTTGTGTACACAATCTCTGGTAAGGGTGGGACTAAAGGGCCTATAATTTTATCGTTCTGAATAAGATGCCAATTCTTTTTGATGCTTTGTTCTATTTTTTTATGTTGTGCATTATATGGCAGTATTATACGGAATTTGTTATCATCAGCGGGTTTATCATCCTTCTTTTGTTTGGTTTCGAAAAACATTTTTCTATCCATTTTTCTAACCTTACATAGTGCTTTCTCGACAACTATCTCTGGATATTCTTTTTCTAAAAAAAATTTCTTCATCATAACAGCCTCATCCTCAAATTCTGTCTGGTTAGTGCAGTTTCTCTTTATTCTACGAAACTGTCCTGTAGGTATATTCAATAACCAAGAAGGCAAATGGCAGCTAGAAAAGAGGATGAAGCTGTTCTTAGCTACTTCTTTCTGAAAGGTAGTACAAACATAACGGTCATTCTGAGTAGTAATCCGAATATCCAGGAATTCTGTATATTCCTGATTCGTATTGGAGGAGAATTTGAGATTACATTTATTTTCATTGATGTCTTCCAAGAAGGTGTGGAGGCTAGATACATCTCCCTGCCAGACAAAAATAATATCATCGATGTAACGCTGCCAGAGCACCAGGTCCGACCCCAGCCTGGGTAAGATGGTCTCCTGTTCCCACTGTGCCATAAATAGGTTGGCATAGCTGGGGGCGAACCTGGTGCCCATGGCAGTGCCACGAGTCTGGAGGTAATAAGCCCCTTCAAAGAAGAAATAATTGTGTGTTAAAATATATCTCACACCCTCTGCCAGAAATTCTATTTGTCTCTCTCCAAGATTGCCATAATTCCTCAATTGTAATTTCATATTATTTATGCCCTGTTCATGGTCAATCACGGTATAGAGCGATTGAACATCCAATGTCCCTATAAGCCAGTGAGGCTCCACCTTCAGATTTTCCAATATCTGGACAATCTGTGTGGTGTCTTTGAGATAAGATGGAGTATTTTTCACTGTAGGCTGTATAAGTTGATCTATATATTTGGACAAATTGGATGACAAAGACTCTATACCCGAAATTATTGGGCGACCTGGTGGTTCCGACATACTTTTATGTATCTTGGGAAGACAATAAAACACAGGCAATCTCTGTTGTGTTCCCAAGATAAAATCTGATTCTTGTTTAGAAAGCAGTCCTTCCTCCAATCCTCCATCACAATATTGGTTTAATAGTTCTGAAAATTCTTCTATTGGATCCTTCCTCAGTATCTTATATGTTGTTGTGTCCGCAAGCTGTCTCAAACATTCCGCATTATATTTTGTAGTTTCGAGAAGCACAATAGCTCCGCCTTTATCGGCGGGACGGATAGTAAGGTTATTAATTTTTTGCAGTTCTTTAATAGCTTTAATCTCCTGTGAGGTCAAATTATTTCTCCTCAACTGTTTGTCAGATATTTTCCTCAAGTCTGTTTCTATATTTTTTCTAAAAGTCGCTATCTCTACTCCAATTTCCTGTCTAGGGAATTTTTTTGATTTTGGTTTCAAGGTTGTATGTTGGATCTCACCACCCACACATTCATCTGTGTTTGCTAATATCGGATTTTTCAAAAAATATTTTTTCAAACACAGTTTCCTCACAAATTTTTCTATACCCACATAAATATCGAATTTATTCAGTTTCGCTGTAGGTGCGAATTTAAGGCCCCTGTTTAGCAGTCTTGTCTGAGAATCAGTCAAGACGACCGAACTGAGGTTCACTACAGCGTCTGAATAGACAATCTGTGTCTGTTGTAAGCCCCTCTTTTTTCTTTGGGATCTTCGTATCTTTCTTTTGGGTCTAGATTCTGTGAGTGTCTGTTGGTTCCCTCTCTCAGATGTTTGGGTATATGTTGCTGTCTGTAATTCTGAGGGGGACGGGTCCTCTGTTGTGGCTCGTAATCGTCTACTTGGTGATTGAGCCTGGTCCTCAGATTGTATGAGTGTGATTGTTCTCTTCTTGGTGATCTCGATCTGTGTCTGGTTCTCATGTTGTGATTTGTGTCTGTCTGTTGATATTGAACATATGTATTGATTGGTGTCTGTGACCTCTGTCTGATTCTTGTCTTGTGGTGGGGTGGAGTTCTGTCTAAAAAATGGTTTTCATTTAATGCCTCAAATCTATTATTCACCGGTATATTATACCTAGGGGGATGTATAACATCGTTAAGATGGCCCAGGGGTCTAGTATTTAAGTCGCCCTCTTGCGAATTATTTCTATGTTGATAACCCTCCATTGGTTTGGCATTAAATTTATATTTTTTTGTTTTTTTATATATTATTTCTGATTCCATTTTGTCTAGACTCCTGCATATACGTGCCTGCCATACAGCCAATTCTTCATTGGCTGGTAATTTTTCAACAGAAATTTTTATTTCATTTATTCTCTCTCAGTCAATTCTTCCAATAATTTACTTCTTCTTTTTATAATAAGTTGTATTAGCTTTATTGACTGGGAAAAAAGTAATGCTTCCCACTCCTTATTAAATTCATCATTACAGAGGTCCTGTGCAGGGATCTTAGATATCAATAGACCTTTAGGGATTTTCTTATCCTCAATACATAATTTCAGCGACTTGATTTCCCACTGTTGTCTAAGTTGTTTCAACAACAGTGGTTCAAGTTCCCTGAATATCTCTTCTATAGACTTCTCTCCTCCAGTAGCATTCTCATGAGTAGTTAAATCTTCAAACCTATATGTTTCTACTTTGAGTCGCTTGCTTTCCATATGATTCCAGATATCCATCCTTATGGCACAGTGGGAACAGGAGACCATCTTACCCAGGCTGGGGTCGGACCTGGTGCTCTGGCAGCGTTACATCGATGATATTATTTTTGTCTGGCAGGGAGATGTATCTAGCCTCCACACCTTCTTGGAAGACATCAATGAAAATAAATGTAATCTCAAATTCTCCTCCAATACGAATCAGGAATATACAGAATTCCTGGATATTCGGATTACTACTCAGAATGACCGTTATGTTTGTACTACCTTTCAGAAAGAAGTAGCTAAGAACAGCTTCATCCTCTTTTCTAGCTGCCATTTGCCTTCTTGGTTATTGAATATACCTACAGGACAGTTTCGTAGAATAAAGAGAAACTGCACTAACCAGACAGAATTTGAGGATGAGGCTGTTATGATGAAGAAATTTTTTTAGAAAAAGAATATCCAGAGATAGTTGTCGAGAAAGCACTATGTAAGGTTAGAAAAATGGATAGAAAAATGTTTTTCGAAACCAAACAAAAGAAGGATGATAAACCCGCTGATGATAACAAATTCCGTATAATACTGCCATATAATGCACAACATAAAAAAATAGAACAAAGCATCAAAAAGAATTGGCATCTTATTCAGAACGATAAAATTATAGGCCCTTTAGTCCCACCCTTACCAGAGATAGTGTACACAAAGGCCTCCAACTTGGGTATAAAAATAGCACCATCCATCAAAAATCAGACAAGAGAAACCGGATCTGGAAATAAATGGTTAAAAATGAGTGGGTTTTACAGATGCGGTTGCTGTATAAATTGCAGGAATACGTCCTTTGCAAAAAGGACTATGCGAGTGACTTCAACACAGAACAATTTTTCAGTTGAGATAAAAGATCTTCTCACTTGCAATAGTTCAAATGTAATTTATATTATTGAATGCCCATGTGCCAAACAATATATTGGCAGGACCAAAAGATCCCTAAAAGTTAGGATTACGGAACATATAAATAACATCAAGAAAGGGTACGAAAAACATGTACTATCAAAACATTTTAAATTGATGCATAACCAAGATCCCAAGTCTTTAACCTTTGCAGCATTTGAACAAATAGAACGCTATTGGAGGGGAGGTAATCATATTGCCCGGATGTCTAGGGCTGAGTCCAGGAAGATCTTCGAATTTGGCAGTTTGGCCCCAGCAGGACTAAATGCCGAATTTGAAATTTTTGGGTTTTTGTGATGGGTCGGGTGTCTTTGGCCCATGGGGAGTACTAGTCGGGCTGTTTAGCAGCACTATGACCCCCCCTGTGCTAGAGATCTCCGACCCCAGTCCACATATACCACCATCCCATGTACTCCGCCCGAACCATTTCAGGGAATGAGCCCCATGGAACATTGTTTATTGCATTATATTCAACAAGAAAACATATATGAGTTTCCTACAGAATATAATACCTGATAATCTTTTATATAAATTTTTTATATAATTTTTTTTATATATTTTTATATTTTAGACCCTATATAGAAGCTCCCTATTATTTAATATGTTTTTTAATATAAGACCATTAAAGGTTGATAAGTTTTATATTCATTGTATTTTAGAAGAATGTGTTTATAATAATATATGATATGGGATGTTATTATCTACATTGGACCCAACTGTAATTAGCTATTGTATAATTTGATATGTAAAATTTGATATGTATAATGATTCTGGTTGGTTTAGGAACACACAAAACAGAAAAACGCATGTGCGCATAAAAACCGCAGATTTATCGCAGGATTATCGCACATAAAAAATCTCATGTGCGCAAAAAAACCGCAGATTTTTCGCAGGATTATCGCAATATAAGGAAATTGGATCCAGATCCTTTGGGTCCATTTCAGGTTTATTAAAGAGCCCTTTGGAGGATAAAAAGCCGGCAAGTTAGTCAGACCCAAACTAGCCACTGAGGAAGAAGGCAGGTAGCCTTTGAAACGCGTCTGGCAAGGATCAATTGGATCTGACAATACACCGGCAACAACCTTCTACTATATTGGATTGAAAGCGCTTTCTAAAAGAACTATTATTATCGATCCAAAGAAGCAGAATATCTATCTACCTCAAGCAAAGAAATTGGACGTGGATCTGCAGCGTGACACAGCCAGCATTTCTGCTCACAGCCGGGTGGATACAGCATCGTTAGCAGCTAATTGAGCTGTGTTATCCAAAGGCGAGTCCTGTTTGCATCTACACCACGTGGGACGCCACGGTGGGAATAGGACGATATGTGAGTAAGAGCCATTCAGCTCCGTAATACTGCTGGATATATGTATATTGCTGCTCAAACATCTTGTTATATCATCTACATTGCTGATTGAATATTGCGTAACATTGCTGGACATACTTATACCATTGCTCAAGTATCCTGCCGCGTCCATTGCGGTTGTTCAAATATACAGCCTATTCAGGCAGATATCTGCTTAAATTGAATATATTTGTGGACAATTGTACGGACCAAGCCAGGATTCAGGTCACATGTCCTACCATTAAAGAAAGACTGCAGCATCAGTGGGATACAGCCACTTTATTGACTCTTCAGAAATATATATTTATATATTCATTTATTTATTTATACACATTATCTCACCAATTGTTTTTCAATTATATATTGTTGATCCAGTGGATTTTATGTATCATTATATGCTGCATTTTATCCATTGGTCACCATTAGTCACTGTGCACTTATTATTTATCTATCTATCCACTCACTGATTTATTTATCCTTTTTTCTGGAGGTATATTTGCTGTCAACCACTGTTGTAGATAATAGAAGACAAAAGCACTGTGTTACATCTGCTAATGTTAGACTGGACCTATTAACACTGGACTGGACACTTTGATCTTTTATCAGCTATAACAGTGGACAGTTGCATGTTCATTTTATCAATTTTATATAAGTTTTATCAATTTATGTCGATTTAGGGAACTTAGTTCTGTTTAGGGTATAACATTACTGTGTATTGCTCATATAAATTTGTTCAATTTATCGCTACTAATAAATTAATATATTATTTGAGTCGCTTTGCCTACCTTGTGATCTAGATATATGAGTGCCCATTTTACTTCATTTTAATATTATTGCTCTTGGTGATTGGGTACAACATCTGTTTTGGTGCACCTTACCATCCCAAACCAGAGGTGAGCCGTCCTTTATCTCCTCCTTTACTAATATGGCGGTGTCGTCTGGTCTATGATATCATCTAACCCTTTAGTTATCGTTATTTTAGTGGCCAGTATGACATATCAACAGAAATTTTTAATTATTATAGAAAAAAAGATGCTTTTAACTAATTTCTGGATTTATTGGCCATATGTGCCAGATCCTTCTTTATCAGAGTAAGACCTCATGCACACAACCGTTTTTCAGGTCCGCATCCGAGACGCTGTTTTTGCGGCTCGGGTGCGGACCCATTCACTTCATTCGGGCCGCAAAAGATGCGAACAGCATTCCGGGTGCTGTCCGCATCCGTTGCCCTGTTCCGAGGCCCCGCAAAAAAAAAAATAGCATGTTCTATTCTTGTCTGTTTTGCGGACAAGAATAGGCATTTCTACAATGGGCCGCCTGTTCTGTTCCGCAAATTGTGGAAGGCACACAGACGGCTTCTGTTTTTTGCGGATCCGCGGTTTGTGGACCGCAAAAAATAGCATGGCCGTGTGCATGTAGCCTAAATCCAATAGTAGAGTATTTATGGCCCTGCATTTTTAAGCAGACAGTATTATGCATCATTAATGCTCATTTGAGACTAGTTGAACCATGTTTCTTATTTACTTGTCTCATTTCCATTTTTGTGGATTAGGAATGTTAAAACTAATCAAGATAATTGTGCTATGGCAAATACTCTATGTATATCATATAGTAGCATGACTGTGTTAAAATGTAAAATCAGGAAATCATTACTTTACCATAATATGTTATAAACAACACCACTGAGTTGGAAAAAATGATATTTTTTATATATATATATAACTTAGTGGCTACCTTAAGTGAAATAAGTGTTGCATTAAGTT
Source organism: Bufo gargarizans (assembly GCF_014858855.1). Lineage (NCBI taxonomy): Eukaryota > Metazoa > Chordata > Amphibia > Anura > Bufonidae > Bufo > Bufo gargarizans. The sequence continues at coordinate 218,975,228 of NC_058081.1, read as the reverse complement.
GTTTATAGAGGATTGAAGTGGTAGTGGGCCTGATGAGGTGTTGTGTCATGGTGTGCTCCCTCAGGCCGATGCTCCTTGGGGATCGCTGCAGTGGAAAGGTGGATTGACGAATCTGTCCAGAAGTAAAATTATAATAGTATCTAGTTACATTGTGCAAAATATAACTTGCGGCACACCCAACAGTATTAAGTACAAAGCGCATTTTTTGGCAGCAGATGAGAAAGTAGGGTGGCTGGTTGTGTGGCAATTAAATGACATTGCTATAGCTGTCCACTGTGAGGTTGAGGCTTGGAGGTAGTCTGGAAGTTGTTTAGGTGATGGGTGTCTAATCTGTTTTGCCTCTCAGGCTTATGGGTCTTTCACTGATCACTCTGCTTTCTTTGTATACTGTACCTTTTTGGAAAGTAGGCCAGGCTTCTGGATTCTGGTAATCTCTTGTAGTAATGGTCTCACAGGAGAATTGGATACGGTCCCTTGGAGTAGGAGCTCTGACATGTACTTCCTTCCTCCACTCTGTATGGACTTGAACTCCCCCTCCTGGCATGATGTAGAACCAGGTCACCCCTACTAAGAGGTTAGGAACAGGGTCAATAACCCTGTTCCTGCCAACAATTGCCAACCATACTTCTTGCTGGAATGCACAGCAGGAACAAAACATAACAATGAACAATAAAACATTTGCAGATACTGCACAAATAATGTTAGAGGTTTCTCTTGTGAGCTTTACCCCCCTTCCCCTAGTAAGACATGTTGAATGTAAGGTCTGTGAGTTCAGCATGCTGCTGTCTTGACTAGCTCTCATGCATGAGCATATCTTTATTCCTGGACTGATTTCCCCTTTTATAGCCCATGAAGGATCTAATCTCACGTGTTCTAACAGTCACTGATGCTGAGAGGCTTATGATTCCTCCTCCCATTGCAGACATTGCTTTTGGTGCTATGCTATCTCTCTACACGTGTACATATTGTATGTAATTCTGATGCAAACTACCTTGTGCATACTTTGCTCCTTCTCTACAGCCTGTGTCAACTGCCCTACTTGGTTGCTTGTCCCCCTTTCCACACTCTGATCTACCATGTACTACCTACCCCCCCCCCCCCCCCTGCTAGTGGGAGCTCTGATGGGTTTATTTCACATTCAGAAGCACTGCAGAAAGTTTTTAATTTTGCATTTAGTAAACTAATGCAGAATAAAATATTAAAAATTTGAAAATAAAGATGTGAAGGATGCTGACTGGAGATTACTCTGATTTGTGCATCCTCCTTCATAATATTGTAGAAACACTAATATACACCACTATGAAAATCAGGATATATACTAATAGCATCAAGTACTATAATCTTTAAGCATGATGTCACATAAATATGATTTTTGCATGCATGCAGCATGTTATAGAGAAGGAATTGCTGAGCAGATGTCACAACCAGACAGCTGAGAAGCTCTGACAGAAGCCTTTCAGAACCTCCTCCTTGAGTTTTCTTTGTTGTGGTGTTCAGTTACTCATCTCGTTAGCCTCTCTCAGCTGTCATGTAGTTGGACTGATTGCATCCCTTTAAATTCCTCCCCATAATGCATTACTGGGCGGCTTATACTTCTTCCTGGTGTGTGTGTGCATGCTGATCCTATTTCCCAGTCTGCTACTAAGTTAAGTGCTGTACATTTATCTGTTATTTTCTGTTTGCTGGATCCCAGGTGACCCTGACTCCCTCCGTGTCTGGTGTAGGGAGCCGGTGGTCGTGTCCCCTCACTATTGTAGGGTGTTCAGGTGTTATATAGTCGAGGTACGTGGATATGCAACCATCCACCTTTGGGATATTTGCATAGGCTGAGCAGCCAGGGAAAGTGCCAGGTCTTATGCAGGGGTCTCCCTTTTGGTTCCTTAGCTTTGGATCCAGTGAGTCATATATTCATGTTGCATTGTCTTGTTTCCTGTACACCTTCCGTGACAGCAGATGGATGTACAGTTTTGTGGGAAAATATTCAGCATAACTTGTAATTTATATGTCTGCTCTTTCTGAGCTTTGAAGTTAAGGAGGTCCTATAAGTGATTTACAGCTATCTCTGTATACACAGTCATAGTGGGAAGGCTGTAAATCACTGAGGACCTCCACCCTGACTTCGAAGCCCAGAATGATCAGCAATTTAAATCAATGAAATATAAGTTCTACTGAATCTTTTCCCATAAACCTATCAGTCTGCTCAGCTCCCCCTGCTCTATAACATGCTTGCTGCAGGTTAATTCTTGTTTTCATGGTGATAGGTTTCCTTTAACATGCACTATTTCTTACATTCTATGATTTGAAATATGTCTTTATTAAAAGTGTCAAACTGATTTGTGTTCACAGTTGGCACAGACATATTTTGCACATTTAAGATGTGAGGACTGGAACACATCCTAAGAGCAATCTTAGGCAAACAGAGATAAGCCACCAGGAAATTTACTTTCGGTGTGTATTTGCCAACCTTAGGTCTTACATAAAGATTCATAGACATTTGGCAGAAGTATGATGGAATCATATTTATTAGCTTATTTAACAACTGATGACAATTCAAATAGACCAGACAATTATAACACTCCTTCATCTGAGGACCCACATGTCCACATTGCCACCTGTACCAACAGTTGGGCCAGTTTGCCATACTGCACAAGTCCCAACCAGATGGCCTGAGATAGTTTATATTCTTTTGACCAACATATATCAGTACCCAGACCAATAAATGGCAATAGACTGCTCTATCAGTGTTTCTCAATGACAACTGAAAGCCTAATGGCATAGCTAGCCCTCTGCTTCTCCTTACATATGAAATCCCAGGGTTAAATGTTGATGTTCATAGCTAGCATAAATTGACTGAGGTCGTAAAAGTGGGAGATCCAAGACAAAACTAAATCCACTCATGATCCTCATGAGGGTGGGTAAACATCTATAGACTTTTTTCCAGTGTGTCCATGATTCTCTTTGATGCTGGAGGAGCTTGTATGGAATATTGTGATTGTTATTATCATTTTATAGTTCCTAAATGCTGCTAATGTGTTCAAATCTGTATTATGGGCCGTAGACAAATATTATTTATAAGCTATATGATTCATTATGGTTTTTCAGTTTGTCCATAAAAATTGTTAACTGCCTGCAATTTCTTTGATAATTTGTCCAGAAAGAAAAAAAAGTTAGCACTCTGGTTTCCATTGATTTCAAGTTTTATTACACATCCTCTTAAAGCCACTTCAGAGTTTTCAGAAATTGATTCCCACTGCACAGCCCAGGAACGTAGCGCTTTGGAGAATGAGTTCAACACACACCACGCACAATGGGGAAAACACATGTTGAGGTCTTACATGGGGTTATTGTGGGGTCCCATAGAGGTGGTTCTAGGAAGTGGAACATTTCCTAGAGCTCCAAGTCCACCTTTAAAAAAAACTTTGTCAAAATCCCAGGAAACCCATGTATTAACATGCAGTTTTGTATGGTGAAAGAGGCCTAAGCAGTACAAAAAGCATAGTAAAACACCTTGTTAATCTAATCTGGCATATGATTCTATGAGTTATGCAACTGAAAGGTATAGACGCCTTATTATATCATCTAGTAAGAACCATAAATGTAATCTGTCAGCAACTCCCAATTTACGAGCCATCATTCCAAGAAAGTCAATGTAGGCCATAATTACATCAGTTCATTTGGTTTATGGCTCCTTGCCAATTATTTTCTAGATCCCCATAATTAAACTATTATCTATCATCAGCATCGATCTCAAGAGATAAGCAGCTTGCTACTATTATGTAAAGTGTATGTACTAAACAGACGTTTTCCCTGCTTAAAGCTAACTCCTTAGATATTGATGACCTATGACTTGAATGGGAGTTGTTCTACAGTACATCAGCAGGGCCACTAAACAGTCAAGGGAACCTTCTGCTTCCAACTCCATCTACTGTACTGTTTTGTTTCCAGCACCAGTGATTGGTGGGGGTGCCGGTTGTCAGACCCCTACTGATGTGATATTCATAACCTATCTGGAGTATAGGTCATCAATATCTAACTCCATTAAAGGGTAACTGTAATTACACAAAAATTGTACATTTCTATTAGAAAAAGAGCTGTAAAGTGGCCCATTCTGTGCCTTAGAAATGCTCCCTGTCTGTTTACTTAACTGTGCAGACACGCTCCACACTGTCTGCTGCTGCCCTCCTCTCTCAATATGTATATATTTATTGTAGGAAGGCGCAAGGGGCCGTCATTGATGGAAGGTATGTGTCACCGCGGTTCCTGGCCTTGGTGAGGGAAAAGCCGGTAGTTTTAAGTGTCAGCGGCAGTTACTGCTGTTTATTGTTAGTATGGCTGTAAAGCCGATCCGGGACGGCTCTTACTGGGAGTAGCCAAAGTGCTGGGTGGGTGGCTGCTCCCTACGCTCCAGGCCGGGTCTTTATTGGCCTATATAAACACAGCCAGCAGTCTCAGCTGGGTGTGGTTTATCCTCCATCTGTTTTGGTATCTGTGAATTGGTGCCGTGCTTGGAAGCTGCATGCTGGAAAACAGGCCCCTAAAGCCTGCTGTGGACGGCTGGGGGAAAACAGCTAACCAGGTGAAGATTTTGTTCTATGGACATTGCATGGTGTGAACAGTCATTTTGTGGTTCCTTATGTTTGAATAAACACCGAACTGTTTAAGTTAAAGACTTTGTAATTGCCTCTATACTGCGTCCGCTAGCCTGTCTACCAGAGCAAAACCACACAATATATATATATATATATATATATATATATTTATATATGATCGTTGTCTCACAACAAACAGGGGGTTTTCAAGCTCAGATAGAGCTTTATTCGTCACACAGCACATCACACTTCCAAGTTTGGCATCACTTGGCACAATGAAGTCGCAGCTTCACCTCACAATGTGTTACATCAACACAAAACAACAAACGCTTGCCTGGCCAGGCGCTCACTATACAGAGATCTCCCTAACTCACCTCTAGCTCAGTGTTCACATTGTAGCATTCAGCTTCACTCAACCATGCGGTCAGACAGCTTCCTAGCTGTGACCAGTGCAACTCATTGGGGTCTCGGTCTACCAGTCCTTCTGATGGTGACCGCACAATATCTTGGGGATATGGTCCAACAGTCAAATTCACTCCACTCTCACACACTAAGGATTGATTTATCCCCTAGTGATTATCAGAGCTGGCCTCACCTGGGGCCAGGGGAACCTGTAGTGGACTAGGGGTGTGGACTGAGATATACACCCCCACCGCACCTCTACCGTGCACTTCACCACATTATATATATATATATATATATATATATATATATGTATAATCTTAAGGACCCAGTGTTCTGCGAGATTCCTATACCTTGGCAGAATGCTATACCCGGAAGTGACGCGGCGGCACCGGAATCAGCTGGAGGAGGGTGTGTGTGGATCCACTTGATTCGTAAAAATAATTGCACTACCGTGGGAGAAGCAACTACAGTTGCAAGAAAAAGTATGTGAACCCTTTGGAATGATATGGATTTCTGCACAAATTGGTCATAAAATGTGATCTGATCTTCATCTAAGTCACAACAATAGACAATCACAGTCTGCTTAAACTAATAACACACAAATAATTAAATGTTACCATGTTTTTATTGAACACACCATGTAAACATTCACAGTGCAGGTGGAAAAAGTATGTGAACCCTTGGATTTAATAACTGGTTGAACCTCCTTTAGCACCAATAACTTCAACCAAGCGTTTCCTGTAGTTGCAAATCAGACATGCACAACGGTCAGGAGTATTTTTTGACCATTCCTCTTTACAGGACTGTTTCAGTTCAGCAATATTCTTGGGATGTCTGGTGTAAATCGCTTTCTTGAGGTCATGCCACAGCATCTCAATCGGGTTGAGGTCAGGACTCTCACTGGGCCACTCCAGAAGGCGTATTTTCTTCTGTTTAAGCCATTCTGGTTTTTTTTTTTTACTTCTATGCTTTGGGTCGTTGTCTTGTTGCAACACCCATCTTCTGTTGAGCTTCAGCTGGTGGACAGATGGCCTTAAGTTCTCCTGCAAAATGTCTTGATAAACCTGGGAATTCATTTTTCGTTCGATGATAGCAATCCATCCAGGCCCTGATGCAGCAAAGCAGTCCCAAACCATGATGCCCCCACCACCATACTTCACAGTTGGGATGAGGTTTTGATGTTGGTGCGCTGTGCCTCTTTTTCTCCACACATAGTGTTGTGTGTATCTTCCAAACAACTCAACTTTGGTTTCATCTGTCCACAGAATATTTTGCCAATACTGCTGTGGAACATCCAGGTGCTCTTGTGCAAACTGTAAATGCGCAGCAATGTTTTTTTTTGGACAGCAGTGGCTTCCTCTGTGGTATCCTCCCATGAAATCCATTCTTGTGTAGTCTTTTACCTATCGTAGATTTGCTAGCATATGCCAGAGACTTTTGTAAATCTTTAGCTGACACTCTAGGATTCTTCACCTCATTGAGCAGTCTGCACTGTGCTCTTGCAGTCATCTTTACAGGACGGCCACTCCTAGGGAGAGTAGCAGCAGTGCTGAACTTTCTCAGTTTATAGACAATTTGTCTTACCGTGGGCTGATGAACAGCAAGGCTTTTGGAGATACTTTTTTAACCCTTTCCAGCTTCATGCAAGTCAACAATTCCTAATCGTAGGTCTTCTGAGAGCTCTTTTGTGCGAGGCATCATTCACATCAGGGAATGCTTCTTGTGAATCTTATTGATTGGACTCCAGTTGGCTGACACCTCACTCCAATTAGCTCTTGGAGATGTCATTAGTCTAGGGGTTCACATACTTTTCCCACCTGCACTGTGAATGTTTATATGATGTGTTCAATAAAAACATGGTAACGTTTCATTCTTTGTGTGTTATTAGTTTAAGCAGACTTTGATTGTCTATTGTTGTGACTTAGATGAAGATCAGATCACATTTTATGACCAATTTGTGCAGAAATCCATATCATTCCAAAGGGTTCACATACTTTTTCTTGCAACTGTACTTCATTTGCATGTGTGAAACCGTACACCGCACATGCTCACTCAGGGGTAGGTAGATTTTTCAGTGCAAAATGTTCCATCAGATCTCCCTACCCCTGAGTGCGCACGCGCGGGCACATCATCTAGAGCAGTTCAGTCTCACCACATAGCAGAGCTGAGTGCAGGATATTGGGGACACCACATAGCAGAGGTGATTGCAGGATATTGGGGTGGTGAGGTCACCACATAGCAGAGCTGAGTGTGGGATATTGGGGACATTTGCATGTGCGAAACCGTACACCGCACATGCGCACTCAGGGGTAGGTCGATTTTTCAGTGCAAAATGTTCCATCAGATCTCCCTACCCGTGAGTGCGCACGCGCGGGCTCATCATCTAGAGCAATTCAGTCTCACCACATAGCAGAGCTGAGTGCAGGATATTGGGGACACCACATAGCAGACCTGAGTGCAGGGTATTGGGGACACCACATAGCAGAGGTGATTGCAGGATATTGGGGTGGTGAGGTCACCACATAGGAGAGCTGAGTGTGGGATATTGGGGACACCACATAGCAGAGGTGATTGCAGGATATTGGGGACTGAAGAACAATGTGCAAGGTCTTGCTCAAAAGGCTAAACCAGTATACTACCAAATATTAAAAAGGCAAATGAACTGAACCCCTTAAATGGGGACAGAGGGAATAAAACGTAACATTTATTAGGTATTAATTGAAATAAATGGCGCAAAAAAGAAAATAAATCACAAAACACAAATGAGACAAGCCCGTGTGGGTCTAGACAAATGCAGGGTATTGCCAGTAAAGACAAGGAAAGGAACGTTCTCACCCGGAATGGACGTAGTGAATGGATCTCATCAGGAGGGTACCAACTCAGGATTCCATGGGATGAGTCTTCCAATATTTTGAGCTGGTGATAACTGGATACCATGCGAAAAGGATGTAAACCAATATGTTGCTATAGGCAAGGGCAGAAGTCAGGAACGGTTTCCCTAGTTAGGCCCTAAAGCCAGGAAGGGGCTAGTAAGGCCCTAGGGCCTAACTAGGGAAACCATTCCTGACTTCTGCCCTTGCCTATAGCAACATATTGATTTGCATCCGGGTGAGAACGTTCCTTTCCTTGTCTTTACTGGCAATAGCCTGAATTTGTCTAGGCCCACACGGGCTTGTCTCATTTGTGTTTTGTGATTTTTTTTCTTTTTTGTGCCATTTATTCTAATTAATACCTAATAAATGTTAAGTTTTATTCCCTCTGTCCCCTTTTAAGGGGCTCAGGATATTGGGGACACCACATAGCAGAGCTGAGTGCAGGATATTGGGGACACCACATAGCAGAGCTGAGTGCAGGATATTGGGGACACCACATAGCAGAGCTGAGTGCAGGATATTGGGGTGGTGGGGTCACCACATAGCAGAGCTGAGTGTGGGATATTGGGGTCACCACATAGCAGAGCTGAGTGCAGGATATTAGCGTCACCACATAGCAGAGCTGAGTGCAGGATATTGGGGTCACCACATAGCAGAGCTGAGTGCGGGATATTAGGGTCACCACATAGAGCTGATTGCGGGATATTGGAGACACCACATAGCAGAGCTGAGTGCAGGATATTGGGGACACCACATAGCAGAGCCGAGTGCAGGATATTGGGGACACCACATAGCAGAGCTGAGTGCAGGATATTGGGGTCACCACATAGCAGAGCTGAGTGCGGGATATTGGGGACACCACATAGGAGAGCTGAGTGCGGGATATTGGGGACACCACATAGCAGAGCTGAGTGCAGGAATATGAAGTCTAAACTGCATATTAACTTAAGAAATAAAGTATATTTGCTGGGTCAGGCTCTGCCAACATCAGGTCCCTCCTGCGCACACATTTGGGCTTCCCATCAGAAAGCTGTAACTCAATGCTTTTCTATAGAGTTTTTAAAGATCCTGGTTGTCCTCATGCAAAGCTTGAAGCTGTCCAGTGTCATTTCTCGTAGTTGGACCCCGTTAACGACCTGAAGCTCCTCTAGTGGCTGTCTTGTACACCCCTGTCCTCACCTTAGGGTATCTTCATCTTATGATAATTGAAGAGACAGGGGGCACACCAAATAATTCAGGGAGTGCAAAGGGCGGTAAAAAAAAAATGGGGCATATGACAAGTAACCTGACTCAAGAGAGAGTCACAAGAACCACCCCATGAATGCACATCCGACAATAAATCAATATTCAAAAAATATATATAAAGTTTATTAGACACACCAACAGACACGCATAAAAATTTGTATACAATTAGAACAAAGTGCGGTATGCAATAGAATATACAGTATGTAACCAACACACACAGGTCCACTGGGTTGCCACAAATAGGCGTATGCGTTATCAACCAGCATATAAAGGAATCCAATAAATAACATGAAGCAAATGTAAGGTAAGGTAAGACCACTAGGAATAAAGATAAAGACAGACCATAATGAGGTCAAAAAAAGAGCCAAACCTACATAACCAGCTGGTGCAGTGGACCTGGAAACATGAGAAGTGCCCAACGCGTATCGCCGGAGCAATCCGGCTTCCTCAGGGGTCTTCATCTTATGTTGCACCTAACCAAAAAATTAAAACACACGTGTATATTTACATTATGGTGGATCGTGTTAAAATTCCCTGGAATGTGTATTTTCACATTTTTGGAGTGGTTTAATAATGAACACATTACTAGCTCTATTGGATCTATGATGATTTTGAGCATGAATACATATTTGCTTGATAATGCCTTCATGCAGTTTGTGGTAAAACTGACCTTTATACTGGAGCAGGGCAGAAGCTATTTCCAGTCTTGCATTAGCTACATCTTCTGCAGAGGTCTTCACTGCATTAATGGTTTGGGTCTTTAGAAACTCCTTTGCAAACTGGAATATAAATTTGAATATTTTTAACAGCAATTCACATTTATGAGGAATAGCTTTTACAATGGTGCAAGGATGTTTACCATCAAGATCAAAACTCCGCAGCTGCTGGAATCCTGCTGGTTGCTGTGATGCATCAGCCAGATTTTCCATTGTGCTCCTTCTTCCTCGGGTATATACCTCTTCAAGAACAAACTATTAAAAAAGAAACACATACATTTTAATTGAAAATAGTGACCAGAAGTGTAAGTGACAAAACATGTTTCCAAGGCACGCTACTCACCTCCAGTTTTGTTGTACTTTCAAAATATAGTCAGATTCATTTCCCAGTGGGTCAATTAGTACAATAACCTTCTTCGACCTGATGACAATCTAAAAAAAATGTTGGGAAAATATATAGTTACAAAAAACAAACACCAATTTGAGAACACACATTCAAAATATCAAATTTAATTATATACCATGATTACATAGTAGACACAATAAAACCCATAAAGAACAGATCATGTAGGAGACAATATGGAAAAATGCGTGTCCCCCGATTACACTGAACTGGTAAGGACACAAAGGCAATAATAACAAATTATAACCATCATGGTTAAGTAACAAACACTGCCCAAGTCCTACACCCACCCAGCATCCATCAATAACAATCCATCTCAGAGGGCACAATGCCTAACTGTGTAATAGAGACAAGTGCCAAGTGCCTACACCCCCGACCGGGAGTGCTAACAGCAAGTCCCCAACACACTATTACTCCTGAGCAGCCTAATAACATACACATCAATTGACGTCTATCAAGTTCAGCTTTCCTCACATATGGTTTTGCTGTTGATCCAAAAGAAGGCAAAAAATCCCACTTTGAAGCGCTTTCAATTTTGCAACATCTTCCTGCAACAAAAATTCCTTCTTGACCCCAAAATAGCACTCAGATGTCTCCTAGGATCAAGCAGCTATAACCCAGCTAATTAGAAATGATATCCTTGTATGTTATGTTTTTGCAAGTAGTTATCCAATTGCTGTTTAAACATCAGTATGGATTCTGATAAAGCCACCTCTTCAGGCCTCTTTCACACTACCGTATGGCTATTTCAGTGTTTTGCGGTTTATTTTTCATGGATCCGTTGTTCCGTTTTTTTGTTTCCGTTGTGTTTCCGTTTCGGCTCAGTTTTTCCGTTCTATTTTTCCGTATGGCATATACAGTATACAGTAATTACATAGAACAAATTGGGCTGGGCATAACATTTTCAATAGATGGTTCCGCAAAAAATGAAACGGATACGGAAGACATATGGATGCATTTCTGTATGCATTCAGTTTTTTTTGCAGACCCATTGACTTTAATGGAGCCACGGAACGTGATTTGCGGCCAAATATAGGACATGTTCTATCTTTGCACGGAACGGAGATACGGAAACACGGAAACGGAATGCATACGGAGTACACAGCAGGTGTGTTATGCGGTGTCATAGGGATATAGTGAAATATCTGTATATGTAACATAATTACATATATTATAATAGCACATGACAACACAAGTAAAGAAAGGTAAATTAACATAGTCCTATAATAAATACCACTAAAATCCAGTGAGCGCTGAAGCTTAGAGGGCATAGCCAAAGATCTTCCATTGGAATCGTCATCTGAAGAATAGAGAGAAATCACAAAAACACATTTTATATAAAAGAGAAAAAACATAATGAGGTTACAAGGTGATTCTTTGCTGAACTCATTAGCATATGCATTCCTCTTGCAGTATTAATACCACTATAAATTTGAGATTTGTGTGGGAGTACAAAGTCTTAGGGCTTGACAGGTGTGTGTCTAGATCTGTGTTTATTGATGCATTGACACATTATATTATATACAAAAAATAAAAATATATATAATATATACATGCACACACAGAGTAGTAGTAGGAGGCAGTAGTAGTCCCAGTAGTGATAAGAGCACTCGAGGCTGTGACTCATAAGTTGGGAGAGTGGCTTCAACAGATTCCAAGTGGGACATATGAGATTGCTGTCCAGAAGAGTGCACTTCTAGGAACAGCAAAGATACTGTGCAAAACCCTCATACTCCGAGAATGAGGAATAAACATACCACCCAGGAGGTGTTAATGTGTGTGTATGAATAGCTGTTATGGAGACAAATAACTACGGTAACCGTTTCAAGTCCATCGAATATGCCGGAAAATAATGCCAATGAAATGACTGCATCGAACTGGTGAATAGGTTCCTGTTTAAAAAGATCAAGAGTTATAATGTAGAATAACAAAGCCAACATACAACACAAGCATACACTAATTCACACTTGCCTGATGCTTTTCAACCAAGTGATAACAGTATGCATTAATCACCTGCATTATAGAGAAAGAAAAAAAAAATTTTTTTGATATTTTTGCTTTTTGAACATTTAACAGTGCAGACTCTTACCTCATCAACCAGCCACTCAGTCCCATGCAGTGTTTTAAAGGACGAGATATAGAGTTGGTAGGGTCCAACAACGGCTACCACCGAGCCATCATCTTCAGCACTCCACAGCCAATTCGCTGAAGGAAAAGAAAAAAAGAAACTTAAACTGCAGTTAAGTCATTGTACCATTAGGACCCAAAGCTAATACAGGTCGAGTATGCCTTATCTTCAAATTCCAAAGTTAGGGTCCATTCACACGTCCGTTTTTTCTTTCCTGATCTGTTCCGTTTTTTCAGGAACAGATCAGGACCAGATCTGGACCCATTCATTTTCAATGGGTCCTGGAAAAAATCGGACAGCACAATGTGTGCTGTCCGTTTCCGTTGTTCCGTTCCGCATGTCCGTTTAAATATAAAACATGTCCTATTCTTGTCCTGAAAAATCGGATCCTGGTACAATACAAAGTCAATGGATCCGCAAAAAACGGATGACATTCGGATGTCATTCCGTATGTCATCCGCTTTTTGCGGATTCCGTTCCTGGAAACACATAACCAATTATTTTTTTTTATTTTTTTTCAATTTTTTTTCAAAGAAATCCAAACAACTTTATTTGATTATTGAAATGTATACATGTTTCCGTTTTTTGCGGATCCGCAAAAAACGGATGACATACGGAAACATTTTCAGGAACAACGGATCCGCAAAAAACGGACCGTTTTTCAGGATGAAAAAAAACAGGACGTGTGAATGGACCCTTAACCAAAGCATTGGTTCCAAATACAGCATCCAATCTGCATGAGCTCTCCTTATAAATGTAAATATTCCGAAATCAAAATCCCCTATGTTCAAAGACATTTGTGATAAGGGGGCAACTCAACCTGTACAGGTTCTTTGGTAGTAACTTGGAAGGCTAATAAAATCAGAACTTAATGCCAAACAGCGGCAACTTTCAACAACGGCCAGAATGGCCAACTGAATGAAAAGGCCAGACCAACAGGGCACTGCCAATTAGATGACCAACAGGGTCATCTAGGAAATGTAGATCTTTGCAAATGCTACCTCTGTCTTCTATGCTCAGCTGCAAATTCAAAGATGCAGAAGGCTTAAAAAAAAACAATATTAAAGTTAACCAACTACATTTTGTTATATAGTACAAAAAGAAAGAATATGCTGAGGATACAGAAGAAGCCCACTATATGCAATATAGGTGTATGTAAGCTATTCAGGTAGGGAGTTCAGTTGTACCTCCATAGTGCTATGCCTTTTCTTCGGGGCAAATGGAATCACAGAGGGCCTTTGTGGTAAATTGCATACGCTGGTGTCGATTTCGATATTTGACAGCTGGAAAACAAATTGTTTAAATAAATGGTGACACAATACAGTATAAATAATAAAACAGTACTTTTTTTTATACAATACAGTATAAATAATAAAAAAAAAAGTACAGTACTTTTGTAGTACAGTTTTAAAGGAAAAATGAAACTGATGGTTATGAAGATTAAAATGCTACAGAAATAAAAAGAACATGTTTATTTGCATATGCACTAAGCAAACCTTAACAGGTAATAGTGTAACAACAAATAACATTCAAATGTAAATTGCCACATAAGTGGAATAAAGCAAGTAGTCTGAATCAGGTGAAATCTGTATATACAAAACAATGAGTCCATGTAACATAGGCAAATATTTTACTGTGGCCGTGACAGACAGAAATAAAATAAAAACGCTACTCACCGGCAGATTAACAGGAACTTCACATGGGAAAACTGCCTCCCTCCCATACATGAGAAGAAACGGAGAAAATTTGGTTGTGGAGTGGGGCTTTGATCGGATCGAAAATAATATAGGTTCCAAATACTCGTCCCAGTTGTTCTGTTCTTCATTGACAAATTTAGATAGACCTCTAGAACAAATACAGAAAAAAACACATTTACAAAAGTAATGTTAAATTTATAGTTCTAACCACTAACGCCTCATGCACACGACAGTTTATTTTCACGGTCCGCAAAAACGTGGTCCGTGATCTGTGACCGTTTTTTTCATCCGTGGGTCTTCCTTGATTTTTGGAGGATCCACGGACATGAAAAAAAAGTCGTTTTGGTGTCCGCCTGGCCGTGCGGAGCCGTCCTCAATTACAATGCAAGTCAATGGGGACGGATCCGTTTGACGTTGACACAATATGGTGCCATTTCAAACGGATCCGTCCCCATTGACTTTCAATGTAAAGTCTGGAGTTCTTTTATACCATTGGATTGGAGTTCTCCAATCCAATGGTATATTTTAACTTGAAGCGTACCCATCACCATGGGAACGCCTCTGTTAGAATATACTGTCGGATATGAGCTACATCGTGAAACTCAGATCCGACAGTATATTCTAACACAGAGGCGTTCCTATGGTGATGGGGACGCTTCAGGTTAGAATATACCAAAAGTCCAAGTCGTTTTGGTGTCTGCCTGGCTGTGCGGAGCCAAACGGATCCGTCCTGAATTACAATGCAAGTCAATGGGGACGGATCCGTTTGACGTTGACACAATATGGTGCAATTGCAAACGGATCCGTCCCCATTGACTTTCAATGTAAAGTCAGGAGTCCCTTTACTTTCACACTTGCGTTCATATAATGCAGACGGTGGCTCCGTTCAGAACGGATCCGTCTGCATTATATTGTTAAAACATTTCTAACTGTGAAAGTAGCCTCAGACGGATCCGTCCAGACTTTACATTGAAAGTCAATGGGGGACGGATCCGTTTGAAAATTGAGCCACAGTGTGTCATCTTCAAACGGATCCGTCCCCATTGACTTACAGTGTAAGTCTGGACGGATCCGCTTGCCTCCGCACGGCCAGGCGGACACCCAAACATAACTTGAAGCGTCCCCATCACCATGGGAACGCCTCTATGTTAGAATATACTGTCGGATATGAGCTACATCGTGAAACTCAGATCCGACAGTATATTCTAACACAGAGGCGTTCCCATGGTGATGGGGACGCTTCAGGTTAGAATATACTGAAAAACTGTGTACATGACTGCCCCCTGCTGCCTGGCAGCACCCGATCTCTTACAGGGGGCCGTGATCAGCACAACTAACTCCTCAGGTGCCGCACCTGAAGGGGTTAATTGTACTATCATATCCCCCTGTAAGAGATCAGGGCTGCCAGGCAGCAGGGGGCAGACCCCCCCCCCCCCAGTTTGAATATCATTGGTGGCCAGTGCGGCCCCCCCCCCTTCCTCCCTCTATTGTAATAAATCGTGGGTGGCACAGTGTGCGCCCACCATCGCCCCCCCCCTCTATTGTAATAAATCGTTGGTGGCACAGTGTGCGCCCACCATCGCCCCCCCTCCCTCCCTCTATTGTAATAAATCGTTGGTGGCACAGTGGCCCCCATCGCCCCCCCCTCCCTCCCTCTATTGTAATAAATCGTTGGTGGCACAGTGTGCGCCCCCCATCGGCCCCCCTCCCTCTATAGCAGTAACAACATTGGTGGCCAGTGTGCGGCCTAGAGGGTGGGAGGGGGGGGCCGCACTGGCCACCAATGATATTCAAACTGGGGAGGAGGAGGGGTCTGCCCCCTGCTGCCTGGCAGCCCTGAGCTCTTACAGGGGGATATGATAGTACAATTAACCCCTTCAGGTGCCGCACCTGAAGGGGTTAATTGTGCTGATCACGGCCCCCTGTAAGAGATCGGGTGCTGCCAGGCAGCAGGGGGCAGTCTTGTACAGTTTGTAGTGTATTCTAACTAGAAGCGTCCCCATCACCATGGGAACGCCTCTGTGTTAGAATATACTGTCGGATATGAGTTTTCACGAAGTGAAAACTTAGATCTGAAAAAGCTTTTATGCAGACGGATCTTCGGATCCGTCTGTATGAAAGCAACCTACGGCTACGGATCACGGACACGGATGCCAATCTTGTGTGCATCCGTGTTCTTTCACGGACCCATTGACTTGAATGGGTCCGTGAACCGTTGTCCGTCAAAAAAATAGGACAGGTCATATTTTTTTGACGGACAGGATACACGGATCACGGCCTCGGCTGCAAAACGGTGCATTTTCCGATTTTTCCACGGACCCATTGAAAGTCAATGGGTCCGCGAAAAAAAACGGAAAGCGGCACAACGGCCACGGATGCACACAATGGTCGTGTGCATGAGGCCTAATAGAAACAAGTGGAATGTAAGAATAACATTAGTTAAAGTGAAACCTGTGAAGCAAAGTTCTAATAAAACCCTGAATGAAAAGTATAATTACCTCTTAATATTGTCAATTGTTCTCTTATCCACACCGTGCGTCTGCGGATGATACGCCGCTGTCACGCTTTTTTCTATGCCTAGAAGACTGCACATCTGGTCATTAAGCTTAAAAAAAAATGAAATAAAAATACATACAGGTATATAAAATTCTCATTTGAATAAAAAAATCTGTTGGACATGTATGGTTCATGGAAAGTAAACATACTTGATTCACAAATTCTCTGCCCTGGTTAGAAAGTATCCTTTTTGGGCAACCGTGTCGGAATATTAGGGAACAAATATGACGTCCCACCTCGGCAACAGTTTTGGTCTTCATAGGAAAAGCCTCTACCCACTTGGAGAAGTAATCTGTGGCCGTTAAAATGTATTCATAGCCATTCGCTGTCTTTGGCATAGGGCCCATCATGTCAATTCCAACCAGCTCCCAGACAGTAGACACCTAATGGGAGGAAAAAAGATATATATTTATTTGCAATAGATAGACCAATGTAATAATAACTGATATGTCATTATATAGTAGACATTTACCTTAAAACCCTGTAAAGGCTTTCCAACCATCTGGCAGTTTGCGCATTCCTTGATCTGTAAGAAATCAGTTGTTAACCTGTGTACAGTATTCATAAAAATTGAAAACCAAAACATTTTTTAGTGTGTACCCAGTTCTCAATATCTTTTGTCATTCCATGCCAAAAATATTGGGAGGAGATTTCCAACCGCGTCTTATTAATCCCTGAATGGTGACCAATCGGTGCAGAATGAAATTCAAAAAATATCCTTCTCGCTTCTTCTTTGCTTTTTAAGACTGTTTTTCTGCCGACAAAGAGCTTTCCTTCTGTAATAAAAGGAAAAATTCAAGAGCAACATTCTTCTAAAACAACTAACATTGCTTATATTGATGATACTCACCCTTTATTGTATATTTGGCAGTGGACTTTCGAAAGCATTGTCTCTGCGACTCATTATACCCGGATGGGTAATCTCCTACTGAGAGGAATTGGAAGATTTCATCATACTTCTCCTCCATACCTAGAAATGTAGAATGCAATTCTTAGGTAAACTATTATTATCCTTCACAGCCGTCATTAGCCATCTGCTCAGATTAATAAACTATTATTAATAGTTTATTAATCTGAGCCCCCCAATATAATGCAAAGTCTTCCCCCAAAGTTCTGCACAGCCCCCAATATAATGATGCAAAGTCTCCCCCCAGTACTGCACAGCACCCCAATATAATGCAGTCTCCCCCCCAAAGTAATGCACAGCCCCCTAATATAATGCAAAGTATCCTCCCAAAGTCCTGCACAGCACCCCTATATAATGATGCAAAGTCCCCCCCTAGTACTGCACAGCCCCCCAATATAATGCAAAGTATCCCCTCAAAGTCCTGCACAGAACCCCAATATAATGATGCAAAGTCCCCCCCCCTTGTACTGCACAGCCCCCCAATATAATGCAGTCTCCCCCAAAGTAATGCACAGCCCCCAATATAATGCAAAGTATCCCCCCAAAGTCCTGCACAGCACCCCAATATAATGATGCAAAGTCTCCCCCCAAAGTTCTGCACAGGCCCCCAATATAATGATGCAAAGTATCCCCCCAGTACAGCACAGCCCCCCCCCCCCAATATAATGAAAAGTCTCCCCCCAAAGTAATGCACAGCCCACAATATAATGCAAAGTATCCCCCCAAAGTAATGCACAGCCCCCCAATATAATGCAAAGTCTCCCCCAAAAGTTCTGCACAGCCCCCAATATAATGATGCAAAGTCTCCCCCCCAGTACTGCAGCCAATATAATGCAAAGTCTCCTCCCAAAGTAATGCACAGTCCCCCAATATAATGCAAAGTCTCCCCCCCAGTACTGCACAGCCCCTCAATATAATGCTAAGTATCCCCCCCAGTACTGCACAGCCCCCCAATATAATGCAAAGTCTCCTCCCAAAGTAATGCACAGCCCACAATATAATGCAAAGTATCCCCCCAAAGTAATGCACAGCCCCCCAATATAATGCAAAGTCTCCCCCCCAGTACTGCAGCCAATATAATGCAAAGTCTCCTCCCAAAGTAATGCACAGTCCCCCAATATAATGCAAAGTCTCCCCCCAAAGTTCTGCACAGCCCTCAATATAATGATGCAAAGTCTCCCCCCCAGTACTGCACAGCCCCCCAATATAATGCAAAGCCTCCCCCCAAAGTAATGCACAGCCCCCCAATATAATGCAAAGTCTCCCCCCAAAGTAATGCACAGCACCCCAATATAATGCAAAATGTAACGGAACGCCTGGCAACCCGACAGAGTACCTCAGTTTTTTTATGCTCCTGGTGCTTCCCAAGGGCTCCAAGCACTCCACTTGACACTGTAAGCACTGCCGACCCCACAAACCGCCGGACCTACGACAAGGCTTCCAGGTTCCAGTGGCTGAACCTCTCTTCCGTCAGAGAGCGATGCAGGAACAGCTCTTAAAAGAGCTCAGGGATTATAGCCAGGTGAGTATACAGACCAGCCTTAACATGAAGGGTAAAAACAGGAACTCCTTTAATGACCACCCAAGCATTTCCTTTTATACACATTTTCCAAGAAGGTTACCACCCCCGTGGACCTTGTTGGGAACTGAGGACATAAACATAGCAGCCAATCATTTACTGTTTTACAGTTTAAACACATTTCCGTAACTCCAAAACTATACATCCAGCAAAATACACTGGGCATTGTCTGTGACGGAACTACCAGATTATACTGGACATTGTCTGTGACGCTATCAACAAAATACAATGGACATTGTCTGTGATGCAATTACCAGAATACAATGGACATTGTCTGTGACGCAATTACCAGAATACAATGGTCTAACTTAATCACCCCAAAACAGTTCCATGCCGTCGACGGCAAAACACTGCTGGATAATTTAAGATGGCCGCCACATGTTTGAATCTGTTCCAGTTAAAAGTCCAAGGGGCAGAAACAATGCCTTTAATATCCAATATGACCAAATAGTGTCCCAGGGGCCATAGTCACAGGGCAAGAGGCTGGTAAGCAGGCCTCTCCAACTCCCAGTGACGAAGGTGCTTTCGTCATACAAAGTCTCCCCCCAAAGTTCTGCACAGCCCCCTAATATAAGAATGCAAAGTCTCCCCCCAAAGTTCTGCACAGCCCCCAATATAATGATGCAAAGTCTTCCCACAAAGTTCTGCACAGCCCCCCAATATAATAATGCAAAGTCTCCCCCCAAAGTTCTGCACAGCCCCCCATTCTAATGATGCAAAGTCCCCCACAAAGTTCTGCACAGCCCCCCCAATATAATGATGCAAAGTCCCCCACAAAGTTTTGCACAGCCCCCCAATGTAATGATGCAAAGTCTCCCCACAAAGTTCTGCACAGCCCCCCAATATAATGATGCAAAGTCTCCCCCCAAAGTTCTGCACAGCCCCCAATATATTGATGCAGTCTTCCCACAAAGTTCTGCACAGCCCCCCAATATAATGATGCAAAGTCTCCCCCCAAAGTTCTGCACAGCCCCCCAATATAGTGATGCAAAGTCCCCCACAAAGTTCTGCACAGCCCCCCAATATAATGATGCAAAGTCCCCCACAAAGTTCTGCACAGCCCCCCAATATAATGATGCAAAGTCCCCCACAAAGTTCTGCACAGCCCTCCAATATAATGATGCAAAGTCTCCCCCTAAAGTTCTGCACAGCCCTCCAATATAATGATGCAAAGTCTCCCCCCAAAGTTCTGCACAGCACCCCAATATATTGATGCAAAGTCTCCCCCCAAAGTTCTGCACAGCCCTCCAATATAATGATGCAAAGTGTCCCCCCAAACACTCAGAATCACAGCTGCATGTATAATGGTGTGCAGCCATTTTTTATCAACCATGTTTGCTTCATGGTTATGCACCTGTGATTCTGAAGGTTCTAGTCTAAATGCTCTTGTAGTATATATTGAGGGTAGCACCTTTTTTAGACTGAACACGCCCATCTACCTGGGACTTCTGAGCAGAGTACGTTTGTAGCTGGTTCCTACACTGCCCTGAATATTGTAGGCTTAGGTAAGTCCAAGAGAGGCAGTATACTAGTGTTAGGTACCAATCTGCAGAAGCCACCTTGATGCCTGGTAGATGGGCCCGACATGTTAAAGAGCTTCCATTAACTTATTTATAGTAGGTATAATACCACATTGATTTAGAATGATCCCTATTTTCTTAGCTCTAGTGTTTGCATGTGTAATGGTGTGCAGCCATTTTTTAATGCAAAGTCTCCCCCTTCCAAGTACTTAACAGCTCTGCTATGTGGTGTCCCCCAAGTACTTAACAGCTCTGCTATGTGGTGTCCCCCAAGTACTTAACAGCTCTGCTATGTGGTGTCCCCCAAGTATTTAACAGCTCTATGTGGTGTCCC
This sequence comes from Bufo gargarizans, assembly GCF_014858855.1. Classification (NCBI taxonomy): domain Eukaryota; kingdom Metazoa; phylum Chordata; class Amphibia; order Anura; family Bufonidae; genus Bufo; species Bufo gargarizans. The sequence continues at coordinate 218,954,276 of NC_058081.1, read as the reverse complement.
CCAAGTACTTAACAGCTCTGCTATGTGGTGACCCCAATATCCTGCACTCAGCTCTGCTATGTGGTGTCCCAATATCCTGCACTCAGCTCTGCTATGTGGTGCCCTCAATATCCTGCACTCAGCTCTGCTATGTGGTGACCCCAATATCCTGAAATCACCTCTGCTATGTGGTGTCCCCAATATCCTGCACTCAGCTCTGCTATGTGGTGACCCCAATATCCTGCACTCACCTCTGCTATGTGGTGCCCTCAATATCCTGCACTCAGCTCTGCTATGTGGTGACCCCAATATCCTGCAATCACCTCTGCTATGTGGTGTCCCCAATATCCTGCACTCAGCTTTGCTATGTGGTGCCCCCAATATCCTGCAATCACCTCTGCTATGTGAGGTCCCCAATATCCTGCACTCAGCTCTGCGGTGACCCCAATATCCTGCAATCACCTCTGCTATGTGGTGTTCCCAATATCCTGCACTCAGCATTGCTATGTGGTGTCCCCAATATCCTGCACTCAGCTCTGCGGTGACCCCAATATCCTGCAATCACCTCTGCTATGTGGTGTTCCCAATATCCTGCACTCAGCATTGCTATGTGGTGTCCCCAATATCCTGCACTCAGCTCTGCGGTGACCCCAATATCCTGCAATCACCTCTGCTATGTGGTGTCCCCAATATCCTGCACTCAGCTTTGCTATGTGGTGCCCCCAATATCCCGCACTCAGCTCTACTATATGGTGTCCCCCAGGTACTTAACAGCTCTATGTGGTGACCCCAATATTCTGCACTCAGCTCTGCTATGTGGTGTCCCCAATATCCTGCAATCACCTCTGCTATGTGGTGACCCCAATACCCTGCACTCAGCTCTGCTATGTGGTGACCCCAATATCCTGCAATCACCTCTGCTATGTGAGGTCCCCAATATCCTGCACTCAGCTCTGCGGTGACCCCAATATCCTGCAATCACCTCTGCTATGTGGTGTTCCCAATATCCTGCACTCAGCATTGCTATGTGGTGTCCCCAATATCCTGCACTCAGCTTTGCTATGTGGTGCCCCCAATATCCTGCAATCACCTCTGCTATGTGAGGTCCCCAATATCCTGCACTCAGCTCTGCGGTGACCCCAATATCCTGCAATCACCTCTGCTATGTGGTGTTCCCAATATCCTGCACTCAGCATTGCTATGTGGTGTCCCCAATATCCTGCACTCAGCTCTGCGGTGACCCCAATATCCTGCAATCACCTCTGCTATGTGGTGTTCCCAATATCCTGCACTCAGCATTGCTATGTGGTGTCCCCAATATCCTGCACTCAGCTCTGCGGTGACCCCAATATCCTGCAATCACCTCTGCTATGTGGTGTCCCCAATATCCTGCACTCAGCTTTGCTATGTGGTGCCCCCAATATCCCGCACTCAGCTCTACTATATGGTGTCCCCCAGGTACTTAACAGCTCTGCTATGTGGTGACCCCAATATTCTGCACTCAGCTCTGCTATGTGGTGTCCCCAATATCCTGCAATCACCTCTGCTATGTGGTGACCCCAATATCCTGCAATCACCTCTGCTATGTGAGGTCCCCAATATCCTGCACTCAGCTCTGCGGTGACCCCAATATCCTGCAATCACCTCTGCTATGTGGTGTCCCCAATATCCTGCAGTCAGCTTTGCTATGTGGTGTCCCCAATATCCCGCACTAAGCTCTACTATATGGTGCCCCCCAAGTACTTAACAGCTCTGCTATGTGGGGTCCCCAATATCCTGCACTCAGCTCTGTGGTGACCCCAATATCCTGCAATCACCTCTGCTATGTGGTGACCCCAATATCCTGCATTCAGCTCTGCTATGTGGTGTCCCCAATATCCTGCAATCACATCTGCTATGTGGTGACCCCAATACCCTGCACTCAGCTCTGCTATGTGGTGTCCCCAAGATCCTGCAATCACCTCTGCTATGTGGTGACCCCAATACCCTGCACTCAGCTCTGCTATGTGGTGTCCCCAATATCCTGCACTCAGCTCTGCTATGTGGCCTTGCCAATATCCTGCACTTAGCTCTGCTATGTGGTGTCCCCAATATCCTGCACTCAGCTCTGCTATGTGGTGTCCCCCAAGCAGTGCATGCCTAGGGTATTTGGCACCTCCTTTTCCACGCTGAAACCATAAGAAACTTTATTTTTACATTTAACTATACTGAAATATTTATTTTATTTGAAATGACATTTTTTTATCGCTAGTAAACAGAAAATTGCTTGTAAATGAAAATGTAAAGGAAATCTGTCACCATGAAAATACAATGTAAGCTTGGTAATCCCTGACGGGACGGATGATGTCATATTTTTATAGAGCGGGCTGGAGTTTTCACTGATGCCGGTGCCCGTCATCCCGCGCCATACCTGTACAGTGCTGTACTCAGGTCATGTCCTGCAGCGCCGTACAGGTACGGCAACTGGTATCCTACTGGTTAATAAGCCTGGTCCTTTCCTATCTATATTTGGGCCTCTTGTAAATTTCTGCCCTGGCACTGGCTGGCAGTAGCCTTGTGACTCCTCAACACCCCTCCCCCCATTGAAAATACAACGCAGCAAGGCCCTTAACTGAAAAAATACAATTTCTAGTCTGTCTAGTCTGCTGTCTCTTGCCTGCACACTGTTCTGCCACAGTGCCACTGTGACTGTCTGCACCACTCCTAACTGCCACACACCACAGTGCCTGTCTGCACCACTCCTAACTGCCACACACCACAGTGCCTGTCTGCACCACTCATGCCACACACCACAGTGCCACAGTGCCTGTCTGCACCACTCCTAACTGCCACACACCACAGTGCCTGTCTGCACCACTCCTAACTGCCACACACCACAGTGCCTGTCTGCACCACTCATGCCACACACCACAGTGCCACAGTGCCTGTCTGCACCACTCCTAACTGCCACACACCACAGTGCCTGTCTGCACCACTCCTAACTGCCACACACCACAGTGCCTGTCTGCACCACTCATGCCACACACCACAGTGCCACAGTGCCTGTCTGCACCACTCCTAACTGCCACACACCACAGTGCCTGTCTGCACCACTCCTAACTGCCACACACCACAGTGCCTGTCTGCACCACTCATGCCACACACCACAGTGCCTGTCTGCACCACTCCTAACTGCCACACACCACAATGCCACTCCTAACTGCCACACACCACAGTGCCACAGTGCCTGTCTGCACCACTCCTAACTGCCACACACCACAGTGCCACAGTGCCTGTCTGCACCACTCCTAACTGCCACACACCACAGTGCCACAGTGCCTGTCTGCACCACTCCTAACTGCCACACACCACAGTGCCACTGTGACTGTCTGCACCACTCTTAACTGCCACACACCACAGTGCCACTGTGACTGCACCACTCCTAACTGCCACACACCACAGTGCCACTGTGACTTTCTGCACCACTCTTAACTGCCACACACCACAGTGCCACTGTGACTGCACCACTGTGACTGCACCACTCCTAACTGCCACACACTACAGTGCCACTGTGACTGCACCACTGTGACTGCACCACTCCTAACTGCCACACACTACAGTGCCATAGTGACTGTCTGCACTCTGCACCACTCCTAACTGCCACACACCACAGTGCCACTGTGAATGTCTGCACCACTCCTGACTGCCACACACTACAGTGCCACAGTGACTGTCTGCACCACTCCTAACTGCCACACATCACAGTGCTACAGTGCCTGTCCGCACCACTCCTAACTGCCACAGTGACTGTCTGCACCACTACTAACTGCCACACACCACAGTGCCACTGTGACTGTCTGCACCACTCCTAACTACCACACACCACAGTGCCACAGTGCCTGTCCGCACCACTCCTAACTGCCACACCTGACAGTGCCACTGTGACTGACTGCACCACTCCTAACTGCCACACACCACAGTGCCACTGTGACTGTCTGCACCACTCCTAACTGCCACACATCACAGTGCTACAGTGCCTGTCCGCACCACTCCTAACTGCCACAGTGACTGTCTGCACCACTACTAACTGCCACACACCACAGTGCCACTGTGACTGTCTGCACCACTCCTAACTACCACACACCACAGTGCCACAGTGCCTGTCCGCACCACTCCTAACTGCCACACCTGACAGTGCCACTGTGACTGACTGCCACAATCCTAACTGCCACACACCACAGTGCCACTGTGACTGTCTGCACCACTCCTAACTGCCACACATCACAGTGCTACAGTGCCTGTCCGCACCACTCCTAACTGCCACACACCACAGTGCCACAGTGACTGTCTGCTCCACTCCTAACTGCCACACACCACAATGCCACTGTGACTGTCTGCACCACTCCTAACTGCCACACACCACAGTACCACAGTGACTGTCTGCACCACTCCTAACTGCCACACACCACAGTGCCACAGTGCCTGTCCGCGCCACTCCTAACTGCCACACACCACAGTGCATGTTCGCACCACTCCTAACTGCCACACACCACAGTGCTTTTTGCAGGCTCAGCTCGGCGGAAGTGTATCTGCAGACAGACACTGACACACACACACAACACTGGTGAGGTGGGCACTTCACTAGAAGGCACATGTAGCACAGCACAGCCGTTTTCTTGCTCCGGGGCACTGGAGCAAGCGGCTACAAGGAAGATGGGAGGTTTTCCCACCTGGAAGGTGAGCTGTGGCCGGCGGCAAGCATACAAGTGAGTTAGGCTACTTTCACACTGGCATTTCTTGGTCCGCTTGTGATATCCGTTTCAGGGCTCTCACAAGTGGCCAAAAACGGACCAGTTCAGCCCCAAGCATTCTGAATGGATAAAGAGCCGTTCAGAATGCATCAATTTGGCTGCGTTTGGTCTCCATTGCGTTTTTAGACGGTCACTAAAACGCAGCTTGCAGCGTTTAGTGACCGTCTGACTATGCGGAGCCATATGGATCCGTCTTGACTTACAATGTAAGTCAATGGGGATGGATCAGTCTTTCACTGACACAATATGGTGCAATTGAAAACGGATCCATCCCCCATTGACTTTCAATGTAAGTCAAGACGGATCATTTTGACTTAGACTATTAATGGATACAAGCGTTTGCATTATTGGTGCAGATCCGTCTATGCAGATACAAGACAGATCCACACCGAACGCCAGTGTAAAAGTAGCCTAAGGCTTGAGCGCGTTCCCTGGCTTATTAGAGCGCGCACCAGGGGCGGATTAAGTATATCATAGCCCGGGGGCTGTTTACCAATCTTGGGCCTTCTCTGTCTATTTGCCCCGACCGTCCTCTCTTTCGCGTTGTGCCCCATGTAAAAAAAATTTGGGCAAATATTAAAGAAAACTATGTCACGTATATAGTGTCGTTGCGCATTACCCCTGAGGATCCCAGGGATCGGGCAAACATTTTGGGGGCAACGTATGAAGCGATTTTAGAGGATGGCTATTGTCAGTGCTGACCCTAAACCATATAATATAATCAATGCGATTAATCAATGAAAAGGAAGCAATAGATGGACGAGTGGTGACAGTGCACAGAATCACATCCCTGGTGTAGGAGTGAACACGATAGCTCGCCAGTGTTTAGTGGTCAGAGGACTTTTAATAAAAACGAGTGGAATTATTATTACAGATTATAGGACAAATGTAAACTGGGGGCTATCAGCCGTAGGGGGGGCAGTTTTTATTTAGGAGAACCTAATACCCTTCATTTATCTAGGTCAGATTTGTTGATTTGACATCTATTGTACCCCCAGCCCCTCATAGTGTATAGTGTAAAACACTCCGCAGTATACAGTATAATACCCCACGGTATATAACACCGCCCAGTATACAGTACCCCACAGTATGCAATACACAGTATACAGCACCCCACAGTATGCAGTATAGCACCCTATAGTATACAAGACTCCACAATATGCAATATATAGTATAGCACCCCACAGTATATAGTACCCCACAGTATGCAATACATAGTATAACACCCCACATTATGCAGTATAGCATCCTATAGCATACAGTATAGCACCCCACAGTATACAGTAGAGCAGTATAGCACCCCCAGTATGTAGCAGTATACAGTATACAGAACCCCACAGTATACAGTAACTCACAGTATACAGTAGAGCAGTATAGCACTCCACAATATACAGCATCCCACAGTACACAGCAGAGCAGTACAGTACCCCACAGTATACAGCACCCCACAGTATACAGTAGAGCAGTATAGAACCCCACAGTATACAGCACCCCACAGTATACAGTGCCTCACAGTATACAGCACCCCACAGTATACAGTAGAGCACCCCACAGTATACAGCACCCCACAGTATACAGCACACCTCATTATACAGTATACAGCACCCCACAGTATTCAGTAGAGCAGTATAGCAATCACAATGTATAGCACCCTACAGTATACAGCAGAGCAGTACAGCACCCCACAGTATACAGCACCCCCAGTAGAGCAGTATAACACTTCACAATATACAGCACCCTACAGTATATAGCACCCCACAGTAGAGCAGTATAACACTCCACAATATACAGCACCCCACAGTATACAGTATACAGCATCCCACAGTATACAGCACCCCACAGTATATAGGACCTCACAGTAGAGCAGTATAACACTCCACAATATACAGCACCCCACAGTATACAGTACCTCACAGTATACAGCACCCCACAGTATACAGCACCCCACAGTATACAGTAGAGCAGTATAGAACTCCACAATGTACAGCACCCTACAGTATACAGCAGAGCAGTACAGCACCCCACAGTATACAGTAGAGCAGTATAGCACTCCACAATATACAACACCCCACAGTATACAGCAGAGCAGTATAGCACTCCACAATATACAGCACCCCACAGTAGACAGCAGAGCAGTATAGCACTCCACAATATACAGCACCCCATGCTATACAGTAGCTTATACAGTATAATAGCATAACAGCCCCTGTCACATTTTCCTGATGTAATATTCACAAAAAAAGCTTCACAATTATGGCAAACTACTGCAGCAACACTCCTGGTAGAGATAAAGGACCTTTGATGACATCATCATCATGTGACCAGTAATATTGATATGTTACTGGTAACATGGTGATGATGTCATCAAAGGTCCTTTCTCCTAAGAGAATCACAGCTCGTATTCCTTGCAGAGACATTCGGCCAGGCGCTGCTGCTCAGGCAGCACCCCCCTGTATAGCTGACAGCCTGACACCCGACGCAAACCTCCCCCCTCTAGGCACGCCACTGCCTCCAAGTACTTAACAGCTCTGCTATGTGGTGACCCCAATATCCTGCAATTATCTTTGCTATGTGGTGTTCCCAATATCCTGCACTCAGCATTGCTATGTGGTGTCCCCAATATCCTGCACTCAGCTCTGCGGTGACCCCAATATCCTGCAATCACCTCTGCTATGTGGTGTCCCCAATATCCTGCACTCAGCTTTGCTATGTGGTGCCCCCAATATCCCGCACTCAGCTCTACTATATGGTGTCCCCCAGGTACTTAACAGCTCTGCTATGTGGTGACCCCAATATTCTGCACTCAGCTCTGCTATGTGGTGTCCCCAATATCCTGCAATCACCTCTGCTATGTGGTGACCCCAATACCCTGCACTCAGCTCTGCTATGTGGTGACCCCAATATCCTGCAATCACCTCTGCTATGTGAGGTCCCCAATATCCTGCACTCAGCTCTGCGGTGACCCCAATATCCTGCAATCACCTCTGCTATGTGGTGTTCCCAATATCCTGCACTCAGCATTGCTATGTGGTGTCCCCAATATCCTGCACTCAGCTTTGCTATGTGGTGCCCCCAATATCCTGCAATCACCTCTGCTATGTGAGGTCCCCAATATCCTGCACTCAGCTCTGCGGTGACCCCAATATCCTGCAATCACCTCTGCTATGTGGTGTTCCCAATATCCTGCACTCAGCATTGCTATGTGGTGTCCCCAATATCCTGCACTCAGCTCTGCGGTGACCCCAATATCCTGCAATCACCTCTGCTATGTGGTGTTCCCAATATCCTGCACTCAGCATTGCTATGTGGTGTCCCCAATATCCTGCACTCAGCTCTGCGGTGACCCCAATATCCTGCAATCACCTCTGCTATGTGGTGTCCCCAATATCCTGCACTCAGCTTTGCTATGTGGTGCCCCCAATATCCCGCACTCAGCTCTACTATATGGTGTCCCCCAGGTACTTAACAGCTCTGCTATGTGGTGACCCCAATATTCTGCACTCAGCTCTGCTATGTGGTGTCCCCAATATCCTGCAATCACCTCTGCTATGTGGTGACCCCAATACCCTGCACTCAGCTCTGCTATGTGGTGACCCCAATATCCTGCAATCACCTCTGCTATGTGAGGTCCCCAATATCCTGCACTCAGCTCTGCGGTGACCCCAATATCCTGCAATCACCTCTGCTATGTGGTGTCCCCAATATCCTGCAGTCAGCTTTGCTATGTGGTGTCCCCAATATCCCGCACTAAGCTCTACTATATGGTGCCCCCCAAGTACTTAACAGCTCTGCTATGTGGGGTCCCCAATATCCTGCACTCAGCTCTGTGGTGACCCCAATATCCTGCAATCACCTCTGCTATGTGGTGACCCCAATATCCTGCATTCAGCTCTGCTATGTGGTGTCCCCAATATCCTGCAATCACCTCTGCTATGTGGTGACCCCAATACCCTGCACTCAGCTCTGCTATGTGGTGTCCCCAAGATCCTGCAATCACCTCTGCTATGTGGTGACCCCAATACCCTGCACTCAGCTCTGCTATGTGGTGTCCCCAATATCCTGCACTCAGCTCTGCTATGTGGCCTTGCCAATATCCTGCACTTAGCTCTGCTATGTGGTGTCCCCAATATCCTGCACTCAGCTCTGCTATGTGGTGTCCCCCAAGCAGTGCATGCCTAGGGTATTTGGCACCTCCTTTTCCACGCTGAAACCATAAGAAACTTTATTTTTACATTTAACTATACTGAAATATTTATTTTATTTGAAATGACATTTTTTTATCGCTAGTAAACAGAAAATTGCTTGTAAATGAAAATGTAAAGGAAATCTGTCACCATGAAAATACAATGTAAGCTTGGTAATCCCTGACGGGACGGATGATGTCATATTTTTATAGAGCGGGCTGGAGTTTTCACTGATGCCGGTGCCCGTCATCCCGCGCCATACCTGTACAGTGCTGTACTCAGGTCATGTCCTGCAGCGCCGTACAGGTACGGCAACTGGTATCCTACTGGTTAATAAGCCTGGTCCTTTCCTATCTATATTTGGGCCTCTTGTAAATTTCTGCCCTGGCACTGGCTGGCAGTAGCCTTGTGACTCCTCAACACCCCTCCCCCCATTGAAAATACAACGCAGCAAGGCCCTTAACTGAAAAAATACAATTTCTAGTCTGTCTAGTCTGCTGTCTCTTGCCTGCACACTGTTCTGCCACAGTGCCACTGTGACTGTCTGCACCACTCCTAACTGCCACACACCACAATGCCACTGTGACTGTCTGCACCACTCCTAACTGCCACACACCACAGTACCACAGTGACTGTCTGCACCACTCCTAACTGCCACACACCACAGTGCCACAGTGCCTGTCCGCGCCACTCCTAACTGCCACACACCACAGTGCATGTTCGCACCACTCCTAACTGCCACACACCACAGTGCTTTTTGCAGGCTCAGCTCGGCGGAAGTGTATCTGCAGACAGACACTGACACACACACACAACACTGGTGAGGTGGGCACTTCACTAGAAGGCACATGTAGCACAGCACAGCCGTTTTCTTGCTCCGGGGCACTGGAGCAAGCGGCTACAAGGAAGATGGGAGGTTTTCCCACCTGGAAGGTGAGCTGTGGCCGGCGGCAAGCATACAAGTGAGTTAGGCTACTTTCACACTGGCATTTCTTGGTCCGCTTGTGATATCCGTTTCAGGGCTCTCACAAGTGGCCAAAAACGGACCAGTTCAGCCCCAAGCATTCTGAATGGATAAAGAGCCGTTCAGAATGCATCAATTTGGCTGCGTTTGGTCTCCATTGCGTTTTTAGACGGTCACTAAAACGCAGCTTGCAGCGTTTAGTGACCGTCTGACTATGCGGAGCCATATGGATCCGTCTTGACTTACAATGTAAGTCAATGGGGATGGATCAGTCTTTCACTGACACAATATGGTGCAATTGAAAACGGATCCATCCCCCATTGACTTTCAATGTAAGTCAAGACGGATCATTTTGACTTAGACTATTAATGGATACAAGCGTTTGCATTATTGGTGCAGATCCGTCTATGCAGATACAAGACAGATCCACACCGAACGCCAGTGTAAAAGTAGCCTAAGGCTTGAGCGCGTTCCCTGGCTTATTAGAGCGCGCACCAGGGGCGGATTAAGTATATCATAGCCCGGGGGCTGTTTACCAATCTTGGGCCTTCTCTGTCTATTTGCCCCGACCGTCCTCTCTTTCGCGTTGTGCCCCATGTAAAAAAATTTGGGCAAATATTAAAGAAAACTATGTCACGTATATAGTGTCGTTGCGCATTACCCCTGAGGATCCCAGGGATCGGGCAAACATTTTGGGGGCAACGTATGAAGCGATTTTAGAGGATGGCTATTGTCAGTGCTGACCCTAAACCATATAATATAATCAATGCGATTAATCAATGAAAAGGAAGCAATAGATGGACGAGTGGTGACAGTGCACAGAATCACATCCCTGGTGTAGGAGTGAACACGATAGCTCGCCAGTGTTTAGTGGTCAGAGGACTTTTAATAAAAACGAGTGGAATTATTATTACAGATTATAGGACAAATGTAAACTGGGGGCTATCAGCCGTAGGGGGGGCAGTTTTTATTTAGGAGAACCTAATACCCTTCATTTATCTAGGTCAGATTTGTTGATTTGACATCTATTGTACCCCCAGCCCCTCATAGTGTATAGTGTAAAACACTCCGCAGTATACAGTATAATACCCCACGGTATATAACACCGCCCAGTATACAGTACCCCACAGTATGCAATACACAGTATACAGCACCCCACAGTATGCAGTATAGCACCCTATAGTATACAAGACTCCACAATATGCAATATATAGTATAGCACCCCACAGTATATAGTACCCCACAGTATGCAATACATAGTATAACACCCCACATTATGCAGTATAGCATCCTATAGCATACAGTATAGCACCCCACAGTATACAGTAGAGCAGTATAGCACCCCCAGTATGTAGCAGTATACAGTATACAGAACCCCACAGTATACAGTAACTCACAGTATACAGTAGAGCAGTATAGCACTCCACAATATACAGCATCCCACAGTACACAGCAGAGCAGTACAGTACCCCACAGTATACAGCACCCCACAGTATACAGTAGAGCAGTATAGAACTCCACAATGTACAGCACCCTACAGTATACAGCAGAGCAGTACAGCACCCCACAGTATACAGTAGAGCAGTATAGCACTCCACAATATACAACACCCCACAGTATACAGCAGAGCAGTATAGCACTCCACAATATACAGCACCCCACAGTAGACAGCAGAGCAGTATAGCACTCCACAATATACAGCACCCCATGCTATACAGTAGCTTATACAGTATAATAGCATAACAGCCCCTGTCACATTTTCCTGATGTAATATTCACAAAAAAAGCTTCACAATTATGGCAAACTACTGCAGCAACACTCCTGGTAGAGATAAAGGACCTTTGATGACATCATCATCATGTGACCAGTAATATTGATATGTTACTGGTAACATGGTGATGATGTCATCAAAGGTCCTTTCTCCTAAGAGAATCACAGCTCGTATTTCTTGCAGAGACATTCGGCCAGGCGCTGCTGCTCAGGCAGCACCCCCCTGTATAGCTGACAGCCTGACACCCGACGCAAACCTCCCCCCTCTAGGCACGCCACTGCCTCCAAGTACTTAACAGCTCTGCTATGTGGTGACCCCAATATCCTGCAATTATCTTTGCTATGTGGTGTCCCTAATATCCTGCAATTACCTCTGCTATATGGTGTCCCCAATATCCTACAATCAGCTCTGCTATGTGGCGTCCCCAATATCCCGCACTCAGCTCTGCTATGTGGTGACCCCAATATCCTGCACTCAGCTCTGCTATGTGGTGAAGCTGAACTGCTCCAGATGATGTATGCGCGCGCGCGCGCACGCACTCAGAGGTAGGGAGATCTGATGGAACATTTTACACTGAAAAATCTACCTACCGCACGCACGGTGTATGGTTTCGCACATGCAAATGAAGTAGGTGCTTCTTCCGCGGCGGTGCAATTATTTTTATGAATCCAGTGGATCTGTGCTTGCGCAGATCCACCAACACACGCCTCCAGCTGATTCCGGTGTGGCCGCGTCACTTCCGGGTATAGCATTCTGCCAAGGTATAGGAATCTGGCAGAACACCGGGTCCTTCAGCTATATATATATATTGTGGTGAAGTGCACGGTAGAGGTGCGGTGGGGGTGTATATCTCAGTCCACACCCCTAGTCCACTACAGGTTCCCCTGGCCCCAGGTGAGGCCAGCTGTGATAATCACTAGGAGATAAATCAATCCTCAGTGTGTGAGTGGAGTGAATTGAAATGGAAGCCTGCAGGCTCTGTGTGGTCCCAGACAGGAGGCCACAAGGCTGAGAAAGTCTGAGTTTTGGGGGCCCAGCAACGCCTGAAGTGTCGAACGGTCAGAGTCGGGGGACTGTTGGGCCATATCCCCAATATATTGTGCGGTCACCGTCAGGAGGACTGGTGGACCAAGACCCCAATGTGTTGCACTGGTCACAGCTAGGAAGCTGTCTGACCGCATGGCTGAGTGAAGCCGAATACTACAGTGTTAACACTGAGCTAGAGGGGAGTAAGGGAAAACCTCTGTATAGTGAGCACCTAGCCAGGCAAGCGTTTGTTTTTTTGTGTTGATGCAGCAGATCCACACACACCCTCCTCCAGCTGATTCCGTTGCGGCCGCGTCACTTCCAGGTATATCATTCTGCCAGGTATAGGTATCTGGCAGAACACTGGCTTTGCACGGGTATATTTCATCTATTTCATTTAATGTTTGTGTGTCGTTAAAAGATATCAACACTATCCACTATAACAGTGATATCTACAGCACCCCGTCCGCAAAACAGTGATCTCCACAGCCCCTCACCCCTTAACACTGACCCATCCCACAGTGCTCCGTCCATTAAAATTAGACCTCCAAAGCATCCCACCCTCTTAACTTTGACCTTTAACAGTGACTTTCACAGCACCCCCTTGATAGTGACCTCCACAGAGCCCCACCCCATTAACAGGGGCCTTTACTGGATCGAGGGCGTGTCCTTTTGAACAGCTCACTCTAAGACAGCAGCACTGTACTGTCTATGTGAGCTCCAGGGAGAAATTCACCCTCCCTCCCACTCCTGCAGCTGACAGAAGTTGATTTTTACCTTCATTTTTTCAATCTCAGTCGGCGGAGGAGTGGGAGGGGGTGTGGCCTAACCAGATCGGGGGGGGGGGGGTACTTTTGAACAGCTAACTCTAAGACAGCAGCACTGTGCTGTCTGAGTGTAAGCTGCAGGGAGAAAGTCACCCTCCCTCCCACTCCTGCAGCTGACAGAAGTTGATTTTTTACCTTAATTTTTTCAATCCCGTCGGCTCAGGAGTGGAAGGGGGCGTGACCTACCCAGGTATGGGCTGTGGCTTAGCGAGAACTGGCGCAGAGTTTTAAGTCTTTTGAGGGTGGACACATTGTGGCAGGGGGCGTGTCTGGGCTCCTTCCTGTAAGAGTGACTCCCCATGGGCACCTTACTGGTTCATTTGCATACCAAAGAAACTGGAATTTCAGAGGACAAAAACATCTATTGCCGGAACAAAGGCACATCTAGAAATAAGATACTAAGTGCTATTAGGCCATGGCTTTACTGCAATAGCAATTATCCCTGTGACAGATTTCCTTTAAAGCTCTCCTACAGCAGTGAAGATAAATAGCTTATGGAAACCTGGAGTAAAACTGTGTATGTGGAGGCTAACGGCCTGCGACCTTCTACTGGCTGATAAGGGTCATGTGACCAAGCTTCTATTGGCCAATTAATTTTTGGGGAATATGTAAGAAACGGTACGTCCTAAAGAGCTAAGACCTGCTCTAAAACCTTCCCGGACACCTGATGTACCTGTGTGCCAAATTTCATGATTGTAAATGTCACGGTGCGGAAAAAAAAAGAGACAAAGATAAATAATTTCAGAACTTTTTCCACCTATAAACTGTACCACTCAATTGAAAAACAAACTGAAATCTTTTAGGTAGAGGGAAGAAAAAATATTAAAATAAAATAATATGGTTGTATAAGTGTGCACACCCTTACACTAATACTTTGTTGAAGCACCTTTTGATTTTATTACAGCGCTCGGTCTTTTTTGGGTATGAGTCTTTCAGCATGGCACATTTTGACTTGGCAAGATTTGCCTACTCTTCTTTGCAAAAACACTCCAAATCTGTCAGACTAAGAGGTCCTCTCCTGTGCACAGCCCTCTTCAGATCACCCCACAGATTTTCAATCAGATTCAGGTCTGGGCTCTGGCTGGGCCATTCCAAAACTTTAATCTTCTTCTGGTGAAGCCATTCCTTTGTTTATTTGAATGTATGCTTTGGGTCGTTGTCATGCTGAAAGATGAAGTTCCTCTTCATGTTCAGCTTTCTAGCAGAAGCCTGAAGGTTTTGTGCCAATATTGACTGGTATTTGGAACTGTTTATAATTCCCTCTAGCTTAACTAAGGCCCCAGTTCCAGCTGAAGAAAAACAGCCCCAAAGCATGATGCTGCCACCACCATACTTCACTGTGGGCATGGTGTTCTTTTGGTGATGTGCAGTGTTGTTTTTGGGCCAAACATATCTTTTGGAATTATGGCCACAAAGTTCAACCTTAGTTTCATCAAACCATAACACCCTTTCCCACATGCTTTTGGGAGACTTCAGATGTGTTCTTGCTAAATGTATCCTGGCTTGGACGTTTTTCTTTGTAAGAAAAGGCTTTCGTCTTGCCACTGTACCCCATAGCCCAGACATATGAAGAATACGGGAGATATTGATACTTTGGAGAGAGTTCAGAGAAGAGCTACTAAACTGGTACATGGATTGCCGGATAAAACTTACCAGGAAAGATTAAAGGACCTTAACATGTATAGCTTGGAAGAAAGACGAGACAGAGGGGATATGATAGAAACTTTTAAATACATAAAGGGAATCAACAAGGTAAAAGAGGAGAGAATATTTAAAAGAAGAAAAACTGCTACAAGAGGACATAGTTTTAAATTAGAGGGGCAAAGGAAGTATTACTTTACTGAGAGAGTAGTGGATGCATGGAATAGCCTTCCTGCAGAAGTGGTAGCTGCAAATACAGTGAAGGAGGTTAAGCATGCATGGGATAGGCATAAGGCCATCCTTCATATAAGATAGAGCCAGGGGCTATCCATAGTACTTAGTATGTTGGGCAGACTAGATGGGCCAAATGGTTCTTATCTGCCAACACATTCTATGTTTCTATTCTATGTTGTCCCATGTACCACACAGCCAGTACTTGCCAGATATTCCTGCAGCTCCTTTAATGTTGCTGTAGGCCTCTTGGTAGCCTCCCAGACCAGTCTTCTCATTAATTTTGGAGGGATGTCCAGTTCTTGGTAATGTCACTGTTTTCCCATATTTTCTCCACTTGATGATGACTGTCTTCACTGTGTTCCATGGTATATCTAATGCCTTGGAAATTCTTTTGTACCCATCTCCTGACTGATACCTTTTAACAATGAGATCCCTCTGATGCTTTGGAAGCTCTCTGTGGACCACGGCTTTTGCTGTGGGATGCGACAAAGAAAATTTTAGGAAAGACCAACTAGAGCAGCTGAACTTTATTTGGGGTTAAGCAGAGGCACTTTAAATGATGGCAGGTGTATGCTGACTCCTATTTAACATGATTTTGAATATAATTGCTTAATTCTGAACACAGCTACATCCCCAGTTATAAGAGGGTGTGCACACTTATGCAACCACAAAATTTTTGTTTTTGTTTTCTTCCCTCTACCTAAAAGATTTCAGTTTGTTTTTCAATTGAGTGGTACAGTTTATAGGTCACATTAAAGGTGTAAAAAGTTCTGAAATGATTTATCTTTGTCCCATTTTCTTACAGCACAGAAACCTGACATTTTAACAGGGGTGTGTAGACTTTTTATATCCACTGTGTGTATATATATATATATATATATATATATATGGAGAGAGAGAGAGAGAGAGAGAGGCATGAGGGCAGCAGCAGTCACTATGGAGCATGTCGGCACAGTTAAGTAAACAGAAGACAGAACGTTGCCAAGCCTACTTTCACACTTGCCTTGTTAATTCCTGTATTGAGCTCTGGCAGAGGATCTAGATACCGGAATTAAATGGATCCGTTTTGATTTTGCACATCAGGAAGCATCCGTTCCGTTAGGATGCGGTTGTGTAAAATCAATATGGAAAAAAAGGGATCTGTCACTTAATACATTCAAAGTCAATGGATGATGGATTCATTTTTGATCCGTTTTCGTTTTACATTTCATTACATTATTTTCAGTGCCAAATCAGTTTTTTTCCCGCTTTTATACAAAACCGCAGCTTGCAGCAGTTTTGTTTCCGGTCACAAGACGGAATGCTGCCAGAACGGAAGACATCCTGAACGGATCTCTTTCCTTTCAGAATGCATGAGGACCAAATGGAAAAGTTTTTTTTTCCTGTATTGAGATCCTCTACCGGATTTCAATACTGTAAAACAACGGTGCAAGTGTGAAAGTATATTAAAGTATATTACCAAAATGGTCATTATCACTGCCACTATACATTACAAAAAAAGAATCACAGTTACACTTTAATTCTTGTTCTGTGGATGCATAGGACACCATGAATTAGAATGTATACATAGCAATTATCAGCAGTTTGCAGGTTTTACATTTATTTATTGAATTATTAGCCTTTACTGTGTACAGTCCTTTGTCTCTATTCCACATATACAGGTCCTTCTCAAAAAATTAGCATATTGTGATAAAGTTCATTATTTTCTGTAATGTAATGATAAACATTAGACTTTCATATATTTTAGATTCATTACACACCAACTGAAGTAGTTCAAGCCTTTTATTGTTTTAATATTGATGATTTTGGCATACAGCTCATGAAAACCCAAAATTCCTATCTCAAAAAATTAGCATATCATGAAAAGGTTCTCTAAACGAGCTATTAACCTAATCATCTGAATCAACTAATTAACTCTAAACACCTGCAAAAGATTCCTGAGGCTTTTAAAAACTCCCAGCCTGGTTCATTACTCAAAACCGCAATCATGGGTAAGACTGCCGACCTGACTGCTGTCCAGAAGGCCATCATTGACACCCTCAAGCAAGAGGGTAAGACACAGAAAGAAATTTCTGAACGAATAGGCTGTTCCCAGAGTGCTGTATCAAGGCACCTCAGTGGGAAGTCTGTGGGAAGGAAAAAGTGTGGCAGAAAACGCTGGACAACGAGAAGAGGTGAGCGGACCCTGAGGAAGATTGTGGAGAAGGACCGATTCCAGACCTTGGGGGACCTGCGGAAGCAGTGGACTGAGTCTGGAGTAGAAACATCCAGAGCCACCGTGTACAGGCGTGTGCAGGAAATGGGCTACAGGTGCCGCATTCCCCAGGTCAAGCCACTTTTGAACCAGAAACAGCGGCAGAAGTGCCTGACCTGGGCTACAGAGAAGCAGCACTGGACTGTTGCATGTCATTCGGAAATCAAGGTGCCAGAGTCTGGAGGAAGACTGGGGAGAGGGAAATGCCAAAATGCCTGAAGTCCAGTGTCAAGTACCCACAGTCAGTGATGGTCTGGGGTGCCATGTCAGCTGCTGGTGTTGGTCCACTGTGTTTTATCAAGGGCAGGGTCAATGCAGCTAGCTATCAGGAGATTTTGGAGCACTTCATGCTTCCATCTGCTGAAAAGCTTTATGGAGATGAAGATGTCATTTTTCAGCACGACCTGGCACCTGCTCACAGTGCCAAAACCACTGGTAAATGGTTTACTGACCATGGTATTACTGTGCTCAATTGGCCTGCCAACTCTCCTGACCTGAACCCCATAGAGAATCTGTGGGATATTGGGAAGAGAAAGTGGAGAGACGCAAGACCCAACACTCTGGATGAGCTTAAGGCCGCTATCGAAGCATCCTGGGCCTCCATAACACCTCAGCAGTGCCACAGGCTGATTGCCTCCATGCCACGCCGCATTGAAGCAGTCATTTCTGCAAAAGGATTCCCGAGCAAGTATTGAGTGCATAACTGAACATAATTATTTGAAGGTTGACTTTTTTTGTATTAAAAACACTTTTCTTTTATTGGTCGGATGAAATATGCTAATTTTTTGAGATAGGAAATTTGGGTTTTCATGAGCTGTATGCCAAAATCATCAATATTAAAACAATAAAAGGCTTGAACTACTTCAGTTGGTGTGTAATGAATCTAAAATATATGAAAGTCTAATGTTTATCAGTACATTACAGAAAATGATTAACTTTATCACAATATGCTAATTTTTTTAGAAGGACCTGTATTACTATACATAGGAGGCATCATAGTCCTGACTCCTGAGTAGGCCACAGAATCTGAAGAGGTCTATGGGTGAACTAATGACTCTCTATACTTACCTGTTGAATGTTGACATAAAATAACTTGGCCCCTTCAAAAGCTTCCTTCAAACTTTTATGCTGTGTTTAACATGGGTGTGTTCTTTCATTGTGTGCTGAGGCCAAAGCATAGTTAGGTACACATTTCTCCACGTATTTCTTCTACACCCCTTTAAACTGTATTCCCATCTTTGGCATTTAGGGTATAACAACAGGATAGATCCAAACAGGAAACAACTAGTCCTCTGCACTCCCCGAAAATCTTCATTTTAGTAGTGCTTATATGCTAAATGACATGGGATACAGACACAGCATTCTGCCTACGGCCGTTTCATGTCCGTACCAATTTCTCAAGGCCTGATGAGGGATTGCAAATATTTGCTTGAATCCGCCATCATGCCACACTGCATAGCATGTGTCAGTTACAAGCTGGTTTGAAAATGAAACAAAATGTAAGAGTTTATAAACATTAAAAAAAAATAAAGAAATAATGACAAGTCGTTCCTATCATTTAATCCTAGCTGTAAGGTAGGTACGATATTACAGTTAGTTTTGACTGCGATTGCGTTCCGTTGTTCAGTTTTTATCGCGCGGGTTCAATGTGTTTTGCACGCGCGTGATAAAAAACTGACTGTGGTACCCAGACCCGAACTTCTTCACAGAAGTTCAGGTTTGGGTTCAAGGTTGTGTAGATTGTATTAATTTCCCTTATAACATGGTTATAAGGGAAAATAATAGCATTCTGAATACAGAATGCTTAGTATAATAGGGCTGGAGGGGTTAAATTTTTTTTAAATTATTTAACTCACTACATGGCAGTATGCCTACTTTGAAACCGAACATGAGAGCGTCTGACGTCTGACGCTAAGGCTCCGCCCCCCGCCCCCTGGCACACTGGCCGTCCGAACTACCTGGAAACGCCGGCTCGCTGAGCCGAGCCTGCTGTGAGCCGCTCGGTGCGATGCGGGGTGCCGCCATTCGGTATGCTTGAGCCCGTCCGAGCCTGCTCCTGATCTTGATGTCGACGCCTGGACTCTACCCTCCGTCCGGTTGCAGTTGCCGGGAGCCGCCAGGTGGTGAGTGGATGTGGCGGTAGTAAGAAGGAGCGGAGTGGAGCGCCAGTGGTGACCCTGGGATACTAAGAACCGACGGAGACGGAGTGTGTGATGCTCCGCATGTAGGTAGGGGTGATGTAGTGGAGACCCTCAGATTTTGCCTACGGTATGTGGAAGCACTCTGCCCCTCTTTCCTCTGGATTGGAGTTTGTTCCCCTGGTTACCTTGCTGCTAAGATTCCTTCCCCTGCTGGTGAATATAACACCACCAGGGATATTTTAAGGAGGGGGTGAAGAATCTAATGAAAGAAAGCCGGATTGAATATTGTAGGGCCGGCAAGTAGAGCCCGGAGCAGTTGCCTTGGCCATCAGTAATCCTCTGACTAAGGCCTCATGCACACGACAGGTTTTTTTCACGGTCCGCAAAAACGGGGTCCGTGATCCGTGACCGTTTTTTCGTCCGTGGGTCTTCCTTGATTTTTGGAGGATCCACGGACATGAAAAAAAAGTCGTTTTGGCGTCCGCCTGGCCGTGCGGAGCCAAACGGATCCGTCCTGAATTACAATGCAAGTCAATGGGGACGGATCCGTTTGACGTTGACACAATATGGTGCAATTGCAAATGGATCCGTCCCCATTGACTTTCAATGTAAAGTCAGGAGTCCCTTTACTTTCACACTTGTGTTCATAATGCAGACGGTGGCTCCGTTCAGAGCGGATCCGTCTGCATTATATTGTTAAAACATTTCTAAGTGTGAAAATAGCCTCAGACGGATCCGTCCAGACTTTACATTGAAAGTCAATGGGGGACGGATCCGTTTGAAAATTGAGCCACAGTGTGTCATCTTCAAACGGATCCGTCCCCATTGACTTACATTATAAGTCTGGACGGATCCGCTTGCCTCCGCACGGCCAGGCGGACACCCGAACATAACTTGAAGCGTCCCCATCACCATGGGAACGCCTCTACGTTAGAATATACTGTCGGATATGAGCTACATCGTGAAACTCATTTCCGACAGTATATTCTAACACAGAGGTGTTCCCATGGTGATGGGGACGCTTCAGGTTAGAATATACTGAAAAACTGTGTACATGACTGCCCCCTGCTGCCTGGCAGCACCCGATCTCTTACAGGGGGCCGTGATCAGCACAATTAACTCCTCAGGTGCCGCACCTGAAGGGGTTAATTGTACTATCATATCCCCCTGTAAGAGATCAGGGCTGCCAGGCAGCAGGGGGCAGACCCCCCCCCTCCCCAGTTTGAATATCGTTGGTGGCACAGTGTGCGCTCACCATCGGGCCCCCCCCTTCCTCCCTCTATTGTTATAAATAGTTGGTGGCACAGTGTGCGCCCCACATCGCCCCCCCTCCCTCCCTCTATTGTAATAAATCGTTGGTGGCACAGTGTGCGCCCACCATCGCCCCCCCCTTCCTCCCTCTATAGTTAAAAATCGTTGGTGGCACAGTGTGCGCCCACCATCGGCCCCCCCTCTCTCTCTATAGTAGTAACAACCATTGGTGGCAGTGTGCGGCCTCCCATTCCCCCCCCCCCCCATCATTCGTGGCAGCGGAGTTCCGATCGGAGTCCCAGTTTAATCGCTGGGGCTCCAATCGGTAACCATGGCAACCAGGAAGCTACTGCAGCCCTGGTTGCCATGGTTACTTAGCAATAGTACAACAGTAGAAGATTCATACTTACCTGCTTGCTGCTGCGATGTCTGTGACCGGCCGGGAGCTCCACCTACTGGTAAGTGAAAGGTCTGTGCGGCGCATTGCTAAAGGACTGTCACTTACCAGTAGGAGGAGCTCCCGGCCGGTCACAGACATCGCAGCAGCAAGCAGGTAAGTATGAATCTTCTACTGTTGTACTATTGCTAAGTAACCATGGCAACCAGGGCTGCAGTAGCTTCCTGGTTGCCATGGTTACCGATCGGAGCCCCAGCGATTAAACTGGGACTCCGATCGGAACTCCGCTGCCACCAATGATGGGGGGGGGAGCTTGATAAATGTGCCCCAGTGGTTATAACGTTATTGCCATGATAAGAACAGAGGGCTGACGATTCCAGAGTGCCAGACCCGCCATATGACACAGGCGAACCCTGCTAACTTATAATGGGGTCTGTCAGGTTCTAGCATGGTGGCCATCATTGGAATCTGCGATGGCGCTTCCAAGTCATGGGGGGGGGGGGGAATGGGAGGCCGCACACTGCCACCAATGGTTGTTACTACTATAGAGAGAGGGGGGCCGATGGTGGGTGCACACTGTGCCACCAACGATTTTTAACTATAGAGGGAGGAAGGGGGGGGGGGGGGCGAGGCGATGGTGGGCGCACACTGTGCCACCAACGATATTCAAACTGGGGAGGGGGGGGGGGGTCTGCCCCCTGCTGCCTGGCAGCCCTGATCTCTTACAGGGGAATATGATAGTACAATTAACCCCTTTAGGTGCCGCACCTGAAGGGGTTAATTGTGCTATCATATCCCCCTGTAAGAGATCGGGTGGTGCCAGGCAGCAGGGGGCAGTCTTGTACAAAGTTTGCAGTGTATTCTAACTAGAAGCATCCCCATCACCATGGGAACGCTTCTGTGTTAGAATATACTGTCGGAAATGAGTTTTTACGAAGTGAAAACTTAGATCAGAAAAAGCTTTTATGCAGACGGATCTTCGGATCCGTCTGTATGAAAGCAACCTACGGCCACGGATCACGGACACGGATGCCAATCTTGTGTGCATCCGTGTTCTTTCACGGACCCATTGACTTGAATGGGTCCGTGAACCGTTGTCCGTCCAAAAAATAGGACAGGTCATATTTTTTTGACGGACAGGATACACGGATCATGGCCTCGGCTGCAAAACGGTGCATTTTCCGATTTTTCCACGGACCTATTGAAAGTCAATGGGTCCGCGAAAAAAAACGGAAAGCGGCACAACGGCCACGGATGCACACAACGGTCGTGTGCATGAGGCCTAAGGCCCCATGCACACGGCCGTGTTTCACAGCCGTGTGCGGGCCGTGGAACCGCGGCCTGGATCCCTCCTGAGAGCAGGAGCGCACGGCGTCATTGGTTGCTATGACGCCGTGCGCTCCCTGCTGCCGCCGCAATACAGTAATACACTGGTATGATCTATACCAGTGTATTACTGTACTGTGCCGGCAGCAGGGAGCGCACGGCGTCATAGCAACCAATGACGCCGTGCGCTCCTGCTCTCAGGAGGGATCCAGGCCGCGGTTCCACGGCCCGCACACGGCTGTGAAACACTGCCGTGTGCATGGGGCCTAACCCTTGGGAGGGGGAAGGAGGAGGGAAAGGAGGGGGAAAAAGAGGGGGAAAAAGACTAGACCCCAGAATCCCTTAAAAAACATTTCTGAAAAAACTCTGGATTCAACGGGGATATAAAGGACAAATTATTAATGACTAATCTATTTGGTTTTCACGCTTTTTTTTTTTTTTCCCCGCCTTTACCCGTATATTTGAAGATTAGTGGATATTTGCCCGGATTAAGATTCACGCTATCTTGTGTGCTCTTTTTTTTTTTTTTTTTTGGGAAAAAGCAGATATTGCCCTCGCTGACTGTTTTTTTTTTTTTTTCTCTCCTCATTTCTCACTGAAAACCTGTATTTGGGCTTAAAAGCCATACTTTCTGGTAGTTGCTGTTCCTGGTCTCGCCCTGGAGTAAATCTCTGCCCCGTCCAACACCTAATTTCTCTAAGGCCTCTTTCACACGGGCGTCATGTTTTTTGCCCGGATAAGAGGCGGGTGCGTTGCGGGAAAATGCGCGATTTTTCCGCGCGAGTGCCAAACATTGTCATGCGTTTTGCACTCGCGTGAGAAAAATCGCGCATGTTTGGTACCCAGACCCGAACTTCTTCACAGAAGTTCGGGCTTGGGATTGATGTTCTGAAGATTGTATTATTTTCCCTTATAACATGGTTATAAGGGAAAATAATAGCATTCTGAATACAGAATGCTTAGTATAATAGTGCTGGAGGGGTTAAAAATAATAAAAAATTAACTCACCTTCTCCTTTTGTTCGCGTAGATGCCGGTCTGTTCTTTAGCTGTGGGCTGAATGACCTGAGGTGATGTCAGATCACATGCTCCAATCACATGGTCCATCAAAATAATACAGTGAATAGACGGTCACCTAGAACCCATGCGTGAAAATCGCACCGCATCCGCACTTGCTTGCGGATGCATGCGATTTTCACGCAACCCCATTCATTTCTATAGGGCCTGCGTTACGTGAAAAACGCACAAAGAGGAGCATGCTGCGATTTTCACGCAACGCACAAGTGATGCGTGAAAATCACCGCTCGTG
Source organism: Bufo gargarizans (assembly GCF_014858855.1). Classification (NCBI taxonomy): domain Eukaryota; kingdom Metazoa; phylum Chordata; class Amphibia; order Anura; family Bufonidae; genus Bufo; species Bufo gargarizans. Next base: position 218,930,183 of record NC_058081.1, on the reverse strand, counting down.
TGCACAGTCCCATAGAAATGATCGGGTCAGGATTCAGTGCGGGTGCAATGCGTTCACCGCACGCATCGCACCCGCACGGAAAACTCGCCCGTGTGAAAGGGGCCTAACATTTCTAACGCCTTCACCTGTAAACCCCTCTTGGATAAACTGGGACTAAGGATTAATATTTTTATTTTATTTTTTTGCTGCTGAATTCTACTTTATGTTGGAAAACTACCGTTTTTTTTTTGTGTAGAGATACTCTGATTATTCCTATGGAAAATAAGGATAACATTTATAACGTACTTGATGGTCTCTGTTTTGTACTACCATTCATCTCCTCTTGTCCTTTTACTCCACCAAATTGTTGATCCTTTGGTATTTTTCCTTTTTTTTTTCCCCGCTTTGTGGTGGTTGGGTGGAAGGGTAAAGGGGAAGAGGGTAGGTGAGATAAAGGGGAACCAAAAAAATGCCTCCCAAGAAAGGTCCTACTGGTGGCGGAAGTAGATCAGTTACAGGGTTAGAGAGTGGGCCCAAACAGCAGGGATTAAATAAGTTTTTGGCTCCTAACTCACCAGGTTTTAGATCTCCACAGAAGGAGAGAACGATAGAACCGGAGTCCCAAGGTTCGGTACAGGATAGCGGGATTGCAGGTGAAGGGGGGGAGGGGAACAGTACTGACATTCACAGAAATTGATGCAAAGATGATGAAAGATATATTTTGCACTGTCTCGAGGATGGAGAACGTAATGGGGAATATAGTGACCCAGATCGGGGCAGTGCAAACGGATGTCAGTGTAATACGGGACGAGATGGAGAAAATAAGGCAGCGCCTACATGCGATAGAGGAAAAGGTCCCTGCTTTAGAACACTCAGTGCAGAAATTAAAGAAAGAGGTGGTCTCGTCAAGGGCCCTTTCACACTTGCGTTGGCCGGTTCCGGCATAGAGTTCCGTCGTCGGGGCTCTATGCCAAAACAATCCTGATCAGGATTATCCTAATGCATTCTGAATGGAGAGAAATCCGTTCAGGATGCATCAGGATGTCTTCCGTTCCGGAACGGAACGTTTTTTGGCCGGAGAAAATACCGCAGCATGCTGCGCTTTTTGCTCCGGCCAAAAATCCTGAAGACTTGCAGCAAGGCCAGATCCGGAATGAATGCCCATTGAAAGGCATTGATCCTTAAGCTAAACGTCGTTTCGGCGCATTGCCGGATGCGATGTTTAGCTTTTTCTGAATGGTTACCATGGCTGCCGGGACGCTAAAGTCCCGGCAGCCATGGTAAAGTGTAGTGGGGAGCAGCATACTTACCGTCCGTGCGGCTCCCGGGGTGCTCCAGAGTGACGTCAGGGCGCCCCAGGCGCATGGATGACGTGATCGCATGTACACGTCATCCATGCGCCTGGGGCGCTCTGACGTCATTCTGGAGCGCCCCGGGAGCCGCACGGACTGTAAGTATGCCGCTCCCCCGCTCCTACTATGGCAACCAGGACTTTAATAGAATCCTGGCTGCCATAGTAACACTGAAAGCATTTTGAAGACGGATCCGTCTTCAAATGCTTTCCGTACACTTGCGTTTTTCCGGATCTGGCGTGTACCTCCGGCAAGTGGAGTACGCGCCGGATCCGGCCAACGCAAGTGTGAAAGGGCCCTAAGAGAAACGAATATTAGGACGGAACAGAGGTTAATAAGTCAGGAAGATAGATCAAGGAGATCTAATATAAGATGTGTAGGGATCCCAGAGCGTGCAGAGGGCGATAACTGCACGGAATATATGGAGAGATGGATAAGGGAAAACTGTAAAGAGGGTATTCTTTCCCCATTCTTTACTATTGAAAGAGCGCATAGAGTCCCTACAAAAAAGCGGGTTCCAGGGGAACTTCCCAGACAGATATTGGTCAAATGTTTACTGGCTAAGGATCGTGATATAATTATATCCGACGCAAGGATTTCCGAAAAATATCAGATACAGGGTGTAAAGATAAGGTTGTTTCCAGATTATTCAGCTCAGACTAACGCCCATAGGAAAGAATATATTGCTGTTAAAAAGAGACTAAGGGAAGCAGGCCTAAAGTATAGTTTATTGTTCCCGGCAAAATTAAGGGTAGAATATAAAGGCAAGATGGTTTTTTTTCAGACCCCGGAGGAGGTCAGTGACTGGGCGGACGGAGAGGGCCTTTGAAGCTGGGGGGGTCGTGGAGGGGAAAGGAGTTAATATGTTAAGATATGGAGTCACCCCGACTGCTGGTTAGCGGGGGGGGGGGGCTACTCAAGGGGGGTGGGTGGGTGGGTATGTGTGGGTTGGGAGAAAGGAAGACGCTGTTATTATATATATATATATATTTTTTTTCTCTTCCCCCTCTGCTAGATGGTTAGGATTGTTTCATTGAATGTTAGAGGTTTACGTGAGAAAATAAAGAGGTATGCTATCCTTGAATGGATGAAGAGGTTCCTGCCAGACATCATTTGCCTACAGGAGACACACTTAGATAAGGAATCTTTGAGATGGTTGGAGAAAAAATGGATAGGGGAAAGTTACCATTCTGTATATACTACTTACTCAAGAGGGGTCTCAATTTTGATCCACAATAAAATTAAATTGGAGTATTTGTCATGTGAGGCCGATGACTATGGTAGGTACCTCTTTCTATATTGTAATATAGAAGGGGTTAAGATGGTAATTGCAAATATATATATCCCACCGCCATATAAGTCAGACGTTTTGTATCAATTGTATAGATTTATGTTGAATAGACAGGAATCTATAATGATAGCGATTGGAGACTATAATGCGGTAATGGATCCACTCAGGGATAGAACATCTAGCGGAGGGGGAAGAACTCAAAATATAGATTTTTATAAACTAGCCCATGAATTTAATTGGGTTGATGTCTGGCATTTTCAGAACCCGGATGAAATCATGTATTCCTGCTATTCAAAAACACATCAAACTTGGTCTAGAATAGATATGGTCCCGGGAAATAAAAAATTAATGTCCTATAATAGGATTAAAATAAAGTACTTGCCCATGGCTCTATCAGATCATAATGCGGTGGTAATCGAACTAGAATTGATTAAAAAGAAGAATCTACCTCTGTGTTCAACCCCCATTGGTTATCAATGATTTCAGATAAAGAGAGTATAACTGAAGAATTAAAAATCTTTTTTAGGGAGAATAATCATTCCGCAAGCAGGTTAATCGTTTGGGATACTGCTAAAGCATATTTGAGAGGACTGCTCTTCAAAAAAGTGAACTACTGGAAAAATAAACCACTAGGGAAAGGGGGACCGTATTGGAAAAAAAAGTTCAAGAAGCAGGAATAACATGTGCAAAATACCCTACTGAACTGAATAAGAAAATATGGGAGGAAGAACAGGAAAAGTTAAAGCTATATCAAATGAATAGAAGCAGGAAAGAATTACTTTTCCAAGGGATTCGGTTAGCCTCAGAGGGAGAAAAAGTTGGTAAACTTCTGGCAAGCATAGTGAGAAACCAAAGAGGGAAATCCTGGATAGGGGCGATTAAAGATAAAAGGGGTATAATAATTAACACACCTGAAGGAAATAAAGAAGTGTTCCTAGAATATTTCCAGGAGTTATATAAGTCCAGAGTACATTACTCAATACAAGATTTAGAGCTATACCTAGATCAGATTCCCCTCAGAGAGATATCGCATGCCCAAAAAGCATCTTTAGAAAAAGAAATATCAACGGCGGAAATAAACAAGGTTCTGGGACGGGTAAAACCTGAAAAAGCACCAGGATGTGATGGGCTACCTTTTGAATATATAAAACTTTCTCCCAGGTGTTAGTACCTGAATTAAAAATAACATTGGATGAGGCCAAAAAAATTGGGGATTTACCAGATTCTATGAAAGAGGCAATTATTACACTAATCCCAAAAAAGGGTAAAGAACAACTAGACCCTGGATCATATAGGCCAATATCGCTTTTAACCCCTTAAGGACACAGGGCGTACAGGTACGCCCTTGTGCCCTGGTACTTAAGGACACAGGGCGTACATGTACGCCCTGTGCATTTTCAATCACCGCCGCGCGGCCGGCGGCGATCGGAACCCCGTGCCTGCTCAAATCATTGAGCAGGCACTTGGGGCAAATGCGTCGGGGGGTCCGGTGACCCCCCCCATGTATGCGATCGCAGAAAACCGCAGGTCAATTCAGACCTGCGGTTTTCTGCGTTTCCGGGTTATTCGGGTCTCTGAAGACCCGATAACCCGGAACAGGATGGTGATGGTGGTGTGATTTCACTCCACCAATCACCATCCAGCGATCCTGAGTGGTGATGGTGACATCACCACTCAGGATCGCTTTCTGATTGGTCAGGGGGCGGTCCGGCGGCAGATTCAAAAGAGGCAGGCGCCCCTCTCCTCCTCCTTTTGTGTTCCAGCGCCGGAGGAGAGAGGAGCTGCCTGCACGTGTCCACCATCGCTGCCAGCACCCCTGATCTGTGCCCCCAGGACCCGATCTGTGCCCCCAGCACCCCATCAGGTACATAGGGACAGCTAGGGAAAGTTTGGGATAGGCAGGGAAAAAAAAGGGAAAGTTAGTTTTTTTTACTTTTCATTGCATCACCCTAGTTAGGGTGTCTGGGGTCCACAGCACAGCTGTGTGACCCTAGACCCCCCAGGGGTGCTGCCACTTGCCCCCCTCCCCCTGCCACTTGCCCCGCCCCCCACACCTTTTTTGGGGTGTTTTTTTTTTTTTTTTTTTTTGAGTTCGCTGACTGTGACCGGCACTTAGCGTCCGGCCACTTTTAGCGCATCGCACACCCCACCGCTGATCAACTTCGGACGGTTGATCAGCAGTTTTGAATTTTTTTTCCTCACTTTTTTGCCCTTTTTTTAGTTAGTTTTATTTATTTTTTTCTGTTAGTTTTAGGGTGAGTTCGTGAACACCCGTGCCCCCTCACACACGCACACCAAATAAAGAGTTACACACACGCACATATACACGCAGACACACACTCCCCTATGGCCCGCCGGACGTTCTCGGCCGAGGAGGCATACGCCCAGCTTGCCTCCGAGTCCGAGAGTCCCAGTGAGGATGAGGATGACCCCACATTCCTGTTGTCATCCGCATCCTCCTCATCATCTAGCGATGATGATGAGCCCCCAAGGCGGCGGAGACGCCGCCAGGCGGAGCAAGGGGACCGCCATGTTAGGGACCCTGTGGCCCACACTAGTACGAGCAGCTCTGGGGCTCGTACTGGTTTCCCGGCCCACCAGTTAAATCCACCGGAGCACCCTGCCGGTGAACTTGTCTGGTGTAGCCCAGAGCGATACGAGCCCGTGATTCCTGATTTTGTAGGCCAATCAGGAATCCAGATTTCCACAGTGGGCTACACTGAATATGACTTTTTTTGTCATTTTTTCAGTGACCCACTGGTAAATCTGATGGTGGAGCAGACGAATCTGTACGCCCAACAGTTCATCGCTCAACACCCGGGCTCCTTTTTGGCCAGGCCCGGTGGCTGGACGCCGGTCAGTGCAGCCGAAATGAGGACATTTTGGGGCCTCGTGCTGCATATGGGCCTGGTCAAGAAACCCAGTGCCAGGCTGTACTGGAGTGGGGACGTCCTATATCAGACCCCACTTTACAGTACGGTTATGACACGCTCCCGGTTTGAGGCCATCAGGAAATGTTTGCATTATTCCGATAATGCAGCATGTCCACCCCGAGGTGATCCTGCCCATGACCGTCTGTACAAGATACGGCCGGTCATCGATCACTTTGGGGCCAAATTCATGGAGGCCTATGTACCTGGAAGGGAGGTCGTGGTTGATGAGTCTCTCATTGCGTTCAAGGGGAGACTCATTTTCCGCCAGTATGTGCCTTCCAAGCGGGCGAGGTATGGCGTGAAGCTATACAAAATTTGTGAGAGTACCTCAGGGTACACTTACAAATTTCGTGTATACGAGGGGCGAGATTCCCGGATTCAACCCCCAGAATGTCCCCCCACTCTGGGTGTTACCGGGAAACTTGTGTGGGACCTTATGCACCCACTGCTGGATAAGGGTTACCACTTGTACGTGGATAACTTTTATACCAGTATCCCCTTGTTCCAGTCCCTTGCCGCCAGATCCACGTCCGCTTGTGGGACCGTGCGGAAAAATCAACGCGGCCTCCCTGCCCACCCCCTCCAGGTACCTATCCCCAGGGGTGAGACCCGTGCCCTTACCACTGGAAACCTGTTGCTGGTCAGGTATAAGGACAAGAGGGATGTCCTTATGCTGTCCACAATTCATGGGAACGGCATCACCCCTGTCCCTGTGCGAGGTACCGCGGCAACGGTCCTCAAGCCCGATTGTATCGTCGCCTACAATCGGTATATGGGAGGAGTTGATCTCTCGGATCAAGTCCTCAAGCCATATAACGCCATGCGCAAAACCCGGGCATGGTACAAAAAAGTTGCGGTCTACTTGGTGCAGGTTGCCATGTACAACTCTTTTGTACTATCCCGAAGCGCTGGCAGCACAGGGACATTCCTCCAGTTCTATGAGGCAGTCCTCAAGGCCCTGATCTTTTCGGACCGGGAAAGAGCAGGCCGGAGTACCTCGGGAACTGTAGGCGCCCGGATCGTCCCTGGCCAACACTTTCCAGGTGTGGTCCCCCATACTGGAAAGAAGGGACGAACCCAAAAAAAGTGCAGAGTGTGTCGCAGGAGGGGGATACGGAAGGACACGACTACTCAGTGCGACACATGCCCCGATCATCCGGGCCTCTGCATTGACGGTTGCTTCAGGGAGTATCACACTTCCATGGAGTACTAAATTTATATCCCAATTTAGCACTGACATCAGATAAAAAAAAATGGTTCTCAGACTTGAGACACCCAAAAAAACTAAAATAATTTATTAAAAGTAGACATAGGTATTGCCGCGTCTGTAATAATCTCCTCTATAAAAATGCCCCATGACCTAACCCCCCAGATTAACACGGTCCAGAAAAAAAAAAAAGGTGCAAAAGTTTTTTTTGTCACCTTACATAATAAAAAGTTTAATAGCAAGCGATCAAAAAGTCATATAGCCCCCAAATTAGTGCCAATAAAACCGTCATCTCATCCCGCAAAAAATGAGCCCCCACATAAGATAATCAGATAAAAAAATAAATAGAAAATGACTCTTAGACTTTAGAGATACAAAATTTTTTTTAGGGTATCAAAAAGGATAATATAGTCTAAAACCTAAATAATTGTAAAAAAAAAGTTGACTTATTAGGTATCGCCACGTCCGTAAGAATCTCCTCTATAAAAATACCCCATGACCCAACCCCCCAGATTAACACAGTAAAAAAAAAAAAAAAAAATAGGTGCAAAAATTTTTTTTTTTGTCACCTTACATAACAAAAAGTTTAATAGCAAGCGATCAAAAAGTCATATAGCCCCCAAAATAGTGCCAATAAAACCGTCCGCTCATCCCACAAAAAATGAGCCCCCACATAAGATAATTGGCTAAAAGAAAATTAAAAAAACTACACTTAGACTTTAGAGATACCCAAAAAAAAAGTTGTATCAAAAAAGATAATATAGTCAAAAACCTAAATAATTGTAAAAAAAAGTAGACTTATTAGATATTGCCGCGTCCGTAAGAATCTCCTCTATAACAATATCCCATGACCTAACTACCCAGATTAACACGGTTAAAAAAAAAACAAAAAAACGGTGCCAAAACCGCTATTTTTGGCACTTTTCCATTTCAGTCCGTTTTTTCCGGTAAGAAAACAAGGGTTAACAACCAAACAAAAGTTAAAATTTATTACCCTGATACTGCAGTTTACAGAAACGCCACATTTGTGGTCGTAAACTGCTGTATCCGTAAAAGGGAGGCTGCAAAAGGAAAGGACCGACATGGTTTCTGGAAGGCCGATTTTGATGGCCTTTTTTATTGACACCATATCCCTTTTGAAGCCCCCCTGATGCCCCCCTAGAGTAAAAACTCCCTAAAATTGACCCCATCTAAGAAACTACACCCCTCAAGGTATTCAAAAATGATTATACAAACTTTATTAACCCTTTAGGTGTTCCTCAACAGTTAATGGCAAATGGAGATGAAATATCAGAATTTCAATTTTTGGTAACCTTACCTCACAAAAATGTAATATAGAGCAACCAAAAATTATATTTACCCTAAAAATACTCCCCCAAAAAATGCCACCTTATCCCGTAGTTTACAAAATGGGGTCACTTTTAGGGAGTTTCGACTCCAGGGGTGCATCAGGGGGGTTGAAACAGGACACGGTGTAAATAAACCGGTCCATAAAAATCAGCCCTCCAAAAACCAAACGGCGCACCTTTCACTCTACGCCCCGCTGTGTGGCCGTACAGTAGTGTACGGCCACATATTGGGTATTTCTGTAAACGGCAGAGTCAGGGTAATAAAGATACAGTCTTGTTTGGCTGTTAACCCTTGCTTTGTTAGTAGAAAACATGGGTTAAAATGGAAAATAAGGCAAAAAAATGAAATTTTCCAATTTCATCCCCATTTGCCAATAACTCTTGTGCAACACCTAAAGGGTTAACGACGAATGTAAAATCAGTTTTGAATACCTTGAGGGGTGTAGTTTCTTAGATGGGGTCACTTTTAGGGAGTTTCTACTCTAGGGGTGCATCAGGGGTCTTCAAATGGGACATGGTGTAAATAAACCAGTCCATAAAAATCAGCCCGCCAAAAACTAAACGGCGCACCTTTCCCTCTACGCCCCGCTGTGTGGCCGTACAGTAGTTTACGGCCACATATTGGGTGTTTCTGTAAACGGCAGAGTCAGGGCAATAAAGATACAGTCTTGTTTGGCTGTTAACCCTTGTTTTGTTAGTGGAAAAAATGGGTTAAAATGGAAAATTAGACAAAAAAATGAAATTTGCAAATTTCATCCCCATTTGCCAATAACTCTTGCGCAACACCTTAAGGGTTAACGACGAATGTAAAATCAGTTTTGAATACCTTGAGGGGTGTAGTTTCTTAGATGGGGTCACTTTTAGGGAGTTTCTACTCTAGGGGTGCATCAGGGGTCTTCAAATGGGACATGGTGTAAATAAACCAGTCCATAAAAATCAGCCCGCCAAAAACCAAACGGCGCACCTTTCCCTCTACGCCCCGCTGTGTGGCCGTACAGTAGTTTACGGCCACATATTGGGTGTTTCTGTAAACGGCAGAGTCAGGGCAATAAAGATACAGTCTTGTTTGGCTGTTAACCCTTGATTTGTTAGTGGAAAAAATGGGTTAAAATGGAAAATTAGACAAAAAAAAGAAATTTGCAAATTTCATCCCCATTTGCCAATAACTCTTGCGCAACACCTAAAGGGTTAACGACGAATGTAAAATCAGTTTTGAATACCTTGAGGGGTGTAGTTTCTTAGATGGGGTCACTTTTAGGGAGTTTCTACTCTAGGGGTGCATCAGGGGTCTTCAAATGGGACATGGTGTAAATAAACCAGTCCATAAAAATCAGCCCGCCAAAAACCAAACGGCGCACCTTTCCCTCTACGCCCCGCTGTGTGGCCGTACAGTAGTTTACGGCCACATATTGGGTGTTTCTGTAAACGGCAGAGTCAGGGCAATAAAGATACAGTCTTGTTTGGCTGTTAACCCTTGATTTGTTAGTGGAAAAAATGGGTTAAAATGGAAAATTAGACAAAAAAATGAAATTTGCAAATTTCATCCCCATTTGCCAATAACTCTTGCGCAACACCTAAAGGGTTAACGACGAATGTAAAATCAGTTTTGAATACCTTGAGGGGTGTAGTTTCTTAGATGGGGTCACTTTTAGGGAGTTTCTACTCTAGGGGTGCATCAGGGGTCTTCAAATGGGACATGGTGTAAATAAACCAGTCCATAAAAATCAGCCCTCCAAAAACCAAACGGCGCACCTTTCACTCTATGCCCCGCTGTGTGGCCGTACAGTAGTTTACGGCCACATATTGGGTGTTTCTGTAAACGGCAGAGTCAGGGTAATAAAGATACAGTCTTGTTTGGCTGTTAACCCTTGCTTTGTTAGTGGAAAAAATGGGTTAAAATAAAAAATTTGACAAAAAAAAGAAATTCTCAAATTTCATCCCCATTTGCCAATAACTCTTGTGCAACACCTAAAGGGTTAACAACGTATGTAAAATCAGTTTTGAATACCTTGAGGGGTGTAGTTTCTTAGATGGGGTCATTTTTGGGTGGTTTCTATTATGTAAGCCTCGCAAAGTGACTTCAGACCTGAACTGGTCCCTAAAAATGTCGTTTTTGTAAATTGCTGAAAAATTTCAAGATTTGCTTCTAAACTTCTAAGCCTTATAACATCCCCAAAAAATAAAATATCATTCCCAAAACAATTCAAACATAAAGTAGACATATGGGGAATGTAAAGTCATCACAATTTTTGGGGGTATTACTATGTATTACAGAAGTAGAGAAACTGAAACTTTGAAATTTGCTAATTTTTCCAAAAATTTGTTAAATTAGGTATTTTTTGGTGCAAAAAAAAATATTTTTTTGACTTCATTTCACCAGTGTCATGAAGTACAATATGTGACGAAAAAACAATCTCAGAACGGCCTGGATAAGTCAAAGCGTTTTAAAGTTATGAGCACTTAAAGTGACACTGGTCAGATTTGCAAAAAATGGCCTGGTCCTAAGGTGTAAAAAGGCTGTGTCCCTAAGGGGTTAAATACGGATGTCAAAATTTTAGCAAAAATTTTGGCCGAAAGGTTATCAAAAGTGTAATCAATGAAGATCAAACTGGTTTCATACCTGGAAGAACGATATATTCAAATATAAGAAGGTTGTTTTTAAATATAAATATTTTTTTATTTATTTAACTCACCTTAATCCACTTGTTCGCGCAGCCGGCATCTCTTCTGTCTTCATCTGTAAGGAAAAGGACCTTTGATGACGTCACTGCGTTCATCACATGGTCCATCACATGATCCATCACCATGGTGATGGATCATGTGATGAGCGTAGTGACCTCATCAAAGGTCCTTTTCCTTACAGATGAAGACAGAAGAGATGCCGGCTGCGCGAACAAGTGGATTAAGGTGAGTTAAATTATTTAGTTTAACCCCTCCAGCGCTATTTTACTATGCATTCTGTATTCAGAATGCTATTATTTTCCCTTATAACCATGTTATAAGGGAAAATAATAATGATCGGGTCTCCATCCCGATCGTCACCTAGCAACCGTGCGTAAAAATCGTACCGCATCCACACTTGCTTTCGGATGCTTGCGATTTTCACGCAACCCCATTCATTTCTACGGGGCCTGCGTTGCGTGAAAAACGCACAAAATAGAGCTTGCTGCGATTTTCATGCAACGCATAAGTGATGCGTTAAAATCACCGCTAATGTGCACAGCCCCATAGAAATGAATGGGTCTGGATTAGCCCCATAGAAATGAATGGGTCCGGATTCCGTGCGGGTGCATGCGTTCAACTCACGCATTGCACCCGCGCGGAAAACTCGCCCGTGTGAAAGGGGCCTAAGAGATCTGTTCCACATCCCTCACATGTGAGGCTGACCTGGGCGCTTCAATTTCTGTAGTAATAGAGTATAACTATTCTTGTATTAAAATTTAAAAAGGGGATGGATAGCTTTTCATAAACAGAATAATCCACAAGGACAAGAAAACGATGTACACAACAAAGTCCACATGTTATTAAACGTGACCCCTCATGTTGCACGGCTCCAATCTGTAGCCCTTGGCCGGTATGTGCTAGTGATGTCCGTTCATGAACAAATCGTTCTTTTGAATCGATTCCGTTCACTGAATCGGAGGAGTCGATTCACCTGACTGAGCGGATCTGAGTGAAGCCGCTCAGTCAGACTCAGTACATAGCAAATGCAATGGCAGAGACTCTAGCAGCAGGTCTTGTGTAATATGATGCTAGAGAGAAAGCCAGGCTTCTGCCAGCCCCTCCTTCCCGCAACCAGTCAGATCTGTGAAGCACTAAGTCACACACACAGAATTACACGCCGGATCCGGAAAAACGCAAGTGAACTGAAAGCATTTGAAGACGGATCCGTCTTCAAAATGCGTTCAGTGTTACTATGGCAGCCAGGAGTAGTGGGGAGCGGGGGAGCAGTATACTTACAGTCCGTGCGGCTCCCGGGGCGCTCCAGAATGACGTCCGAGCGCCCCATGCGCATGGATGACGTGCCATGCGATCACGTCATCCATGTGCGTGGGGCGCCCTGACGTCACTCTGAAGCGCCCCGGGAGCCGCACAGACGGTAAGTATACTGCTCCCCCCAGGGTCGGCTACAGGTTCATGTGGGCCCTTGGGCGATAAATCCCAGTGGGCCCCCATGAGGCATTTTTTTACATCGACATGTCCCCCTGTGGCTCCCACACGGTATAATGACCCCCAGTGGCCCCTATACAGTATAATGACTACTAGTGGCCCTTCACATAGTATAATGACTACTAGTGGCCCTTCACACAGTATAATGAACCCCCAATTCCCCCCCCCCCCCCACTGTATAATGACCACCTGTGGCCCTGCATTCAGAATAATAACCCCCAGTCGCCCCCATTCATAATAATGACCCCCAGTAGCCCCCACACTGGGGGAATACTGTATGGAGGGTCATTGGTGATCATTATACTAAATGGGGGACACTGGGGGTCATTATACTATGTAAAGGGCCCTCACAGTATAATGACCCCACAGTGACCCTCCATTCAGAATAATGACCCCCAGTTGCCCCCACACTAGGGGTTATACTGTATGGAGGGGGCACGAGGGGTTATTAAATTTAATGGGGGCTCTGGTGGTCATTATGCTAAATGGAGGGTCAATGGGGATCATTATACTAAATGGGGGGCACTGGGAGTCATTATACTGTGTAAGGGGCCCTCACAGTATGATGAATGACCCCCCAGTGGCCCCCTCACATACCTATCATTGCAGGGGAGCTGGTGGTCCTGTCCATCACTAACCGCAGCTCCCTGCACTCCTTCTCTCCGGCGGCCCACTGCAGCAGTGAGCCAGGCCTGGAGCAGAGAAGGAGATGTGCAGTGATGTAGCTAGAACTGACTGGGCCCCACAGCAAATTTTAGTACGCCCCCCTCCCCCCATGTGTGTTCACATCACGTTTTTCCTATCGGTTTGATGTATACAAATGTGCAGCACTCCACGTTTTTGTATCCTGCAGAGTCAAGTAAAAAATGCATACGTTAACGTATATGTTTTTTTACAATGGAACTGTATGGTGTACGCCACTGTATGGCATCAGTCTGAGGCATCTATTAACGCATACATTTTTGGTATACATTAAATGGATGGCACAAATGGGATGTGAACCCAGCCATAGTGTCAGAATAAGCCCCAGTACACAGCGGAGCAGCGTGGCGGAGAGGGAGGCCGCCATGTACTGACAGAGCGCTACCTGGTCCAGGTAGTCAGGGATGAGGACTGTGTTTCCCAAGGATCATTTTCTACTGGGAAATACAGGGCACAGTATAATACACTAGAATCTATATAATATAAAGATATTAGCCCTACCCCCGAATAGTAATACAATTAGGGGGTCATTTATTATATAGAAATACGTCTATATTAGGCGTATTTCTGACACAGATTGTGGCGCAAAGGTCCTTAGCACCGCAATCTGTATCTTTTCCCGCTCATGCCAGGTCTAAAAAAAGTGGTGTGGGCAGGGAAGGGGATACAGTTATGGCCATGCAGTTATTGGATACCACCGCCATATAGTGATAACACCGCCATACAATGATAAAACCACCATACAGTGACCGGATAAAAGGGTATAAGAGGACACAGTACAGGGAATGACTATGGGCACTGCACAGGGTGTGGTAAGAGGGCACAATGCATGGTATAAAGGGGCACAGTACGGGGTGGGGGGCACAGTCACATGACCCTGTGACGTGAGAAGGCCTTTATGGTGAATGCTGTTCAGATGCCACCATAATGAGAGGCAGAGGAGTGAGACAGGGGCCCTGGATGGACAGGAGGGGTGGACACAGCAAGTAGGGGGAAGGGGCTCTGAGGGGGATTCATACAAGAAGTAGGGGCAGGAGGTCTGTGCTGTGCAGGGCAGCAATAGGAGATCGGAGGGTGAAACAGGAGCTCTGGATACATGGGGGAGGAAAGGAGACAGCAGGGGCCCCATGAGTATGAGATAGGACAGGATATGTGTGTGTGGGGGGGGGGGGGCAGGTGTCATGGAGGCAAACTGCTTAATGAAACAGTAACACAACTAAATAGAATGAAGCAGCAGCAGAAGAGTCCCCCCCCCCCTTCTATCCCACAGACAAGAGACAGTCACAGTGCAGACTCACTCACAGACTGTCTTCACACTTCTCTGCTCCAGCTCCAGCCCTGCAGTCTCTCTCCTCAGGCAGCCTGTCTCCTGTGTAGAGGGGGCGTGTCCTGTGCAGAGGGGGCGTGTTCTGAGTCTCTGCAGCTCAGAGGGCCCCACCAAAGGGGTACTGCGTAAGTGAAATGACAGCAGTGAGAGCTCCCATCTGTATTGATGGAAGTGCTCATAGCAGCTCAGTGGGCCCCCCCAGGAGCATTGGCCCTGGCTCCCCCACTACACTTTACCATGGCTGCCAGGACTTTAGCATCCCGGCAGCCATGGTAATCATTCAGAAAAAGCTAAACGTCGGATCCAGTAATGCGCCGAAACGACGTTTAGCTTAAGGCCGGAATCGGATCAATGCCTTTCAATGGGCATTAATTCCGGATCCGGCCTTGCGGCAAGTGTTCAGGATTTTTGGCCGGAGCAAAAAGCGCAGCATGCTGCGGTATTTTCTCTGGCCAAAAAACGTTCCGGTCCGGAACTGAAGACATCCTGATGCATCCTTTCACTCCATTCAGAATGCATTAGGATAAAACTGATCAGGATTCTTCCGGCATAGAGCCCCGACGACGGAACTCTATGCCGGAAGACAAGAACGCAGGTGTGAAAGGGCCCTTAGTTAGAGACTCATTCGATTCTTTGAGTTAAGGAATCGTGAGTCATCAGATGAGTTACTGAGTCACCAGGACATTATACACTGAGTCCGTTGCTTTTGTCGCAGCAGTGATAAGGGACAGTCAGCAGAGAGATAAGAGAAGTGACAGGACACACAGTTTAGATTAGAGGAGATCCTCATTCAGACTCAGACTCTCTTTATACAGAAATTTCAGGTTTATTCGAAAATCATGCACACATTGCACAGTATTATTTTGTGTGATGTGTGCAATGTGTACTATTTTATGTCTGAGTGATCAGCCAGTGTAAGGCCTCATGCACACGACCGTTGTTTTATTCCGTGTCCGTTGCGCCGTTTTTCGTGATTTTCTGCGGACCCATTGAAAACTCGGCTAATGCACCGTTTGCCATTTGCTTCCGTGATCCATGGTTCCAGTCCGTCATAAAAATATAACCTGTCCTATTATTTTCGCGTAAAATGGTTCGCGGACCCATTCAAGTCAATGGGACCGCTAAAAAACACAAGATTGTCGTCCGCGTCTGTTTTTTTTTTTTTTTTATCATTTGCATGGCAAACCTGTCTTTTTTTTTACATTCATTTACGTCTGGTGGTCCTCCAAAAATAAAGGAAGACACACGGAAACGAAAACGGAAAGGGATCACGGAACAACGGAACCCCATTTTGCGGAACGGAACACAACAACGGTCGTGTGCATGAGGCCTTACTGTTATTATCACATATTCACATTCACTTGGTAGTTGGTACTGTAGACTGGGTGACATTGCGCACCACGGCTCCTGTCCTCAGCTTCGGTTCACTTCCTTGTCAGCCCGAGTCAGCCGAGAGCTGACTCAGCAAATAAACCGGTTCATGTAAAAGATCCGAACTTCCCATCTCTAGTATGTGCAGCGACCCAGAGGGTAGGGGAGGGTGGGAGGAGTGCTAGTGGCTAAGATGATGGTAGTAGTAATCACAATTCATGGTGGCTAGCTTCACCCTGGTGCATACTTTCTTCCCTTTGGGCAAACCCTGGTGTTTGGTGATTTGCTCAACCCTAATAGGCAGCAACAATGATGGTAGATGTAGTACTTTGTGTCTCTTTCCCTAAAAAGACACTCTGCAATCTCTCCTCTGTTCTTGTTAATCCTTTTTGCAATTCCCAGGCTGAGGGGTGCAGACTAAGGCTCCTTTCACACCTGCGTTCAGGTGTCCGCTCGTGAGCTCCGTTTGAAGGGGCTCACGAGCGGCCCTGAACGCAGCCGTCTGGCCCTAATGCATTCTCAGTGGAGGCGGATCCACTGAGAATGCATCCGTCTGCCAGCGCTCAGCCTCTGCTCAGTGAGCGGACACCTGAACGCTGCAAGCAGCGTTCGGGTGTCCGCCTGGCCGTGCGGAGGCGAGCGGATCCGTTCCGACTTACAATGTAAGTCAATGGGGACGGATCTGCTTGAAGATGACACCATATGGCTCGATTTTCAAGCGGATCCGTCCCCCATTGACTTTCAATGTAAAGTCTGAACGGATCCGCTCAGGCTACTTTCACACTTAGAAAATTTTTCTAAGTTCTAATGCAGACGGATCCGTTCTGAACGGAGCCACCGTCTGCATTAATATGAGCGGATCCGTTCAGAACGGATCCGATCGAACGCAGGTGTGAAAGTAGCCTTAAGTTGTCCGCCTCCACAGCTTGGACATTCAGTGGACGTTTGCCTGGACCTTCAGTGGGCGGAGCAGCCTTATAATGACATCCTCACACAGCTTTCCAATGGCTTATCACAGTGATGGTGAACCTTTTTAAGACCGAGTGCCCAAACGGCAACCCAAAACCCACTCATTTATTGTAAAGTGCCAACACGGCAATTTACCCTGAATACAACAGTCCAATACAGTATATCTTCCATGTACTTTATCGTTTAGCTGTAATAACCTGCCTACATTCAATGCGCCGCCTGTGCTGTTCATAGTGTTCCCTGCACTGATGAATGGTGGGAAAAGTCTAAGGCATATTGGTACACCAAAGACTTTTTCCAGGGTGTGGGTGCCCACAGAGAGGGCTCAGAGTGCCGCCTCTTGCACCCGTGCCATAGGTTCGCCAACACTGGCTTATCATGTACAGAACAGCTCCAAGGCTACTGGACATGCCCTGGAGCTTTTCTTTTGTTTAAATGTATTTTTATTGATATACTTAAGTCAGAAGAGGTCTTGTGTTATAAGAATACAATGACATGTAGCACAACCATTGTCATACCAATAATTAGGTTAACAGCTGAGTAGTATAACAGGGGTATCTAGATTATCCTGCAGAATATTGCACATTACATCTTTTGTTTTTTAAAGCGTAAACAGCATAGTGAGTCAGTATAGTCATGCAAATTCAGCGGATTGAGGGTATCCTCATGTTATCCAGACCATATTGGTTGGGAGGGGTTATGAAGGAAGGATGGGGTAGGAGGGAGAGGGAGGGGAAACATAGGGAGGGAGAGAGGTAGAATGAGGAAGCGAAGAGAGAATTTTTTTGCCTATGGCAATAAACCCAAAAAATGTATGTTGGCCATGTTGAAACAGAGAAAACGGAGGACTAGAATCATGGCCATAAAACAACATGATAACTCTGTTACCTCAGATGATATCGGTATTGCCAAGGCGTTTCATGTCTATTACTCTGACCTTTATAATATCGATACTTCTGACACAGAAGTCATAAAAAAGAAAAAGAAAGAACTCACGGCTTCCTTTCTGGATAAGCTCAAACTCCCTTCCCGCTCAGCTGACCAGGCTCTTTCTCTGTGCAGCCCTATCGCAAAGTCTGAATTACTGACATCTTTAAAGAACATGGCCCTGGAGCTTTTCAATTGAAACATGATATGTTGTACAGCGGTGGTCGGGACAGCAGTTGCCGCGCATGCATGGATATGCACGCTCCTGTTATCCTGGCCACTATAGTAAGAAAAGGACTTCCTCTGACTGCTCAAGCGTGGCCACTGCTGCAAGATCGCAGTTGTGGCTGTATCCCCTAAAAACAAGCAGTACTCATATCAGGAGAACTGGGAGACAGAACTTGGAAATTAGGCACTTCCAATAAGGCATTGTAACTGGTATATTCCTTCTATTGAGTTTTGCTGCATGAGGGAACCCAAATAGCAAGATGGGAATACCCCTTTAAGATCCAGGTGGCCAGTCCATTTCAAAGTGTGGCAGGTACTGGTGCATTACTCCCTTTCCACAGCAGTAAAG
Organism: Bufo gargarizans; assembly: GCF_014858855.1. NCBI lineage: Eukaryota > Metazoa > Chordata > Amphibia > Anura > Bufonidae > Bufo > Bufo gargarizans. The sequence goes on along the minus strand of NC_058081.1, from coordinate 218,912,029 downwards.
TATTTTGCCAGAAACAAGTGGCACCTTACTGACATTATCTTGCACAGTCTGGATAGTGGTTCTGGAAATTCTAAGATGGCTTATCTCCTTCTCTCAAAGATACTATGGTTGTAACGTTGCTGCTTTGACAGCTGAAGTCTGGACTTGAGCTTGGCCTGCAGGAACTCTCAGGCACATCCTTCTTGTAGCCCTGCTTAGACTAGACTCCTAACTAACCAGCGGGTGGACCCAGTCTATCACCCTGGTAACCTAACCAGTCTGGTAATGTTAACTGATTGGTTGCTTATACATTGCTATTAGGTTTATACAGTGCTTAAAAAGATAAGTGCTTTAACAATAAATCACATTTAACTTAGCAACATTACATGACCTTTTTAGTGCTAATTAACCCTTTGCAGTAGTCCTCTAGACCACTGCATATGTAGATTTTTACAGAATGAACAATGTCCACATTTAGAATTCCCTTTCAGTAACCATTTACTGTGCTTTACCTGGTATCTTCCCCTTATTAGTTCATCTCTTAGATTTCTGCACCTCCTAAACGAAATAGGATAGCAACAGAATATGCCATACATATCTGATAGGTGCAAGTCCCACCTTTGGGACCCTGATCTGTCACAAGATCAAGGCTTCAGATTCAAAGTGTTAGCTTTTAACAGTTAAATCAATGGAGAGGTCTTCACTAGTGATGGGAAGTTCGGATCTTTCAAATGAATCGGTTCATTTGAATCAGCTCATTCAAATGAACCGATTCATGAATCGGATCTTCGGTTCACTTCATGAGCCGGCAGAGGCAAGTGAACTGAAGATCAATGCGCAGGCTCAGCTCATCGAATCTTTGGTTCACTTGCTGAGTCGGCTCTCAAGTGAACCGAAGGTCAGGAGGGACTGGCTCCTGGCAAACACAGCTCTGCTGCAGTGGAGCAGACTGTGATAATTGTCTGAGAGTTTTAGTTAAAATAATCATGTCACCGAGTCCCTACCAGACTTCCTGCTCTGCTACAGCATGTAGCAGAGCTGTGTGTGTACAGGGTGCATGTAGCAGTGTACCATGATGCTACACTGCTGCATGTACCCTGTACACACACAGCTCTGCTACATGCTAGATTAATGCCCCCCCCCCTTCCCCCCGGACGGACTTACAGGGAGCCGCAGAGCAGGAAGCCTGGCAGGGACTCGGTGACTCACGGTTCTTTTAACTCAAAAGAATCAAATGAGTCTCTGACTCATTCGATTCTTTTAACTAATAGACTCAGACGATTCTCTGAGTCCCTGCGACTCCCCCTGTGCTGGGAGTCAGTGCTGGCTGCCTCTGATTGGTTGGAGGGCGGGGAGGGGCGGTGCTAGCGTCCACTGGAGGCTCCTATTACACTGCCTGCTGCTGATCTGACTGAGCCGTTTCATTCGGATCGGCTCAGTCAGAGGAACCGACTCTTCCGGATCAGTGAACTGAATCGGTTCAAAAGAACGATTCGTTCATGATCCGGACATCACTAGTCTTCACAGAAAGTGCTGAGCAGGCAGCGTTTAGGTCTTTGCATAGCTCCATAGACTTTAAACAAAAGGCCTGCATATAATCACTGACACCTCTCTATTAATTTCAATAAGAAAGATAGTTGCTGACAGATGATAAAATGTATCAAAAGAGAATCATGATCATCAGATATTTCTGGTATATATCCCATAAATGGCCAAAATGGAATACACTTTTGGCTGCAACAACCAGCCAAAAGTGTTGGTGAACTTTCAAGTGATTCTCATAGGACACATATTCTGTTAAAGGAGTTGTCTGATTGGTCATCAATAGAGATGAACAAATTTCTCAAATATTCGATTCAATATTGGATTCGATCCGAATTTATTCACAGCGAATCGCATTTAAAAAGCAGCTATTTCCTGGCTGCAGAGAGCCTGTATAGTGGTGTAGAACACTGTGCCTTGCAGTAACACACATAGGGAGTCTGCTGTGGTAGTGAAACAATACTGTGAGTCAGTATCACATGCAGATGACAGGTGTCACTCTTAGAATCACTGCATACTTCACTGATTTCGGCAGTTACGGGGCCAAAATTGACCAAAGTATGAACTCAGTCTTACAGGTCGATGTTAGCGCCAGGTATAAAGAACCGTGCAGAGGCCCAAGATCCTACTGTAGTGTGAAAGAGCGCACTCCTTTTACACCGTCATCAGCTGATTGCACATAGATGTCTACAGAACCTGTTCTATTAAACGCTTATACAAGTAGAGCCACCATGACAGAGGGGAGAGGGTGTCAGTAGTAAGTTTGTGTTGACGTCACTGATTATTTTGCCCTTCCTCTGATCCGTTAGAACAATAACCGCCCCAAAAAACAGATCCTGTCTGTTGAGCATCCCCCTTTACTCGGTCAGCATTTGGTCAGTAATCTATCAGTATTGCTAAAGCCCAAAAAAACTAGAGTGGATCCAAAACAGAGATGACACGTGAATGGAATATTTGCATGTCTTCTGTGTTTTGTACCCACTCATGCTTTTGGCTACCAAATCATAAGCTAATTCTGATGGGATCATACAGGCCTTACAGCTGCTACACAGACAGGATCCGTTGTGCGTCTAATTTTTCCTTCCTTCTGACAGATCAGAAGAAGGGTCAAATAAATGATGATGTCAAACAGGCCCAAAAGGCAAAATAGTGGCCCAGTCATGAAGAGGGGAGGGTAGGAGAACAGCTTGAGAAGTCCACAGAGGGGCCCAATGACATAGTTTTGAGGTAGCAGCAGCAGCAGCATGCGGAGACCACAGAGTGGTCCATTTACATAGTGTTGAGTGGCAGCAGCATGAGAAAGCCACAGAGTGGCCCAGTGACATAGTGTTGATTTAGCAGCAGCATGAGGAGACCACAGAGTGGCAAGGTGACATAGTGTGCAGGTGGCGGCAGCAGCAGCAGCATGAGGAGGCTACAGACTGTCAAGGGGACATAGTGTGTAGGTCGCAGCAGCATGAGGAGGCCACAGAGTGGCCCAGTAACATAGTGTTGTGTTAGCAGCAGCATGAGAAGGCTACAGATTGGCAAGGTGACATAGTGTAGAGGTGGAAGAGAATAGAGAAGGACCGCGCCCCCTGTCTATGAACAGTTTTTTGGAGAGTGCCCCTAATTGTAAGGAATCGTAACTCACCAGATCAGGTTGTGCACGCTATGCACTACACTGGAAAGTGTATGTAGAATAGCATGTGCGGTATTGAAGCAGCTCCTTTTTGCCGCGGGCATCTAGAGTAGGTCCCGATGATCAGAGGTAAATTTGGGTAAAAAATGGCAGTACTACCGGGGCGCTAAGATATAACCACACTTTATTTTAGTATAAAACTAGACATAAACAAAGTGATCGGGTCTTAGTTTAGCTACGCGTTTCACCAACGATCCGTCGGCTTCTTCAAGCTGACCCAGAAGATTAGCACACACCAGGATTTATACAAAAAAGCAGGAAATGACATCATTGGATTGACAGGTTCAGTCCACAGATACATTTGGTAGCATAAATAATTTAAAAACATTGTGCAAATATATGATATAAAAGCAATACATTTTGGTTGTATATAAATATATATATATATATATATATATATATACATACATATACAATTGTACATATATATATATATATATATATATATATGTATATACATATATACACATACGCACACATCTGAAGGGCTGACATAAAATCATTATTTATGATAGAGAGCTCTGTTAAAATAAAAGACTGTTAAAATAATTATTTATTATTCTATAGTGAATATTTATTTGTTTATAGTAAGTCCTTGTGGTAGGAAGCCTGAATATTATTTATTTAGTATGTTCTATGACTTCATTGAGACCTTCAGGTACCAGGGTCTGCAGGAAAACTATCCAGTAGGATTCTTTTGATTGTAGGAATCTATTTTTGGTGTTTGGAGGAATCCAGTCAATGATGGTGAGTTTTAGAACATATATATTGCGGTTGCTGTGTATGAAAATGTCTAGAAACGCTATGGTGTTGTTTTCCATTACTTATATTACAGTACTTTTTTGTTTTTTTAATCTGGTTCTCATACACTGAGTTGTTCGTCCTACATATTGCAGGTTGCAGAGACACTCCAAAAGATAGATAACAAAGGATGAGCCGCAGTCCAAGTGTGTTTTTATTTTAAAATTTTCCCCTGTGATAGATGAAGTAAAATCTGATTGTTCGGAGAAGATGTTACTGCAGCATAAACATTTTAGGTGATTTCCGATGGTATCCTGAGTATTTGTGGGCATGCTGAATTTTTTTTTTTTTTAATTCACTATACTCGGTGCCAAGATGTTTTTTAAAGTTATGTTCCTTCTGTATGTGATATTTGGTTTCTTTGGTAATATTTTTTTTAGAATGGGGTCATTCAGTAGAATGTTCCAGTTTTTTGTGAAGATATTTTGTGTTTCATTATGGGCATTGTTATAGGTGGTAAAATTATATATGAATTGATCTTCATTTTTATTTTTGTTGATTATTTTACTATTCCCTGTTAAACAGTATTATTGAATCAGAAAACAATTCTTTTTGTATACGGAGGATACAATTTTTGATGGGTATTTTTTCTCTTTTCATCTTTTTTGTAGGATTTTGGCTTGTTTGTTGAAATCTTCAGCCATTTAGGCTAATGGTTGCTTTGGAAATGTAAATAACTATTTGTGTCAACTTTTTTAAAGTGTGTTCTGGATCCAATTGTGTTGTTGTCAGACCGAAATAGTGTGACATCTAAGAAGATAATTTTATCTCTAGAAAAGTTTGGGCAAAAGTGAATGCCCCAGGAGTTGCTTTTTATTTCTTCTACAAAGTCAAGGGCATCTTTTTGTGTGCCTTTCCAAATGATGAACAAATCATCTATGTATCTTTCATAATACACGATGAATGGAGAAAAAGTCAGGGACTGTGCAATGTGTTGTTGTTCAAAACGGCCCATAAGGAGATAACTTGGTGTCACTCGCGTGCCCATCACACAGCCCCTTATCTGTTGTAGTGTTTGTAGTTCAGCTATTAATTAGATATGTAGGGAGTTCTAAAACGTATTCTTGGAGAAACAGATCTATGTAGTGAGAAAAATTGGAAGTGATGGACCCTATCCCTGAGATGATGGGTCTGCCAGGTGGTGGTTGTAGGTTTTTATGTATTTTTGGTAAATAGTAGAAGAACTGAGTTTGGTGATGCTTGGTAGGGAGGAAATCTTTTTCTTTTTTATTGAGTATATCATGATCAAAAGCTTCTTGGAGCAGAGCTTTATATTTTTCCAGAATGGTATTAGTGGGGTCAATTAATAGAGGGCTGTAATACGTATTATCAGACAGTATTTGCATAGATTCCAATAAATGTCTTTGTTTAAAAGTACGACACCGCCTCCCTTATCTGCAGAGCGAATAATCAGGTCAGGATTGTCTTTTAAGGAGTTTAGAACTTATTTTTTTATTTCTACTAAGAATATTGCGTGTGATGTGATGTTCTTTTTCTAATTGATGAAATTGCGCGGACACAATAGATTGGAATGTCTCTAAATGGTTCCCTCTGTGGTGGATTGGATAGAAACTAGATGGAGGTTTGACTGGTACATGTAAAAACTCTGTAGTAGTACTTTGCGAATTGCTAGTTGAGGAGTTCTCTTTGGAAGAACTATTTAAGGAGCTGTCTCTCTTTTTTTTATTTCAAAATGTCGATTTAATGTAAGTTTTCTGATGTAAGAATTTAGATGCAAAAACAATGTGAAAGCATTAGGAGGGTCGCTTAGACAGAAAGATAAGCCCCGACCTAATAATTTTATTTCACTGTTATTTAAAAGGTGGTGATTGGATAAATTGAATATTTTTATGTACTCATTTTGTTTTTCTTGTGACGGTTGGTTTGCAGATTCTGAATTATCATCTCTAGAGATTTTCCTCCTATTTTTTTTCTCCCCTACACCCTCTAGAAATTTTTTTTTTGTGGCTTTGTTTGTGAGGGGGATGGGGAGGAGTGGCATTAGAGTTGTGGTGGTATTGTTGCTGGGTAAAGGGGTGGAAGGTAGTGTACCAGTTGTTTTGATGGATGGTTTAGTTGATATGGGGTTTTTATGTAGTATTTTCTTTGTTGTCGTATCGGGGGGGGGGGGGGGGGTAATGGTGGGATTATATGTGTGTATATATATATATATATATATATATATATATATTTACTAATTGTTGGAATCTATTTTTGGTGTTTGGAGGAATTCAGTCAATGATGGTGAGTTTTAGATTAGATATGTAGCGGTATAGTGGAGGTGGCAGCAGCATGAGGAGACCTGAGTGGTGAGGTGGCAGCAGCATCAGGAGGCCACAGAGTGACCTGGTGACAGAGTGGGGAGGTGGGTGGCAATAACAGTACCCGCTGATGATGGTGGGTGTATGAAGTAGCATCAGATGTGTGGCAGCATCAGAATAGTAGCTGAGGAAGGTAGCCAGAAGAAACCGGACTCTTTTGTCAAGGTTTGGGTGAGGCAGCATGGATGATCTAATATGATGCATCAGGCATTGGTGGGTGGAAATCCTGGCTGATCCACGCCCAATTCATCTTGACAAAGGTTAGTCTCTCCACATTTTGAGTGGACAGGCGAGTTCTCCTTGGGGTAACTATGGCCCCCACCACAATAAACACCCCTCTGATGCCACACTACTGACAGGGCAGGACAGCTTTTCCAGGTCAAACTCAGCCAGTTGCGGCCACAAATCCAGTTTGGCTGCCCAGTAGTCCAATGGATCTTCAATGTTGGATGGCAGGGTGCTGTCCAAGTATGCCACCACCTGCTGGTTTAGGTTCTGCTCCAGGTCTACCTGCTGCTGCTGGTGAGTAGTTTCTTCACTAGGCGGGTTAAGAAAGCTGCTAATCATTGACTCTAGACTCAGGCTGCTGCTGATGGAGCTGGTACTGCTCCTACCCCCCCCCCCCCCCCCGCCACAGCAGCCATAGCAGTGGAACGATAATGCAGAGGATGGATGATGATGCAGAAAGGCAGCGGTCAACTGACTACATAGGGTTGTCTCTACCCAATCAAGTGAGCATGCAGCGGGCCATTTGCACAACTGACTCAGAGGGACTCCCTGCCTCCATCTCCACAGCATACTGAACGGTGTGCAGTGGCGTAGCTATAGGGGTCGCAGTGGTCGCAATTGCCCATAGGGCCCCCCGGGAGAGATGGAGTAAAGCAGGCCCCGCAAGTGGAATTGTGCGGCTGGCCCTCCCTTGTGCGGCTGGCCCTCCCTAGTGCGGCTGGCCCTCCCTATATTTTGTGTGGCTGAGCTGTGCTTACTTGTCAGCGCGAGACCCGTGACCTCCGTGGCGGGTCTCGCGGGATCACAGCAGCCAGGAATGACGAGCCTGCCGGCCGCCTCAGCCCTCAAGTGAGGAGAGCGGAACAAACAAGAGTAGGTAGTCTTTTTTTTTATGTCAAAAATGGCACACACCTGCGTCCGGCTTCATACAGAGGGGGGACATGAATGATGATCAGTAGTGCCATGAGGCAGTGTGTCTGAATTCAGAAGGGCCTGGACCGCCATAATAGGGCAGCAAATAATGAGGAGCCCTGGGGCAAATGAAAATGAAATACTCTGTGGGCAAAAATCAAAATGTATAGAGGGAGTGGGCGGGGGCAACATGAAACATAGTGAGTCTCACTATATTTCATTTTGCCCCCATTCCCTCTATATATTTAAAAAAAATTGCCCACAGAGTATTCCATTTTCATTTTGCCCCCTCATTATTTGCTGCCCCTGGCTGCCCTCATATGGCCGGCGCAAGACCCCCCTTTCTGAATTCAGACACACTGCCGCACGGCACCACTGATCATCATTCATCTCCCCCCATCCCTCATATGAAGCCAGTGTGTGCCATCAAGAAATCATTTATGGCCTTTCTCTGTTCGTATAATCGGTCCAACATATGGAGGGTGTAAACGTTGCATATCAGCCTGTGTTGGGGGACGCCGTTCTGCCACTGCAGCTCAAGTAGCGTGTATTTGGCAGTGTACGAGTGGCTGAAGTGCATGCAAAGGTTCCTGGCCATTTTTAGGATGTCTTGCAGATGGGTGGAAGACTTCAGGAACAGCTTGACAACCAGATTGAACACATGTACATGGTTCAGCCCTCCTTAATGCAGCGCTGACACCATGTTCTTCCTGTTGTTGTGGAGAAAGCCATAAATCGATTTTTTGATGAAGGACACGGAGCAGTTCCTCCTCTGTGTGACTCCCTTCACCCAGGCAAATGAGGTGTAGAACAGCGTGAAACCACCGTGCCCTGCACATGTGGTATGCTGGAGGAGCACTGTGAATTGTCACTGCAGTGGAGGCTGAGGACACAGTGGAGGATAAGGCAGAAGCAGAAATTGTCGCAGGACCAAAGGCATGAGAACGTGGAGGCGGAAGTTGCCAAGTTGCTGGTTTGGCTTGGTAGGAACCACATTTACCCAGTGGCCTGTAAAGGACATATATTTCTTTCCTTGACCGTAGTTACAGCTCCACACGTCGGCGCTGCCGTGCACTTTGGCAGAGACAGACAGGCTGAAGGACTGGCCCACCTTCTGTTCTACATATTTCTGCAGGGCTGGTACTACCTTTTTGGCAAAGAATTGATGGCTTGGGACTCTCCACCTCGGCTCGGCACAAGCCATCAGTTCTCTGAAAGATGTAGAGTCCACCACTTGGAAAGGGACGGACTGCAGCACCAGCAACTTGGCCAGGAGCACTTTCAGCTTCTGCGCCGTTGGATGAGTGCACGCATACTGTTGTCTCTTGGCAATCGCTTCGGTGATCTACCCTGTGCATGTTTGGCTCCCAACCTTCCACTGCTGCCACCCTGCTGACTCCTGGCTTTGCTACCGACTTGCTGCCTCACACGCAAGCAACCACATACATGGAGGCACTCATACACGCTCTCACAATATACATAGATGCACTCATACATGCACTCACCACATACATGGATGCACTCATACACGCACTCACAACATACATGGACGCACTCATACATGCACTCACCACATACATGGATGCACTCATACACGCACTCACAACATACATGGACGCACTCATACATGCACTCACCACATACATGGATGCACTCATACACGCACTCACAACATACATGGACGCACTCACATACGCACTCACATACGCACTCACAACATACATGGACACACTCACATATGCACTCACCACATATATGGACATATATACTGTGTGTATATATATATATATATTGTGACAGAGTGTCCGGAGAAGTAGTGGATGGGGTCTATGTGTGCCCAAGATTTCTCACTTCTGTCATTTAAAAGCAACCAGGGAAATGTTCAGGAGAGGTCTCTGCAACTCGGGTTTGCATAAAACCTGTTCTTAGGGCCTGTGTTGCTGGAGTGGGGAGAGAAGGGTGGGCCCCACTCCATCCGGACAGTCCGGGTTTTGGGCTGTCAGGTAATTACTCCTCAGGTGTGCTGGCCTGATATAAGGCTGAGAATGCAGACACAGCTCTCTCAGCCTGGGAACAGGTTACCTGCATGGAGCCTGTGAGAACACTTCAAGAGGTATGGACTTTGCTATTTTGTGTAGGTGCTTGGTATTAGGCCGGCACTTGTCAGGGAGGGTTCATGCTGTATAGTTAGAGCCGGACAGGCTTAGGATTTTTGTTTGTTATGTTTTATGTTCTGTACCTCAACCTGACAATAAAACTGGCTGAGGTCAGTTAGATGAAGTTCCTGCTGTGTGGACTGCAACTTCTTCGGTGTGCCTGCTAAACTGTGCCTGTCTACCCAGGAGACGACAGCCCCGCTACCTAATCCCTTACAATATATATACACACACACAAACATACAAGTAGTTATACACCTATTTCTACACACAGACACTTACCTTTCCTGTAGACAGCTGACATCTGGTCCTCAAAGGCACTCAGGCAGCCTGTAGAAGTAGGTGCCATCACCCCTCTGTGCCATTCGGGGACAGCAGTGGAGGAGTTAATCAGTAACCTACTATGGTGGGTCAGAGAACAGGACACATGGGGGGACAGGCATTGTAGAGCTCTGTGTGCTGGAGCAGCCAGCCTGCTCTACAGTAGCTTCACACTGGTGGGTGGGGCTTGATCCCATAAAGCTCTGCTATTGGCTGGCAGCTGATGTCTTAGTAAGCTGCCAGACAATCGAAAACAGAAAGCAGTACTGGCAAGTGGGGTGCCAGTACTGCGGATCCCAGCCTGAGAACGGCCATAGGAGGAGGAGGAGACAGCAATTATACTGTATCCGCTGCTCACTGAGTAAGGATCTTCATGGGAGGAGCTCCAGCGCTGCTGCTGTAAGTGGAATCTGCTTCTATAAAGTGCAGCAGTTGTGAGTAGGGGCAGCCCTAGATCTAATGAAAACAGTTCCGGTTTATCGGAACTGCTAGCCCACCAACTACTGCCATATAAACTGGTAGACTCGGAGGCCTTTAGAAAGTTTGTGGCCATTGGCACACCTCAATGGAAGGTCCCCGGAAGGAAATATTTCTCCCAGAAGGGTATCCCAGAGTTATATGGCCATGTTCAGTGGCAAGTGAATGCATCTCTGGCACACAGTGTCGGTGCCAAGATACATCTGACCACAGACACGTGGTCTAGCAAACACGGGCAGTGAAGGTACATAACTTTTACTGCCCACTAGGTGAACCTTCTGACGGCTGTCAAGCATGCAACTCGTGGCACCTGTGTGGATTTGGTGTTACTGCCATAGATTTCATGTAGGCCTGCCTCTTCTTCTCCTCCTCCTACTCCATCCTCCATCTCCTCCTTGGCTGACTCCTCCTTTTCCACCGCTACAGCCTCTTCCGCTGCGCCCCCCAGGTCCCCAGAACCTATTCGACGTGCCAGGTGAGATGTTGCCATGCTGTGCTACGGCTGTTGTCCTGCTCTGCTTTCAGATCTGTGATCATTGGCTGATCAGTGGCTAACCCCGCTCAATTTGACAGTTGGTAAAGTGGTGTGCGACAACGGTGCCAATCTGCTGAGCGCACTGAAACAAGGCAAAATGACACACGTTGCTGTGCATGGCACACATCCTGAACTTAGTCGTGCAACGATTCGTTGCCAAATACCCCGGGGTCTAGGACGTCTTGCGGCAGGCCAGGAAAATCTCTGGCCATTTTAGAAGATCTTACACGGCCATGGCTTGCCTTGAAGAGGGACCCCCGTATAAAAAGCATAAAGGGCAAGGACCAGTACTGGGTGGCAATGTACTTAGACCCCGGTACAAACACAAAATGGCGGACATGTTACCAGCATTACAGAGGGCTGTCAGGCCTTGCTTCGAGAGATGCTGCATTCTGCTGTTGCAGGCGCTGGCAGAGGAATTTCCACCCACAGAGAAACAGTTGCGGGTACCAATCCTACCGTGCATTCAAGAAGAGGGCGGTTTGAAGATGTTTTGGTCACTTCAGATATGAGATCATTCTTGCAGCCAACCCATCAACAGCCTCCCTCCAGATACAGCCTCAGGGAATGCCTAGACAGACAGGTGTCCAACTACATCGGGTTAACGGCCTATGTGGACTCTGAGAAGCGAGGAACCCCTTGACTACTGGGTGTGCAGGCTTGATCTGTGGCCAGACCTGGCACAATTTGCCATGGAACTCTTGGCTTGCCCCTCATCCAGTGTCCTGTCCGAAAGAATGTTCAGCGCAGCAGGGGGAGTAGTGACCGATAAGCGCACTCGCCTAGCTCACGACAGTGTGGTCTACCTCACATTTCAAAAAATTAATGAGGAATGGATCTCGGAGGAATTCAACACCTGTGACGACCACGTTTAATTAAATTTCACATATTATTTGTTTTTTGTTTTTTCAAGAGGGGGGATTTGGTTAGCCATGTTTTTAATCCAATGTAATATTTTTAGTTCTTTTACATTTGATATCCAATGACCGTCTAATATACCTCCAGCCACATAATCACTTGATGTTTTCTGTCTGGTGAATGTCTAATGTTTGGGGCCTGTACTCCACTGACCTGCAGTAAAATTGTTATACACTGACCGCCTAATGTACCTCCAGCCACATAATACTTGATGTTTTCTGTACGGTGAATGCATAATTTTTGGGGCCTGTAATCTAACTGGCCAACATAACAATTGTTATGCGGTGACCGCCTAATATACCTACAGCCACATTATCAATTGTTCTTTTCTGTCCGGTGAATGAATAATTTTTGGGGCCTGTACTCCACTGGCCTGCAGCCCCTGATTAAAATACAGATTTCTTGTGGGAATTTTTGCCATTGATTCCCCTCTGGTATGTTACTGTCCATGTTGTGGGACGATTTGTGCACATCTAGTAAGTATTTGGTGGCTGCAAATATGACCTGAAGGTTTTTCAGGTTCGCCTGCCATGAAGTGAATGGGGCCTGCCGCGAACTTGTGGTTCGCAAACATTTGATTGCGTTCGTGAGATGGCGAATTGCCCCGGCCAATGTTCGTCCATCACTAGTCACTAATATATGCCAAAAAGGCTGTAATTTTCTTACTTCACCTCACAACAGCTAATAAACCCTTTTTCCCCACTAATAAACGCCAAAAAAGAGTTTAGAACATACAGTTACTTGCAAAGGTATTCACCCCTCTTGACTTTTTTCATATTTTGGTGCCTCACAACCTGGAATTAACATGGATTGTTTGAGGATTTGCATCATTTAATTTACAGAACATGCCCACAACTTTGAAGATGTTTTTTATTTTTGTATTTTTATTGTGAAGCAAACAACAAATAGGACAAAATAACAGAAAAAGTAAATGCGTATAATTATTCAGTCAATACTTTGTAGAGCCACCTTTTGCAGCAATCACAGCTCCAAGTTGCTTTGGATAAGTCTCTATGAGCTTGCCACATCTTACCACTGGGATTTTTGCCCATTCCTCCTTGCAGAACTTCTCCAGCTCCTTCAAGTTGGATGGTTTGCGCTTGTGAACAGCAATCTTTAATTCTGACCACAGATTTTCTATGGGATTGAGATCTGGGCTTTGACTAGGCCATTCCAACACATTTACATGTTTCATCTTAAACCACTCAAGTGTTGCTTTAGCAGTGTGTTTGGGGTCATTGTCCTGCTGGAAGGTGAACCTCCATCCTAGCCACAAATAACACAGAGTGGCAGGGCTGGCGCCACCCATAAGCAGAGTAGGCACCGCGTAGAGTGCACTCTGCCTGGGGGCGCAGGCACTCTGGAGTCCGAATCCCAAGCGCTAGCACCCGGCCGCCGCCAGCGCCCCGCCCCCTACTTGTGATCCATCTGACATCATCTCCTTGACTCCTTCTGTTCCTGCACTTGCCGGCCGGATGCGCTGCGAGTGCGAGCCTGCGCAGGCATGAGTTTGTTCAGTTACTTCGGCGCGCAATCCTGCGCGACCCGTGAACTCCCGAGGTGGGTGTCGTGGGATCACGCGCCGAAGACACATGATCTTATGCAACGCCATATCCGGGACGTCACAACGGGAAGTGATGAGGGTATGGAAATATTATGGGTAGGGAAATATCAAGGGACACCGGCAGCAAGTACAGAGTAGACTACAGGATCATCAGCGAGCGACACAAGTATGTACGGGAGGGTAGCGGCAATTTCAAATTACATAATAGAGCCTGGCTGGAGGGCAGTGTGACTGTGCACTGTCTGTAGGGGGCCTGAGAGCGACTTCGAGAGCAAGAGCCAAGGCAATGTGGACCTGGAGCACAGCGAGGAACAGAACCTGGTGAGCACCCCTGGCAACCGCACTCTGGCAACCTGCACTAGGGTGTCAGAGGCTGCGGGACAGTGACTGGCAGCAGCAGCAGGGTGGCACACACTTGTACAGGGGTCAGGGCACACCTGCTTCTTGACTAGGGGCCATAGATTCTGACTGGCACAGGGTGCCCAGCAGTGGCACATGGAGCCTAATAGGTGGCACAGACTGTCTAAAGGGCTATGAATGGTACAGGGTGCAGGACAGTGCCAGACTGGCAGAGGGCACAAGGCAGCATACTGTTTTATGTTGCCCTGGTGGCACAGGATTTTAGACAGTGGCTGAATGGCACCTGGCAGTGAATAGGTGGCACTGCTCGTGTTTGGTGTGCCAACCTGCAGAACAGCGCAGAACGAATGGCATCACTGGGATGGTACTAGGTGGCAGACAATGGCTGGATATTTTATATACCTGACCATAGTCAGACGGGCACAGGGTACATGACCATAGACTTGCGCAGGGTACACGACCATAGTAAAATGTTGCATGCAATAGGTGGCCGAAAAAGGGGCGGGTAAAAGGGTGTGGTCAATTGGTGGAATCCTTGCACCAGCCCTGCAGAGTGGTACAGGTTTTGCTCAAGAATATCCCTGTATTTAGCACCATCCATCTTTGCCTCAACTCTGACCAGTTTCTCAGTCCTGGCTACTGAAAACCATCCCCACAGCATGATGCTGCCACCACCATGTTTTACTGTGGGGATGGTGTTCTTTGGGTGATGTGATGTGTTGGGTTTGCGCCAGACATAGCGTTTTCTTTGATGGCCGAAAAGTTCAGCCTTTCTCCATACATTTTAGGAGTCTCCCACGTGCCTTCTTACAAACTCATAACGTGCTCTTTTGTTTTTGCTGAAAGTAATTACTTTCTTCTGGCCACTCTGCCATAAAGCCCGACTCTATGGAGCACACAGCTTATTGTCGTTCTATGATACTCCAGTCTCTGCTGTGGAACTCTGCAGCTCCTCCAGGGTTACCTTAGGTTTCTGTGCTGCCTCTCTGATTAATGCCCTCCTTGCCCGGTCCGTGAACTTTGGTGGGCAGCCGTCTCTTGGCAGGTTTGCTGTTGTGCCATGTTCTTTCCATTTGGTTATGATAGATTTGATGGTGCTCATGGATACATTCAGATAATACAACCGCATGCATTCGCTCAGAACGGTTCCGTTTGTATTAGCTTTAACATAGCCAAAACGGATATGCCTTGAGCACCATTGAAAGTCAGTAGGGGAAGGATCCATTTTCTATTGTGCCATATTGTGTCAGTGAAAACGGATCTGTCCCCACTGACTTACATTGTGTGCCAGGACGTATCCGTTTGGCTCAGTTTCGTCAGACGGACACCAAAACGCTGCAAGCAGCGTTTTGGTGTCCGCCTACAAAGCGGAATGTAGGTGGAACGGAGCCAAACTGATGCATTCTGAGCAGATCCATTCAGAATGCATTAAGGTAAAAACTGATCCGTTTTGAACCGCTTGTGAGAGCCTTGAATGGATAGAAGAGCAACGTTGACTGAAATAACCACTCGTTACAACCGAGGTATGCAGCAAAGCATTTGTGAAGCCACAACACGCACAACCTTGAGGCGGATGGGCTACAACAGCAGAAGACCCCACCGGGTACCACTCATCTCCACTACAAATAGGAAAAAGAGGCTACAATTTGCACGAGCTCACCAAAATTGGACTGTTGAAGACTGGAAAAATGTTGCCTGGTCTGATGAGTCTCGATTTCTGTTGAGACATTCAAATAGTAGAGTCCGAATTTGGCGTAAACAGAATGAGACCATGTATCCATCATGCCTTGTTACCACTGTGCAGGCTGGTGGTGGTGGTGTAATGGTGTGGGGGATGTTTTCTGGGCACACTTTAGGCCCCTTAGTGCCAATTGGCCATTGTTTAAATGCCACGGGCTACCTGAGCATTGTTTCTAACCATGTCCATCCCTTCATGACCACCATGTACCCATCCTCTGATGGCTACTTCCAGCAGGATAATGCCCCATGTCACAAAGCTCGAATCATTTCAAATTGGTTTCTTGAGCATGACAATGAGTTCACTGTACTAAAATGGCCCCCACAGTCACCAGATCTAGAGCATCTTTTGGGATGTGGTGGAACGGGAGCTTCGTGCCCTGGATGTGCTGATTGGCTGCATGCAGGGCATTGTGGGTAATCACTTGTTCCCAGAGTTCTTTGTTTCATGTCCTAACACGTGCAGCAGCCATTTTAGGACAAAACGTGATTCGTTACCACGAAGCGTGAGGAAATTCAGATTTGTTGCGAATCAAATTTGAGAGAGTCAACTTTGATTCAATCTTCTCTAGTAATCAATATCTGATTGTTGGGGTCCGTCTCCTGGCACCCCCACTGATCATCTGTTTGAAGTGGCCACGGCACTCTAGTGAGCGATCCGGCCTCTTCCTAGGCCAGTGATGTCATATCAATCTGTAACATGGCCTACTTGCAGCTTGGTCCAGTTCGAGTGAGTACCAAGCACAACTGCTATCCTGCTATACTGTGAGGAGGCTGTGGCGCTTAGCGGAGCGCTGCGGAGAGTGGCGTAGCATGGTTTGTCAGAGCCCGGGGCAAGCCAAGTTTTGCGCTGTCCCCCAACCTGTGGACAAGCCCCTTTTTAAAGATAATGTAGTAGATGTCACCTGCAGTCATATGTAATACCACAGATAACACAGTGAAAACTCTCGGAGTACAGATACTGTAGTAGATGGGTGGGAGGCCATTGAATTCAGAAATTCTCAATCCATCCCACCCAACCCTACTGTGAAACAGATATTTGGATGAACAGTACATACATCTTTACGAAATATAAAGGAGAATACAGCACCACATACCTCATATATCCAGTGACGTCTCCTCTGATGTATACTCAACATCTCCATTCTGAGATAATACCGCCAAACTGCAGAGTTTATAACAGTAAATGTATTTATTATTGTATTAGTTTATATAATGACCACTCCCTCTATTATTAGTATGTACAGGGAGTGCAGAATTATTAGGCAAATGAGTATTTTGACCACATCATCCTCTTTATGCATGTTGTCTTACTCCAAGCTGTATAGGCTCGAAAGCCTACTACCAATTAAGCATATTAGGTGATGTGCATCTCTGTAATGAGAAGGGGTATGGTCTAATGACATCAACACCCTATATCAGGTGTGCATAATTATTAGGCAACTTCCTTTCCTTTGGCAAAATGGGTCAAAAGAAGGACTTGACAGGCTCAGAAAAGTCAAAAATAGTGAGATATCTTGCAGAGGGATGCAGCACTCTTAAAATTGCAAAGCTTCTGAAGCGTGATCATCGAACAATCAAGCGTTTCATTCAAAATAGTCAACAGGGTCGCAAGAAGCGTGTGGAAAAACCAAGGCGCAAAATAACTGCCCATGAACTGAGAAAAGTCAAGCGTGCAGCTGCCAAGATGCCACTTGCCACCAGTTTGGCCATATTTCAGAGCTGCAACATCACTGGAGTGCCCAAAAGCACAAGGTGTGCAATACTCAGAGACATGGCCAAGGTAAGAAAGGCTGAAAGACGACCACCACTGAACAAGACACACAAGCTGAAACGTCAAGACTGGGCAAAGAAATATCTCAAGACTGATTTTTCTAAGGTTTTATGGACTGATGAAATGAGAGTCTTGATGGGCCAGATGGATGGGCCCGTGGCTGGATTGGTAAAGGGCAGAGAGCTCCAGTCCGACTCAGACGCCAGCAAGGTGGAGGTGGAGTACTGGTTTGGGCTGGTATCATCAAAGATGAGCTTGTGGGGCCTTTTCGGGTTGAGGATGGAGTCAAGCGCAACTCCCAGTCCTACTGCCAGTTTCTGGAAGACACCTTCTTCAAGCAGTGGTACAGGAAGAAGTCTGCATCCTTCAAGAAAAACATGATTTTCATGCAGGACAATGCTCCATCACACGCGTCCAAGTACTCCACAGCGTGGCTGGCAAGAAAGGGTATAAAAGAAGAAAATCTAATGACATGGCCTCCTTGTTCACCTGATCTGAACCCCATTGAGAACCTGTGGTCCATCATTAAATGTGAGATTTACAAGGAGGGAAAACAGTACACCTCTCTGAACAGTGTCTGGGAGGCTGTGGTTGCTGCTGCACGCAATGTTGATGGTGAACAGATCAAAACACTGACAGAATCCATGGATGGCAGGCTTTTGAGTGTCCTTGCAAAGAAAGGTGGCTATATTGGTCACTGATTTGTTTTTGTTTTGTTTTTGAATGTCAGAAATGTATATTTGTGAATGTTGAGATGCTATATTGGTTTCACTGGTAAAAATAAATAATTGAAATGGGTATATATTTGTTTTTTGTTAAGTTGCCTAATAATTATGCACAGTAATAGTCACCTGCAAACACAGATATCCCCCTAAAATAGCTAAAACTAAAAACAAACTAAAAACTACTTCCAAAAATATTCAGCTTTGATATTAATGAGTTTTTTGGGTTCATTGAGAACATGGTTGTTGTTCAATAATAAAATTAATCCTCAAAAATACAACTTGCCTAATAATTCTGCACTCCCTGTATATATTATGACCCCCCTCTCTTTCTCCCTCTATATATAATGGCCCCCTCTATATTATTAGAATATATAATTGCCCCCTCTTTATTATTAGTATGTATATATTATGGTCCCCTCTCTGTATAATGGCCCCCTTTGTATTATTAGTATATATAAAGGCCCCCTTTCTCCTACTCTTTCTATATATAATGGCCCCCTTTGTATAAATTTCTCCTCTATAGTATTTATAAAGCTCCCCCACCCCCATACTACCCCCAGTACTGCATGTATTAGGATCCCGGTGCAGGCGGTCACGAACACATGACTGTGCCCTCCTGCGCTGCATCATCACTTTATCTTGCAAGGCCCTGCACAGGAGGTCACAGTGATGTCATCACTATCTCCTGTGCTGTTCTATTGCTTCATAGGCTTTAGGCCTAGTGGCCTGAGGCCTATGAGGCAGAAATGAGGGAACAGGAGTCATAGGCTCCTGTGGCCCTCATTGAGCTGCTTGCTGTCCAGCGCCCCTGCAATTTGGCACCTAGGGGAACCACCGCCCCCACCCTACCCATGCTTCTTCACTGGCTGTGGCCTCTACAAACAGCTGATCAGTGGTAGTGCCGGATGTCTGACCCCACCGGTCCTGAGGGTAGATCATCAGTATAAAACAACTTGAAAGTTAAGTCAGTCCCACATATGCAATTCCATAGTAATGCAACTCCTTCTGACATATGTTGGCTTATGGACTGACTTGAGGTGCTCAGGGTTTTTCTAGCTGTCCTCCCTCTTGAAGAGACACTTGAAATTTTCCATCTCATGTCTTGTGCCAACTGCCCTAATATTATCGCCTTCATATGTACTACCATAGATATAAAAGTCATGCATGAATATTTTTATCTCTGTGGGGAGAGGATTATAATCCATTGTCAGACATCTCTGATAACAAAGGACAGTCAGGAGCCCCCATACTTTTAGAACATTGGCCAACCCCACTGAAATTGATTGGGTCATCTGACTATGATCTAATGTGTATGAGCAGTGTTAGTTTACTTTTATTATTGGCACTACTGTTTATTTTATTTATTATGTTCTTAACATTTTAGAACCAGAAGATAAATATACAGATGTCAGTGCTTTCCATTGCTTGACTGGCAGTGGGCATTATGCCCAGGCCTAAGGGAACCTTGGAAGTATTATTAAGACAATCTTTACATAATTGAACTGCTCATAAACAAAGTCTTCGAACAATACATGCACAAACACGCTCTTATTCATCCCTAGGCAAGCATGACTTCTGGTTGGAGGCTTTTGATTCTTCAGCAAACACATTTATTAGAACCATTTGAAAGAAAATAGCAGTGCGCATTGTTCCAGCACGCTGATGTCATAGGCCATGCTTTATTTCTGTTTATGTAAGGTTTGTTGGAACAGGCCGTATGTTTAGAAAAGACCTAGAGATGAGCGAAGTCTTAAAAAATTTAATTCGGCAGCTTCGCTGAAGTTCGACAAGAAATTCGATTCGTTACGAATTAATGTGTCACAAATCGCTATAGATCAACTATACCCAGGCCAATCTGCTGAAAGGTAAAAGTGGCCTGTAATACTGATGCACAGTAACTCTACAGCTAACAGAACGGATTAACTATGAATATTGATGCACTGCACACTTATGTACATGGTGATAAATTAGACCTGCCTGTAATACTGACGCACAGTAACTCTACAGCTAACAGAACGGATTAACTATGAATATTGATGCACTGCACACTTATGTACATGGTGATAAATTAGACCTGCCTGTAATACTGACGCACAGTAACTCTACAGCTAACAGAACGGATTAACTATGAATATTGATGCACTGCACACTTATGTACATGGTGATAAATTAGACCTGCCTGTAATACTGACGCACAGTAACTCTACAGCTAACAGAACGGATTAACTATGAATATTGATGCACTGCACACTTATGTACATGGTGATAAATTAGACCTGCCTGTAATACTGACGCACAGTAACTCTACAGCTAACAGAACGGATTAACTATGAATATTGATGCACTGCACACTTATGTACATGGTGATAAATTAGACCTGTCTGTAATACTGATGCACAGTAACTCTACAGCTAACAGAACGGATTAACTATGAATATTGGTGCACTGTACACTTATGTACATGGTGATAAATTAGACCTGCCTGTAATACTGACGCACAGTAAAGCCTCGTTCACACGTCAGTGTTTTGCTCAGTGATTTCCATCAGTGATTGTGAGCCAAAACCAGGATTGGAGCCTTCACTGACATAAGGTATAAGAACTCATGCACACGGCCGTATGTATTTTACGGTCCGCAAATAAGGGATCCGCAAAAAATATGGATGCCGTCCGTGTGTATTCCGTATTTTACGACACGGAACAGCTTGCCCCCTAATAGCACAGAATTATCCTTCTCCGTTATGCGGACAATAATAGGACATGTTCTATTTTTTTGTGGAATGGAAATACGGACATACAGAAATGGAATGCACACGGAATAACTTCCGTTTTTTTTTTTTTCTGACCCATTGAAATGAATGGTTCCGCATATGTCTGCAAAAAAAAAACGGACACGGAAAAGAAAATACGTTCGTATGCATGAGCCCCAAGGGTAAGATCTGCTCCTGTTCTGTGTTTAGAGTCGCACCTGGTCACCTGGTGATGGAAATCGCTGACCAAAACACTGACGTATGAATGAGGCATAACTCTACAGCTAACAGAATAAATTAGCTATGACTCTTGGTGCACTGCACAGTTATGTACACAGTGATAAATTGCAGCAGAGTCTGTAGTTCAGCAGTCTCCTATGCCCTCCCTCCACTCTCCCTACACTCTGCTCCTCCAATATTGTCCTACATTCTCTGTTAACAGTTTGCATCAACCACTGTCCCTAGTACATGAGCATTTTGTCACGTTACTCCCTATGCTCAGCTCACAGGAAAATGGTGGTGACCGCGCAGGATCAGGTCATTATAGGGCTCTGCCTAGCTGTGACATCACATGGGGATGGGTACCTGCAGATTGGCTGGCTGGACTACATTATGGGTGATCTCGCATTCCCGGGCTTTCACTTTCTAACACGTGCAGCCACCATTTTAGAAAAACTGATTCGTTACCACGAAACGTAATTAAATTCAGATTCGTTTAGAATTGAAGTTTTCCTAAACTTCGGACTGAATTTCCGCTTCACTTCCCTCAACACTAAAAAGACCTTATGATGTGACCTGACGTCACAGTAAGGCCTCTGGACAGGAGTATGGACCTACTGTGTCACTACTGGAATATATTTACTGGAATATTTGCTGGAATATTTACTGGAATATGTAAGGGTACGTCCACGTGGGATGTAGTTTGCAGTAGACAAATCTGGAGCATGGATTGCTGCGACAGATCACGGAGCAGCCGACCTTCCATTATACAACTGAGTTGGCAGCAAGAATTAACTAGAAATTGAAATACTTCTTGATGACAATGAACAACTACATTTGAATGATTCATGTAAGATGCTATTATTGCTCTGAATGGTTGGTTTACTAGATGCATAATAACCAAGGCGGTGTATAGAGAAGATGAGGCCTTAGAGTATAATAGCAATTGGGATGCCTTCCATGCGCTGGATGATGTGAACACATGCCCCATTTGGAACAAGCATGCTCAATTCTTGTTCATCCACCTGACTACCTGTCTTTTGTAGAAGAGATGGTTAGTGGTAAGCTTACCTGGTCTGGTCTTCTCTCTTGTTTGCTAAACTTGTAAAGAGGGATAGCCCTTTTCAAGTTGCCTCTACTCTTTGGTGAAAACCTGACTTTGATCTTGGTTCCTATAAAATGTTATACTAGTTGTTGCATGGGCTTTATATATGGTGCATATTCTCTTGATGTTGAAAATATTTAAAGAGGATCTGTCACCACAAAATGCAGTTTAATCTGCCGGCAGCATGATATAGAGCAGGAGGAGGCAAGCAGATATATAGTGTCGTGGGAAAAGATCTAGTAAAACTTGTAATTTATATACTTAAATCTCTGCTCTTCCCCAGCTCAGTTGTACACGAGGCAGGTGTCTATGTATAGACAATTACACACTGAATGCTATCAATCAAGGGTAAGTATCGCATAAAGTCTCCTTTCCTGACAGGTTAGTTGACAGATGCGATTTAGGTACAGGTACAGAGAACCTGGTGCATTTTTACATTAAAATATTGTAGGGAACACAACAACATATTCAGTCATAGAAAGGAATCCCTTAAAGGGGTTGCCCAGGATTTTGCAAGTGATGGCTTAAACTCAGGATAGGCCACCAATGTCTGATTGACGGCGGTCTGACCCCGCAGCTGTTCCAGAGTAGCTCTGGCACCAGAGGTTGGTTTCAGAACTACATAGTGGGGTTAGTGGACAATGCTGATCACTGCAGTACTGCTCCCATTGGCTTCAGTAGACAGTTGATGGAGTTGGGTCGTGTTACTAGCTGATCTGCGGGGTATCGGACCCTTGCCTATTAGTCATCGGTGGGCTGTCCTGAGGACTTGTAAAATCCAGGACAACCTCTTTAAAGTTAAACCCTACAAGAGCAAAGCAAAGCAGTACTAAAATAATGCTGTTACCAAAATTAGCAGGGTTGTTCCAATTATTATATGTTACTATGATGTTCTTCTTGTAATACTTTTCAAGTGACTCCTAAGGCATCCTCTTTGCCGAATAATCATTCGATAAAGCAAACACTCTCAAATCCTATCTTTTATTAATTTGTGACTATAACTTCATTCTGTTATCCATAAAAATGCTAAGTAATCGTCAGCCATTCCGGTCAATGTCTGGCTTGTGCAAATCCAGTAGGAGCTGCAGAACAATCCTCGACTCTCTGAAGCATGTTTTTATTTTCGGGTGACTGTTTGATCACTGTTTCTTTTGAAGTTGCACTGTGTGACGGCACTATTCTTAGAAGAGAGCTGGAAACATATGGCAAGGTTATAAATGGCTTTTTTGTGCCCGTGGCTGCATGTCAACATTTGGGTTTTTGTGGTATGGCAGCTTTAGATATTTCACAAATTAGATAATGCTCTAATAATATTGTTTAATTTCATCAAGAAATGGCAGGTTTACATTTACAGCACTCATGTATGTGGGAAGAAGTAGAAAATCAATAATTCCACCTATAATCAATTACAATAGAGATATGAATTGAATTACTGGTTATGGAAAGTGACTCAGTCTAAATTACATACCATCAAATTAACAACCTAAAGTTGTCACGGACGTTCCCGTGACAGGTGGCAGGAGATCGGTGAGATTCCCACACCCGAACGTGACAAAAGGTCCCTTTAGATGGGACGATACGGCACGCGATGGTTGGGAAGGAAGCTGCTCGTCAGCAGAGGAGACTGCTACTATTACAATGCAGCAATCTCCTCTACAGTATGGGAAGGAGTGATCGCTAATGCCGTCGCTCGTCCCCATACAGACTGGTTGTTTGCCGGCAGGAGATCGTGTTTAGACAGCGCCATCTGCTGCTGACAAACGACGATTTAGATGACTACACAAGTGAGCATAATACCTGATGAATGAACATTTCACTCGTTCATCGGGTAATCAGCAGTACCTTTACACCGCCAGATAATTGCTAACAAGCGTTCCTATCATAAGCGATTATTCTAGGCCCGTATAATGGGCCCTCTACCCATTGCCCGTTTTTTTAAGCAGTGGGTTTTTCCTACCTCTTCTTCTATGATGCCCTGTGGAGTATACGACTTATAGTCTTATGGACAGATACTTCCATCTTCACTGGTAATTTTAACCGTGTTTTTTGAGGTTTTACAGTGTTCACTAAAGATGACATGACAGCCTTATTTTGCAGGTCAGTATGATTAGGGTGATGCCAAATTAATACACTGTCTATTATGTTTACTACTTACTTACCTTAAAAAAAAAAAATGTTTTCTTTGCATCGCCATATTCTGATTCTATAACTTTTTAACATTTTTCTTTCTACAGAGCTGTGTGGGGACTCATTTTTTGCGGGGCAAGCTGTAGCGTTTCTTGGTATTTGGTTGGTACTGTTTTTGATAACTTTTTATATTTTTTTTGAGGGGGCAACATTACAAATAAACAGCATTCTCCGCGCACAATAAATATTTTTATACTTGAATAATTCCGACATTTTCAGAATATGGTGATACCTATTGTGTCTATTTTTTAATGCAACCAATCCAAGCCCCGTAATTTTGTAGCGAGGGCTTCTGTTGCAGGGCAGAGGGAGCCCCCGTTCTCTGTCTAACCCCCCCCCCCCCCCCAGATGCAGTGGTCGTTAAATGACCAAGATTCGATTCATCCTGTCACAGCCAAGGAGAAAAAAAAAGCCCACCTTCTCCCTGGCCGTCTCCTCCTCCCTGTACCGATGATATGAATTTACATACCAGGCGGGAAAGTGAACGGGGGAGCACAGCAGGCGAACGGAGCAGCGCATACAGAAAATAGTAAGCACTGTAATATGCCATAAGTATGCCCTACAGCAGTGTTTCCCAACCAGTGTGCCTCCAGCTGTTGCAAAACTACAACTCCCAGCATGCCTGGACAGCATTTGGCTGTGCGGGCATGCTGGGAGTTGTAGTTTTGTAACAGCTGGAGGCACAATGGTTGGGAAACACTGCCCTACAGAATCCACAAGTTATATTATAATGTCCGGACCTCTTTAACGCTTATGATGTACAATTATATCATATAGCGCTAAGGGGTTAAAGAAGGTATTTTTTCATTCCACTGAAACGATTTGAACTATTTTGTCAGGTCTATTGCATAAAATCTAAACTAAATTCCATTTTAATTGCACGTCGTAATGCAATAAAACATGAAAAACACGAAGAAAGGTTAAATACTTTCGAGAGGCATTGTAAATTTTATACTGTAACCTTTTCCAAATGTTGCTGTGTAACCTTATGTGGATGAGTTAGACCATGACTCTGGCAATGACTGCACTCATAAATTGTATTCAACGTACCACATATACTCATACAAATCCTTGACAAAAGCATGGACGTGTACTGACAATTTTTTTTTAACCTGTATCAATGACAAATACTATATATTTTTTAAATAACATGGAGGTAAATTTTATTGTACAGACTGCCAGTTGCATTATTGTTGGTAATGATTTATATCACATTATCCACCTACGACAATAAGCAGATCATGTTGACCCCTTCACAGCCATATACAACTACTCACAAATACTTGGCTTGTGGGTGAAATTTTAGGATTAACCTAAAATTCACTCTAACTTTTACAGGTGAACTTAATATGATCATCTCTAAATGATTGAATGCACATGTCCAACTGTTCAATGTTTCAGTATTTTTTGCACAACTTGCTGTTCTCTAACAAGGAGTTTAATGGCACAATTCACAACAGATATTTGATCCATGAATCACCTAATAAATTTCCTGGTTCAATTAGAATTGGTATTTAAAAAGTCCTACTCATCATGCTGTTTACATTTAACCACATTTTAAAAATTGATCAAGAGTACTTGCGAGGCTTCAAGCAGGATGTTCTCAGAATGAAGTGGCCACTGAGCTTAGAGTATCACAGATTGTCATCAGCAGGTTGTATCAGAGATACAGAGAGACTGGAAGAGTCATAGAAAGGCATAGAAGTGGATTTCCTTTGGCCACATCCCACACTAATGACCATTTTATTGTGAACAATGCCCTGAGGAAACGGATGATAGATGCCACACCTCCACACACATTTAAGGGTGGTAAGCTGCACCCAAGTGTAACGTCAGACCATTCAAAACCGTTTGCATCAGCGTGGTCTATGTGCGAGATGACCTGCAAGGGTACCTGACCACACCACCAGGCACAGGCATCATTGTCTTGCATGGGCCAGAGAGATTCTACGCTGGACGAGGGACCAGTGGGCCTCAGTGCTGTTCACTGATGAAAGTCAATTAACGCTAAACAGAAATGATGGCAACGATGTTGGAGACATCAAGGAGAGGCTGAGCGCAATGCATCAGCCACAGAGGAGCCTTTGGTGGTGGTGGTGGTGGTGTTACAGTGTGGGCAAGTGTGTCTAGTCAATACAGAGCTGTACTACTCTTTGCAAATGGTACAGTGACAAGCCCATACTCCCTGAATAACATTATTAATCCAGTCATTGTGCCTCTGCATGAACAACACAGGCCTAATTTCATCTTCATGGACGACAATGCGCCAGCTCATTGAGGTAGCATCATTAGGGAATGGCTGCTGGAGACTGGGGTACGTCATATGGAGTCGCCGTGTAGAGGCTCATCACTCTGTACCTCAGAACCTCAATGACCTGAAGGCTGCCCTTCAAGAAGATTGGGATGCCATGCCTCAGCAGACAATAAGTTGACTTGTGAACAGCATGATACATCGTTGTCAAGCTGTAATTAATGCCCAAAGCAACATGACAAGTTATTGAGACATTGACATTTTATGTGGGATATACCCACCACTAGTGTTGCTTTTGTTTCCATAAATTGTTTGAGATGAGGAAATCACCACTGGAAGCTTCTACTTAAAGGCCCTACTTTCACAATATAATATCACTGTAGCATTAACTTTTTACTTTTTCCATAAATTTCACCCAAAAGCTAAATATCCCAAACTTTTTGTGAGTAGTGTACATAGCAAACAATGACTGCCAATGTTATTACCAATTTATTTATTTTTTTATGAAATATTTCCACTAAGCAATACTGACAGAATCTGAGAATGCCAGCTGGATACTTGGCATCTCACTGATGGGAAAACAAGTCCCTTTCTCACGTCCGTTCTGTGAACTGTTTTCTATTTTCTGCTGCAGTAAATTTGTAAAAGCCACCTTATGGCTGGATCTTGATCTTTCCACAGTGGCTTGCTAAATGTTAGCTGCCAAGTGAAATCTGTTCAGATGGAAAAAAAAATGATTTTTGGGAAAATTATCTAGCAATTTATCTATGCAATTTATATGTATTATTACTTTGCCAGACAGTTTCTCGAGAACAACTATGGAATACAGTTTCATATGTATTTCAATGGTGACAGAGCACCTAAATATGAGGAATATGGCTTCCTGCAGTTAAAAAAACTAAAACAACTGCATGCTGTACAAAGCCATGGTTTTCTGATGTGTGCATGTGTGCTTTAAGGGGGATACAGAAGCATTTATATTCCCTAAATACATTATCTGTAATTACCTACATCTTAGCAGTAGAAAGACAGAAGAATACACCTTGTATATCAGTTTGTGCACCTTTAAAGCAGTCATCTCACCACCTAAATTGAGCCCTTTTTACTCAAACAACATGTGTGATACTGAATGTGTTCTGGTAACCTTAACCCTGTGCGTTTTTTGCAATAGTAAACGCGCGTTTGTGTGATTGACTGCAGTGTCCTATGGCCACAAACGCGCGTCAAAACGCCCCAAAGAAGCTCAAGAACTTGATTATGCGTCGGGCGTTTTACAGCACGATCGTACGCGCTGTAAAACGCCCAGGTGAGAACCATTCCCATAGGGAAGCATTGGTTTTCATGTGTTGAGCGTTTTACAGCGCGTTTGAACGCGCTGTAAAACGCTCAGGTGTGAACTTAGGGTAAAGAGACTGGACCAGTGTCAGAATGGCAGTAGCAGTGGCATTATCAAAAATGATATGTGAACATAGGGAAAGATTTATCATTAACCTTGCACCAGAAAAGTGGCTTTAAAAAGTCCCAAGCTGTGTTTGTGACTTTTTCAATGCGACTTTAAAAAAAATTAAAAAAGTTGCAAGTGCTTCTTTCTACGCTACCCTTGCCACTTTTCCAAAAGAAAGCATGACAAGGGTGGGTAAAGGGTGTGGGCAACAGCCAAGACAAATGTATCTTAATTTATGGCAGTTTTCTGATACTGAAGCTCTGAGCTGTTGTACATTTCTGTTTAGGCCCACGGACTGCTGGAGGATGCGCCTAATTTATGGTGAGGCCTGCATCTCGTCATAAATGTGGTGCATCCACTGACAGTGCAGAGGATATCAAGACAGGTGCAGAAAGCATCTGTTTCAATAAATCAACCCTATAGAGTAGTGTAACCCTTACACACACCATGAAGTAACCGTACGTCGTTGGTGCAGCATAAGTGTATGGAAAGGGCTCATGCACTAAGCCACTCCATACATGGCGACTGCCGGATGTGTAATACAGGTAGCACCCAGCCGCAATGACTGGAATCAGAGATAATGCCTATCCTGGTCATTTAACTCCTCAGATGCCACAGTTAATAGCAACTATGGCACCTAAGGGGTTATATAGAGGGAAGGGGCTTTTTCCACCAGAGTCCCCACTGTGAAGTTGTGGGTCTTATATTGGTTGCCATAACAGCCTGGGAACGTGTGAAGGCTGTCACCCCCAAAAAATTAAAATGGCAGATTTTTTTTTTTATTAGAATGAAAAGTTGTCAAAAAGTATCCCAGGTACCATTAAAAACTACAGCTCACCCTGCAAAAAACAAGCTCTCACACAGCTCTGTAGACTAAAATGTTAAAAACTTATGGGTATTAGAATATAGTGATGCAAAGAAAACATTTTTTTTCAAAGGTTTTTGTTTTAAAAAAGTTTTAAAATATAATAAAAATATAAGAACTATATATAAATATATATATTTTTGTAACGCCATAATCATACTGAACTGCAGAATAAGGTCATTTTGTATTTTTCAGTGTACAGTGGACACTGTAAAAGCAAAACCCAAGAAATCTTGGTTGAATTGCCCTGTTTTCCAATTTCACCCCACAACCATTTTTTTTCCTCCACTGATGAAGGGAAAGAGTATTCCCGAAACGCGTTTGGGCTGGATCGCACACCTGTAAGAAAAGTACCTTAAGCATGGCCATGCTATACAACTAGATCACAGGACTTTGATATTTATTGCGACGATACCAAAGGCATACTATATTCCCTCGAAGACGGTAATCACGCTTGGAAATCTCGTGAGATTTCGGGTAAGCCAGCTGCAGCTGAGTAAGACGCCGGAAACATCCCGCGCTGCCCGACTCACGTTTGAAAGCGATCAGAAACCACCGCATACAACGAGGGAGGTAAGGAGTTATTTAACTCAAAAGCCAAGTTAATATACTAGCTACGGGACTGTCGACTACCACACTATTAGGTGCACAAGATCTGCACCCAACGATTTTACATGCGTTTTCTGAATCAATCCAAGCAATCCAGTTGACCAGAGACTGAATTGTCCTGTATACCTTTATATAATCATCGATAGTTGTTGCTGGATTAACGCTATTCTAACATCTGTGGATCGGATAAGACATTAATGCTGTTTAGCACTCTGGCCATACCAGAGCTACAGGGTATATGACTCAATTGCCCTTTGTACTATCCTCATCTGTGCATGAATGAATTGGTATTAACAGTGTATTTTATTGTATTTTATTGAATTAGACTGATACGTTTGAACATTGTGATTTAATTAAATTTTACTTTATGATCCAAATGAAGTGTGCTCGCCCATCACTTTAATTTCTTGAATCTATAGTGATGCAAAGAAAACATTTTTTTTCAAAGGTTTTTGTTTTAAAAAAGTTTTAAAATATAATAAAAATATAAGAACTATATATAAATATATATATTTTTGTAACGCCATAATCATACTGAACTGCAGAATAAGGTCATTTTGTATTTTTCAGTGTACAGTGGACACTGTAAAAGCAAAACCCAAGAAATCTTGGTTGAATTGCCCTGTTTTCCAATTTCACCCCACAACCATTTTTTTTTTCCAGTTTTCCAATACAATATATGGTAAATTAAATGGTGCAATTAAAATATAAAACTTGTCCTGCAAAATACAAGACCTCATGCAGCTATGTGAATAGAATACAAAAAATAATTATGGCTCTTGGAAGGTGGGGAAAAATTAAAATGAACAAATAAAAATAGGCTGTGTCCTGAAAGGGTTAAGCAAGCATGAGACATAGGAAAACATTGTGTACTAGCAGGCAGGATGTGAAATAAATGGAGACTTGAGCACTGACTCTAAGGCCTCTTTCACACTACCGTTTTTTTTTTCCGTTTTGCGGTCAGTTTTTTGCGTTCCGTATACGGTCCGTATACGGAACCATTCATATCAATGGTTCCGCAAAAAAATGGAATGTGTTCCGTATGCATACCGTTTCCGTATTTCCGTTTTTCTGTTCTGTTGAAAGATAGAACATGTCCTATTATTCCCCACAAATTACGGTCCGTGGCTCCATTCAAGTCAATGGGTCCGCAAAAAAAACTGAACACATACGGAAATGCATCCGTATGTCTTCCGTTTCCGTTCCGTTTTTGTCTGAACCATCTATTGAAAATGTTATGCCCAGCCCAATTTTTTCTATGTAATTACTGTACACTGTATATGCCATAGGGAAAAACGGAACGGAAAAACGGAACGGAAACGGAAACACAACGGAAGCAAAAAAAAAACGAACAACGGATCCGTGAAAAACATACCGCAAAACACTGAAATCGACATACTGTAGTGTGAAAGAGGCCTAAGGTTGGCCATACACATAAAGATCGGGTATGTTGGATTTCAATTGTCCAATCATCTTATTCACAGAGAGTTAAGTTGTACCCACTTCATACTGAGAACAAATGCATGCTCAGCGGAGCATTTATGTGTATGACCGAAATCACAAGTGATAATTCTTGGCCGAATTAACATTTGGACAAAAGCTATTTTAAGGATATGGTCAACTTCAGTATTAATGTTTGAAAGAAAAGACCATGGGGGAGATAAATAAGGGGCGCATTCTCCTGCAGTCCATGTACCTAAACAGAAACCTTCGATAGCTCAGAGCAGCCATAGATTTCTGGCTTCATTTTTGGCAGAAAACTGGTGTACATGAGGATACATTTGTCCCAGTGGCTGAATACGCCCCCTTCGCGTACCCTGTTACACCCCGTTTTAGAAAAGTGGCGAGGATGACGAAAAGCGGGAGATGCAACAATTTTTTGGAAAGTTGCACCTGCAACTTTTTAACGCCACTTTGCAGGCATACTAGTAATGATAAATGTCCCCCATGTCTTGTTGCTAGTAGGGTCTAGAAAGAGCAGGAGGAAACTGGGTGGTTAAAGTCCCTATTTGGGATACATCTCTCCTTACAATCTAACCCACTGGCCAAACACATTTAGGTAGAAATGAGCTAATGGTCGAACAGCTGCTAAACAAATGATCTTCTGGTGACTGATCATTATGCTGATGTAGCCCTATACATTTTAGCACATATTCGCCATATTATTCGTACATTATATAGTTGGTCAAACTTTCATACCTTTTCAAAGACACTGGGCAGAGGATGAATGCATTTTTCTGAGAATGTTCTTTCACAAAAAGAGCATTTATGGATAAAAATAAATAAAAATAGCTGACTTTTTTTAAAATGCTCTGTCATCAGTCAGCTAAAATAATGTTATGTTCTTAAATTTGACCCGACAAGTGATTATGTTAGTTGGGATTGTCCATTTTAATCAACTTTAGACCAATATGTATAAGCACCTTTACTGTGTTGTACAAAAACTATTTAATAATTAGTAAATATCTAAATAAATAACAAAATGAGTACTAATAATGATAATGTATAATATATTATAATATAAATAAATTATATAAATAATATTATAAAATATAATACAGTATGATAATATTTGTTTAGTAGATTATGTTCTACTTAAGTTTGGGTTCACATCACGTTTTTGCCCTACGTTTAACATATACTTTGTGGGGAAAAAGGATGAGGAAGTATAGTACACCACACTTTTCCACCCTGCAGAGTCCAGTAAAACAATAAGGGCTCATGCACACGACCGTTGTTGGCTGGTGCCTGTATTGTGGCCCGCAAACAGTAGGTCCGCAATATACGGGCACTGGCAGTTTGTGCACCGCATCACAGATGTGGACCTATTTATTTGGGAGTGTTTCGTGGGTTTTCTCTCCGTGCCTCCGTACCGCAAAAAAAATAGAACTTGTTCTGTTTTTTTTGGGCGGTGCGTAAGGATCACGGACCCATTTAAGTTGAATGGGTCTGAATCCACCTGCCCCAGCCAAATGGACGGTGCCCTGCATTGGGGACCGCAATTTGCGGTCCCCAATGCACGGAACGGGTGGCACACATTCGTGTGCATAAGCGCTAAAGAGAAATCTACAGGTTGTTCCAGGTAAAATGGGTATTGTTGAAATATGTGTTATACTATGCCAGTGATGGCGAACCTATGGCACGGGTGCCAGAGGCGGCACTCAGAGCCCTCTCTGTGGGCACCCACACCCTGGAAAAAGTCTATGGTGTACCAATATGCCTTAGACTTTTCCTGCCATTCAGCAGCGTAGGGCACACTATGCACAGCACAGGCAGCGCACTGAATGTAGGCAGGCTATTGTAGATAAATGATAAAGTACAGTGAAAATATACTATATTGGACTATAGTATTCAAGGTAAATTGCTGTGTTGGCACTTTGCGATAAATAAGTGGGTTTATGTTGCAGTTTGGGCACTCGGTCTGTAAAAGGTTCGCCATCACTGTACTATGCGATTCATGATTCTAAGAGAAATAGAGAAATAAACACAGCGCACCTTGGGTAGTATCATCTGTGTAGGGTGTGGGATTGTGCAGATGCAGGTGATTGGTTTCTCACCTAACAATAGGAACACTCTAATGTAGACAAATAAACGGAATCCAAGCTGCTGCACAAAGCTCTGGATAAAGATTCAAATAAGAGGTTAGTAGGGATTTCAAACAATGTTCATCCAAGATGGAGACTTTATTAGGACTATGAAACAGTGTCATTATCAGATAAATAAAGATAAATGTAGTTAGGCACCTTAACTGCATAGATGAAGCATAGCACGGGGAAACCAGGAGCACATAATAGAATGAGGTAAAGGGTCAAAACACTACACAAAAAATATATTAAAATAAGCTAGATTTGAAGCTATGTCTCTAACAGTAATAACCACCAGGCCACTGTGGCTGGATCTGTCAGTGCCTGGTGTGTGAGTACTTTGACCCTTAACCTAATTGCTCAAGACACAAAGTTATATTGTTTGTGATATTAAAAGTAAAAAAAAAATAACATGTTAAAACATCAGAAAGAAGAAACAAGAAAAAAAACATACAGTACAAAAACTGTTAAAAGAGAGCTTGTTGGTTAATTACAGGTTAGGACTCTATTGCCAGTAAAAATGCAAAAATCACACTTGGTAAAAATGATTCATACACAGTTGACTGTAGGAAGAAAGGGATTTACATGAGTGGGAAGAGGAAAGTAGAGACCAGACCATGCCCCAAGATCCCCTGGCAGCTATATGACTGGCAGGAGTAAACTCGGCCCTCGTCCAAGGGGACAAGAAATCCTAGGACACTATATCTTGATGTTAAAACCTCAGTAACTTGTTGTACTTTCATTTCCTGCCTACTTGAGACTTTGACTAATAAAAAAGAAAACATGTCTCCATCAGGATGCCATGGCAGAGGCCGCCAAGAATAACAGATGGATCTATGAGCTTTAACAATGCAACAATACGCATGGTGTCTTAGTTCAATATAAAAGTTCTTGACACCACAGGAGGGCCTGTGAACGTCCCATTTCAGTAAATACCTGTACAATAGCTCTTTTTAGTAACAGGTACATGGAAAGACGTGGAAGCTCTTTTTTCTCTATTTTGACTTATTGTAGCTTTATTACGTATGCGGATAACTACTTCAGCAACACACTACTGGCAAATAATTAAGTACATGGTCACCAATATTGAGGACATATTGAGGAGGGTTAGATTCAGGGGCATAGCTAAAGGTTCATGCCCCCACCCCCCCATGCCAAATTCTTTTGACCTAACCCCTCCAGCCAGAGGTGTAACTTGACCCTGCATGCACTTTCTATAAAACTGGTGTCTTCTTCTGCACCACAAGGGTCTTTGGGCCCCTCAGGCTCCTGGGCCTGGTAGCGACTGCCACCTCTGAACTCCCTATAGCTACGCCCCTGGTTGGATTTCTGTCTATTTCCCCTCTGATGAACCTTTGCTGTAGCAGCCAATTTTCGTTATCACGACCAGATGATGGGGCTATTTTGGCTTGCCATATTTACCTCCAGTTTTCGGTCTTGGACATGGGTACCTACCACTTGAATAGCGGTCGTACTTACCAGACTGATTTTGACCTTTTGCTCCTTTGTTCATAACAGAGAATTCTTCAACTGCATGTAGCATACTGTATACATGATAAAATGCCTATGGAACCACATAAAGCACTAAAACAATTTACGTCCCGATGTGTTGTGAACGCAGTATGCATTTTTCCAATTAGCAACTTTGAGTCACCAGTGAAAATATGATATCATATGTGCAAGATAACTTAAAGTACAATTCATCTGTCATCTGTGACCTTTTGAATAGCGATCTGTTCCTATAGAGCGGTGATGTCATGATTGGCATGTTCACCTACAGATATCTGCTGCCGCTCTTATTTCTAGTGTTCCATGAAGCCAATGTCCTCTGGTGTGTTAACCAAGTGCTATGTTTACAGAGTAGATTAGTATACAGGAGAAGATAGTATTACATACATAGACAAGTGAGGGTGCGGAGAGATGATGTGGGTGATGTAATGGAGTTATTTTTAACTTCTAATTGTGGTGATGATTTGTACATAATTCCTTGTCTCTTCTTCCTGCCAGCACATTGAATACGTTAAGCTCCCTTGAGAAGACATATAGTGAATATCTAAAAACTTGCAGCAGCCACTAACGGGAACTAATTCTTACTTCAGTAACCACAAAACTTTGTCTGGCCAGAGCGTATTATAGTAGAGGTCCAGCTGGAAAATATATCTACAAGACGTCCTTCAGGCTTTCTACTAACAATCTTGAAAAACAGTGTTCAGGGGTCCAAGAAAAGTGCTGATGTGTTGGAACAACCAAGGTAGAAGATTTGAAATGGTGTTTATGTGTGCTAAATATCAGAGAACTTAATAAAGGGAAAAATACGTAAATAGCTTTAAAAAGAAGAATTATTGCACAGTGACAGATGAGTTGAAGCACTGGTGGCTACAATATTAAAGGATATATACAGTATGTTCCTGGCAGACTTCTTTTTACTAATCTCTTACAATCCCCACCAATAAGAGTTGATTTGGAAACTTCTGTCTGTTGTAGAAATTGCCTGTTTCACGATATTCTACAAACTGACGCACTGTAACTTATTTATTGAAGTTAATACAAAATATAAGCTGAAGTATCCAATCAAATTCCAGCTGTCATTAATCCTATATTCCGGTTCTAGATAAACGGGAAGGGTGAACCAAGTAGTGGGCTTGTTTTTATTTTTGCAATTGGGTGTACAATTATGTGTAGATACTTGCAGTGTCAAAATTGCCTGACTTGTTGGGACTGTATTACCAATCTGCTAAGGACTATCACATTTGAAACAAATGGGGAGTAGATGGATAGATACTGAGTATACAGTTATATTATGTCTAAACAACCATTGTGCTTTCAACAAACTTAAATCAATAGTACTAATAAGAACCATAAGAAACTTTGTAATATATTTTATTACAGAAAAATACCTATTTTCCCACTTATGAGCCACTTGTCCTCTCTGCCCCCTCAGCTGTCCAATTGCTCTCAAGTCATAGCTGGACATACACATTCAATAGCTGTCAGACAAACTATTGTTTGGGCCGACAACTATCTCTCCCAACTCCCTATTGGCTGAGCTGAATGTGTATGTGTGTTCTATAGGGAGAGCAGAGAAAGACACAGTTGGTAGTGGCTTATCTACTGGGAGAACAAAATAATTGGCTGAAAATATTAATTTTGCCCCATCCTTCTCTCCCCCAACATCATGTGTTGGGGTGAATCTGGAGCTCCTCACACACGAGTGTCTGCTGAAACCACCATTCTCAGAGGGTTCTCCGTAATGTGTATGGGGCTTTAAACATCCATCTTGAGAGAGGAGATGGATTATCAGCTCACTGATCTTGTTTGATGCTGCCAATAGAAGTTTATGGAGGGGGGGGGGAGTCAACTGCCAGAAGCGGCTCACATAGACGCTGCTGATGGCTCTAGTAATGTTTCTATTTTATCCCAGTGCTGGATTCACAACTACACTGCTTGTTGATGTAGTACTATGACCTTAATGTCTCTGCTGCTTCTGAGTGTATGTGTCACGAACCAGTGGATGTGAACCCACTGTGCCACGTGTCCTACCTCCTCTAAGGGCATTGTCTAAGTGAACCCCTCGATCTTCACAGTACCCCTGATGGTGGGGATAGACTTTCCCAAGGGAAACACCAGGTCGCTACCTCTTGAGGAGGATAGGCACACGAGGCAGCTGGTCCAGGCAGACTAGGAGGTACCTGACAAAGGTACCAGAGGTACAGGCATTGTCAGCAGGCTGAGTTGTTACCAGCAACAACTTTGCTGGACTGAAGGATGAGGCAGAGGTGAAGTCAGACAGGCAATAGGTCAGGGCAGGCGGCACAGGTCAGGCAATCCGGCCCAGGAACAGGAGAGTCAAGACAAGCAGGCAGGGATCAAACAGGTAGCAGAGTCCAGGAACACAAGTACGAGTCAGGAACACAGGAACACAAGCAGATATCAGGAACCTTAGCAGAACACAAGGACCTTGACACTGAGGCATCTGGGAAGAGGGTTGAGACACTTATATATATGCAGTAGGGCTAGCGAGGTCACACTTACATATGCAAACTAACCTGAGATGAGTCCTGTGCGTGAGATGTGTCAGGGACAGGACTCATCTCAGGTTAATTTGCATATGTATCAAATCGTTTTTTTTACACAATAAAAGCACACAGAGCTATGGGCACTGGGTACTGCGGATGTGCTAGCGGCCATCTAGCAACCCATATCCTCAGCTCTATACCAAAAATCCCGGTGACAGGTTCCATTTAAGTCAAATTATAAGGTTCCTGTATGTTCAATATTTATTTACTCACTATTGTAAAGAGACTAACTATTTCATAGCTTTACCGGGACCAACTGGCTAAGGAGAGAGCTAGAAGAAATAAATCTTAAGCTTAGCAGTACAATTTGGCAAAACATATAATATTTGCTTTTTTCTTTAGAATATCAACATTATTTTAAATTGCCTATACCTGCAATTTACATTCTTCAGAACAACAGTTTTTGTTATATTGCTGCCTTGTACTAAAATAAAAAAAATGACAGTTTTCCCCTCATCATTCTACAATCAATACCTCATAATAACAAAATGAAAACAGAATGTTAGAAATCTTAGCTAATTTATTGAAAAGGAAAAACAAAAATATTAAATAATAATTATAAAAAACTTTAAATAAACCAAAATAGGCATTACAGGCTAAGGGTGGGTTCATGTTACCTTTTATGCCTCCATTCGACATATACATTAGAAAAAAAAAAGGATACAAATACACAGCATACCATGTTATTCCGGTAAAAAAAATGTATACTTTTTTTGTTTTGTTTTTTTGCAGTGGAACTCTATGGTGAAACGATGCCACTGTATGGCATAAGTCTGAGGCATCCGTTTAACGTATACTTTTATATGTTAAATGGATGGGAAAACGTGATGTGAACCCACCCTATTATCCAATTGCAAAAGCTTACAATGTATGGGGAAATAGGGGTGACAGAAAAAGTAAAAATAATTTTCTAAAGTAGTCCAGCCATCTTTGTACTAAATAAAGTAGTGTGGATGGAGCTGCATGAGCTAGTGCATTGAGTGTGGAGATTACTGTTGGGTGATGGGATGATGATTGCATTGACAAGTATCCAGACCGTTTAGGCCTCTTGCAGACGAGCGTGTCCAGATTAGGTCCGGATGCGTCCCGGTGCATTGCGGCAAACCCGCGCGAGTAGGAACGCAATTGCAGTCAGTTTTGACTGCGTTTGCGTTCCGATGTTCAGTTTTTATCGCGCAGGTGCAATGTGTTTCTTCACAGAAGTTCAGGTTTGGGTTAGTTGTAGTGTAGATTGTATTATTTTCCCTTATAACATGGTTATAAGGGAAAATAATAGCATTCTGAATACAGAATGCAAAGTACAATAGGGCTGGAGGGGTTAAAAAAATAAAATAAAATTTAACTCACCTTAATCCACTTGTTCACGAAGCCGGCATCTCTTGTGTCTTGTTCTGTGAGGAATAGGACCTTTGATGACGTCACTACGTTCATCACATGGTCTGTCACATGATCCATCACCATAGTGATGGATCATGTGACGGACCATGTGACGAGCGTAGTGACGTCATCAAAGGTCCTATTCTTCACAAAAGAAGACAGAAGAGATGCCGGCTGCGTGAACAAGTGGATTAAGGTGAGTTCAATTATTTTTTATTTTTTTTTAACCCTTCCAGCCCTATTGTACTAAGCATTTTGTATTCAGAATGCTATTATTTTCCCTTATAACCATGTTATAAGGGAAAATAATAATGATCGGGTCCCCATCCCGATCGTCACCTAGCAACCGTGCGTGAAAATCGCACTACATCCACACCTGCTTGCGGATGCTTGCAATTTTCACGCAACCCCATTCATTTCTATGGGGCCTGCGTTACGTGAAAAATGCACAAAGAGGAGCATGCTGCGATTTTCACGCAACGCACAAGTGATGCGTGAAAATCACCGCTCATGTGCACAGCCCCATAGAAATGAATGGGTCCGGATTCAGTGTGGGTGCAATCCGTTCACCTCACGCATTGCACCCGCGTGGAAATGTCGCCCGTGTGAAAAGGGCCTAAGTCTTTACTTAGTTGAAGGACCTTTGGCAGTGATTACAGCCTTCAGTCTTCTTGGGTATGATGTGACAAAGTTTGCACATTTGGATTTTCTGCCATTCTTCTCTGCAGATCCACTAAAGCTCTGTCAGGTCGCATGGCGACCATCAGTGGACAGCCATCTTTAGGTCTCTCCAGAGATATTTGATCGGGTTTAAGTCAGTCCTCTCGGTTACTCAAGAACAATTACAGAGTTGTACCAAAGAAACTCCTGTGTTGTTTTGATTGTGTGCTTAGGGTAATTGTCTTGTTGGAAGGTGAACCTTCAGACCAGTCTGAGGTCCAGAACACTCTGGATCGAGTTTTCAAGAACATCTCTGTACTTGGTGTCTTTCAAATCATGTCCAATCAACTGAATTTATCACAGGTGGACTCCTATCAAGGTGTATAAACATCTGAAAGATGATCAAGAGATACGGGGGGCCCCAGGAGGCTATATTTCAAGTGTCATAGTAAAGGAAAAATCACTAAAATAAGGTGGCCTAAATGGAAGGAAATGCTCAAAAACCCCAAACACTGTAGCGTGTTTATAACCAGGGGAGCAATTCCTCCGCATGTAATCCGTTGCTAGCGGCATTCCCCAGCAAAAAATGCATACAATGGAGGATGTTGCCAGTGGACAACATGCACCACTAAAACATCCTACACAAGATGGGATAATGTGTGGATGAAAATATACAAATACATAAATCACTGCAAAAGGTGCACCACAATGATATGCAAATTACAATACTGGATAATCCCTCAGGCTGATGTTAAAAACTGAGACTTTAGCCAATGTGTTCCAGTCAGGAACACAACGGAGCCCTTTTGCACCACCGTCAAGGTATCTCAGCGTGGCATGGGTCCTACCACTAGACTACCTACGGTGTGTTAACACTGTCTGAATGGTGCTAAGATCTAACTCACAGCCAAGCTCCCACATACCTCCATAGTGAGATCCAGTGGCGTAGCTATAGGGGTCGCAGCGGTCGCAATTGCGACCGGGCCCCTAAGTCAGGGGGGCCCGCGGGGCCCCCCAGGAGATAAGGAGTAAAGCCTTGGCCCGGCTGCAGCCGGCTGCAGGTGGCGCCCGCGGCTAAGTTCAGAGGGGCGGAGACAGAGCAGTGTATGCAGGCGCAGGCTCAGACAGAGGATGGTGGTCCCGCTCCTGTAGCAGTACTGGCCGGAAGTGGGGGAGAAGATGCGACTCGCGAGTGAGGGTGGTGACGAGCAGAAGGTCACGGTCAGCAACCTGTGTGTGAGGCGCTATCTGAATATGAGGAGGGGTCTCGGTATGTGAGGAGCTGTCTCTGTATGGGGAGCAGCGTGGTTACATCCCTTCTAGGGATGAGCGAACTCGAACTGTATAGTTCGGGTTCGTACCGAATTTTGGGGTGTCCGTGACACGGACCCGAACCCGGACATTTTCGTAAAAGTCCGGGTTCGGGTTCGGTGTTCGTCGCTTTCTTGGCGCTTTTGTGACGCTTTCTTGGCGCTTTTTGAAAGGCTGCAAAGCAGCCAATCAACAAGCGTCATACTACTTGCCCCAAGAGGCCATCACAGCCATGCCTACTATTGGCATGGCTGTGATTGGCCAGAGCACCATGTGACCCAGCCTCTATTTAAGCTGGAGTCACATAGCGCCGCCCGTCACTCTGCTCTGATTAGCGTAGGGAGAGGTTGCGGCTGCGACAGTAGGGCGAGATTAGGCAGATTAACTCCTCCAAAGGACTTGATTAACTGATCGATCTGCAGCTGTGGATCATTGAGCTGCTGATCCTCAATTGCTCACTGTTTTTAGGCTGCCCAGACCGTTTGTCAGTCACATTTTTCTGGGGTGATCGGCGGCCATTTTGTGTCTTGTGGTGCGCCAGCACAAGCTGCGACCAAGTGCATTTAACCCTCAATGGTGTGGTTGTTTTTTGGCTAAAGCCTACATCAGGGTGAAGCTGTCACACCAAGTGCATTTAACCAGCAATAGTCTGTTCATTTTTTGGCCATATACAAAATCAGGGGCAAGCTGCGCCTGTCACCAAGTGCATTTAACCCTCAATGGTGTGGTTGTTTTTTGGCTAAAGCCTACATCAGGGTGAAGCTGTCACACCAAGTGCATTTAACCAGCAATAGTCTGTTCATTTTTTGGCCATATACAAAATCAGGGGCAAGCTGCGCCTGTCACCAAGTGCATTTAACCCTCAATGGTGTGGTTGTTTTTTGGCTAAAGCCTACATCAGGGTGAAGCTGTCACACCAAGTGCATTTAACCAGCAATAGTCTGTTCATTTTTTGGCCATATACAAAATCAGGGGCAAGCTGCGCCTGTCACCAAGTGCATTTAACCCTCAATGGTGTGGTTGTTTTTTGGCTAAAGCCTACATCAGGGTGAAGCTGTCACACCAAGTGCATTTAACCAGCAATAGTCTGTTCATTTTTTGGCCATATACAAAATCAGGGGCAAGCTGCGCCTGTCACCAAGTGCATTTAACCCTCAATGGTGTGGTTGTTTTTTGGCTAAAGCCTACATCAGGGTGAAGCTGTCACACCAAGTGCATTTAACCAGCAATAGTCTGTTCATTTTTTGGCCATATACAAAATCAGGGGCAAGCTG
This sequence comes from Bufo gargarizans, assembly GCF_014858855.1. Lineage (NCBI taxonomy): Eukaryota > Metazoa > Chordata > Amphibia > Anura > Bufonidae > Bufo > Bufo gargarizans. Next base: position 218,870,287 of record NC_058081.1, on the reverse strand, counting down.
CGCCTGTCACCAAGTGCATTTAACCCTCAATGGTGTGGTTGTTTTCTGGCTAAAGCCTACATCAGGGTGAAGCTGTCACACCAAGTGCATTTAACCAGCAATAGTCTGTTTATTTTTTGGCCATATACTACATCAGGGGCAAGCTGCGCCCGTCACCAAGTGCATTTAACCCTCAGTAGTGTGGTTGGTCAAGCTGTGACACCAAGTGCATTTAACCAGCAATAGTCTGTTCATTTTTTGGCCATATACTACATCAGGGGCAAGCTGCGCCCGTCACCAAGTGCATTTAACCAGCAATAGTGTGGTTATTTTTTGGCCATATCCCAGTCTAATTCTGTCACTAAATCCATACCGGTCACCCAGCGCCTAAATACTAGGCCTCAAATTTATATCCCGCTAAATCTCTCGTTACCGCTGTCCTGTTGTAGCTGGGAAAGTTATTTAGTGTCCGTCAAAGCACATTTTTTGTTCTGGGTTGAAGTACAATTCCCAATTTAGCAATTTCATAATTTAGTGGTTTCTGCTATATCAGAGCTATTTGAAATCTATCCCTAAAAGGGTATATAATATTCAAGGTGCACATTGGGTCATTCAGAATAACTTCACACACACCCGCTACTGTGTATTTTCAAGTCTAATTCTGTCACTAAACCCATACCTGTCACCCAGCGCCTAAATACTAGGCCTCAAATTTATATCCTGCTAAATCTCTCGTTACCGCTGTCCTGTTGTAGCTGGGAAAGTTATTTAGTGTCCGTCAAAGCACATTTTTTGTTCTGGGTTGAAGTACAATTCCCAATTTAGCAATTTCATAATTTAGTGGTTTCTGCTATATCAGAGCTATTTGAAATCTATCCCTAAAAGGGTATATAATATTCAAGGTGCACATTGGGTCATTCAGAATAACTTCACACACACCCGCTACTGTGTATTTTCAAGTCTAATTCTGTCACTAAACCCATACCTGTCACCCAGCGCCTAAATACTAGGCCTCAAATTTATATCCTGCTAAATCTCTCGTTACCGCTGTCCTGTTGTAGCTGGGAAAGTTATTTAGTGTCCGTCAAAGCACATTTTTTGTTCTGGGTTGAAATACAATTCCCAATTTAGCAATTTCATAATTTAGTGGTTTCTGCTATATCAGAGCTATTTGAAATCTATCCCTAAAAGGGTAGATCATATTGAAGGTGCACATAGGGTCATTCAGAATAACTTCACACACACCCGCTACTGTGTATTTCCAAGTCTAATTCTGTCACTAAACCCATACCTGTCACCCAGCGCCTAAATACTAGGCCTCAAATTTATATCCCGCTAAATCTCTCGTTACCGCTGTCCTGTTGTAGCTGGGAAAGTTATTTAGTGTCCGTCAAAGCACATTTTTTGTTCTGGGTTGAAGTACAATTCCCAATTTAGCAATTTCATAATTTAGTGGTTTCTGCTATATCAGAGCTATTTGAAATCTATCCCTAAAAGGGTATATAATATTCAAGGTGCACATTGGGTCATTCAGAATAACTTCACACACACCCGCTACTGTGTATTTCCAAGTCTAATTCTGTCACTAAACCCATACCTGTCATCCAGCGCCTAAATACTAGGCCTCAAATTTATATCCTGCTAAATCTCTCGTTACCGCTGTACTGTTGTTGCTTGGAAAGATATTTAGTGTCCGTCAAAGCACATTTTTTGTTCTGGGTTGAAGTACAATTCCCAATTTAGCAATTTCATAATTTAGTGGTTTCTGCTATATCAGAGCTATTTGAAATCTATCCCTAAAAGGGTATATAATATTCAAGGTGCACATTGGGTCATTCAGAATAACTTCACACACACCCGCTACTGTGTATTTTCAAGTCTAATTCTGTCACTAAACCCATACCTGTCACCCAGCGCCTAAATACTAGGCCTCAAATTTATATCCTGCTAAATCTCTCGTTACCGCTGTCCTGTTGTAGCTGGGAAAGTTATTTAGTGTCCGTCAAAGCACATTTTTTCTTCTGGGTTGAAATACAATTCCCAATTTAGCAATTTCATAATTTAGTGGTTTCTGCTATATCAGAGCTATTTGAAATCTATCCCTAAAAGGGTAGATCATATTGAAGGTGCACATAGGGTCATTCAGAATAACTTCACACACACCCGCTACTGTGTATTTCCAAGTCTAATTCTGTCACTAAACCCATACCTGTCACCCAGCGCCTAAATACTAGGCCTCAAATTTATATCCCGCTAAATCTCTCGTTACCGCTGTCCTGTTGTAGCTGGGAAAGTTATTTAGTGTCCGTCAAAGCACATTTTTTGTTCTGGGTTGAAGTACAATTCCCAATTTAGCAATTTCATAATTTAGTGGTTTCTGCTATATCAGAGCTATTTGAAATCTATCCCTAAAAGGGTATATAATATTCAAGGTGCACATTGGGTCATTCAGAATAACTTCACACACACCCGCTACTGTGTATTTCCAAGTCTAATTCTGTCACTAAACCCATACCTGTCACCCAGCGCCTAAATACTAGGCCTCAAATTTATATCCTGCTAAATCTCTCGTTACCGCTGTACTGTTGTTGCTTGGAAAGATATTTAGTGTCCGTCAAAGCACATTTTTTGTTCTGGGTTGAAGTACAATTCCCAATTTAGCAATTTCATAATTTAGTGGTTTCTGCTATATCAGAGCTATTTGAAATCTATCCCTAAAAGGGTATATAATATTCAAGGTGCACATTGGGTCATTCAGAATAACTTCACACACACCCGCTACTGTGTATTTTCAAGTCTAATTCTGTCACTAAACCCATACCTGTCACCCAGCGCCTAAATACTAGGCCTCAAATTTATATCCTGCTAAATCTCTCGTTACCGCTGTACTGTTGTTGCTGGGCAAGATATTTAGTGTCCGTCAAAGCACATTTTTTGTTCTGGGTTGAAATACAATTCCCAATTTAGCAATTTCATAATTTAGTGGTTTCTGCTATATCAGAGCTATTTGAAATCTATCCCTAAAAGGGTATATAATATTCAAGGTGCACATTGGGTCATTCAGAATAACTTCACACACACCCGCTACTGTGTATTTTCAAGTCTAATTCTGTCACTAAACCCATACCTGTCACCCAGCGCCTAAATACTAGGCCTCAAATTTATATCCTGCTAAATCTCTCGTTACCGCTGTACTGTTGTTGCTGGGCAAGATATTTAGTGTCCGTCAAAGCACATTTTTTGTTCTGGGTTGAAATACAATTCCCAATTTAGCAATTTCATAATTTAGTGGTTTCTGCTATATCAGAGCTATTTGAAATCTATCCCTAAAAGGGTATATAATATTCAAGGTGCACATTGGGTCATTCAGAATAACTTCACACACACCCGCTACTGTGTATTTCCAAGTCTAATTCTGTCACTAAACCCATACCTGTCACCCAGCGCCTAAATACTAGGCCTCAAATTTATATCCTGCTAAATCTCTCGTTACCGCTGTACTGTTGTTGCTGGGCAAGATATTTAGTGTCCGTCAAAGCACATTTTTTGTTCTGGGTTGAAATACAATTCCCAATTTAGCAATTTCATAATTTAGTGGTTCCTGCTATATCAGAGCTATTTGAAATCTATCCCAAAAAGGGTATATAATATTCAAGGTGCACATAGGGTCATTCAGAATAACTTCACACACACACGCTTCTGTGCATTTCCAAGTCTAATTCTGTCACTAAATCCATACCGGTCACCCAGCGCCTAAATACTAGGCCTCAAATTTATATCCCGCTGAATTTGAATACAATACATTGGGCCAAATAATATATTTGTTGTTGTGGTGAACCATAACAATGAGAAAAACATCTAGTAAGGGACGCGGACGTGGACATGGTCGTGGTGGTGTTAGTGGACCCTCTGGTGCTGGGAGAGGACGTGGCCGTTCTGCCACATCCACACGTCCTAGTGTACCAACTACCTCAGGTCCCAGTAGCCGCCAGAATTTACAGCGATATATGGTGGGGCCCAATGCCGTTCTAAGGATGGTAAGGCCTGAGCAGGTACAGGCATTAGTCAATTGGGTGGCCGACAGTGGATCCAGCACGTTCACATTATCTCCCACCCAGTCTTCTGCAGAAAGCGCACAGATGGCGCCTGAAAACCAACCCCATCAGTCTGTCACATCACCCCCATGCATACCAGGGAAACTGTCTCAGCCTCAAGTTATGCAGCAGTCTCTTATGCTGTTTGAAGACTCCGCTGGCAGGGTTTCCCAAGGGCATCCACCTAGCCCTTCCCCAGCGGTGAAAGACATAGAATGCACTGACGCACAACCACTTATGTTTCCTGATGATGAGGACATGGGAATACCACCTCAGCATGTCTCTGATGATGACGAAACACAGGTGCCAACTGCTGCGTCTTTCTGCAGTGTGCAGACTGAACAGGAGGTCAGGGATCAAGACTGGGTGGAAGACGATGCAGGGGACGATGAGGTCCTAGACCCCACATGGAATGAAGGTCGTGCCACTGACTTTCACAGTTCGGAGGAAGAGGCAGTGGTGAGACCGAGCCAACAGCGTAGCAAAAGAGGGAGCAGTGGGCAAAAGCAGAACACCCGCCGCCAAGAGACTCCGCCTGCTACTGACCGCCGCCATCTGGGACCGAGCACCCCAAAGGCAGCTTCAAGGAGTTCCCTGGCATGGCACTTCTTCAAACAATGTGCTGACGACAAGACCCGAGTGGTTTGCACGCTGTGCCATCAGAGCCTGAAGCGAGGCATTAACGTTCTGAACCTGAGCACAACCTGCATGACCAGGCACCTGCATGCAAAGCATGAACTGCAGTGGAGTAAACACCTTAAAACCAAGGAAGTCACTCAGGCTCCCCCTGCTACCTCTTCTGCTGCTGCCGCCTCGGCCTATTCTGCTGCTGCCGCCTCGGCCTCTTCCTCCGCCTCTGGAGGAACGTTGGCACCTGCCGCCCAGCAAACAGGGGATGTACCACCAACACCACCACCACCACCTCCGTCACCAAGCGTCTCAACCATGTCACACGCCAGCGTTCAGCTCTCCATCTCACAAACATTTGATAGAAAGCGTAAATTCCCACCTAGCCACACTCGATCCCTGGCCCTGAATGCCAGCATTTCTAAACTACTGGCCTATGAAATGCTGTCATTTAGGCTGGTGGACACAGACAGCTTCAAACAGCTCATGTCGCTTGCTGTCCCACAGTATGTTGTTCCCAGCCGGCACTACTTCTCCAAGAGAGCCGTGCCTTCCCTGCACAACCAAGTATCCGATAAAATCAAGTGTGCACTGCGCAACGCCATCTGTAGCAAGGTCCACCTAACCACAGATACGTGGACCAGTAAGCACGGCCAGGGACGCTATATCTCCCTAACTGCACACTGGGTAAATGTAGTGGCAGCTGGGCCCCAGGCGGAGAGCTGTTTGGCGCACGTCCTTCCGCCGCCAAGGATCGCAGGGCAACATTCTTTGCCTCCTGTTGCCACCTCCTCCTTCTCGGCTTCCTCCTCCTCTTCTTCCACCTGCTCATCCAGTCAGCCACACACCTTCACCACCAACTTCAGCACAGCCCGGGGTAAACGTCAGCAGGCCATTCTGAAACTCATATGTTTGGGGGACAGGCCCCACACCGCACAGGAGTTGTGGCGGGGTATTGAACAACAGACCGACGAGTGGTTGCTGCCGGTGAGCCTCAAGCCCGGCCTGGTGGTGTGTGATAATGGGCGAAATCTCGTTGCAGCTCTGGGACTAGCCAATTTGACGCACATCCCTTGCTTGGCGCATGTGCTGAATTTGGTGGTGCAGAAGTTCATTCACAACTACCCCGACATGTCAGAGCTGCTGCATAAAGTGCGGGCCGTCTGTTCGCGCTTCCGGCGTTCACATCCTGCCGCTGCTCGCCTGTCTGCGCTACAGCGTAACTTTGGCCTTCCCGCTCACCGCCTCATATGCGACGTGCCCACCAGGTGGAACTCCACCTTGCACATGCTGGACAGACTGTGCGAGCAGCAGCAGGCCATAGTGGAGTTTCAGCTGCAGCACGCACGGGTCAGTCGCACTACAGAACAGCACCACTTCACCACCAATGACTGGGCCTCCATGCGAGACCTGTGTGCCCTGTTGCGCTGTTTCGAGTACTCCACCAACATGGCCAGTGGCGATGACACCGTTATCAGCGTTACAATACCACTTCTATGTCTCCTTGAGAAAACACTTAGGGCGATGATGGAAGAGGAGGTGGCCCAGGAGGAGGAGGAGGAGGAGGAGGAAGAGGGGTCATTTTTAGCACTTTCAGGCCAGTCTCTTCGAAGTGACTCAGAGGGAGGTTTTTGGCAACAGCAGAGGCCAGGTACAAATGTGGCCAGCCAGGGCCCACTACTGGAGGACGAGGAGGACGAGGATGAGGAGGAGGTGGAGGAGGATGAGGATGAAGCATGGTCACAGCGGGGTGGCACCCAACGCAGCTCGGGTCCATCACTGGTGCGTGGCTGGGGGGAAAGGCAGGACGATGACGATACGCCTCCCACAGAGGACAGCTTGTCCTTACCCCTGGGCAGCCTGGCACACATGAGCGACTACATGCTGCAGTGCCTGCGCAACGACAGCAGAGTTGCCCACATTTTAACCTGTGCGGACTACTGGGTTGCCACCCTGCTGGATCCACGCTACAAAGACAATGTGCCCACCTTACTTCCTGCACTGGAGCGTGATAGGAAGATGCGCGAGTACAAGCGCACGTTGGTAGACGCGCTACTGAGAGCATTCCCAAATGTCACAGGGGAACAAGTGGAAGCCCAAGGCCAAGGCAGAGGAGGAGCAAGAGGTCGCCAAGGCAGCTGTGTCACGGCCAGCTCCTCTGAGGGCAGGGTTAGCATGGCAGAGATGTGGAAAACTTTTGTCAACACGCCACAGCTAACTGCACCACCACCTGATACGCAACGTGTTAGCAGGAGGCAACATTTCACTAACATGGTGGAACAGTACGTGTGCACACCCCTCCACGTACTGACTGATGGTTCGGCCCCATTCAACTTCTGGGTCTCTAAATTGTCCACGTGGCCAGAGCTAGCCTTTTATGCCTTGGAGGTGCTGGCCTGCCCGGCAGCCAGCGTTTTGTCTGAACGTGTATTCAGCACGGCAGGGGGCGTCATTACAGACAAACGCAGCCGCCTGTCTACAGCCAATGTGGACAAGCTGACGTTCATAAAAATGAACCAGGCATGGATCCCACAGGACCTGTCCGTCCCTTGTCCAGATTAGACATTAACTACCTCCCCATAACCATATATTATTGGACTCCAGGGCACTTCCTCATTCAATCCTATTTTTATTTTCATTTTACCATTATATTGCGATGCTACCCAAAGTTGAATGAACCTCTCCTCTGCCTGTGTGCTAGGCCTAAATATATGCCAATGGACTGTTGCAGTGGTGGCTGACATGAAGCCTGATTCTCTGCTATGACATGCAGACTAATTCTCTGCTGACATGAAGCCAGATTGTCTGTTACGGGACCTCCCTCCTCTGCCTGGGTGCTGGGCCTAAATTTATGACAATGGACTGTTGCAGTGGTGGCTGACGTGAAGCCTGATTCTCTGCTATGACATGCAGACTGATTCTCTGCTGACATGAAGCCAGATCCTCTGTTACGGGACCTCTCTCCTCTGCCTGTGTGTGTGCTGGGCCTAAATATATGCCAATGGACTGTTGCAGTGGTGGCTGACGTGAAGCCTCATTCTCTGCTATGACATGCAGACTAATTCTCTGCTGACATGAAGACAGATTCTCTGTTACGGGACCTCCCTCCTCTGCCTGGGTGCTGGGCCTAAATATATGCCAATGGACTGTTGCAGTGGTGGGTGACGTGAAGCCTCATTCTCTGCTATGACATGCAGACTGATTCTCTGCTGTCATGAAGCCAGATTGTCTGTTACGGGACCTCTCTGCTCTGCCTGTGTGCTAGGCCTAAATATATGCCAATGGACTGTTGCAGTGGTGGGTGACGTGAAGCCTCATTCTCTGCTATGACATGCAGACTGATTCTCTGCTGTCATGAAGCCAGATTGTCTGTTACGGGACCTCTCTGCTCTGCCTGTGTGCTAGGCCTAAATATATGCCAATGGACTGTTGCAGTGGTGGGTGACGTGAAGCCTCATTCTCTGCTATGACATGCAGACTGATTCTCTGCTGACATGAAGCCAGATTGTCTGTTACGGGACCTCTCTCCTCTGCCTGTGTGCTAGGCCTAAATATATGCCAATGGACTGTTGCAGTGGTGGCTGACGTGAAGCCTCATTCTCTGCTATGACATGCAGACTAATTCTCTGCTGACATGAAGCCAGATTGTCTGTTACGGGACCTCTCTCCTCTGCCTGGGTGCTGGGCCTAAATTTATGACAATGGACTGTTGCAGTGGTGGCTGACGTGAAGCCTCATTCTCTGCTATGACATGCAGACTGATTCTCTGCTGACATGAAGCCAGATTCTCTGTTACGGGACCTCTCTCCTCTGCCTGTGTGTGTGCTGGGCCTAAATATATGCCAATGGACTGTTGCAGTGGTGGCTGACGTGAAGCCTCATTCTCTGCTATGACATGCAGACTAATTCTCTGCTGACATGAAGACAGATTCTCTGTTACGGGACCTCCCTCCTCTGCCTGGGTGCTGGGCCTAAATATATGCCAATGAACTGTTGCAGTGGTGGCTGACGTGAAGCCTCATTCTCTGCTATGACATGCAGACTAATTCTCTGCTGACATGAAGACAGATTCTCTGTTACGGGACCTCTCTGCTCTGCCTGTGTGCTAGGCCTAAATATATGCCAATGGACTGTTGCAGTGGTGGGTGACGTGAAGCCTCATTCTCTGCTATGACATGCAGACTGATTCTCTGCTGTCATGAAGCCAGATTGTCTGTTACGGGACCTCTCTGCTCTGCCTGTGTGCTAGGCCTAAATATATGCCAATGGACTGTTGCAGTGGTGGGTGACGTGAAGCCTCATTCTCTGCTATGACATGCAGACTGATTCTCTGCTGACATGAAGCCAGATTGTCTGTTACGGGACCTCTCTCCTCTGCCTGTGTGCTAGGCCTAAATATATGCCAATGGACTGTTGCAGTGGTGGCTGACGTGAAGCCTCATTCTCTGCTATGACATGCAGACTAATTCTCTGCTGACATGAAGCCAGATTGTCTGTTACGGGACCTCTCTCCTCTGCCTGGGTGCTGGGCCTAAATTTATGACAATGGACTGTTGCAGTGGTGGCTGACGTGAAGCCTCATTCTCTGCTATGACATGCAGACTGATTCTCTGCTGACATGAAGCCAGATTCTCTGTTACGGGACCTCTCTCCTCTGCCTGTGTGTGTGCTGGGCCTAAATATATGCCAATGGACTGTTGCAGTGGTGGCTGACGTGAAGCCTCATTCTCTGCTATGACATGCAGACTAATTCTCTGCTGACATGAAGACAGATTCTCTGTTACGGGACCTCCCTCCTCTGCCTGGGTGCTGGGCCTAAATATATGCCAATGAACTGTTGCAGTGGTGGCTGACGTGAAGCCTCATTCTCTGCTATGACATGCAGACTAATTCTCTGCTGACATGAAGACAGATTCTCTGTTACGGGACCTCTCTCCTCTGCCTGGGTGCCGGGGCCTAAATATCTGAGAATGGACTGTTCCAGTGGTGGGTGACGGGAAGCCAGATTCTCTGCTATGGAACCTCTCTCCAATTGATTTTGGTTAATTTTTATTTATTTAATTTTTAATTTAATTCATTTCCCTATCCACATTTGTTTGCAGGGGATTTACCTACATGTTGCTGCCTTTTGCAGCCCTCTAGCTCTTTCCTGGGCTGTTTTACAGCCTTTTTAGTGCCGAAAAGTTCGGGTCCCCATTGACTTCAATGGGGTTCGGGTTCGGGACGAAGTTCGGATCGGGTTCGGATCCCGAACCCGAACATTTCCGGGATGTTCGGCCGAACTTCTCGAACCCGAACATCCAGGTGTTCGCTCAACTCTAATCCCTTCCCAAGTTCCATTCCCTGGATAGCTGACACCTATTTGGCTGGGACAGGACTGTGACTTCATATGTGCTCACCAGTTCAGTGAGAGGCTTTGATACAACTTGTTCCTGCATGTTCTGTCCTTGTTAATGCTGGAAGTATTGCCCTATTAACACATTGCTGTACCCCACACACTTTATAAGTGCTGCTCACTGTAAGGCTGACTCAGTACTGCCCTCCTCACAATTTTGCTTCCTTTAAGGCTACTTTCACACTTGCGGCAGGACAGATCAAACAGGCTGTTCACCCTGTCAGATCCGTCCTTCCGCTATTTCGCCAGACCGCCGCCCCGTCCCCATTGACTATAATGGGGACGGGGCGGCGGTCTGGCGCAGCACGGCAGTGCATGGCGAAAGGCCTCTCACCGCGAACTGCCATACTGCGCCGGAGCTCCGCCCCGTCCCCATTATAGTCAATTGGGACGGAGTGGCGGCACGGCGAAATAGCGGAAGAACGGATCCGACAGGGTGAACAGCCTGTCGGATCCGTCCTGCCGCAAGTGTGAAAGTACCCTTAGTGACCGTCTTGCAATAATGTTGCCCCTTTAATGCCCTTTACAATAGGGGGCCCAAAGACCCTTGTGCTTCATAAGAAGACACCGGTATTATAGAAAGCGCATGCTGGTCAAGTTACACCTCTGGCTGGAGAGAGGGGGTTAGGTCAAGATTTGGCTTGGGTGGTGCCGTTTCAATTTTCTCCTCCCCTGCCACTGGCCACAAAGCACAGAGGGAAGGGGGGCCCAAACTGAATTCTTGCACCAGGGCCCATGAGCCTTTAGCTACGCCCCTGGTGAGATCACTCATGCAGTGGGAGAAGGAATAGGGCTGCAAGCCCCATCTATAACAGACCATGTGACACAGGGATTAGCCAGTGTTGTCAGTGGCATATCATTGTGGGGCACCTTATGCAGTGATTTATGTCATAGTAAAGGGTCTAAATATTTATGTCAATGTAAAGTTTTTCCTTTTTAATAACTATGCAAACATTTCTAAAATTCAGATTTTACTTTCTTATTATGGGCTATTGAGTTCAGATTGATTGACAAAACTTGATTTTAATTTTATTTTCTTAGCACATAAAATGTGAAAAACAAAAAATTGTCTGACTGTAACGTTGTTGCGATACCAAATTTTTGATTCAGTTTCGATACCATGAAAAAGTATTGCAATACTCAATACCATTCGATACCACGCGGAAAAATAAGCCAAAAAAGCTACGTGCATTCCACATTTTAAAAAATGGCGAATCGCGCAGTTTTTATTTATTATTTTCTGTTTCGGCGTTCACCGCATAGATTTTTTTTTATATTTTAATAGTTTGGACTTTTCTGACGTGGTGATATGTAATATGTTTATTTATTATTTTACATTTTATATGTGAAATACTTAATATTTTGGTGTTTTTTTTTTACACTTTTTATTTAATAACTATTTCTCCCCTTAGGGGCTAGAACCTGGGATTTTTTTCCTCCCTTGTCCTATTCACCCTGATAGATCTCTATCAGGGTGAATAGGACTTCACACTCTCCCTGTTGCCCTGTGCTCTGTGCACACAGCATCAAGGATGTTACCATGGCAGCCAGGGCTTCAGTAGCGTCCTGGCTGCCATGGTAACCGATCAGAGCCCCAGGATTACACTGCTGGGGCTCTGATCAGAAGCTGCCACTGCCACCAATGAGGGGGAGGGGACCCTGTGGCCACTGCCACCAATGATTTTAATACTGGGGGGGGGGGGGTTGAGAGGGGCCGGCGCACTGTGCCACCAATGATTTTGAGGGGGGGGGTACACTGCGCCACCAATGATAACTACCCCTTAATACAGGAGGCGGGTACTGGCAGATCAGCGGCAGTTAACTGCCAGAGGTTAACTGCCGCTGATCTCAGCTCCCTGTCAGAGGCAGGGTGCCGGCTATGTGATTCTGCTGCCGGCACCTGCCTCCTGTATTATGCATTAAAGACTACTTTTCCTGGGTCCAGACTTTCAGTATTAGGCTACACAGAGCGGCGCCCAGAGATGTCCCTGCACTTACCTTTATTCCTGGGCGCCGCTCCGTTCGCCCGCAGTGCCCCATTACTGTCTCCTCTCCTGCTCCATATGCTAATTACTATCGGAGCGATGGGGAGGAGACATCAGCTTCTCTATTGGGCGTTCTTTCTCCCCTGGCTGTAGCGCTGTCCAATCGCAGCGCAGGAAGAAGGAACGCCCACTAGAGAAGCTGATGTCTCCTCCCCATTGCTCTGATAGTAATTAGCATGTGGAGCAGGAGAGGAGACAGTAATACGGGCACAGCGGGCGAACGGAGCGGCGCCCATGAATAATGGTGAGTGCTGGGCGCCGCTCTGTGTAGGAAAAGTTGTATCATTGGTGGCGCAGTGCACCCGCCCCTCCTCCGTCCCTCTCTCCGTTCATTGGTGGCACTGGCAGCACAGGGGGGAGGGAGACACTGCTTCCTTCTCCCCTGTGCTGCTGAGGGAACATGAGCGCGCTGACAGCAGCACGCTCATGTTCAGAGATACTAGACTGCGCAGTATTGATTGGGTATCGAAACAACCCCACTCTGAAGACTTTCTAAATGCATTGTATGGCCCTACAATACCTAAGTAGCTATCTACCACGAGCCTCTAAAACGAAAGTAGTTCTGTAACATAAACAGTCAAACAAATAAACTTTTCTTTGGGGGTTATGAGCAGGTCAAACTCATAACTTTTTAGTTGTGTCTAGGAGAATTAAATAATAACATAAGGGTTAGATATGAAAGGATTTGGATTAGCGAGACATGTGTGCATAGCTTTCATAATCCATGACTGAAATTAAAATAACACAAACTTTACAAGACAACACAAATGAGTCACACGAGGCAGGATGGTACAACAATGTATTTCATGAAACTTTCCCCTAGTTACCTACAGTAGTTCTCTCTTGGAGATTCGATGGGTATCATGTTAGGTAGATTATTAATCCACTGCACCCCTGAGGAAAAAAAATCAGAAAATAGAATTCACATACAGGCAAGTGCACAGACCAAAATAAAATGAATTCAGTTGGGAGGACAAGCATTCAACAATCCAAATCTAGATGCAAAGAATAATCTTGTGACTTGCTCCAAACAAACATCTGTGACCTCGTATTTAGGAATTTCACAAACACCATGTCAAATATGCTTGTATAAATGAGCTTATATAGGATATAGCTTTAACTTTGCATGCACTCATGAATACAACGTAAAGTACAACAATAATAATAGATGCAGGGATATGTCTGGGAGCTAGTCGTAAAAACTCCACTACGAGAGGGATGAGTGAACACAGGGCAGCAAAATGGGAGCAGTGGGTATGCCTATACTTTCCCTAAGCTCACCCTGGCTATAACCTCAGGCCAGGGACGTTCTTTAGGGATAATGATAGACAAACATGTGCCAGACTCGGCCTGAGTGAATGTGATCTTGCCTCTTTGCAGACTCTCTGTGAACTGGGAGAGGAAGGTAGCCGGTGCCCAGGTCAGGGACCATATACCAATCTTAAACCAACAAGTACAAAGATGCCCCCACCCATAAAATATGAGTGTGTGGACATATTCATGCAAATGGTGACGAGTGAGCTGGAGGGATTTGAGGGAATGTCTCCCCGCCACTTCAATCTGTCTCGAATGGAGATGTCAGCCCTGACTGCCCTTGAGAAAGATAAATCTATAATCATCAAACCCTCTGATAAGGGTGGCAATTTGGTCATTCTTGACCATGTAGCGTATCAGACTATGTGTTTGAATCTTCTGAAAGATAGGGAAGGTTATAGGGTGTTGGATACGAACCCCCTGACCCCCTTCTACGAGGACTTGAAGATCATCTTGACTGACGCTCTAGTAGACAGATTGATTTCGGCGGCTGAGTACAACTTTCTCCTTCCCGCTCACTCCACCATTGCTACCTTCTACGGATTACCTAAAATCCATAAGGGGGTTATACCCCTCAAGGGGCGCCCCATTGTCTCCGGGGTTAACTCCCTGACCCAGAATTGTGGGATCTACGTCGATCGCGTGCTGAGGGAGTTCGTCGTGTCTTTACCCTCATATACGAGGGACACGATGGACTTCCTCAGCAAGATCGACGCGATCAATATGGACAAGGACTGCATATTGGCAAGCATAGATGTCGAGTCCCTTTATAGCTCTATCCCACATACGAAGGGGATCTCTGCTACTGAATACTACCTGAAGACTAGGGACATCCACTGCAGGGCGCATAACACCTTTGTGCTCAAGCTCCTGGAGTTCACTCTGACCCACAATTTTTTTCTTTTCAATTCGCGGTTCTACCACCAGCTCAGGGGGACGGCAATGGGGAGCCCCTGCGCCCCCACTTATGCCAACCTCTTCCTGGGCTGGTGGGAGGACACTGTCGTTTTTCCAGATAGGGAGACCTGGTGGTCCGAGAAGATCACCTTCTGGACAAGATATATAGACGACATTTTCGTGATTTGGAAGGGTGGGTCAGAGGAACTCCAGGAGTTTGTGGGATCCCTTAACAGCAACGACGTTGGTCTGCGATTTACTTTTGAGTTTGACCATCACTCTATCCCCTTCCTTGACGTACGGATAACCAGGGAGGGAGAAAAACTCACTGCCAACTTATTTAGAAAGGACACCGCGACCAACTCGTTGTTGCATTGGGAGAGCCATCACCCTCTACCGCTTAAACGCGGCATACCAAAGGGTCAGTATTTGAGGACCCGGAGAAACTGCTCCGAGGGTAAGGCGTTTCACACTGAGGCCAGGAAATTACAGACGAGATTCAGAGAGAGGGGATATCCTCAAACAGTCCTCGGAGGGGCGTTCCGGAACGCCGCAAGCAGGGAGCGTACCGAATTACTTGCCCCAAAACCTAAGGTACAGAGTGTACAACAACCTATACGCCTAATATCTGTATTCGACTGTGCAAATGTGGAAGTAATGTCAGTCCTGAAAAGGTACTGGCCAATTCTCCACATGGACCCTGACCTGAAGGATGTACTGACTAAGCAACCGAGCGTTACCTATAGGCGGGGGAGGAGCATAAGAGACCGCTTGGTTCATAGCCATTACATTGCACCGACTGGAGCCGGCACGTGGCTGGACCGGAAACCTTGCGGGATGTTTAAATGTGGCTCCTGCAAAGCCTGTGCGTTCATATCCACCTCTAAATCTAACATCTGCTCAGTAACTGGTCAAGCCTATGAAATCAGAGATTTCTACAACTGCAGAAGCAAGGGTGTGGTCTATCTATGCCAATGCCCTTGCCCCATGGACTACATAGGCAAAACTATCCGTGAGGTCAGGCGTCGAATCTGTGAACACGTGAACGACGTGGTGAAGAAAAAGATCACACCCGTCGCGTCACATGTAATAGATGTGCACGGTGGCGACCCTAAGTGCTTGCGATTTTCGGTCCTGGAAACCATCCCTTTATCTCCAAGGGGTGGCGACTGGGATCGTAAAATCCTCCAAAAAGAATGCATGTGGATTCACCGCTTTAGATCCCAGGCACCATTAGGGATCAATGAGAGACTCACGTTCTCCTGTTTCCTATGATCTACTTCCCCCCGGGGACGTTTATTCATGGGGCCGTACGTTTTCCTCTATCCCTCTGTCATAAAGTAGCGCCACTTCGGTAATTTTACCAATAGCCATGATAAAAGAAGTAGGATACTACTTAAAAGTATCCAGGTTGCACATTGCTTATCCAATGTGCTTTAGGTGTTTTATTTATGATAGTAATACACCTCTAGTGAAAAGTACAATACTGTATCATCAATGGCTCCCAGACCCCGCCCCCTTTCCCTAATAGAACGCCAGAATAATAAGCACTATGCTATATGTAACTGACTGGTTTAATGGAGTGAGCATCGTGCTGCCTTGCCTCTTATGTGACGATATCTGCGCTGAGTATAAGCGATTCGCCTGATGGAACGGATGGGGAACGAGTCTGCGTTCCATAGAACAGGATGTGACTGCCCCATGCGTTCCACCTGGATGAGGCGCCGGACGGACCGGAAGTGACGCAACTATGCGTTCCACGCAACCGGATGTTAGTTCCGAGTGCGTTCCACGTGATCCGGCCGGCTCAGAATGCTTCGGTATGTACCCCTAACTACATGAGGGACGATTCGTGATCTGCATACACGATTCTCAGGCCGGAAGTAACACATACTAATCAGCATGAATCAGACACAGCTGGTGGGTGGCTACTTAGGGGAACGGGAGTGTGTGTGAATGAGAGGAGGAACAGGACGACACCAGGACTCAGCTCAAATGTAAGTCTGGACCATCTATTGAAAATTTACATCACTGTAGCATGTAGTGTGTTTCACACCATGCTTGACTTTTTGCTCACAGATCCCTAAGTGACGTATTGGCCCGTATCATGTGGGCTCTCTTTCCTCCTGACTGCACGGGACATTGAGTAAGTGCTGATTTGAAGGAGATATAGGGGACACAAATGCATTGTACTGTGTCTAGCACATGAACTGAGAGCATTTTTATTTCTTACAGGTGGGACATATCAAATGGGTCCCTTGGTCCTATGCTTAAACATCATCTGCGTCTCTGGTCCTGTTGCCTCACCTTATCTTAAGTATCTCTAACCTATCTTGTGTGTTGGTTGTATTTCTGACCATATATTTCTTTCTGTGATGGTTGTATATCTGACCACATATGCCCCCTGATGAACCTAGTGATAGGGGAAACGCGTTGGGGCTTCATTTAGAACCAACCTGGGAATGCATTGATTGTTGCACCCGGGCTCGGCTCTATAGGGTATAGGTGAAATTGATCTAATTCACCTTTACTGTATCGGTCTTTATTGGTCCTTATCCATCCCAGTGGCCCTGTAAGAATTTTTTCACCAGGGACACATGACCACACCTACTTATGGTCTGTGGAGCAACTTTTGTTAATTGTAAAGAGGAGGGTAAACGCAGGGCAGTCAGCCCAGGAACGAGGACAGGGAGTCTCCACCACAAGGGGACGTCCCTGGGCTGAGGTTATAGCCAGGGTGAGCTTAGGGAAAGTATAGGCATACCCACTGCTCCCATTTTGCTGCCCTGTGTTCACTCATCCCTCTCGTAGTGGAGTTTTTACGACTAGCTCCCAGACATATCCCTGCATCTATTATTATTGTTGTATGTCTTTTTCACTTATGCACTGGTGAACCACCACTGTGGTACCTTTTTTATAATCTGACTAGTAAAAGTTATGTTTTAAGGGGATCAATACTGCTGGACACTACACTGTGAATTTCAGATCCTTTTTCATTGATCTATATTGAATAAGCTGGACATCAATACAACGTAAAGGGGTTTTCCCAGACTTAGATATACAGTGGGGAAAATCAGTATTTGATGCAAATTTTCCCACCTACAAAGGATGGAGAGGTCGTAATGTTTATCTTAGGTACATTTTAACTGTGAGAGAAAGACTCTAAAATAAAAATCCAGAAAATCTAATTGTATATTTTTTAAATAATTAATTTGCATTTTATTGCACGAAATAAGTATTTGATTACCTACCAACCAGCAAGAATTCTGGCTCTCACAGACCTAGTTAGTTTTTCCATAAGAAGCTCTCCTACTCTTCCACCTGTTTGAACTCATTACCTGTATAAAAGACACCTGTTCCCACACTCCAACCTCCTCACCATGGCCAAGACCACAGAGCTGTCTATGGACACCAGGGACAAAATTGTAGACCTGCACAAGGCTGGGATGGGCTCAGTGTCGGACTGGTCTGTCTAGGGCTCACCAGTAAAATTTATTTTGGGGGCCCACCATACGGATACATCCAAATATTACCTGCTCACACAGCAGCCTACAGCAGGAGGACGCTACAAGACTATTGATTATGGGGTCCCTGCAGAAACTTTGAGAAGGCAGGTCTCTGAGAAAGGAGAACACTGGCTGTCCTGCCTCTGTACCTATAAGTAATCTCAGCCACATGAATGTGTCTTTAACAAACTGGGGAGTTTCTTAAATATTCTATCTAGGTTTTTTTTTTAGATGCACTTAGGCTGGTTGAGGTGCTGTACACTGCCTATCTATATGTAGTACAGTAAGTCTAGTGTATTTTGTGCCACTTGTGCAGAAGATGGAAGACAAGGGGCCCACCGGGGGATTCACCTGTACCCCTGTTGGCCAGTCCAAGCCTGGATGGGCTACAGGACAATAGGAAAGTAGCTTGGTGAGAAGGCAACAGTTGGTGCAATTATTAGAAAATGGCAGAAACACAAGATGACTGTCAATCTTCCTCAGTCTGGGGCTCCATGCAAGATCTCGCCTCGTGGGGTAAGGATTATTCAGAGAAAAATCAGGAATCAGCCCAGAACTACATGGGGAGACCTGGTCAATGACCTGAAGAGAGCTGGGACCACAGTCTCAAAGATTACCATTAGTAACACACTAAGTCATCATGGATTCAAATCCTGCAGGGCACACAAGGTCCCCCTGATTATGCCAGCATATGTCCAGGCCCTTTTGAAGTTCACCAATGACCATCTGGATGGTCCAGAGGAGGCATGGGAGAAGGTCATGTGGTCAGATGAGACCAAAATAGAAATTTTTGGTATTAAATCCTCTCACCGTGTTTGGAGGAAGAAGATGAATACAACCCCAAAAATACTGTCCCAACCATGAAGCATGGGGGTGGAAACATCATACTTTGGGGTGCTTTTCTGGAAAAGGGACTGGACGACTGCACCATATTGAAAAGAGGTGGAATGGGGCCATATATTGCAAGATTTTAGCCAACAACCTCCTTCCTTCAGTAAGAGCATTGAAGAATGGTCATGGCTGAGTCTTCCAGCATGACAATGACCCGAAACACACAGCCAGGGCATCTAAGGAATGGCTTTCGTAGGCCTAGCCAGTCTCCAGACCTGAACTCAATCGAAAATTCTTTGGAGGTAGCCCAGCGACAGCTGAAAGATCTCGAAAAGATGTGTATGGAGGAGTGGGCCAAAATCCCTGCTGCAGTGTGTGCAAAGAACTACAGAAAACGTCTGACCTCTGTAATTGCAAACAAAAGTTCCTGTACCAAATATTCAGTTCTGTTTTTCTATTGTATCAAATACCAATACTTATTTCATGCTATAAAATGCAAATTCATTATTTAAAAAAACATTGTGATTTTCTGGATTTTAGATTCTCTCACAGTTGAAGTCTACCTACGATAAAAATTACAGACCTCTCCATTCTTTGTAGGTGGAACAACTTGCAAAATCGCCAGTGTATCAAATACTAATTTTCCCCACTGTAGATGATCTATCCTCATGATAGGCCAGTAATGGCGAACCTTTTACAGAGAGTGCCCAAACTGTAACCCAAAACCCACATATTTATCGCAAAGTGCCAACACAGCAATTTAACCTGAATACTACAGTCCAGTATAGTATTATATCTTCCATGTACTTTATCATTTAGCTATAATAGCCCGCCTACATTCAATGCACTCTCTGTGCTGTTCATAGTGCGCCCTGCGCCATCAATATCAGATTGGTGGGGTCATACACCTGGCAATCCTACCAGTCAGCTATTTTGGGCATCTGCCGTTGCAGGAATCTATACAGTGGACACAGTTGGGAGCAGAAGTCTCTATACACTGTGTAGTGGCTGTGTCGGGAGATACTGCAGCTCAGCTACCAATCATGTGAATGGATACTACACAGTGGAACGAGATTATTACTTCTGGCTTGGCTGACTGCAGTGCAGATTCTAGGTAAAATTTCTCTCACGGCAAGTGTCAAACCCCCCCTCCCCCCATCAAAACTGCTCGATGTAATCATATCAGAAGAGTACTTGCAACCGTCTCACCATATACAGTACAGACCAACAGTTTGGACACACCTTCTCATTTAAAGAGTTTTCTTTATTTTCATGACCATGAAAATTGTAGATTCACACTGAAGGCATCAAAACTATGAATTAACACATGTGGAATTATATACATAACAAAAAAGTGTGAAACAACTGAAAATATGTCCTATTCTAGGTTCTTCAAAGAAGCCACCTTTTGCTTTGATTACTGCTTTGCACACTCTTGGCATTCTCTTGATTAGCTTCAAGAGGTAGTCACCTGAAATGGTCTTCTAACAGTCTTGAAGGAGTTCCCAGAGATGCTTAGCACTTACGCAAAAACACAAAATGCAATCGCACACTGCAACCAGCACTCTGCCCTGCCTTTATGCTGGATGTTGAATAAGGCATTGGTGTACATTTTGGCCAAAGCGTAATAAGCCACTCACCACGTCAAGGTCGCCTTAATGAGTGGTCCCTAACACTAGTTCCTACCTTTAATGGGCCATGACAGCCACACAAAGTCCAGGGAGCGCAGGTACAGCATGCACGCCAAGCACAATCTGCTTTTAACCCCATCCGGTGCCATTACAGCTTTCATCGGATCCAGGGATGCAAGTACCAACATGCATGCTGAGCCCACTATATACTTCTCCTGGAGCCTAACGGCTACTGGTAGGTGCTATATAAGCAGACTCAGTTTTATACTGACTTTAAAACCAGCCTCCAGGGCATACTAACTGGTCAGGTGTACATGACTGCTTGGAGATCGCCACACCTCCAATATATACTACAAAGAAAAAATATGGGGGATTCAGCCCGCACAACCCCTAGCAGGTGCAGATTGCTATGGCAAAATACAGATACAAACGCAAAAACACAAAATGCAATCGCACACTGCAACCAGCACTCTGCCCTGCCTTTATGCTGGATGTTGAATAAGGCATTGGTGTACATTTTGGCCAAAGCGTAATAAGCCACTCACCACGTCAAGGTCGCCTTAATGAGTGGTCCCTAACACTAGTTCCTACATTTTATGGGCCATGACAGCCACACAAAGTCCAGGGAGCGCAGGTACAGCATGCACGCCAAGCACAATCTGCTTTTAACCCCGTCCGGTGCCATTACAGCTTTCATCGGATCCAGGGATGCAAGTACCAACATGCATGCTGAGCCCACTATATACTTCTCCTGGAGCCTAACGGCTACTAGTAGGTGCTATATAAGCAGACTCACTTTTATACTGACTTTAAAACCAGCCTCCAGGGCATACTAACTGGTCAGGTGTGCATGACTGCTTGGAGATCGCCACGCCCCCAATATATACTACAAAGAAAAAATATGGGGGATTCAGCCCGCACAACCACTAGCAGGTGCAGATTGCTATGGCGAAATACAGATACAAACGCAAGAACACAAAATGCAATCGCACACTGCAACCAGCACTCTACCCTGCCTTTATGCTGGATGTTGAATAAGGCATTGGTGTACATTTTGGCCAAAGCGTAATAAGCCACTCACCACGTCAAGGTCGCCTTAATGAGTGGTTCCTAACACTAGTTCCTACATTTTATGGGCCATGACAGCCACACAAAGTCCAGGGAGCGTAGGTACAGCATGCACGCCAAGCACAATCTGCTTTTAACCCCGTCCGGTGCCATTACAGCTTTTATCGGATCCAGGGATGCAAGTACCAACATGTGGTGTGGCTTATTACGCTTTGGCTGATTGCGATTTTGTGTTTTTGCGTTTGTATCTGTATTTTGCCATAGCAATCTGCACCTGCTAGGGGTTGTGCGGGCTGAATCTCCCATATGCTTAGCACTTGTTGGCCCTTTTGCCTTCACTCTGCGGTCCAGCTCACCCCAAACCATCTCGATTGGGTTCAGGTCCGGTGACTTTGGAGGCCAGACCATCTGGCGCAGCACCCCATCACTCTCCTTCATAGTCAAATAGCCCTTACACAGCCTGGAGGTGTGTTTGGGGTCCAACTAAACGCAAACCGGATGGAATAGCATGCCGCTGCAAGATGCTGTGGTAGCCATGCTGGTTCAGTATGCCTTCAATTTTGAATAAATCCCCAACAGTGTCACCAGCAAAGAACCCCCACACCATCACACCTCCTCCTCCATGCTTCACAGTGGGAACCAGGCATGTAGAGTCCATCCGTTCACCTTTTCTGCGTCGCACAAAGACACGGTGGTTGGAACCAAAGATCTCAAATTTGGATTCATCAGACCAAAGCACAGAATTCCACTGGTCTAATGTCCATTCCTTGTGTTCTTTAGCCCAAACAAGTCTCTTCTGCTTGTTGCCTGTCCTTAGCAGTGGTTTCCTAGCAGATATTCCACCATGAAGGCCTGATTCACACAGTCTCCTCTTAACAGTTGTTCTAGAGATGTGTCTGCTGATAGAACTGTGTGGCATTGACCTGGTCTCTAATCTGAGCTGCTGTTAACCTCGATTTCTGAGGCTGGTGACTCGGATGAACTTATCCTCCGCAGCAGAGGTGACTCTTGGTCTTCCTTTCCTGGGGCGGTCCACATGTAAGCCAGTTTCTTTGTAGCGCTTGATGGTTTTTGTGACTGCACTTGGGGACACTTTCAAAGTTTTCCCAATTTTTCGGACTGACTTACCTTCATTTCTTAAAGTAATGATGGCCACTCGTTTTTCTTTACTTAGCTGCTTTTTTCTTGCCATAACACAAATTCTAACAGTCTATTCAGTAGGACTATCAGCTGTGTATCCACCTGACTTCTCCACAAGGCAACTGATGGTCCCAACCCCATTTATAAGGCAAGAAATCCCACTTATTAAACCTGACAGGGCACACCTGTGAAGTGAAAACCATTTCAGGTGACTACCTCTTGAAGCTCCCCCTGTAAGAGCCCCCATAAATGCCCCTAAATCATGTGCCAGTAGCCAGAGTGCCCCCCTATCATGTGCCAGTAGCCCCCCTTAAGTGCCAGTAGCCCTCCCTTATGTGCCAGTAGCCTCCTATCATGTGCAAGTAGCCCCCCTTATGTGCCAGTAGCCCCCCTTATGTGCCAGTAGTCCCCCTTATGTGCCAGTAGCCTCCTATCATGTGCCAGTAGCCCCCCTTATGTGCCAGTAGTCCCCCTTATGTGCCAGTAGCCTCCTATTGTGTGCCAGTAGCCCCCTAATGTGCCAGTATCAAGTGCCTCTCTCCTTACAACCCACCACCCCATGTGCCAGTATCATAGTGCCATCTCCCCCCCAAATGTGCCAGTATTAAGTGTATCTCTCCTCCTCCCCATATGTGCCAGTATCAAGTGCCTCTCTCCTCCCCCCCACCCCATGTTCCAGTATCATAGTGCCAACCCCCCCATGTTCCAGTATCAAATGCCTCTCTCCTTCCCTCCCATGTGCCAGTATCATAGTGCCAACCCCCCCATGTGCCAGTATCAGGTGCCAACCCCCCTCCCCCCATGTGCCAGTATCAAGTGCCTCTCTCCTTCCCTCCCATGTGCCAGTATCATAGTGCCAACCCCCCCATGTGCCAGTATCAGGTGCCAACCCCCCTCCCCCCATGTGGCAGTGACAGTCGGGTATTTAAAAAATAAATAAAACACATACTTACCTCCATGTCAGTGATGCGATGCAGCCTCTTCTGGCCTGTGTCCCGTGCTGTATGTCCATATATAGAGTCAGTGCTTGTGTATTTCAGAAAAGTTTCTGCTGGGACTCGAACCCACAATCTTCTGTATCAAAGGCAAGGCACTTAACCACACAGCTATAAGAGCTGCATAGCCACTGACTGAAAAAATATGAGATTTCTACTGTAGACTTGTTTACAACTTTGATAGCTAGTGTACATCCATACACATGACAGCTGCCCCAGTGCACTCAGCCTGCTATATCTCTATATATGATAGCTGCCCCAGCACACCCAGCTCTGCTACATCTATACACATGACAGCTGCCCCAGCACACCCAGCTCTGTTCCCGGCCAAGGAGCCTCCTTGCTGTCGGCGCTGCTGGCGCCCCCCTTCTGACAGCGCCCTGGGCGGCCGCCCTAAAGAAACAGCCCTGGCTGACTGTATAGTTACCGGTGCCGCTACTCAGTGCAGTATTGGACCCCACCAATCTGGTATTAATGACCTAGCCTGAAAATAGTAAGAAAACAAAATGACAGAGCAGCATCAACGGACCTCACCGACCAATCCCGGAATGCATCAGCCACAACAGGACCGCAGATCCGTATCAGTCCACAGAACAGTAGAAAGAAGAAAGGTTATGTCAGCATCTCCAGTGTATCCTTTATTGAAGCCATAAGTGTGTACAAATAGCAAGCAATTGCGAAGTTTCGGCTACATAGAAGCCTTTATCAAGCATGTGAACAATGATTCTAACAGCCATATAATAGTGAACACAATCTAGTATCCAAAACACATACAGTATGTGCATAATTAATCCCTGTGTTTACCTTATATGGGATGATCACAGTCAGCGGTCCAAATCAAAGTACAACTGGGCTCCATATTGGCTTGCAGCTTGTCAACGACCTCATCACCCTGCTGCTGCAATGTCATGACGAGCGCACAACCTGCGCATCCTCAGAACACACATTGTCAGCATGCTCTTGCCACTCCAGAGTGCCAGAAGGCACTGTCATCAAAAGTTCTTTAGCACCCTTAATGCCTTAATGATGGACATTCTGCACTCTACAAAACTATCATTAATAAGGTAAAGCACTGATCTGCCACCTTCACAGTTCTGCTGAAATGTACTGTGACACTTTATCTATATATATAAAGGACATACAGTATGTATGTGTGTATTTATGTTCCGCGATCACTCAAAGACGCACCTATCGATTTCAACAAAACTTGGTATACACATTCCTTGCTACCTGGAATAAAATCGTGTGGGGGTCACAGCTCTCTAGGACATACCGTTCCTGAGATATTCCCAAAAAATGACCTGCATTAGCCAATACAAGCCTGCAAGTCTTTCTCTTCATATTCCAACTGCCATACATACGGTCACATGTCCCTTATCAGCCAATAGAAGCTCGCAGACCCTTAGTCTCCACATACACACAGTTTTACTCCAGGTTTCCATAACAACCCAGCCATTTTTCTTCACTGCTGTAGGTAAGCTTTAGGCTAGGGCTACATGATGACAATAAGTCGCACGACACATAGGGCACAATTTCACTGCTACATGTGTTGCGTGGCAACTTTTATAATGATAGGCTATGGTGTTGCACTGCAACATGTGACATGCTGTGACTGCGATGCGGCAGTCGCAAAAAATCCATCTTGAATGGATTTTTTGCAACTGTCGTGTTGCAGTCGCAGCATGTCACATGTTGCAATGCAACACCATAGCCTATCATTATAAAAATTGGTCAGACAAAATGTTGCGCGACACATGTCGTGTAGCCCTAGCATTAAAGGGGCAGGGCGCTGTGGAGGTCACTGTTAAAGGGGCGGGCACTGGGGAGGTCACTCGTAAGGGGCGGGCACTGTGGAGGTCACTGTTAAAAAGGTGTTCACTGTGGATGTTATTGTTAAGAGGAGGGGGGGCCCGCTATGGAGATCACTGTTAAAGGGGTGGACACTGTGGAGGTCACTTTTAAGGGGACAGGGGCCACTATTAAAGGGGAAACTGCTGTGGAGGTCACTGTTAAAGCAGCAGGGTACTGGGAGGTCACTGTTAAGGCATAGGGGTATTGTGGAGGTCACTGTTAATGCAGCAGGGTACTGGGAGGTCACTGTTAAGGCATCAGGGTACTGTGGAGGTCACTGTTAAGGGGGCAGGCCCCTGAGGAGGTCACTGTCAAGGGAGTGGGGTGCTGTGAAACTCACTGTTAAAGGGGCGGGCTGCTGTGAAAGTCAAAGTTAAGGGGATTGGCTGCTGTGGAGACCCCATTTTAAAGTGGCGGGGCACTGTGGGGGTGGGTCAGTGTTAAGGGGTGGGGGACTGTGGAGTTCACTGTTAAAGGGGCGGGTGCTGTAGAGGTCACTGTTATGGGGGATACTGTCTATATCTTTTAACAACATACACAAACATTAATGAAATAGATGAAATATACCCGTGCGAAGCCGGGTCCTTCTGCTAGTTACATAACATATAAAGTGATGGATCGCACAGTTTAGCGCTAACTGGGGTTATAATCAATATAACCGTGTGCAAAGAATCATACCTTAGCACATCACGTTCACTCTACATCTCTATATGCACCATCTTTATCTCCCAACATGTTCACATAATGTGTCAATGATAACAAGGACCTGGTGGAATGAAATGCCATTCGTGTTGTAATGAAAGTCTACTTAAAGGGGTTCTCCAGCATGTAACCAATTTTGTCCACCAACTCCCTGCTGGACCTTTGGAGGGAAGTACAATTACCTGCTCCTCAGTACTGGCTCCTGCAGCAAATGCACAAGTGGACTAAAAGAGCTTGAACAGCAGGGAACAGATAAGTATGGTTCTCTCCCAAAGTGCTCAGGGAGGGGGTTTCTGCAAAATTTGTTAAAAAGCTGGAGAACCAGAGAGCAGTAAACTGAGGAATGGACAAAGGAGCTGGAACAGAGTGGTGTGGAGCAGGTGAGTATGTCCTGTGGGGTGAGCCAAATTTGTTAGAAAGTTGGAGAGTGGCGAATGCAGCAGTGGAAAAAAAGAGCTGTACCGATTGGCAAGGAGCAGGTAAGTACGCTACCTTCCATAGGTTAAGCAGGGGTCAAAATTGTTAAAAAATAAGAACCAGTTTAAGGTTTCTTTCACACAAATTGTTTTGTACCTTTTTTTTGTGTGGAGGGTAGTCTTTTCAAAAAATGCTATGACATTCTTGCATTTTTTGCATGTATTTCTTGGGTCGAGTATTTTTTGTGCGTTTTTTTAGGCTACGGAAACACAGATCATGCTGTGTTTTGCACCATGGATATAGCTAACATCTTGCTGAAGCATTTGAAAAATGTCCCATGAGGGCGTTGGGACTCTTTGCATAGTGTTACATATCAGGATTTTGCTTCACGAGGCTCCAAAAAATCTAATCACATAAGAACCAGTAAAACATAGGAGCAGAAAAATGTAAAATTCCTGAATTTCCTAGTTCTGCCTGTTACCTTTTATTCTTATAAACTTGACTTGCTGGTACCACAAGTACCACCATCTCTTCTTCCAAATAACATAAAACTCACACACTGTTCATAATAAGAATGATATCAATGTATTCATAGTGAAAATTAGTATATGACCTAAACATAAGTTCCTTCTTAAGATATAAAATAGCCTAATCATTAAGGGGCCAGCACATGATGGCTGCCTGTCTGCTCTTGGCGCACCTTCTGCACACAAATTGTTGTGCAACTTCTTTTAAACTTACCATATATTTCATGTTCTTGAGAGTAGTACTTCTACTAATATATTGTGCAATGACTACCAGTGAACTTTATAGTAACATAGAGAGTAAAGTCCAAACTGGGCAGCATTACATAGCGTTCTCATGCCAAAATGACATCCGGTACAGTGAGATCTGTGTCCCTATGTTGTGTTATTAGTTGTGGCTTTAAAAGAAAAAGGAAATGTTGAGGTTTCTATGGTTATGATGAAGGGAAAATGTATTCTCTAGCTTTACTGTTTTACAGTTTCCCAAATCTATAGTGTTGTCCGCCACAAGATGGCGCTTAACAATGATTAATAAAACAATCTTCCATCTTGGAAAAATATAAAATGATGTAGAAGATCTGAAGTCAAATCCATACTTTACAAGATGTCTTCTGCTAAAGGTGTAATGCTATGGAAAGTAACCTTGTCAAAATATTAGAACTAGTTATGAAATGGAGGTTTGTGAAGGTTATGTATTGTTTTGTCTCTAATATGCCTTTTTAAATATTTGAAGGATCCATCCATGTTTTTCAATGTGATAAGCTATTGCCAGGATGTGCCATCAGTATTACAGTAGATGAGTTGGGGTTCCTCAGCACCCTGTTTGAAGGGCAAGTGTTGGGGCCTAATCATTGTTTACCCTGATCTGTTCTGCACAATGCCAGACTTTTTTGTAGTGGCTATGCTTGGTATTGCAGCTTTGTCCCATTCAGGTGACTAGGACAAATCTGCAGTACCAAGCATAGATGCTACCAATCTAATATTAATGGCCTCTCCAAAGTTCAAGAAAAAGAATTCACATGAACTTGGTACAAACAGAACACTTACATGAAGCCCTTCTTTTTATGTTTTCAGATGCAGGTCCGCCAATTCCTGGGCTCCTTCTCTGTCGTCCAAGAGGGACGCACTGCTTCTTAGACTGCCTGATGCACACTGGGCAAATAAAAGTTCAGGACACGCCTTCCTGCCACTCCTCATGTGAGCAGCGCTGGCCAATCCAAGAGCAGGGCTGGACAAGCAGGAAGTGTCTTAGACTACTGATGCACAGTGTGTGTTAGGTAGTCTAAGATGTGGTGCAGCCATCTTGAATGACACAAGATGGGTCTGGCAATCACTGAATCTACAGCTCTACAGCTGAAAAGGAGGTCACCATGTAAGTTTTCTGGTGGCCATTCCCCAGTTCATGGTAAAAAAAAAATCTTGAACCTGAGTGTCATCTCAATAACCTGGATAAATTCACATAGTCGTCGGCACTCAGACCTAGTAGACGCCAGCGCGGGAAGGAAGAAAAACCACAATATGTTGAAAAGATTCCCAATGAGCATTCGTATGCTTCAATCAAATGCTCTTTATTTTATCCATACATCAGAACATCTAGCAATGGACACGTTTCAGCCCGTCCAGCCTTCATCAGCTTTATTCCTTTGCTGGTATAGACTGTCGGAGACAAAACCACAGACGTGAACCCAGCCTATACCCTTTAATGCTGTGATACACAATTTGATAAAAATGAGACTGAAAGTAGTGTGGAGTTGGACATTCAAGCACAAATATGTATAGGCTGCAACTAATATTCTTTACTGGATTATATCTATCAGACCACAGGCTGAAATGTGAGATATGGATATGAGACTGAAATAATTGTCAGGGGTCCAACTCTCAGCACCCCCACTGACCAGCAGTTTGAAGGGACTGCAGTGCTCAAGTGGGTGCTGCAGCCTCCTCACAGTCTACTAATCACAGTGCCATACATTGTATAGTAGCTATGCTAGGTATTACAGCCCAAGCCCCTTCACTTGAATAGGACTCGCTGTAATGTGATGTCACTGGCTTAGGTAGAGACCGCAGGAATCACCAGAGCCCCATGGCCTCCTCAAGCAGCTGAATGGCAGGGGTTTCAGAAGTTAGACCCCAGCTGATCAAATATTGATGACCTATTATGTGGATAGGTCATCAATTTTACTCCTGGAAAACCCCTTTAAATACTTTATGGTTCAGGGTGTCCAGAAGGTCCTCCTGTCTAGTAATGTCATGTGTCCCTCTGCTGTGTTCTGGAGGCCAGGCAGAGTGACATCATTCACGTGACATTGGTAAGGTCACTTGGCTATGTTCAGTAATGTCATTCATTGAGCAATAAG
Source organism: Bufo gargarizans (assembly GCF_014858855.1). Taxonomy (NCBI): domain Eukaryota; kingdom Metazoa; phylum Chordata; class Amphibia; order Anura; family Bufonidae; genus Bufo; species Bufo gargarizans. The sequence continues at coordinate 218,840,914 of NC_058081.1, read as the reverse complement.
CAAATGATGCAAATTAGGAACTTGATACAACAAGGACCAACCCCTCCCTTATTGCTTTGCCACTGCCTGGCCCTGTCAATCAAAGCAGCGAGGCAGGGGTTGAAAACGGAAATGAGTGGAACTTTGGTGCAAAAAGAGCAATGGTGACATTCTCATTGCACCAAAGGCCTAATTTGCATATTTAAAAAAGGATCGTAACTCTGGAACGGAGCCTCGAATCAACAAAAGAATAACAGCAGGTATAACCACAGCTATGTGTCTATGCAAACTGTTTGAAAGGGAGGTCGGTGGTGACAAATTCCCTTTAAACATATAAAAGAGGTGGGTGAAATACATATATCCTGTATTGCTCAGTAACCAAATGAAGGAAGATTGTTCTCATGTTGCTATGGAAGCTCAAACCTTTTAGAATGGCATTATTTCTAACAGTATACAATAAATGGTCTCTTTATTATGTATTTCCCTATCTGTCCTTAGAAGGAAGCCAATAATGAATGCAGATGCAGCCGTTAGGGTTACGAGTTTTTTGTGTCACTGCTCTTTCCTGTGAATGAATGAGCACATTGAATATCAAGATGAACTGGTAGACAAAGAAATTAATATATTACAACTTTTATTTCATTGGTCGACAGCTGCTTTATCACATAAATAGTAACCAAGTTGAAAAATCTATTCTTGCTTAAAACTGGGATAATGCATATCTTTTTCATACTGTATTTTTAAAACTGAAATATATTATTTTACTAAGTTGATAGACATTACATAATGGGTGACAATTGCAATATAGAAAAAGGCATATAAGTTTGGTCACATCTGAGTTGGAGGCTCCTTTAGGTAGTTGGCGAAAAAATCCTGCATGCAGGAGTAAGTTGTCCAGTAAACTGACGGCCCCCATTATAGTCGATGGGGTCTGTCTGGTGCGGTTGGTTTCAGTTATATGCTGGATGCAGCACTTCCGTTATTTTCTTTGTTTTTCTCAAAATTCATTATCAACAAAAACAACCCAAATTAATGCATTTTTTGCCACAGGGAGGACGTTTTTTGAGATATTAAGGCTATGTACACCTTTGGGGGATTTCTTTTTATTATTGCATTGTACTTATTTTGAGCTAAAAAAAAAAGTGGCTTAAATAAGTATTTATGACCTCTCAGTAGTTTACAGATGAGCTTTATTAGATGACCAAGAAAGTGAAAGTACCAGTCACACAGTCAGAAAACCAGTTAACCCTTTGTGACAGAATGGCTCAATATTTTTAATGAAGGCCAGTAGAAAATATGAGTAATGAAAATGAGTAAAATGCAATCATAAACAAAAATTGCCTCCGAAGGTGTACATAGCCTTTAAGATTTGCAATATTTACATGGAATAATAAAATGAATTCAGAAAATCTATACTTTGGGTTAAATGTATCAATCCACTGAGGCAGAAATGTGGAGCCAAAAAAATTTAAAGTTACATTTTTTTGTGCAAAACGATTTTTAATTTTTGTTTTACTCCACTCAGTCCACTTTTGAAAAGTCGGTGTTAAAGTGAGCGTGGTTAGCTATGACATTGAGGTGTATGCCAGGTTTATTAGTTGCTCATTTCACGTGGGTAGTGTTAAACATTGGAGTAATATTTCTAGACAAAAGGGCTATTCAGGTCCCCGAGTACCATAGGGAGGACGTTTTTTGTCAGAGCAAAACATTAAAACATAATTTTAATCTTCATGACTAACAGGACTATTCAAGCTCAAGGTACACATGGATTAATGTGAGATGATCAATATTGTGTTAGGCTTCATCCACCTCATGTCTTCTACATTTGTGCATTTGGCAGGAGCCTTTACAAAGAGCTGTATACTGAAGCAGATTTACTAATGCTATAGATGGTGTAAACTTAGGCTGTCTAGACCTGTATAAGATGTATCATAGTATCTCAGGCTGGATGAATTTATGGATGGATAGATACTTTGTCTAACTTTATATTAGCTATTGATTGACTTAGTTTAAGACATAATTTTACACCAGAATTGTGGAGCAATGTCCCCTTTTCCTGCTAAGCCATGTCCCTTTCCAGTTAAACAACATCCCTTGTCAGGCTAGGCACAGATGGTTTTGGCAAATTGCGCCACATTTTAGTGCAATTTATGATAAAAATCTAGGTGCACTCAAATTAGTAAATGTGGGCCAATGTATATTACCTCATGTGCCTGTAATTCTATAGTAGTTGGCTATTTCACTCCTACTGAGCTAGAGGTCAAATGCCACCCAGGAGATTACAAGCAACAGGTGAGCTGTCCAGCTGTACAGCAGAAGACCTGGACTATAAGTGATTGAGGTCACCTTCTAACTAGAGCCTTAGGGCAATCTCACATTAGAGGATTACTATACAAGGATTCAACACTTCAACTAACAATATGCCAGAAATAGTATAATGCTTTGCATCACATTTATTAAAGGGGTTTTTAGAAATGCAGGGGGCACTACAGGGGGCACTGCAAGGGCATTATAAATCCTGGGAGCACTATCAGTGGCATTATTACCACTTGGGGTACTATAGGGGCATCATTATTAGTGGGTACAATATGGAGGGCATTGCTACTAATGTGGGAACTCTCATTATCACTATTGTGGGCATTATTACTAGTGAGGGCACTCTGCGAGAGAATTCTTACTAATGGTGGGACATTGAGGACCATTATTACCATGTGGGGGACTGTGTAAGGCCTTATTTTTTGCAGTATTGAGGACCACAGTAGGCACAGTAATGGGTACACTGGGGAGAACAGTAGGAACAGTATTGAGGATAGCAGTAGTATGACACTGTTGGGGCACCAGGATGGGGAGTTTGTATTGAGAAATTGGGGAGGATGATGGTAAAATGAGGAACCTAATATGTCTGTGGGGTAAACTCTGCAGAGACGAGACATGGCTGAAAGAAGTTATAATGGCTGCCTGGCCTTAATGGAAAAGATGAGATCAGAGGAGACATCACTGGATGTAAGAGGTATGTAGTGCTGTATACTCCTGTATGTTTGGAATGTAATGTCCATCTAAATATGTATTTAGCAGTAGGGCTGATCGGAGGGGTTGTATTGAAAATTTAGAATGGGGGCTGCCATTTTTTTTAGCCTTAGGCAGCAGACAACTTGGAATTGGCCCTTCCTTTCTTTTTATGACCCACCTTCTTGCATGCCAGCATTGGTGGGCCGTAAACATGCTCTACACTCAAACAGCACCTCAGTTACCACAACAAAAACCAAAAGAGCGTCTGCTTGTTTACATCTCTACCACATAGACATTGACATAATAGTGCCACCAATTAATTAAAATTACACCCAACCACCTTCTGTCAAGTGCAGGTGTTTATCCGACTATTGTCACCATTCTGCCCCAAGTGTCCTTTTAAAAAAAAAAAATATGGTCATCCTAGTTGTTAACAAGCAGCATGTTTAAAAACCCACTGTGCTGTTGCATGTATTATGCTTTTTCATATCATAAAGCTTCCAAACATTGTCCCTTATCAGGAGCAGATTAACCTATTATGTGTTATTGGAAAAAGCCAGTGGCTTGTTTGGACGAAGCGTCTAAAAATTAGGCCTCAATGGGGCACACATGATAATGTCAGAAGAAAGAGTGGCAAAAGTGCAAAAGTGTTCAAAAATTAAGCTTTAATTGGGCCAGAATGCCTGTCCGCATTTCCACACACACAAGTGTTGTCAGAAAAAAGAGTGGATTGTTCTGAACAAACCTGGAAATATTCTCAAACCAGTGGCTTGTTTGGATGAAGAGTCTAAAAATTAGGCCTCAATGGGGGTACATGTGGTAATGTCAGAAGAAAGAGTGGCAAAAGTGGGTGAGGTAATTGTGGCATGTTGAAGCAGCAACAATAGTTGAAGCAGCAGTAACAGCACAGCATGGAGGAGACAAGACAGTAGATGTGTGCAGTAGTAGATTTGTGTAGTAGTAGTGGTGATTGTCTAGGAAGGAAGTGGCAGTAGGGGATTAACAGCATTAAATAGCAGCTGCAGCAGTGACTGCAGCAGCAGCCATACAGTATGAGAAATTATGGTAGGCAGGAAGATAGCACAGTGGCCTGATGGCAGCAGCAGCAGCAGCAGCCGTGTGGTACAGAACATGAGGGTAGGCAGGCAGGCAGTGGCAAGATGGGGCACCATCATTGAGGGGATATATTCATTGGCCTCAGCCAGAGGAGAGTGAAAATCCTCATGGATCTACTGTATGCATCGTTCATTTTGACAAAAGTCATGTTTTGGACACTGGTGGAGGACAACTTGGTTTGTTTAGGTGTCACAAGCCCCATAGCGCACTGAAAACTCTCTCTGAGATGACACTGGAGGCTGGGCAAGATAGAAGAGAGAGAGAGAGAGCATACTGGGACAGTTTGGGCTACTGTTCCAGTCTGCCTGCCCAGAAACCCATGGGGTCAAGGAACACTGGGGAAAGGCCACAGTGATTTAGACAACGGGACAATGATACAGCAAAATTAAATTTGGGTGGAGATGCAGAAGTGTGCCACATATATTTTTGTTTGCTTGGCCAGAAGTCCACCACATGACATGGGCCAGTTTATAATATATTTGCTTGCCTGGCCAGGAGTCCAACGCTACACCGCAAGGGCTAGAAAAATTTAATTTGGGCGAAGGCAATTCCCACAATTAACTAGTACAGCAGCAACTTGGCCAGATGAGAGTTTAGCTTGCACGTAAGCTAATTTCTGTTTGTGAATAGTTTTCTCATGGCCACACATTCCATTACAGATGTCTCACAAAGGAGCGAAGGACAAGCAGGAGTAGGAGTCTGAGCAGGAGAAGAAGCAGCTAATGACAAGGACACTGTACTGCTTGGGGATGCAGGTTGGCTGCCACAAAGAAGACTGGGAGAAGGAGAATAGACTTGTTCTGATTTGGAATGCTGGCCAGTTCTATCTTCCAAAAGGTTCCGGTGATGCTGCCTCATGTGCTGCAATAGAACTCTAGTACTCAGGGGCGGACTGGAAGCTTAAAGTGGCCCCATGCAGTAGGCAAGTCTAAATTGATAGAAGATGGGGCAATACAATAGGCAGAGCCAACACAAATATGTGGGGCCTGCAATATCATAATGCAGTACAAAATACTGGCCCAGTAGAACCAAATATCCTAGTGCTGCACAAAATACTGCTTCAGTAGAAAAAAATACCACAGTGCAGATCAAAATACTGCTGCCCTCATCACAGTATTCAACTGTATCACTGTCCTGAGAACGGTTATATGATTGAGTTCAGGAGGACACTTCCAGCCATTAGCCAGGTGAATAAGTAATTGACGCTCCCAGTATTAGTTCATGCTCAGAGCATCACATCATTATGTACCCAGCTGACGACTGTGAGGAGGGCTCCGGTGGCCCCCCTGGGTATCGGCCCACTGGAAACTTTCCCAGTCCGCACCTGCTGGTACCTATGTTTGTGTCCAAATGCCCAAAGCTTATTTTAATCCCACAGATCTTGCACATAGCTTTGGTTTTGTGTGCCAGCATTGTCGAGAAAAATGCCATACCGCAGTTGCTCGCAAACCTTTTCCTAAGTCTGGCACTTTTTAAACCTGCGCCCACAATATCAGTGGCATCACCAGTTCCCGAGCTGACCACAGAAACAGACTACTGCTGGTTGGATGGCTGGTGCTGCCACTAAACACATTCTGACTCTTGGATGATGAGGCCTGGGTCTTTCATTTTGTGTTTTTCCATTTTCCAGACATTTTAGTAGGCCTATAAATGAAAAGTCATGGGTTTCCTAAATGATAAGTCACGGGTTTGGTGCACACAGATGATTGAATAGTACTAGCAAATTTGCAAGTATTTTTCCTGCAATTTAATGATATAGGTGCAATGAAGTGTCCTGAATCCCTCTCCTTCACCAGCACACTTGCATTCAGAATTTACAGTGGTAATAATGCCATTTTTGCTGTGACATTAGCCTGCCAGCAAATACACCTGATAGTTACCAGTTCTCCCTCCCCACCTGATTACACCCCTTAATATACCCCCTATATCTCCCTATAATCTTCTTCTGCTGTCCCTGTCTAAGAGTTTCAGTCTGCAGAGGCAGAGCCACAGCACAGCTTCCTGCCAGGCCACAGCAGAATGATGTTCTTCTCATTCTGCACAGGCTGCTGTCCCCCAGATTGGATGATCTAGGCTGTCTGTCCGCCTGTGAGACAATCAGGACAAGCCCTCCCCCCGCTTCCTCCCAGTGTCATGTGAGCATTCTTCTTCTTCTTCCCCCCTCGTGTTATTTCCCCACCAATTCTCTCAGTAAAATGTAGCTGTGCGCCGATTCGTTTCAGGGACGTTTTCGATTAGTTTGTGGGACAAATGTTTGTTACGAATCGATTCACTAATCCTTAGCATATATGCATTACATCTATTCTGACGATATTCTTCTTTTTGGTGTCTTCTATACTATATTTAGTTTATTTAGTTCTTTGGAATTCAGGATCTGCCCCGTGACCCCTGGAAAGCACCACTCTTTATTACAGTTCATGGTGTCAATCGCTTGAGTTCTTCAAGGATATCAAGCTGACATACAGCTGTTCCACGGATCACATTAGGACAGAAACAAATATCTGTCGTGATGTTTCACTTTTTAACAGAGAAGAGGATGTCATCATGAGAGAGACATAAGTTTGTGTGTCCCTAGACATAAATACTTAAGTAAGTGCCCAGTTTACTAATATTACGGAGGAGCTCTGTGAGAAAGGTGAATGCCAGTGGGCACATACCAGTGCCATGCCTCTAATTACATCTAGAACCGACCGTAGTTTGGGAAGAAATTTAATCCACATGCTAGACTAGCTGGGAATAAAAAGCTGCTTGGCCACTGACTCTGTAACAGAGTCTTATGTGTTCATAACACATACCGTACAGTTAAAGCGCCAGGCAGCGGAATATTTAATTCCGGTCTAATATCCTGGAGAAAACTGTGCCAATTAGCTTCTCTGACTGGGAAATGGCAAGTTAAATAGGAACGTATTTGTTCATAACAGCCTTGAACTTTCTAGCAGACTGCCTGTCAGAAAGCTCTTTAATTTATTCACCATGCCCAGGCTGGGATATTGAATTTCACACCACAAAGCAAGCTGGCTGGGGTGACAACTATTTTGGTAATTTTAACCTGAGAAATTTCCCGTCTCTTGATCCCATGCAGACAGTCTTGTGAAAGGCAGCTCTGTTCAGCCGGAGGAAGTGAGGGAGAATTGAAAGTTTGCAACCTCCCTTCGCTAAGTTTAATAGCAGGTGTGGGGGACCTCGTCCTCTGAAAATAACATGAGCAGCAACAATAGAGATTTGTGATGTTCTCTGCATTTACAACAATGTAGTATCAAGACAATTTACCATTGTCATGGTGGTTAGGCCATAGCATCACTCATCAATGGCCTTTATCTTGTTGAAGGGATCATTATGCCAGCTTAGATATCCACTGTATACATATAGGTAAGGATATCTGCCAGAAGTCCCCTATTATTTCATTGAAAGACACATTTAATTCTAACAGAGGATATCAGTTTTAATAAAAAATATGTCAGTTTTAAAGACTTTCTAAAAATAACCTAAAGAGAACACCATTTCTATTATTATAGAAATGCATACTCAATTCTGCAGTGTCATGGCAAGTCTCTGTTATATAATCCTGCCTTAAGCTCCAATTGGTTTTAGCCCGTGGATGGACATCTTGCCAGATGTACAGTATATGCCATATGACCTATACAGAGGTCATTGTGCAGCGAGTGGGAGGAGGTGAGCTGTGACCATCACCTATTGTGAATGGTGGATCATGTGTTAGTTATATACAGGGTGAATCAAAAGTCGCAGGACATCCTTTTATTTCAGATAAGGGAAAAAAAGTAATGGGTGAGGGCGCCATATTGGATCAAGGGCAAAATTTCCCAATGGGAAGGGGGGCATGTAGCATATCAAAGAAGACCAGAATTTTCTTAGAAATCTGATTTGCAATATCTCTTGCGGTTCAAAAGTTATTGACACAGAAAGTTACAACAACAACTGGGGACATTCCCTATGATGCACAGCTATTTGACGTGTTCAATGTGTTGTCCCTGATGCTAAACACACTAACTTTGAACATTGAACTTTTAATCTTTCTGTGTTAATAACTTCTGAACGACAAGAGATATTGGAAATACATTTTTGTAAGAATTCTGATCTTCTTTGATATGCTACATGACCACCTTCTCATCGGAAACATTTGCCCTTGATCCAATATGGTGACTTTCAAGACGTAGCCTAAAAGGTAGTCTCCAGATATTTCCTTTCCCCTTTCATTTCTGAAATTAGATGACTACAAAAAAAGTGATCTGTGTAAGAATTTTCAGTCTATTTTGAATCAGTGTGAAAATTGCTAAATGTAGAATTTTAGTGAAGGTGACATTCAGAATAAAAAAAAAATCTTAAATATTGTCATGATATGAAGAGATGCCTTCTTTTTACATAGTGTTTCTATAATCATAAATCCTGCTACTATAGTGATAGTACAAATGTCTCTTAAGATAGATTACATCGTTTTTGTCACCATCAGCACGAAATGGACACCGACACCGATGGAACTTCAGCGGGGGATGCGTGAGCTAATTCTAAGGGTATAACCACACGGTCAGGTTTTCTGATGCAGTTTTGGAAGCAACAATCAGGAGTAGATCATGAAAGGAAATAAAGTATAAAGGGCAGATAGGACTTCTCTTTTTTGAATTCAGTTTTGGCTTGGCCATGGCCATGTGGCCGTACCCTAAGTTATGTTATTTTTTATCACCATTTTTTTTTGTTTGCACTGGAATACCCTTTTAACCCCTTATCAATTCAGACATGAACTCCAATTCAGTAGGTTTGAAATGCAATGAGTTTAACAGATCCATTTGTTTTGAAAGCATTGAACGGACTCCTTAATCATAGTAGTGTTTATTACAGCAATGTTAAGTCCCATGTGTGCAATCTACCCAGATTTGAAAGGTAACATGAGAATAAAGAATTCAATTTTCACATGAGCAGTCTGAATTCCTGGATCAGATACAGCTTAGAACATAGAAACCCGTCTCTGTTCCAAAGTTGTAGACTCTCTGTCGCACCTAACTTGTTCTGTGTTACATATTTGGCAGTATTCATCTAGGGTCACATTTCATGACCAGTCTTGTGTTGATATGTAAGTATATTTATTTAGCAGTAGTATGTATGCTACTTTATAGGCAAATATTAAGCATTTTAATGGTAACAGTGATTATTTAATCAGAACAAAACTGTATTGTACTGACATAGCCAGGTACATAAATCTTTGGATATTGAGCACGCTTTTGTTTTTTTAGCTATATGCCATGGTATATTGTACTTAAAGGGGATTTCCAGGATTCAAACATTGTTGGCCTATCTTGTGTGCAAACTCACCTTTCACGGCGCAGTGTGGTAAATACACTCCACACTGAACACAGAAGGGAAGGGAAAAAGTATTAGGCTTGAAACCTAGAGAAAAGGGAAAAGGTCACACCTAAGTGAGTCCCTACGCCAAGCCCTGACTGCTATCGGTATGAACAGACCTTGATAGTAGGAATGTTCATACGCAGGAACCTAAGCCAAATCTCACCCTAACAGGCCCCTGCAGATAGTTTCAGGACATGGATGGCCTATTCCTCCCCAGATGAAGGTATAGAAGACCCCCTCAGGCCTAATATCAGAAGGTAGGGGAAAACAACAAAAAAGATGCACTTAACTTCCAGAAGTATGCGGATGAGCAGGAACTCACAGAGAACCAACACCAGGACTTCCACAAACAAGGAGTATCAACCACACAGCATGATGGGTGAGGTAAGACTAAATAAAGGAGAAGGAATGACCACTTAAACTACACCTGAGACAAGAGGTGTGGCCATCCCTAACAACAACACAGAAAGGTGAAACTAAAGAGACTGTCAATCACGTGCAGCCAGTCTCCTCGATCTTCTAGTCCATGTCACAGGTTGGAACATGACATCACCTCGACTAATTGCTAATGCCACTCACCTCTACTACTAGCTAGCTACACGCAGGAATGGCAGCGTCTGCCTGTGCTGTGTCTAATGTATCTCTTATTCACAGGCACTCCAGCATCTGACCATTAAGCTTGCCTCTTAAGCTTACCTCTGTTTATCATCTCACAGACATGTGCTCTTACTATGGTTTGAGGACCTGCATAAAAAGATCATGTGACAAAAAGGTCCTGTGCTCCTAACATTATATAATCCAGCAGCAATAACAACAATTGGCCCCTAGGTAGCAACATAACCACAATATACACATATACAGAGCAATACATTTATATTCCCGTTTAGTAAAATATTAGTAGGGCATTTCTTACTGCCCCCTGTGGGGCTCTCTTTGAATGTACATTGCATCAAGGCAACATAACTGCTACATCTCCCATCAGCATACAGCTATGTCTAGGGCCTGTATACAAATAGCATTTTACACACATCATTAACTTTCCAAAATATTTTATCAAAAATATTTACTTGAAATATTAAAATAAATGTAAATGAATATTTAAGTTTGTACTAGTGATGGATTATTGTTAACATATGGAATACACAGGATCTGGCCGCTTTCCAGCATAAGTGCTGGTTTTCAATCGGACAATAGGTCCCGCATGCACAAAAGCCTGCCGGATTTCAGAATGCTACTGTGAACATAGTCTATCATTTACAAACGAAGCATACATTAAGATTATCTTCAAAAGCAGTATGACAATAATATAACATATACAGAATTATCACTCAGTTTGAGTGTATGTAAACTGAATATTTTGGCCACACATACAAGTGAATGCCCTCAATATTTTTACCCATTTCTTTACCTCCAAACTGGTTGATATTAATGAACAATTTTACTGGCTTCCCAAAGTAATTACCTAAATATGCTGAGCAGACTGGCTGCAGTTTTATGGCAGCTCATATCTAAAATTAGGACATGTGCTCTATTTTTGAACGGAGAGGATGTGGTGGGGTTGGGGCAAAGTTCTATATATCCATTATTAGTCAATGTTTTTATGCCACTGATTGGACAGACCCTTTGAAAAAAGGGTGACTTTTGAGAGCTGTGTTGTTTTATAATATCTTGCCCTTTTTAGTGTTTTCCATCAATTTTATCGTATTGCAGGAAATCACACTTCTCAATAGTGGCGTCAGATTTCTAAATAGTTCCCTGTGTATCAGTCAAAAAGAACAAGCAGGCTTGCAGTATCAGGCTTTCACACAGCTTTGACCATTTACATTCCTTTACATTGTGGTTTCATGCTGGTAAGACTTAGGAAGTGCAGTAGTAGGACGAGAAGGAAGAAAGTAGAAGGAAGTCCAACATATTCTATTTTTCTTCAGGATCAGAAATATTTCATTACATTCTTCTTCTGATTATTATTGTTGTTATTATTATTACTTGTATTTAAAAGGTATATGTCAATATATTTTTAATAACTATTAGAGGGGTTGTTTAGCCAATATTTATTTAAAGGGTCAGAATAGAATAAAAAACCCCGTCAGTGATGCTTACCTCACTGATCCTCTGCCATCTCTATTCCAACACTTCCCTGGTCCTCACTGGTCTCTGCTTCGTGATCCCTCTCGACACACAGAACATGACCATTCTGCCTAATCCCTGGCCACAGCAATGACCCGCATCAGCCTGTGATTGGCTAATTAGTCATTGCCCGAGTATTGTTTTTTTGTTTGTTGTACTAAAATCAAAAAAGCTAAAAAAAAAAAAGGAGGTTGAGACCAATAGGGTACAAGGAAGAATCGGAATGAAAGCCACAAAGGATCAGTGAAGTATTTTTCTAACTAAAAAGTTATCATCATAGGGAAAGCTATTATAGGAAATAGAATATTGAATTCACTGGAGTACATATGGGTGGAAGTAAAAAAAATATTATAGATAAAAAGTTTTTTTGCAGTATACACCTACTTTGAAAAATTTTAATTTAAAGGAATTGTAAATGATTAGGACTTATATAGACTTGGGGTTGAAATATTTAGGTCAAGTATTTGAGGAAGATAAACTGAAGGACTTCAATACATTGGTCAGGGAGTTTGGGATCCCCCAAAAGGATATCTGTAAATATTTCCAGCTTAGGAGTGCTTTGACGACAGCAGTGCATGTAGATAAATATAGAAAGGAACAATCAGATAGAATATATAAATTTACCAACAGAGGAGAAAAAAGAGGAATAACCAATGTGCATAGATTTCTGCAAAACCTTTTGAGATGAATGAGATCCTTATAGATCAGGTGTTCACAGGGGATAACTGATTTTTAGATATGCAATTTTCTATTATTTGTTATTACAGAACTGTATTTTGCCTATATAATATACATAATATAACAACTAGGACCCTGCCAATGTGATAATGATGACCTATCCTGAGGAAAGGTCATTATTATCCATTCCTGGATAACCCCTTTAACAATATTATGGAAAATATTTATTTATATGACAACATATTCTTCAAAGCTTTACAAGGAGAAAACGTAGACAAAAAACAATATCAATATCAAATAAATGTCTGAGAATATAGAAAAAGAGAGCATAATAATGGCAGATTCATATAGGAATTGGTGCAGAGGGTGAGAGTCATAATGGCCCTGATAAGGTGTTGTTTCCTCCCAGTGTACTCCCTCAGGCCGTCTTTCCCTCTGATTCGGTGCAGTGAATAAGAGATGTGAAGAAACCCGGCAGAGAATATAGAACAAAAAAAATGATTTGTTTACTCAGTGCAAAAACATCCAGCAGTAGTTTGTACAAAATGCAATGTCTCTTCCCAGATAATAGGGTATAGCGGTTGGCAATGTGGCAGAAGATGAAACTCAGAAGGTTGCTAGCTGACAATTTCTCTCTCCTAATTCCTTTCCTTGCAGCTGTGGGTGTAGATGAACTACGGTGGTGTCCTGAACTACGGTGGTGGTGTCTTGACATGTTTCCACTCAGCTTGCAGAATCTGTATAGTTTGATTGCTTGATAATTCTGCTGCCTCAAATACGCCATAGCTTACAAATTGTCTATAGGCTGGGACCCTGTAGGCTCTGCAGAGCAGTGTTCCTCCTAGATGAGCCAACTCCTAGGAGCAGGAACTGGATTGCATGCTCCCTCACTCCTTTCTCTCTCTCTTCCACTCTCTAACCAGCTCTGCCACTCCTTTGGGAGGAAGTCAGACTAGCCCACTTTTGCTAAGAGGGGAGGAATGAGATGGTAAATCACTGCCAAAAATACCCCATCTGTTGGTGAACAAAGTGTATAGCATGTGTGACGGTATGCGAGGTGAGGTGGTGGATGATAGGTATGTTTCACCTCGCATGCGCTCTGTTGTCAGGGACTGAACCGGAATCCGGCCCGGGTTTTTCCAGCCTCTATGGCAGGCTTGGTTCCGGTCCAGAGATTATGGTCCACTGGAGTTCACCTCCAGGTGGACTTTAAATAAACAGGAAGAGAGCACAACAGGGCTCTCATGTGCTGAGTCTCAGGACTGTAACCTGTGTTGCTGAAGAGAGAGCTATGTTTGGATGCGGGAAAAACAAAAAGGTTTGCTTTACCATTTGTGTTGTGGATGTTGGGGAGCAGCCCCACCCCGTATAGTCAGGACACGACTGTATAGCTTAGCGCCGGACGGCAAGGATTTACTTTATGTTTTGTTTGTTTTCTGCTGTGCAAACCTTTGTGCCTAAATAAACCTGGCAACAAGCCAGATTTTCAAGGAAACTGCCTGCTTACGGACTGTCTGTTCAGAAAAAGGTGATCCCCACGAGCTAATCTCCCACACGTGGTGGACTCAGCGGGCATTTTCTGAAAATGGAGGAAATGTTAAAGGCCCTACTACAGGCCAATGCCGCTCAGCGGGAATCCAACCGCCAAGTCGCAGAGGCCGCTGCAGCACAACAGGCCGCCCAACAGGAGATGAACCGACAGTTTGCAGAGGCTCTTGTGGAACTGAAAAAGGGGTTCGCACCTCCTGCGCAAGGGGAACCAAAATTGGTACGTGCTTCCAACCACCTACAGAAGATGACACCTACTGATGATGTTGAGGCCTACCTTGCAACTTTTGAGAGAGTTGCTGTCCGCGAGGAGTGGCCAAAAGAACAGTGGGCGGGGCTAGTGGCCCCGTTCTTGACCGGGGAACCTCAAAAGGCGTACTTTGATCTCGAACCGGATAAGGCCCAGGACTATGAGACACTGAAGACGGAGATACTTGCACGCTTGGGTGTCACCATGGCAGTCCGAGCCCAGCGTGTGCATCAGTGGAGTTACTCCAGCAGCAAGCCACCTCGCTCTCAAATGTTTGACCTGATCCATCTCACCAGGAAGTGGTTGCAGCCAGAGACCTTGACCGGCCCTCAGATCGTGGAGCGGGTAGTAATGGACCGGTACCTGCGTGCGCTCCCTGCGACACTGAAGAAGTGGGTCGGACAGGGGGACCCCAACACTGCAACCCAGTTGGTGGACCTAGTGGAGAGGTACCTTGCTTCTGAGGACTTGCTGAATCCGTCTATGCCCCACCGTGGAGCGTCTTGGGACGCAAGATCACCCCCAGGATCTGGTAAGACTGTTCCAGGGTTCAAAAGCAGGGGTAATGTTAAGACTGATTTTGCAGCTAATGAGACTGTGGGTCCTAGACCTGGAGACTGGCCAAAGAAGCCAGGAAGGTCTTTGGGACCCTTCAAAGGACTGGGGGTAGAGCACATACAGTGTTATCGGTGCCATGCATTTGGGCATATTGCTGCAAACTGTCCTTTAAATGATGAACCTATGCAGTGTGACTACGCTTACAGGAAAAGACACATTTCTCTTTTTGCACAGGTCGCGTGTACTGCAGCATGTTCGAGTCACACCGAGAGACAAATGTGTGTTATTTCTGTGGATGGAAAACCACTCGCAGCCCTGCTAGACTCGGGTAGTGTGGTGACACTAATCAGGAAGGATTGTGTAAACCCCACCAAACTACACCCCAGTACTATCGGGGTTATTTGCATTCATGGGGACACACGGGACTACCAGACAGCAGTGGTTGAGGTTGATACCCCTTGGGGCAGTGTGACACATTCAGTCGGGGTGGTGCCGTCGCTGCTTCACGAAGCGTTAGTGGGGAGAGATTTTCCCCATTTTTGGAGCTTATGGGAAGGCAAGGGGAGACTGGTAGATAGAGCTCCCCCTGCTGGGGAAGCACGGGAGCTGTCGCCAGATCCTTTTTTCCAAAGGGACGTTGTTGAAGAAGCAGGAGATCCTCTTCCTTTCCCTGTCCTGGCTGGGGAGCCGGAGGACCGGGAAGCTAGCCCTCAGTTCGAGTGTAATGAACGGGAGAACGTCTCTGACCCTGACAGTGAGAGTAGTCCAAATGTTATGCCAGATTTAGAAGTCAGGAGAGAGGATTTCTGTACCGAACAACTGCGCGATGTCACCCTCATTAGAGCTAGGGAAAATGTTAAGATGGTGGATGGGGAACCGGTGGTCTCTAACTGGGTGGTGTCCTTCCCCTACATGGCCCTCAACAACAATTTACTGTATCAGGTGATAAAACGTGGAGAAGACGAGGTCGAACAGTTACTGGTTCCCAAACCCTTCCGCAGGGTCGTACTAGACCTGGCACATAGTCACGTGATGGGGGGACATCTCGGCGTTGAAAAGACCAGGGAGAGAATCGCCCAGAGATTTTTCTGGCCTGGGTTGCATGCAGATGTCAGGCAGTACTGTGGGTCGTGCCCCGAGTGTCAATTGTCAGCACCGGCGCCCCATTTTCGCAGTCCCCTGGTCGCTCTACCAATAATTGAGGTCCCTTTTGAACGGATTGGCATGGACCTGGTGGGGCCAGTGGTGAAGTCTGCCCGGGGTCACCAGCATATTCTGGTAATCCTGGACTACGCGACACGCTACCCTGAGGCCATCCCCTTGCGTAACACCTCCGCTAAGACTATCGCCAAGGAGTTAGTCCAGGTGTTTAGTCGAGTCGGGATCCCAAAGGAGATCTTAACCGATCAAGGCACCCCATTTATGTCCAGGGTCACCAAGGAACTGTGTAAAGTATATAAAATTTCCCATCTCCGTACCTCTGTCTACCACCCCCAAACGGATGGACTTGTGAAGCGATTTAATAAAACGCTGAAAAGTATGTTGAAAAAGGTGGTTGACAGAGATGGGAAAAATTGGGATTTTTTGCTACCATATCTCATGTTTGCCATACGCGAGGTTCCGCAGGTGTCCACAGGTTATTCCCCCTTTGAGCTTTTGTATGGTAGACATCCCAGGGGGCTGCTAGATGTCGCTAAAGAAACATGGGAAGGAGAGGCCACCCCGTATCGAAGCGTCATAGAGCATGTCTCCTTGATGCAGGATCGAATCGCAGCTGTCTTGCCCCTGGTTCGTGAACATATGGAGCGAGCCCAGGAGGCCCAGAGGAGGGTCTACAATCGGGGTGCCAAGGCCTGTACTTTCAGCCCCGGGGACCGAGTGTTGGTACTGGTTCCCACGGTTGAAAGCAAGTTCCTGGCTAAGTGGCAGGGCCCCTTTGAGGTGGTTGAAAAAGTAGGAGAGGTAAACTACAGGGTCTACCAACCTGGGAAACGGAAGCCACAACAGATTTATCATGTAAATCTCTTAAAACCCTGGAAGGACAGAGAGACTTTGTTGGCCACGTCTCCGGCCGCAACAGTCCGGCGACCGGTGATCCCTGACGTCCCCATAAGTCCCTATTCCTGGTGCAACAAAGTGACGTTAGGGCGTTTTTGTACAAAAATAGAGACTTTTTCTCCCCCTTACCCGGACGAACCAACGTGATTCAGCATGACATAGTGACAGAACCTGGGGTTCGCGTAAATGTAAAGCCATATAGAATACCGGAGGCCAGGCGAGAGGCAGTCGCAAAGGAAATAAAAATGATGTTAGAGTTGGATGTGATAGAAGAGTCCCACAGTGATTGGTCGAGCCCCATAGTGCTGGTCCCAAAACCCGATGGCACTGTTAGGTTTTGTAACGACTTTAGGAAACTGAACAGTGTCTCCAAGTTCGATGCCTACCCGATGCCTCGGGTCGACGAACTCGTGGACAGGTTGGGACAAGCCCGCTACATAACGACCCTAGACCTGACGAAAGGCTACTGGCAGATACCCCTAACTGAATCGGCCAAGGAGAAAACGGCCTTTTCCACTCCGGAAGGCTCGTTTCAGTATAAGCGGATGCCTTTTGGTCTGCATGGAGCTCCTGCATCATTCCAAAGAATGATGGATAAAACTTTGAGCCCACATCGCCCGTATGCAGCTGCTTATTTGGACGATGTGGTCATCCACAGCCCAGATTGGGAATCGCACCTGCTCCGGGTACAAGCAGTGGTAGATTCTCTTAAGAAAGCAGGTCTTACGGCCAACCCAAAAAAGTGTGCCATAGGCCTGGAGGAAGCCAAATACCTTGGCTACGTTATTGGCCGGGGACTGGTCAAGCCCCAGACCAATAAGGTTGAGGCAATTCAAAAATGGCCCCAACCGATAAACAAAAAACAAGTTCGGGCCTTTATTGGCATTACGGGGTATTACCGGCGGTTTATACCCGACTTTGCCACCATTGCCGCCCCTCTGACCGACCTGACAAAGGGCAGAGGGTCGGCCATGGTTAAATGGAATCCTGAAGCTGAGGAGGCCTTCCAGAAGTTAAAGCGGGCCCTTTGTGTACTACCGGTGTTGGTAACCCCGGACTTCTCAAAGGAGTTTGTGGTACAGACGGACGCCTCTGAGGTGGGCCTAGGGGCTGTCCTGTCCCAAACCAGAGATGGTGAGGAGCACCCAGTGGTATACCTGAGCCGAAAGCTGAACAAGCATGAAAAGAACTATGCCATTGTTGAGAAGGAGTGTCTGGCTATTAAATGGGCCCTAGACTCGCTGAAATATTACTTATTGGGAAGGTCGTTTAAGCTCGTCACCGACCATGCACCCCTAAAGTGGATGTGTGACAACAGGGAAAAAAATAGCCGTGTGACAAGATGGTTTCTGGCCTTACAGCCCTTTAAGTTTTCAGTAGAGCATAGGCCGGGCAAGCTCCAAAACAATGCAGATGCCCTCTCCTGCATGCATTGTATGCTGGGGACAGTTGCTCAGCCGCGGGGGCTAGAGCAGAGGGGGGGGGATATGTGACGGTATGCGAGGTGAGGTGGTGGATGATAGGTATGTTTCACCTCGCATGCGCTCTGTTGTCAGGGACTGAACCGGAATCCGGCCCGGGTTTTTCCAGCCTCTATGGCAGGCTTGGTTCCGGTCCAGAGATTATGGTCCACTGGAGTTCACCTCCAGGTGGACTTTAAATAAACAGGAAGAGAGCACAACAGGGCTCTCATGTGCTGAGTCTCAGGACTGTAACCTGTGTTGCTGAAGAGAGAGCTATGTTTGGATGCGGGAAAAACAAAAAGGTTTGCTTTACCATTTGTGTTGTGGATGTTGGGGAGCAGCCCCACCCCGTATAGTCAGGACACGACTGTATAGCTTAGCGCCGGACGGCAAGGATTTACTTTATGTTTTGTTTGTTTTCTGCTGTGCAAACCTTTGTGCCTAAATAAACCTGGCAACAAGCCAGATTTTCAAGGAAACTGCCTGCTTACGGACTGTCTGTTCAGAAAAAGGTGATCCCCACGAGCTAATCTCCCACACATGACATTACATTGCATTATACTACAAACCATTTACAATAGTAGTACCCCCAGGTCAATTAATGCAGCACACTATATCTACCTATGTACAAATTTACATAATATTTTTAAAGTATATCTATACTTTTTACAAACTTTGCATTAATCAGTAGTACAATGTGTGTACATGAGTAATAACAGTATTTCTGTCCACTATATGACTTGTATCTGCCCTTTCAGCAGTTTTCTCCCCAGTATACTAGATCTCTAATTTGCGGTTCTCACAGATCTGGTGGGTAGAGACTAGCTGCCATTTACTGCACACAGAATGTAGATCTGTACTGATCTGTACTGATGTGAATAAAGCACTTTTAAATAGAAACTTCCTATTTAGTTACTGCAGTCTCTTTGGTGTCTTCCTTGGAGTCCTGTCTCACCCAGTTCCTGTCCACTCTTCCTGCCTCCCCCCTCCATTGATTTGTATTGGATGATGTAACCTGAACTTTCAGTAAGCAGACGCTCTTGTCTTACCAAGATGGATTTCTAATACATTTCGGAGACCAAGTCATTTGACAAAAATGAAGGCGGGGAGGAAGATAAACAGCTAATAACTCTAGAACAAGGCATTTTTCTCTGATAAGTTATATTGCAAAGTTCATGATACTGCCATGATACTGTACCTCTTTTTATAATTGTGTTTAATTGTACTCAAAATGGGAAATGAGAAAAAAATTGCAAGTCTCCAATAGAAAGAACAATAGTAGTCTATATTTTATGCTTTATGGCAGAAAAAAAGTTAAATAATGGGGGGTCTCTCTCATGGGATAGTCATCCTACATTGTGGTTGGGGTGGGGAGAGTACAGGTTGATGATTTGGGTTTGTTTAATCCTTTCTTGTTTCTCTTTTTATTATTCTGCAGTGTATTGTAATAAAAAACTAAACAAAAAACAATAGCAGTCTGTAATGCAAGCCCTGGGCCAGCAGATTCACATCATTTCTGGAGTGCTGACAACCAGTCTAAGTAAAAATGGGCACTACCTTTGCTTCTCTCTTCTTGTCTTCAAAAGTTTACCTTAAAGGGATAATGATGACCTATCTTCAGGATAGGATAAGTCACCCCCACCAATCAGCTGTTTCAGGGAGCATTCGCTCTCACCGAAGCTCTGGTCAGTGCTTTCCAAGCACAGTGCGTTCATTGTATATCGGCTGTGTTTGGTATTGTAACTGACCCCATTGACTTGAATGAGGCTGAGTTGTGTATGGTGTATTGAGACATCACATGGCCTAGGAAGAGTCCGCAGTGCTCACTGAGCGCTGGCCTCTTCTAACAGCTGATCAGTGGAGGTCCCTGGTGTCTGACCCCAGCTGATCTGATATTGATGACTTATCCATTGGATAGGTCACCAATATAAATTCATGGATAACCCCTTTAATTTTCTGATTTGTGACCTGTCACACCACAAGTCTGTTACGAAAGGCCCCATACATATTCAAGAGCTGTCAGCCAAACAATTGTTCATCCAACAGCTATCTCTCCTGACTCCCCCATCCACATACATGATTGGTTAACTCGAACGTGTATGTGTATTCAATAGGGAGAGAGGAGTTAGGGTCCATTCACACGTCCGTTGTTTCTTTCCTGATCTGTTCCGTTTTTTGCTGAACAGATCTGGACCAGATCTGGACCCATTCATTTTCAATGGGTCCTGAAAAAAATCGGACAGCACAATGTCAGATTTTTTTTCAGGATCCATTGAAAATGAATAAAAGAAACAGTTCAGGAAAGAAACAACGGACGTGTGAATGGACCCTAAGTGTCTGCCAGACTGTTCTTGCAGTGGCTTATCTACTGGGATAAGAAAAGGATTGTATGAAAATATTAATTTTGCCCTATCCTTCTCTCCTCTGACATCATTTGTCTGGAGAGAGTTAGGAGCTCCCGAAACACATTAGACTGACATCCAAAACCCCTGTTCTTGGCAAGTTTGGCCGACAATATACTAATGTGTATAGGATCCCTCAAGTCCCCGTATAGTGGGAAACACTAAATTTACATAGACTGTGCCTCACCCAGATGAGTAAAGTGGCATATTTCTCCTCTGTGTACCCAATGTAGTGTAGCTCACTCCATCATCATCACAGTGTCTGAGCTAGAAATTTCCTCTGCGCCATAACAATAGAACGGGCATAGCACCCATAAAACATGTGCCACTTCACCACACCCTCACTACACAACAAACCCTGTGTAGTCTGATCCTTTAGTCATCCACTCTTACATATGCCTCCTGTTTCCTACTAACTCTATGTTATACAGTAGTAGGGGACACATATATGAGAGCAGGGCCGGCCTTAAGTGTTCAGGCGCCCTGTGCGAGATAATCTTGTGGCGCCCCCCCCCCCCACCATTTCACCTAAACATACACAAAGAGGAAATCAATCTTTGTAACAAACTGTTTCCCAGACAGTGACAGTGCCACTTTAATAGTATAATCCACAAAGTCAGTTTATGTATTGTAGAAACAAGAGCAATGTTGTCAGTACACTATATTTAACCATTTTTCAACACTAAGCATGTATAGCCTCTCCCTCATTTCTTCAACCCAAGTCTTTGTTTGGCCCCCTCTAGACAATTTCAGGCACACCATATGCCGCCTTCACCCCCTTCACCAAAACTCTTGGCCACTCCTTCAATAAAAACCCTGCCCCCTTCATCAGACACTGGCCCCCCTTCAACAGATACTGCCTCTATTCATCAGACCCTGTCCCCTTCATCAATCCCCAGGCTGCACCCCTTCATCAATCCCCAGGCTGCATCCCTTCATCAACCATTTGCACCCCTTAATCAGACCCCTGCTCCCTTTAATCATACCCTGTCACCCATACCCAGTCCCCTGCCCCCCTTAATCGTACCCAGTCTCAACCAGAGCCAGTCCCCTGCCCCCTTAATCATACCCTGTCACCCTTACTCAGTCCCCTGCCTTTCTTAATCATACCCAGTGTCACCTATAGCCAGTCTCCTGCCCCCTTAATCATATCCTGTCACCTTTGCCCAGTCCCCTACCCCCCTTAATACCCAGTGTCTGTCACCCACCTTATCCAGTCCCCTGCCCCCTCAATTAGACCCTTCACCCCCTAATCATACTCAGTGTCACCCATATAGCCAGTCCCCTGCCGCAGGGTCTAATTAAGGGGGGCAGCCGGGCAGGGGACTACTGGATAAGGGTGACAGACACTGCGGTATGATTAAGGGGGCAGGGGACTGGATCTGGATAAGGTGGGTGACAGTCACTGGGTATGATTAAGGGGGCAGGGGACTGGAAAAGGCCTAAGGGTAAAACTGGGTATGATTAAGCCGCAGGGGACTGGCTATATGGGTGACACTGGGTATGATTAGGGGGTGAAGGGTCTAATTGAGGGGGCAGGGGACTGGATAAGGGGGGTGACAGACACTGGGTATGATTAAGGGGCAGGGGACTGGCTTCGGTTGACACTGGGTATGATTAAGAATGGCAGGGGACTGGGTAAAGGTGACAGGGTATGATTAGGGGGGCAGGGGACTGGGTAAGGGTGACACTGGGTATGATTAAGAGCCTTAATCATACCCTGTCACCTTTACCAAGTCCCCTGCCCCCCTAATCATACCCAGTGTCAACCAAAGCCACTCCCCTGCCCCTTAATCATACCCAGTGTCAACCTTAGGCCTTATCCAGTCCCCTGCCCCCTTAATCATACCCAGTGACTGTCACCCACCTTATCCAGATCCACTCCCCTGCCCCTTAATCATACCCAGTGTCACCCTTAGGCCTTATCCAGTCCCCTGCCCCCTTAATCATACCCAGTGACTGTCACCCACCTTATCCAGATCCAGTCCCCTGCCCCCTTAATCATACCGCAGTGTCTGTCACCCTTATCCAGTAGTCCCCTGCCCGGCTGCCCCCCTTAATTAGACCCTGCCCCCAGGCCCCATTTAATGAAAGTCTTAAAGATATTTGGTTTTTATAAAAAAACAATAAGAACAGCCAGGTAGGTACTCACTGACACTGTCTGTCTTCTGCGACTGCTCCCTGCCCCCTGTCTACAGAGGCACACCGCCGGTCCGGCTGCAGTCACACATTGAGCAGCGGATCCTTCTTGGCTAGTCTCTGTGAAGGTGCAGGCCAAAGCACTTGGGCGCTGCGCCTGCGCCCCTAAGCTCTTCCTCCACGCTCCAGAACCAGCGGCTCAGCTCGCCACTCACCAGGCCCAGGCTCACCTAGTCGCCTCACCGCTAACCAGGGGCGCTGCTAGGGTCTCAAAAGATCCGGGGCACAAGCCCCAATAAATATGTTGCCCCCCCCCCCGCACTTTGCTGTACTTACTATACAGCAGCACTTACCTGTCACATCCAGGGCCTCCAGGTGACGTCTCCTCTCTGTCATCTTCTTCTTTGTAGATCTTCTCCACTCGGTCCGGACACTTCTCTCAGCCGCCTCGTCTCTGAAGAGTGTGACACACAGACATCTTAGCTTCCTCACATTCTATTATTATCCCCCAACTGGAGTCCCCACAGTCTTATCCTGCTGCTTGCTGTGTCCCCCCCCCCCCCAGGGGTGTATCTATAGGGGGTGCAGAGGTAGCAGTCGCTACTGGGCCCAGGAGCCTGAAGGGGCCCAAAGACACTTGTGCCGCATAAGAAGACACATAAAGCACTGAGGGAAGGGGAGCTCAAGCTGAACTCTTGCACCGGGGACCATGAGCCTTTAGTTACGCCTCTGCCCCCCCCCAATACCCCCAAATACTATCCTGAAGAAACATTACTGCCCACCATAGTAATAGTGCTCCTCATAGTCCCACCAATAGTAATTCCTTCTAGAATGCCCTCATTAGTAACACTGCCCCAACCGTGATAATGCTCCTCAACAATGCCCCATTATTAGAAGAGCCCTCCCATATTAATAATACCCTCCCAGAGTCCCCAGTAGAAATAAGGCCCCTATTGTTCCCCCAGTGGTAATAAAGCTCTCTACAGACCCCTCAGTAGTAATAAGGCCCCCATAGTGCGCTTAGTAGAAATAAGGAGGATCTATAAGACCCTCCTATAGAGCCCCCAGTAGTAATAAGAATGCCTAATGTCCACTGGATCTGCAGTGCCCCCTGCAGTTATAATCCTCCCTCCACCATACAGTCCCATGTAAATAACATCACCTCCTCCCCAGCCGCCTCCAACGCACAATCCCATGTAAACATCACACCCTAAGGCTACTTTCACACTTGCGTTTGTGCAGATCTGTCCTGTACTTGTACAGGACGGATCCGCACAGATAATACAAACGAATGCATCCGTTCAGGACCGATTCGTTTGTATTAGATTTGAATTTCTAAGTCCCAATATGGATCCGTCCTGACTTACATTGAAAGTCAATGGGGGACGGATCCGTTTACAATTGCACCATTTTGTGTCAATGCAAAGGGATCCGTCCCCATTGACTTACATTGTAAGTGAGGACGGATCCATTTGGCTCCGCAAGGCCATGCGGACACAAAAACGCTACTTGCAGCATTTTGGGGTCCGCCTCCAAAACGGAACAGCGGGCGGTACGGAGCCGAATGAATGCATTCTGAATGGATCCGCATCCATTCAGAATGCATTGGGGTTAAACTGATGCATTTGGGGCTGCTTGTGAGAGCCTTGAAACGGATCTCACAAGCGGATCCCCAAACGCAAGTGTGAACGTAGCCTAAACAAGTCCCATGTACATAAACATCATTCTCCCCCACCATCAACTTTCCACATACAGTCCCATGTAAATAACATCACTCCCTCCCCCAGCCACCTCAAGCACACAGTTCCATGTCAATAACATCCCTCCCTTCAGCCCTAACATACATCCTAGTTAAATAACTACAACTCCCAGCATCTGCCTCTCCTTTAACTTACCTCTCCTCATGTACAGACATCACCATTAGGCTCCTTCTCCTTTTCACTCCGGTCCAATCCTGCACTGGTCACATGATGGTGACATCATCCAGGTCATCCTATCACAGCCTGTTTTGCTGATCACATGACCTGTGATGTCACCACAGGTCCTTCATCTCTTCCCTGTGTATTAGATTCAATTGTATTGCCGTTCTGTGTACGGCAATACAGTTGTATCAAGCAGGCAGGACATTCGGGGCATGGGACAAAACATCCGGTGCCCAGGCCCCGAATGTTTTAACCTAGCGACGCCCCTGCCGCTAACACAATCTCGGGTCGGGCCGGCTGGCTGCTGTAGCCTGTGTAAGAGAGTGTAGAGAGTGACCGACTGCGAGCTGTGTCGGCCGCCGGGCGCCCCTGTTGCCATGGCGCCCTGTGCGGCCGCACAGCTCGCACACCCCAAAGGCCGGCCCTGTATGAGAGTTTGACTGCATGAGACTATTGTTACCATAGACACTAGGGATGAGCGAATTTCTGTAAATTTGAATCTACTGAACCGATTCTACCAGATTAAAAAGCACTTCAATAGCTCAATTTTCCTGAAAGCCTGCGGATGACATTCTGGTTTCATCCTCTTGCTCTGTCTTTTCTCTCTTCTCTCTCTACAAAAGTTCTCCAGAATAGACTCACTTAAAATTCAGATTCTGTAGAAACTGAATTTTTACAATTCTGGTCAAATTCTGTTTCTGTAGAATCAATTTGCTAATCTCTAATTTAGGCACATAGGGGCTCATTTATGAATTAAGCTATGCCTGTTTTCTGGTCTAAAAAAGTTGCTAAGTGCGTATTTGCGACTTTTGTGTCTCCTCGGCAATTCCTCATGAGTTCCATTTTTTAGACGAGAATGTCAGATTAAACTGGGATTATGGTTTATTTATGTGTTGCCACCAAATGTTGCAAAAAAGTAATATCTTACGTCAGCTCCTACCCAGGCAGTACACTTTTGACAATACCCCTGCCTGGGCTACAGAGCAAATACAAATCACTGCTGTTAATACATTTATGTCCAAGAGCTACTGCTTAGCTGTATATTAACCCCTTGAATACTGGAGATTTTTTTGTTTTTGCGTTTTTATTTTTCTTCCCTGTCTTCACTGAGCTATAACTTTTTTATTTTTCCAGTAACATAGACATCAGGGCTTTTTTTTTGTAGAACAAGTTGTACTTTTTAATTCCAGCATTTAATATGGCATGCAATGTAGTAGCAAGCAGGAACATTAGGGTGGAATTGGATAAAAAAAAAAACTATTCCACCACAGTTTTACAGGTTTTGTCCCTACAGCATTCCCTATGTGCTAAAACTGATCTGTGTCCTTCATTCTCTGGGTGAATACAATTACAAAGATACCACATTTGTATAGTTTTCTTGTGCTTTTATATTGAAAAAAAAAATATATATATCTTTTACATCTTTATATTCTGCCCCCCATAACTTTTGTATAGTTATGTCTACCAAACTGTGTGGGGAATGATCTGTAGTTTTTATTGATACCATTTGGAGTGTACGTGACTTTTTTTCATTACATTTTATTCAATTTAGTTGAGCAAGTAAAGCAATGAAAAAATTGTGAATCAGCCATTTAGATTTTTTTTTTAGCCATTTGCCATATGGGATAAATATTTTAATAATTTAATAGTGTGAGCATTTTCAGACGCGATGATGCCCATTATGTTTATTTTGTTATTGTTTGTCTTTTTTATTCTATGGAAAGGCATGATGGCTCAGTGGTTAGCACTGGTGCCTTGCAGCACTGGGCTTATAGGTTAGAATCTGACCAAGGACAACATCTGCATGGACTTTGTATATTCTCCCTGCGTTTGCATGGGTTTCCTCCGGGTACTCTGGGTTACTCCCACACTCCAAACACATACTGATAGGGAACTTAGATTGTGAGTCCTATTGGGGACAACTTGATGCTAATGTCTGTAATGAGCTGGGGAATATAGTAGCGCTTTATAAGTGCATAAAATAAATAAGAGTGGTGATTTAGATATTTTTTTTTAGCCCCTTTAGGAGCCTACAATAAGCAGCACTCAGACTTATTTTTGCTTAGACTGTAATTCCATAGAACTACAGTCTAAGCACTATTTGCGGTTTTGGAGGTGGCAGGCCTCCATAGGAACTGCAGCTCTGATACGCTAGGTCTCTTCAGAGAGACTCGGTGCCTTACAAAGGAGGAATGGCTCTCTCGATCGCTGCACGCTTCTGGGCTTATCGCCATTTCTAAAAGGTTAAATGCCTGCAATCGGCATTATTGGCGGTTGCAGACATTAGCCTTGGGCCTCTACTGTTTGAAACGTCAGAAACCTGCTGGCTATGTTGTGAGCAGGTGCATATTTAAAGCCCCTCCCAGCACTGATGGGATAAAATAGAAATATAAATTTGGAACCATTTTTATATACGAATGTCGGGTGTCTAAACACTTTACTATTATTGTGAAATTATAATGAACAGTAGCCCTGGTCTACAATAAAATTTGTAATATTGTGGCTTTAATTTGCTCACATTTATGTCAGCACCAATTGGCACCCTTCCTTTATATAGCCCCCAGTTTTGTATAACGGTTCAGTATAGCAGACATTACAACTCTACCTCGTATAGGTCAACATTTTAGCGTTACTAACACAGCGAGGTTGTGGCTACTTTGTGTTGGTCCTCAGCATGAATAAATAACCGCTCAGCGGAAAGGACCATAACATGCAATGTAAATTTTTACTGTGTATGAAAATAAAGTCTTCAGAATTTGATATGGCCATGTGGCATGGCTACATGCTTCCTAATTAAACAAATGCCAAGTAGCACTGTAGTTAAATGTTGATTCACACTCGATTCAGTGTGTTCCTAGTAATCGCACAACTTGTGTTCAGCTGTCACACATTCCAAATGCAACCCAACTTCAAACTATGTTAGTACACAAACATTTTTATAAGCCCATATTAACTCTTTCTACCCCAGGCCAGTTTTCACCTTCCTGCCCAGGCTATTTTTTGCAAATCTGACATGCGTCTGTTTATGTGGCAATAACTTTGGGGCACTTTTACTCATTCAAGCCATTCTGAGATTGTTTTCTCGTGACACATTGCACTTCATTTCTCTGCTTTTAAAACAGAAAGTGATACCTCATTAAATATTTATTACTTAACATTCCCCATATGTCTATTTTATGATTGCATCATTTTGTAAATGTCATTTAATTTTTTTTAGGATGTTAGACAGGTTTAGATGCAAATTTTAGATTTTCCTGAAATTTTCAAAACCCCTTTTTTTTTAAAGGACCAATTCAGTTATTAAGTCACCTTTAGGCCTCATGCACACGACCGTTGTGTGCATCCGTGGCCGTTGTGCCGTTTTACGTTTTTTTTCGCGGACCCATTGACTTTCAATGGGTCCGTGGAAAAATCGGAAAATGCACCGTTTTGCAGCCGAGGCCGTGATCCGTGTATCCTGTCCTATTTTTTTGACGGACAACGGTTCACGGACCCATTCAAGTCAATGGGTCCGTGAAAGAACACGGATGCACACAAGATTGGCATCCGTGTCCGTGATCCGTGGCCGTAGGTTGCTTTCATACAGACGGATCCGAAGATCCGTCTGCATAAAA
Source organism: Bufo gargarizans (assembly GCF_014858855.1). Taxonomy (NCBI): domain Eukaryota; kingdom Metazoa; phylum Chordata; class Amphibia; order Anura; family Bufonidae; genus Bufo; species Bufo gargarizans. Next base: position 218,812,693 of record NC_058081.1, on the reverse strand, counting down.
GCTTTTTCTGATCTAAGTTTTCACTTCGTGAAAACTCATTTCCGACAGTATATTCTAACACAGAAGCGTTCCCATGGTGATGGGGACGCTTCTAGTTAGAATACACTGCAAACTTGGTACAAGACTGCCCCCTGCTGCCTGGCACCACCCGATCTCTTACAGGGGGATATGATAGCACAATTAACCCCTTCAGGTGCGGCACCTAAAGGGGTTAATTGTACTATCATATTCTCCTGTAAGAGATCAGGGCTGCCAGGCAGCAGGGGGCAGACCCCCCCTCCCCAGTTTGAATATCGTTGGTGGCACAGTGTGCGCCCCCCTTCCTCCCTCTATAGTTAAAAATCGTTGGTGGCACAGTGTGCGCCCACCATCGCCCCCCCTTCCTCTCTCTATAGTTAAAAATCGTTGGTGGCACAGTGTGCGCCCACCATCGCCCCCCCTTCCTCCCTCTATAGTTAAAAATCGTTGGTGGCACAGTGTGTGCCCACCATCGCCCCCCCTTCCTCCCTCTATAGTTAAAAATCGTTGGTGGCACAGTGTGCCCCCACCATCGGCCCCCCTCTCTCTATAGTAGTAACAACCATTGGTGGCAGTGTGCGGCCTCCCATCTCCCCACCCCATCATTGGTGGCAGCGGAGTTCCGATCGGAGTCCCAGTTTAATCGCTGGGGCTCCGATCGGTAACCATGGCAACCAGGAAGCTACTGCAGCCCTGGTTGCCATGGTTACTTAGCAATAGTACAATAGTAGAAGATTCATACTTACCTGCTTGCTGCTGCGATGTCTGTGACCGGCCGGGAGCTCCTCCTACTGGTAAGTGACAGTTCTTTAGCAATGCACCGCACAGACCTTTCACTTACCAGTAGGTGGAGCTCCCGGCCGGTCACAGACATCGCAGCAGCAAGCAGGTAAGTATGAATCTTCTACAATTGTACTATTGCTAAGTAACCATGGCAACCAGGGATGCAGTAGCTTCCTGGTTGCCATGGTTACCGATCGGAGCCCCAGCGATTAAACTGGGACTCCGATCGGAACTCCGCTGCCACCAATGATGGGGGGGGGGGGGAATGGGAGGCCGCACACTGCCACCAATGGTTGTTACTACTATAGAGAGAGAGGGGGCCGATGGTGGGTGCACACTGTGCCACCAACGATTTTTAACTATAGAGGGAGGAAGGGGGGGCGAAGGTGGGCACACACTGTGCCACCAACGATTTTTAACTATAGAGGGAGGAAGGGGGGGGGCGATGGTGGGCGCACACTGTGCCACCAACGATCTTTAACTATAGAGGGAGGAAGGGGGGGGGCGATGGTGGGCGCACACTGTGCCACCAACGATATTCAAACTGGGGAGGGGGGGGGTCTGCCCCCTGCTGCCTGGCAGCCCTGATCTCTTACAGGAGAATATGATAGTACAATTAACCCCTTTAGGTGCCGCACCTGAAGGGGTTAATTGTGCTATCATATCCCCCTGTAAGAGATCGGGTGGTGCCAGGCAGCAGGGGGCAGTCTTGTACCAAGTTTGCAGTGTATTCTAACCTGAAGCGTCCCCATCACCATGGGAACGCATCTGTGTTAGACTATACTGTCGGAAATGAGTTTCACGATGTAGCTCATATCCGACAGTATATTCTAACGTAGAGGCGTTCTCATGGTGATGGGGACGCTTCAAGTTATGTTCGGGTGTCCGCCTGGCCGTGCGGAGGCAAGCTGCGATGTCTGTGACCGGCCGGGAGCTCCACCTACTGGTAAGTGAAAGGTCTGTGCGGTGCATTGCTAAAGAACTGTCACTTACCAGTAGGAGGAGCTCCCGGCCGGTCACAGACATCGCAGCAGCAAGCAGGTAAGTATGAATCTTAGAATAGTAGAAGATTCATACTTACCTGCTTGCTGCTGCGATGTCTGTGACCGGCCGGGAGCTCCTCCTACTGGTAAGTGACAGTTCTTTAGCAATGCACCGCACAGACCTTTCACTTACCAGTAGGTGGAGCTCCCGGCCGGTTACAGACATCGCAGCAGCAAGCAGGTAAGTATGAATCTTCTACAATTGTACTATTGCTAAGTAACCATGGCAACCAGGGATGCAGTAGCTTCCTGGTTGCCATGGTTACCGATTGGAGCCCCAGCGATTAAACTGGGACTCCGATCGGAACTCCGCTGCCACCAATGATGGGGGGGGGGGGGAATGGGAGGCCGCACACTGCCACCAATGGTTGTTACTACTATAGAGAGAGAGGGGGCCGATGGTGGGTGCACACTGTGCCACCAACGATTTTTAACTATAGAGGGAGGAAGGGGGGGGCGATGGTGGGCGCACACTGTGCCACCAACGATCTTTAACTATAGAGGGAGGAAGGGGGGGGCGATGGTGGGCGCACACTGTGCCACCAACGATATTCAAACTGGGGAGGGGGGGTCTGCCCCCTGCTGCCTGGCAGCCCTGATCTCTTACAGGAGAATATGATAGTACAATTAACCCCTTTAGGTGCCGCACCTGAAGGGGTTAATTGTGCTATCATATCCCCCTGTAAGAGATCGGGTGGTGCCAGGCAGCAGGGGGCAGTCTTGTACCAAGTTTGCAGTGTATTCTAACCTGAAGCGTCCCCATCACCATGGGAACGCATCTGTGTTAGACTATACTGTCGGAAATGAGTTTCACGATGTAGCTCATATCCGACAGTATATTCTAACGTAGAGGCGTTCTCATGGTGATGGGGACGCTTCAAGTTATGTTCGGGTGTCCGCCTGGCCGTGCGGAGGCAAGCGGATCCATCCAGACTTATAATGTAAGTCAATGGGGACGGATCCGTTTGAAGATGACACACTGTGGCTCAATTTTCAAACGGATCCGTCCCCATTGACTTGCATTGTAATTCAGGACGGATCCGTTTGGCTCCGCACAGCCAGGGGGACGCCAAAACGACTTTTTTTTCATGTCCGTGGATCCTCCAAAAATCAAGGAAGACCCACGGACGAAAAAACGGTCACGGATCACGGACCCACGGACCCCGTTTTTGCGGACCGTGAAAAAAACCTGTCGTGTGCATGAGGCCTTATGGGTTTACATCATAGAAATTGCCAATAAATTATTCAATTTCAGAAACTACACCACTCAAGTTATTCAAAACTGACTTTTACAAGCTTTGTTAACCCTTTAGGTGTTCCACAAGAAACTGAAAATGGAAAATCAAAATTTAGTTTTTTTGGCAGATTTTCCATTTTTAGCCATATTTTCCTGTAACACATAAAGAGTTAACAGCTAAACAAAAGTCAATATTTATAACCCTGATTCTGCAGTTCATAGAAACACCTAATTTGTGGTCCTCAACTGCTGTATGGACACACAGCAGGGCGGAGAGGGCATCGGCAACATATGGATTTTGGAGGGCAGTTTTCACAGGAATAATTTTCATGCGCCATGTTGCAAATGAAGACCACCTGATTCACCACTACAGTAAAAAATCCCCAAAAGTGAACCCATTCTGGAAACTACACCCCTCAAGGAATCTTTCAAGGCATGTAGTGAGAACTTTGGCCACAAAGGTGTTTCATAGAATTAGGAAACACATGACTGTGAAAATGAAAAATTACATTTTTTTCAACCAAAAATGACTTTAGGCTCAAATTTTCCACTTTCACTGGGGGAACTGGAGAAAATATATACTATGATTTGTTGCCCATTTCCTCCTGATTACGGAAATACCTCATATGTGCTTGTATACTGCTATATAGGCGTACCACAGGGATCAAAAGGAATGCAGCATCAAATGGCTGATGGAGGGCAGATTTCTCCGGAATAATTGACAGGCACCATCTTGCAATTGAATACACCCTGATGCAACCCTACAGTGGGAACCCCCAAAAATGTACCCCATTCTGGAAACTAAACCCCTCAAGGACTCTATCAAGGCATGTTAGTGAGCACGTTGACCCCAAAGGTGTTTCATGGAATTGGCTGCGAATATGAAAAATTACATTTTCTTTCTAGAAAAAATGATTTTAGGCCCAAATTTTTCACTTTCACAAGGGGGAACTGTATAAAATATACCCCATAATTTGTTGCCCATTTTCTCCTGATTATGGCAAGTCCCCATATGTACTTGTATACTGCTATATGGGCGTACCACAGGGGTGAAAAGGAAAGGAGCACCAAATGGCTGATGGAGGGCAAATTTCTCCTGAATAGTGGGAACCCCCAAAAAGTGACCCCATTCTGGAAACTACACCCCTCAAGGAATCTTTCAAGGCATGTAGTGAGCACTTTGGCCGCAAGGATGTGTCATAGAATTAAGAAACACTTGACTGTGAAAATAAAAAATGAAATTTTTTTCTAGAAAAAATGTTTTTACGCCCAAATTTTTCACTTTCACAAGGGGTTAAAGGAGAAAATGCACTTGTGTTACCAATTTTCTCCCCATTATGGCAATACACCACATGTGCTTGTAGCTTGCTGTATTGGCGAACAGCAAGCAATCTATAAAATATGGATTTTGCAAGCAGCCCTGGATAGACAGACATGGATTTTAGGTGCCATGTCTCATTTTAAAAAATTCCTGAGGTCCCCAGCAATTAAAAACCCCAAGAAGTGACACAATTTTGGAAAGAGCACCCCCGTACGAACATTTTAAGTGGTGGAAAGGGTACTTTTCACCAAACAGGTGTCTCACAGAAATATGTATTATGTAATATGTATTGGTTGGTGAAATGCAGACAAAATCAGAGATATAAGGTGAAACTACAGGAAGCATCAAGGATGAAATTACTCCATGGATGAATGGTAGATTCTGAAACACTCCTGCATGCACATGCCAGGTTTTTCAGGGCAGGTTTCGTAGTGGTAAATTGTGTCTTTCCTAATCCCTCTTTTTGAACACACTATGCATCTTTTTTGGGTCCTTCCCTTTCTTTCTGTCTGGAGGACTTCACCTGGGAAATGTTGTCCTGGTACAACACGGCCATTGTAAGGCTAGTTTCACACTAGCGTTCATCGGTCCGCTCGTGAGCTCCGTTTGAAGGAGCTCACGAGCGGACCCGAACGCCTCCGTCCAGCCCTGATGCAGTCTGAATGGAGCGGATCCGCTCAGACTGCATCAGTCTGGCGGCGTTCAGCCTCCGCTCCGCTCGCCTCCGCACGGACAGGCGGACAGCTGAACGCTGCTTGCAGCGTTCAGCTGTCCGCCTGGCCGTGCGGAGGCGACCGGATCCGTTCAGAGAAAATCAATGTAAGTCAATGGGAACGGATCCGCTTGAAGAGGTCACCATATGGCTCAATCTTCAAGCGGATCCGTCCCTCATTGACTTTACATTGAAAGTCTGAACGGATCCGCTCAGGCATCTTGCGCACTTAGAAAATTTTCTAAGTTATTAATGCAGACGGATCCGTACTGAACGGAGCCTCCGTCTGCATTAATATGATCGGATCCGTTCAGAACGGATCCGATCAAGCGCTAGTGTGAAAGTAGCCTAACTTACATAAGTACTGGGGCCTCTTCTGCTTGGTTTGGAAGAATTAGGGCCTTGATCACTACTTCTTGAAAGTGAAGAAATCTTCCTGTGTGTCCTCTAGTCTTAAATAGCACGTACGCATTGTACAGTGCCATCTGTATAATGTGTACGGCCAGCTTTTTGTACCACACTTTCGGTTTTCGTGTAGCACTGTAGAGCTTCAGAAGCTGATTTGAAAGATCCACCCCTCCCATGTGCCTGTTGTAGTCCAGGATACAAACTGGTTTGGGGACAGTGATTGTGGCACCTCATACAGGAGCAGGGGAGCTGGTGTTACTGTGAATGGTGGTCAGCAAAAGGACACCCCTCTTGTCCTTGTACTTAATCGCCAGCATGTTCTCATGGAGGAGAGCCCTACTTTCACCCACTCTCAGGGAGGCCTGATTGAGAGAGAGGTTGCTAGGTGGAGCAGGGACAGGCTGTTAGGGACACCAAACGCTAGCTAATAGGGCCACAAAAGTCTTTTTAAGGACTGGTATAGGTGTGCTATCGATAGGTGTGATACACAGAGGGGTGCGATATACTTTTATAATGAGTCAAAAACACATAGATCTATATAGTAATCACCTGAAAGTCAGGGGCCTAGGGGCTAGGGGCTTACTAGGGCCATTTTTATATAGGGTAAGGTTCCGGACGGGGTCGCTCTTATCAGGGCGGGTGGTCTGTGGTTAGGCTATCAGGGCCAGAATAGCACCCCCCTGTAGGGAAATATCAGGGACAGTTCTTTGCCCAACCTGTTCTTCAATACCACATCATCATCTACCATGATTCACCATGGTAAAAGATCATGTGACGTACCATGTGATGACCGGAGTGACGTCATCAAAGGTCCTTTACCTGTATTTAATGCTCACCACTAATTCTATTCAACAAAGGATACAGAAGGAGATGCCGGGCTTCGCGATCAAGTGGACTAAGGTGAGTTAAAAAATTTTTATTTTTTTTTAACCCCTCCAGCGCTGTTTTACTATGCATTCTGTATTCAGAATGCTATTATTTTCCCTTATAACCATGTTATAAGGGAAAATAATAATGATCGGATCTCCATCCCGATCGTCTCCTAGCAACCGTGCGTGAAAATCGCACCGCATCCGCACTTGCTTGCGGATGCTATGCGATTTTCACGCACCCCATTCACTTCTATGGGGCCTGCGTTGCGTGAAAATCGCACAATATAGAGCATGCTGCGATTTTCACTCAACGCACAAGTGATGCGTGAAAATCACCGCTCATGTGCACAGCCCCATAGAAATGAATGGGTCAGGATTCAGTGCGGGTGCAATACGTTCACTGCACGCATCGCACCCGCACGGAAAACTCGCCCGTGTGAAAGAGGCCTAATGGATTTGAAATGAAACATACAAGATGTGCTTTAACTGCAGACTGTCAGCTTTAATTTGAGGGTATTTACATCGAAATCAGGTGAACGTTTAAGGAATTACAACAGTTTGCATATGTGCCTCCAACTTGTTAAGGAACCAAAAGTAATGGGACAGAATAATAATCATAAATCAAACTTTCACTTTTTAATACTTGGTTGCAAATCCTTTGCAGTCAATTACAGCCTGAAGTCTGGAACGCATAGACATCACCAGACGCTGGGTTTCATCCCTGGTGATGCTCTGCTAGGCCTCTACTGCAACTGTCTTCAGTTCCTGCTTGTTCTTGGGGCATTTTCCCTTCAGTTTTGTCTTCAGCAAGTGAAATGCATGCTCAATCGGATTCAGGTCAGGTGATTGACTTGGCCATTGCATAAAATTCCACTTCTTTCCCTTTAAAAAACTCTTTGGTTGCTTTTGCAGTATGCTTTGGGTCATTGTCCATCTGCACTGTGAAGCGCCGTCCAATGAGTTCTGAAGCATTTGGCTGAATATGAGCAGATAATATTGCCTGAAACACTTCAGAATTCATCCTGCTGCTTTTGTCAGCAGTCACATCATCAATAAAGAGAACCAGTTCCATTGGCAGCCATACATGCCCACGCCATGACACTACCACCACCATGCTTCACTGATGAGGTGGTATGCTGAGGATCATGAGCAGTTCCTTTCCTTCTCCATACTCTTCTCTTCCCATCACTCTGGTACACAGGGCCGGCCTTTGGGGTGTGCGAGCTGTGCGGCCGCACAGGGCGCCATGGCAACAGGGGCGCCTGGCGGCCGACACAGCTTGCAGTCGGTCTCTACAGGCTACAGCAGCTGGCCGGCCCGACCTGAGCCGAGATTGGGTGCAAAATTGCAGGGGGCGCCAGGCAGCAAACACTAAAATGAGGATCATGGGAGCCTATGGCTCCCGTCCCCTCTGTTCTTCCTCATAGGCTTCAGGCTAGTGGCCTGAAGCCTATGAGGCAGTAGAGCGAGCGTAGTGTGTAGAATGTAGTTGATCCTAGGAGGTATGATGTCAGAGGAAGAGGCCGAGTCTCGTCACCCAGGGGGCGGGGCCTAATGATGTGCAGGAGATTCTACAGAGCAGGAGCAGAGTGTGAAGGTAAGTATGTGGAGGAGAATAGTGACTGTTATTTTTACTTGGGGGGGGGGGGGGGGGGTTTGCAGGGGCTAAAGGGAGAAGGAATAATCTTTGTACTGGAGACTGTATGTTAGAGGGGTCTGAAGAGAGGGTAGTTGGGGTGATATTATTTACATGGGACTGTATGCTGAAGAGGCTGAAGGCAAGAGGGTGATATTATTTTACATAGGGCTGTATGCTGGAGGGGCTAAGGCAGGGAGGTGATGTGTCTTACATTGAACTGTATGCTGGAGGGGCGTTGTATCTTACATGGGACTGTATGCTGGAGGAGCTGAAGGCAGGGGGAGTGATATATTTTACATTGGACTGTATGCTGGAGGGGCTGAAGGCAGGATGAGTGATGCATTTTACATGGGACTGTGCAAGAAGGACTGGAAGGAGTGTGATGTATCTTACATGGGACTGTATGCTGGAGGGGCTGAAGGCAGACGGCAAAGAGAGGGAGTGTGATATTATTTACATAGGACTGTATGTTGGAGGGGCTGAAGGCGGAGAATGATGTATTTTACACGAGACTGTATGCTGGAGGGGCTGAAGGCAGGAGAGTGATGTACCTTACTTGGGACTGTATGCTGGAGGGGCTGAAGGCAGGAGAGTGATCTACCTTACATGGGACTGTATGCTTGAGGGGCTGATGGCAGGGAAGTAATGTGTCTTACATGGGACTGTATGCTGGAGGGGCTGAAGGCAGGGGGAAGGTTGTATCTTACATGGGACTGTATGCTGGAGGGGCTGAAGTGGGGGCAAAATTATTACTATAATACTACAGAGGGGGCCATTATAATATTAATAATAATAATACAGAGGAGGAAATAATAATAATAATAATATAAAGGGGCCAGTATATATTATAATTATACAGAGGGCATTATAGTTATTGGGCACTACGGGGGAGGTCTGTTATCTGAGGATGATAGTAAAGTGAGAAATCCCCATAAATTTCTGTGAAACTCTGCAGAGACGAGACGCGGCTGAAATAAGTTATCATGACGGTCCTATCTCCGAATAAAGATGCTGAGGAAAGTCTACTTCACTGGAGACGTCACTGGATGTAACAGGTATGTGCGGTACTCCTTTTTTTAAATTTTTTTTAACCAAATATCTTTCTTTAAATGGGGCCTGGGGGCAGGGGACTGGATAAGGATAAGGGTGACAGACACTGGGTATGATTAAGGGGGCAGGAGACTAGATAAGGTGGGTGACACCGTGACAGTCACTGGGTATGATTAAGGGGGGCAGCGGACTGGGTAAGGGTGACACTGGGTATGATTAAGAAGGGCAGGGGACTGTGTAAAGGTGACAGGGTATGATTAAGGGGGGCCGGGGACTGGCTATGGGTGACACTGGGTATGATTAAGGCCCTTAATCATACCCAGTGTCACCCATAGCCAGTCCCCTGCCCCCTTAATCATTCCCTGTCACCTTTACCCAGTCCCCTGCCCTTCTTAATCACACCCAGTGTCACCTTTACCCAGTCCCCTGCCCCCTCAATTAGACCCTGCCCATGATTAAGGGGGGCAGCGGACTGGGTAAGGGTGACACTGGGTATGATTAAGAAGGGCAGGGAACTGTGTAAAGGTGACAGGGTATGATTAAGGGGGGCCGGGGACTGGCTATGGGTGACACTGGGTATGATTAATCATACCCAGTGTCACCCATAGCCAGTCCCCTGCCCCCCTTAATCATACCCTGTTTGATTAGCTCGCACAGGGCGCTTGAACACCTAAGGCCGGCCCTGCTGGTACAAGTTGATCTTGGTCTCATCTGTCCATAGGATGTTCCAGAACTGTGAAGGCTTTTTTAGATGTTGTTTGGCAAACTTTAATATGGCCTTCCTGTTTTTGAGGCTCACCAATGGTTTACATCTTGTGGTGAACCCTCTGTATTCACTCTGGTGAAGTCTTCTCTTGATTGTAGACTTTGACACACATGCACTTACCTCCTGGAGAGTGTTCCTGATCTGGCCAACTGTTGTGAAGGGTGTTTTCTTCACCAGGAAAATAATTCTTCAGTCATCCACCACAGTTTTTTTCTGTGGTCTTCCGGGTCTTTTGGTGTTGCTGAGCTCACCGGTGTGTTCCTTCTTTTTAAGAATGTTCCAAACAGTTGTTTTGGCCACGCCTAATGTTTTTGCTATTTCTCTCTGATGAGTTTGTTTTGGGTTTTTTTCAGCCTAATGATGGCTTGTTTCACTGATAGTGACAGCTCTTTGGATCTCATCTTGAGAGTTGACAGCAACAGATTCCAAACGCAAATAGCACACTTGAAATGAACTCTGGACCTTTTATCTGCTCATTGTAATTGGGATAATGAGGGAATAACACACACCTGGCCATCGAACAGCTGAGAAGCCAATTGTCCCATTACTTTTGGTCCCTTAACAAGTGGGAGGCACGTATGCAAACTGTTGTAATTCCTACACCGTTCACCTGATTTGGATGTAAATACCCTCCAATTAATGCTGACAGTCTGCAGTTAAAGCACATCTTGTTTGTTTCATTTTAAATGCATTGGAGGAGGTGAGTTTTGTTTTTTTTATTCACAGAAGTTCAGGTTTGGGTTCAGTATTCTGCAAATTTTATTATTTTCCCTTATAACATGGTTATAAGGGAAAAGAATAGAATTCTTAATACAGAATGCTTAGTAAAAGGTCAATTGAGGGTTAGAAAAAATATATAATTAACTCACCTCCTCCAATTGATTGCGTAGCTGCCAGTCTCCTGTTCTTTCTTCAGGACCTGTCAAAGGACCTGTGGTGACATCACTGCGCTCATCACATGGTCCATCACCATAGTGATGGATCATGTGATGTATCTTGTGATGAGCGCAGTGATGTCACCACAGGTCCCGAAGAAAGAACAGGAGACTGGCAGCTACTCTATCAATTGGAGGAGGTGAGTTTTGTTTTTTGTTTTTTTAACCCTCAATTGACCTTTTACTAAGCATTCTGTATTCAGAATGCTATTATTTTCCCTTATAACCATGTTATAAGGGAAAATAATACAGTGAATAGACTTTCATCCTAGCAACCGTGCGTGAAAATCGCACCGCATCCGCACTTGCTTGTGGATGCTTGCGATTTTCACGCAGCCCCATTCACTTCTAAGGGGCCTGCGTTGCGTGAAAAACGCACAATATAAAGGCTTGCTGCGATTTTCACGCAACGCACAAGTGATGGGTGAAAATCACTGCTTATGTGCACAGCCCCATAGAAATGAATGGGTCCGGATTCAGTGCGGGTGCAAAGCGTTCACCTCCTGCAGTGTACACACGCGGAAAACTCGCCCGTGTGAAAGGGGCCTAAGAGTATGTCCATGTGCTGTGGATCAGCTCCATAATGCGCCATGTCTGTGTAGAAGTGTTGGGGCTTAATTTGGGCGCTTTTTATAGGTGCAGAGTAGAAAAGTCACATGTCTATATTTGCAACAAATTTATGAATAATTTTTGGTAAATGTAACACAAAATAGGCCACCAGTTCCAAATTAGACCTGTCTCAAAAGGAAGTATGTCACCAAACCTTTTATCTGCTAGTTAATACCAGATAGTAACACATCTCCTTTTTTTCTAATTTGTTTTTATTTTCTGATTGCAGATTTTTTATTCTGTTTCCTGAAGATGATTATGGGGGCAGCCATGACATCTGAGCTGTTCTTAGCAGTATTTACAAAGCATTAAAAAAAAAAATCTTTACGGCAGCTCCATGGTCCATAGACCCAATGGTCAGGAGGGGACCTCATTCACTTCTATGGGAGAGTCTTCTAGCCACAAGGAAGGATAGATAAGATTTGACAATCACTTATTGTGAATGGTGGATCCTGTTGTTAAAGATGTGTGAATTTTATTCTATATTTTGTATATCTAGGATTGTAATGAGTTAACTTTTTCTACTTCCAAGTGCCCACCCACCCCCCTCTTTGTTTCAAGATTGGAGAAGAGAGGGGGGGTGTCATGGAACCATGAACCAGACGTACAACAAGAGATAAGTGGAAAATAAGAAGGTTTTATTGAAGAGCAAGCCGTAAGCAAAGTCCGAACGGATGGCTAAACCGAAGCAGGGTCTTGCGGAGACAGAGGTCAGGAACCAGAAGGGTAGTCAGACGAAGCCAGGAACAGGAACCAACGGGGTAGTCAGACGAAGCCGGAATCAGGAACCAACGGGGTAGTCAGACGAAGCCGGAATCAGGAACCAACGGGGTAGTCAGACGAGGCCAGGATCAGGAACCAGAAGCAGCAGCAGTCTTGGAAGCATGTGAACACAGGAGGACCAAGCAAGGAACTGAAGCCACAGACCTCCTATATATATGAGCTGGGCATCCAGCTCCTCCCAGTGGGAAGGAGGAGCCGCAGGGTGGGAGGCTACAAGAAAACCCAGAAACCAAGATGGCCGCCAGCACATGTCAAACGAAGGGAACAGCAAGGAGGTAAGACCATGACAGTACCTCCCCCTCAAGGGCCCCTCCTCCGCGGAGTAAGGAACGGTTTCTGAGGGAAGCGTGCGTGGAAGGCTCGGAGCAAAGCAGGAGCATGGACATCTGCGGAGGGAACCCAGGAACGCTCCTCTGGACCATAACCACGCCAATGGACCAAAAACTGCACCCGGCCGCGGACCAGGCGTGAGTCCAGGATATTGCTCACCTCATACTCCTCACGATTGCCCACTTGGACCGGACGAGGCCGAGGAATCGAGGAAGTGAAACGATTACACACCAGTGGCTTCAACAGGGAGACATGAAACACGTTGGAGATCCGCATGCCAGGAGGAAGCGCAAGGGCATAGGCTACTGGGTTTACCCTGCGAAGCACTCGGAAGGGACCAACAAAGCGAGGCGCCAGCTTGGGAGTGGGCACTCGAAGGTTGAGGTTGCGGGTGGACAACCATACGCGGTCTCCGACCTGGTAGGAAGGAGCGGGCGCTCGTCTGCGATCAGCCTGGAGTTTCTGGCGCTGCGCAGAGACCTCAAGGGACCTCTGGATCTGTACCCAAGAAGCACGTAGGACGGAAAGGTGATCCTCCACAGCCGGAATATCCTGGGGAGAGAATACCTCCGGTAACACGGCAGGTTGGAACCCATAATTGGCCATGAAGGGAGACGTCCCAGAGGAAGAGTTCACCGCCGTGTTCCTGGCAAACTCAGCCCAAGGCAGGAGGTCAACCCAATTGTCTTGGTGATCGGAGACATAGCAACGAAGGAATTGCTCCAAGGCCTGATTGGATCGTTCTGCGGCCCCATTGGACTGAGGGTGGTAGGCCGAGGAGAAAGAGAGATGAATCCCCAACTGGGAGCAAAAGGCGCGCCAGAACCTGGACACAAACTGACTCCCCCGATCCGACACAATCTCCTTGGGCAAACCGTGCAACCGGAAGACCTCCCTGGCAAAAATCGAGGCCAACTCTTGTGCAGAGGGTAACTTCTTGAGAGGAACACAGTGGCACATTTTGGAAAACCGATCCACAATCATGAGAATGACCGTATGGCCTCGGGATGCAGGGAGGTCCACAATGAAATCCATCCCCAGGTGTGACCATGGACGCTCCCCGGTGGCTATGGGTTGCAAAAGGCCCAACGGAAGGTGCCGAGGGGACTTACTCTGGGCACAAACGGAGCATGCCGCTACATATGCGGCGATGTCGGAACGTAGAGAAGGCCACCAGAACAGACGTGAAACCGCCCAGGACAGCTGATTCTTTCCAGGGTGCCCCGCGGCCTTGGAGTTATGGTAGGTTCGCAACAACCGAGTGCGCAACTCCTCAGGCACAAAACATCTGCCGTTGGGTCTCCCAGAGGGAGCACCAGATTGAGCCGCCAAAATCTGCTCACCCAGAGGAGAAGTCAGGCTGGTGCGAATAGCGGCCAGGATCTGATTCGGGGGTATGACCGTAGTCGGAATCGACTCCTCCCCGGACAGCTCGGAGTACTGCCGTGATAAGGCATCCGCTCTGATGTTCTTGGAGCCGGGTAGGTAGGAGACCACGTAATTAAAACGTGACAAGAACAGAGCCCATCTGGCCTGACGTGGTGTCAATCTCTTGGCCTCAGAGAGGTAGGTCAGATTCTTGTGGTCCGTCAGGATGAGAACCGGAACCACCGAGCCCTCGAGCAAGTGCCTCCATTCTTTAAGGGCCTGCACGATGGCCAATAACTCCCTGTCACCAATCTGATAGTTGCACTCCGCGGAAGACAGTTTCCGGGAGTAAAACCCACAAGGAAGCAGAGGACCCTCTGGTGTTCTACGCTGAGACAGGAGGGCGCCTACTCCCGTCTCAGACGCGTCCACCTCGAGGACAAAAGGCAACCCAGGGTTGGGATGCGACAGAATCGGAGCCGACACAAAGGCGGACTTTAGAGCCTCAAAAGCTCGGATGGCCTCGAGCGGCCAGACCTGAGGATTACTGCCCTTCCTGGTCAGATCCGTGAGAGGCTTGGCTAGCATGGAAAAGTCCCTGATGAACTTCCGATAATAATTGGCGAAGCCCAAAAAGCGCTGCAGGGCACGAAGCCCACTGGGCTGGGGCCACTGTAAGACAGCCGAAACCTTCTCAGGATCCATGGAGAACCCCTCAGCGGAAATGATGTAACCTAAGAAGGTTACCTGGGATCGGTGAAATTCGCATTTCTCAAGCTTACCGAACAGCTTGTTCTCTCGTAAGCGTTGCAACACTCGTCTGACATCCAGAATGTGGGCCTCCATGGATGCAGAATATACCAAGATGTCATCCAAATAGACCACCACACACTGCTGCAACAGGTCACGGAAAACATCGTTGATGAATTCCTGGAAGACTGCGGGCGCATTGCACAACCCAAAGGGCATAACCAAGGATTCATAATGACCGGTCCTGGTGTTAAACGCGGTCTTCCACTCATCGCCCGCCTTGATCCTTACCAGGTTATATGCCGCCCTCAGGTCGAGTTTGGTAAAGACCGTGGCCCCTTTGAGGCGATCGAACAGCTCGGAAATCAAGGGTATCGGGTAAGCGTTCTTGATCGTGATGCGATTGAGACCCCTGTAATCGATGCAAGGCCTCAACTCGCCGCCCTTCTTTTTCACAAAGAAAAATCCAGCCCCTGCCGGGGACGAGGATTTGCGAATGTGTCCGCGTGAAAGCGCCTCCCTCATGTACTCCTCCATGGCCTCATTCTCCGCTACCGACAGTGGATAGACTTTGCCACGAGGAGGAACGGCACCGGATTGTAACTCTATGGCACAATCGTATGGGCGGTGCGGAGGTAGGGCAACCGCGCGCACCTTATCGAATACATCCCGGTACTCTTCGTATTCAGGAGGCAACAGAGAGTCCGAGGAAGTACACAGCAACTTGACAGGCCCATGGATGCAACTAGCCCCACACTGCGGTGACCACGAGAGGATCTCGACCGATCTCCAATCGAAAGTCGGATTATGCTTCTGGAGCCAGGGGTACCCCAAGACCACCGAGTAGTGTGGAGACGAAATAACCTGGAGACAGACCGACTCTCTGTGAACGGCACCAATGGCTATCCCCACTGGAAGGGTCTCATGAGTCACGTGTGGCGGCAGAAGGGGTCTGCCGTCTATCGCCTCAAGAGCCAGTGGGGAACCTCGAGGCTGCAGAGGAATGGAATTGGCGGCAACGAACACTCTATCAATGAACAAACCACCAGCACCAGAGTCCACCAACGCCTGGGTCGTCACCGAGCCCCCGACCCAGGAGAGGACAACCGTGATCAGTGGTTTGTCAACACGGGAAACCGGGGACGAGGAGACTCCACCCAAGATCTGCCCCCGACAGGACCTCAGGTGCGAGCGTTCTCCCGGACGGTTCGGACATGCCAACCGAAAATGCCCACCGAGACCACAGTACATGCATCGGCCCTCGCGTCTCCGGAGTACCCTCTCCCCCTCAGACAGGCGAGCAAACCCCCGCTGCATGGGTTCACCCCCAGACAAGTCATCCCCAGGAGGCGTGGGAGGAGAGGGAGGCACGGGTGGGACAGCAAACGTAGGCGCCAATCTGTTAGGAGACCTCCGCAGGCTCTCCTTAAAGGAAGGTCTCTCCCTGAGTCTGGTGTCAATCAAAATCAGGAAAGAAATAAGAGACTCGAGCTCCACTGGTAGGTCCTTAGCTGCAACCTCATCCTTCAAGGCATCCGAGAGACCATGAGAGAAAGCAGCGACCAGAGCCTCATTATTCCAGCCCACCTCTGCTGCCAGGGTACGAAACTCAATGGCGTATTCAGCTACGGATCGTGAACCCTGTCTGACGGACATAAGGAGCTTCGCAGCAGAGGCAGCACAAGCCGGCACATCGAATACCTTCCGAAGAGAAGCAACAAAACCGGAAAACTCGGCAACCACCGGATTGTTGTTCTCCCATAAAGGGCTGGCCCAGGCCAAGGCCTTGTCCGAGAGCAGCGAGATCAAGAAGCCCACCCTTGATCTCTCAGTAGGAAAGGCATGTGGCAGCAACTCGAAGTAAATGCCCACCTGGTTAAGGAAACCTCGGCACTGAGTTGGCTCTCCCCCAAAGCGCTGTGGAAGGGGGGCAGAACCGGTCATACCCTGAAACACCACAGGCGCAGCAACAGGTGTCAGGGTAGACTCTGGCGCAACAACCGGAGCGGCAGTAGGAGCGGGCCCAGGAGCGACAACCGACCCATCGGCAACGGAAGCTAAATGAGCCGTGCGTTCAAGCAGGGTTTGCAACGCCACAGCGAACCGACCCAACAGGTGATCCTGCTGATCAAGTCTGGCAACCAGCGTAGGTAGCGAGGGTGGCCCTGTACCGTCAGAATTCATGGCTTGGTCCTAATGTCATGGAACCATGAACCAGACGTACAACAAGAGATAAGTGGAAAATAAGAAGGTTTTATTGAAGAGCAAGCCGTAAGCAAAGTCCGAACGGATGGCTAAACCGAAGCAGGGTCTTGCGGAGACAGAGGTCAGGAACCAGAAGGGTAGTCAGACGAAGCCAGGAACAGGAACCAACGGGGTAGTCAGACGAAGCCGGAATCAGGAACCAACGGGGTAGTCAGACGAAGCCGGAATCAGGAACCAACGGGGTAGTCAGACGAGGCCAGGATCAGGAACCAGAAGCAGCAGCAGTCTTGGAAGCATGTGAACACAGGAGGACCAAGCAAGGAACTGAAGCCACAGACCTCCTATATATATGAGCTGGGCATCCAGCTCCTCCCAGTGGGAAGGAGGAGCCGCAGGGTGGGAGGCTACAAGAAAACCCAGAAACCAAGATGGCCGCCAGCACATGTCAAACGAAGGGAACAGCAAGGAGGTAAGACCATGACAGGGGGCAAAGGGCTGTGCTGTGAGAGGTGTCTGTTTTCTCATCCTTGTACAGGCGTCCCAACAAGGGAGCTATATAGAGAGTCATATAGACTGTGAAGGAGTGCATAAGCCATGGCTCGATCATATGTATATATTATTCACTGCCTATAGAGAAGCACCTCTTTGAAGTGTCACATATGACGTAGGCAGTATTCTTGTTAGAATAATCTCCATTACAAAATGGCGATGGTAACCAGATGTTTACATTAGTTCACATTCCAAAGTAGGACCTAGTGCGCAGAAGCCAGGGTGCTATCTCCTCTCTCTTATCTCTTTTTCCTTTCTGACCAATGAAACAATGTTTAAGCCTCAGTGAGGACTGCCCTCTTCTGAAGATGTATATATGCTTACCCCATGTAATAAAAGTTATAGATTGCTTTGACCAACTTCTGTATCAGCGTCTAGTCTCTCAGCCACGCGTGGATATTAACCCCTGGGGGGGTATATTGATTTGGAGCACCAGAGTGCATCTAAAATGCTCTAATTTAGGGCTACTTTGACACTGTCTTATCTGTACACAGAGGTGGTATCATTACAGGCAGGATTAGAATGAGTGAACTGCCGTAAAGTAATCTGTACCAACCAAGAAGTGGCGCCAATTATTAGACATAGTGGTCAGTGTGATAACTGCAGGACTTTTGGTTTTAGTTTAAATATAAAAAGTGACATGAAAAATGAACTAGCATATGTTAAAAAAAAATATTTTATTTAAACAGCAGGTCGATTTGCTACTTTTCAATGTATTTGAGACTTTTCTAGTCGCAATCTGCATTTTATGCTGCCTTCGCCATATCTATGTAAAAGGGGGGTGGCACGGGCTCCGTGAGGGTGTTGTGAGGGCGAACGGCCTGGCCTAATTCATCGTTATTTACTCCAGAAACTGGCATAAATAATGACTGATGCTCTGAGCTGACGTAAATTTCATTCTGGTGCACGGAGAGCTGGAGGAGGCAGGTAATTTATAATGAAGCCTGTGCCTCCTCCTGCAGCCCAGGCCCCATCAAAGCTGGCGTGGCAGATGTGAATAGAAGCTGTAGAGCGGTAGAATATGTGGAATAAAGACTATTTTGAATATTTATTTAATTTCAGATGCACTAAAAAGCGATACGTATATTCTTCACTTCACAAAGCAATTCATCTTGTAGGTTACAAAACCAAAAAATTTGGATTTACAAAATAATACAATCTACACAACCTTAAACCCAAACCTGAACTTCTGGTTACAGAAATAATCCCTGTGTGGCTTCTATATACAGTCTTTTTAGATTTGGAGTCTGTTCACATTTCCATGTATTAGTAGTCTTCTTTGGAAATGATGTCATATTTGATGGGGAAAATAGCATACTTCCCATCATGAAGGAAACCAGATGTATCCATTATACCTGTAAGTCAATGGGGTCCATCGGGCACACTGGTGCTGTTATAGGACGAGCCCAACAATTTTTAGCAAATTTTAGCAGTTACAGCCTAAGGCCCCGTTCACACGGGCGAGTTTTCCGCCCGGGTGCAATGTGTGAGTTGAACGCATTGCACCCGCACTGAATCCGGACCCATTCATTTCTATGGGGCTGTGCACAAGGCATCTCTTCTGTCTTGTTCTGTGAGGACTAGGACCTTTGATGACGTCACTACGCTCATCACATGGTCCGTCACATGATCCATCACCATGGTGATGGATCATGTGACTGACCATGTGATGAGCGTAGTGACGTCATCAAAGGTCCTATTCTTAACAGAACAAGACAGAAGAGATGCCGGCTGCGCGAACAAGTGGATTAAGGTGAGTTAAATAATTTTTTATTTTTTTTTCACCCCTCCAGCCCTATTGTACTATGCATTCTGTATTCAGAATGCTATTATTTTCCCTTATAACCATGTTATAAGAGAAAATAATAATGATCGGGTCTCCATCCCGACCGTCTCCTAGCAACCGTGCGTGAAAATCGCATCGCATCTGCACTCGTGCGAAAGAGGCCTAAGGGTACTTTCACACTTGCGGCAGAGGATTTTGGCAGGCAGTTCCGTCGCCGGAACTGCCTGCCGGATCCGTCAAAATGCATGCAAACTGATGGCATTTGTCATACGGATCAGGTTTCTGATCCGTATATGACAAACGCATTGAAATGCCAGATCCGTCTCTCTGGTGTCATCCGGAAAAACGGATCCGGCATTTATTATTTTTCAAATTTTTTGCGGTCTGAGCATGCGCCAGATCCCAATGCCAGATCCATTTTTCCGGAACACTCGGGGTCGGATCCGACATTAATGCATGTCAAGGGGAAAAAATGCCGGCATTCCGGCAAGTGTTCCAGAATTTTGGACGGAGAAAAAACCGTAGCATGCTGCGGTATTATCTCCGTCCTGAAAAGTCAAAAAGACTGAACTGAAGACATCCTGATACATACTGAACGGATTACTCTCCATTCAGAATGCATGGGGATAAAACTGATCAGTTCTTTTCCGGTATTGAGCCCCTAGGACGAAACTCTATGTCGGGAAAGGTTAACACTAGTGTGAAAGTACCCTTAATTGGTTACAACAAATAATGAACAAATGTGGGTTTCTCACTTACATTTTGTGCTGTAAACTGTTGTCCTGTTCCCAAGCAGAAATAGAAAAAGACATTTATTGTAACCGCTCATTAGGCTGGATGTTCTCCTGAAGTTACATACTTGAAACAACTGCTTCCCTGCTTACTGCAATTGTCATCATTCTTTGGACCTTCCGTGTGCATTTGTGTCTGCTTTAGATATCTCACAATGCTGTATGTGCATATTTCCAAGCTGTTGGTAGAGATTCCTCAGGGACATGGTGTCCAGACAATTGTCCATGTACACTACATGTTATGTATTTCCTGCTTTGCTATGTGGATGGAACAGACATTCAGCAAATTCCAGTTTAGAAAACTAATTTCACTTAAATGGTTTATCATGTAGAGAAAGTTAACACAAGGCACTTACCAATGTATTGTGATTGTCCATATTGCCTCCTTTGCTGACTGGATTCATTTTTCCATCACATTATACACTACTCATTACCGGAGGTTACGACCACCCTGCAAGCAATCCAACAACGGTGGCCATGCTTGCCCACTATAGGAAAAAGCCTGTGGGAACACGCTCGGGCACGCAGGTACAGCAGCTCCCATCTCGGCCACCTCGTATCTGCACTGCAGTGGTGGCCATGCTTGCTCACTATAGGAAAAAGCCTGTGGGAACACGCTCAGGCACGCAGGTACAGCAGCTCCCATCTCGGCCACCTCGTATCTGCACTGCAGTAGTGGTGTCACGGACGGTGTACAGGAAACAAGACAATGCAACATGCATATATGACTCACTGGATCCAAAGCTAAGAAACCAAAAGGGAGACCCCTGCACAAGACCTGAGACTTTCCCTGGCTGCTCAGCCTATGCAAAGATCCCAAAGGTGGATGGTTGCATATCCACGTACCTCGACTATATAACCCCTGAACACCCTACAATAGTGAGGGGACACGACCACCGGCTCCCTACACCAGACACGGAGGGAGTCAGGGTCACCTGGGATCCAGCAAACAGAAAATAACAGATAAATGTACAGCACTTAACTTTGTGGCAGACTGGAAAACAGGATCAGCATGCACACACACTCCAGGAAAGAAGTATAAGCCGCCCAGTAATGCATTATGGGGCGGAATTTAAAGGGATGCAATCAGTCCAACTACATGACAGCTGAGAGAGGCTAACGAGATGAGGAACTGAATACCACAACAAAGAAAACTCAAGGAGGAGGTTCTGAAAGGCTTCTGTCAGAGCTTCTGAGCTGTCTGGTTGTGACAGTACCCCTCCCTCTACGAGTGGACTCCGGACACTCAGAGCCCACTCAGAGCCCACCTTCTCAGGATGGGACCTATGGAAAGCCCTGATGAGACGAGAGGCCTTAATGTCTGTCACTGGGACCCACATCCTCTCCTCAGGACCATAACCCTCCCAATGAACAAGGTACTGGAGAGAACCGTGGACAAGACGAGAATCCACAATCCTAGAGACCTGAAATTCAAGATTCCCATCAACCATAATCGGAGGAGGAGGCAAAGGCGAGGGTACAATGGGTTGAACATAAGGTTTCAATAAGGACTTGAAAAACATTATGGATCTTCCAAGTCTGAGGAAGATCAAGACGGTAGGCAACAGGATTGATGACAGACAGGATTTTGTAAGGCCCAATAAACCTAGGACCTAACTTCCAGGAGGGAACCTTCAATTTGATATTCTTGGTAGACAACCACACCAGATCACCAACATTCAGGTCCGGACCAAGCACACGTCTCTTATCTGCCACACGCTTATATCTCTCACTCATGCTCTTTAGATTATCCTGAATCTTTTGCCAAATAGATGACAAAGACGAGGAGAATCTGTCCTCATCAGGTAAACCAGAAGACCCCTCTCCCGAGAAAGTCCCATACTGCGGATGAAACCCATATGCACCAAAAAATGGTGACTTATCAGAGGACCCCTGACGACGGTTATTTAAAGCAAACTCAGCAAGGGACAAAAAAGAACACCAATCCTCCTGATTCTCCACCACAAAACAGCGCAGATATGTCTCCAGATTCTGATTGACGCGCTCCGTCTGGCCATTCGACTGCGGGTGGAAAGCAGAAGAGAATGACAACCGAACCCCCAAGCGAGAACAGAAAGCCTTCCAGAATCTGTAAACAAATTGCGTGCCCCTATCAGAGACTATGTCTGAAGGAATACCGTGCAATTTGACAATGTGATCAATAAATGCCTGCGCCAGCGTCTTAGCATTGGGCAAACCAGGAAAAGGGATGAAATGCACCATTTTGCTAAAATGGTCCACCACCACCAGAATCACAGTCTTCCCCGAGGAACGAGGCAGGTCCGTTATGAAGTCCATGGACAGATGTGTCCAAGGACGGGAAGGAATGGGTAAGGGAAGGAGAGGACCTGACGGCCGTGAATGAGGGACTTTGGCACGAGCGCAAGTCTCGCAGGCTGCCACAAAACCCTCAACCGACTTACGAAGCGCAGGCCACCAGAATCTCCGAGCGATGAGATCCAGTGTGGCTCTTGCCCCCGGGTGCCCAGCAAGGACCGTATCGTGGTGTTCCTTAAAAATCTTGTGTCTTAAAGCGAGCGGCACAAACAACCTCCCAGGAGGACAAAGATCAGGAGCCTCTGACTGGGCTGCCTGCACCTCTGCCTCCAATTCAGAAAAAAGAGCAGAGACCACCACACCTTCGGCCATAATGGGACGCGGGTCTTCAAAATTCCCGCCTCCCGGAAAACAACGTGACAGAGCATCTGCCTTCACATTCTTAACCCCAGGGCGGAACGTGACAACAAAATTAAATCTTGAAAAGAACAAAGACCATCTGGCCTGTCTCGGGTTCAGACGCTTGGCTGACTCCAAGTAGGCCAGATTTTTATGGTCAGCAAACACGGTAATAGGGTGTCTGGCTCCCTCTAGCCAATGGCGCCATTCCTCGAAAGCCAACTTGATGGCCAACAATTCCCTATCTCCCACATCGTAATTTCTCTCTGCGGAGGAGAGTTTTTTCGAGAAAAAGGCACACGGTCGCCATTTGGCAGGAGAGGAACCCTGAGACAAGACCGCACCCACACCCACCTCAGAAGCATCAACTTCCTCCCCCTCAAGATGGGAGCGGAAGCAAAACTCTCCTTGATATTAGAAAAAGCCTTACGCGCCCCTACCGACCAAGAAGAAAAATCTACCCCCTTTCTGGTCATATCAGTGAGTGGTTTAACAATAGAGGAATAATTCAAAATAAACTTCCTGTAATAATTGGCAAAGCCCAAAAAACGCATCAGCGCCTTCTGGTCCTCAGGAAGCTCCCACTCAAGCACAGCGCGGACCTTCTCGGGTGGCCATGCTTGCTCACTATAGGAAAAAGCCTGTGGGAACACGCACAGGCACGCATGTACAGCAGCTCCCATCTCGGCCACCTCGTATCTGCACTGCAGTGGTGGCCATGCTTGCTCACTATAGGAAAAAACCTGTGGGAACACGCACAGGCACGCATGTACAGCAGCTCCCATCTCGGCCACCTCTTATCTGCACTGCAGTGGTGGCCATGCTTGCTCACTATAGGAAAAAACCTGTGGGAACACGCTCAGGCACGCAGGTACAGCAGCTCCCATCTCAGCCACCTCTTATCTGCACTGCAGTGGTGGCCATGCTTGCTCACTATAGGAAAAGCCTGTGGGAACACGCTCAGGCACGCAGGTACAGCAGCTCCCATCTCGGCCACCTCATATCTGCACTGCAGTGGTGGCCATGCTTGCTCACTATAGGAAAAAGCCTGTGGGAACACGCACAGGCACGCATGTACAGCAGCTCCCATCTCGGCCACCTTGTATCTGCACTGCAGTGGTGGCCATGCTTGCTCACTATAGGAAAAAGCCTGTGGGAACACGCACAGGCACGCATGTACAGCAGCTCCCATCTCGGCCACCTCGTATCTGCACTGCAGTGGTGGCCATGCTTGCTCACTATAGGAAAAAGCCTGTGAGAACACGCTCAGGCACGCAGGTATAGCAGCTCCCATCTCGGCCACCTCGTATCTGCACTGCAGTGGTGGCGATGCTGGCTAACTATAGGAAGAGGCCTGTGGGAACACGCTCAGGCACGCATGTACAGCAGCTCCCATCTCGGCCACCTTGTATCTGCACTGCAGTGGTGGCCATGCTTGCTCACTATAGGAAAAAGCCTGTGGGAACACGCACAGGCACGCATGTACAGCAGCTCCCATCTCGGCCACCTCGTATCTGCACTGCAGTGGTGGCCATGCTTGCTTACTATAGGAAAAAGCCTGTGAGAACACGCTCAGGCACGCAGGTACAGCAGCTCCCATCTCGGCCACCTTGTATCTGCACTGCAGTGGTGGCCATGCTTGCTCACTATAGGAAAAAGCCTGTGGGAACACGCTCAGGCACGCATGTACAGCAGCTCCCATCTCGGCCACCTTGTATCTGCACTGCAGTGGTGGCCATGCTTGCTCACTATAGGAAAAAGCCTGTGGGAACACGCACAGGCACGCATGTACAGCAGCTCCCATCTCGGCCACCTCGTATCTGCACTGCAGTGGTGGCCATGCTTGCTTACTATAGGAAAAAGCCTGTGAGAACACGCTCAGGCACGCAGGTACAGCAGCTCCCATCTCGGCCACCTCGTATCTGCACTGCAGTGGTGGCCATGCTTGCTTACTATAGGAAAAAGCCTGTGAGAACACGCTCAGGCACGCAGGTACAGCAGCTCCCATCTCGGCCACCTCGTATCTGCACTGCAGTGGTGGCCATGCTGGCTAACTATAGGAAGAGGCCTGTGGGAACACGCTCAGGCACGCAGGTACAGCAGCTCCCATCTCGGCCACCTCGTATCTGCACTGCAGTGGTGGCCATGCTGGCTAACTATAGGAAGAGGCCTGTGGGAACACGCTCAGGCACGCAGGTACAGCAGCTCCCATCTCGGTCACCTCGTATCTGCACTGCAGCGGTGGCCATGCTTGCTCACTACAGGAAAAAGCCTGTGGGAACACGCTTAGGCACGCAGGTACAGCAGCTCCCATCTCGGCCACCTCGTATCTGCACTGCAGTGGTGGCAGTAACCCCTGAAAAATAGAAATGTATAAGCAGACAACCCCTTTAAGATCAATTACACTGAAAATGTCAAGACTGGACATGAAAATGCAGTATTTACTCCCTTTATAATAGCGTTATAAATATGGAAAATATAAGTAAATATCCTGCGTCATTGAAAACAGCACCATACATCAAATACTTCTGTCGCTCTCTCTAAGGCTGGTCTCAAAGAACTATGATATAGCCACATTGTAACATCTGTATTACTCATCATACCAAGAGATTAAATGTTTCCACATTACCATTGTCTAAAACTGTCCTTAGGGTACGGCCACATGTTCAGGTTTCTTGATGCAGTTTTGGAAGCCAGAACCAGTGAACTTAAAAAAAGAGGTTTTATTTGTCCTTTTCACTTTCTATCCATTATGATGCACTCCTGATATTGGCTTCCTAAACTACATCAGAAAACCTGAACACGTAGCCTTACCCTTAGGGCTTGTTTACACGACCGTATGGCTTTTTCAGTGTTTTGTGGGCCCTTTTTAACTGATCCGTTTTTCCGTTTTTTGTTTCAGTAGTGTTTTCAGTTCCTTTCGGTTTTTCCGTTCCGTTTTTCCGTATGGCATATACAGTATACAGTAGAAAAAATTGGGCTGGGCATAACATTTTCAATAGATGGTTCCGCAAAAACAGAACGAATATGGAAGACATACGGAGTACATTCCATATGTGTTCCATTTTTTTTGAGGACCCATTGACTTGAATAGAGCCATGGTACGTGATTTGCGGGCAATAATAGGACATGTTCTATCTTTGAACGGAAAAACGGAAATACGAAATGGAACGCATAACGAGTACATTCCGTTTTTTTTGCAGAACCATTGAATTAAATGGTTCCGTATACGGACCGTATATGTAACTCAAAAAACGTATACGCAAAGCAAAAAACGTTTGTGTGAACGAGCCCTTAGCCTGGATTAATGAGCTGTATGATTCTTATGAGAGCAACTTTCTTTTTCTTTCTACACAGTTGACATTAATTCTGCATGTACAGTACATTACACATGACGGTAGGGTCTTTTCTTCTAGGCACATCTATGGCCTCATGCACACGACCGCTGTGTGCATCCGCGGCCTTTGTTCCATTTTCCGTTTTTTTTCCGCTGACCCATTTACTTTAAATGGGTCAGTGGAAAATCGGAAAATGCTCTGTTTGGCATCCGCGTCCGTGATCCGTGTTTCCAGTCCGTGAAAAAAATAGGACCTGTCCAATTTTTTTCACGGACAACGGTTCACGGACCCATTCAAGTCAATGGGTCTGTGAAAAATCACGGCTGCACACAAGATTGTCATCCGCGTCCGTGATCCGTGTCCGTGATCAGTTTCCGTTTTTTCATTTCAAAGGCAAACTTGACTTAGATTTTTTTTTCATTTTTCATGTCCGTGGATCCTCCAAAAATCAAGAAAGACCCACGGAAGAAAAAACGGACATGGATCACGGAACAATGGAAACCGTTTTTGCGGACCGCAAAAAAAAAGTCTGTGTGCATGAGGCCTATACGAGATTAACATTTTTACATTTTTCTCCATAGAATTGTATGTACTTACAACTTTCATACCAGTCTCACAAGGTCTGACTTTCTATGTCATGTGAAAAATATCTGAAACTAGCACCAGCCTAAGTGCTGATCAACGATATACAGCAGCAAGTCTATCAGTGCTCAGTGTTTAGATACAGTATGCCTACAGTAGTTTAGTAAGGGTGAGCCCCCTGATGGGTGCTGTTTAACAAATTTCAGACACACTGCTGCATAGTCCTCATTTACCTGGGTACTAGATATGATTAGCAACTGAAACGTTGGCTTATGTCATGGAAGGATTATAAGAATCTGCTAAATTATTTTTGGCCACATGATTTAATAAACATTGCTTGTTAACTGTAAAAAGGGTGCCTTGGGCTTTTGTATACTGCCTGGCCATCCCCACATTTTTTCTTAGGTCGTAACTCCTGGACAACCCCTTGCAACATGTGCAAAAGCAAATATCAAATATAATTTAGTTTAATCTGAAGCATTTGGGGTTGAAACCCTTCATCAGGTTGTAGAAGCATGTATAAAAATACAGCACAGTATTCATGTCACAAACTTACCTGTCTGGGCTCCAGTGGTGAGATCTCCAGCCGATCGCGCCGGGAGAGATGCGCTGCTAAGCTATGTCCCCTTGTGACACAGCAGCATCCTTAGCAACAGGATGCAATGCTCTGCTTCTCCCCTCAGCCAGCGTGTGCTGTGGGAGAATAGCAGTGGGTTGATTGCTCAGCTGCTTTATTCCTATGTGCTAGTGTTCTGACTAATGAAGTGCTGAGTCATGACCTATCAGGTTCCGATCCTGGGACTCAAACCTCTATTTAAACCCCTTCCTGGCCATATGACAGTGAAAGTCTTGTTTGGGCTCACTAGCTAAGTTCCTGGTTCTTGGATTCATTTGGATTTCTTGTATTTGATATTGGCTTGTCTTTTGACTACTCTGTGTCTCTCGTTTTTGTACATTGTTGTCCTCCTGCCTCTGATCCATTCATGTATAGCTATTCCTTTGTGTTGTTTTTTACTGTTGGTGTTTGTCTGTCTCTGCACCTTAGTAGTGTAGGGACTGTCGACCAGTTACAGTCTTGCTACCTAGGGCTTGAACTGCAAGTAGGTAGAGTAAGTAGGCTGGGTTCCAGGTCAGGGCCCACTATCCATGTCTTCTAATACTAACTTCTATGCTGGCCCTTGGCACATGTACAGGCTTCTTTTTACCTTTATATATTTACAAATGGTCCACAAGACCAATATTTCATATGCCAATTACTAAAACATAACGTTTAATAAATCCATTATTAAAAGTATCCAATAGAAAAATGAAAAATATTTAAAACTATAAGCTGTGTCACATGGTTTTTATATGTTTCTTTATCTCTTATGCATGTTGCTTTTCCACTACTCAGTACCTCCAACTATTTGAGCAGGGAGCCGGCATCTGCGCGCTGATTGACGGCTCACTGCTAGCTATCCCTGCGCTGTAGCGCTTCTTATCTCATTCTACATACTCAGTGAATACCTATGTGCACGCACTGTGTTAAAACTTGCTGTGAAATTGTGTGAATTTTTAAAATATGAAAGTATTTATTCAGCTTGGTGAGTGCTGTTAATAAAAAAATATCAAAATGTCTCAATCTCTGTTTTTTGGTAACCACCCACCCCAAAAAATATAAAAAAACACAGATGTACCCCAAAAAGGTACTAATAAAAACTGCAGCTCTCCCTGCAAAAAACAACAACTCACAATAGCTCTGCAAATGGAACTGTAAAGATGTTATGAGTGTCAGAATAAAGTAATCGTTTTGAAGGTAGTAAAAGCATAAGATAAACTATAGAATTTTGCTATCACTGTAATCAAACTGAACCGCTGAATAAAGTTAACATGTCAGTTTTAGCACACAGTGAATACCATAAAAACTAAACCCAAAAACAATGGCGGATTATCTGGAGTGCAGTGGAGAAGGTAAGATGTCAAGTTACAGCTTGTGGCCAGTCAGGAGAGCTCAATGTTGTATGCAAACCATGCTAGCTGGCAGTTTATTTCACTTTATTTCTAGAACTCACATGCTGGACTGGCACCATCCTTCTCCAGTGACAGCCCAGTTGCTTCACAGATGGCCATACACATTAGAGTTGTCACTGAACCTGCCAATTTCAGCAGGTTTGACCAACCAGGCCAGGTTTCCTAACTCTCCTCCGACAGCAGAAGGGGAAGATGAGGATAAACCAAGTTGGATTTCAACTGGAGATAAGCTGTTTCCAGAGTTATCTATCAGCGGCTTTCTTCCCTCTTTCCATTCACTGCATATGTATGCATATGAAAGGATAGGGGGAGATTCGGCTGAAAGTTGTGATGGCTAGGTTAAGGGAGCAGTGTCCATAGAAGTGAACACAGACCCAGAACTGTAAGGGAAACTCCTGCACAATCTGTGAGACCTATCACAACAGACTGTGTCCATCCAGCAGGCAATTACTACGATGAGAGCTGCATGCATTATATCAGAAACGACTTGTTCTACTGCTGTTTTTCTGAAATTATTAGACAATTCGCAATCTTGAGGGTGTAGGGGGTAGGTAGGGGGGGGGGGGGAGAAGAGGGGCACTCATTAAACTTTTGCACAGGGTCAACAATATGTCATAAAGCGGCCTTGAGAAAGACACTGAGCCCCTAATTAAACCAAGAAAGAATGGCTTCAGTGACTACCAAATTCAGGGATCTGTATCAACATTTTAATCTTGTGGTTGTGTGATGGGGTGAAAAAAGTCTTCCTAGTATTTGGTAAGTTCCCATAACCATCAGAGGACATCTATACAGACCAGTTTATTAAGAATTGTTTATGTCCTTCCCAGGGACATACTGTAGGTAAAAGCTAATGGGCCCTGGTGCAAGAGTTCAGCTTGGGCCCCCTTGCCTCAGTGCTTTGTGGCACACAACCTTCGTGCTGCCTGAGGCAAAAATTTAAATAACATCCCCCCTCCCCCGCATGTCAAATCCTTGACCTAACCCCTTCCCTCCAGCCAGAGGTGTAACCTGACCAGCATGGACTTTCTATAATACCGGTGTCTTCTTATGTGCCAAAAGGGTCTTTGGGCCTCCTCAGGTTTCTGGGCCCAGTAGGGATTGCTACCTCTGCAGCCCCTATAGCTACGCCCCTGGTTCTTTCATTTTGGTCACTGCTTAGCTTTAATCAATGCCTCCATGAGGACAGGTCACCATTTGACTAAGTTGCATTGACATGAAATTGCGGATTGCAAAACACGGCAAGGTCATGTGAATAAACCCTAACACAGAACTTACTTTTTCTAATGGCTGTGTATAGGCAGAGGCAATGATGGTAGTAGAAATCCCTCAGTCCCTTTATATAGGTGCTGTACATGAATCTGAACTTTGCTGTGAGGGAACCACTAGAGGGCTACCTCTTGGAGTAGTCTCTGTTCAAGTGACGGCGCACCCAAGGGGGTCAGGCAGACAGGCTCAATGTGGAACACAGATGGACAAACGTAAAACAGCTCACATTTGCAGGACAGTAGCAGACTAGGACCTATTGCTCAAGGGAAGGTGCCTTAAAGGGAATGTGTCACCAAAAATTGTATCTACCTGTCAAAACCAGACAGCAACACATTTCCTTTTTTTAAATCTGCTTTTATTTTCTGAATGCTGATTTATTTATTCTATTTCCTAAACATGATTATGGGGATGGCCATCTTGCCTGAGCTGTTCTTAACAGCATTTAGAGAGCATTAAAAAAAATTGCTTAACGGCCACCAATGGTCTAGAGCTGACCCTGTTGGGAGAGTCTTCTATGCATGCTCTGTGACCTGTGCACAAAAAAAAAAGGAAAGAACAGATGTGGAGTGTACAGGCATGTCATTGCTGTAGCCATACACACTAATTCTTAGGGTGTGTTTTATATGTGACAGATTTGCAGAAATTTCTGCAGCTCCAAATCCCTTAAATACATGTGTGAATTTACCCCTAAAGTACTTTTTTCTCTGTCTATCCAGAATTGGCTTCAATTTTAGTTAAAGGGGTTATCTCACGACTAATGTAAAAAATGAAAATGAGACATCATATAGTACATCACAATCTCTTTCTAACAAATCTAGAACCAGCCCTGTACCTCACATGGGTCCAGAGATCTCCTCATTTATTGCTCTGCTAGATTTATATCAAGCTAGCAGCTCAAGGGGAGTGTCTTTTCTGCTGCCGCTAAGGGGGCGTGTCTCAGCTCTCCCTATCACAGCTCAGGAGGCAGTTGAAGAATGAAACTGAGCATGTGCGGCCTTCTCAGTGAGCAGGTCAAAGAAATAAGAAGAAAACAAAAAGCAGGTGGCACTATACAGATACATTTCATAAAATAACTCACTGGCTATGCAAAATTTTCAATTACATGCAATTACAAAATAATTCAGATCCAGGTGCTGGTTTGAAAACTGTAGAATATTTTTTCATGGGGCAACCCCTTTAATAAGTAACATGGAATTTATTTGGAGACAGTTTTACACAATGCAGCATTTTATTTTTTGACTGATATACTGTATGTACAATATATATATGCATTGTAACTAGATTTTACTGCATTATTTGGTATTGCTCTGTGAAGAAATCTAGATCATCCCATAAACTGCCCTGTGAAAGATATACTATACTACTCCTTTCTCAATGCTTATAATCATTCCTTGATTCTCTTGATATAAATTTCAGATAGCAGTGGCTAATCATAGTCACCTTGTGTTAGCTGTTAATCACAGGAACTTTATCATTTGACATGCAGAGCTTTGACATCTCAGACTCACTGGCACATTTTGTCCTAGAACAGCTTGTTTCTGCATTTTCAGACCCCTAGACCAACTAGCTATTTTTATACAGCTTCTCATAAATCAGTCTGCAGGCAATGCTGCAATCACTGGTTCTCACTGGACCGAATATTTACAGTAAGGCCACTCGCAATGTGATTAACAAATGTAGAACACTGAAAGACTGCCTGACAGCACCGCCTGGAAATTCAACAGGTGCTGTCTGCCAAACCAAACAATGTTCACCATTTTGATGCCATGATCTTAAAATATATTTTGCTTGCTTGGCGGAGTATCTTGAATTAGTATAGTATGCACTATAAAACTGCCTCGAATTCACAACAGATTATGTGTTACAAGTCAAAATGACATCATCTAAACTTAGCGAAATGTAAGATCGCATATAGTCTTATTTACATGCTTGGATGTCCTTTTCCAATAACAGAAGTTCACATAACATCTGCAGCAAGGGCGTACACAGATCTCATAGGACCCCATAGCAAAACATAGTATGAGCCCCCTGCCTCACACAGGCAATGCAAAACACAGTGCCACTCAGGGGTGGACTGGGAACTTAAAGTGGCCCTGGAAAAAATACTAAAAGTGGCCCCATTTTGTAGTTGGGTCCAAATTGATGGAAGTCAGGGCCAGCAATACCATATTGTGGCCCATTATACCACCCCAACAGAGCCAAATACAGTGATCTCTCAAGATACAATGGCCTCAGGATACAATATTTTTAACATACAATGGTCTTTTCTGACCCATCTAGACTCAACATACAATGCCTCAGACTCAGATCCAACCAATCAAGGTCACTTCTCTGGTAAAATAGCTGTATTAGTTGCTAGTTAGCAGCTATTCCTGACTGTTCTATGTAAGGAGTTGCTTTATCTGTCTTAATTATCTACTTATTTTTCATAAATCTTAATTTCCTCTTTGTCACAGCTGTCATGGTCTGGTGGTAGTGGACCGTGACACTTTTGCCATACATGCTTGTTGCTGGTAGCAACGTGTTGTTAGCATGATTTTACACTTCCCCTTTAAGGCTGATGTTCCTTCCCATTTTGGTTTGTTTAGGGTTAAAGGAGTGTTCAAGGTGGAGCTGGGTGTGGCCTCATGGCTCTTCTTGTACTGGAGTTGTGAGCTGGAGGTTAGTTGTATGTCTTTGTATAAGTATGAGCTTTGCTCCTCTCTCGATGTGTCACCTGTCCATGAGGGCCTCCTTGTGGAACATCAAGGTCTTTGGCAGTGTCATCACGATGTTTCCCCGTGTCCCCTTACCCTTCCTCACCTGTTTATGTTGTTTGGTGTAGGATTATGTACAGGGTGTTTGGTGTACATCTTGTTGTAGTTTTATGTCTGGTCTTTTGGTGCTGTTCGTCCAGCATGTATGCAAGGCGTTTCTCTGGTGAGGGGGCTCCTGGGTTCCTCGGAGGGGGAACTGCATTGGCCACCTGCCTGTGGAAGTGGGCTCCAGGGTTTCCCAGAGGGGGAACAACTAGTCAGTAGCAGTTGTTTCATCCAGTTGTTGTGGCAGGTAAGCGCTGTTGTTCCAGTGTGTGTTGTTTGCGCTGGGTGCTTACCTGCCAATCTGGTTTATGCTACTGTCTGCTCCTTTCTTATTGCTAGGCCTGCTGGAGACTTCGGTTCATCCATGTCGTGGATGAACAGGTCGTCTCCTAGCCATGACATTATTACCAGGGATCTCTAGGGTTAGTAGGGACAGAGGTTACGGGTATGATCCCTCCCACCATTAGGGTTTGCTCATACAGTTAGGAGGTCAGGGCTAGGATTTAGGGATCTGTTAGAAGGTAACTGCACCCTTTATTCCTGTTTCAAGGCCTAGTGGCATATCCCGCCAACCTACATTGTACGGTGTGGAGTTTCCCCCCACTCCCCAACGTGACACTCTTATCTTGGATGACATTTTGGGGCTTTGGAACGGAATACTTAAGTTACAATGGTTTCAACATACAATGCTCGTCCTGGAACCAATTAATATTGTAACTTGAGGGACCACTGTACCACAGTCCATCACAAAATACTGCCAGCAGCACAAAACACAAAAACTTCCACTGGCCGACCATGAGGGTGTTAAGGTCTATGGCCAATCTGTCCCTGGTGCCACACCCCAGATTTCTGATGAATTTACTTTTTTTTATTAATTGGAAGAAATTTCACTTAAAAACTAATTATTTGTGTATGCAAATTACGGCAACAATGTTTGTATACAAATTTTAGTGCATTTTATGTATGGAAGAAATATTGCAGTTTACTATTAGGTAAGCATCTAACCTTTTTTTTATTTATTTTTATGCTAGCATAGTATCTGCCATTACTACCTCTGGGGGTCGGGCATTCCATAGTTTGACTGCTCTAACTGTAAAGAATCCTTTCCTGTATTGATGACTAAATCTGTACTTGTTTTTTTATTCCAGAATTCACAGATCTACTATTTTCCTTGCGTACTTGCAATATCTGATTCACGTATACTGTTATCCTTGCTTTGTTGTATTTTACAACTGTTACTTTTCGGCATATCTCTTGTCCAGTTTTAGAAAATGCTATTTTTACTTGTCTGGTTCACAGGAATAACATTGTTTAGCTTATCATTTTCCACTGACTTACGGCACATAAATGTTAATATCCCAAGGGAGGTTTCATGGGAAATACGGTATATACCGGTCAATAACATCATCATGCCTAGCCAACATTTATCCATAGCTATACATTTCCCATATGAAGGTTGCAGATTGGACATTTTTATCAGGGGCATATTTTATATAATTATATAAAAAATTTAAAATGGTTAACTAAGAGTTTCTATCTGTATTTAACCCTTCTGTCATTACCATTCACTCTAATTATTTTTCTTGTATGTTAATGGATTTATTACAGAATTACAAACTCAGCAATTTCCTGATATATGCTTATTACCAGAATTGTTCCCGTTACAAGTAAGAATTTTCCAAGCTGGGAAGCTGTGAGAATTTTCAAGACCGCCTATGTCTGGTGATGGATTTGTAGGGTAATGACTTGGAAAGCAAATTCATTATGCCTCTGAAAGTTCATTTTTCATACATATTTATCTGACAAAAACAAAGTAAATTTAATCATAGGTACTACATTTGGCAACTATCCATAAATTCCCTATAGTTCATAAAAGTAGACTTTTGGGCAAATAAAATAATAAAATAATGTATTGTCTCTGATGACAATTTTTTGGAAAATAAACATTTCTGGGAAAACTGAAAGGTACTGTTTCTATGGCAAATCTGTCTTTGATATGACAATAAAGTCATGTTCAGTGCAGTGATTAGACTCTTATGTTCCCCAGAGTACACTTTGTACTGGAGCACCCCATCATTATGCCCAAAATATTAAAACTCCTGCACATTCCCTTGCTGGCAGGCTGTACAATATGGAAAATTAAACAGCCTACATAGACATACATCATATATGCACATATGGCACACGCATATAGACATGCGTCATATATCTTGAACATATATACTATATATTTACTAGACTACCCATGGCAGCACAGTCACGAATGGATTAAAGCCCCCCTAGCTACAACCAGAGACAGGTTAATAAGCAGTAATGATCAATTAATCAGTTAACCAATCACCATGGCCTATAAAGCTGAGCAGAAGGAAGGAACCAGTGTATTTTATTTCTTTCTAGGTCATGATGGATACAAGGTGTTACAACATAAAGAAATCACATTATCCTACCAGCTTTCCGAGCCCTATACAGGGAGAGTTCTGGAGAGTTTCGCAGCTCAAAGGTGCATCAGATGGTGTTTCTCATGATGTTCATTACATTGCACATCTTGCAGCATAATATCCACCCCTTAGGCTCTCCAATGCTCTCAAAGCCTTCCCTGGCTCCCTGTCTGTATACTGCCTACCTTTTCTGAGAGTTAGGTGGGGTGCTTTTCTAAAACCTATGTACAGTCAGGTCCATAAGTATTGGGACAGCGACACAGTTCTAACATTTTTGGCTCTATACACCACCAAAATGGATTTGAAATGAAACAAACAAGATGTGCTTAACTGCAGACTGTCAGCTTTAATTTGAGGGTATTTACATCCAAATCAGGTGAACGGTGTAGGAATTACAACTGTTTGCATATGTGCCTCCCACTTGTTAAGGAACCAAAAGTAATGGGACAATTGGCTTCTCAGCTGCTCCATGGCCAGGTGTGTGTTATTCCCTCATTGTCCCAATTACAATGAGCAGATAAAAGATCCAGAGTTAATTTCAAGTGTGCTATTTGCATTTGGAATCTGTTGCTGTCAACTCTCAAGATGAGATCCAAAGAGCTGTCACTATCAGTGAAGCAAGCCATCATTAGGCTGAAAAAACAAAACAAACCCATCAGAGAGATAGTAAAAACATTGGGCATGGCCAAAACAACTGTTTGGAACATTCTTAAAAAGAAGGAACGCACTGGTGAGCTCAGCAACACCAAAAGACCCGGAAGACCACGGAAAACCACTGTGGTGGATGACCGAAGAATTCTTTCCCTGGTGAAGAAAACACCCTTCACAACAGTTGGCCAGATCAAGAACAATCTCCAGGTGGTAGGTGTATGTGTGTCAAAGTCAACAATCAAGAGAAGACTTCACCAGAGTGAATACAGAGGGTTCGCCACAAGATGTAAACCATTGGTGAGCCTCAAAAACAGGAAGGCCAGATTAGAGTTTGCCAAATGACATCTAAAAAAGCCTTCACGGTTCTGGAACAACATCCTATGGACAGATGAGACCAAGACCAACTTGTAGCAGAGTGATGGGAAGAGAAGATTATGGAGAAGGAAAGGAACTGCTCATGATCCTAAGCATACCACCATATCAGTGAAGCATGGTGGTGGTAGTGTCATGGCGTGGGCATGTATGGCTGCCAATGGAATTGGTTCTCTTGTATTTATTGATGATGTGACTGCTGACAAAAGCAGCAGGATGAATTCTGAAGTGTTTCAGGCAATATTATCTGCTCATATTCAGCCAAATGCTTCAGAACTTATTGGACGGCGCTTCACAGTGCAGATGGACAATGACCCAAAGCATACTGCAAAAGCAACCAAAGAGTTTTTTAAGGAAAAGAAGTGGAATGTTATGCAATGGCCAAGTCAATCACCTGTCCTGAATCCGATTGAGCATGCATTTCACTTGCTGAAGACAAAACTGAAGGGAAAATGCTCCAAGAACAAGCAGGAACTGAAGACAGTTGAGGCCTGGCAGAGCATCACCAGGGATGAAACCCAACGTCTGGTGATGTCTATGCGTTCCAGACTTCCGGCTGTAATTGACTGCAAAGGATTTGCAACCAACTAATAAAAATTGAAAGTTTGATTTATTATTATTATTCTGTCCCATTACTTTTGGTCCCGTAACAAGTGGGAGGCATATATGCAAACTGTTGTAATTCCTACACCGTTCACCTGATTTGGATACAAATACCCTCAAATTAAAGCTGGCAGTCTGCATTTCAAATCCATTGTGGTGGTGTATAGAGCCAAAAATTTTACAATTGTGTCGCTGTCCCAGTATTTTTGGACCTGACTGTAGGTCTATGTGACTTTCCTGAAGCATGTGCCTTTAGGTAAGGGCAAAGCTGATGATCTGGTGCATGTGTGGAATTTCCCATTGGAATGCCGGATGTGAAGCGTGTGTAAGTTCCAGTTTATGTATAAATGATGGCATGCTCAAACAGTATCCTCCGCTTATCAAAGTAATGTCACTGTCCTTATCAGAGCTATGTTCACTTTGTTGCTCTCTCTGCTGTATGTTGCCTAGTGTTATGCCAGATGTGACAATTATATGACTTCCAGTTCAGTATGATGCTGCAGACTATGTCCTCTCATCACAGCAGTGTTATACTCAGCTCTCACTTTACTGTGTCTTACCTGGCACTCTAGGGCCGCAGTCTTCTGAGAGATGTATCTGTTCTGGCTATGTTGTGGTCACCTCCAGAGTTCTCATGCTGCATGATTTTTTTTAAGATGGTTAAAGATACCATAGAAACAGACACAAATGTGCCAAATATGGTTAAATGTGAAAGACTGTTCTACTTACCAAAGGAGAGAGTGTTTTCTGTTCATCCAGTACTGGATGCATGTCTGAAAAAGACAAATTAGATGGAAATTATCTGAAGTGTGGGATGCTGTCCCAAAAGCTGATTCAGCAAAGGCAAGGCATTCCAAAAAAGCTGTGTTCCGCTCAGAAGAATCATCATGAATGAAGAAACCCCTGGATAGGAAAGCAGAATCACCATTGAAAAAATCGTACACCTCACCCTCGACGGCCTGTAGAATGTCCCTTACATCTGTTTCTGTGGCAAAAGGACTGTGTATCTGAATGAGCCAATTCTGTGGCAAAAGGACTGTGTATCTGAATGAGCCAATTGCATCAAGATGTGTAAGCGGGGCTGTCTACAGGACCTACAGAATTTACCTTTATTGAAGTCTGCATCATAGTTACTCAAGGATGAACCTTATGGATTGTCCTCTGGATTCTTGGCACTCACTAAACCTTCCAGAAGAGCTATTTGAATCAAAAGCGGCCTACCAATATACGATCCAAGAACCACTTCTGCAATCTGCCTTTTCAACTAGTTTCATTGTTTGGTCTTCAAGTAGAGAAATTTTTAGAGTCTTTGAACAATGGTAAAGCAATAATATTCACAAGCACCAATAAGGACATCCTGTTAGATCCTTTCAGGGACAAACAGAAGATCTTCAAGTTCAGATCCAGTCAGAAATCATCAGATCATTGACACCAGTCATATCGGCATGCAGATAGGGACCAGACTGAAAATTTTCTCTTCTGTATGGTCCAGGCCTCCATCGGACACTTGGGTCTCCTCAACAATAAGAAAATGATTTATTTGTGTTCAGAGGATTTCTGCCAGTTGCATTTCCCCCCAATACACACAAGAATCCAGTTGTTCTTGATCTGCTTCAGGGATTTTTGGAAATGGCGGTATTAGGAAAAGATGAAATTGAAAATGAATACTATTTTCATCAGTCATTGGGTTTTTGGGAAAAAAGATTTTCTGTTCACAATACATCTCACAGATATCTACTTGCACATTCCCATATGACCCAACCACAAGAAACTTCCAATGGTCACATTAAATATTTTATTTGCATTTCATCTACTCCCAGAGTTTTTGCCAAGACAAAAGTAATTCTAACAGGGTTTCTAAGTTTCAGCACAGTAGGCAGGAAACATGCGCACAGTGAGCCCTGACTGAAACCCACCCCGCTTTCTCTGCCTACTCGCAGTGCAAGCCCTAAGTCGTTGTTCCATGTTCTGCTAAGTGCAAGACAGACAGACAAAGAGGCGCAACCACACAGAGGAGGAAATAGGTCAAAACCGGGAGGACAGTAAAGTACAAAATCAGAAGATGGAGGGTAGTCAAAATAGCCAAGCCAATAAAAATGTATATCGATCAGCTGGGAGGAAAAGCTGATGTATCTATTTCCACCACTTGAAGATTCTCTAGAATCCAAAAAATGTAATATTGCTTTATAAAAATACAGAGGCTCCTTCCTTCTGCTCAGCTTAATAGAGGCCATGGGGATTGGTTCATTAATTAATTGATCATTGTCACGGTGCAGTTCACTGTGACAGTTGTGGCTGTGTAGGCTGGCTGCATGCCCTCTTGTGTACTGGCTGCAGGCTGACACTTGTGTATGCTGGTTGCTTGGGGCTGTGTGCTGGCTGTGGTGTCTTGTGTGAACTATGCCTGCGAATGTGTGTACACTCCGTGTCTGTATCTCTGTGGTTCCTGTCACCGGTGCCGTGCAGGATAGCTGCATGCGCTCTGTGTAGGGTTGAGTGGACTCATGGATGTTTGGGTTCACCGGGTTCGGCTGAACTTTGGGTCAAAGTTTGGGTTCGGGAACCGAACTCAAACCCGAACACGAACCCCATTGAAGTCAATAGGGACCCGAACTTTGGTGCATTAAAATGGCTGTAAAATAATCATAGTAAGGGCTAGAGGGCTGCAAAAGGAAGCAAAATGGGGGTAAGAGCAGGACAATTGCCCTGCAAACAAATGTGGATAGGGAAATGACTTAAAATAACATAGAATAGAAAAAAATTATAAAATAATAATCTTGAACTAGGAGGCAGAGGTCAAAGTGGAGTAGGAGGTTGAGGAGGCGGTGGATGTGGCTGTATAGGTGGAAGCGGCGGTGGAGAAGGAGAAGGTAGCCAACACTGTTTTTGTTGTTTTATTTTTTTTATTTTTTTTCCCTTACATTTTTGTTTTAAATCATTGGGAAATAGAAAAGAGACTGCAAAGAGAAAGTGCGCTGGAGTCTAACAGTGGCTGGGTGCGGCCGGTATACTTGTATATTCAGCACAAGGTAAAGACAATTCCTGTGGGATCCATTCCTGGTTCATTTCAATGAACGTGAGCTTGTCCACATTGGCTGTGGACAGGTGGCTGCGTTTGTCTGCGATCACTCCCCCTGCCGTGCTAAACACACATTCGGAAAATACACTTGCCGCAGGGCAGGCTGGCACCTCCAAGGTGTAAAAGGCAAGCTCAGGCCATGTGCCCAATTTGGAGACCCAGAAGTTGAATGGGGCAGACCCATCATCAGTACGTGTAGGCGTGTGCACATGTACTGTTCCACCATGTTGCTGAAATGCTGCCTCCTGCTAAGACGTTCCGTATCAGCTGGTGGTGCTGGTTGTTGTGGCGTGCTGACAAAGGTTTTCCACATTTCGGCCATGCTAATCCTGCCTTCTGAGGTGCTGGCGGTGCCCCAGCTGCATTGGCGACTTCTTTCCCCTCCTCTGCCTTCGCCTTGCGCTTCCACTGAGCCCCCGCTGTCAGGTGGGAATGCCATCAGCAGCGTGTCTACCAGCCTGTGCTTGTACTCACGCATCTTCCGATCACGCTCCAGTGACAGATGTTCTTGTAGCGGGGATCCAGCAGGGTGGCCACCCAGTAATCAGCACTGGTTAGAATGTGGGCAACTCGGCGGTCGTTGTGCAGGCAGTGCAGCATGTAGTCCCTCATGTGTGCCAGGCTGTCCAGAGGGCAACGACAAGCTGTCCTCTGTTGGAGGTGTATTGTCTGTGTCCTTTGTATCCCCCCATCCACGCACCAGTGATGGCTATGAGCTGGTTTGGCTTCCATCCTGCTGTGAACACGGTTCCTCCTCCTCATCATTCTCTCCATCCTCCAGAACTGTGTCCTGGCTGGACAGTTGTGTACCTGGCCTCTGTTGGTGCAGAAACCCACCCTCCGAGCCACTTGTGAATAACTGGCCTGATAACCGTGGAAATGACCCCTATTCTTGCTCCTCTTCCTCCTGTGCCACATCCTGTTCCATCATCGTTTTTTCAAGTAGCCATAGAAGTGGGATGGTAACACTGAGAACGGCGTAATTGGCACTGGCCATGTTGGTGGAGTACTCGAAACAGCGCAGCACGGCACACGCGTCCCGCATAGAGGCCCACTCGTTGGTGGTGAAGTGGTGCTGTTCCAGCAGAGTGACTCACCCGTGCGGGCTGCAGCTGAAACTCTACTATCGCCTGCTGCTGCTCGCACAGTCTCTCCAGCATGTGCAAGGTGGAGTTCCACCTTGTGGGTACATCGCATATGAGCAGTGAGCGTGAAGGCCGAAGTTACGCTGCAGCGCAGACAGGCGAGCAGCAGCAGGGTGAGAATGCCGAAAGCGCGCAGAGACGGTCCGCACTTTCTGCAGCAGCTCTGACACATCGGAGTAATTTTTCCAGAAACCTCTGCACCACCAAATTCAGCACATGCGCCAGTCAAGGGATGTGCGTCAAAGCGGCTAGGCCCAAAGCTGCTAGGAGATTTCATCCGTTATCGCACACCACCAGGCCGGGCTTGAGGCTCGGTGGCACCCACCACTCATCGGTCCGTTGTTCCATGTCCATCCACAGCTCCTGCGCGGTGTGTGGTTTTTCCCCTAAACAGATGAGTTTCAAAACAGCCTGCTGTCGTTTCCCCCTGGCTATGCTGAAGTTGGTGGTGCAGGTGTTACGCTGACCAGAGGAGGAGGCAGTAGAGGAGGAAGCGGAGTAGGAGGAGGAGGCAACGAGAAATGTCCTGAAATCCTAGGTGGCGGAAGGACATGTGCCAAACTTTTATCCGCCTCAGGCCCAGCTGCCACTGCATTAACCCTGTGTGCAGTTAGGGAGATATAACGTCCCTGCCCGTGCTTACTGGTCCATGTATCGGTGGTTATGTGGACCTTGCCACAGATGGCGTTTCGCAGTGCACACCTGATTTTGTCTGCCACTTGGTTGTTCAGGGCAAGGATGGCTCAACTGGAAAAGTAGTGGTGGCTGGGAACCACGTACTGTGGGACAGCCACCACCATAAGGTGTTTAAAAGTCTCCGTCTCCACCAGATGGAATGACAGCATTTCAAAGGCCAGGAATTCTGAAATACTGGCATTCAGGGCCAGGGATCGCTGATGGATAGTGGGGTACTTCCTCTTTCTCTCCAGTGTTTGTGGGATGGACAGCTGAACTCTTCCACGGGACAGTGTGGACATGCTGGGTGACGGTGGTGGAGGTGGTGTTGTTGCTGCCACATCCTCTGTTTGCGGGGTGGCAGGTGCCACTGTCACTCCAGAGGGGGAGGAAGAGGCTGACACTGCAGCAGAAGAGGGAGCAGGAGGAGCCTGAGATCTTTCGTGGTTTTTGAGGTGTTTACTCCACTGCAGCTTGTGTTTTGCATTTAGATGCCTGGTCATGCAGGTTGTGCTGGTTTAGAACATTTATACCTCACTTCAGGCTCTGATTGCACAGCGTTCAAACCACTCGTGTCTTGTCGTCAGCACATTGTCTGAAGAACTGCCACACCAGGGAACTCATTGGAGATGGCTTTGGTGTGCTCAGTCCCTGGGTGCGGTGGGCAGTAGCAGGTGTACTGGCTAGGCGACGGCCACTCTGCTTTTGCACCCTGCTCCCTCTTTTTCTGTGCTGCTGGCGCTGTGTGACCACCACCTCTTCCTCCGAACTGCACACGTCACTCGCATGACCTTGATTCCATGTGGGGTCTAGGACCTCATCATCCTCCACATCATCTTCCACCCACTCTTCACCCCTGCCCTCCTTGCTGGTCTGCACATTGCAGAAAGCCACAGAAGTTGGCACCTGTGTTTCGTCATCATCATCAGAGACGTGCTGTGGATGTCCACATCCTGAAACATAAGTGGTTGGGCTTCTGTGCACTCAATCTCTTCCACTTCTGGGGCAGAGCTAGGTGGATGGCCCACAAAAACCCTGCCAGCAGAGTCATCAAAAAGCATAAGAGACTGCTGCATGACTTGGGGCTCAGACTGCTTGGCTGATTTGCAAGGTGGTGAGGTGAAAGACAGATGCACATGGGCTGCAGGTGCCAATTCTGCGGATTCAGCAGGGGATCGGGTGGGAGACAATGTGAAGGAACTGGAGGCACTGTCAGCCATCCAATCTACTGCCACCTTTACTTGTTCTGGCCTCACCATTCGTACACCGGTATTCGGGCCTACAAAATTACGCTGAAAGTCCTCCAATGTGCACCTGAGGAAGGTGTTTCATTTGGGCGTGTAGCTGGCACAGATAGACTACGTCCTCTCCCTGCAAAAGGAGCTCCACCAGCACCAGCAGCACCACGACCAGGGTCATGTCTCTTATTTGATGCTCTCCTAATTCTTTGAGGTCACCCACCGAACTAACAGACGGATTAAGTATATTAATTTCCCTGCCACGTATGCAGTGCAGGTGTACCTCACACCAAAAATGGGTATATGTCACCGGCTGAACTAACAGTCAGATTAACTATATTAATTTCCCTGTCACGTATAAAGTGCACGTATATCTTGAACCAAAAATGGGTATATGTCACCCACCGAACTTACAGACGGATTAAAGGGGTATTCCTTTCACTCTGTTTTATACTTACCTGCTTCCGGCGCGCTGTCCACTTCCTGGTTTCGGCAGGGGGCGGGCTCCATCTTGATTGAAATCTTCTCCCGGCCGGGCCGCGCACTGGACTGAACGCGCACGCCGCCGCGCATGCGCCCTGTGACTTCTTCCTGGCAAGTGTACTATACTGGCCAGGAAGAAATCACCATAGCGCATACGCGGCCTCGGCGTGCGCTTTCGGTACTGCTCGTGGCCGGACGGGAGAAAAGAAGAAGTCGTCTGCGCAAACGCGGCCACTGCGATTCTGGAGAAGAGCGGTGGCCGTAACCAGGGGGAGACGGAAGACAACAGTATATGTTCGGAAGAGAGAGACGGAAGACAACAGGTAAGTATATGTTCATTTTCTTCTAAGGGGTGGGAATTAGTTAATTAAATATATTTAGAAAAATGATCACTGTTAAATTAACAGATTTAACAGTGATCATTAAGATGGGAATACCCGTTTAACTATATTAAGTTCCCTGTCACGTATGCAGTGCAGGTGTACCTCACAAGAAAAATTGATATATGTCACCCAGTGAACTAACAGACTGATTAACTATTACATTTTTGTGTCAGGAGCAAAAAAACGGTGCAATGCACCCACAAAAAAATAGCTATAGGTCACCCATGGAATTAACAGCCAGATTAATTATTATACGTCTGTGCCAGGGGTACAAAGATGCTGCTTTGCACCAACAAAAAATCATTATAGGTCACCCACAAAACAAATAGCCAGATTCCTAAAACTCTCCCTTGTTTCAGCTGCCTGCTTCCTGTCCCTGCACTACTCAG
The DNA here is from genome assembly GCF_014858855.1 of Bufo gargarizans. Lineage (NCBI taxonomy): Eukaryota > Metazoa > Chordata > Amphibia > Anura > Bufonidae > Bufo > Bufo gargarizans. The sequence goes on along the minus strand of NC_058081.1, from coordinate 218,768,609 downwards.
AGCTGATGGGCAGTGCTACACGTGATCCAGCTTGTATAGAGGCTCGATCACATGATGCACCGGCCAATCACAGCCATGCCATTACTAGGCATGGCTGTGATGGCTTCTATGTACCCACAGCTTAAAAGCTTGTTGATTGGCTGCCCTTTATTAAATGCCCAAACACCGAACTCGAACCCAAACTTTTCCGGCAAAGTTCGCGTTGGGGTCGCTCAATACTAGCACTGTGTCTTGGCTTCCCATTTTTTGCCTTTGGTAGGAGGTTGTCTGCATGTTCTGGCATTCATGTACGTCCGGAGGGAGAGGATGTGAGGGGGAGGTACTGTCACAGTGCGGTTCACTGTGACAGTTGTGGCCATATAGGCTGGCTGCATGCCCTCTCGCGTACTGGCTGCAGGCTGACTCCTGTGTATGCTGTGTGCTGGCTGTGGTGTCTTGTGTGAACTATGCCTGTGAATGTGTGTACTCCCTGTGTCTATATCTCTGTGATTCCTGTCACCGGTGCCATGCAGGCTAGCTGCATGTGCTTTGTGGACTGGTTGTGGGTGTTCCCATGTATGCTGGTTCTGCAATACATGCTGGATGTGGCCTTGTGTGTGAACTGTGGCCTGTATCGCTTGTTCTGTGCTTCTTGCTAATCCTGGTTCTGATGGGTTAACATTCCCTGGTTTGCCCTCTATTGCAGCTATATCTATATGTGAGCTGTGGGGCTTGTAGTCAGTCGGTCTTGTGTCTTGCTGGGTGTAGCCCCTTGCTGCTGACCCTGGGGATTTTGCCATCTGCTCTTCTGTGTGGTGTCGCCTGGTAAAGTGATACTGGTGTTGTTGATGTTGTTATATCCTTGTCCATTAAAAATGGTAAATGAGGCGCACAGGAACACACAAGGACCAACCAGAGGTGCACTCATTAAAGTGGACTCACCCAGTCCACTAAAATAACGTTCCGGCACTATCTGTTGGTCTTCACTCCTTAAAAATTCAGGGTCCTGTTAGAGCTAGACGCGTTTCGGGGCTTAAGATTGCCCCTTCAGCTACTGAGGAAGGGGCAATCTTAAGCCCCGAAACGCGTCTAGCTCTAACAGGACCCTGAATTTTTAAGGAGTGAGAACCAACAGATAGTGTCGGAACCTCGTACCAGACTGCTCAACACCACGATAAGGTTAAAGTATAAGGAATCCGTGACAGCCTACAGCAGAGACTGGGCTGCACATGCCAAACTTTTACCTACGTGGGATTTCAACAACCTGACCGCTCAAAAAAGTCTGGAGGTAATTAAAAACATGACCCAGCAGAGCGACTGTGGGCAACGAAGTGGTGAGGAGAACCTTTCCGGTAAGACTATCTTTTTCATCGAATATTTGCTGACAGGAGATTTAACAAGACTTAAATGCTATTAGCCCAGTGGGACGCTACTGGTTGAATATAGAGCGGGACGCCGCTATACCTGTTTGTTGTGGGACTATCACGCCACGGTGCCTCTAACTGTTACCTTGGAGCTTCAGAACTTTGTCAGTGAGTTGGGGAATAACTCGCATTTGTAGTTTTCCCAGTGAACATTCAGCATCTGCGATATGTATGCGTTTTTATTGTGCGATTTTTTTTATTGTGTGAATAATTTGTGATGTGCCTTTTTATTGTCGTTTTATTGCGGGAATATGCCATGTGTAGTTTTTAATACCCATCTAGATTCAGAGTGCTAGCTACAGTGAGCAAGTGCTGTTTTATACATAGATTTCCAACAGGAGGGCCACATTCTCTCTTTTATTGTCGTTTTTATTGTCTTATACATCAATAAATATCTGTATGATCCCTATATCATGAGAGTGCCCAATTCATTTATCACATATCCTTGTCCATACCTTGCCTGTAGGGATGAGCGAACTCGAACTGTATAGTTCGGGTTCGTACCGAATTTTGGGGTGTCCGTGACACGGACCCGAACCCGGACATTTTCGTAAAAGTCCGGGTTCGGGTTCGGTGTTCGTCGCTTTCTTGGCGCTTTTGTGACGCTTTCTTGGCGCTTTTTGAAAGGCTGCAAAGCAGCCAATCAACAAGCGTCATACTACTTGCCCCAAGAGGCCATCACAGCCATGCCTACTATTGGCATGGCTGTGATTGGCCAGAGCACCATGTGACCCAGCCTCTATTTAAGCTGGAGTCACATAGCGCCGCCCGTCACTCTGCTCTGATTAGCGTAGGGAGAGGTTGCGGCTGCGACAGTAGGGCGAGATTAGGCAGATTAACTCCTCCAAAGGACTTGATTAACTGATCGATCTGCAGCTGTGGATCATTGAGCTGCTGATCCTCAATTGCTCACTGTTTTTAGGCTGCCCAGACCGTTTGTCAGTCACATTTTTCTGGGGTGATCGGCGGCCATTTTGTGTCTTGTGGTGCGCCAGCACAAGCTGCGACCAAGTGCATTTAACCCTCAATGGTGTGGTTGTTTTTTGGCTAAAGCCTACATCAGGGTGAAGCTGTCACACCAAGTGCATTTAACCAGCAATAGTCTGTTCATTTTTTGGCCATATACAAAATCAGGGGCAAGCTGCGCCTGTCACCAAGTGCATTTAACCCTCAATGGTGTGGTTGTTTTTTGGCTAAAGCCTACATCAGGGTGAAGCTGTCACACCAAGTGCATTTAACCAGCAATAGTCTGTTCATTTTTTGGCCATATACAAAATCAGGGGCAAGCTGCGCCTGTCACCAAGTGCATTTAACCCTCAATGGTGTGGTTGTTTTCTGGCTAAAGCCTACATCAGGGTGAAGCTGTCACACCAAGTGCATTTAACCAGCAATAGTCTGTTTATTTTTTGGCCATATACTACATCAGGGGCAAGCTGCGCCCGTCACCAAGTGCATTTAACCCTCAGTAGTGTGGTTGGTCAAGCTGTGACACCAAGTGCATTTAACCAGCAATAGTCTGTTCATTTTTTGGCCATATACTACATCAGGGGCAAGCTGCGCCCGTCACCAAGTGCATTTAACCAGCAATAGTGTGGTTATTTTTTGGCCATATCCCAGTCTAATTCTGTCACTAAATCCATACCGGTCACCCAGCGCCTAAATACTAGGCCTCAAATTTATATCCCGCTAAATCTCTCGTTACCGCTGTCCTGTTGTAGCTGGGAAAGTTATTTAGTGTCCGTCAAAGCACATTTTTTGTTCTGGGTTGAAGTACAATTCCCAATTTAGCAATTTCATAATTTAGTGGTTTCTGCTATATCAGAGCTATTTGAAATCTATCCCTAAAAGGGTATATAATATTCAAGGTGCACATTGGGTCATTCAGAATAACTTCACACACACCCGCTACTGTGTATTTTCAAGTCTAATTCTGTCACTAAACCCATACCTGTCACCCAGCGCCTAAATACTAGGCCTCAAATTTATATCCTGCTAAATCTCTCGTTACCGCTGTCCTGTTGTAGCTGGGAAAGTTATTTAGTGTCCGTCAAAGCACATTTTTTGTTCTGGGTTGAAGTACAATTCCCAATTTAGCAATTTCATAATTTAGTGGTTTCTGCTATATCAGAGCTATTTGAAATCTATCCCTAAAAGGGTATATAATATTCAAGGTGCACATTGGGTCATTCAGAATAACTTCACACACACCCGCTACTGTGTATTTCCAAGTCTAATTCTGTCACTAAACCCATACCTGTCACCCAGCGCCTAAATACTAGGCCTCAAATTTATATCCTGCTAAATCTCTCGTTACCGCTGTCCTGTTGTAGCTGGGAAAGTTATTTAGTGTCCGTCAAAGCACATTTTTTGTTCTGGGTTGAAGTACAATTCCCAATTTAGCAATTTCATAATTTAGTGGTTTCTGCTATATCAGAGCTATTTGAAATCTATCCCTAAAAGGGTATATAATATTCAAGGTGCACATTGGGTCATTCAGAATAACTTCACACACACCCGCTACTGTGTATTTCCAAGTCTAATTCTGTCACTAAACCCATACCTGTCACCCAGCGCCTAAATACTAGGCCTCAAATTTATATCCTGCTAAATCTCTCGTTACCGCTGTCCTGTTGTAGCTGGGAAAGTTATTTAGTGTCCGTCAAAGCACATTTTTTGTTCTGGGTTGAAATACAATTCCCAATTTAGCAATTTCATAATTTAGTGGTTTCTGCTATATCAGAGCTATTTGAAATCTATCCCTAAAAGGGTATATAATATTCAAGGTGCACATTGGGTCATTCAGAATAACTTCACACACACCCGCTACTGTGTATTTCCAAGTCTAATTCTGTCACTAAACCCATACCTGTCACCCAGCGCCTAAATACTAGGCCTCAAATTTATATCCTGCTAAATCTCTCGTTACCGCTGTCCTGTTGTAGCTGGGAAAGTTATTTAGTGTCCGTCAAAGCACATTTTTTGTTCTGGGTTGAAATACAATTCCCAATTTAGCAATTTCATAATTTAGTGGTTTCTGCTATATCAGAGCTATTTGAAATCTATCCCTAAAAGGGTATATAATATTCAAGGTGCACATTGGGTCATTCAGAATAACTTCACACACACCCGCTACTGTGTATTTCCAAGTCTAATTCTGTCACTAAACCCATACCTGTCACCCAGCGCCTAAATACTAGGCCTCAAATTTATATCCTGCTAAATCTCTCGTTACCGCTGTACTGTTGTTGCTTGGAAAGATATTTAGTGTCCGTCAAAGCACATTTTTTGTTCTGGGTTGAAATACAATTCCCAATTTAGCAATTTCATAATTTAGTGGTTCCTGCTATATCAGAGCTATTTGAAATCTATCCCAAAAAGGGTATATAATATTCAAGGTGCACATAGGGTCATTCAGAATAACTTCACACACACCCTCTACTGTGTATTTCCAAGTCTAATTCTGTCACTAAACCCATACCTGTCACCCAGCGCCTAAATACTAGGCCTCAAATTTATATCCTGCTAAATCTCTCGTTACCGCTGTACTGTTGTTGCTGGGCAAGATATTTAGTGTCCGTCAAAGCACATTTTTTGTTCTGGGTTGAAATACAATTCCCAATTTAGCAATTTCATAATTTAGTGGTTCCTGCTATATCAGAGCTATTTGAAATCTATCCCAAAAAGGGTATATAATATTCAAGGTGCACATAGGGTCATTCAGAATAACTTCACACACACGCTTCTGTGCATTTCCAAGTCTAATTCTGTCACTAAATCCATACCGGTCACCCAGCGCCTAAATACTAGGCCTCAAATTTATATCCCGCTGAATTTGAATACAATACATTGGGCCAAATAATATATTTGTTGTTGTGGTGAACCATAACAATGAGAAAAACATCTAGTAAGGGACGCGGACGTGGACATGGTCGTGGTGGTGTTAGTGGACCCTCTGGTGCTGGGAGAGGACGTGGCCGTTCTGCCACATCCACACGTCCTAGTGTACCAACTACCTCAGGTCCCAGTAGCCGCCAGAATTTACAGCGATATATGGTGGGGCCCAATGCCGTTCTAAGGATGGTAAGGCCTGAGCAGGTACAGGCATTAGTCAATTGGGTGGCCGACAGTGGATCCAGCACGTTCACATTATCTCCCACCCAGTCTTCTGCAGAAAGCGCACAGATGGCGCCTGAAAACCAACCCCATCAGTCTGTCACATCACCCCCATGCATACCAGGGAAACTGTCTCAGCCTCAAGTTATGCAGCAGTCTCTTATGCTGTTTGAAGACTCCGCTGGCAGGGTTTCCCAAGGGCATCCACCTAGCCCTTCCCCAGCGGTGAAAGACATAGAATGCACTGACGCACAACCACTTATGTTTCCTGATGATGAGGACATGGGAATACCACCTCAGCATGTCTCTGATGATGACGAAACACAGGTGCCAACTGCTGCGTCTTTCTGCAGTGTGCAGACTGAACAGGAGGTCAGGGATCAAGACTGGGTGGAAGACGATGCAGGGGACGATGAGGTCCTAGACCCCACATGGAATGAAGGTCGTGCCACTGACTTTCACAGTTCGGAGGAAGAGGCAGTGGTGAGACCGAGCCAACAGCGTAGCAAAAGAGGGAGCAGTGGGCAAAAGCAGAACACCCGCCGCCAAGAGACTCCGCCTGCTACTGACCGCCGCCATCTGGGACCGAGCACCCCAAAGGCAGCTTCAAGGAGTTCCCTGGCATGGCACTTCTTCAAACAATGTGCTGACGACAAGACCCGAGTGGTTTGCACGCTGTGCCATCAGAGCCTGAAGCGAGGCATTAACGTTCTGAACCTGAGCACAACCTGCATGACCAGGCACCTGCATGCAAAGCATGAACTGCAGTGGAGTAAACACCTTAAAACCAAGGAAGTCACTCAGGCTCCCCCTGCTACCTCTTCTGCTGCTGCCGCCTCGGCCTATTCTGCTGCTGCCGCCTCGGCCTCTTCCTCCGCCTCTGGAGGAACGTTGGCACCTGCCGCCCAGCAAACAGGGGATGTACCACCAACACCACCACCACCACCTCCGTCACCAAGCGTCTCAACCATGTCACACGCCAGCGTTCAGCTCTCCATCTCACAAACATTTGATAGAAAGCGTAAATTCCCACCTAGCCACCCTCGATCCCTGGCCCTGAATGCCAGCATTTCTAAACTACTGGCCTATGAAATGCTGTCATTTAGGCTGGTGGACACAGACAGCTTCAAACAGCTCATGTCGCTTGCTGTCCCACAGTATGTTGTTCCCAGCCGGCACTACTTCTCCAAGAGAGCCGTGCCTTCCCTGCACAACCAAGTATCCGATAAAATCAAGTGTGCACTGCGCAACGCCATCTGTAGCAAGGTCCACCTAACCACAGATACGTGGACCAGTAAGCACGGCCAGGGACGCTATATCTCCCTAACTGCACACTGGGTAAATGTAGTGGCAGCTGGGCCCCAGGCGGAGAGCTGTTTGGCGCACGTCCTTCCGCCGCCAAGGATCGCAGGGCAACATTCTTTGCCTCCTGTTGCCACCTCCTCCTTCTCGGCTTCCTCCTCCTCTTCTTCCACCTGCTCATCCAGTCAGCCACACACCTTCACCACCAACTTCAGCACAGCCCGGGGTAAACGTCAGCAGGCCATTCTGAAACTCATATGTTTGGGGGACAGGCCCCACACCGCACAGGAGTTGTGGCGGGGTATTGAACAACAGACCGACGAGTGGTTGCTGCCGGTGAGCCTCAAGCCCGGCCTGGTGGTGTGTGATAATGGGCGAAATCTCGTTGCAGCTCTGGGACTAGCCAATTTGACGCACATCCCTTGCTTGGCGCATGTGCTGAATTTGGTGGTGCAGAAGTTCATTCACAACTACCCCGACATGTCAGAGCTGCTGCATAAAGTGCGGGCCGTCTGTTCGCGCTTCCGGCGTTCACATCCTGCCTGCTGCTCGCCTGTCTGCGCTACAGCGTATCTTCGGCTCTTCCCGCTCACCGCCTCATATGCGACGTGCCCACCAGGTGGAACTCCACCTTGCACATGCTGGACAGACTGTGCGAGCAGCAGCAGGCCATAGTGGAGTTTCAGCTGCAGCACGCACGGGTCAGTCGCACTACAGAACAGCACCACTTCACCACCAATGACTGGGCCTCCATGCGAGACCTGTGTGCCCTGTTGCGCTGTTTCGAGTACTCCACCAACATGGCCAGTGGCGATGACACCGTTATCAGCGTTACAATACCACTTCTATGTCTCCTTGAGAAAACACTTAGGGCGATGATGGAAGAGGAGGTGGCCCAGGAGGAGGAGGAGGAGGAGGAGGAGGAAGAGGGGTCATTTTTAGCACTTTCAGGCCAGTCTCTTCGAAGTGACTCAGAGGGAGGTTTTTGGCAACAGCAGAGGCCAGGTACAAATGTGGCCAGCCAGGGCCCACTACTGGAGGACGAGGAGGACGAGGATGAGGAGGAGGTGGAGGAGGATGAGGATGAAGCATGGTCACAGCGGGGTGGCACCCAACGCAGCTCGGGTCCATCACTGGTGCGTGGCTGGGGGGAAAGGCAGGACGATGACGATACGCCTCCCACAGAGGACAGCTTGTCCTTACCCCTGGGCAGCCTGGCACACATGAGCGACTACATGCTGCAGTGCCTGCGCAACGACAGCAGAGTTGCCCACATTTTAACCTGTGCGGACTACTGGGTTGCCACCCTGCTGGATCCACGCTACAAAGACAATGTGCCCACCTTACTTCCTGCACTGGAGCGTGATAGGAAGATGCGCGAGTACAAGCGCACGTTGGTAGACGCGCTACTGAGAGCATTCCCAAATGTCACAGGGGAACAAGTGGAAGCCCAAGGCCAAGGCAGAGGAGGAGCAAGAGGTCGCCAAGGCAGCTGTGTCACGGCCAGCTCCTCTGAGGGCAGGGTTAGCATGGCAGAGATGTGGAAAACTTTTGTCAACACGCCACAGCTAACTGCACCACCACCTGATACGCAACGTGTTAGCAGGAGGCAACATTTCACTAACATGGTGGAACAGTACGTGTGCACACCCCTCCACGTACTGACTGATGGTTCGGCCCCATTCAACTTCTGGGTCTCTAAATTGTCCACGTGGCCAGAGCTAGCCTTTTATGCCTTGGAGGTGCTGGCCTGCCCGGCAGCCAGCGTTTTGTCTGAACGTGTATTCAGCACGGCAGGGGGCGTCATTACAGACAAACGCAGCCGCCTGTCTACAGCCAATGTGGACAAGCTGACGTTCATAAAAATGAACCAGGCATGGATCCCACAGGACCTGTCCGTCCCTTGTCCAGATTAGACATTAACTACCTCCCCATAACCATATATTATTGGACTCCAGGGCACTTCCTCATTCAATCCTATTTTTATTTTCATTTTACCATTATATTGCAAGGCTACCCAAAGTTGAATGAACCTCTCCTCTGCCTGTGTGCTAGGCCTAAATATATGCCAATGGATTGTTGCAGTGGTGGCTGACGTGAAGCCTCATTCTCTGCTATGACATGCAGACTGATTCTCTGGTGACATGAAGCCAGATTGTCTGTTACGGGACCTCTCTCCTCTGCCTGGGTGCTGGGCCTGAATTTATGACAATGGACTGTTGCAGTGGTGGCTGACGTGAAGCCTGATTCTCTGCTATGACATGCAGACTGATTCTCTGCTGACATGAAGCCAGATCCTCTGTTACGGGACCTCTCTCCTCTGCCTGGGTGCTGGGCCTAAATTTATGAAAATGGACTGTTGCAGTGGTGGGTGACGTGAAGCCTCATTCTCTGCTATGACATGCAGACTGATTCTCTGCTGACATGAAGCCAGATTGTCTGTTACGGGACCTCTCTCCTCTGCCTGGGTGCTGGGCCTAAATATCTGACAATGGACTGTTGCATTGGTGGCTGACGTGAAGCCTGATTCTCTGCTATGATATGAAGACTGATTCTCTGCTGACATGAAGCCAGATTGTCTGTTACGGGACCTCTCTCCTCTGCCTGTGTGCTAGGCCTAAATATATGCCAATGGATTGTTGCAGTGGTGGCTGACGTGAAGCCTGATTCTCTGCTATGACATGCAGACTGATTCTCTGGTGACATGAAGCCAGATCCTCTGTTACGGGACCTCTCTCCTCTGCCTGGGTGCTGGGCCTAAATTTATGAAAATGGACTGTTGCAGTGGTGGGTGACGTGAAGCCTGATTCTCTGCTATGACATGCAGACTGATTCTCTGGTGACATGAAGCCAGATCCTCTGTTACGGGACCTCTCTCCTCTGCCTGGGTGCTGGGCCTAAATTTATGAAAATGGACTGTTGCAGTGGTGGGTGACGTGAAGCCTCATTCTCTGCTATGACATGCAGACTGATTCTCTGCTGACATGAAGCCAGATCGTCTGTTACGGGACCTCTCTCCTCTGCCTGGGTGCTGGGCCTAAATTTATGAAAATGGACTCTTACAGTGGTGGGTGTACGTGAAGCCTGATTCTCTGCTATGACATGAAGACTGATTCTCTGCTGACATGAAGCCAGATCCTCTGTTACGGGACCTCTCTCCTCTGCCTGGGTGCTGGGCCTAAATATCTGACAATGGACTGTTGCATTGGTGGCTGACGTGAAGCCTGATTCTCTGCTATGATATGAAGACTGATTCTCTGCTGACATGAAGCCAGATTGTCTGTTACGGGACCTCTCTCCTCTGCCTGTGTGCTAGGCCTAAATATATGCCAATGGATTGTTGCAGTGGTGGCTGACGTGAAGCCTGATTCTCTGCTATGACATGCAGACTGATTCTCTGGTGACATGAAGCCAGATCCTCTGTTACGGGACCTCTCTCCTCTGCCTGGGTGCTGGGCCTAAATTTATGAAAATGGACTGTTGCAGTGGTGGGTGACGTGAAGCCTGATTCTCTGCTATGACATGCAGACTGATTCTCTGGTGACATGAAGCCAGATCCTCTGTTACGGGACCTCTCTCCTCTGCCTGGGTGCTGGGCCTAAATTTATGAAAATGGACTGTTGCAGTGGTGGGTGACGTGAAGCCTCATTCTCTGCTATGACATGCAGACTGATTCTCTGCTGACATGAAGCCAGATTGTCTGTTACGGGACCTCTCTCCTCTGCCTGGGTGCTGGGCCTGAATTTATGACAATGGACTGTTGCAGTGGTGGCTGACGTGAAGCCTGATTCTCTGCTATGATATGAAGACTGATTCTCTGCTGACATGAAGCCAGATTGTCTGTTACGGGACCTCTCTCCTCTGCCTGGGTGCCGGGGCCTAAATATCTGAGAATGGACTGTTCCAGTGGTGGGTAACGGGAAGCCAGATTCTCTGCTATGATATGAAGACTGATTCTCTGCTGACATGAAGCCAGATTGTCTGTTACGGGACCTCTCTCCTCTGCCTGGGTGCTGGGCCTAAATTTATGAAAATGGACTCTTACAGTGGTGGGTGACGTGAAGCCTGATTCTCTGCTATGACATGAAGACTGATTCTCTGCTGACATGAAGCCAGATTGTCTGTTACGGGACCTCTCTCCTCTGCCTGGGTGCCGGGGGCCTAAATATCTGAGAATGGACTGTTCCAGTGGTGGGTGACGGGAAGCCAGATTCTCTGCTATGGAACCTCTCTCCAATTGATTTTGGTTAATTTTTATTTATTTAATTTTTATTTTAATTAATTTCCCTATCCACATTTGTTTGCAGGGGATTTACCTACATGTTGCTGCCTTTTGCAGCCCTCTAGCCCTTTCCTGGGCTGTTTTACAGCCGTTTTAGTGACGAAAAGTTCGGGTCCCCATTGACTTCAATGGGGTTCGGGTTCGGGACGAAGTTCGGATCGGGTTCGGATCCCGAACCCGAACATTTCCGGGATGTTCGGCCGAACTTCTCGAACCCGAACATCCAGGTGTTCGCTCAACTCTACTTGCCTGATCTTCTGTAACTGTTCTCTGTCTGAATCCTCTCTGTTCCATGTGTAGCCTAGCAGTGCTCTAACTGCGTCTGATAGCCTGGCAGTGATAAACTGCTTCTGATCCTCTCCGTGTTCTATGACCAGCCTGGCAGTGCCTACTGCTTCTGATCCAGTCTGTTCCATGTCTTGCCTGCAGTGCCTTACTGCTTCTGTTTATGTCCTATGTATGTCCTGCCTTCGTGAGAGGGCTCCTGGGTTCTCTGGAGGTAGGATCTCTAGTCTGTGTGCAGCTCTGCCTGTGAATGCCATGCTTCCATTCCGCATGGGATCCAGGTATCTGCTTGTGTGCTGGTTCCCATTTATTGTCTGATCCATGTCCTGTGTTTGGTTCCAGTCCTGTTGTCTGTGGTTCTTTGCAGGTAGCGGCCAAGTCTATCGGGACCTTCCTGAAGGTGCAACCAGTGAACCTTCGGCCCAGTTCATTCCTTCCACCAGGGGCTCTGTGAAGAACAGGGCTCGCTTGCTCCCAGCCCTTTGAGTTTTGCATCTGGTCTGCCGGTGCACTTGGTTTTGTGGTAGTTATACCACTATTGCCTAACCTGCATATCATAACTGTCATGTTCATTTATTATATGTGTAATAAAGTACTCGCTTCCTTGCTGCTTCCTGAATATTTTCAAGTTTCCGTTATCTGGTTCTGAGTTTTGTGATCTGTTTCCGAACCTGTGTTCTGAGTGTGGGCCTCCGGTACGTGACAATCATTACTGCTTTTTAATTTGTTTCTTTCTGGTTGTACCTAGAAGACTTTAAACCATTTATGATTGTGGTGCCTATGAACTATAGGAAATGAAATTTTCGCATCAGAGCTGCATACTGTCTTCACTCTCCATATGCCCACTAGGCAGCACTGCCTGAGTGAGACACCTGGAGTGCTGCTGTGATACGTATGGTGCCCCCTTTCCCCACCAGGTCTGGTTGTGGACGTACACCCGGCAACTCCGATCTTTAAGTTGCAACATCTAACCCCAAACATTTTACCCCTTATATGCCATTGTCAGCAGGAGCCCTGTAAAATTATCATGGGACATCAGTGAGTTTCCATTACAGGTGCCTGCGCGACCATGAGCTTCTCACTCTTAAGCCATGAAAGCTTCTGGCTATTAGGCCGCGTACATACAATAATGCTTGGAGTACTTTAATAAACTCATTTTCATCTTCTTTTGTCGCCCTTCCCCAGGAGACAAAACAAGTTAAAGCTGAGTTTAATAAAAAAAATAAAATTAAATAGCTCACTATGAAAAATACATATTTGATACCACCACAGTTGGAATGACCAACTGAATAAGTTGACATGTTATTTTTAGTAAATACAGTACAGTAAAAATGGCTAAGTAGTGACAGAATAGTTTTTTTGCCTCTTTGCACAAGAAATGTAAAAAATTAATCAACAAATGTATATTGCTAAATAGTAAAAAAAAATTTAATTTTCGCCTCTCCCACACAAAAAACAAGCCCTCATGCAGCTATCTTTACAATTACATAAAATAACTTAAAATGTGTTTTAAGTGCAAAAGTACTAAAATGTTAAAATTATACTTATTTGGCATTGCCATATTCCTATCAATCTGCAGAATAAAGCAAACGTTTTATTCTTTCTGTAGTTTGGTGCAATTGCTGTTTTTTTGCATCCCCCCCATTAAAAAAATGTATAAAAAGTAGTCAATAAATTGTGCCACTGACAAATAAAAATCGCCATGCAAGAAAAAAACCACAAAACAAAAACAGCTACATCAATGGAGAAAAAAAAATCTTTTTTTTGCACACCCATAGACATACATGGGTGAGTCTGGGTCGCAATGTGGACCAGATTAGAACACAGATGAACTGTCTGTAGATAAAACCGGATGTATGAATTTTACAGTAGACTTTGAGTCTATATGTACTGTGCATGGAGTCTATTCTACACATGGACAGCACATGGACATAAAATACATTCATGTGACTCAGGCCTAAGCTGTATAATAAACAGACTCTTGGTGCCTTTGGTTTGCAGATTCTCGGCTGTCTGGTTGTTATATACAAAGCTCCAGATCTGAACATTATGTTCATAGTGTTGCCAGCAGAGCCATAGTTTTAGGCTAATCTACAGTGACATCACTGTTGGCTACAACATCTTGTAGGGGGGGGGGGGGGGGGGGGGGCATAAATTAAGATGTGCAAGACATGTCTATAACAAAATGAATTTAGTGTTCTACCATCAGACACGTACTTGACCTACAAACGTATAAATATACAGTCTTGATATTATCTGACTTACAGAAAGTTATTGATCATCAGTCATTCGGAAATGAAGAAGAAACAGACAATGTTACAATGGCAGATTTATAGTATTTATAGTAAAAGAGAACACTGCAAATCAAAACGCTAAAATCTACATCAAAAGCTTGCCTGCCTGTATAACATTTACATTGCATACCAACAACCGACAATTAGCAACCTAAAGCACACTGCAAACACGAGTATTGCAAATTTATATCTTTATTAAGCTTACAAAAACACCATAAAAGACATAAAAAGGTATTCAAATTTGAAGCTACAAGAAAGTGCCCAATCAAGGTCATCTAATATATGAAGCTGAGTGTATGTGTGTATGTATGTCCGCTAAAGGAATCCGCACCGCTGTATTTACTATAACGAAATTTGGCACACAGGTACATCAGGTGTCTGGGAAGGTTTTAGATCAGGTCAGCATGAGGGCAGGCTTGGGCTCTAGCAGGAGGCGTGCCTGGGCTCCTTCCAGCAAGAGTGACGCACCTCTAGGCACCTTACTGGCTCATTTGCATACCAAATAAACGGGATTTTTAGAAGACAGGAAACATCTATTGCTGAAACAAAGGCACATCTAGAAATAAGATACTAAGTGCTATTAGGCCATGGCTTTACATCAATAGCAATTATCCCTGTGACAGATTTCCTTTAACCCCTTAAGGACACAGCCTTATTTCACCTTAAGGACCAGGCCATTTTTTGCAAATCTGACCAGTGTCACTTTAAGTGGTGATAACTAGAGTTGAGCGAACACCTGGATGTTCGGGTTCGAGAAGTTCGGCCGAACTTCCCGGAAATGTTCGGGTTCGGGAATGGGGACCCGAACTTTTTGGCACTAAAACGGCTGTAAAACAGCCCAGGAAAGGGCTAGAGGGCTGCAAAAGGCAGCAACATGTAGGTAAATCCCCTGCAAACAAATGTGGATAGGGAAATGAATTAAAATAAAAATTAAATAAATAAAAATTAACCAAAATCAATTGGAGAGAGGTCCCATAGCAGAGAATCTGGCTTCCCGTCACCCACCACTGGAACAGTCCATTCTCAGATATTTAGGCCCCGGCACCCAGGCAGAGGAGAGAGGTCCCGTAACAGAGAATCTGGCTTCATGTCAGCAGAGAATCAGTCTTCATATCATAGCAGAGAATCAGGCTTCACGTCACCCACCACTGCAACAGTCCATTGTCATAAATTTAGGCCCAGCACCCAGGCAGAGGAGAGAGGTCCCGTAACAGACAATCTGGCTTCATGTCAGCAGAGAATCAGTCTTCATATCATAGCAGAGAATCAGGCTTCACGTCAGCCACCAGTGCAACAGTCCATTGGCATATATTTAGGCCCAGCACACAGGCAGAGGAGAGAGGTCCCGTAACAGAGAATCTGGCTTCATGTCAGCAGAGAATTAGTGTCATGGTCTTACCTCCTTGCTGTTCCCTTCGTTTGACATGTGCTGGCGGCCATCTTGGTTTCTGGGTTTTCTTGTAGCCTCCCACCCTGCGGCTCCTCCTTCCCACTGGGAGGAGCTGGATGCCTAGCTCATATATATAGGAGGTCTGTGGCTTCAGTTCCTTGCTTGGTCCTCCTGTGTTCACATGCTTCCAAGACTGCTGCTGCTTCTGGTTCCTGATCCTGGCCTCGTCTGACTACCCCGTTGGTTCCTGATTCCGGCTTCGTCTGACTACCCCGTTGGTTCCTGATTCCGGCTTCGTCTGACTACCCCGTTGGTTCCTGTTCCTGGCTTCGTCTGACTACCCTTCTGGTTCCTGACCTCTGTCTCCGCAAGACCCTGCTTCGGTTTAGCCATCCGTTCGGACTTTGCTTACGGCTTGCTCTTCAATAAAACCTTCTTATTTTCCACTTATCTCTTGTTGTACGTCTGGTTCATGGTTCCATGACATTAGGACCAAGCCATGAATTCTGACGGTACAGGGCCACCCTCGCTACCTACGCTGGTTGCCAGACTTGATCAGCAGGATCACCTGTTGGGTCGGTTCGCTGTGGCGTTGCAAACCCTGCTTGAACGCACGGCTCATTTAGCTTCCGTTGCCGATGGGTCGGTTGTCGCTCCTGGGCCCGCTCCTACTGCCGCTCCGGTTGTTGCGCCAGAGTCTACCCTGACACCTGTTGCTGCGCCTGTGGTGTTTCAGGGTATGACCGGTTCTGCCCCCCTTCCACAGCGCTTTGGGGGAGAGCCAACTCAGTGCCGAGGTTTCCTTAACCAGGTGGGCATTTACTTCGAGTTGCTGCCACATGCCTTTCCTACTGAGAGATCAAGGGTGGGCTTCTTGATCTCGCTGCTCTCGGACAAGGCCTTGGCCTGGGCCAGCCCTTTATGGGAGAACAACAATCCGGTGGTTGCCGAGTTTTCCGGTTTTGTTGCTTCTCTTCGGAAGGTATTCGATGTGCCGGCTCGTGCTGCCTCTGCTGCGAAGCTCCTTATGTCCATCAGACAGGGTTCACGATCCGTAGCTGAATACGCCATTGAGTTTCGTACCCTGGCAGCAGAGGTGGGCTGGAATAATGAGGCTCTGGTCGCTGCTTTCTCTCATGGTCTCTCGGATGCCTTGAAGGATGAGGTTGCAGCTAAGGACCTACCAGTGGAGCTCGAGTCTCTTATTTCTTTCCTGATTTTGATTGACACCAGACTCAGGGAGAGACCTTCCTTTAAGGAGAGCCTGCGGAGGTCTCCTAACAGATTGGCGCCTACGTTTGCTGTCCCACCCGTGCCTCCCTCTCCTCCCACGCCTCCTGGGGATGACTTGTCTGGGGGTGAACCCATGCAGCGGGGGTTTGCTCGCCTGTCTGAGGGGGAGAGGGTACTCCGGAGACGCGAGGGCCGATGCATGTACTGTGGTCTCGGTGGGCATTTTCGGTTGGCATGTCCGAACCGTCCGGGAGAACGCTCGCACCTGAGGTCCTGTCGGGGGCAGATCTTGGGTGGAGTCTCCTCGTCCCCGGTTTCCCGTGTTGACAAACCACTGATCACGGTTGTCCTCTCCTGGGTCGGGGGCTCGGTGACGACCCAGGCGTTGGTGGACTCTGGTGCTGGTGGTTTGTTCATTGATAGAGTGTTCGTTGCCGCCAATTCCATTCCTCTGCAGCCTCGAGGTTCCCCACTGGCTCTTGAGGCGATAGACGGCAGACCCCTTCTGCCGCCACACGTGACTCATGAGACCCTTCCAGTGGGGATAGCCATTGGTGCCGTTCACAGAGAGTCGGTCTGTCTCCAGGTTATTTCGTCTCCACACTACTCGGTGGTCTTGGGGTACCCCTGGCTCCAGAAGCATAATCCGACTTTCGATTGGAGATCGGTCGAGATCCTCTCGTGGTCACCGCAGTGTGGGGCTAGTTGCATCCATGGGCCTGTCAAGTTGCTGTGTACTTCCTCGGACTCTCTGTTGCCTCCTGAATACGAAGAGTACCGGGATGTATTCGATAAGGTGCGCGCGGTTGCCCTACCTCCGCACCGCCCATACGATTGTGCCATAGAGTTACAATCCGGTGCCGTTCCTCCTCGTGGCAAAGTCTATCCACTGTCGGTAGCGGAGAATGAGGCCATGGAGGAGTACGTGAGGGAGGCGCTTTCACGCGGACACATTCGCAAATCCTCGTCCCCGGCAGGGGCTGGATTTTTCTTTGTGAAAAAGAAGGGCGGCGAGTTGAGGCCTTGCATCGATTACAGGGGTCTCAATCGCATCACGATCAAGAACGCTTACCCGATACCCTTGATTTCCGAGCTGTTCGATCGCCTCAAAGGGGCCACGGTCTTTACCAAACTCGACCTGAGGGCGGCATATAACCTGGTAAGGATCAAGGCGGGCGATGAGTGGAAGACCGCGTTTAACACCAGGACCGGTCATTATGAATCCTTGGTTATGCCCTTTGGGTTGTGCAATGCGCCCGCAGTCTTCCAGGAATTCATCAACGATGTTTTCCGTGACCTGTTGCAGCAGTGTGTGGTGGTCTATTTGGATGACATCTTGGTATATTCTGCATCCATGGAGGCCCACATTCTGGATGTCAGACGAGTGTTGCAACGCTTACGAGAGAACAAGCTGTTCGGTAAGCTTGAGAAATGCGAATTTCACCGATCCCAGGTAACCTTCTTAGGTTACATCATTTCCGCTGAGGGGTTCTCCATGGATCCTGAGAAGGTTTCGGCTGTCTTACAGTGGCCCCAGCCCAGTGGGCTTCGTGCCCTGCAGCGCTTTTTGGGCTTCGCCAATTATTATCGGAAGTTCATCAGGGACTTTTCCATGCTAGCCAAGCCTCTCACGGATCTGACCAGGAAGGGCAGTAATCCTCAGGTCTGGCCGCTCGAGGCCATCCGAGCTTTTGAGGCTCTAAAGTCCGCCTTTGTGTCGGCTCCGATTCTGTCGCATCCCAACCCTGGGTTGCCTTTTGTCCTCGAGGTGGACGCGTCTGAGACGGGAGTAGGCGCCCTCCTGTCTCAGCGTAGAACACCAGAGGGTCCTCTGCTTCCTTGTGGGTTTTACTCCCGGAAACTGTCTTCCGCGGAGTGCAACTATCAGATTGGTGACAGGGAGTTATTGGCCATCGTGCAGGCCCTTAAAGAATGGAGGCACTTGCTCGAGGGCTCGGTGGTTCCGGTTCTCATCCTGACGGACCACAAGAATCTGACCTACCTCTCTGAGGCCAAGAGATTGACACCACGTCAGGCCAGATGGGCTCTGTTCTTGTCACGTTTTAATTACGTGGTCTCCTACCTACCCGGCTCCAAGAACATCAGAGCGGATGCCTTATCACGGCAGTACTCCGAGCTGTCCGGGGAGGAGTCGATTCCGACTACGGTCATACCCCCGAATCAGATCCTGGCCGCTATTCGCACCAGCCTGACTTCTCCTCTGGGTGAGCAGATTTTGGCGGCTCAATCTGGTGCTCCCTCTGGGAGACCCAACGGCAGATGTTTTGTGCCTGAGGAGTTGCGCACTCGGTTGTTGCGAACCTACCATAACTCCAAGGCCGCGGGGCACCCTGGAAAGAATCAGCTGTCCTGGGCGGTTTCACGTCTGTTCTGGTGGCCTTCTCTACGTTCCGACATCGCCGCATATGTAGCGGCATGCTCCGTTTGTGCCCAGAGTAAGTCCCCTCGGCACCTTCCGTTGGGCCTTTTGCAACCCATAGCCACCGGGGAGCGTCCATGGTCACACCTGGGGATGGATTTCATTGTGGACCTCCCTGCATCCCGAGGCCATACGGTCATTCTCATGATTGTGGATCGGTTTTCCAAAATGTGCCACTGTGTTCCTCTCAAGAAGTTACCCTCTGCACAAGAGTTGGCCTCGATTTTTGCCAGGGAGGTCTTCCGGTTGCACGGTTTGCCCAAGGAGATTGTGTCGGATCGGGGGAGTCAGTTTGTGTCCAGGTTCTGGCGCGCCTTTTGCTCCCAGTTGGGGATTCATCTCTCTTTCTCCTCGGCCTACCACCCTCAGTCCAATGGGGCCGCAGAACGATCCAATCAGGCCTTGGAGCAATTCCTTCGTTGCTATGTCTCCGATCACCAAGACAATTGGGTTGACCTCCTGCCTTGGGCTGAGTTTGCCAGGAACACGGCGGTGAACTCTTCCTCTGGGACGTCTCCCTTCATGGCCAATTATGGGTTCCAACCTGCCGTGTTACCGGAGGTATTCTCTCCCCAGGATATTCCGGCTGTGGAGGATCACCTTTCCGTCCTACGTGCTTCTTGGGTACAGATCCAGAGGTCCCTTGAGGTCTCTGCGCAGCGCCAGAAACTCCAGGCTGATCGCAGACGAGCGCCCGCTCCTTCCTACCAGGTCGGAGACCGCGTATGGTTGTCCACCCGCAACCTCAACCTTCGAGTGCCCACTCCCAAGCTGGCGCCTCGCTTTGTTGGTCCCTTCCGAGTGCTTCGCAGGGTAAACCCGGTAGCCTATGCCCTTGCGCTTCCTCCTGGCATGCGGATCTCCAACGTGTTTCATGTCTCCCTGTTGAAGCCACTGGTGTGTAATCGTTTCACTTCCTCGATTCCTCGGCCTCGTCCGGTCCAAGTGGGCAATCGTGAGGAGTATGAGGTGAGCAATATCCTGGACTCACGCCTGGTCCGCGGCCGGGTGCAGTTTTTGGTCCATTGGCGTGGTTATGGTCCAGAGGAGCGTTCCTGGGTTCCCTCCGCAGATGTCCATGCTCCTGTCTTGCTCCGAGCCTTCCACGCACGCTTCCCTCAGAAACCGTTCCTTACTCCGCGGAGGAGGGGCCCTTGAGGGGGAGGTACTGTCATGGTCTTACCTCCTTGCTGTTCCCTTCGTTTGACATGTGCTGGCGGCCATCTTGGTTTCTGGGTTTTCTTGTAGCCTCCCACCCTGCGGCTCCTCCTTCCCACTGGGAGGAGCTGGATGCCCAGCTCATATATATAGGAGGTCTGTGGCTTCAGTTCCTTGCTTGGTCCTCCTGTGTTCACATGCTTCCAAGACTGCTGCTGCTTCTGGTTCCTGATCCTGGCCTCGTCTGACTACCCCGTTGGTTCCTGATTCCGGCTTCGTCTGACTACCCCGTTGGTTCCTGATTCCGGCTTCGTCTGACTACCCCGTTGGTTCCTGTTCCTGGCTTCGTCTGACTACCCTTCTGGTTCCTGACCTCTGTCTCCGCAAGACCCTGCTTCGGTTTAGCCATCCGTTCGGACTTTGCTTACGGCTTGCTCTTCAATAAAACCTTCTTATTTTCCACTTATCTCTTGTTGTACGTCTGGTTCATGGTTCCATGACAGAGGTGACTGTTAGATTGGTATTATTTTGGGGGGCATACCCCTTTTTAATTGCTTGGTATTGCACTTTTAGTAATGTAAGGTGACAAAAAAGAGTGTTTTTTAAGCACAGTTTTTATTTTATTTTTTTGATCCGGCATTCATTCCGGATCCAGCCTTGCGGCAAGTCTTCAGGATTTTTGGCCGGAGCAAAAAGCGCAGCATGCTGCGGTATTTTCTCCGGCCAAAAAACGTTCCGGTCCGGAACTGAAGACATCCTGATGCATCCTGAATGGATTTCTCTCCATTCAGAATGCATTAGGATAAAACTGATCAGGATTCTTCCGGCATAGAGCCCTGACGACGGAACTCTATGCCGGAAGAAAAGAACGCAAGTGTGAAAGAGCCCTGGGGAACCTCTCTGTAGGCAAATAGCACCAGCCACCTTTCAAAGGCTTGTGAATGACTTGCTGGAAGGACTAGAAGAATGTGCTGTCGCCTATTTAGACGACATTGCCGTGTATAGCCCCACGTGGAAGGAGCACCTGGTGCACCTGTCGCAAGTACTGGACAAACTTGCTGCGGCTGGACTAACTGTTAAGCTTAGCAAGTGCCAGCTGGGCATGAATGAGGTCACTTACTTAGGCAACAGAGTAGGAGGAGGCACACTGAGGCCTGAAATAGAGAAGGTGGAAGCCATTACGAGATGGCCAACACCTCTCACCAAGAAGCAGGTCATGTCTTTCTTGGGAACGGCCGGGTACTATAGGAAGTTCATCCCGAACTATAGCGCCCTGGCCAAGCCTCTGACAGACTTGACCAAGAAGAAGCTGCCCAGGATGGTGTCATGGACGCCGGAATGCGAGCAAGGCTTCCAGGCCCTGAAGGATGCACTAGCCAGTGCTCCTGTGCTTCAGGCCCCAGATTTCACTCTGAAGTTTGTGGTCCACACGGATGCTTCCGCCTTGGGCTGGGTGCAGTCCTGATTCAGGTGAACCAGGCCGGGGAGGAGCATCCTGTACTATACCTGAGCCGTAAGTTACTGGCCAGGGAGACCAGCTACTCCAAAATAGAGAAGGAGTGTTTAGCTATTGTGTGGTCCCTGCAAAAGCTACAACACTACCTGTATGGACGCAATTTCACAGTGATCACCAATCACAATCCCCTCAGCTGGTTGGCACGTCTCGCAGGAGACAATGCGAAACTGCTGAGATGGAGCCTGATTTTGCAGCAGTACAACTTCACCGTGCAGCACAGAAAAGGTAGTTTACATGGAAATGACGACGGGTTGTCGCGGCAGGGAGAATCGGCCGGAGACGGCTGGGTTTCTGTGGAATAGGCTTGTGGCC
The DNA here is from genome assembly GCF_014858855.1 of Bufo gargarizans. Classification (NCBI taxonomy): domain Eukaryota; kingdom Metazoa; phylum Chordata; class Amphibia; order Anura; family Bufonidae; genus Bufo; species Bufo gargarizans. The sequence goes on along the minus strand of NC_058081.1, from coordinate 218,746,881 downwards.
ATTTTCCCAGGCAACCTTTTAAAAGAGGGAGGTGTGCCGGCATACATACATAATTCCTCTGGGTAGCCATCTTGTATGCTTCTGGCATATGTAAAAAAACTGTGAACTCTCATCTTCCTGAAGCCTGGGTCACCTATGATATAGATGGACACTTTTATTACCACTACTCTGCGAGGCCGGCTATAAAAGGTCATAAAGGCTATACCAGACCCAGCTCATCCTGTCCTATAAGATAAAGATCAGCTCGCTGTCAAGCCTGGCTGGAGCGTGACGTCATTAATTTCCAGGTCTGGTTTGAGGAGAGCTAATAGCCCTTAATAGCTCTGGGCATAAAACCAGTCCACTTTCATATTTCATTTATGAATCAACTTATGCCCTTTCTGACACCAGATCCAGGCTCTACAGAGTATTGTGGTTAATTGGGTATCAAATATGACCAGAGGAAGTGATTCTGTAGCTGACCTATGGGTGGTAGAAGAACTACAGGTCCCAGCATTACCGTGTGTGGTCTCATTCTGTATGTAAATAAATAAGGATCGCAAATATGTATTCTGTATAAAAATATGCCGATGTATCAAGGAGATACAGGCTTAAGTATAATCCTCATTGTAGGAACTGAACTTTGATGGGGTCATAAAACACTTGGAGGCCAATCCCTAGGCTTCACAGTCACTCTGCTGCCATTGGCTGACAGGAGTAAGTCTCCTGCCCATGCGAGAGTTCATAAAAATCTGTGCACATGGACATAGGAGAGAGACCCATGGAACATCACCAGACACTTAATTGGACATTGACGGCATATCCCTGTATCAGAAGAACTTTGAGGGTCTCCCCTGATACATACTGAAAAGGGGTTTGCAAGGATTCAAAAAGGACATATGAACGACCATCTGAAACCCTGCAGAGAAACTAAGTATTCTTTCATCTTTTTCCCTTTCATTTGAACTGTCGTGATTATTTATATTGTTATTATTATTCTGTAGATTTATAGTCATTTTCATTAGATTTGTATGCACTGCTTTTTACCTCTTATTAAAGATTATAAAATCTAAATGGCCAAGTCTTCCATATTCTAAGCTGCTGAACAACGTACCTTGCCTTTGATGAGACGTTACCAGGTAGTTAGTTAAATTGCATTTAGGAATTGTAGCTGGGGGTGATTGACTGCGGTTGGTCAGTAAGTGATATCCGGTTCATCCACTGATCTGTGTGATGGTGAATGACCCGGATAGTCGGCTCGTGGACCGGGAACCCACGTGGTGGCAGTTACTGAACTATAGTGGGGGCGTTAGCCGGATGGTAATACCCCGGTCACATGAGGTCTCTGTGTGTGCGCAGACTCCGTCACAGACCACTACGTCACAGCTGTGGGATCCGGAGCGATCGGATCCATAGTTCGTGACAACTCCCCTATCACTGCTCCGCCCATGGACATAACATCACAGGAAATAAGAAAGAGCTGCATGGACATAGTCATGTGACCACAGCCCAGAATGGAAGATAGGAGCAATGAAGGTAAAACAAATACATTACAAAATCACAGCTACCTACATAAATGGTTATTTTAAAGGGTATTGATGCAAACCAGAAATCCTTTTTAAAGATGATTTTCACTCAAATATATACATGGTGAAATATTAGTAAATCAGATGTTTACTTTAGATTTTATTAGATTGTCTTTAAAAGGGTTTTCTGAGATTTTAATACTGATGACCTATGCTCAGGATAGGTCATCAGAATCTAATCTGTGAGGGTCCGACTCCCAAGACCCCCGCTGATCAGCTGTTTGAGAAGGCACTAGCACTCCTGGCGGGAGGAGCACCGCGGCCTTCTCCCTCCTCACCAAGCACAGTGCCGTACATTGTACAGCGGCTGTGCTTGGTATTGAGCTCAACCCCGATCACTTCTATGGGGCTGGCGCAAGGAAATTACTACTGAAAAAAATAAAATAAAAAATACATTTTCAGTTCTTAATAATTTCTTACCATATCTTTTTTTAAGGGTTGCAGGTTTCTGTATTTTTGTTGAAGCAGCCACCTGGCTGTGCAGCTAGAAATGTATAATTTTTTGATTATCCTCTGTGAGACAGATTTATGGTATACCCAGAAATGTACACAGCAATTTATGAAATGTATTTATTCAGTCTTCATTTTAATTCTGAAAATATTTTACTCATAGTTAATGATGGCTGGATTCGGTTTTAATTGCAGTCTATAAATCACTATAAGGTTTAATTTGTAATGCAAAGACATAATCGAGAATAAACTCATTAGCAATAATGAATCCAAGCCAGTAAAATTGGAGTCATACGCGTGCAACGCGCCGCTTGCCTAGGGCCGATCGCGTCCCAGGTTTAGTGGAATGCCGAGTGGTGTGGTGCGGCCTATATGTGTCACAGGCTCCTACCTGGATACAGCGGGACCCCAGGCTTAGGTTCCAAAGCAAATAAAGGGGGCTGAGTTAGGGGATGAAGAATAAATTGAGTCTAGGCCTTGATAAAGTTCAACAGCAGCTTTACTTGGGTAAACTTGATTCCAGACAATATTCAGGCTTTCTTTTGGTTCCAGCAGGCTTTGACATGAACTGGCAGGCAAACTTGGTAACTGTACTTTGTCTCTTTCTCTGCTGGGCTGACAGGCTTGCTTAATAACTCTGATTTATTTTTCTCTGCTGTGCTAAACTCTGCTTGGGTCTGGTTACTGGACTTTTGGTCGGTTCTGGTATCCTTGGATTGGGGTACCTTTGGCTGTTGTCCCCCTCCAGTAAAGTAAATTAGCATGGAGTCTGGGTGCTCTACAAGCTCCTGCTCCAACAGGAGAACCCTTTCCCCTTGTTGCTACTGCTTCCATACATCTGCTTCCATGGCAAGGATAGCTTAGCCTGCACTGGCTGTTACAGGCCTGTGTGGCCCTCAAGGTTCCCTAGCTTAGACTTCATTGTTTAGACTAGACTAAACTGGAACTGCTGCCACTCCCCTCTGGTAGGAAGCAGGTCTGGTTGACTTCTCCCCAATGGGGGGGAGACTGGAATGGTGAGTTCCATTCTATCTTAGTATCTATCTGCCATTTACGCTGCCACCTGCTGGTGAACCAGGCATAATATATGTAGAAAACAGTTGCATAACAATAATATCAATGCACAATGGTAGAGGACCTGGAAATAAATACAAAGATTTATGTCAACCATTAGACACAGCAGCGGAGTGCAGAAATGGAAATATCACTCCGTGGTATTAAACATGTAAATAAGCTGGTATCAGTTATGCCAGAATAGTCCACATGGTGCAAAAAACTCCCCCTAGTGGCAGACAGAATTGTATTATAATGCTATTAATATTTGATCCTTCACCACCCTAGACCCGTTAGGTAGTCCCCATTCTTTGGTTGCTGCCCAAGTAAGGGTGGTTATGCTCATGTTTGCATTACTCCAGCTCATTTTCCAGTCAACAGCTTGGCACTTCTGACTTTGCTGTGGGACACCATTAATCTATTCAAGTATTTGGTCCTGACCTGGAGGAGAAAGACATCACAGTAGCTTGCAAGTAGCTACAGGTTGGAGCTTGAAGGACTGTCAAAGTTTTCCCGTAAAAATGATTTTTAGCAAGTCTCAGTCTACCCCCGATGTCTCCATCTTTTGATCCCCACACTGTTTACATCTGGAGATGCATGGAACGGTCACATGCAGTTCTCCAGCCAATGACTGGCTGCAGCGGTGACGTGCTGATTGTGGCCACATCCATCTGAAGCCAGTCATTGGATGGAGTGGAGCATGTGGATGGTCATGGATGTAAACGGTGCGGGGAGTGGAAGATGGAGACGGCCAGAGTGGCAGGGAGCAGGTATGTATGAATCTTCTGTTTTGGGAGGCCGGCTGCGGGTACTTGCATAAAGATCATTGTTACCGTAAAGCTCCTTTAACCACTTCACATCCGGGCCATTTCCCCCTTCCTAACAGAGCCATGTTTTGTGTCACTTTATGTGGGAATAACTTTAAAACGCTTTTACTTATCCAGGCCATTCTGAGAATGTTTTCTCGTCACATATTGTACTTCATGACAGTGGTGAAATTAAATAAAAAAAATCATTTTTAATTATAAAAAAATACCAAATTTACAAAAAATTGGGAAAAATTCGCAAATTTCAATTTCTCTACTTTTATAATAGATATGTATACTTTCAAAAATAGTTATTACTTTACATTCTCCATATGTCTACTTCATGTTTTGATCATTTTGTGAATGTCATTTAATTTTTTGGGGACGATATAAGGCTTAGAAGTTTAGAAGCAAATCTTGAAATTTTTCAGAAAATTTCCAGAACCCACTTTCTAAGGACCAGTTCAGGTCTGAAGTCACTTTGTGAGGCTTACATAATAGAAACCACCCAAAAATAACCCCATTTTGGAAAATACACCCCTCAAGGTATTCAAAACAGATTTTACAAACTTTGGTAACCCTTTAGGTGTTCCACAAGAGTTAATAGAATATAGAGATAACATTTCAGAATTTCTATTTTTTGCCAAATTTTCCATTTTTATCCATTTTTTTCAGTAGAAAAGAAGGAATTAACAGCCGACCAAAACTTAATATTTATTGCCCTGATTCTGTAGTTTACAGAAACACCCCATATGTGGTCGTAAACTGCTGTATGGCCACACGGCAGGGCGCAGAAGGAAAGGAACGCCATATGGTTTTTGGAAGGCAGATTTTGCTGGACTGTTTTTTTCACACCATGTCCCATTTGAAGCCCACCCTGACGCACCCCTAGAGTACAAACTCCAAAAAAGTGACCCATTTTGGAAAATACACCCCTCAAGGTATTCAAAACTGATTTTACAAACTTTGATAACCCTTTAGGTGTTCAACAAGAGTTAATGGAATATGGAGATGAAATTTCTGAATTTCTATATTTTGGCAAAGTTTCCATTTTAATCAATTTTTTCCAGTAACAAAGCAAAAGTTACAGCCAAACAAAAATCAATATTTATTGCCCTAATTCTGTAGTTTACAGAAACACCCCATATGTGGTCGTAAACTGCTGTATGGCCACATGACAGGGTCCAGTAGAAAAGGGTGATTTTCTTAGGTAAGGGCTAATTTTGTGCGGGTGGCTGTTAGATTGGTACTATTTTGGGGGGCATACGCCTTTTTGATTGCTTGGTATTGCACTTTTAGTAATGTAAGGTGACAAAAAAAAAGTGTTTTTTTAAGCACATTTTATTTTTATTTTTTTACAGTGTTCACTTGAGGGGTTAGGTTATGTGATATTTTTATAAAGCCGGTCATTACGGATGTGACAATACCTAATATGTATACTTTATTTATTTAAGTTTTACATAATAATATCATGTTTTAGTGTCTCCATAGTCTGAGAGTCATAGTTGTTTTATTTTTGGAGATTGTCTTAGGTAGATTATCATTTTTTGTGGGATGAGATGATTTGATTGGCACTATTTTGTGGTGCATATGACTTTTTGATTGCTTGCTATTACACTTTTTGTGATGTAAGCTGACAAAAAATGGCTTTTGACACCGTTTTTGTTTTACTTTTTTTTCGGTGTTAACCTAAGGGGTTAGGTCATGTGGTTTATTTTTATAGAGAGGGTACTAACGGATGCGGCGATACCTAATATGTATACTTTTTTATTTAAGTTTTACACAATAATATCATTTTTGAAACAAAAAGAAAATCATGTTTTAGTGTCTATATAGTATGAGTGTCATAGTTTTTTTTATTTTTTGGGCGATTGACTTAAGTAGGATCTCATTTTTTGTGGGATGAGATGACTGTTTGATTGGCATGGGGTGCATATGACTTTTTGATCACTTGCTATTACACTTTTTGTGATGTAAGGTGACAAAAAATGGCTTTTTTGTGGCACTGTTACTATTTTTTTTTTTACAGCATGTGGGTCATGTGATATTTTTATAGAGCTGGTTGTTAAGGACGTGGCAATATTTAATATGTCTACTTTTTTTTCACATTAACACAAAAATAGCAGTTTTGAAACAAAAAAATATGTTTTATTGTCTCCATGTTCTGAGAGCTATATTTATTTTTAGCTATTTTCTTATGCAGGGGCTCATTTTTTGCAGAATGAGGTGACTGCTTTATTGGTGCCATTTTGTGGGACATACGCTTTTTTTGATCACTTGGTGTTACACTTTTTGTGATGTACACATTTTTTTAATTTTTTATGGTGTTTATCGGACAGGGTGAATCATGTGATACATTTCTAGAGCCGGCCGTCACGGATGCAGCAATACCAAAAATGTCTATTTTATTTATTGTTTCCTATTTTTTATATTCATTTTTTTTTTTTACTATTGATTTCTCCTGTAACTGGCGCTGACATAGTAGCCCCAGTTACAGGGGAAATATACCCCCCAGAAGAAAACAATGCTTGACAGCTTCAGTGCAGGGCTGATCGTGGTCTGTGAAAGACCCGACAGCTCCTGCACTCTCCCGCCCCGGCGGTCGCATGACCACCAGGCTGGGACAGGAAGCGCATAGCGGCTGAGATGTGGGCTTGGGCAGCCACCTGGGCATCGGCCCACCGGGAAATTTCCCTGTAAGGTCAATCCGCCCCTGGTTAACCCACAAATATTAAACTCTTTTTTACTTACTTATCTGCTCATCTGGAGGACTTTCTTCCCCTTCTGTGTGTGGACATCAGATCATCAAGCGCCTACATCTCCCAGGAAGCATTGTTATTAGCTCTTGTTAACCCCTTCCTCCCCTGCATAGAAAATAGTCCTTCACATATAGCCCTTAGAGATGCACATGATGTATAACACCCCCACAATATCCTCCTCCGCTGTCTATATATTTCTATGAATTTAGAAGTAGTGATGAATGAATGAACGGTGCCTTGACCACTTCACCTGCTTCTCTATGAGATCACAGGGATGATATTATGATAGTCCACCTCTGAATGCAGAGGGTGTTACCAGAGGAAAAAAAAAAAACATGTAAGGCACATAAACAAGAACAATATTTTTATTGCATGCATATTGCAAGAATATTTTATTTTAAATGCCATACCCAATGCATAGTAATACATTTTTTGTAGGAAAACCCGCTAAGACGGGGTGCAATTTTTCTTGCACCAATCTGATCATGGAAAAGAGAAAAATGTATCAGTTCCTAATAGAAAAATAGAGATTTACTGTGATCAGCTATTTTATATATTGATGGGTGGAGAACATGTACTGTATATGCTTGTGTTCACCAGTAGTTTCCTAAAGTAACCACAAGAGGGCGCAGTATCACAGAATACTCAAGAATTACAATATGCCTATTGATGTGTGACCTGTCATCAGTCTAACATCGTTAGAAATCTTCGGAGGTGCTGGTGATTAATAAAAATAATATTTAATAAATCGAATATAAGAATAAATAATATTTAAAGGGGTTTTCCAAGATTTTCTGGATAGGTCATCAGTATCTGATCAGTGGGGATCCGACATCCGGGACCCTTGCCGATCAGCTGTTTGAGAAGGCACCTGCACTCCTGTGGACCCTGCGGCCTTATCTCTGGTTTTCCTAGGCCGAGTGATGACACATTCACCTGTCACGTGGCCTAGGCACAGCTCAGCCACATCCAAGTGAATCGGGCTCAGTGCAATACCAAGCACAGCTGCTGTCCAATGTACGGTAAGCACAGAGAAGGCACAGGAGCGTCACTGCCTTTTCTAAACAACTGATTGGTCCCGGGTGTCGGACCACCACCGATGTAGGGTTGCCACTCGGCAGGTAACTCACCGTTCAAGCTGGTATTTTAGTGGCACTGCCGGTAATTTTTTTCTACCAGCAATAATAGTTAATAAATAAGAATAATGGACTGTTACCAGGGGCATAGCTCTAGGGGGTGCAGAGGCAGCAATCGCTACCGGGCCCAGGAGCCTGAGGGGCCCAAAGATCCTTGGGCCACATAGGAAGACACCGGTATTATAGAAAGTGCATGCTGGTCAAGTTAGGCTGGTTTCACACGGGCGTGACGGATTAGGTCCGGATGCGTTCAGAGTGCGTTCAGTGAAACTCGCACTATTTTGCAAGCAAGTTCAGTCAGTTTTGTCTGCGATTGCGTTTAGTTGTTCAGTTTTTTCCGCGCGGGTGCAATGCGTATTGATGCGTTTTTCACACGCGTGATAAAAAACTGAAGGTTTACAAACAACATCTCTTAGCAACCATCAGTGAAAAACGCATCGCACCTGCACTTGCTTGCGGATGCAATGCGTTTTTCACGCAGCCCCATTCACTTCTATGGGGCCAGGGCTGCGTGAAAAACGCTGAATATAGAACATGCTGCGATTTTCACGCAACGCAGAACTGATGCGTGAAAAACAACGCTCATGTACACAGACCCATTGAAATGAATGGGTCAGGATTCAGTGCAGGTGCTATGCGTTCACGTCACGCATTGCACCCGCGCGGAAAACTCGCTTGTGTGAAAGGGGCCTTAGGCCTCTTTCACACGGGCGAGTTTTCCGTGCGGGTGCGATGCGTGCGGTGAACGCATTGCACCCGCACTGAATCCTGACCCATTCATTTCTATGGGGCTGTGCACACGAGCGGTGATTTTCACGCATCACTTATGCGTTGCGTGAAAATCGCAGCATGCTCCTCTTTGTGCGTTTTTCACGTAATGCAGGCCCTATAGAAATGAATGGGGTTGCGTGAAAATCGCATGCATCCGCAAGCAAGTGCGGATGCGGTGCGATTTTCACGCATGGGTTCTAGGTGACAGTCTATTCACTGTATTATTTTCCCTTATAACATGGTTATAAGGGAAAATAATAGCATTCTGAATACAGAATGCTTAGTATAATAGTGCTGGAAGGGTTAAAAATAATAAAAAAGTTAACTCACCTTCTCCTCCTGTTCGCGTAGAGGCCGGTCTGTTCTTTAGCTGTGGCTGAAGGACCTTTGATGACGTCAGATCACATGCTCCATCACCATGGTGATGGACCATGTGATTGGAGCATGTGATCTGACGTCACCTCAGGTCATTCAGTCCACAGCTAAAGAACAGACCGGGATCTACGCGAACAAGAGGAGAAGGTGAGTTAACTTTTTTTATTATTTTTAACCCTTCCAGCACTATTATACTAAGCATTCTGTATTCAGAATGCTATTATTTTCCCTTATAACCATGTTATAAGGGAAAATAATACAATCTTCAGAACATCAATCCCAAGCCCGAACTTCTGTGAAGAAGTTCGGGTCTGGGTACCAAACATGCGTGATTTTTCTCACGCGAGTGCAAAACGCATGACAATGTTTTGCACTCGCGCGGAAAAATCGCGCATTTTCCCGCAACGCACCCGCCTCTTATCCGGGCAAAAAACATGACGCCCGTGTGAAAGAGGCCTTACACTTCTGGCTGAAGGAAAGGGATTAGGTCAAGAATTTGACATGGGAGCAGTGCTGTTTCAATTATTACCTCAGAGAGCACGAAGCCTATGTGCTTCCCTGCTCCTGGCCACAAAGCACTGAGGGAATGGGGGCCCAAGCTGAACTCTCGCACCAGGGCCCATGAGCCTTTAGCTACGCCCCTGACTGTTACTAATGAGCGCTTCCATTGTGTAGCACTCATTAGTACAGCCTTTAACTCCCGCCCCCCTTCCCCAACTTGTGTTGAAAAAAAAAAAGTACTCACCTTCTCCATTTGATCACGACGCTGTGAACACTCACTGCTCACTGGAAGCTCAGGACCTGTGAAATGTCATCACGCTGGAGCGCAGGTCCTGTGCCGAGCTTCCAGTGAGCGGCGAGTGTTCACAGCATCGTGATCAAATGGAGAAGGTGAGTACTTTTTTTTTTTTTTTGCCCAAGAAAAGAAGGAGGGCATTAATTCTGTGGGTGAACTAATGGGGCATTACTATTATTGGGGGCACTATTAATTCTGGGGGTGTTAATAGGGGCATTATTCATTCTGGGGGTCGGTAATTGAGGCATTAATATCACTGATGGTCACTAATGGGGCACTATTAATTCTGGGGGTGCTAATGGGGGCATTATTCATTCTGGGGGTCGGTAATTGAGGCATTAATATCACTGATGGGCACTAATAGGGGCACTATTAATTCTGGGGGTGCTAACGGGGGCAGTATTAATTCTGGGGGGCACTAATTGGGGCATTAATCTTAATGAGGGGCACTAATAGGCGCATTATTAATTCTGAGGGGCACTAATGGGGGCATTAATATTAATGAGGAGCACTAATGAGGGCATTATTAATTCTAGGGGCACTAATAAGGCCATTCATATTACTTAGGGGAACCAATGGGGGCATTATTAATCCTGGGAGCCACATTAACTTATGGCTTAATTTGGCAGGTATTTTTTGTTGGGAAAGGTGGCAACCCTACACCGATCACATACTGATGACCTATCCAGAGGATAGGTCATCAGTACAAAAAAAATAAAAATCCTGGAAAACCCTTTAAATGTAACTTTTCCACATACCGATATAGCTGCGATGAGTTTGTAATCTGGCAGAATTTTTTTTTTTTTTTCTCTGTGGCTTTTACAGGAGAGCAGCCATCATCATGCTGCATTCATCCTAGTTTCCTGGCTTAGCTCATGCAAAACACATCTCTGCATAAAGAAGTTACTGATCTAGTAAGTGCCCTCTGCCCCAGTGCTCACAACCCAGTGCCTGGCACGCCTGGCAGATGAATGGAGGAGTTGGGCAGAAGTAACTATAACATCGCTATGATCTGCCTATTGCAGTTCGGAGGGAAATATCTCCTGAAAGTCATCATCTGCCGAGTCCTGTAATACCCTTTTTAGAAGATCGTATGACTGATTGCCAATTATTTTACCGGTGGATCCCTCATCGCCGGGTGCACAAAATGAACAGATGAATGTCCAATTCAGCTCTGCTACATAGATCAGCTCTGCTACATAGAGATAAGAAAAGAAAGCAGCAGAGAATTGATGTTCGCTGTACATGGGACAATGTTCCGAATCGCCTCCAAATAATTTGAAAACTCCTACAGATCTGATGGTGGTCCTCCCTGCCGGATGAGGAGAGTAGTGGGCTAGGCTATTGTCAGTGTCATTTACTGATCGTCCTGGAGATAGTGACCATTTTTATTGATCATAGTCATGTGCCATGTACTGACTGTCACCAGAGCACATACAGCGCGTTACTGGTGGACTTTGATCTTTTCTTCCATGTTTCTTATTCATTTTTTTCGTTATCACGAGTGATTGCAGTGAAAGGGGATGTCCCGGATTAGGAACACATGTCCGATTTTCTTTTAAATACAGTGCCCCGTCCGTTCACAGCCGGTATGTGGCACTGCAGCTCAGCTTGCAATACCAGACACGACCTATGGACAGGGGTGGTGCTGTACCTGGAAGAAAGCAGCCGTGTAACTCTTATTCGGTATATTTGATGGCTAGCTGCTCTATATATCTTCCTTCATATAGGAAGTGAGCTGCTTACCGCAGACGTGCACTTTTGTACAAGTTCCCTACTGGCACATAAGCCAAAATCCAAAGAGTCACAATTCGTAACAAAACGTTGTTCATGTGGTCTTGAGCAGCCATATAATGACTGTGCTGGGTTCATGCCAGTAGACAACGTGACAACAATAGATACAAAATAAAAGGCCGGCACTCCATAGTACTGTCCAGATAGAGGCAGGCGTCTCCCAACAACATGCGAATCTGACATTTTAAAGGCATTTTTCACGAGTATAATATTGATGACCCACCCTAACGATAGGTCATCAATATCTGATCTGAGGGGGTCTGACACCTCACACCCTCACCAATCAGCCGTTGGAAGAGGCTATGGCGCTCTGGTGAGCGTAACAGCCTCTTCCTAGGCCAGTGATGTCATATTCTTCGGTCACATGGCGACTGGGCCTGGGCTGCAATACCAAGCACAGCCGTTGTACAACGCATGGAACTGTGCCTGGTCTGCTGTGTGGAGGCCGCAGCTCTCACCGGACCACAGCGGCTTCTTCAAACAGGCTATAAGCAGGGGGGGAGGGGGGGGGCGGGTGTCAGACCCCCGCAATCTGTTATCGATGACCTACCCTGAGGATAGGTCATTAATATTGTGCCCTTGAAAAAAAACCTTTAGGGTCCATTCACAGGGCCGCAATATGGGTGCTGACCCATTCATTCTCTATGGGGACGGAATGGATGCGGATAGCACACAGTGTGCTGTCTGCATCCGCAATTGCGGAGCGCGGCCCTGATCTTCGGGTCCGCAGCTCCGCAAAAGATAGAACATGTCCTATTCTTGTCCGCAGCTGCGGATAAGAATAGGCATTTCTATAGGGGTCAGGGCAGGTGTGTTGTGGATCCGCAATTTGCGGGTCCGCAACACACCACGGACGTGTGAATGGAGCCGAAGGGTCCATTCACACGTCCGCAAAATGGGTCCGCATCCGTTCCGCAATTTTGCGGAATGGGGTGCAGACCCATTCATTTTCAATAGGGCCGGAATGTGCTGTCCGCATCCGTATTTGCGGATCCGCATCCACATTCGTGGATCCGCACTTCCGCATCCGTGCTTCAGTTTCCGCAAAAAAATAGAACATGTCCTATTCTTGTCTGCAATTGTGGACAAGATTAGGCATTTTCTATTATAGTGCCAGCGATGTGCGGTCTGCAAATTGCGGAATGCACATTGCCAGTGTCCGTGTTTTGCGGACGTATGAATGGACCCTAAAGCCAGAGGCGGACACCAAGTGATGTCTCCTGTGCAAGAAAAAAGTGTTTGATTGCTAATTTGATGGCCACCTCTGAACTGAAATACTCTTATTACAGTATCTTACCTGACAAAAACTAGTTGTGATGTCACAGCAGCTTACCTAATGAAAAGTCATGTGTGATGTCACAGCAGCTTACCTAGTGAAAATGATGTCAGAGCTGCTTATGCAGTGTCCCAGGGGGTCAGTAGTGTATGCTGGGCTTTGTAGTGCAGATTAACCCACTAACCTGGGATCCACTGTCGTCTTCAATCAGGGCAAATACTGGAACAGGCAGGTATTTAATGTTCGTGACGCCAGTGTCAATTAAACGGTGACACGCCGTATATAGTAATGTAAAAGAATGAAGCAACCACAGGATAGCCAACCAAAACTGGAACTTTACTGAATGTCAGTGATAATCATACATGGACGCAGTTGGAAGCGCAGTTCCATGGAAGACAGTTGGTTTCTATTTGAATACAGTTGGTTCTTAGACGTACAGACTGGCCGGTTATAGCAATGTTCTTTACAGAGTGTTAATTACAGGAGATGCAGTACAGGCGGCTTGCACACTATTCCTGACTGGTCCTGAAACATGTGACTTATTCTCCAAGGTCTAATGCCCTATCTCTGGCGTATCCTTGAAGCTGTCCTTATCTAGTACCTCCTCTGTTATCTTGAGTACCTCTTGCTTTATCAGATTGGCCTCTGTTGTATTCTGTGTCCCGGCTGGTTGCTTATGATGTTTCCGCTAAAACGGATGATGACTCAGGAGGGGAACCTTTTCCTTGGATCCGGAACCCGGTTACAGGGCTTACTACCCTCTCCTAGTCGGCAGGCTTCAGGCCTGCTCTACTCTCACAGGCCCATAGCCTGGCCTTGACTCAGACACAGGATCATCTCTGACTCCTTTTCCCACTGTCTGCCTGCTTACTACTTCCTGACTGGGCCTTATATAAACTAGGGTTCCCTAGCTCCCTCTAGTGACTCAGAGCTGGAATGACACCCTAGCCGGCCTGCACATGCACATTTCACAGTAACAGGAAGTACATAGCATTACATTAACAAGATATTTTATACCAACCTCCCCATAAATACAGGGGGAACGACAGTACCCAAGTGACCCTTCTGTAGTGACGGGGTATTACTCTCCCGTACACTACACTTATCTGCACAAAACCCACTTGGGACGTCAACGGAGTTTAGATGACTTCAACCTTCTTTGATGTTACAGCATCTTGCACGATGGCAGTAGCTCACCTGACTGAAACCCACTTGTGATGTCATAGCAGCTCACCTGACTGAAACCCACTTGTGATGCCATAGCAGCTCACCTGACTGAAACCCACTTGTGATGTCATAGCAGCTCACCTGACTGAAACCCACTTGTGATGTCATAACAGCTCACCTGACTGAAATCCACTTGTGATGTCACAGCAGCTCACCTGACTGAAACCCACTTGTGATGTGATAGCAGCTCACCTGACTGAAACCCACTTGTGATGTCACAGTAGCTCACCTGACTGAAACCCACTTGTGATGTCATAGAGCTCACCTGACTAAAACCCACTTGTGATGTGATAGCAGCTCACCTGACTATAAACCCACTTGTGATGTCATAGCAGCTCACCTGACTGAAATCCACTTGTGATGTCATAGCAGCTCACCTGACTGAAACCCACTTGTGATGTCATAGTAGCTCACCTGACTGAAATCCACTTGTGTGATGTCATAGTAGCTCACCTGCCTAGAAACCCACTTGTGATGTCATAGCAGCTCACCTGACTATAAACCCACTTGTGATGTCATAGCAGCTCACCTGACTATAAACCCACATGTGATGTCATAGCAGCTCACCTGACTGAAACCCACTTGTGATGTCATAGCAGCTCATCTGACTGAAATCCACATGTGATGTCATAGCAGCTCACCTGACTATAAACCCACTTGTGATGTCATAGCAGCTCACCTGACTATAAACCCACTTGTGATGTCATAGCAGCTTACCTGACTATAAACCCACTTGTGATGTCATAGCAGCTCACCTGACTAGAAACCCACTTGTGATGTCATAGCAGTTCACCTGACTAGAAACCCACTTGTGATGTCATAGCAGCTCACCTCACTAGAAACCCACTTGTGATGTCATAGCAGCTCACCTGACTAGAAACCCACTTGTGATGTCATAGTAGGTAAATGGCTGAGATCTATTTCTAAAAGAGAAATAGAGGGGGCACTCTAGGGTGGCCAGACATCCGGTTTTAGGCCAGACAGTCCGTTTTTTTGACTCTTGGCACAAGACCCGGACGAACAGCCAGAAGTCCTCCTTTTCTGTGGTTATCGGCGGGTACGGGCACTTTAAGTATCCCCAACCAATAGTCAGGCCTGTCACATCCGGATCACACACTCACACAGCGCACTGACGTCACACGTCCGGCAGCGCTGCCTGCATCACGCCAGTCAATTCTGGTTTGTGCAGGCGTGGGAACAAGTCGGGAACAGACTCTGAGGAGTGCTGCGTGGACTGAGGTACTCGTACTGGTCATCTGTGAAGGGGGACTGCTAAAAGGCGTTAATAAATACTGTGAAAGAGGCAATACTAAAGGGGGGACATAATTCTTCTGTGTCA
This sequence comes from Bufo gargarizans, assembly GCF_014858855.1. Classification (NCBI taxonomy): domain Eukaryota; kingdom Metazoa; phylum Chordata; class Amphibia; order Anura; family Bufonidae; genus Bufo; species Bufo gargarizans. Next base: position 218,731,534 of record NC_058081.1, on the reverse strand, counting down.
TACATTGGTAATGGCAGACCAGGCTCACTCCTTCTTGGGTTTATTGGGCTAATTCCCTGCTGTCAATCCAACAGGGTTATAACGGAACATAACGGAATCCATAAGACGGAAGGGCGGATCTGTTTTGCTGCCCATAGACTTTAAAAGGCATTCCGTTTGCTCTCCGTCCTAACAGAAGTCTATGGGAATCAAAACGGATCCGTCTGGGTCCCGTTATCCTGTCGACAGGACGTTGTTTTCAGTCTTGCATACCGGGACCCAGACGGATCCGTTATGTTTTCCCATAGACTTCTATTAGGAAGTAGAGCAAACGGAATGCCTTTTAAAGACGTTCATTTTGCATTCCATCCTATGGATTCCGTTATATTCCGTTATAACCCTGCTATAACGGAAAGCCATAATGGAATCCCTAACGCTAGTGTGAACCCACCCTTAGGCCTCCTGCACACGACCGTTTTTTCCCCCCATTTACTGGCTGTTTTTTGCGTTCCGTATACGGAACCATTCATTTCAATGGTTCCGCAAAAAAAAGGAATGTACTCCGTATGCATTCCTTTTCCGTATTTCCATTTTTTCCGTTCCGTTTAAAGATAGAACATGTCCTATTATTGCCCACAAATCACGTTCCGTGGCTCCATTCAAGTCAATGGGTCCGCAAAAAAAGGAACACATACGGAAATGCAACCGTATGTCTTCCGTTTCCGTTCTGTTTTTTGCGGAACCATCTATTGAAAATGTTATGCCCAGCCCAATTTTATCTATGTAATTACTGTATACTGTATATGCCATACGGAAAAACGGAACAGAAACGGAAACACAACGGAAACAAAAAACGGAACAACGGATCCGTGAAAAACGGACCGCAAAACACTGAAAAAGCCATACGGTCGTGTGCAGGAGGCCTTAGGTGGAGTGTCTGCACTGATAAAGCGCCCATTACGGCTGACTAGCAGCTCATTCTGCTAGTCAGTGCCTAGGTGGTCATATAAATGGTCATATAAATGCAGGAGGATCTGCTGCTGACAGGTGTCAGGTAACGCAGCTACAGGTGAAACTCGAAAAATTTGAATATCGTGCAAAGTTCATTTATTTAATTAATCCTATTTAAAAGGTGAAACTAACCTATGAGATAGACTCATTACAGGCAAAGCGAGATATTTCAAGCCCTTATTTGGTATAATTTGGATGATTATGGCTTACAGCTTATGAAACCCCAAACTCACAATCTCAGGTCCCCTTTGCTCAGGGGGTATGGATTAATTAGCTGACTAGAGGGTGACACTTTGAGCCTAGAATATTGAACCTTTTCACAAAATTCCAATTTTAAGCTGCATTAATGCAATTCCTTTTCATTTGCATTACTGAAATAAATGGACTTTTGCACGATATTCAAATTTTTCGAGTTTCACCTGTACTTGTGTCTGGGGATGTCAGTCATGATGCGGTTTCACTTCCACGACTTTCTTTTTCCCTCCCATTACAAAAAAATTGAAATCACACATGACAGACAGTGCAGTGTCCACTGACTGCCACAGAGTGCAAGCTCCTCTGGTCAGGGTTGTCTATGGCCTGGTCTGACTGTAGAATCCTTGTAATATACATGCCAACACAGGTGCCCGCATGACCCAGTCCAGCCACAGCTGCCCCTATAATATACATGCCAGCCATAGGGTCCTGCTTGACATCCAGGTGCCTTACCTTCTTTAGGCAAGTGACGTGCCCAGAAAAAGCCAGAGACAGCCAGGCCCAGCAGCAGCCAGCAGCCCTCAGCCGACCCTCGACTAAGCCAGACATCCATCAGAATCTGTAGGCAGCCCACTGAGCCCAGCCACAGCCAGCCAGAGCAAGCGGGCTTGCACTTGTCTGTCTTGCTTGCCAGTTTGCCACTGTCTGCGACTGCCAGCCACTTCCAAGTTCCATCCAACTTTCCAAGTTGATTCAGTGGCTTTTTCAATTTATCCAAACTAGCCAGCCCTTTGTGCCCAGCCCACCCAGACCCAGCCCAGGTCCTGTCTAGTTACTACTAGTTACCACCCTATACCATTCTCGCCTTCGTATCTTCTGTAATTTATTATATATCAGCTGGTATAAGTTATTTATTATACATCTGTTATAATATTCTTCTGTCCCCAATACGATGTCCTCCTTTTCGGGGTGTGGTGTCCTCCTTTTTTTCAGCGTGCAGAGTGAAAGATAAGGGTAGTAGCACCTTACCACATGGCGTTGTGCATCCTAGGCAAAACACTAGATAAAGGCAGATGTCCTCCCACCCTGCTGGGCTTGTGTGCCGGACAAGCCTCTCAGGACGCCGGAACAGCCATGTAGAACCAACCTTGCTTGAGGAGCAGGAAACAAAAGGCGCGCTGAACTAAGGGATTTTGTCAAAAATAGTTATTTATAGTTAAGGGTTCTCCATTGTTAAGGGGATCTCCAAGATTTAACAATTGATGATGATAATTGATGATAGTAGGGATCAGAGGTGTAGCTAGGGGTTTGGCACAGGTTGACCAAACACAAGTGAATGGGTGCCCAACCCAATGGGCCTCAAATGTTTGTTTACAATTGCAGAGGCACCTCCTAAAGCTGGGTTTCCACATTCAGTTTTTTTCCAGGAATTTTGCTGATGATTTTTAAGCCCAAACCAAGTGTGGATCATAAAGGGAGAGAAAGTCCTATATATTGGACAGGTGCCACTACTCTTTTATTCAGTGCACTGATGGTTTTGATTTAAAAAATGTCAACAAAATAAGTGAATATTGAAAAATTATCTCCTCCCCCCCAACCCTACCCCAACATCAAACAATACTACCCGGCTGTGGGGTATGCTGTCCCTTCAGTTCTTCCTATAGGCTGCTGGAGACCGTAAATATAGTCCAGCAACTTGGTACAGAGGCCTGCAGTGAGATACAGACAGCGTTATAGACAGATGTAATTGGACGGGGTGTTGTAACTTCTGCTGATCTTCATTTTGGATGTTGCAGCCAGTCCACCATGTAAATCAGGAATCAAGCAAGCATTACCTGTATAGCCTCTCGTGCAATTTGATAAGCTGATGTAACATTCTAGCTATATCTTAACTTTCGATTCCACTTCATGAAACCACTTTTCCTCCTTCAGCTGGCCATATCAGATGAATTACTGGCAAACCCAACGATTTTGGTGGGACAGGCTGACCGTCTAATTTGCCCGCGGACTTCCTCACTCTCCCCTGACTGTAGATGTCAGGTGGGAAAAGGATCAGGCAGCTGGATTTCGACATGTCCAATTTATATGTTCTGGTTAGTGGGGGTCTTACTCCCGGCGCCCCTGCCAATCAACTGTTTGAAGAGGCCCCCGTGAGGGCTGCAGCCTCATTCTAGGTCAGTGATGTCACGTTCATGGGTCACGTGGCCTACTTGAAGTTTAGCCCCATTCAAGTGAATCGGTCTGGGCTGCAATACCAAACACAGCAGATATCCAATGTACGGCGTTGTGCTTGGTGTCCAATGAGGAGGCCACAGCACTCACCAAAGTGCAGGAGTTTCTTCAAACAGCTGATCGGAGGGGGTGTGGGGTGTCCAACCGCCGCCAATCAGATATTGATGACCTACCCTGAGAATAGGTCATCAATATAGGAGTCCTGGAAAACCCATTAAATTCAGAGAGGTTACCTGGAAGCAGGAAGTCCACATGGACTACAGGGAAAAGATGCAGTAGATGTGCTTCTTTTCTATGGATATAGGTGTCTGCCAAGGAAAGAGAATCATCTTGACACTTCCAAAAGGTGGGAAAGAAGTCCAGAGAGTCAGAGTTTGCAGTAAACCAGTATGCTTCTTTACTGGAGGAACTCAAGTGCAAAACAATACAAGTAAGGCAGACAACTAGGGGCTCTGACTGCTCTCCTTATATGCAGTTTCTAGCTGAACTAGAACGTTCTAGAGGGAGGGGTGAAGTGGAGAAATACAGCCCAAACAGATACAATGTTGCAATTTATGTCTGTCATAGACTGGTATAGAGTTTCAATAAATGTCTGAAAATGAATAACCAGTTTTCCAGACATAAACAAGTCTTCATACATAAACAACAAAGCTAAACCAGACAGTTAGAAGGTCAGTGTGTCTGTTTTTTCCCTCTGAATGGAAAAGGCTCCGCTCAGAATGCATCAGTTTGCCCTTCGTTCAGTCACCATTCCGCTCTGGAGGCGGACACCAAAACACTGCCTGACGAAGCGGACCCAAACGGATCCATCCTGGCACACAATGTAGGTCAATGGGGACGGATCCATTTTCTCTGACACAATCTGGCACAATAGAAAACTGATCCGTCCCCCATTGAGTTTCAATGGTGTTCAAGACGGATCCGTCATGGCTATAGAAGACATAATACAACTGGATCCGTTCATGACGGATGCATGCGGTTGTATTATTGTAACGGAAGCGTTTTTGCAGATCCATGACGGATCTGCAAAAACCGCTAGTGTGAAAGTAGCCTTAGTTGGCTCTGCATTAACCCTTTCCACAGCTTTAGTGTGATAACAGTGCAAATGAACAGGATATATTACAATAAACACAAATGCACACAACAGTGCAAGTTAACCCTTCAAAGTACAATAAAGTAGGGAGTTGATGGCTTTGCATAGTAGTAATAAGGGCAAATGTCCATAAATGTCTATAGTCCAAAGTACCCTTGCAGAGCGACCCTTTCAGTCAACGGACTGATGCAGGTCTGATGGTGTGAACTAAGCACCTTGAGCAGTGATAGGCCATCCTACGCTCGAAATACAGCGTACACATTTAAACACACACTCGATATATGATATAGATCTTGTTTGAACAAGGCATACTGTATACAGTATATATGTGCTATGTCAGCTTTGACCTCTGTGCTAAACCATTCAGCTCTTCCTGTTTTCTCTTTCCACTAGCACAGTCCTTCTCTGCTTTTCCTCAGAAACGAAACTCACAGGATTATTCTCCTGCAAGATCAGACACGGCACATGGCCTCGTTCGCTCCCATCTACAATCCAGTAAGTAATGATCTGTTCATTCCATTCTAAATTTTCCATTCCTAAAACAATAATCCAGGTTTCTTTACGTCTTTGAGACGATGGCGCGTATGTGAAGAACATATTGTTCGCGATACTGTTATAGAGGTCAATCACTCCAGTAAGATAAAATGATTTTGTGTGAGTGTATGGTTTCCACCGTACGGAGGTATTCTACAAAGTGGAACATAGAGACTTTCTCAATTTTTTAAAGGGAAGCTGCAACCACCATCCTGGACTATTATCTGCAGTAATACGTGAGCAGTCCTGCAGAGAAGGAGTCCAGATCACTATTTTCTCAATGCTCCTGGTTCCTTGGCTTAAAGGCAATCTGTCACCCCGATTTTGGACCATTATCTACAATAATACATGAGTAGTCCTGCGTAGAAGGAGTCCAGATCACAATTTTTTATTTTCCTACAGCCCCCAGTTCCCACGCTGTCAGCGCTCAAAGCTGCACTGAAATACTTTGGAGGACATTTATCAAACTAGATACGTCATTTTTTTGTGTGCTAATTGCAACATATATTTTTTTTTTGCAACATTTAGAAGACCTCACTTTTCAGAGTTGTCTATATTTAAGGTAGAAAAGTGAGATGAGACAAGGATTATGGCTAGGGATGAGCAAACTTGTGTTTTAAGTTCAGCCTAAAAGGTTCGAGTTCAGGTTTTCTAAGAATTCCATCATGGATTCCGCTACCACGGACCATAACTTTTGGTCCGTGGTAGCGGAATCCATAACGGAATTCTTCGGTAAGCCGAACCTTGTACGCTGAACTTGAAAACAGACGTTCGCTCAACACTAATTATGGCACTTTTACTATATGCAACACTTGAAATGTCGCAGAATAGTCGCCTCCTACGTCAGGCAGCCCCATGGTGTATTTTTTAAGACTACGTCATACAACACAATGAAGTTACACCTAACACATAAAAACTGGGCACCTCTTCAAAATTTGGTGCAACCACACTATGCAGAACCAAACTTAGAAGTGACATGAAAATTATCTGAAATGATAAATGTCCCCCATAGTCCTCACTGCGGTTCTAACATAATGGAGAGGACCCCTGCGCGCATGCACGGCAGTCCTGACAATTTGTTTCAGAGCGGCTTCAAACGCTGACAGTGGGGAAACGGGGGTCAGTAGGAAAAAAAAAATAGCGATCTGGACTCTGTATCTGCAGTACTATTCATGTTGATAATCCAATAAGAGTCCACCTTTCATTTTCCAAAAGGATATAAGGAAGGGAAGGGGGTAAATATGAAAACATAGGGGGTCATTTATTAGGCGTATTTCTGGCACAGGTTGCGGCGCAAAGGCGTAGAAAATGGTCTAAATGTAAGACAGCTCGGGAACTATCTTACATTTAGAAGTGGCGGTGGGTCTGCTAAAGTTAGGTAGAGATCCAGAGCAGGCAGGAGTCTTAACGCCATGAAGGTTCAAGTTTTTTTTTGTTTTTAGGGCTGATTGTCACATGCCCTATTGTTGTTTTGCCTTCCTGGATCAATCCGAGAAACTATGGGGCACAAAGTCTTAATAAGGCCTTACTAAGGCCCTGCGCTGGCTGTGGATCCACCGCAGTTATGTAGAGGCGCTGGTCTGTACCTAACTTCGGCGGATCCACTGCCAAGTCTAGATTTAATACAAGAAAATGTATTTTGTTCAAAATATTTTTATTTGAGACACGATACATCGTACATAAAAACGGACAACCATCATTAAAACATATACAAACATGTCCTGCACATAGAAGAACAATAGAAACCTTCCATGACCAAAGCATTTTGTCTGAATGTTACACATATATCGTAATCCGGCGAGGGCCTTCCGCGGGTTATGTACCTTTAAGCCTAATAAGGCTGGGTTCAAACGGGGCGAGATTTCCGCGCGGGTGCAATGCGTGAGGAGAACCCGGATGCATTCACTTCTATGGGGCTCTGCAGATGAGCGGTGATTTTCACGCATCACTTGTGCGTTGCGTGAAAATCGCAGCATGCTCTATATTGTGCGTTTTTCGTGCAACGCAGGCCCCATAGAAGTGAATGGGGCTGCGGGAAAATCGCAAGCAAGTGCGGATGCGGTGCGATTTTCACGCATGGTTGCTAAGATGGAAGTCTATTCACTGTATTATTTTCCCTTATAACATGGGAATAATAATAGCATTCTTAAAGGGGTTGTCTCATTTCAATGATCACTGTTTAATCTGCTAATGATATAACAGTGATCATTTTTGTAAATATAATGTATTAGCCAATTCCCTTCCTTTTTGATAAAATCCTTCCCCTCCTACCTCTGTGTTGTCATGTGTCTCCCCTAGATACGGCCACCTCTCCCTGCTGAATGCAGGCGCCGCGCCTGCGCAGAGTAACCACATCGATCCAGTGGCTGGCCTCTCCTCTCTTTCATGAACGCGCACGGCCGGCCGTTCATTTCCTTCTGCTGCTTCTGACACAGGACCGCGCATGCTCTGTTTACACTGCAGACTTGGGAGAGAGGGCGGAGGGGCTGCTCTGCCGGGTACTGAAGGATTGTGCTCAGCGTCCTCCAGCTCTGTCCCTGATCAGACCTCACTATGTGTTCTGTCCCTCTGTCCCTGAGCAGACCTGCTATGTGTTCTGTCCCTTTGTCACTGTCCCCTTATCACATAACAGCTGGCCCCACTGCTTCTCTGATAAGGTGGCCCCTGCTTTGCGCTTCCTGACATTAGCATTGGCTGATGTCCAACTGCCCCACACAAGCTGCTAGTTGTATGAAATAGTAATGTGGCCCCAAGAGAAGTCAACAGGGCCACACTGCACCTCCACATGCCTCTGCTTTCATTGTGACATGTTCTAGGGGAGAATACTGCTGGATAGAAGTGTCCTATATTTGCACAATATGGCAGCACTTCTGTATCATAGTGCCATATAATGGCACCATATGGCAGCACACAGAGAACAGAACTTCAATAGAAGTCTATGGGGCTATACACTACCTCTGCATGCATCTAATTAAATTATGGACTGTTCTAAGAGAGAATACTTCTGAATTATGGCGCAATATAAAACCATATGGCGGCACAAAGAGTACTTGAGACTTTACCAAGCAAGAATTTCCCATCCCCCATTCTGCTTTCTCTACATGGATAAATGCCCCGCCATCTCTCTGTTAAAAATGCCCCGCCATCTCTCTGTTAAAAATGCCCCGCCATCTCTCTGTTAAAAATGCCCCGCCATCTCTCTGGTAAAAATGCCCCGCCATCTCTCTGGTAAAAATGCCCCGTCATCTCTCTGTTATGTTCCAATAGTCTATGGGGCTATACACTACCTCTGCATGCTTCTAATTGCATTATGGACTGTTCTAGGAGAGAATACTTCTGAATTATGGTGCAATATAAAACCATATGGCGGCACAAAGAGTGTACTTGAGACTTTACAAAGCAAGAATTTCCCATTCCCCCTTCTGCTTTCTCTACACAGATAAATTCCCCGCCATCTCTCCATTAGGGATCATCTACATGAATGTGTGACGGCCGTTCCATGCATTGGGGACCGCAATTTGTGTTACCCTATGCGCGGGCAACATCCGTGCAGCTGCCGCAGATGGATCCCAGACCCATTCACTTGAATGGATCCGTGATCCATCCGTTCTGCAAAAAAGTAGTGCAAGCACTACTTTTTTGCAATGCGTAGGCACGGCCAGAAACCCCACAGAAGCACTCTGAGGAGCTTCCGTGGGGTTTCGCTCAGTGCACCGCATCTCTCGGATTGTGGACCCATTGAAGTGAATGGGTCCGTGATGCGGGGCGCACAGACAACAGATGTAGCTGAGCTCTATATAAAGAGGTTCAGGGAAGATAGGTGTAGCAGAGCTGATTCCCCAGCAGGGGGAGGGGCCTCACAGACACTGCAGGCTGCCAGACTGATGAGTCATACTTTTCACATGAACGAGCACACAGGACTCAGCTCTCAGTGTGATGTCATAAGGAGGTGTGGCCAGCCTTCACTCTAGCTGCCTAAGCCCGCCCAGCCTTATCTGCAGAAAACCAGGAAGTTACCAGCAGAGTGACTGCAGGGAAGGCTGAATGAGCGAAATGATAATACAGAATGCTTAGTAGAAGGTCAATTGAGGGTTAAAAATAAAATAAAAATTAACTCACCTTCTTCTCTTGATCGCGTAGTTGCCGATCTCTTCTTACTTCTTTAATCATGAGCTGCCAGCTAAAGGACCTGTGGTGACATCACATCACATGGTCCAATCACATGGTCCATCACCGCTGTTAAGGGCCATGTGATTGGACCATGTGATGAGCTCAGTGACGTCACCACAGGTCCTTTGACAGGTCCAGAAGAAAGAACAGGAGACCGTCAGCTACCGGGACGCATCCTGAGCCAAAAACGTGACGCCCGTGTGAACCCAGCCTAATGGTGTTATGTTAGTGTTGTTGTTTCAGCCTACCTAACGTGCCTTTCAACTGCTCAGTCAAATACCATTGGGTAAGGCCCATTTCACACGGGCGAGATTTCCGCGCGGGTGCGATGCGTGAGGTGAGCGCATTGCACCCGCACTGAATCCAGACCTATTTATTTCTATGGGGCTGTGCAGATGAGCGATGATTTTCACGCATCACTTGTGCGTTGCGTGAAAATCGCAGCATGCTCCTCTTTGTGCGTTTTCCACGCAACCCAGCCCCCATAGAAGTGAATAAGGCTGCGTGAAAATCGCAAGCATCCGCAAGCAAGTGTGGATGTGGTGCGATTTTCACGCATGGTTGCTAGGTGACGATCGGGATGGGGAACATGGTTATAAGGGAAAATAATAGCATTCTTAATACAGAATGCTTAGTACAATAGGGCTGGAGGGGTTAAAAAAAAAAAAAAAAATTTAACTTACCTTAATCCACTTGATCGCGCAGCTTCTCTTCTTTCTTCTTCTTTGCTGTGCACAGGAAAAGGACCTGTGGTGATGTCACTACGCTCATCACATGGTCAGTCACATGATCCATCACCATGGTATAGGATCATGTGATGGACCATGTGATGAGAGCAGTGATGTCCTCAAAGAAGAAGACAGAAGAGAAGCCGGGCTGCGCGAACAAGTGGATTAAGGTGAGAAATTATTTTTTATTATTTTTTTAACCCCTCCAGCCCTATTGTACTATGCATTCTGTATTAAAAATGCTATTATTTTCCCTTCCCTCTACACAACACCTAACCCAAACCCGAACTTCTGTGAAGAAGTTTCGGTTTGGGTACCAAACATGCCGATTTTTATCACGCGCGTGCAAAACACATCAAAATGTTTTGCACTTGCGCGGAAAAATCGCGCATTTTTCCCGCGACGCACCCGCATCTTATCCGGGCCAAAAACATGACGCCCGTGTGAAAGAGGCCTAAGAGTAAAGGGTCTCCTTATTGTTTCAATTTCCGAGCTAGAGAGGATTTGCGCTATGAAGCTGCGCCATTTTTTTTAAAGAACTTTCCTACACTTCCCTCCTTACGCATTTCTGCTTCTTTACGTTCCAGTGACAATAAATCTTTCAGGTTTTGCAAGATTGACCCTTTTGAGGGGATCATGGGCTGCAGCCAATTTTGCAAGAAGAGACACGGATGGCGTCCGTGCGCGTTCCGCAATTTGCGGAACGGCATGGACAGCCTTTAATATAACTGCCTATTCTTGTCCGCAAAGTGTGGACAAGAATAGGACATGTTATTTTTTTGGGCGGGGCCACGGAACAGAGCAACGGATTCGGACAGCACATGGAGTGCTGTCCTTATCTTTTGTGGCCCCATTAAAGTGAATGGGTCCGCACCCAAGCCGCCAAAACTGCGGCTCGGATGCGGACAAAAACAACGGCCGTGTGCATGAGGCCTTAGGGGAATATTAAGGATCCAGATTTCTTTGACTATTTGTGCTACTTGACCCCATAGAGAATAGGTCTGCGGGCAGGCCCAAAGACCATGATACAGATCTATGTGTGGTGTGAGACATTTTGGGCAACTTGTTAGGCTTCTTTCACACGGGCGCCATGTTTTTTGCCCGGATAAGATGCGGGTGCGTTGCGGGAAAAAGCTCTATTGTTCCGCGCGAGCGCAAAACATTGTAATGCGTTTTGCACGCGCGTGAGAAAAATCGGCATGTTTGGTACCCAAACCCGAACTTCTTCACAGAAGTTCGGGTTTGGGTTAGGTGCTGGGTAGAGTGTATTATTTTCCCTTATAACATGGTTATAGGGGGAACATAATAGCATTCTTGATACAGAATGCATAGTACAATAGGGCTGGAGGGGTTAAAAAAAATTAATAAAATTTAACTCACCTTAATCCACTTGATTGCGCAGCCCGGCTTCTCTTCTGTCTTCTTTCTTCAGGACCTGGGTAAAGGACCTGTGGTGACATCACTGTGCTCATCACATGGTCTGTCACATGATCTTTTTTTTACCATGGTGATGGATAATGTGACGGACCATGTGATGAGCGTAGTGACGTCATCAAAGGTCCTTTACCCAGGTTCTGAAGAAAGAAGACAAAAGAGAAGCCGGGCTGCGTGATCAAGTGGATTAAGGTAAGTTAAATTTATTTATTTATTTTTTAACCCCTCCAGCCCAATTGTACTATGCATTCTGTATTAAGAATGCTATTATTTTCCCTTATAACCATGTTATAAGGGAAAATAATAATGATCGGGTCTCCATCCCGATCATCTCCTAGCAACCGTGCGTGAAAATCGCACCGCATCCGCCCTTGCTTGCTGATGCTTGCGATTTTCACGCAGCCCCATTCACTTCTATGAGGCCTGCGTTGCGTGAAAAACGCACAAAATAGAGCTTGCTGCGATTTTCACGCAACGCACAAGTGATGCGTGAAAATCACGGCTCATGTGCACAGCCCCATAGAAATGAATGGGTCCGGATTCAGTGCGGGTGCAATGCGTTCACCTCACGCATTGCACCCGTGCTGAAAACTGGCCCGTGTGAAAGGCGCCTTAGTCTATTTGTTCTGCTAAAGGCTGGCGGGAAATTGAAAGCATGGATAGCAGTATGCATTATCCTAAAATGTGTGTCTCTCCAGGTTTCATTTAGTAAAGAAAATTTAGACAAGCACATTCATAGTCGCAGGTGCGCATCCATGCAGGAAGCAAAAAACGTATGGCTGCACAACATTACACATACAAACAATAAAACTAGGGAATAGGGATTATTCTAAATTAAATAGCGCAAAGAGCTTTTATTTTTTTCATTTATAGTAGGTATAATACCACTTTTATTCAGACTAATCCCTATTCCCCAGTTTTATTGTTTGTATGTGTAATGTTGTGCTGCCATAAGTTTTTTTGTTTGCTTCTAGATTTAAGACGTCTTCCTAGGTTCTTACATTTAGACCATTTTCTACGTCTTTGCGCCGCGATCTGTGCCAGTAATACGCATAATATAAGCGCATTTCTGTTTAATGAAGAACCCCCATGTTCTTATATTTAGCCCCTTCCTTATATCAACATTTCTGGCACTTCATGGTTCTGTTAGTGTGTACAGTTAGTTTTTCTTTCGATTTCCTTGAAAAAGTCAGGGCCCGCCCCTGCTTGTAGGTATTGTTAAAAGGAAGGTGACACTGCTAGGTAAAACCAGTTAACGACACGTCTCCTTTTTTTCTAATCTGTTGTTTAGTTTCTGATTGCAGATTTGTTTTAAATTCTATTTTCTGAACATGATTATGGGGGCGGCCATCTTGCCTGAGCTGTTCTTAACGGCATTTAGAGATATGCTTTACAGCAGCCACCATGGTCCATAGACACGATGGTCAGGAGGGGACCTCATTGACTTCTATGGGAGAGTTTTCTAGGCATGCTCTGTGACCTGTGCAGAGGTCAGGAGGGAGAAGATAAGCTGTGATATCACCTATTACAGTGATGGCTAACCTCCGGCAGCTGTGGTGAAACTACAACTCCCAGCATGCTCCATTCATTTCTATGGAGTTCTGAGAACAGCCAAGCAAGGGGACATCTTGGGAGTTGTAGTTTTACCACAGCTGGAAAGCCGGAGGTTAGCCATCACCGACCTGTGTTATCTATATAGAGGTGATATTGTCATTGTAATCCTACCTGTGATCATAAGTAGGTAACTGCAGTAGAGTGATCTGTACAGACCAAGAAGTGGCGCCTATTATTATTAGGCCTAGTGGCCAGTGCGAAAAAAAAGCTGATTTTTTTTTTCTCTTTATTTAATATAGATATTGACATGGAAAATTGAAAATAAAATCACCTAAAAATTAATTTAAAATATGTTTAACATAAAAACGTGATTTGAACAGTAATTTTCTGATGACACATTCCCTTTAAGGTGGGGTTTGCAATGTTAAGAGCGACTCCTTTAGTCAACAAGAAGCTGAAGAAAAAAACATCACAGCTGCTATATGTAGCTACAGAGTCAGACTAAACGCCACTCTCAGCATCCTTATTCACAATGTGCGCTTGTGTAGTCCTTCATTATTGTACAGCTTCCTCTGGATAGGTCATCAATATCAGATTGGTGGGGGGGTGACACCTGGCACCACCACCTATCAGCTGTTGTGCGCTACCGCAGTATCAGGGACTGACAGTGTACGGAGTGGAAGCAGAGGTCATTGCATTAGGCCTCATGCCCACAGCCGTTTTGCGGCCCACAAACAGCTGGTCATCAATATACGGACATCGGCCATGTGCACACCGTATCACTTAAATAGGTCCGCAATCCGGAATGAGTGGTGCAGAACAGAGGCACGGAACCCTTTTCTCTCCGTGCCCCCGCACCGCAAAAAAATTGAATATGTTCAATTTTTTTTTGTGGTGCGGACAGATCACGGACCAATTCAAGTTGAATGGGTCTGCATCCGTCTGCGTCAACCGCACGGATGGTACCTGTGCATTGGGGACCACAAATTGCAGTCCTCAATGCATAGAACGGCCGACACGTTCGTGTGCATGAGCCCTAATGTGTAGTTCCTGGATATAATGAAGCTCATCTCCCATTCACTTGACTTCATGCAGTACCCCAGCATGACCACTACATGGTGTATGGAGCTGACTTCTTCCAGCTTCATACACATTATAGCTTCTGCCACCATGGCAGCCCAAAATAGCTGATTGGCAAGGTGGGGGGTGGGAGTGCCAGGTGTTGGACCCCCACTGATCTGATATTGATGCCCTATCCAGAGGCATATACTATTTATCTAGCTTTCTAACTATCAAAGCCATGTGGCCCCATTCCCCCTTCTTGCACAGGGGCCCTAGGCTGCCAGTGTCTGTCGTGGTTCTGCTCATTCATGGCGCTTATTTTTCTCACATCTTTGCAGAGTGTCCCCTTCGAGAGTGCAATCCTCGGGGGGATTACAGAAGGCAAGAGGGTGACAATCCAAGGACAAGCCCACGGCTATGCCAAACAGTGAGTTATATGAAGAAACACAAAAGTAAATTATGAACTATGGACCTTTTCCAACCTACAGAAGAAGACCTACCCAAATGAAGAAGCAGCACTTCAAAAATCTTCGCAAGAAATTCAAGTGATTTATTAACACAATGGACAGCAACATTTCAGTCCCTCTACTGAACCATATTCAAGCCAAGTTTCCATAGAGACTGCAACATTGCTGTCCCTCTACTGAACCATATTCAAGCCAAGTTTCCATAGAGAGACGGCAACATTGCTGTCCTTTGGGTGAACAAATCACTTGAATTTTCTTGAGAAGATTTTTGGATTCTGTCTCGTCATTTGGAGACATTTGGCTGAAGGTTTTTGAGCCCAGCCTTCCGAGGCCTGCACCCTACTTTTATATTTGTTTTTGCTGTCCTGCTGCCTTTTTGATATAGCATTAGAAGAAGACAAGGCACTGTAATATTAGAATATCCTCACTGATAAACCTACACTGTATATGTGTGCTGTCTAGCTGACTTGTAAGGTACCGAGTTCCTCTGTCCTAGCGTGTCCTGATCACATGCATGTCAATGTAAATAAAGCAAAGTCAAATTTTGTATTTTTCTAGGTTTGCCATCAACTTCGTCTGCTACAACAATGATATTGCATTTCACTTTAACCCCCGATTTAACGAGGGAAATGTCATTGTATGCAACACAATGCAACATAAGAACTGGGGCTCCGAGGAGAGAAGGCATAATATGCCATTCCAGCGGAACACCTACTTTGACATAGCTATCCAGGTGCTGGGACATGCATTTCAGGTGGGTACTTGTAAGCGTCCAAGAAACCCCTTTGACTTACTGACAACTATCAGGAAAACAGAAAATAATGTTTGTTACAGTGTAGACACTCTGTAAGATAAACATTGCATAACACATCCCTCTGCTGCCGTAGATGCCAGGCTACTCTGATGTAGTGTCACACAGTTGCAGTTGTGTGGACTAGCCTAGATTTCCATCCTCGAAATGTAAACAAAAGTTTAGTGACATCAAGCAGAGATTTTTGACCCCTTGTGTTGTGCACTTGAACCGACTCCTTGTGTTGTGCACTTGAACTGACCACTTGTGTTGTGCACTTGAACCGACTCCTTGTGTTGTGCACTTGAACCGACTCCTTGTGTTGTGCACTTGAACCGACTCCTTGTGTTGTGCACTTGAACCGACTCCTTGTGTTGTGCACTTGAACCGACCCCTTGTGTTGTGCACTTGAACCAACTACTTGTGTTGTGTACTTGAACCAACAAATTTGTGTTGTGCACTTGAACCGACTCCTTGTGTTGTGCACTTGAACCGACTCCTTGTGTTGTGCACTTGAACTGACCACTTGTGTTCTGCACTTGAACTGTTGATGCACCAGTGAAGGCATATAACGGTTAATTCTTACTTGGTTTCAGGTCGCTTCGGAGACCACATACAGAAGTGAGTTTTTAAGATCTCTTTACATGGGGCAGTGCTGCATGGCGATCCTTCTTGCTGTGGCTCTGTGCCCGTGGGTTGGTGTGGCCTAGTGCCATGCTAGGCTTAGCCCTGACAGTAGGTGTATTCTTGGGCAGTTGGGTTGCACTGCCTGCAGGTGTGGTGTTGCAGCAGCAGTGGTAACCTGTAAGCAGCTGTGCTACTTTAGAGTAGGGACCCACTTTAAAGAGGTCTCCTTGATGTGGTGGGTAGGCTTACGCATTGTCTATGCATTTATATGCATCAAAAAGTATACAGGTACTTTATGTACAGTTTATAAATTATTCTGAGAAGCAATAGATCAATGCATAGCCTGTGGATATGCGATCCATACTTTTTTCTTTGTCAGAATATTGAAATGTTATGTGTTAACGTGCCCTTCGTTTGTAAGTACTGTGCCTAAAAATGTCACTGTTAGATTTTGCAGTGTATATGATGGTTCATGATGGCTGACATGGTCCCTGGTGATGAGTGCTGATGCAGGAGCATTGTTCTCTGTGTTAGGGTGGAGATGAAGTACTTAAAGGGATTGTCTAGCCTTGAATCTGAAAACCTCTGGGGTCCTCCCCTGTCCCCCTGAACATAAACCCCCCCACTCACGTGTCCATCGTCCCACTGCTGCTCCATTTTCCTGGCCACTTTCAGTCCTTGCAGGACCAGTAAGTGGCTTTGCCCTGTTCGGTGACTGTTGTGGCCAATCACAGTCCTCAGTAGTCACAGTGGCTTGAATGGCACATCACTGCTGTATTTACTGAGGCCTGTGATTGGCCACATCATTCACAGGACCAAGCTGATTCCTGGTCTTGCAGGGACTGGAAGAAGTAGGGACTGTGGACTACCCCTTTGAAGGTATATTGTCCGACCACCAAACCAAAATGAATTACCACCAGGAATGTGTGTAGAATAATATACAAAAAGCAGCTCGCCTCTTGAAAGCAGCTCAGTTTTAGTGCCATCAGTCCGTCCCTGCTCCTCTGGTTCCTGGAGGACCTGAATTGTGACACCTGCCACTGCCATCATGTGCTGCTCAGGGAGACATCACTGTTGAGGCCAGTGACTGGCAGCAGTGGTGCAAGTGACCAGACAGGACAGTTACACTCAACCGAGGAACAAAAGTAGCTGGGCCCCTCAGTGCTGGAACTGGGCTGCTTTCAAAAGGTTAGCGCCGTTTTTTTCTTTATCTTGCACACATTCCTGGCAGTGACTTATTTTGACTTGAGGATTTGACAACCCCTTTAGGAGGTGTTTGGTGCACCTTGTGGTCTTAAAGTATTGTAATGTACAGAGAGAGCAATTCGGTGCAAGAGGAGATGAGACAACTGGAGGAGACGAGTTGGGACCTGCAAGCATCCAGCGACCCTGAGAATCCTGAGTAGTTTCAGACCACTTCTAGCACCGTGACCCTACCGGACTGCTGCTGTTACTTTGCTCTGTGACCGATGAGAAGAAGGCTCTGTGCACTTCTAGTGGAAGGAGGGAAAGGCCCAACTCATTTCCACAGATCTTCTCTGGGTCTCCGCTGCAACACTTATCTAGTACAGTACTTGACTTGCACTTGACGGGTTTTCTGTACACTCTCAATAGACACAATCTGTTCCCCAAAGTGTGCCAAAATAGTTGAATATTTATACTCGGGCTCTACCTTATCATGTCTACACACATGAACAGAGAGCTCACCAGCCCACTGTGCCCCCAGTATAACAACATTTAAAGGCACATTACCTGCAAAATAATAGTGGACTAGCCACACATACTGGCATAATGCATAAGCTCAACGTGACTGACCTGTTTGCTTCATGGTGCATCAGACAATGCAAAGTGCACAACCACAAGGGGTCAGTTCCAGTGCACACTATTATGTTCAGCTCTAAGTACCTTCATATAATAAACTTGGCGTGCCAAATGAATCTGTGCCAGAACAGAGGGGGTCCAGCTTCTGTGATATCAAAATGATTAGGCATGCATGGCTACCTCACCACCAAAATTAAGGAAAGTGATGGAAAGGGAAACCTCCTGATTGTATGGTAGAGGTGTAGAGGACCCTGCTGTACTTCTGCATTTCTATTACCTATAAACCACTAAGACACCAGGAGCCAGTCTATCACTGAATAGACCAGCCCGGCCATAAATGACTGTGTGAGGCTTTACACAAGTTAATATCTAACCTTATCAGCGCATTGCAATTACACAGTAACCAAAGGGTGCTTTGATCGTTGATGATCGTTCGTAAGGACCATGATCGGCCGGCGATTATCTGCCGGTATAAGGGTGCCACTGATTACCCAATGAACGAGCAAAAGGTAACAGTCAAGGTAATAGGATTGTTGGTTTGGGCACCTAAATCATCGTTGCTGGCAGCAGATCGTGCCATCTAAACATGCTGTCGGCAAATAATGATTCTGTATAGGACGAGTGATGGCATTAGTGATCGCTCCTCCCCATACTGTGGAGGAGATCGTTAAATGTAAATGTAACAGTCTCCACTACGACATAGTGCCCTCTGCCAGAAACCTTATGCAGCGAGCCCCTGAGGAGTCCATGCAGAGGATGGGAGTGGTAGTGCCATTGTGTACTCCCTCAGGGCTCTGTGCGGTGGAAATGTGATATTGAAGATCAAGGCCAGAACTAAACATTACAAAGTATTTTATTAAGTGCAAAGTAGAATCTGAAATACAATCAGTAGCAGCAGACTTTAAGTGCAAATCTTCTCTGGTACCGGTAAGGATTAGTGATGAGCGGCAGGGGCAATATTCCAATTTGTGATATTTTGCAAATATTTTGTAGAATATTTGTCATATATTCTCAAATTCTCAAATTCGAGATTATATTCTTCATTGCGAAAATCGGCAATGTATTATTCGCGTAATGCGCGCGAAATACCGGCGTAGGATAGGCAACTTTTCTATTGGTTGCTAGGGATGTTGCTAAGCTGTGACAAAGCCTTTTCATTGGCCCACAAACTAGAAGAAGGGAGGGATGATCACCTGATGTGTACTGTGTTAAAAACGAATATTCGTCATTACGAAATCGCTATCTCCAAGTGCCGATATTCGCAATAAAAATTTGCTTTTCGAATATTCGCGCTCAACACTAGTAAGGATTATGGAGGCAGGTTGGATGGCTACGATTTAGCACTTATGTAGTACTGGCCTAGTAGCATTGGGTGTCTTTGCTGTATTCCCTCACCTTGCAGCAGTGTCTTTGATGCTGGTTGTAGAAGTTTAGTTTGCTGCCTAGCATCTCAAGACTTCCCTTTGAGTAAGGCTTGAGTAGTTCGCGCTGGAGAATCTGAGCAGGAGCCTTAACTAGTGCCTCCTGTCCACTTTGGACAGGAACTCCTTCCTCCTGGCAGGAAGCAGGACCAGCCCACTCCTACTAAGATAGGAAGAACAGGGTAGGGTGGCCATTCAGGACGGCCATAAAACCCCGCCCCCAGGTCCCACTACGCCACACTTCCGATCCGGTTAGGCCACGCCCCTCCAACTCCTCAGCTGACAGGGATTGAAAAATGAAGTTAAAAATCTACTTCTATGCACAGTGCTGCTGTCTGAGAGTAAGCTGTTCAAAAGGACATCCCTGTGTTCATCCAGGCCCTGCGTCAGACGGAGGACAGGAAGTCTGAAAGCCGGACTGTCCGCCTAAAACTGGACCTCTGGCCACCCTAGGGGCAGGCTGCCGTGGAGGTCACAGTTAAGGCATGGTCCGCTATGGAGGTCAGTGTTAAGGGCCAGATTGCTGTAAATGCCACTGCTAAGGGGGTGGACCCCTGTGGAGGTCATTGTCAAGGGGGTGGGTGCTGTGAAACTCACTGTTAAAGGGGCAGGCTGCTGTGGAGGTCCCATTTTAAGGAGACGGGGCACTGGGGGGGGGGTCAGTGTTAGAGGGGGGGGCAGTGGAGGTCACTGTTATAGTGGATACTGTCGATATCTTTTAACAACACACACAACATTAAATGAAATAGATTAAATATACCCAAGCGAAGCCGGGTCCTTCTGCTAGTCTTATTATAAATTCTAATAAAAATATTACGACTAATTATGCTAATAATAATATCAATTCTTCAAGTAGTGTTCCACCCTATTAGAGTCATATTCATTTTCTATTCAGGTCACTGTAAATGGGCAACACCTCCTGGAATATCGTCATCGTGTCTCCTATCAAACCATCCAGTCCCTTCAAGTCAATGGTGACCTCAATCTTAACTGTGTCACCTTTTATCCATCTGTAAGTACCTTGTGTTAAAGTACTGCCTTCATAAAGTCAGCTCAAACAATGTATTCTCTAAACGAGGGCTGAAGTTGGTAAGACCACAAAAAAAATTAGCCCCAAAATGTATCAGTGGGTTGTTAGAGATTGGAGACTCATTTTTTCCCTAAAAACACAAAATGGTTACAAGGGCCAATAGTCACCGTCTGCAGGTGGTACAGAAGTAAAGTTTGTGTTACTG